>NC_138769.1:393271053-394703437 GCF_965119305.1 Pelophylax lessonae | reverse complement strand
CTCTCATAGTTCTCCCCTCATAAGGAGAACAAGCTCTGTCAGGACATGTACAGCACCCTAGAGGAGGTATACAGGGCACAGCCTGCACACAGGTCTCTCATAGTTCTCCCCCTCATAAGGAGAACAAGCTCTGTCAGGACATGTACAGCACCCTAGAGGAGGTATACAGGGCACAGCCTGCACACAGGTCTCTCATAGTTCTCCCCCTCATAAGGAGAACAAGCTCTGTCAGGACATGTACAGCACCCTAGAGGAGGTATACAGGGCACAGCCTGCACACAGGTCTCTCATAGTTCTCCCCCTCATAAGGAGAACAAGCTCTGTCAGGACATGTACAGCACCCTAGAGGAGGTATACAGGGCACAGCCTGCACACAGGTCTCTCATAGTTCTCCCCCTCATAAGGAGAACAAGCTCTGTCAGGACATGTACAGCACCCTAGAGGAGGTATACAGGGCACAGCCTGCACACAGGTCTCTCATAGTTCTCTCCCTCATAAGGAGAACAAGCTCTGTCAGGACATGTACAGCACCCTAGAGGAGGTATACAGGGCACAGCCTGCACACAGGTCTCTCATAGTTCTCCCCCTCATAAGGAGAACAAGCTCTGTCAGGACATGTACAGCACCCTAGAGGAGGTATACAGGGCACAGCCTGCACACAGGTCTCTCATAGTTCTCCCCCTCATAAGGAGAACAAGCTCTGTCAGGACATGTACAGCACCCTAGAGGAGGTATACAGGGCACAGCCTGCACACAGGTCTCTCATAGTTCTCCCCCTCATAAGGAGAACAAGCTCTGTCAGGACATGTACAGCACCCTAGAGGAGGTATACAGGGCACAGCCTGCACACAGGTCTCTCATAGTTCTCTCCCTCATAAGGAGAACAAGCTCTGTCAGGACATGTACAGCACCCTAGAGGAGGTATACAGGGCACAGCCTGCACACAGGTCTCTCATAGTTCTCCCCTCATAAGGAGAACAAGCTCTGTCAGGACATGTACAGCACCCTAGAGGAGGTATACAGGGCACAGCCTGCACACAGGTCTCTCATAGTTCTCCCCCTCATAAGGAGAACAAGCTCTGTCAGGACATGTACAGCACCCTAGAGGAGGTATACAGGGCACAGCCTGCACACAGGTCTCTCATAGTTCTCCCCTCATAAGGAGAAACAAGCTCTGTCAGGACATGTACAGCACCCTAGAGGAGGTATACAGGGCACAGCCTGCACACAGGTCTCTCATAGTTCTCCCCCTCATAAGGAGAACAAGCTCTGTCAGGACATGTACAGCACCCTAGAGGAGGTATACAGGGCACAGCCTGCACACAGGTCTCTCATAGTTCTCCCCTCATAAGGAGAACAAGCTCTGTCAGGACATGTACAGCACCCTAGAGGAGGTATACAGGGCACAGCCTGCACACAGGTCTCTCATAGTTCTCCCCCTCATAAGGAGAACAAGCTCTGTCAGGACATGTACAGCACCCTAGAGGAGGTATACAGGGCACAGCCTGCACACAGGTCTCTCATTTCTCCCCTCATAAGGAGAACAAGCTCTGTCAGGACATGTACAGCACCCTAGAGGAGGTATACAGGGCACAGCCTGCACACAGGTCTCTCATAGTTCTCCCCCTCATAAGGAGAACAAGCTCTGTCAGGACATGTACAGCACCCTAGAGGAGGTATACAGGGCACAGCCTGCACACAGGTCTCTCATAGTTCTCCCCCTCATAAGGAGAACAAGCTCTGTCAGGACATGTACAGCACCCTAGAGGAGGTATACAGGGCACAGCCTGCACACAGGTCTCATCCCCTCATAAGGAGAACAAGCTCTGTCAGGACATGTACAGCACCCTAGAGGAGGTATACAGGGCACAGCCTGCACACAGGTCTCTCATAGTTCTCCCCTCATAAGGAGAAACAAGCTCTGTCAGGACATGTACAGCACCCTAGAGGAGGTATACAGGGCACAGCCTGCACACAGGTCTCTCATAGTTCTCCCCCTCATAAGGAGAACAAGCTCTGTCAGGACATGTACAGCACCCTAGAGGAGGTATACAGGGCACAGCCTGCACACAGGTCTCTCATAGTTCTCCCCTCATAAGGAGAAACAAGCTCTGTCAGGACATGTACAGCACCCTAGAGGAGGTATACAGGGCACAGCCTGCACACAGGTCTCTCATAGTTCTCCCCCTCATAAGGAGAACAAGCTCTGTCAGGACATGTACAGCACCCTAGAGGAGGTATACAGGGCACAGCCTGCACACAGGTCTCTCATAGTTCTCCCCCTCATAAGGAGAACAAGCTCTGTCAGGACATGTACAGCACCCTAGAGGAGGTATACAGGGCACAGCCTGCACACAGGTCTCTCATAGTTCTCCCCCTCATAAGGAGAACAAGCTCTGTCAGGACATGTACAGCACCCTAGAGGAGGTATACAGGGCACAGCCTGCACACAGGTCCCTCATAGTTCTCCCCCAAGGAGAACAAGCTCTGTCAGGACATGTACAGCACCCTAGAGGAGGTATACAGGGCACAGCCTGCACACAGGTCTCTCATAGTTCTCCCCCTCATAAGGAGAACAAGCTCTGTCAGGACATGTACAGCACCCTAGAGGAGGTATACAGGGCACAGCCTGCACACAGGTCTCTCATAGTTCTCCCCTCATAAGGAGAAACAAGCTCTGTCAGGACATGTACAGCACCCTAGAGGAGGTATACAGGGCACAGCCTGCACACAGGTCTCTCATAGTTCTCCCCCTCATAAGGAGAACAAGCTCTGTCAGGACATGTACAGCACCCTAGAGGAGGTATACAGGGCACAGCCTGCACACAGGTCTCTCATAGTTCTCCCCCTCATAAGGAGAACAAGCTCTGTCAGGACATGTACAGCACCCTAGAGGAGGTATACAGGGCACAGCCTGCACACAGGTCTCTCATAGTTCTCCCCCTCATAAGGAGAACAAGCTCTGTCAGGACATGTACAGCACCCTAGAGGAGGTATACAGGGCACAGCCTGCACACAGGTCTCTCATAGTTCTCCCCCTCATAAGGAGAACAAGCTCTGTCAGGACATGTACAGCACCCTAGAGGAGGTATACAGGGCACAGCCTGCACACAGGTCTCTCATAGTTCTCCCCCTCATAAGGAGAACAAGCTCTGTCAGGACATGTACAGCACCCTAGAGGAGGTATACAGGGCACAGCCTGCACACAGGTCTCTCATAGTTCTCCCCTCATAAGGAGAAACAAGCTCTGTCAGGACATGTACAGCACCCTAGAGGAGGTATACAGGGCACAGCCTGCACACAGGTCTCTCATAGTTCTCCCCCTCATAAGGAGAACAAGCTCTGTCAGGACATGTACAGCACCCTAGAGGAGGTATACAGGGCACAGCCTGCACACAGGTCTCTCATAGTTCTCCCCTCATAAGGAGAACAAGCTCTGTCAGGACATGTACAGCACCCTAGAGGAGGTATACAGGGCCACAGCCTGCACACAGGTCTCTCATAGTTCTCCCCCTCATAAGGAGAACAAGCTCTGTCAGGACATGTACAGCACCCTAGAGGAGGTATACAGGGCACAGCCTGCACACAGGTCTCTCATAGTTCTCCCCTCATAAGGAGAACAAGCTCTGTCAGGACATGTACAGCACCCTAGAGGAGGTATACAGGGCACAGCCTGCACACAGGTCTCTCATAGTTCTCCCCCTCATAAGGAGAACAAGCTCTGTCAGGACATGTACAGCACCCTAGAGGAGGTATACAGGGCACAGCCTGCACACAGGTCTCTCATAGTTCTCCCCCTCATAAGGAGAACAAGCTCTGTCAGGACATGTACAGCACCCTAGAGGAGGTATACAGGGCACAGCCTGCACACAGGTCTCTCATAGTTCTCCCCCTCATAAGGAGAACAAGCTCTGTCAGGACATGTACAGCACCCTAGAGGAGGTATACAGGGCACAGCCTGCACACAGGTCTCTCATAGTTCTCCCCTCATAAGGAGAACAAGCTCTGTCAGGACATGTACAGCACCCTAGAGGAGGTATACAGGGCACAGCCTGCACACAGGTCTCTCATAGTTCTCCCCCTCATAAGGAGAAACAAGCTCTGTCAGGACATGTACAGCACCCTAGAGGAGGTATACAGGGCACAGCCTGCACACAGGTCTCTCATAGTTCTCCCCCTCATAAGGAGAACAAGCTCTGTCAGGACATGTACAGCACCCTAGAGGAGGTATACAGGGCACAGCCTGCACACAGGTCTCTCATAGTTCTCCCCCTCATAAGGAGAACAAGCTCTGTCAGGACATGTACAGCACCCTAGAGGAGGTATACAGGGCACAGCCTGCACACAGGTCTCTCATAGTTCTCCCCCTCATGAAGAAGAAAAAGAACAAGCTCTGTCAGGACATGTACAGCACCCTAGAGGAGGTATACAGGGCACAGCCTGCACACAGGTCTCTCATAGTTCTCCCCTCATAAGGAGAAACAAGCTCTGTCAGGACATGTACAGCACCCTAGAGGAGGTATACAGGGCACAGCCTGCACACAGGTCTCTCATAGTTCTCCCCCTCATAAGGAGAACAAGCTCTGTCAGGACATGTACAGCACCCTAGAGGAGGTATACAGGGCACAGCCTGCACACAGGTCTCTCATAGTTCTCCCCTCATAAGGAGAACAAGCTCTGTCAGGACATGTACAGCACCCTAGAGGAGGTATACAGGGCACAGCCTGCACACAGGTCTCTCATAGTTCTCCCCTCATAAGGAGAAACAAGCTCTGTCAGGACATGTACAGCACCCTAGAGGAGGTATACAGGGCACAGCCTGCACACAGGTCTCTCATAGTTCTCCCCCTCATAAGGAGAACAAGCTCTGTCAGGACATGTACAGCACCCTAGAGGAGGTATACAGGGCACAGCCTGCACACAGGTCTCTCATAGTTCTCCCCCTCATAAGGAGAACAAGCTCTGTCAGGACATGTACAGCACCCTAGAGGAGGTATACAGGGCACAGCCTGCACACAGGTCTCTCATAGTTCTCCCCCTCATAAGGAGAACAAGCTCTGTCAGGACATGTACAGCACCCTAGAGGAGGTATACAGGGCACAGCCTGCACACAGGTCTCTCATAGTTCTCCCCCTCATAAGGAGAACAAGCTCTGTCAGGACATGTACAGCACCCTAGAGGAGGTATACAGGGCACAGCCTGCACACAGGTCTCTCATAGTTCTCCCCTCATAAAGGAGAACAAGCTCTGTCAGGACATGTACAGCACCCTAGAGGAGGTATACAGGGCACAGCCTGCACACAGGTCTCTCATAGTTCTCCCCTCATAAGGAGAAACAAGCTCTGTCAGGACATGTACAGCACCCTAGAGGAGGTATACAGGGCACAGCCTGCACACAGGTCTCTCATAGTTCTCCCCTCATAAGGAGAAACAAGCTCTGTCAGGACATGTACAGCACCCTAGAGGAGGTATACAGGGCACAGCCTGCACACAGGTCTCTCATAGTTCTCTCCCTCATAAGGAGAACAAGCTCTGTCAGGACATGTACAGCACCCTAGAGGAGGTATACAGGGCACAGCCTGCACACCGGTCTCTCATAGTTCTCCCCTCATAAGGAGAAACAAGCTCTGTCAGGACATGTACAGCACCCTAGAGGAGGTATACAGGGCACAGCCTGCACACAGGTCTCTCATAGTTCTCCCCCTCATAAGGAGAACAAGCTCTGTCAGGACATGTACAGCACCCTAGAGGAGGTATACAGGGCACAGCCTGCACACAGGTCTCTCATAGTTCTCCCCTCATAAGGAGAAACAAGCTCTGTCAGGACATGTACAGCACCCTAGAGGAGGTATACAGGGCACAGCCTGCACACAGGTCTCTCATAGTTCTCCCCTCATAAGGAGAACAAGCTCTGTCAGGACATGTACAGCACCCTAGAGGAGGTATACAGGGCACAGCCTGCACACAGGTCTCTCATAGTTCTCCCCTCATAAGGAGAAACAAGCTCTGTCAGGACATGTACAGCACCCTAGAGGAGGTATACAGGGCACAGCCTGCACACAGGTCTCTCATAGTTCTCCCCCTCATAAGGAGAACAAGCTCTGTCAGGACATGTACAGCACCCTAGAGGAGGTATACAGGGCACAGCCTGCACACAGGTCTCTCATAGTTCTCCCCTCATAAGGAGAACAAGCTCTGTCAGGACATGTACAGCACCCTAGAGGAGGTATACAGGGCACAGCCTGCACACAGGTCTCTCATAGTTCTCCCCCTCATAAGGAGAACAAGCTCTGTCAGGACATGTACAGCACCCTAGAGGAGGTATACAGGGCACAGCCTGCACACAGGTCTCTCATAGTTCTCTCCCCTCATAAGGAGAACAAGCTCTGTCAGGACATGTACAGCACCCTAGAGGAGGTATACAGGGCACAGCCTGCACACAGGTCTCTCATAGTTCTCCCCTCATAAGGAGAAACAAGCTCTGTCAGGACATGTACAGCACCCTAGAGGAGGTATACAGGGCACAGCCTGCACACAGGTCTCTCATAGTTCTCCCCCTCATAAGGAGAACAAGCTCTGTCAGGACATGTACAGCACCCTAGAGGAGGTATACAGGGCACAGCCTGCACACAGGTCTCTCATAGTTCTCCCCCTCATAAGGAGAACAAGCTCTGTCAGGACATGTACAGCACCCTAGAGGAGGTATACAGGGCACAGCCTGCACACAGGTCTCTCATAGTTCTCCCCCTCATAAGGAGAACAAGCTCTGTCAGGACATGTACAGCACCCTAGAGGAGGTATACAGGGCACAGCCTGCACACAGGTCTCTCATAGTTCTCCCCCTCATAAGGAGAACAAGCTCTGTCAGGACATGTACAGCACCCTAGAGGAGGTATACAGGGCACAGCCTGCACACCGGTCTCTCATAGTTCTCCCCTCATAAGGAGAAACAAGCTCTGTCAGGACATGTACAGCACCCTAGAGGAGGTATACAGGGCACAGCCTGCACACAGGTCTCTCATAGTTCTCCCCCTCATAAGGAGAACAAGCTCTGTCAGGACATGTACAGCACCCTAGAGGAGGTATACAGGGCACAGCCTGCACACAGGTCTCTCATAGTTCTCCCCTCATAAGGAGAAACAAGCTCTGTCAGGACATGTACAGCACCCTAGAGGAGGTATACAGGGCACAGCCTGCACACAGGTCTCTCATAGTTCTCCCCCTCATAAGGAGAACAAGCTCTGTCAGGACATGTACAGCACCCTAGAGGAGGTATACAGGGCACAGCCTGCACACAGGTCTCTCATAGTTCTCCCCCTCATAAGGAGAACAAGCTCTGTCAGGACATGTACAGCACCCTAGAGGAGGTATACAGGGCACAGCCTGCACACAGGTCTCTCATAGTTCTCCCCCTCATAAGGAGAACAAGCTCTGTCAGGACATGTACAGCACCCTAGAGGAGGTATACAGGGCACAGCCTGCACACAGGTCTCTCATAGTTCTCCCCCTCATAAGGAGAACAAGCTCTGTCAGGACATGTACAGCACCCTAGAGGAGGTATACAGGGCACAGCCTGCACACAGGTCTCTCATAGTTCTCCCCTCATAAGGAGAACAAGCTCTGTCAGGACATGTACAGCACCCTAGAGGAGGTATACAGGGCACAGCCTGCACACAGGTCTCTCATAGTTCTCCCCCTCATAAGGAGAACAAGCTCTGTCAGGACATGTACAGCACCCTAGAGGAGGTATACAGGGCACAGCCTGCACACAGGTCTCTCATAGTTCTCCCCCTCATAAGGAGAACAAGCTCTGTCAGGACATGTACAGCACCCTAGAGGAGGTATACAGGGCACAGCCTGCACACAGGTCTCTCATAGTTCTCCCCCTCATAAGGAGAACAAGCTCTGTCAGGACATGTACAGCACCCTAGAGGAGGTATACAGGGCACAGCCTGCACACAGGTCTCTCATAGTTCTCCCCTCATAAGGAGAACAAGCTCTGTCAGGACATGTACAGCACCCTAGAGGAGGTATACAGGGCACAGCCTGCACACAGGTCTCTCATAGTTCTCCCCCTCATAAGGAGAACAAGCTCTGTCAGGACATGTACAGCACCCTAGAGGAGGTATACAGGGCACAGCCTGCACACAGGTCTCTCATAGTTCTCCCCCTCATAAGGAGAACAAGCTCTGTCAGGACATGTACAGCACCCTAGAGGAGGTATACAGGGCACAGCCTGCACACAGGTCTCTCATAGTTCTCCCCCTCATAAGGAGAACAAGCTCTGTCAGGACATGTACAGCACCCTAGAGGAGGTATACAGGGCACAGCCTGCACACAGGTCTCTCATAGTTCTCCCCCTCATAAGGAGAACAAGCTCTGTCAGGACATGTACAGCACCCTAGAGGAGGTATACAGGGCACAGCCTGCACACAGGTCTCTCATAGTTCTCCCCCTCATAAGGAGAACAAGCTCTGTCAGGACATGTACAGCACCCTAGAGGAGGTATACAGGGCACAGCCTGCACACAGGTCTCTCATAGTTCTCCCCCTCATAAGGAGAACAAGCTCTGTCAGGACATGTACAGCACCCTAGAGGAGGTATACAGGGCACAGCCTGCACACAGGTCTCTCATAGTTCTCCCCCTCATAAGGAGAAACAAGCTCTGTCAGGACATGTACAGCACCCTAGAGGAGGTATACAGGGCACAGCCTGCACACAGGTCTCTCATAGTTCTCCCCCTCATAAGGAGAACAAGCTCTGTCAGGACATGTACAGCACCCTAGAGGAGGTATACAGGGCACAGCCTGCACACAGGTCTCTCATAGTTCTCCCCTCATAAGGAGAAACAAGCTCTGTCAGGACATGTACAGCACCCTAGAGGAGGTATACAGGGCACAGCCTGCACACAGGTCTCTCATAGTTCTCCCCCTCATAAGGAGAACAAGCTCTGTCAGGACATGTACAGCACCCTAGAGGAGGTATACAGGGCACAGCCTGCACACAGGTCTCTCATAGTTCTCCCCTCATAAGGAGAAACAAGCTCTGTCAGGACATGTACAGCACCCTAGAGGAGGTATACAGGGCACAGCCTGCACACAGGTCTCTCATAGTTCTCCCCCTCATAAGGAGAACAAGCTCTGTCAGGACATGTACAGCACCCTAGAGGAGGTATACAGGGCACAGCCTGCACACAGGTCTCTCATAGTTCTCCCCCTCATAAGGAGAACAAGCTCTGTCAGGACATGTACAGCACCCTAGAGGAGGTATACAGGGCACAGCCTGCACACAGGTCTCTCATAGTTCTCCCCCTCATAAGGAGAACAAGCTCTGTCAGGACATGTACAGCACCCTAGAGGAGGTATACAGGGCACAGCCTGCACACAGGTCTCTCATAGTTCTCCCCTCATAAAGGAGAACAAGCTCTGTCAGGACATGTACAGCACCCTAGAGGAGGTATACAGGGCACAGCCTGCACACAGGTCTCTCATAGTTCTCCCCTCATAAGGAGAAACAAGCTCTGTCAGGACATGTACAGCACCCTAGAGGAGGTATACAGGGCACAGCCTGCACACAGGTCTCTCATAGTTCTCCCCCTCATAAGGAGAACAAGCTCTGTCAGGACATGTACAGCACCCTAGAGGAGGTATACAGGGCACAGCCTGCACACAGGTCTCTCATAGTTCTCCCCTCATAAGGAGAAACAAGCTCTGTCAGGACATGTACAGCACCCTAGAGGAGGTATACAGGGCACAGCCTGCACACAGGTCTCTCATAGTTCTCTCCCTCATAAGGAGAACAAGCTCTGTCAGGACATGTACAGCACCCTAGAGGAGGTATACAGGGCACAGCCTGCACACAGGTCTCTCATAGTTCTCCCCCTCATAAGGAGAACAAGCTCTGTCAGGACATGTACAGCACCCTAGAGGAGGTATACAGGGCACAGCCTGCACACAGGTCTCTCATAGTTCTCCCCCTCATAAGGAGAACAAGCTCTGTCAGGACATGTACAGCACCCTAGAGGAGGTATACAGGGCACAGCCTGCACACAGGTCTCTCATAGTTCTCCCCTCATAAGGAGAAACAAGCTCTGTCAGGACATGTACAGCACCCTAGAGGAGGTATACAGGGCACAGCCTGCACACAGGTCTCTCATAGTTCTCCCCCTCATAAGGAGAACAAGCTCTGTCAGGACATGTACAGCACCCTAGAGGAGGTATACAGGGCACAGCCTGCACACAGGTCTCTCATAGTTCTCCCCCTCATAAGGAGAACAAGCTCTGTCAGGACATGTACAGCACCCTAGAGGAGGTATACAGGGCACAGCCTGCACACAGGTCTCTCATAGTTCTCCCCCTCATAAGGAGAACAAGCTCTGTCAGGACATGTACAGCACCCTAGAGGAGGTATACAGGGCACAGCCTGCTCTCATAGTTCTCCCCTCATAAGGAGAAACAAGCTCTGTCAGGACATGTACAGCACCCTAGAGGAGGTATACAGGGCACAGCCTGCACACAGGGTCTCTCATAGTTCTCCCCCTCATAAGGAGAACAAGCTCTGTCAGGACATGTACAGCACCCTAGAGGAGGTATACAGGGCACAGCCTGCACACAGGTCTCTCATAGTTCTCCCCCTCATAAGGAGAAACAAGCTCTGTCAGGACATGTACAGCACCCTAGAGGAGGTATACAGGGCACAGCCTGCACACAGGTCTCTCATAGTTCTCCCCCTCATAAGGAGAAACAAGCTCTGTCAGGACATGTACAGCACCCTAGAGGAGGTATACAGGGCACAGCCTGCACACAGGTCTCTCATAGTTCTCCCCCTCATAAGGAGAACAAGCTCTGTCAGGACATGTACAGCACCCTAGAGGAGGTATACAGGGCACAGCCTGCACACAGGTCTCTCATAGTTCTCCCCCTCATAAGGAGAACAAGCTCTGTCAGGACATGTACAGCACCCTAGAGGAGGTATACAGGGCACAGCCTGCACACAGGTCTCTCATAGTTCTCCCCCTCATAAGGAGAAACAAGCTCTGTCAGGACATGTACAGCACCCTAGAGGAGGTATACAGGGGCACAGCCTGCACACAGGGTCTCTCATAGTTCTCCCCCTCATAAGGAGAAACAAGCTCTGTCAGGACATGTACAGAACCCTAGAGGAGGTATACAGGGCACAGCCTGCACACAGGTCTCTCATGTTCTCTCCCTCATAAAGAGAAAAACAAGCTCTGTCAGGACATGTACAGCACCCTAGAGGAGGTATACAGGGCACAGCCTGCACACAGGTCTCTCATAGTTCTCCCCTCATAAGGAGAAACAAGCTCTGTCAGGACATGTACAGCACCCTAGAGGAGGTATACAGGGCACAGCCTGCACACAGGTCTCTCATAGTTCTCTCCCTCATAAGGAGAACAAGCTCTGTCAGGACATGTACAGCACCCTAGAGGAGGTATACAGGGCACAGCCTGCACACAGGTCTCTCATAGTTCTCCCCTCATAAGGAGAAACAAGCTCTGTCAGGACATGTACAGCACCCTAGAGGAGGTATACAGGGCACAGCCTGCACACAGGTCTCTCATAGTTCTCCCCTCATAAGTAGAACAAGCTCTGTCAGGACATGTACAGCACCCTAGAGGAGGTATACAGGGCACAGCCTGCACACAGGTCTCTCATAGTTCTCCCCTCATAAGTAGAACAAGCTCTGTCAGGACATGTACAGCACCCTAGAGGAGGTATACAGGGCACAGCCTGCACACAGGTCTCTCATAGTTCTCTCCCTCATAAGTAGAACAAGCTCTGTCAGGACATGTACAGCACCCTAGAGGAGGTATACAGGACACAGCCTGCACACAGGTCTCTCATCCTCTCACCTTCATCCCCAGGACTTCTCTGAAGAAGCGGGCCGTCTGGCCCCTGTCTCCGATCTTCAGGACATAGTGCAGAGCTCTCCTACCTCCCATCCTTCCTGCCACCACAGACACACTCTGACAGCCTGCGCCTTTTGCTGACGACACGACGTGTCACCATGGAGACGGAGGTGGACGCCAGACTATACGCTCAGAGCTAGCTGTACTGAAACCATTATGCGTAAAGCCCGCTCTGCCAACCACAACATGTCGCCCCTCTGTGCTTCGTTTGACGTCACTCAGTGCGACAGGTCAGCAGGGGACGAGGATGGCGGCGCTCATGAGGAGCATGCTGCGCTGTAGCCGGCTGAACCTAGTTCAGGTGTCTGGGAATATACAGGTGAGGCGGGATGTGCGGGCCCTCAGGAGGAGTCCGGTAAGAGTTATTCCTCCGGGCAGAGAGCCCAGGCCGCAGAAGCAGCAGATACAGGACAGCGGGGCCCTGAAACAGAAGAAGGAGCAGCCACAGGACAGGGGAATCCTTACTGAGAAGGAGCAGAGGCATCCTCAGGAGAGGGGGGCCCTGGCACAGCGGAAGGAGCAGAGGCATCCTCAGGAGAGGGGTGTCCTGGCACAGCAGAAGGAGCAGAGGCATCCTCAGGAGAGTTGGGCCCAGGCACAGCGGAAGGAGCAGAGGCATCCTCAGGAGAGGGGTGTCCTGGCACAGCAGAAGGAGCAGAGGCATCCTCAGGAGAGTTGGGCCCAGTCACAGCGGAAGGAGCAAAGGCATCCTCAGGAGAGGGGGGCCCAGGCACAGCGGAAGGAGCAGAGGCATCCTCAGGAGAGGGGGGCCCAGGCACAGCGGAAGGAGCAGAGGCATCCTCAGGAGAGTTGGGCCCTGGCACAGCGGAAGGAGCAGAGGCATCCTCAGGAGAGTTGGGCCCAGGGACAGCGGAAGGACCAAAGGCATCTACAGGACAGAGGAACCCTAACTCAGAAGGACCAGAGGCATCCACCAGAGAGGGTGGCCCTGACACATCAGCTGATCACCGAGGACAGGAGCCATAAGGACAACAAAGATGATCAGGATGCACCTGAGCAAGCCTTTCCAGTGGAGCTGAAATATGAGAGAGCCCGCCCTGGAGATAACCGGCTTTGGTAATTCAAAGACCACTTGTCTCTCTAAAGCAGCTCATATCTGATGCAGTTTTCTTTCCTCCCACCACCATTTTGCAAAAAAGGGAATTGCTTGATTCCTCCATCAATGCCGCTAGTGTTGATGGGGAATCCCTCCTACAGTGCTATTGTATACTGCCGGCACTGAGTCTTCCCCACTGGCAGAATACAATTATCATAGCCGCCAGCAGTAATTGGTAAAAAAAACACTGACAGGCTGGTTGTACTGAAGTCGATCAATGGACCAACTTCAGTAGTAAAACCACATCCC
Source organism: Pelophylax lessonae (assembly GCF_965119305.1). NCBI lineage: Eukaryota > Metazoa > Chordata > Amphibia > Anura > Ranidae > Pelophylax > Pelophylax lessonae. The sequence goes on along the minus strand of NC_138769.1, from coordinate 394,690,142 downwards.
TATAGATAGAGTGTTGGCCAGTCTCTTCTGAATTGGTTGATATTCGATCCATCTGTAGCCGGCTCTGGGGACCACTAATCAGCAGATCTTCCACAGGCTCTAGCTGCCCATACCAGTCATTATCTGATCACCCCTAGTCAAGGCTGATTGTAGTGTGCACAGAGTTATTTGTGAAGTTTCTGCTCCATTGACTCCTTTGTGTGTAAGTTGTAATGTGTTTCATGCTTTGACAATGGAATACATGAGAGAGGCTGGGCATAGATGGCTCAAGTTTTTGGCCATTCCGCCCACAAGCGACAAAGAGGGAAGTCTCTTGATTCTCTCAATCCATGCTAACAGCATGGGTGGGGGGAATCCTCAGTGTATTCGGCAGCACCTCTGAAGTCAGGCAACTGCTACTGCCTTAACAGTAACTGCGTCTGATAGGAAACACTTTCCAGTCGGCTGATTAACCACTTAAGCCCCGGAGGATTTGGCTGCTAAAGGACCAGGGTTTTTTTTGCGATTTTTTTACTGCGTGACTTTAACGGACAATTGCGCGGTCGTGCGACGCTGTACCTAAACGAATTTGACGTCCTTTTTTTCCCACAAACAGAGCTTTCTTTTGGTGGTATTTGATCACCTGTGCGATTTTTTGATCACGCGCTATAAACAAAAAAAGAGCGTAAATTTTGTAAAAATAACAATATTTTTCACATTTTTTTAATATGAAATTCCCCAAAAAAAAAAGTAAAAATCAAAATTTTTTAACATTTTTCGGCCAATTTGTTTTATGCTACCTATGTTTGGTAAAAAAAATCGCAAAAAGCGTATTTTGATTGGTTTGCGCAAAAGTTATCGCGTTTACTAACAAAGAGAAAGATTTTTGTCATTTTTGGTGTTTTTTTTTTTTTAACGCGTAATGGCGGCGATCTGCGATTTTTTTTTTCGGTACTGCGACATTGCGGCGGACAGATCGGACCCTTGACTGACATTTTTGACACTTTTGGGGTTACCAGTGACATTACTGCAGTAATCAGTGCTATACATATGCACTGTTACTGCAAAAATGACACTGGCAGGGAAGGGGTTAACTTTATTGGACAGGGAGGGGTTAAGTGTGTCCTAGGGGCATGCTTTCTACTGTGTAGGGACATTGCTATTGGTGTAAAAGCAAAGATCAACCGTTCTACATAGTAGAACGGTCAGATCTTTACTTTTACACAGGGAGAACTGACAGGCAGCTTGTTTACACAAGCTGCTCTGTCTTTCTCCCTTCACAGGAGCGATCGCAGTGTGACTGGCGGACATCGAGTCCGCCGGTCACACGCACTGACTTGCCTGTGAACGAGCCGCGGCGGGCGCGCGCCCGCCCGCTATAGGCTCGCAAGTCAGTGACAGGCGAGTGACGTACCGATACGTCACTCTGCCTGGCCGGGGCTGACCGCCGCAGTATATAGTCGTGCGGCGGTCGGCAACCGGTTAAAATTCAATTTTGCTAGTATTCCCGCAGAACAAATGTGCATGCAGTTTCGTAGGACAAATAGCTCTTCAAATTGTTTTTTATAAAAACACACCTATCTGATGAAATCACATAAAAAGAGTCAAGCATGTTTTAAGCTGCCTATGAAATTTACCATAAAAAGTTTAAAGTGGTATTAACTAAGCCCCCAAAAAATGTAATATTGCAGCTTACAAATTCCTAAATGTGGTGACTGCATTCGTTTTTTTTTTTTTTTTTCCCCCTTTGTTTGCACCTTGCTGCAGTAAGATACATTGTCAGACATTGCATGTGATTTAAACCGCATTGCTGTGCAGATCACATGCGATGTCTGTGTGATGCGAATGATTTTGCATCACATTCAGAGCAAAATGGTGCAGAACCCTTTTGTTTGTTGGTCCACACTGGAATCGGATCACATGGGCGTTCACACCTGTGCGATCTGATACCTTCACTATTTCACAGTTAGCACTCTGATCTGGGGGTGTCATTAACTTTGTTTTGACACCCACAGCAGTTCCCTTGGGGCAGTGTGAACTGCCTGCGAGAGACATACGATGCGGGAACCCGCACAGGAATCGTGCTGGTTCCCGCATTGCATATGTGTGAACCTAGCCTTAAGATGTCTTTACTCTAGATAGAGGTTCAACAGTGATCCCTTTGAACAGCAGCACTGTCAGTCTGGTGAAAGGGGTAGTGTTTGACTAGCAGATTTAGATGGACTACTTGACTAACAAATTGAAGCTAAACCTCAGAGAATACTTTATAAGCAGTTACAGCAACAGTTTTTCCCTTTTGGGATTAAAGTTTTTTTGTACATGAGGAAAAGCTGATTGTTGTGAGCACCCATCAGTAATTTGTCTCAGCCCTCTAACTGCCACTTTTGCTGCACATCTTGTTATGTTAAAGCGGAACTAAACACATCAATTTTAACAGTTTCAGAAAACAGTTTCATTCCCGGCATCTGCTCAGGATGCAAACTGTCAAACCATCAAATGGCTGGTGTCATAACTGATCACATGTGCACCATAACAGTTACAGATTAAACAGAAGCCAAGATGGCAGCTACCTTGGCTAAAAAGCGGATTTAAATTATCTTATCTTTTTCAGCCGAGGAAGCTGCCATCTTGGCCTCTGTTTAATCTTCAACTGCCATGGTGCTGCACATGTGATCAGTTATGACACCAGCCATTTGATGGTTTGACAGCTTGGTTGAGGGCATAAGCAAATGTGACAGTTAGCATTCCGGGAATGTAACTGTTTTCTAAAATCATTAAATTGATGGGTTTTGTTCCACATTAAAGTAAGTTTAAAAAAATAACAGAACTTACTGGCTGGAACATCAGGTGAAAATAAAGGAAAAAAGTAGAGGTGCACAGAATGGAAATTTTGGAACCGAAAATTAGTTTTTAAAAAATATTTATATTTTTATATAGAATTGTATTATATTGGACTTTATCATTAATATCATGAATTTAAATGAATACGAATTTATTTTCGGCCATTATTGGCACCTTTATCGCAAGGAAAGCTCAAGAAAAATGTATCCCTTTCAATTCGGTGTATTTTCTGTGTCTTCAGTCTGGTCTGTTGCGCTTCTGTTGTGGTGTTAAAAATCCTGCTTGCTGCATTTTTGGTCAGTTAAAAAGAAAAGCACCAAAAACGCATCTCCCCGTTGAAATGCATTGAAAATGCCGCAAGAATGCATCATTAACGCACCCGTGTTAGCTTTTTGATGTGGTTTTTGAGGCACATCCCCTATGAAAAACCATAATCGCAGTAAAATGGTGGTGAATTTGCCGTATAATCGCTGCAAAATCTTGTGCGTTTTCAGTGCCATTTTCGGCATCTTTTTTCTCTTATGTGCAAAATGCCAAGAACACAATTTTCGGTCGATATATTTCACCGCTCGAAATTTCGGTGCATCTCTAGAAAAAAAAGCCTTTAAAAAAAAAAAAAAATGCAGCCACCACATGTAAAAATTAGCAAGCTTACATTTAATACATTTTTACTAAAAATAATTATACGAGTGATGTGAACACCCTGTAAAATGGAGGATGGTATAAACCAATGATGAGAAGGACTTCCAATCCCAATAAATATAATTATAATAAAACAAACAAATGTCCTTCAAAAAATAGTCCCAAAAATAGTATAAAATACTTAAGTGGATGAGAAGGGTAAATAAAAAGTGCCCAAAAGAAGTAGTGAATCACACTTAAGAGGAACCAAAAGTCCCAGCGATAGCAGAATGTCCAAATAAGCGTCCACTGAGTGGCACCCGTGATCAAGATAGATATTCTAGTAGGCTGCTTACCAGACTCCTATGGTCATCTAATTTAATAGACCACAACACGCTTAGCAATGGGGAAAATCAAAAGGATTCCACTGGACACTCCTCGGAGTTGTCATAGGTGACAGATCCAGGGAGAGCTGGGGCAGATGTCATCAAAATAAAGCCAATCCTCACATTGAGATGGGTAAGGCCCATATATGGATAATCCAGAAAGGAGAAGAGGCACATAGCGTGATACCGTAATGATAAAAACCTTATTTATTTAAAAATGCACTGCAACATAGTGACATGTAAGCCGGAGTCCAGACGTAACGTAGCCACGCCCCCAACGCCGGCCCGAGACTTTCTGAGTATATGCGGGACGCCGCAGCTTCGGCTTACATGTAAGGGACATACTGCTAACGCTTGCCTGTCACTATGTTGAATGTAAGTGGACACACAAAGTCGCATGGCACGCCACAGCCCATTGATTTCAAGACACTCGTTCCCATCTATGCGACCTTGAAAAGTTACCTGCAATACTTTGATGCGACTTTGATCCACAGAGTAGTAAAGCTTGATCAAAGTTGCACTCTAGTCTAGTGGCTACGTTTCCACTAGTGCGACTACAAAGTTGTGCGACTTTGAGTGCAGCTTTGATCCAACTTTACACTCTCATGATCAAAGTCACATCAAAAGTTGTATCAAAGTAAAGTAGTGCAGGTACCTTTCCAAAGTTGCTAAGATGGGAACAGGTGCCATTGAAATCAATGTTATGTGCTGCTGGAACCATGAAGAGTGAGCATAACATACTTCCAAAGCTCCCTCTCCCTCCCTCTCTCTCCTCCCTCCTAAATGACCCTTTATCATTTAACTCCTTTCCCTAATTTTTTTTCCTGTCACTGTTGTGTTCTTCTGCTATACTGCTACACCAAATGTTTTCTATTTATCTAATTTGGGCTTTTTTCATTCTTCATATATAGCAAAGTTGTTTCAATAGCAAAATCCAGATCTTTTCGCGATCGTCATGGACAGGTGTTACTGGAAGGCCAGAGACTGCTGCTGGATGCTATGGAGTCTGGAGCCATTCTACATACACTGTTCTTTAGTAGAGTTGATCAGTTAAAAGCATTGCCTTCCGATCAACTCCAGAAAGCAAACCTTGTCAAAGTGAAATTTGAGGCCATCGATATGTGGTCTGATGTTGTTACCCCCCAAGGAGTCATAGGTAAGTGAAGATGGAGGACAGACAGTTAATTGTCCCATCATGTTATATCTGTGGTACATTTTTAGACATAGGTTGGATGTACTGGGGCAGAAACTAAAGTCATGTCTACTTTGACATCCTGTCTGAGCAGCCTAGAGCATCACTGGGGCTTGTGGAATAACTATGCGCCAAAGATCATCTTCTGAGTATATCTATACATATGGCGCCATTTCCACTGATGCAGCACAGCAGTCAACATTTGGTGCTAGCTGTGGTCTCAACACAAAGCAGTTTTTTTGAAATTGGTATGATATGACCAGGTCTTATTCAAGTGGTCTGGAGCCTAGGGCCAAAACCAACACAGCTCACATGGTCTGGTCCTCATTTAGAAGGAAATAGTTGTGTTGAAGGGGGGCAGTACCAGGGCAGTCATTTCAAGGTGGACATACAAAATCGTGACCATGCAGATAAATAAGTGGTAAGCCCAACTACAGCAAAAATGTTTTGAAAAGAGCAGAGAAGGTCTGGAACCACTGTCAAGTTTTTATTGCCATCTGTGTCTTTTTAATAGGTAGATTTCCCTCACATTTTCAAGAGTGGTTATGAGTTAGAACTTCTTTTTTTTTTTTCTATCTCTGCTTTCCAATCTTGGTGATGATTGCACCCCTCATTTCTTGTATGGGCAATAACATGGACAAGTAAGGAGTCCAAAACAGAAAACAGAATTAACCACTTTACCACCGGAGGATTTTGCTGTCTTACGTGTGGGCCACTATTTGCGATTCGGCACTGTGCGAATTTAACTGACAATTGCGCGGCAATGCCGTACCCTAACGAAATTTACGTCCTTTTTTCCCCACAAACAGAGCTTTCTTTTGGTGGTATTTGATCATCTCTGCAATTTTTATTTTTTGCAATATTAATAAAAAAATAACAATATTTTTCTACTTTGACAGTTAAAAAATATCCAATATATTCAATTTTTGTCATATATTTAGGCCAAAATGTATTTAGCTACATGTCTTTGACAAAAAAAATTCTCAATGAGCGTATTTTTAACCGCTTTAAGACCGGAAGATTTTACCCCATTCCTGACCAGGCCATATTTTGTGACTCGGCACTGCGTTACTTTAACGGACAATTGCGTGGTCATGCGACGCTGTACCCAAATTAAATTAAAAATTTTTCCCCACAAATAGAGCTTTCTTTTGGTGGTATTTGATCACCTGTGCGATTTTTACTTTTTGCGCTATTAACAAAAAAAGAGCGACAATTTTGAAAAAATAACAATATTTTTCACATTTTTTTTATATGAAACCCACCCTCCCCCCCAAAAAATGTAAAAATCTAAATTTTTTAACATTTTAGGTCAATTTGTTTTCTGCTACATATGTTTGGTAAAAAAAAATCGCAATAAGTGTATTTTGATTGGTTTGCGCAAAAGTTATCGCAGCTACTAACTATGGGAAATTTGTCATTTTTACTGTTGTTTTTTTTTTTTTAACTAGTAATGGCGGCGATCTGCGATTTTTTTTTTTTTTTTTTTTTTTTTTTTTTTTTTTTTTTTTTTTGCGGCGGACAGATCGGACCCTTGACTGACATTTTTGACACTTTTGGGGGTACCAGTGACGTTACTACAGTAATCAGTGCTATAAATATGCACTGTTACTGTAAAAAATGACACTGGCAGGGAAGGGGTTAACTTTTATTGGTGATCAAGGGGTTAATGTATGCCTGGTGCTTACTGACGTGTGTGGGGGGAGGGGACTGTGTGACACAGGCACAGATCGCAGGTTCAGCTATGCTGAATCCTGCAATCTGACCCTTCCTGTCACTTAGGAGATCCACCCGCTTTGTTTACACAAGCGGGCGGATCTCCACACTCGATCCCCGACGATCGGGGAAGAGCAGCTGTGATCACCGCTGCTCCTCCCCTGGCCCGACTCCCTCTGTGACTGAATACAGCGGGAACGAGCCTCCGGCGGCACGCGCGCGCTGCCGAGAGAGGGGAATGTCTGGTGACGTAGGTCTACATCGAAAGACGATAACGAGCCACTGTGCCGCAGTAGCAGCACAGTGAGCAGTGTTAAAGTGGTTAATATTCAAAATTAGATTTTTGTACTTCCCATCAAATCAATTTCTTGTAGTTTGAGAGAAACAAGAATTCGTACACTGTTGGGTTATACTACTTGCTACAGGGGGATTTGGACACTGTAAAAAAAAAAAAAAAAAAAACATGCTAGCCTGCTATACCCCCTCCTGCTTCCAGCATATCTTAGTTCTGTTGAAATGCAGTACCAAGAGCATGTTCATAAATGTAAAGGGATGGGACCCCAGTCCTCCATGAACTACAATAAATGGATTTTATGGTAAGTACAAAGATGCTTTTTTTTTCTCTCAAAAGTGGCACAAGAATTTATAGACTATTGCAATATCCAAAAACAGTTCAACTGAGAGTTTGGGCAACAGCAACAAAACACTAACAGGCTCACAAAAACAACAGCTTGGGACTGCCTTCAACTCAGAGAGCTGCCTGAAGAACCTTCCATTCAAAGCTTTTAAAGCTGAGGCCTGGTAAAACATGGTAAACAGAAGACCTTGCGGTTGCCTTGCAAGTCTAATGCTGCTAGCCTAATGCTGAAAAGCTCAACAAGTGCTCACAGATCTAGTAAGAGTATGCTTTGACAGGAAAGGGTGGAACCCAAACCTTAAAGCGAAGCTCCAGGCTCCTTCAGAAAAAATAAAAGCGGATACAAATACTGACCTGGAGACAAACCTGGCCAGTTGCTTAACCTAGAGGCCAGCCAGGGGCAGTGTAGCTCAGGGCGCAAGGCTAGGTCATAAATACAAACCAGATGCTGGTGCAGACTAGGTTCAGATGGCCCGAGGTGATCAGGTCATTGTAGGTGGGCAGCAGGTATGAGCTGAGGATAAATCTACACTTAGTCAGGAGTATCTCCAGGAAAATGCTGTCTTGACAGTGAATGGTGGACAAAAGAGCATACATGTGACTCACCACAAACTGATGGAAAGTTGGGATTTCAAATGACTCTTAATGGTCTTCGTAAAAAGGTAGCTGCCAGTGCTTGACCTGCTCACAAAATAGGTCTTAAGTGACAGGCCACGGCCGTGGACCTGGAAAGCACCAATACAGTACTCTCGGGTCTGGAAAGCACCACAATACAGAGCCTAGTGCCTGAAGGTCACAATTCAGACCAGCCTTTTAATTTTCCAGTCAAATGGGGTTTAGGTAAAGCCGATCCAGATAGCTACATGTAGAGACTAGCTAGCAGCTTGTAGAGGACTCTTGGCTGAAGGAAAAAAAGATTGAACTTTTCTCACAGCAAAGAAAATGTGTCATCCTCTTCAGACACTAGTAGAAAATTGCGCAAAAAGAAAGCATGCTGGGAGTATAACGGGTTATACCAGGCTGAAACCGTTTTTCTGTTTGACAGTGTCCAAAACCACCTGTAGGTGGCAGTATAACGGAGTAGTCAATGAATTCCTGTCTCCTGCGATGAACGATAAAGAAACAATGTTTTCAACTCTTCCTCACTTCATAAAATCGTAGGAGTTGGTCCTTAATGAGGTCACAGCTTCCATTTTATTATTGTAGAAATCTGTTAAAGCCCCTAATCACAATAATTTTGTAGGATTTCAGGTAATATATGAAATTTTGTTATCCCTAGGAATTTTTAGGAAACCTGATCACGTAAAGATGACATTTCCTGAAACACAGCTGAAGAATACGTTACCACTTTCTCTCATATGTGACAATATCCGTGATCCTGGAAACCTGGGTACTATACTGAGATCTGCAGCAGGAGCTGGCTGTAACAAAGTTTTGCTTACAAAAGGTAAAACGGAAGCTATGACCCCAAGCTTATGAATTCACGTGACTTCCAGTGTAGTACATCGATTTTGTTAGCTGCTTTGCAGTTTATGTCCGTGTTGTCAATGTGCTGATCTGTACACATTTCATTTATAGTATAGTCTACATAGGCTAAAAGTGGGAAAAAAATGGAGACGTTTTGTGTAAGGGCTTAATCAATGGAAATCCAAGTACATTTTTGAGAAAATGGTCGCTGAATATGATTACGTACATTTTTAACTTGTGATCTTTGCTGTAGTTATTATAAAATTCTACACCAAAAGTATTCTAGCTTGCAGCAAGCAGGATTTCAACAATGAGGTAAATGGCTGTAAAATTGCACCACTTAAACTGTAGCGCATGTAAGCTTTTTAAAAATTTTGAGTACTCGCAGCAATAAAAGCTATAGTGAGGAAAATAAATATTTGATCCCCTGCAGATTTTGTAAGTTTGCCTATTTACAAAAAAATGAAGAGTCTATAATTGTTATAGGTGTATTTTAAATGAGACTGAATATCAACCAAAAATCCAGAAAAAAAACACATGATACAAATGTTATAAATTGGGTTGCATTTCAGCGAGTTAAATAATTATTTTATCCCCTACCAACCAACAATAATTCTGGCTCCCACAGACTGGCTACAGTATGTGCTCATGTGGTACACAGATTAGTTAAGAAGGTGCTCCTAACAACACCCTTACGTGTATAAAAGACACCTGTCCACAGAATCTTTCCTCTATTCAAACCTTACCATCATGGGCAAGACAAAAGAGCTGTCAAAGGATGTCAGGGACAAGATTGTAGACCTGCACAAGGCTGGAATGGGCTACAAGACCATCAGCAAGAAGCTTGGTGAAAAAGAGAAAACTGTTGGAGTGATTTTTTTCGGCAATGTAAGAAATACAAAATAACCATCAATCGCCCTCAGTCTGGAGCCCCATGTAAGTTTTTGCCTTATGGATTAGGGATGGTCATGAGATCAGCCCAGAACTACATGGGAAGAGCTTGTGATTGATCTCAAGGCAGTTGGGAGCACAGCGAACAAACAAACCATTGGTAACACAATACGCCGCCATGGATTGAAATCCCGCAAGGTCCCCTTCCTCAAGAAAGCACATGTACAGACCTCTCTGAAGTTTGCCAATGAAGATCTAAATTATTCAGAGAAGGATTGGGAGAAAGTGCTGTGGTTAGATAAGCCCAAAATTGAGCTCCTTGGCATTAACTTGACTCGCCGTGTTTGGAGGAAGAACTATGCTTACTATGACCTTAAAAAACCATCCCTACAGTCAAGCACAGAGGTGAAAACATTTATGCTTTGAGGCTGTTTCTCTGCTAAAGGTACAAGCTGCCTTTGCTGCATTGAGGAGCCGATTGGACTGGGCCATATATTGTAAAATCTTGGATTAGAACCTTCTTCCCTCAGCCAGAACACTGAAGATGGGTCATGGATGGGTCTTCCAGCATGACAATGACCCAAAACATACCGCTAAGGCAACAAAGGAGTGGCACAAGAAGAAGCACATTAAGGTCATAGAGTGGCCTAGCCAGTTTCCAGACCTTAATCCTATAGAAAATTTATGGAGGGCACTGAAACTCTGAGTTGCTAAGCGATAGGCAAGAAACCCTAAATATTTAAAAAAAAAAAAAAGATCTGCAAAGAAGAGTAGACCAAAATCCCTCCAGAGATGTGTGCAAACCTGGTAACCAACTACAAGAAACATCTTCCCTCTGTGCTTGCCAACAAGGGTTTCTCCACCAAGTACTAAGTCATGTTTTGCTTGGAAATCAAATACTTATTTTACTCACTGAACTGGAACTCAGTTTATAACATTTGTATCTTGTGTTTTTTGGTTGATATTCTGTCTCTATCATTTAAAATGCACCTATGATAAAAATCATAGACCCGTCATTTCTTTGTAAGTGGGCAAGCTTACAAAATCTGCAGGGGATCAAATAATTATCTTCCCCACTGTGTATGGTTGTAATAATATAGAGCAGTGTACACCTTGTTCTGCTTTTGTGGTCTTTATGGACCTTGCTTTGTGCACTGGTGCGCAGTCATTTTGGAACAGGAAGGTGCCATCCCCAAGCTGTTCCGGCAAAGTTGGGAGCATAAAATTGTCCAAATTGTCTTGGTATGCTGATGCCTGAAGAGTTCCCTTCACTAGAACTAAAGGACCAAGCCCAACCCCTGAAAAACAACCCTACACCATAATCTCCCCCTCCACCAAATGATTTGGACCAGTGGGCAAAGCAAGGTCCATAAAGACATGGATGAGCGAGTTTGGGGTGGAGGAACTTAACCGGCCTGCACATAGTTCTGACCTCAACCCAATAGAACACCTTTGGGATGAATTAGAGCGGACACGGCAGGGCAGGCCAGGCCTTCTCGTCCAATATCAGTGCCTGACCTCACAAATGCGCTTGTGGAAGCGTGGTCAAACATTCCCATAGACACACTCCTAAACCTTGATCAGTCACTGTGAGCCTGCCCCTGTGTTTTACTTCCTCTTCTGAATGAAGAGAAAATTACAATGTATCTTCCTGTTCATATCTTTCTCTTCTTGCAGGAGAGAAGGATATACAGAAACGAGTATGTATGTATAAAAAAGATATAGATATAAAGAGAGAGGGCGAGAGTGAGATGTTTTTCTTGGTATGTAATGACCGTGTATCTCATATGAGCTCATATTCTATTTTGTAGGTTGTGTTGATGCGTGGGAACCTAAAGTAATCCGAGCAGGCATGGGAGCTCACTTTCGCTTGCCAATTATAACCAACTTAGAGTGGGACACAGTTAGTAACTACCTCTCTGAGAATACCAAAGTATTTGTTGGTGATAACTGCTGGAAGAATATTCCTCGTGAGGCTGAGTTTACATCTGAGAAAGCCATTGACTACGGTTGGATCTCCAATGATCCTAGAAGAATCCATTACATTGAAGGAGAGGATCATTACTCCTCTAGTGATGAGGAGGATGAAGAACTGGAAGATATTCCCAGAGTTCCTATACAACATTATCACGAACAGTGGGCTAGGGGCCCAAGTGCACTTGTGATTGGAGGGGAGACTCATGGGCTTAGTATAGAGTCACTGCTACTGGCTGAGAATTCAGGAGGAAGGAGGCTGTGCATTCCAGTTGTACCTGGCATAGAAAGTTTAAACTCTGCTATGGCAGCTAGTATTCTTTTGTTTGAAGGAAGAAGACAACTGCAGCTGAAAAGTTCCTAGCTTTGGTTTTTCATTACATATACCTAAACAATAATTCAGCTCTTGCTACACCATAAAGCAAAACCTAAAAGTGGACTTGTACGTTCATCACTTATATATATATTTTTTTTTATATAAAAAAAAAAAGTATTCTGCATTGCTGCAGTCTCAAACACCACCTACTTTGCTAGCATGGATGCCAGGAGCTATGGGATACAACTGTATAATATACATTAAAAGCTAAATATGACTGCTGTGCAATTATAGGCATCTTCCATAGAAAAAAATAAAATCCTGGCTATTGGAGATGCAGGGGGACAAAATCTGGTGTTTTAAAAGTGTGGAACAATATAAACCATTGTCTCTAAATGGATAGCTTATTTGTGTTTATGTATTTCAGTTCTTTGTACTGGTGTCTGCTCATGAATTAAATTTGTTCATAACATTACATTCCTTATAGTGCACGTTTGGTACAAGAATAGGTAAGGCTTCACTACTATCCTCCAATTGGAAATTTCCTTCATCTGTCCACTACTCATATTAAAAAGCATACTCTTAGGTATTGTAGGTCCCTGCAAATCAGAGTGCATTCTGTATTTGGTTCAGACCTAAAACTAGTATAACACTGAACTCGTGAAAGGCAATTTAGGTATGAAGTCCTTGTGATTCATCAGCAGACCCCAACGTTGTAACTCTGTAATAGAATTACACTATAGTCTGTATTTAATGGTGCAACCGGCAGGTATGTATTGTAATCTATTACCACAGCAGAGGTAAAATAACTGCATCAAATCCATTATTATCAGGTATACATACATACTCACCTAGATGGCTGAAGCACCTATGCCAGCTGAGGCTGTCCCCATCCACCTCTACTCTGAAAACTGAGCGATCATAGACCACTGATCGCTCAGTTCTCAGGTCCACTCTGAGCACAGAGCGATGACTGTTAGTCACTGGCTTTCTGCTCTGCCCATCCAGCACTCACTAGAGAAACAGGCTATGGAGAGCGCAGGAGTAGCAGGCTTAGGCACTCAGAAGCGTGCTGAGAAGCTAAGCTGGCTGCTGTTTAGGCATCTGGGTGGATCCTGACATTGTCGGGATCCATGCAGAGCCTGGAATAGCTCTGTGACGTCAGCTGACAGCGGGCTAAAGTCTGCTGTTGGCTGAATCTGAGTCACAGGAGTGCAGTGTTTTGGCCGTACTTTAGGAGAAACCAACCAACACAAAGTGGCACATAATTGTGAAGTGGAAGGAAAATGATAAAAGATTTTCCAAAGTTTCTACAAATAAATATCTGAAAAGTGTGGCGTGCATTTGTATTTAGCCCCCTTTACTCTGATACCCCTAACTAAAATCTTGTGGAACCAACTGCCTTCAGAAGTCACCTATTTAGTAAATCTGTGTATTGGCTTGTTTGAGTGGCCTAATATCATTAATTGTACATATGGTTTTCACCTGTTCTCTGAATTTATGTAAAAAAAAAAAAAAAAAATCAATGCATATATTGTACAGCCGTGGCTAAAAGTTTTGAGTGACACAAATATTAATTTTCACAAAGTCTGCTGCCCTTATGATGGCAATTATACTCCAGAATGTTATGAAGAGGGATCAGATTAATTGCAAAGTCCCTCTGGCATGGAAATGAACTTAATCCCATAAAAAACATTTTCACTACATTTGTGAAAAAGGCTTCAGGGCATCCAAGAAAGTCCAGCAAGCGCCAGGACCATCTCCTACAGTTGATTCAGCTGCGGGATTGGGGCATCATCAGTGCAGAGCATGCTCAGGAATGGCAGCAGACAGGTGTAAATGCATTTGCACGCACAGTGAGGCGAAGACTTTTGGAGGATGGCCTGGTGTCAAGAAGGGCAGAAAAGAAGCCACTTCTCTCCAGGAAAAGCATCAGGGACAGACTGATATTATGCAAAAGGTACAGGGATTGGACTGCAGTAAACCCCTATCCGATTGGGGTATCCGGAAAAAAACCCTATCCGGAGAAGAAAAGGTGAGCACAACCATCAGTCCTGTGTCATGCCAACAGTAAAGCATCCTGAGACCATTCATGTGTGGGGCTTGCTTCTCAGCCAAGGGAGTGGGCTCACTCACAATTTTACAAGAACACGGCCATGAATAAAGAATGATACAAAAACATCCTCCGAGAGCAACTTCTCCCAACCATCCAAGAACAGTTTGGTAAAGAACAATGCCTTTTCCAGCATGATGGAGCACCTTGCCATAAGGCAAAAGTGATAACTAAGTGGCTTGGGGAACAAAACATCAAAATTGTGGGTCCATGACCAGAAAACTTGTGGTCAATCCTCAGGACGCAGAAGAACAAACCTCCCCCCAACACAAATTCTGACAAACTCCAAGCATTGATTATGCAATAATGGCCTGCCATTAGTCAGGATGTGGCCCAGAAGTTGATTTTGACAGCATGCCAGGGAGAATTGCAGAGGTTTTGAAAAAGAAGGGTCAACACTGCAAATAATGCAAAAAATTTGGGGGAGCATACCCATGTATTTCTAAAGCTGGTGCAGCTATGAACCAAAAGACATGTATATTAAAAAAGAATAGCGCACACATGCAAAAGAAATTACTACCAAATTTGAAGACCATCCATAAATAAAAATGGGGATTTGGTCCCACCATATGGCCATATAGTGCTCAAGCCCACCACTATGTTAAAGTACCCCATTATCAGTGGGTCCTACACTATCCATGAAAAAGAGATGAATCCAGCCTTTATAACCCTTGGAGATAATACTCCTTGCTGGGAAAGATGTGCAAATGCACTACAGGGGACTCCTCCTATATCCACTTGATAGTGGACACTGATAGAGTACAGGTGTGTGTGGGGGGTGGGGTGGGTTGCTCAACCTCGGTAGTCTGGTCAGACCGAATACATAATAAACAAGCAAAAAATTTGGGGGAGCATACCCATGTATTTCCAAATCTGGTGCAGCTATGAACCAAAAGACATGTATATTAAAAAAGAATAGATACATGGGTATGCTCCCCCAAATTTTTTGCTTGTTTATTATGCATTCGGTCTGACCAGACTACCGAGGTTGAGCAACCCACCCCACCCCCCACACACACCTGTACTCTATCAGTGTCCACTATCAAGTGGATATAGGAGGAGTCCCCTGTAGTGCATTTGCACATCTTTCCCAGCAAGGAGTATTATCTCCAAGGGTTAGAAAGGCTGGATTCATCTCTTTTTCATGGCTAGTAGGGATGCACCGAAATGAAATTCTTGGCCGAAGCCGAATAATAATAAAATGTTTGGCCGAAGGCCGAATACCGAACGCGGTGTTTCACATTTTTTCCATTTATTTTGCCAATTTTTTGTCCTCTCTCTTGTCCTCTCGTGTGTCTCTCTCTCTCTCTCTCTCTTGTCCTCTCACTCTCTCTCTCTTGTCCTCTCATGTCTCTCTCTCTCCCTAAATGTTACTGTAGGGAATGGGATTCAGTGCACACTGCAGCCTTGTACCATAGGGTTAATGTTAGTGACACTGTAGGGATTGGGAAGGATGCTGGGAATGGGAATGGAAATCAGGAAGCATGCAGGCAGCCTTGTAAATTTTAATTGCAGATACAGGGCACTGGGCAGGTCAGGGTTAATGTGGTAACATCAATTACTCAGTGACAGTCAGTCAGTGTCAGTGTGGACTCGATCAGATTATACAGTCTCTCATAGTGGTGGTAGTAGGAGGCTGGAGGTGGACTAGTAGTAGCCTGGAAAGGAGCACAGCCGCATACATACATTACTCACTCGTGCACTGCAGCCCGCCCCACACATTCAGTGAGTCTTCTTACTCTCCTCCCTAGTTTTTTCAATGGCACATTCAGGAAGCCAATCACGCTGTGAGTAGCGGTACAGCGGAACCAATCAGGTGTGCAGGCACGCGTGATTGGTTCGCTGTGCAGCTAATCACAGTGTGATTGGCTTCCTGAATGTGCCATTGAAAAAACTAGGGAGGAGAGTAAGACTTACTGAATGTGTGGGGCGGGCTGCAGTGCACGAGTGAGTAATGTAATGTATGCTCACCGCTGAAGTGTCCCGGCTTCACGGAAGTCTGTGAGTCCTCCTGTCCTCCTCCGAGTCCCTTCCCCCTGTAAATATCGTGACCTCTGCGATATGAATATCGCCTACGGCCACAGAACGATAGTCGATATCATATCGACTATCGTTCAGCCCTATTATTCGGCACAAAATTATTCGGCCTTTTGACTTATTCGGCCGAACACCGAAAGTGCTATTTTTTCTATTTTCGGCCGAATAATGTTCGGCCGCCGAACATTCGGTGCATCCCTAATGGCTAGTGTAGGACCCACTGATAATGGGGTACTTTGACGTAGTGGTGGGCTTGAGCACTATATGGCCATATGGTGGGACCAAATCCCCATTTTTATTTATGGATTGACTGCAAATAATGGCTCTTTGCATAAACTTAATGTAATTGTCAAAAGCCTTTGACACTTATGAAATGCTTGTAATTATACTTCAGTATACCATAGTAACATCTGACAAAAAGATCTAAAAACACTGAAGCAGCAGACTTTATAAAAATATTTTTTTGTATAATTCTCAAAACTTTTGGTCAGGGCTGTAGAAGTTAGCATGCTAGGTAGAAAAAGTCCAGTGTACTCACAAAGCCGGACTGGGGAATGATATACCACGAGGCAGAAACAGTAAAATCAGTAATGGAATGTAAAAAGGTCTGCATGTTTTGTAAGAGTAATTATATTCACAGTTATTAAAGTATGGTAATAGTTCAGGGAACTTTGCCAGTTGCCCTTATGGGAGTAGAAAGGAATGTTGTTACCTGATGTGAATAGAAGTTGGCAGTAGTTGTCCTGGGCTGTGGGTAGGAGGGTTATTTACCTCCCTTTGGAACAAAGTTCCTAAAACCGAGTGTTGGGCATAAATAGCATTTTTTTTCTTCTTTGTGGTGGAATGCTGACCCAAACATCAGTTTTGGATAGGGGTATAATACCTCTGTCAGGTTATTGGGAAAATGTACCCTCACCTCCTGTCCTGTGATCATGCTGTATCACCTGAGGGAAATCTCAGAAACACTAACTTCTCAATTTATCCACATTAAAATGAGCCTGCTGCAAGTCTTGTGAAAAACAACTAATCTGCTTCAACCATGCACTACAAAAAGGAAATGTGAGTTTGAAAAAAACAAAACAAAAAGGTGTTAGCTATGACTGGCCTAGTGTGCTAGTTGCCTGGTGCTCTCTGGCTAAAGTGTTTATTAGCCCAAATCATGAAAATCCTCAATTTGCTTGACTTAAACTGATGCATTTCCTGCAAGCCCTTTCATTTCTGTGTCCACTCTAAAAGAAATTACTTTTACATATGTAGCAGGATTCCCAGCCGTTTTGCTGGATATGGGGCCACCGAGTGCAACAAAAGTACCCTTGTACATTATTTCTCCAAGTGTGAGTGCTGAGACAATGATCAGTCCAGTATCTTTTCAGTTTTTTAGGTTTATTTGACTTGGATGGGAGAAGGGAATGAGTGGGATATTCCTTTGGCTCAACTATGCACAATTTGCTAGGGACAACTGAAAATGCTTTTTGGTGCTGACTTGACGCTGGCTAAATGCCGTGCAATGCCGGTTAAAACTGGTTAACGCTGGCTTGCTGCCTGTTGACTCCAAACTGACCTTGGACTGCTTTCTTACTTAAAGAAGCCATTTCTTTAGCTCCCTAAGCACTCCTTGCTAAGGTAGCTACGTATGCTGCTGCTGCACTGATCAACACTTCAGGGCCCACACCGGCACCCTCTTTCTCTCACTTATCTTCAGGGCTTCAACACTGGCGCACCCCCTTTCTCTAAACCTTTTCTTCAGGTTAGCTGGCTCCTGGATCCCCTTGACCTTCTGGAGTGGTCCCCTCTCCTAGGCAGACCCCTGGGCAGTCCCAAGTACTCACGATAGTGTTTTCCCGAAACTTCTGTCCAGCAGCTCCACTCGGTCCACAGCACTCTGGATCCCTCCCTGCAGCCCAGCTCAACCTTCGTCCTCTAGGCCGACCGCCCAGGACACTCTCACTTGCGCTGACAGGAGGAGAGACAGCTGTCACCCTCCTCCTGGGACTCTGCTTCCCGACAAAGACCTTGCGTCATGTGCTCCCCTCAGACTTATACCCTCTCCCAGGATGCTTTGCGGCAGATTCTGCCCTCTGAGATAGATACAAGCCCTGGTGTGCTATTGATCAGGTTTCCTCCACTGTCCAATACGAATACCCATTGGACACAGTGGGGAGACTCCCCAGACTCAACAGACACCCTGGGAAGCACATGACAGCCTAACAAAATGATCAGGCCCCCCTGATGTGCAGACAGGGCCACCCATATGCTTCTTCCTAGCACCTACCGAGGAGGGTTCTACCCATAATACTGCAGCTTGCTTTACTGGATGGCCATGACAACAAAAACAAGATACATCTTGCTTTTACATAGTCATGCCACCATGTTTGCATTCTCATTCAGTGCACAGGACATTGTACCAGATGAATGGCATCTTGCGCAACAACAAAGGATTTGATTGACGGCATCAAATGTAAAGAGTACTGCTGTCAGATACCAAATGAGAGATTAACGAGGGGACTTGTTTGAGCTACCAAATGGCTTTAAACCTTTTCTTTTTTTTGCCATGATTCCAGTGCCATCTGGTCTAATTGAACTGTGATAATAACATAATATTGTGCACATTTTCCATGAACTCCATTGACAAAAAGAATTAGAATTAGGTTTATACGGTATGCAAGTATGGACACGTGGGGCCCGTTTTATGTGCGGTGTTATGTGTGATTGGGTTTTTATAACACGGGGTGTCTCAGGGGGTCTTTTTTGCCCGCTGTATTTTTAGTGGCTGGAACAGCTATGCCAGCCTATTTTTCAATAAAGAGTGTTTTGCATAATAATTTCCGGTGTTAAGCTTCATTTGAAGCTTTCTTGCTGGAGATCTGCTTAGGCGGGACTTCGATTTTTTTGTTTTGGTTTCTGAATATGGTTGCTGAAGCTCCCAGTCCAAATTGACCGAACGGTAATAATATTATCAGGAAGTACCATTCCCAGTATTGACTGGGCATTTATATGGTTTTAGGATCCCATGAAAGTGTTTTTATTTTTAGTTTTGGACTTTAAATATGCACCTCCGTAACTAATAATCATACATTATTGATAGCTAAAACGTGCTTTTATTGTATACACATCATTAAAATCCAACAAACATAAGGTAAAAAGGATCTTCTTCTGATTATATTACAGGTATTCTTAAGAATTTAGGACTTCCCAACATGCTATATGTCCCAGAGGTGTTCTGTTGGATTTAGGTCAGGCGAGCGTGGTATCAATTCCTTCATTCTCCAGGAACTGCATTCTCACGCCACATAAAGCCAGGTATTGTCATGCACCAGGGGGAACCCAGGACCCACTGCACCAGTCTAGGGTCTGACAATGGGTCCAAGGATTTCATCCCAATACCTAATGGCAGTCAGCGTGCCATTGTCTAGCTTGTAGCAGTCTGTGCGTCCCTTCATGGAAATACCCCCCCAGGCCATCGCTGACCCACCACCAAACCGGTCATGCTGAACAATGTTACAGGCAGCATAACGTTCTCCACAGCTTCTTCAGACCCTTTCACGTCTGTCACGTGTGCTCAGAGTGAACCTGCTATCATCTGTAAAAAGCACAGAGCGCCAGTGGCGGACCTTCCAATTCTGGTGTTCAATGACAAATGCCAATCAGTGCTGGGCAGTGAGCATAGGGCTCACTAGAGGACGTCGGGCTCTCAGGCCACCCTCATGAAGTCTGCTTTTGATTTTTTGGTCAGAGACATTCACACCAGGGGCCTGCTGAAGTCATTTTGTAGGGCTCTGGCAGTGCTCATCCTGTTCCTCCTTGCACAAAGGAGCAGATACCAGTCCTGCTGATGGGTTAAGGACCTTCTTTGACCCTGTCCAGCTCTCTTAGAGTAACTGCCTGCCTCATGGAATCTCCTGCATGCTCTTGAGACTGTGCTGGGAGACACAACAAACCTTCTGGCAATGGCACATATCGATGTGCCATCCTGGAGGAGTTGGACTGTCTGTGCAACCTCTGTAGGGTCCAGGTATCGCCTCATGCTACCAGTAGTAATACTGACCTTAGCCAAATGCAAAACTAGCGAAAAACAGTCAGAGAAGAGTAGGGTAAAAAAAAAATGTCAGTTGCCTCCGCCTGTAAAACAATTCCTGTTTTGGAGGTTGTCTATCTAGTGCACCTGTTTGTAATTTCATTAACACCAAAACAACTGAAACCGATTAACAACCGCCTCTGCTACTTAACTGACCAGATCAATATCCCAGGAGTTTAATTGCCGATGCTATACTCTGAATAAAAAGTTTTCCTTTAATTTTTTTGAGCCGTGTATATAAAAAAAAAGAGAGAAAAATCAATAGCTAATAAATTTACCTTACCAGCCTGAAGCCTCTAAAAATCAAAACGTCCTATATGTCTATGCATCCATGGAGAGTCTCACCTCTTCCTTTATACCTCCAGTGTCCCCCAAGAATGCCCCCCCCCCCCCCAAGATACCATAACGGTGGGAAATCAGAGTTAGAGGAAATACACAATTCCCCAAAGCCAAAAAAAAAAAAGAATAATAAGCTATGTACTAGAGAGACATGCATATAGTTAGCCCACGGCTCCCAGATCTGTTCAAATCTTTGGACTGTGTCCTTCAGAACGCTAACAATATTTTCATGTAACATGGTCCAGGTGACTTTTTTCCTAGCCTGCGCCAGGATACAGCAGGTTGTTTCCAGGATTTGGCAAGACTCATCTTAGCCCCTAGTACAGAAAAGAAAATCAAACATTGTAAACATTTAGGTAAAACAGGCACAGGGGTAATAAGAAGAGCTACAGTGGGTACGGAAAGTATTCAGACCCCCTTAAATTTTTCACTCTTTGTTATATTGCAGCCATTTGCTAAAATCATTTAAGTTCATTCTTCTTCCTCATGAATGTACACATAGCACCCCATACTGACAGAAAAACACAGAATTGTTGACATTGTTGCAGATTTATTAAAAAAGAAAAACTGAAATATCACATGGTCCTAAGTATTCAGACCCTTTGCTCAGTATTTAGTAGAAGCCCCCTTTTGATCTAATACAGCCAGGAGTCTTTTTGGGAAAGATGCAACAAGTCTTTCACACCTGGATTTGGGGATCCTCTGCCATTCCTCCTTGCAGATCCTCTCCAGTTCTGTCAGGTTGGATGGTAAACGTTGGTGGACAGCCATTTTTAGGTCTCTCCAGAGATGCTCAATTGGGTTTAAGTCAGGGCTCTGGCTGGGCCATTCAAGAACAGTCACGGAGTTGTTGTGAAGCCACTCCTTCGTTATTTTAGCTGTGTGCTTAGGGTCATTGTCTTGTTGGAAGGTAAACCTTCGGCCCAGTCTGAGGTCCATAGCACTCTGGAGAAGGTTTTTGTCCAGGATATCCCTGTACTTGGCTGCATTCATCTTTCCCTCGATTGCAACCAGTCGTCCTGTCCCTGCAGCTGAAAAACACCCCTACAGCATGATGCTGCCACCACCATGCTTCACTGTTGGGACTGTATTGGACAGGTGATGAGCAGTGCCTGGTTTTCTCCACACATACCGCTTAGAATTAAGGCCAAAAAGTTCTATTTTGGTCTCATCAGACCAGAGAATCTTATTTCTCACCATCTTGGAGTCCTTCAGGTGTTTTTTAGCAAACTCCATGCGGGCTTTCATGTGTCTTACACTGAGGAGAGGCTTCCGTCGGGCCACTCTGCCATAAAGCCCCGACTGGTGGAGGGCTGCAGTGATGGTTGACTTTCTACAACTTTCTCCCATCTCCTGACTGCATCTCTGGAGCTCAGCCACAGTGATCTTTGGGTTCTTCTTTACCTCTCTCACCAAGGCTCTTCTCCCCCGATAGCTCAGTTTGGCCGGACGGCCAGCTCTAGGAAGGGTTCTGGTCTTCCCAAACGTCTTCCATTTGAGGATTATGGAGGCCACTGTGCTCTTAGGAACCTTAAGTGCAGCAGAAATCTTTTTGTAACCTTGGCCAGATCTGTGCCTTGCCAGAATTCTGTCTCTGAGCTCTTCAGGCAGTTCCTTTGACCTCATGATTCTCATTTGCTCTGACATGCATTGTGATCTGGAAGGTCTTATATAGACAGGTGTGTGGCTTTCCTAATCAAGTCCAATCAGTATAATCAAACACAGCTGGACTCAAATGAAGGTGTAGAACCATCTCAAGGATGATCAGAAGAAATGGAAAGCACCTGAGTTAAATATATGAGTGTCACAGCAAAGGGTCTGAATACTTAAGACCATGTGATATTTCAGTTTTTCTTTTTTAACCACTTGCCGACCGCCGCACGACTATCTACGTGGGCGGTCAGCCCCTCACAGGCAAAGTGACGTAGGTCTACGTCGCTCGCCTGTGAGGGTTTAGGGAGCGAGCGCGCGCCGCCGGAGGCGCGCTCCCGCGTGGTCACGGACCCCCCCGCGCGCGTGACCGGCGGACCCGATCGCCGCCGGCCACTCTGCGATCGGCGGGGGAGAGGGAGATAGTCAGGCAGCTTGTGTAAACAAGCTGCCTGTCATTCTCCTCTCTGTATGAGAGCTGATCACATGGATCTACTATGTAGATCCATTGATCACTCTGCATACAGTTGAAGCCACAGCCAATCACAGTTAGAATCACGCCCCTAGGGACACACACAGCCCCTCCCTCTCAAATAAAGTTAACCCCTTCACTACCAGTGCATTTTTACAGTAACAGTGCATATGTATAGCACTGATTACTGTAGAAATGTCACTGGTAACCCCAAAAGTGTCAAAAATGTCAGTCAAGGGTCCGATCTGTCCGCCGCAATGTCGCAGTACCGCAAAAAAAATCGCAGATCGCCGCCATTACGCGTTAAAAAAAAAAACAACAAAAATGACAAAAATCTTTCCCTTTGTTAGTAAACGCAATAACTTTTGCGCAAACCAATCAAAATACGCTTTTTGCGATTTTTTTTACCAAACATAGGTAGCATAAAACAAATTGGCCGAAAATATTAAAAAATTTTGATTTTTACATTTTTTTTTGGGGGAATTTCATATAAAAAAAAGGGAAAAATATTGCTATTTTTGCAAAATTTACGCTCTTTTTTTGTTTATAGCGCGTGATCAAAAAATCGCACAGGTGATCAAATACCACCAAAAGAAAGCTCTGTTTGTGGGAAAAAAAGGACGCCAAATTCGTTTCGGTACAGCGTCGCACGACCGCGCAATTGTCCGTTAAAGTCACGCAGTGCCGAATCGCAAAATGCCCTCTGGTCGTTTAGCAGCCAAATCCTCCGGGGCTTAAGTGGTTAATAAATCTGCTACAATGTCAACAATTCTGTGTTTTTCTGTCAGTATGGGGTGCTATGTGTACATTCATGAGGAAGAAGAATGAGCTTAAATGATTTTAGCAAATGGCTGCAATATAACAAAGAGTGAAAAATGTAAGGGGGTCTGAATACTTTCCGTACCCACTGTATATGTCCCATTACCCTATGAATCAAGGCAAAGCTGCTAAAAGCCACAAATCCTTGGGCATTCCCACCAGATATGGCACATTTTGTCCCTGGTATTTGAGTCTCGAAAACATAAAGGAGATACAGCGTGGTACATTTTGGCCAACCGAGTTGGGACTAGGTACCAACGGGTAAGAGCCTTCAAATTTGCCTCTATCAAGGAGACATTCAAGATACCTGTGTTTGACCGCAAGAAACAATTGTGCCATAACTCCAAATCCACCATAGAAGGGAGACTAGGGGGTAAGCCCAGTAATAGCCCATAGATAAAGGACATGTCCCTGCACTGATATGCATCCTGCGTGCACCATTTTTCATATGGAGTTACTTTGTAATGATCTGACCTAACTGGCCAGAGTAATTGTAAGAAGTGCGAAATTTTACCACTTTCTCGACCGCCGCAAGTACATATACTGCGGCGGTCAGCCCCGTGCAGGCAAAGCAACGTATCGCTACGTCGCGTGCTCCAGCCGATGACCTGATTGGGTTCAGAACCGATCAGTCATCAGGTCCAGGCCAATGATTTTTTGGCCTGGACCTGTTGATCGGTCCTGCCCAATCAGATTCTGATCTGTGCCTGTGTAATGCAAACACATGCACAGAAAAGACCTGCTCTCCCCTCCCATGATCCTTTTTGGATTCATCGAGAGGAGAGAGCACATCTAACTGTGAGTACTGCACCAAGCACACCCACACACACACTTAGATAGGCACATTTAACCCCCGATCGCCCCCCCCCCCCCAGTTAATCCCTACACCCCCTGTCACAACACACACTGTATACTGTATATAGCATTTTCCTATATACCCGTACCCTTTTATACTTAGAATATCTGCCACCCCCTGACCCCCCCCCCTGATCACCCCCAGTTAACCCCTTCCCCCCCCCCCTGTCACATTGCACACTAATACACACGTAATATAGTGTTTTACTGTATTTTGCATTAGTGTGATTGTGACTTGAGTTAGGGTCCCCGCCACCCCCCCAATAAAGATTTAACCCCCTGATCCCCCTGTCACAACACACACTGTATACAGTATATAGCATTTTCCTATATACCCGTATAAGTGTGACTTGTGACCAGGTTTAGCGCTTGCGGTCGTTCCTTTTATACTTAGGATACCCGCCACCCCCCCAATAAAGATTTAACCCCCTGATGCCCCCCCAGTTAACCCCTTCCCCCTTGTCACATTGCACACTATACACACGTAATATAATGGTTTACTGTATTTTTGTATTAGTGTGATTGTGACTTGAGTTAGCGCTCGCAAATTATTTTCTGTCCCAAGTAGGTTTAGCGCAGATCCTTGGCGCATAGTTAGAAATAACCCCTTGATTACCACATACACACACACTTCCATTACTAGTATAGTGTTTGAACAGATCAATATCTGATCTGATCAGAACTATACTAGCGTCCCGATAGTTTAGGGTTCCCAAAACGCGGTGTTTGCACGATCAGCACTGATTCCTGCCAGCACCTGTGTTTAACCCCTCCACCCAGGCAAGTGTAGTAATCAATAGATTACTGTCTCTTACAAAATACACAACACAAAACCGCTGTGTGCCTGATCCCTGCTAGCATTAGCAGTTTTTTTGGTAGCAGTTGAAATAGTCCTTGACAACCAAGTGCTTTTATTACCTGTGACTCACACTACTGTACCGGTAAATTTAGTTACTAAAATGACCAAACGTTGGTACAGTAGTGCAAAGGCTTACAGTATACTGACCATGTCAGATGAGAGCGATGGGGAAGCCTCACTGGAAGAATCAGGGTCAGTATACGAACCTGAAGTGAGCAGCGGCTCCCTGACAGATAGCTCAGACGACGGATGGGTCCCTGTTAGACTCAGGCGTACCCGACCCCATTCTGGAGTTGCTGAGGTGCAGAGATCGCAGCGTGCTCGTATGGAGCAGAGTGTCGGTACTAGTGCCGCTCATCCTTCTGGTGGCCTGGCAAGTGCCAGCAGCCTAGTACACCCTGGACCTAGTACAACCAGAACTGCAGTAACACTTGGTGACGTGGCAAGTCCCATAAGTGCAGTTGAAGCTGGTGCGGTGGCTAGCACGATTAGTGGCCCGCAGCCACCGCGTATTCGAAGACAGGCCCGTAGAGCCCATAGTGCCCTCCCTGCTGTGCTGGCATATCCCAATTGGCAACCCACTGATACTACAGTGCCAGTACTTCCCCCATTCACTGTCCAACCTGGAATCCACGTGGAAACAGCCAATTTTACGCCCCTGGATTTTTATGAGCTGTTCTTCACGGAAGATCTTTTCAGATCTATTGTGGATCAAACAAATTTATACGCACACCAATTCATCGCCGCCAACCCAAATTCGCCACTTGCCAGACCATCCGGCTGGAAACCTTTAATGGTTCCCGGTTTTAAAATCATTCTGGGCCTTTCCCTGAACATGGGCATAACCAAAAAGAGTGAATTGCGGCTATATTGGTCCACTAGCCCAATTCACCATATGCGCATGTACTCTGCCTCCATGTCCAGGGTGAGATACGAGCATCCATGTCCAGGGCGAGATACGAGCAAATTCTGCGATTTATGCATTTCAAGGACAATGAAATCTGTCGTCCTCGGGGAGACCCTGAATATGATCGGCTCCACAAACTTCGGCCCCTCATAGACCACTTCAATCAGCGGTTTGCAGCCTTGTTTACCCCCAAACAAGTTGTCTGCATT
Source organism: Pelophylax lessonae (assembly GCF_965119305.1). Taxonomy (NCBI): domain Eukaryota; kingdom Metazoa; phylum Chordata; class Amphibia; order Anura; family Ranidae; genus Pelophylax; species Pelophylax lessonae. The sequence continues at coordinate 394,663,787 of NC_138769.1, read as the reverse complement.
GACGAGTCCCTGATTAAGTTTGCTGGCCGCCTTGCTATGAAACAGTACCTCCCCAGCAAGCGTGCCAGAAACGGGGTCAAGCTGTACAAGCTCTGTGACAGGGCCACAGGCTATACAGGTAGTTTCCGGGTCTAAAAGGGGAAAAGATAGCTCTGTGGAGCCCCCCAACTGCCCAGACTACATAGGGAGCAGCGGCAAGATAGTTTGGGACTTGGTGTCATCCTTATCCGGAAAGGGGTACCATTTGTACGTGGACAATTTTTACACAAGCGTGCCACTATTTAGTCACCTGCTCGAATTACAAATTGGCGCATGTAGCACAGTGCGACCTAATTGCCGGGGCTTCCCCCAACGGCTTGTAAATTCCCGTCTTAGTTGGGGAGAGAGAGCCTGCTTGAAAACAGACAAATTGCTTGCAGTGAAGTGGAGAGATACACGGAATGTTTTCGTTCTGTCCTCCCTTCACCCAGACACGACGGTCCAAATTACTACGGCAACTGGCGTTATGGAGAAACCCCTCTGTGTCCACGACTACAACCTTAATATGGGAGGGGTGGACCTTAACGACCAGCTTTTGGCGCCATATTTAGTTGCCCGTAAAGCCAGACGCTGGTACAAAAAAGTGTCTATTTATTCCAATTGGCTATGCTGAACGCCTTTGTCCTGTACAGGGCGTCAGGACGAACCGGATCCTTCCTAGAATTCCAGGAAGCGATCATCAATGCCTACCTGTACCCAGGAGGTGTTCCTGTCCAACTTCCCCTTCCAGATGCAGTGAGCCGGCTGCATGAGAGGCATTTTCCACATGTCCTTCCGAGTACCCCTACCCAAAGACGCCCCCAAAGAAGATGTCGTGTCTGTAGCAGGCACGGATTTAGGCGTGACACCCGCTATTATTGTCCCAGATGTCCTGACCAACCTGGTCTCTACTAGTGTGTGCTCAAAACTTTCCCCGATGCAGAGTATTAGTGTAGGGTACGGCACGACATAGTGTAGGGCACACAAACACAGGGTCTCGAAAGATGTTTGATGGCTATCGACATTTTGAGAGACCCAAGCTTAAAAATTGCAGTTCACAGAAAAAAACAGTGTTAAAAAAAAAAAAAAAAAAGCCATAAACAGTTGTCGTGTCAGTTATTTTTATGTTCTTCTACTCTTCCTACTGTAATTTGTTTGTTTTTCATTCTTTTCTTAACCTGTTTTTTTCTTGCATCAGCTGCCACACTGATTTTATATATTCTGACACAAACAGCATTTGCGCTCAGCATATATGGATATCTCTGATGGCAGCAGCTGTGGTAGGCGGATTTCATCTCTGCAGTTAAAATACCTTTAGGTATACGTGGAATATGGTCATGTATAGCCACCATTAAATCAGTGGGTTTGGTTGTTGGGCTGTTAACGTGTGTACTACACAATATTCTTGTGGTGATTTCTGTTAGGTTCTCTTTTTTTTCGTTCAGCCCACAGTGGTTATACCAGGATCATGCCTGCAGATTTAGGCATCACCTTGGTATCGTTTTTTACAGCCAGCGGTCAGCTTACATGTAAAAGCAATCCTAGCGGATAATTGGCCGCTAGACTGCTTTTACATGGACTCCCCCCCCCCCTCCCGCCGCCTTCTGTGGTTGTTCTCCGCTCTCCTGTCCCACCGGTTAACCCGAGAGTGCAGCCGGTGGTTCAATTATCTAACCATAGATGGTGGAGGGGGGAGTACCGCACTTCAGGGAGGTGATATAAATATATATAAATATTAATAAAACCAATCCAAATAAATAATTAAATTACTGTGGTGGTGCTCAATTAAATTATAATATCTTCTACAAATTATAAGTGTATCTCTCCAATCAAATATTAAAATTTCCAAATATACAGTGGATCTTAATAAATCTATACATATAAAGTGCAACAGTGCTATTCAAAATGATGAGAAAAATTAAATAAATAATATCTCTATTATTATAAAATAATTAAATGTATTCATATAGGTGACAAAGTGTTCAGTGCTCAATCTACTCACAGGTGAGTGATCTTGTTACACAATATCAACATCCAGTGCTTTCAATCTTTATAAAGTGCTTAAAGTGTCCCAAATACAAAAAACACAAGCAGTGTCCTTCCTTTTCCGGGTATTGAACCTTCACCTTTCACCGTGTGGAACTATGGGGTGCTTATTCTCGCTTATTTCCCCTAAGGACGTGCTAGCTGCTCACCTCAAGTTTTATGATAATGAGGCTCTTTACTACATGGATGTATCAATCATCTCCTCTCCTTCCTCTGTATACAATCAGGGGATGGTGTCAGATGAGAGCGATGGGGAAGCCTCACTGGAAGAATCAGGGTCAGTATACGAACCTGAAGTGAGCAGCGGCTCCCTGACAGATAGCTCAGACGACGGATGGGTCCCTGTTAGACTCAGGCGTACCCGACCCCATTCTGGAGTTGCTGAGGTGCAGAGATCGCAGCGTGCTCGTATGGAGCAGAGTGTCGGTACTAGTGCCGCTCATCCTTCTGGTGGCCTGGCAAGTGCCAGCAGCCTAGTACACCCTGGACCTAGTACAACCAGAACTGCAGTAACACTTGGTGACGTGGCAAGTCCCATAAGTGCAGTTGAAGCTGGTGCGGTGGCTAGCACGATTAGTGGCCCGCAGCCACCGCGTATTCGAAGACAGGCCCGTAGAGCCCATAGTGCCCTCCCTGCTGTGCTGGCATATCCCAATTGGCAACCCACTGATACTACAGTGCCAGTACTTCCCCCATTCACTGTCCAACCTGGAATCCACGTGGAAACAGCCAATTTTACGCCCCTGGATTTTTATGAGCTGTTCTTCACGGAAGATCTTTTCAGATCTATTGTGGATCAAACAAATTTATACGCACACCAATTCATCGCCGCCAACCCAAATTCGCCACTTGCCAGACCATCCGGCTGGAAACCTTTAATGGTTCCCGGTTTTAAAATCATTCTGGGCCTTTCCCTGAACATGGGCATAACCAAAAAGAGTGAATTGCGGCTATATTGGTCCACTAGCCCAATTCACCATATGCGCATGTACTCTGCCTCCATGTCCAGGGTGAGATACGAGCATCCATGTCCAGGGCGAGATACGAGCAAATTCTGCGATTTATGCATTTCAAGGACAATGAAATCTGTCGTCCTCGGGGAGACCCTGAATATGATCGGCTCCACAAACTTCGGCCCCTCATAGACCACTTCAATCAGCGGTTTGCAGCCTTGTTTACCCCCAAACAAGTTGTCTGCATTGACGAGTCCCTGATTAAGTTTGCTGGCCGCCTTGCTATGAAACAGTACCTCCCCAGCAAGCGTGCCAGAAACGGGGTCAAGCTGTACAAGCTCTGTGACAGGGCCACAGGCTATACAGGTAGTTTCCGGGTCTAAAAGGGGAAAAGATAGCTCTGTGGAGCCCCCCAACTGCCCAGACTACATAGGGAGCAGCGGCAAGATAGTTTGGGACTTGGTGTCATCCTTATCCGGAAAGGGGTACCATTTGTACGTGGACAATTTTTACACAAGCGTGCCACTATTTAGTCACCTGCTCGAATTACAAATTGGCGCATGTAGCACAGTGCGACCTAATTGCCGGGGCTTCCCCCAACGGCTTGTAAATTCCCGTCTTAGTTGGGGAGAGAGAGCCTGCTTGAAAACAGACAAATTGCTTGCAGTGAAGTGGAGAGATACACGGAATGTTTTCGTTCTGTCCTCCCTTCACCCAGACACGACGGTCCAAATTACTACGGCAACTGGCGTTATGGAGAAACCCCTCTGTGTCCACGACTACAACCTTAATATGGGAGGGGTGGACCTTAACGACCAGCTTTTGGCGCCATATTTAGTTGCCCGTAAAGCCAGACGCTGGTACAAAAAAGTGTCTATTTATTCCAATTGGCTATGCTGAACGCCTTTGTCCTGTACAGGGCGTCAGGACGAACCGGATCCTTCCTAGAATTCCAGGAAGCGATCATCAATGCCTACCTGTACCCAGGAGGTGTTCCTGTCCAACTTCCCCTTCCAGATGCAGTGAGCCGGCTGCATGAGAGGCATTTTCCACATGTCCTTCCGAGTACCCCTACCCAAAGACGCCCCCAAAGAAGATGTCGTGTCTGTAGCAGGCACGGATTTAGGCGTGACACCCGCTATTATTGTCCCAGATGTCCTGACCAACCTGGTCTCTACTAGTGTGTGCTCAAAACTTTCCCCGATGCAGAGTATTAGTGTAGGGTACGGCACGACATAGTGTAGGGCACACAAACACAGGGTCTCGAAAGATGTTTGATGGCTATCGACATTTTGAGAGACCCAAGCTTAAAAATTGCAGTTCACAGAAAAAAACAGTGTTAAAAAAAAAAAAAGCCATAAACAGTTGTCGTGTCAGTTATTTTTATGTTCTTCTACTCTTCCTACTGTAATTTGTTTGTTTTTCATTCTTTTCTTAACCTGTTTTTTTCTTGCATCAGCTGCCACACTGATTTTATATATTCTGACACAAACAGCATTTGCGCTCAGCATATATGGATATCTCTGATGGCAGCAGCTGTGGTAGGCGGATTTCATCTCTGCAGTTAAAATACCTTTAGGTATACGTGGAATATGGTCATGTATAGCCACCATTAAATCAGTGGGTTTGGTTGTTGGGCTGTTAACGTGTGTACTACACAATATTCTTGTGGTGATTTCTGTTAGGTTCTCTTTTTTTTCGTTCAGCCCACAGTGGTTATACCAGGATCATGCCTGCAGATTTAGGCATCACCTTGGTATCGTTTTTTACAGCCAGCGGTCAGCTTACATGTAAAAGCAATCCTAGCGGATAATTGGCCGCTAGACTGCTTTTACATGGACTCCCCCCCCCCCTCCCGCCGCCTTCTGTGGTTGTTCTCCGCTCTCCTGTCCCACCGGTTAACCCGAGAGTGCAGCCGGTGGTTCAATTATCTAACCATAGATGGTGGAGGGGGGAGTACCGCACTTCAGGGAGGTGATATAAATATATATAAATATTAATAAAACCAATCCAAATAAATAATTAAATTACTGTGGTGGTGCTCAATTAAATTATAATATCTTCTACAAATTATAAGTGTATCTCTCCAATCAAATATTAAAATTTCCAAATATACAGTGGATCTTAATAAATCTATACATATAAAGTGCAACAGTGCTATTCAAAATGATGAGAAAAATTAAATAAATAATATCTCTATTATTATAAAATAATTAAATGTATTCATATAGGTGACAAAGTGTTCAGTGCTCAATCTACTCACAGGTGAGTGATCTTGTTACACAATATCAACATCCAGTGCTTTCAATCTTTATAAAGTGCTTAAAGTGTCCCAAATACAAAAAACACAAGCAGTGTCCTTCCTTTTCCGGGTATTGAACCTTCACCTTTCACCGTGTGGAACTATGGGGTGCTTATTCTCGCTTATTTCCCCTAAGGACGTGCTAGCTGCTCACCTCAAGTTTTATGATAATGAGGCTCTTTACTACATGGATGTATCAATCATCTCCTCTCCTTCCTCTGTATACAATCAGGGGATGGTGGTCAGCCTCTTTTGAATGGATCGGGGTGAGTGCCCTCCGGAGTTCCCACGATAAACAGCCGAAGTTTTCTTAGCCTTAAGCCTCGATACAAACTGACCTTACTTCCGCATTCAATACGTCACTTCCGGTGCTCTGCCCTACGCGTTACGTCACGTCCGCCCACGTGACTTTGCAACATCCACCATTTTGTTCTGTAGGGCCTCTGCTTTAAAGAAATATATAATGTTTGGGGGTTTAAAGTAATTTTCTATTAAAAAAATATATTTTTTCATGTAAACAAAAAGTCACAGAAAAGGCTTGGTTTTCAAGTAGTTAGAAGAGTGGGTGATGTGTGGCTAAGATTAAGCATAAAATGCCGGGACAGTTCAAACACCCCCCAAATGACCACTTTTTGAAAAGTAGACACCAAAAGCTATTTGCTGAGAGGCATATTGAGGTCCATGGTGTATTTTATATTTTGCCCTAAGTTTCGGGAAGGTGACAATTTTTTTTTTGTTTTTTACACAAAGTTGTCACTAAATGATATATTGCTCACGCATGCCATGGGTATATGTGAAATAATGACACCCCAAAATACATTCTGCTGCTTCTCCTGAGTAGAGGGATACCACATGTGTGAGACTTTTTGGGAGCCTAGCTGTGTACGGGACCCCGAAACCAATCCCCACCTTCAGGCTTTCTAAAGGCGTAAATTGTGTATTTTACCTCCGCACTACCCGTCACAGTTTCAGAGGCCCTGAAATTTCAAGATAGCACAAAACCCCCCCAAATGACCCCATTTTGCAAAGTAGACACTCCAAACTATTAGCTGAGAGGCATGGTGAGTCCATGGAATAGTTTATATTTTGCCACAAGTTTCGGGAAAATTATTATTATTTTTTTTTTTTTACACAAAGTTGTCACTTAATGATATATTGCTCACACATGCCAAGGGTCATTTTTCAAACACCTGTGACAAAAAAATGAAATATTCAATGAGCACAACATGCCTCTCAGGACATTCCTTAGGATGTCTACTTTCCAAAAAGTGGTAATTTGGGGGGGAGGTTTGTACTGCCCTGCCATTTTAGCACTTCGTGAAATGAGATAGGCAGTCAGAAATTAAAGCTGCGTAAATTCCAGTATTTACACCATACATTGTAGACGATATAACTTTTGCGCAAACCAATAAAAATACGCTCATTGAGATTCTTTTTTTCAAAGACATGTAGCTAAATACATTTTGGCCAAAATATATGACATAAATTGAGTATATTGGATATTTTTTAAAAGACAAAGTTGAAAATGTCATTTTTTTCTCAAAATTTTCGATTTTTTTATTAATATCGCAAAAAATAAAAAGCGCAGAGGTGATCAAATACCACCAAAAGAAAGCTCTGTTTGTGGGAAAAAAAGGACATAAATTTCGTTTGGTTACAGCATTGCATGACCGCGCAATTGTCAGTGAAATTCACGCAGTGCCAAGTTGAAAAAAGGGCCCTGGTCTTTGAGCAGCCAAATCCTCCGGGGCTTAAGTGGTTAAAAAAAAACAAAAACACTCTGACTGAGGAATTTCGAGGACCTCCGTATAGTGGTGCAGCGTGAAAGGTCCCTTATGTGTAATAAAGGGCCTGATTCTGTACCACCACCTAAAGGCCTTAGAGTGTTACTAAACCCAGAACCTGCATTCACTATATCTGGTCTCCCACAGTACACAGAACATGGAAATACAATTATTTTAGTAAATATAAACAGATAAATACCTTTTCTGATCAGCAGTATATAGCAGCCTTGTGCACATATACACAATGCAAAGGATTAACCCCTTGGGTTCCACAGTGAGAATAACAAGCATGCTTTACTGCATATACAGACTGATTTTACTATTGTGGGTTTAGTAACACTTTAATGTCCTGCCCTGGAGTGAAATCTGGATTGTTAAACAAATGCACTAATCAATGGAAAGGAGACACAAAGTCACAGTTAGCGTGAAGCCTATCCCATATTGCTACTGAATTGGAGAGCGTAGGTGCCAAGATGGGGGCCATTGCTTAGGAGAGCTCCACTAAAGGTAGTCCAACGTAAATCCTGCAATTGCCACTCTCTCCATATATACCCAGTCAGGTTTGGCATAGCAAGAATATACCACTAATAGTTTTGTTAGACGAGCCGCCTGATAGTAACGAAATAGATCAGGCAACCCCAAGCCTCCCTAAGTCTTGGGGTAAAATATAATTTTCCTCGAGATTCAGTGCCCTCATGCACATTCTGTCTGTTCATTAACAGGGAATGTTTAGGAAGGCTTAGTAGGTGTCTTGTGCCAAAAGGGGTGTGCAGTGGTGTATTTAGGTTTTGTGCTGCCCTAGGCCTGACTAAACTTGAACACCCCCTAATTTAAATATGACCCACCCCTTCCTGTAAAGGCCACACCCCTTCCTGTTTATGACCCACCCTGTCATCTGTAAACCACAGACCATAACCACAGTCTATCAGTGCCCATCAGCATAGCTTCATCAGTTCCCATATGTTCAGCCTCATCAGTGCAACCTTATCAGTGCCGCCTCTTTACTGCCCGTCAGTGCAGCATATCAGGTTGGGCCTCATCAGTGGTCACCAGTGCAGCCTTATCAATGCCCATTAGTACAGCCTTATGTCATAGGTTTAGTAAGATTACTCTTTTAAGATAGTTGGACTTGTGTTTGCTGCCACTAATTGTAATTATAGGATTATTTCACTTATTTGTATAAAAAAATATTTTTTGCTGCCCCCTGCAAAGTGCCGCCCTAGGCCTGGGCCTTGTTGGCCTAGGCCAGGATACAGCACTGGGGGTGTGGTAAGACAAAGGGGAGCCCACCTGTACAATGTGAAGGCTTTTGTGTACAGAAGCAAGTAACATTTTAACATTAACAAGCATATTGTGGGAAGCCCCCTCTTTAATGTGACAGTGATTGGATGAGAAATCTTCTGCAGCTTCCTTCAACATTGCTTGAATGTTCTTTTTTTTTTATTCCACTGTTTCAGTGTCATCTGGGATCAGTATATCAGGGTTTGACTCTGGGTGAGCAACAAAAGTAGGAGAAGAGGTGAGGCATTCTATCCAAGAAATTGTGACAATGCTGCAGAAAAAATGGATTTTTGTAAAATCTTACCATAAAATCCTTTTCTCTTAAGCTCATTGACAGACGTAGTCCTCGTTGATTAATAACAACTCGGGTTATACTGCCCTCTACAGGAGGACTAGACAGGAAAGAAAACATTCTGGCCACACCTTAGGGGCAGTCCCAGAGGGTATATCCTCTCTCTCTCTGCTACAGCAAATCAGTTATGTCACAAAGCAGTGTTTAGAGAATTTAACCCAACCCAACTCAAAAACAGAGGGGCGGGTACTACGTCTGTCAATGAGCTTAAGAGAAAAGGATTTTACGGTAAGATTTTACAAAAATCCATTTTTCTCTGTCACCCATAGACGTAGTCCTCGTTGATTAATAACAACTCGGGACGTCCCAAAGCAGTACCACAAATGAGGGGTGGGAAAATGGAAATCAAAATCCAATCTAGAAGGCCCAACCGGTGCCAACTAGAAGTTTTAAAGGCTCATTAATCACACGATGAGACTCAACTGAAATTCCAACGGAAAAAAAAAACCCTCAAGGTAGACCGCCGGTCTCCTCAAATTGCGGCCTGCAAAACCTTGCGGCCAAATGAGGCATCCGCCGATGCCATCACATCAACTTTATAAAATTTCGTAAAGGTATGTACCGACGACCAGGTGGCCGCCTTGCACATCTGGACCACTGACGCCTGATGGCGGTAGGCCCAGGAAGTACTGAGCGCTCGAGTGGAGTGCGCCTTAACAGGGAACGGAGGATTCCGACCCTTAATAGAATAAGCCTGTACCACCGTCTGTCTAATCCATTTGGAGATAGTCGCGGCAGATGCAGGCAACCCCTTTCTGGGGCCATCCGTGATCACAAAAAGTGAATCCGTCTTATGGAACGTTTCCGTAGCCTTCAGGTATACCCTGATTGCCCGAACCACATCCAAGGAATGCAACGCATATTCCTGAGGATGATTGGGCTGAGGACACAAGGAAGGTAGCACAATATCTTCATTCAGATGAAAGTCTGAAACCACCTTAGGAAGAAAGGATGGCTTCGGATGAAGAACTACCTTATCCCTATGAACCATTAGATATGGGGAATGGCATGATAATGCAGCCAGTTCTGACACCCTGCGTGCAGAAGTGATAGCCACCAAGAAGGCCACCTTCTGGGATAATGTAAGCAAGGGAATCTCCCTGATATTTTCAAAGGGAGGTTTCTGCAGAACCGACAAAACCAAATTAAGATCCCAGGGCGGTAAGGGCGCGCGGACTGGCGGAGCCAAGTGCCGCACCCCCTGGATGAAATTCCGCACCAAGGAATGAGTAGCCAAAGGCTTCTGAAAGAAGATTGCTAATGCTGAAACCTGACCCTTGATGGTGCTCAAGGATAGTTTCTGCTCAACCCCCTTTTGCAGAAAAGCCAAGATTCGGGTCACCGAATAGGCACGTGGGGGAAATCCCAAAGATTCACACCACGCAATATAAGTCTTCCATGTGCGATAATAGACCTTGCTGGAAGTCGCTTTCCTTGCTTTAATTAGAGTAGGAATAACTGAAGCTGACAACCCTCTGCCCTTCAGTACCTGGGTCTCAATGGCCAGGCCATTAAAACCAGCGACTGTAAAGCACAATGGAAGATCGGTCCTTGAGACCGCAGATCCTCCCTGAGAGGAGGTCTCCAAGGAGCGTTCGCGACTAGCATGTCCAAGTCGGCCTGACGAGGCTAGCCTAGAATTTCCAGGATAACTGGAGTTCCCTCCATCTCTATCCTGCGGAGAAATCTCAGCAGCAACTTGAGAGGGGGGGAAGACGTATAGTAGCTGATACTGCCTTTATAGGCCATTCAGCGCGTCTGCTGCGTCCGCTAGAGGATCGCGGGCGCGCGTTACCAACCTCCGCGCCTTCCTGTTGAGCCGATATGCCAACAGATCCACCTCCGGGATGCTCTGATGAAGACACAGATGGTGAAATCCTTGGTGATCGACCTAAGTCATCACCCTGATATTGTCTGACTGGATCCGAACCCGGCTGCCCTAGAGCTGCTTGGTCCAGGCAATCCGACAAAGTCTGATCGCTCTCTGTTCCCACACATTTATCAGAAACTTGATTCTTATCAGGAGTGATGATTTCTCCTGGTTGAGCATTAGAGACCGAAGTCACCAGACTAGAGGCTCCTTGGTCTGTTTGCTCAACCGGAATCCGATTCCTGTAGGGAACTGAGACTAATCTTTGGAAAAGGTAAAGAAAATGATCTGTTCAGGGAACGGGAACTACCGCTCCCTGTAGCACCTAAATGTTGGAAGGGAAGAATCGCACCGGTAGCAGTGATCGATACTCGATCTTGTGTCCTGATCGTATGATCTCCTGAACCCCCTTAGTCCGAGATTCAGGAAGGCTCTAGCTCTGAATGCCGGTGAAGACGTCCCCCCACCCTCAAGCCGGTTGGGGGCGCACCTTCAGGCTGTATTAGCCTTAACTTCAGGTTTGGCTGAGTCGGCCTTTTGTTTGCCCGACCAGTGCCTCTTGAACCCTCCTAGAGGGGCTTTGCCTTTCTCGCTCGCCCCAGCGGAGCGAACGAACCCTTTATGAGCGGCAAAGAAAGGTCCACGCTTGTTACGAGGTCCTTTAGCTTTAGCAGCCTGCGGCAAAAAAGTGCTCTTGCCCCCAGTGACATCCTTAATGATCTCATCTAGGGTGGCCCCAAATAGGCGATTCCCCTGAAAGGGGAGATTCGCCAAGGCTTTTTTGGAACCTAGATCCGCTGACCAGCATTTTAACCACAGCACACGTCTGAGGATTACCGCTGACATAGATGCATGCCCTAACAAGGGGGTGGCATCCAGGGCTGCGTCACAGACGAACTGCAGTCCTTGTATAATTTGTTCCATCAAATCAGATGCTGCCTGGGGGATACCTTTCCCCTTTAGGTCATGGCGTACCAATCTTGCCCATTCCGTTAACGTCTGTGAAACTAAACCAATGACAATCACTGGTCTAAAGGCTGACCCTATCAGGGAAAAAATAGTGCGGGACTCCGCTTCCATCTTCCGATCCACCGGATCCTTAAAGGACGGAGCGTCCTCCAACGGGATAACAGTGGCTTTATTCAGTCTGGAAATAGGTGGATCCACCACTGGTGGTACCGTCCATTTCTTAATGAGGGATTCCTCAAACGGATAGCGTCTAGCAATGCGCTTGGAAACAGTAAAGGTACGTTTTGAATGATCCCATTCCTCTTTAATTTTATTACCAAAACATTTGGGTAAGGGAAAAACCTTCGCCGTCTTGGTAGGTTTACTAGTACCAAAGGGAATTTCCATCTCAGTTGCCTCTGCCGGTAAAACCTCAAGTCTTAAGGTTTCCCGGACCGCCACAACTAGTGCGTCCACCAATGCTTCTTCTTGTGCTATGGTAGAGGCAGGAACGTCCTCCTCACTGTCTGAGGGAACTTCACCTGAGACAACAGCCCCTGCAGAGGGACCTGCAGCTGCAATGACCATCTCAGAATCTGAATCTGAAGTATCAGATGAAATAGGGGTAGGCGTGGGTCGCTTTCTTGACCCCCGTCCCTGACAGGCCACCTCCACCCGAGACACCAAAGACTCCAAAACTGCTGTGAATGCATCCATACTCTGTGAACTGGAGGGTCTTGCCGCTACCTCGAGGGGAACAGGTGGGGGTACCTGTGTGGCAGGGTCCATGATTATTCCAGACACTTGCCGGAAAAAAATAATAAATAAAACTTTTTTTTTCTTTAGACCCCCAGCGCCACATCGCCCCTCAGTTACCTGCTTAAGGACCCCTACAGAGCGAGAGAGAGAGAGAGACCCCAAGGCTCACCACTTGATGCTCAGAAGTTTCAATACAACCTGTTCCAGCACTGTCTATTACAGACAGGAAGTCTTTGGCTGGCTTTCCCGGGTAAAAGGAGGCGGCTCCGCCCCTTTGTACGCCTTCCGGCGCCTCCCCCTAGCTCCTCGAGGTGTTTGGTCACCTCAAACATGGCCGCCCCCATGCTGGAGACACGAGGCTACGCCGGGTAAAAGGAGGCGGCTCCGCCCCTTTACACGCCTTCCGGCGCCTCCCCATAGCTCCTCGAGGTGTTTGGTCACCTCAAACATGGCCGCCCCCAGCTTGAAGATCTCACAGGAACACTGGAGAAAAAAGCTGTCTAAAAAAAATCTAAGAAAAATTCCTGCCAGGACCGAAGATCCTAGCAAGGCATCTAGGTCCTTACTCCTAACTAGACAGAAAAGAAATGATTTGCTGTAGCAGAGAGAGAGAGGATATTCCCTCTGGGACTGCCCCTAAGGTGTGGCCAGAATGTTTTCTTTCCTGTCTAGTCCTACTCCTGTAGAGGGCAGTATAACCCGAGTTGTTATTAATCAACGGGGACTACGTCTGTCAATGAGCGACAGAGAAATATATACTTTTGTCCAAAAGGGGCTTGTTGCATGCCTAAAATTGAGCTATAAATGGATACTGAGACCAGTGTTGAGACAAGTTCCTGCTCTGGTTCAAGAGATGCATTGTCAACCTGTGGCTGAGTGTTGTGTGGGCCTTAGCAAGAGTGAATGTTTGCCTGCTGTTTGGTGTTGGTTACCTGTTCTCCACTGTAGCTACAATTGAGGGAATTCCTCTGAGGGGTACTCACAAGTGTGGGGAAATAGGGTAAGCATGTCCAGTAGGAGTATATTATATGGTAACCCAGATGTAGATTATCCTGCAATGCATTGTCATGGCAAAAGGGCAGGCAGGAGGAAGCACCTGAGAACTTTAGAAGGGCTCTAAGCGGAAGTGTTGTTAAAATGTGCGACCAATGGTATGACGTAACACCTTGTCATCCTCCTAGGACTGGACTCTGGCTGAGTTTTAGCACCAAGATTGGAAATTGTAAAATGTAAAGTGAATACATTCCAACATAGCCCTAGTTTACAGTATACAGGGTGACCCTGTCTTACCAGTTCAGGACACTGGACTGTAAAAAAAAAAGTCCAGGCTTCCCCAATCTCACTGAGTATACTCCTGAAGGGGTCTTCAGGGACTGGGTTCCATGGGCACCTGTATAGCACCCTGCAGCTAATTCAATGCATTGCACCAAGTGCCAAGATGAGTGCCCCATGTCAGATCCATTAACTCAAGCGACATTACAGGCAGTCTCTGCAGTATACTCTGCTTCTGAATAAATTGAGGTTGATGGAAGAAATCTGTAACAAAAAAGTAGTGAAGCTGGTTTCCCTGGGAAATAGAAGTAGTCCATCGCCTACAGACACTAGCAAAAAACTGAGGGATCTCAAAGTAGGGTACGGTTACAGGGGAAGTGCCCCTTGGGATATGTCCTCAAAAGCTTGTCAGTGGCCAATCACCTGAAGGTATGGAACTGTAATCCAAGATATAAAGTCGCCTGTGTCCTGTACTGTCTGATTCAGATAGACAACATTTCTGTCCCAAGGGACCCAGTTTGCCTATAGAGACCCACATCTTTTTACTGAGCAAAAGAATACCTTTATCTCCATCTTGTCTTGATGTAGGCATTCCAATGACTTCCCCTCCCTCACACAGGTGTTCACCTTAAAATGGCATCCAGCAGCAAGAGGATCCTTCGCATTTGCACAACAGAACTGACAAAGCATATCGCTCATCCTGTCCATACAGTAGCATACAGCTGTTGGGAAAATAACCGGCTGATGCCAACTTGTGGACCTGACCACAATGCCGCCAGGAGTCCTGGTTATCCACCTAGATCAGACTCCAAAGTGTCTGGCTCACCACATACACTGGTTATGCCATTGGTCTGTATAGGGAAAAAAAGAGGCCTGCACTGTACTTGTCCACTGGGCAGTGGAACCCAGGTTGGGAAGGCGCCTGTCTCCTGCCTGCAAAGTACTCTGACAGAAAATAGTACCCAAACAGGCACCCTCTTGGAGAATATTGCATCCACACCCGCGTCTTAGAGGACAAAATGGCACCCTTAATATGAGCCCTAATAGAACAGAAGCACCAAAATGACTTCTGCACATGGGGCTCTAGGATTACCATTAGGGTACCCACGTTCTGTTTGCGCAGCTTCCTGAAGGCCTGCCCAGCCAGGTGGGAAAGGCTCTAATGGGGAGTATCCCTGGCGCACTGAGACAAGATGGTCTTAAAGGGCTCACAACTCCAATCTGCTTGTTTGGGTATTTAGTTTGTGACGAAACACCAGCTGCACAAAACTGCTTTTAATAAGACAGGACTCAATTTACCACACCCTGCCCCTTTCTTTGCAGGGGCCCAGGCACAAAGCTAGGGTGTACTGATCCAGCAAGCTGACACCCTTTGCCACAGTGGTCTAGTGCAGCCTGCAACTTTTCTTGATAGGAGATTTCACTGTTCCCTCACTACCAATAGTCTCACATACAGAGAGATGCATCCATCACCTAAGGACACTAGCAGAAAAAACTGAGGCTTGCATGGTAGGATGAGTTATGTGAGGTGATGGTAAAGCTTTGAGTGTCTTTTTTAGTGTCTAATCACCTAAAGGAGTGATTTATATCCTGTTATGATTTGAAAACCTGCGTCTCGTACAATAAAAGTTGTGCAAATGCAGCATCATTTTACGAATCTGGCTTATTTATTCAGTAAGCATCTTTTACTGTTGTGTAGCCCCTTTTGTGTTTTTCTCTTAAGCAGAGCACATACATTGATTGAAAAAAGTATTTGATCCTCTGCTGATTTTTTATGTATGCCCACTGACAAAGAGTTGATCAGTCTATAATTTTAATGGTAGTTTTTTTTTTAACAGTGAGAGACAGAACAAAAAAATCCATAAAAACGCATTTCAAAAAAGTTATAAATTGATTTGCATTTTAATGAGTGAAGTAAATATTTGACCCCTTCACAAAACATGACTTAGTACTTGATGGCAAAGCTCTTGTTGGCAATCACAGAGGTAAGACGTTTCTTGTAGTTGGTCACCAGGTTTGCACACATCTCAGGAGGGATTTTGTCCAAATCCTCTTTGCAGATCCTCTCCAAGTCATTAAGGTTTTGAGGCTGACATTTGGTAACTTGAACCTTAACCACTTGCCCACTGTGCTTCTACTGCGGTAAAGTGGCTCGTTAATGTCTGGCGACGTAGACCTATGTCACCAGACTCTCCCCCCTCTCGGTGGCGCGCGCGCCGCCGGAAGGCTCGCTCCCGCTGCATTCAGACACAGCGGGAGTTGGGCCAGGGGAGGAGAGGCGGTGATCACCGCCGCTCTTACCCGATCGTCGGGGATCGAGTGAGGAAATCCGCCCGCTTGTGTAAACAAAGCGGGCAGATCTCCTCTGTGACAGACAGTGACAGATTAAAGGATTCAGCATAGCTGAACCTTCGATCTGTGTGTCACACAATCCCCTCCCCCCCACACACGTCAGTAAGCATGTGTAAACAAAGCGGGCAGATCTCCTCTGTGACAGACAGTGACAGATTAAAGGATTCAGCATAGCTGAACCTGCGATCTGTGCGTCACACAATCCCCTCCCCCCCCACACACGTCAGTAAGCATGAGGCATACATTTAACCCCTTGATCACCAACAGTGTTAACCCCTTCCCTGCCAGTGTCATTATTACAGTAACAGTGCATATTTATAGCACTGATTACTGTAGTAATGTCACTGGTACCCCCAAAAGTGTCAAAAATGTCAGTCAAGGGTCCGATCTGTCCGCCGCAATGTCAAAGTCCCACAAAAAAAAAACAAAAAAACGCAGATCGCTGCCATTACTAGTAAACAAAAATAAACAATAAAAATGACAAATCTTTCCCGTAGTTAGTAAATGCAATAACTTTTGCGCAAACCAATCAAAATACGCTTATTGGGATTTTTTTTTTACCAAAAATATGTAGCAGCAAACAAATTGGCCTAAAATGTTAAAAAATTTTGATTTATAAATTTTTTTGGGAATGTTAGTTTTTTTTTCAAAATTGTCGCTCTTTTTTCAAAAATTAAAAAAAAAATCGCACAGGTGATCAAATACCACCAAAAGAAAGCTCTATTTGTGGGGGAAAAAAACTACATAAATTTAATTTGGGTACAGCGTCGCACGACCATGCAATTGTCAGTTAAAATAACGCAGTGCCAAATCGCAAAATATAGCCTGGTCAGGAATGGGGTAAAATCTTCCAGTCTTAAAGCGGTTAAAAATACGCTCATTGAGAATTTTTTTGTCAAAGACATGTAACTAAATACATTTTGGCCTAAATATATGACAAAAATTGTAAAAGTAGAAAATGTCAATTTTTTCGCAAAATTTTCCCTTTTTTTATTAATATCGCAAAAAATGAAAAGTGCAAAGGTGATCAAATACCATCAAAAGAAAGCTCTATTTGTGGGAAAAAAATGACAAATTTTGTTTGGGTACAGGGTTGCATGACCGCGCAATTGTCAGTTAAAGTCACGCAGTGCCAAGTTGCAAAAAGTGGCCTGGACGTTAAGCAGGAAAATCCTCCGGTGGTAAAGTGGTTCAACTCCCTCCACATATTTTCTATGGAAATAAGGTCTGGAGACTGGCTAGGCCACTCCAGGACCTTAATGTTCTTCTTTTTGAGCCACTTCTTTGTTGCCTTGGCCATGTATTTTGGGTCATTGCCATGCTGGGATACCCATCCATGACCCATTTTCAATGCCCTGGCTGAGGGAAGGAGGTTCTTATCCAAGATCTGATGGTGCATGGCCCTGTCCATCATCCCTTTGATGCAGTGAAGTTTTTCCTGTTCCCTTAGCAGAAAAACACCCCCAAAGCATAATGTTTCCACCTCCATGTTTGACGGTGGGGATGGTGTTCTTGGGGTTATAGGCAGCATTCCTCCTCCTCCTCCAAACACGGTAAGTTGAGTTGATGCCAAAGAGCTCGATTTGGGTCCCATCTGACCACAACACTTTCACCCAGTTCTCCTCTGAATCATTCAGATGTTCATTAGCAAACTTCAGATTGGCCTGTACATGTGCTTTCTTGAGCAGGGGGACCTTGCGGCACTGAAGGATTTCAGTCCTTTACAACGTAGTGTGTTACCAAATGTTTTCTTGGTGACTACGGTCCCAGCTGCCTTGAGATCATTGACAAGATTTTCCCATGTAGTTCTGGGCTGATTCCTTACCATTCTCATTAACATTAAAACTCCACGAGTTGAGATCAGAGCCCCAGACAGAGGGAGATTGACAGTTATTTTGGGTTTCTTCCATTTGCGAATAGTCGCACTAACTGTTGTCACTCTCTCACCAAGCTGCTTAGCGATGGTCTTGTAGCCCATTCCAGCCTTGTGTAGGTTTACAATCTTGTCCCTGACATCCTGGGACAGCTCTTTGGTCTTGGCCATGGTGGAGAGATTGGAATCTGATTGATTGTTTGCATCTGTGGAGGGGTCTTTTAGACAGGTAACAAGAGGAGATTAGGAGCCCTCAGTTTAACCACTTTACCACTAGAGCATTTTGCTGTCTTACATCTGGGCCACTTTTTGCGATTCGGCGCTGTGCGACTTTAACTGACAATTGCGCGGTCGTGCGACACCATACCCAAACGAAATTTACGTCCTTTTTTCCCCACAAACAGAGCTTTCTTTTGGTGGTATTTGATCACCTGTGCGATTTTTACTTTTTGCGCTATAAACAAAAAAAGAGCGTAAATTTTGAAAAAATAACAATATTTTTCACATTTTTTTATATGAAATTCCCCCCAAAAAAATGTAAAAATCAAAATTTTTTTAAATTTTTGGCCAATTTGTTTTCTGCTACCTATGTTTGGTAAAAAAATTCACAATAAGCTTATTTGATTGGTTTGCGCAAAAGTTATTGCGTTTACTAACAAAGGGAAAGATTTCTGTCATTTTCGGTGGTTTTTTTTTTTAACGCGTAATGGCGGCGATCTGCGATTTTTTTTGCAGGACTGCGACATTGCGGCCGACAGATCGGACCCTTGACTGACATTTTTGACACTTTTGGGGGTACCAGTGACATTACTGCAGTAATCAGTGCTATAAATATGCACTGTTACTGTAAAAATGACACTGGCAGGGAAGGGGTTAATTTTATTGGAGAAGGAGGGGTTAATGTATGCCTGGTGCTTACTGACGTGTGTGGGGGGAGGTGACTGTGTGACACAAGGACAGATCCAGGGTTCAGCTATGCTGAACCCTGCAATCTGACCCTGCCTGTCACTTGGGAGATCCGCCCGCTTGTGTTTACACAAGCAGGCGGATCTCCACACTAGATCCCCGACGATCGGGGAAGAGCAGAGGCGATCGCCGCTGCTCCTCCCCTGGCCCGACTCCCGCTGTGACTGAAAACAGCGGGAGCGAGCCTCCGGCGGCGCGCGAGCGCCGCCCACAAGGGGAGTGTCCGACGACGTCGTACTACGTCATCAGACGATAACGAGCCACTTTGCCGCAGTAGTACTACGGTACTCAGCGGTAAAGTGGTTAAGAGAGTGCTCCTAATCTCAGCTCATTACCTGTATAGAAGACACCTGGGAGCCAGAAATAAATGGATTTTTGTAAAATCTTACCGTAAAATCCTTTTCTCTTAGCTCATTGACAGACGTAGTCCTCGGTGATACACCACCTTCGGGTTATGTTGCCTCCACAGGAGCAGGACTAGACAGGAAATTAAAAAGCTCTGGCCACACCCTAGGGGCAGTCCCAGAGGGTATATCCTCTCTCTCTCTGCCTCAGCAAATCAGTTATGTGAAAAAGCAGTCTTTAGAGATTTTAACCCAACTCAAAAAACAGAGGGGCGGGGACTACGTCTGTCAATGAGCTAAGAGAAAAGGATTTTACGGTAAGATTTTACAAAAATCCATTTTTCTCTAGCGCTCATTGACAGACGTAGTCCTCGGTGATACACCACCTTCGGGACGTCCCAGAGCAGTATCACAACTGAGGGGTGGGAAAATGAAATCAAATCCCAATCTAGAAGGCCCAACCGGTGCCAACTAGAAGTTTACAATGCTCATCCTTAATGATGAGACTCAACAAAAAAGAGAAAAAAAAATTTTTTTTTTTTTTTTTTCAAACAGAAAAAAACCCTCGAGGTAGACCACCGGTCTCCTCAAATTGCGGCCTGCAAAACCTTGCGGCCAAATGAGGCATCCGCCGATGCCGTCACATCAATTTTATAGAATTTTGTAAAGGTATGTACCGACGACCAGGTGGCCGCCTTACATACCTGGACCACTGACGCCTGATGGCGAAAGGCCCAGGAAGTACTGAGCGCTCGAGTGGAGTGCGCCCTAACAGGGAACGGAGGACTCTGACCCTTAATAGAATAAGCCTGTACCACCGTTTGTCTAATCCATTTGGCAATGGTCGCGGCAGATGCAGGCAAACCCTTTCTGGGGCCATCCGTGATCACAAAAAGTGAATCCGTCTTACGGAATGATTCCGTAGCTTTCAGGTATACCCTGATTGCCCGAACCACATCTAAGGAATGCAACGCATGTTCCCGATGATGCTTGGGCTGAGGACACAAGGAAGGTAGTACAATATCTTCATTCAGATGAAAATCTGAAACCACCTTAGGAAGAAAAGATGGCTTAGGATGAAGTACTACCTTATCCCTATGAATCACTAGGTAAGGGGACTGGCATGATAATGCAGCCAGTTCTGACACCCTGCGAGCAGAAGTAATAGCCACCAAGAAGGCCACCTTCTGGGATAAAGTAAGCAAGGGAATCTCCCTGATGTTTTCAAAGGGAGGTTTCTGTAGAACCGACAAAACCAAATTAAGATCCCAGGGCGCGCGGACTGGAGGAGCCAGGTGCCGCACCCCCTGGATGAAATTCCGCACCAAGGATTTGGTAGCTAAAGGCTTCTGAAACTTGACCCTTGATGGTGCTCAAGGCTAGCTTCTGCTCAACCCCTTGTTGCAAAAAGGCCAATATTCGAGTCACCGAATAGGTACGTGGAGGAAATCCTAAAGATTCGCACCACGCAATATAAGTCTTCCATGTGTGATAATAGACTTTGCTGGAAGTCGCTTTCCTTGCTTTAATAAGGGTAGGAATGACTGAAGTAGACAAACCTCTGTCCTTCAGTACTTGGGTCTCAATGGCCAGGCCATTAAACCCAGCGACTGTAAAGCATGATGGTAAATTGGTCCTTGAGACCACAGACACTCCCTGAGACGAAGTTCCCACGGAACGTCTACGACTAACATGTCCAAGTCGGCCAGGCCGGCTTGAGGAGGCCAGCCTAGAATTTCTAGGACCACTGGCGCTGATAGAATCTGAACCAGGCGTCCCTAGAGGTATCTGGCCCCGACCATCCGAGAAAGTCTGGTCGTTTTCTGTTCCCACACATTTATCAGATACCTGATAGTTATCAGGAAAGGTGATCTTTTCTGGTTGAACCTCAGGGACCGAAGTCACCCGACTAGAGGCTACTTGGCCTATCTGGTCAACCAGATCCGATTCCTGTGAGGTATCGGGACTAATCTTAGGAAAAGGTAAAGGAAAAGATCTATTCAGGGAACGGTAACTACCGCTTCCTGTAGTACTTAAATGTTGGAAGGGAAGAATCGCACCGGTAGTAGTGGTTGATGCTCGATCTAATGTCCTGAATACCGGTGAAAACGTCCCCCCACCCTGAAACCGGGTGGGGGCGCACCTTCAGGCTGTGTACTCCTTTGCTTCGGGTTTGGCTGGGTTGGTCCTTTGCTTGTCCGACCAGCCCTTCTTGAACCCTCCTGGAGGAGTCTTGCCTTTCCCGCTAGTACCAGCTGGGCGCCCTTTATGGGCGGTAAAGAAAGGTCCTCGCTTGTTGCGAGGTCCCTTAGCTTTAGCAGCCTGTGGCAAAAAAGTGCTCTTGCCCCCAGTTGCATCCTTAATGATTTCATCTAGGTTGGCCCCAAATAGACGATTCCCCTGAAAGGGGAGATTTGTCAAGGTCTTTTTGGAACCTAGGTCAGCTGACCAGCATTTTAACCACAGCACACGTCTGAGGATCACCGCTGACTTAGATGCATGCACTAATAAGGGAGTAGTGTCCAAGGCTGCGTCATAGATAAACTGTAGCACTTGTATAATCTGTTCCATCAAATCAGATGTCTCCTGGGGAATATCTTTTCCCCTAAGATCTTGGCGTACCATTTTCGCCCATTCCGTAAGTGTCTGGGAAACTAGACCAATAACAATTACTGGTCTAAATGCTGACCCTATCAGAGAGAAGATGGTGCGGGACTCTGCTTCCATCTTTCGATCCACCGGATCCTTAAAGGACGAAGTGTCCTCCACTGGAATAACCGTGGCTTTATTCAGCCTGGAAATAGGTGGATCCACCACTGGTGGTACCGTCCATTTCTTAATGATGGATTCCTCAAACGGATAGCGTCTAGCAATACGCTTGGAAATAGTAAAGGTACGTTTAGAATGCTCCCATTCTCCTTTAATCTGATTATCGAAACATTTAGGTACAGGAAAAACCTTCACCGTTTTGATGGGCTTATTAGTACCAAAAGGAATCTCTGTTTCAGTTGCCTCTGCCGGTAAAGCCTCAAGTTTTAAGGTTTCCTGCACTGCCACAACTAGTGCGTCCACCAATGCTTCTTCCTGAATTATAGCAGGAGAAGAAGCGTCCTCCTCACTGTCTGAGGGGGCTTTACCTGGGATAACAGCCCTTGCAGAGGAACCTGCAACTGCAGTGACCATCTCTGAATCAGAGTCAGAGGTGTCAGATAGTATAGGGGTAGGCGGGGGTCGCTTCCTTGACCCCCGTCCCTGACAGGCCGCCTCCACCCGAGCCACCATAGACTCCAAAATTGCTGTAAATGACTCTATACTCTGTGCACCGGCGGGTCCCGTGGCCCCCTCGAGGGAAACAGGTGGGGGAATATGTGTGGCAGGGTCCATGATAATTCCAGTCACTTCCTGGATAATATAATTCAAAAATAAAAAACTTTTTTTTTTTTTTTTTCAGACCCCCAGCGCCACAAAAGCCCCTTAGTGTTACCTGCTAGGGATCCCTATCGATCGAGAGAGAGAGATAGACCCCCAGGCTCACCACTTGATGCTCAGAGTTTAACTGCAACAGGTTACAGCGCTGTCTTGACAAACAGGAAGTCTTTTGGCTGGCTGCCCAGGAAGAAAGGAGGCGGCTTCGCCCCTCTGCACGCCTTCCGGCGCCTCCCCCAAGCTCCACGAGGTGTTTGGATCACCTCAAACATGGCCGCCCCCATGCTGGAGACACGAGGCTACGCCAAAATGGCGGCTCGTGCAATCCAGCAAAAAAAATGGCGGCGGCCTGTACTGAATAGCGGTGTGCTGCAGGGCGCACAACACTCTCTCTGCATGGGGATATGGCGTGGTTGGCGGTACCGGCCCTGGCGGACCGCATGGCCATTCGGGAGGCCTGCTAATAGCTGGAGATCTGATTAGGAAGGCAGTCTACATGTCCGTGGCTTCTGACTGGTAGGTAGCTTATTCTTAACACCGTAAGATTCCCAGAATGCCACAGATTACATCTTTTTAACATGTATACAATTAGATTGTTAGCTCCCAAACCAAGCCTCCTGGCTTTTTGCACATAAAATCACACTCAAAGTAGGAGGATCTGTGTCATGTTACAGGATAGAGAGGGACTCTATCTTACCATACAGAGAGGGGCCCGCGTTCACCACAAGACCCGTCAGGGGAAAAGGGGGAACATACTACTCACCATACCGGAACCAGGCGGGCACCAACTCCTGACAGTACCCCTCTCCACCGGGGCGGGAGGGCTGTCGACCGATACGGATGCCGTGACTCATGGTCTTTGGCGTTTCAGCGAGACGTTTAACTCGCGTGGACAGTCCTTTAATGGGACTTTGTCGCGGCCGACCCAGCGCGGAGCTATGGCCTGCACGCGCTCGTAGGCTGAACTGGGGTGACCACCGGATCTCAACATCCAGCCCGTCGCCCAGTTCAGCTTTCTTGCTTGAAGATCTCACAGGAACACTGGAGAAAAAAAGCTGTCTAAAAAATCCTTTAAGAAAAAATTCTTGCCAGGACCTAAGATCCCAGCAAGGTATCTAGGTCCTTACTCCTAACTAGACAGAAAATAACTGATTTGCTGAGGCAGAGAGAGAGAGGATATACCCTCTGGGACTGCCCCTAGGGTGTGGCCAGAGCTTTTTAATTTCCTGTCTAGTCCTGCTCCTGTGGAGGCAACATAACCCGAAGGTGCTGTATCACCGAGGACTACGTCTGTCAATGAGCGCTAGAGAAATTGCTGATTGATAGGGGATCAAATACGTATTTCACTCATTAAAATGCAAATCAATTTATATATTTTTTTTAAATTGTTTTTTCTGGATATTTTTGTGGCTATTCTGTCTGTCACTGTTAAAATAAACCTACCATTACAATTATAGACTGATCATTTCTTTGCCAGTGGGCAAACATACAAAATCAGCAGGTGATCAAATACGTTTTTCCCTCACTGTAGTGGTAAGGTTAATGCAACCCTATTCATGGAGATTCATGCATAGCTATAAAAAAAAATTACTAAAATGCTTTCAGTTGCCTTGCAATTGATATGTTAGACTATTCTAGCAGGAAATGTTATTGTCATTAAAATTCTTTATCATGCAGCCTTAGTCTCTCAGTTGAATAAATCTGTTGACACAGACAATAACCTTTTGAAAAAGCTCACTGACTATGGTTTTAATGCTTTGAGTTACTGACATGATTAAATATACATATATGTAATAAATAAATCATTATTAAACACCTCATATGCAATACGCAGTTCAGTTTTGGGCACCAGTTCTCAAAAAGCATATTGGGTAACTGGAGAAAGTGCAAAAGAGGCATGGAGGAGCTCAGCTATGAGAAACAATTAGAGCAGCCTTTCTCAACCGTTTCAACACAGAGGAACCCTTGAAATAATTTTCAGGTCTCAGGGAACCCCTGCTAAAAATGACTATATTTACAACTCATGATACATTAGTGTGATGGTCAGTGGAATGAATGCTCCTTACACTTGTGGTCATTGGGAAGAATTACCTTCTTCCAGATAGCTAAAAAGATCAGTGGTGCCAGGGGGAACTTATCTGAAAGGCAGAAATTTCCCATTGCTCAAGGAACCCCCTGCAACCTCTGGAGGAACCCTGTTTGAAACTCTCTTCAGAAGAGGTGGTTAAGGGGGAAGGGGGGAGTGGCTGGGGAGGGGGTGTAATCAACATGTATATATACATAAGTGGTCCATATAGTGAACTCCATGTAGAGTTATTTACTTTAGGGGACACTCTTTAGGTCCTGAGGAAAAGAGATTTGTTCTCCAAATACAAAAAGGCTTCTTCACAGCTGTGAAAATGTGGAAAAAACTGTCTCAAGAGCTGGTTCTGTCCAGCTAAATTGATTGGTTTATAAAAATGCCTAGATTCTTTCCTAAATGTACATATTTATAACTGGATACTAACATTTATAGGTAAAGTTGATCCAGGGAATATCCGATTGCCTCTTGGGGTATGAGGAAGGATTTTTTTCCCCTGCTGGAGCAAATTGGATCATGCTTTGCTAGGGTTTTTTTGCCTTACTCTGGATCAACTGTAGGTATAGGATTGTGTATATAGGGATTGTATAATTTTGTTCCCCTTCCCTTGGCTGAACTGGATGGACTTGTGTCTTTTTTCAACCAGACTAACTATAACTATACAGAAAATGAAATTGGAGGGAAATCAGAATTCAAAGTATGGAAGCCAGTGGACTGTCATTTTAAAATAAAGCAGTGTCAGCCACCATTTTCTCTTTATGGCATATTTGTTTTAAAATACTAGGAGGTGTTGTCTCAGGTAGCCATATTCTAGCTAACCTTTTTATTTTTAGTCAATAAAAGAAGTTGAGTGCAAGCACCCGACTTGTAGCTGCTGGGCATACCATCACTTTCCGTTTCCTCTATGGGACAGACCTATCGTTATGGCAGAAACACGTGTAGCACAATAAACGGACCATGCCATATCTGATCACTATTTGACAATGTTCATCATTTGATCATTAACAACTTTACCGCTGAGTACCGTAGTACTACTGCAGCAAAGTGGCTCGTTATCGTCTGACGACGTAGACTTACGTCGCCAGACTCCTCCCCCTTTAGGCGGCTCCCGCGCGCCGCCGGAGGCGCGCTCCCGCTGTTTTCATTCACAGCGGGAGTCGGGCCAGGGGAGGAGCAGCGGCGATCGCCGCTGCTCTGCCCCGATCGTCGGGGAATCCAGTTTGGATCTCCTAAGTGACAGGGAGTGACAGATCGGAGTGTTCAGCATAGCTGAACATCCGATCTGTCCCTGGCTCACTCAGTCACCTCCCCCCCACACGTTAGTATGCACCAGGCATACATTAACCCCTCCCTCTCCAATAAAATTAACCCCTTCCCTGCCAGTGTAATTTTTACAGTAACAGTGCATATATATAGCACTGATTACTGCAGTAATGTCACTGGTACCCCCAAAAGTGTCAAAAATGTCAGTCAAGGGTCCAATCTGTCCGCCGCAATGTCGCAGTCCCGCAAAAAAAAAAAAAAAAAACGCAGATCGCTGCCATTACGCGTTAAAATAAAAAACACCAAAAATGACAGAAATCTTTCCCATAGTTAGTAAACGCAATAACTTTTGCGCAAACCAATCAAAATACGCTTATTGCGATTTTTTTTACCAAACATGGGTAGCGGAAAACAAATTGGCCAAAAATTTTAAAAAAATTGGTTTTTACATCTTTTTTGGGGGGAATTTCATATAAAAATTTTTTAAAAATATTGTTATTTTTTCAAAATAAACGCTCTTTTTTTGTTTATAGCGCAAAAAGTAAAAATCACACAGGTGATCAAATACCACCAAAAGAAAAATGGATTTTTGTAAAATCTTACCGTAAAATCCTTTTCTCTTAAGCTCATTGACAGACGTAGTCCTCGTTGATTAATAACAACTCGGGTTATACTGCCCTCTACAGGAGTAGGACTAGACAGGAAAGAAAACGTTCTGGCCACACCCTAGGGGCAGTCCCAGAGGGTATATCCTCTCACTTCCTGCTACAGCAAATCAGTTATGTCACAAAGCAGTGTTTAAAGAATTTAACCCAACCCAACTCAAAAACAGAGGGGCGGGTACTACGTCTGTCAAGGAGCTTAAGAGAAAAGGATTTTACGGTAAGATTTTACAAAAATCCATTTTTCTCTGTCGCTCATTGACAGACGTAGTCCTCGTTGATTAATAACAACTCGGGACGTCCCAAAGCAGTACCACAAATGAGGGGTGGTTTAACAGAAATCAAAATCCAGAAGGCCCAACCGGAGCCAACCAGAAGTATCAAGGACTCCGAGTAAAAAGATGAAACCTAAGTGAAACACCCAACAAACCCTTGAGGTAGACCAACAGTCTCCTCAGATTGCGGCCTGCAGAACCTTGTGGCCAAAAGAGGCATCTGACAATGCCATCACATCAACTTTATAAAATGTTGTAAAGGTATTAACCGACGATCAAGTCATCGCCTTGAAAACCTGGATCGCTGACGCCTGATGGCGGAAGACCCAGGAGACACTAGGCGCCCGAGTAGAGTGCGCCTTAACAGGGAACGGAGGATTCCGACCCTTAATAGAATAAGCCTGTACCACCGTCTGACTGGTCCATCTAGATATGGTCGCGGCAGACACAGGCAACCCCCTTCAAGGGCTATCCGTGATCACAAAAAGTGAGTCCGTCTTACGAAAACAAGTTCGTAGTAGTCAAGTGTATCCTTCTGAACCCCATCCAAGGAGTGTAATGCAAACTCCGAAGGATGGCTAGTCTTAGGACACGGGGAAGGTAACACAATATTTTTATTCAGATGAAAACTCTGAAAACCACATAGGAAGGAAGGATGGATCTGGAAGAAGAACCACCTTATCCCTATGAACCACCAGATATGGGGAACGTCAAGATAATGCGGCCAGTTCTGACACCCTGCGTGCAGAAGTAATGGCCACCAAGAAGGCCACCTTCTGGGATAATGTAAGCAAGGGAATCTCCCTAATATCTTCAAAGAGAAGTTTCTGAAGAACCGACCACACTAAATTAAGATCCCAGGCGGTAAGGGTGCGCGCACTGGCGGAGCCAGATGTCGCACCCCCTGGATGAAATTCCGCACCAAGGAATGATTAGCCAAAGGTTTCTGAAAGAAGATTGCTAACGCTGAAACCTGACCCTTGATAGTGCTCAAGGACAGTTTCTGCTCAACCCCTTGTTGCAGACAGACCAAGATTCGGGTCACCGAATAGGTATGTGGGGGAAATCCAAAAGATTCACACCACGCCATATAAGACTTCCATGTGCTGGAAGTCGCTTTCCTAGCTTTAACTAGAGGTAGGAATAACTGAAGCTGACACTCCATTGTCCTTCAGTACCTGGGTCTCAATGGCCAGGCCATTAAGCCAGCGATTGTAAAGCAAGATGGAAGATCAGTCCCTGAGACCGCAAATCCTCCCTGAGAGGAAGTCTCCAAGAAGCGTCCGCGACTAGCCTCACCAAGTCGGCGTACCAGGCTCGACGAGGTCAGTCCGGAATTTCCAGAATAACTGGAATTCCCTCCACCTCTATCCTGCGAAATAGTTCCCGCAGTAACTTGAGAGGATGGAAGGCATGCCGTAGCTGATACTGCTCCCACGGGGCGATCAGTGTTTCTGCTGCGTCCGCTAGAGGATCGCGGGTGCGAGCTACAAACCTCCGCACCTTCCTGTTGAGCCAAGGTGCCAACAGATCCACATCCGGGGTGCCCCAATGAAGGGACAGCTAGTGAAAAACCTCTGGATGAAGAGGCCATACCCCTTGATCCAGAATCTGATGGCTGAAAAAATCTGCCTGCCGATTTCCCACGCCCGGAGTGAACACTGCGGGGAGATCCGGAACAAACAGTTCCGTCCAATGAAAGATGCTAGTCGTTTCGATGGCCACCAGGACACTCTAAGTACCCCTTTCTTGACATAAGTCACGACCGTGGCGATTGGATCCGAATCGGGCTGCTCTAGAGCTGCTCGGTCCAGTAAATCAGACAAAATCTGATCGCTCTCAGTTCCGATACCCTATTGGTAACCTGGATGCTATCGGAAGGAATTACTTCCCCTGGTTGAGCATCGGAGACGCTCGCTCAACCGGATCCGATTGTCCAGGAAATCGGAATTCTGATTCCATTAGAAAAAAATCTCCTTCAGGAGAATTCGGGTATGAGACTGGGTATACGGTACTGCCTCTAAGAAGGCCACCATCAGTCCCAGCCAATAGACGGACAGCAACATCCGAATCGTTGACTGAACCTTCTGGAGTTTCTCCGCAAGGAGAAACTTTCTTGCCCAGGATGTATCCAACATTAGGCCCAGATAGTTCAGTCTCCTGGTGGGAACCAGGGATGATCTTTGGGAAAGCGAAGAAAACGCTGATGTCCTGCGATGATGGGGATATAAGGATAGGCATCCTAAATGTCTATGGACGCCAGGAACTCCCCCTGATGCAGGGAGGCCACCACTGTTTGGATGGACTCCATCTTTCCCCAAGTCCAGAATTGGACGCACCTTGCCCTCTTTTCCTGGGCATTGAAGTCTTTGGCCCTTTTTCCTGGGTAAAGGAGGCGGCTCCGCCCCTTAACACGCCTTCCGGCGCCTCCCCCTGGCTCCACGAGGTGTTTGGTCACCTCAAACATGGCCGCCCCCATGCTGGAGACACGAGGCTACGCCAATATGGCGGCCTCGTGTGCTCTGCAAGACAATGGTGGCGGCCTGTTAGGATAGCGGCGGCTTAGCAGCGGCCTGCGGGATCCTGTATTCGGCCTAGCGGCCTGCGGGAGTGCATCGGCCCCCCAAAATTCACCCTGCATGGTGATCAGCCTGGCCGGCGGTACCGGACCCCCGTCGGAAGGCAGCCTGCCCTTGCTGGAGGAATGCGATCTGGACTGCAGTTATACATGCATAGACATCGCCCTGTGAACACCTCTGACAGGTAGGATACCTTATGCTACCACAGTAATATTCTAGTACTGCCACTGACTTCAGTCATCTTTACAGTTTTGAAATGACATTAGATTGTCAGCTCCCAAACCAAGCCTCCTGGTTTCTTGTTCACAAAAATCACACTCAAATAGGGGGATCTTTGACATGTTATAGGATAGAGGGGAGACCCATCCTTACCATTTCAGAGAGGGGCCCGCGTTCACCACAAACCCGTCAGGGGGAAAAGGGGGAACATACTACTCACCATACCGGAACCAAGCGGGCGCCAACTCCTGACAGTACCCCTCTCCACCGGGGTGGGAGGGCTGTTACAATACGGACGCCGTGACTCACGGTCATTGGCGTTTAAGCGAGACGTTTAACTCGCAGGGTCAGTCCCCGTCCATTGGGACTATGTCGCGGCCGACCCAGCGCGGAGCTATGGCCTGCACGCGCTCGTAGGCTGAACTGGGGTGACCACTGGATATCAACATCCAGCCCGTCGCCCAGTTCCAGCTTTCTTGCTTGAAGATCTCACAGGAACACTGGAGAAAAAAGCTGTCTAAAAAATCTTTCTAAGAAAAAAATCCTGCCAGGACCGAAGATCCTAGCAAGGCATCTAGGTCCTTACTCCTAACTAGACAGAAAAAAACTGATTTGCTGTAGCAGGAAGTGAGAGGATATACCCTCTGGGACTGCCCCTAGGGTGTGGCCAGAACGTTTTCTTTCCTGTCTAGTCCTACTCCTGTAGAGGGCAGTATAACCCGAGTTGTTATTTATTTAACGAGGACTACGTCTGTCAATGAGCGACAGAGAAAGCTCTGTTTGTGGGAAAAAAAGGACGTAAATTTCGTTTGGGTACGGCGTTGCATGACCGCGCAATTGTCAGTTAAAGTCGCACAGCGCCGAATCGCAAAAAGTGGCCCAGACGTAAGACAGCAAAATGCTCGAGTGGTAAAATGGTTAATACACATCATTGCTTGTTTAAAGTGAGATTAAAAACACCATTCACAATGCCAATTTTATTTTTACCAAAAACACCAGGAACTTCATTCACAGGAAACGTGTGAGGGCAGCATGAATACTACAAGACAAAACCTGTATGAAAATGATGAGTTGAATTAATGAATCTTCCAAGTAGACATTACTTGTCCTTTGCAGATCATGGGTCTAACATTGATTGTATAAAGCCGCAAAAGTTGTATGTAAATTAAATTTGCTACTGAAAATAATCAGGTTTGTGCTTTAAATATACGTTTTTGTGATACGAACAGCCAGTAAAACATAGTTTCTTAAGATTAGACCCACTCAGCATAATACTAGGAAAAATGTTGTACAGTATTACCTTTTTAAACCATTCAGAAATAAGAACCCTAACTGTAGTTTTGTCAGCA
This sequence comes from Pelophylax lessonae, assembly GCF_965119305.1. NCBI lineage: Eukaryota > Metazoa > Chordata > Amphibia > Anura > Ranidae > Pelophylax > Pelophylax lessonae. The sequence continues at coordinate 394,632,814 of NC_138769.1, read as the reverse complement.
TTCCGGAAGTTACTGTTACTACAGTATTCTCTGCATATAATTAAAAAAGCCAAAACAGGTCACGTGCATAACACAGCTAAGAAAGTGACAAACGGGAGCACTGAATACTGATATGTTCTACTTGCTGGACATGTAGCTTTTTATATATAAAAAGTACTCAAGCAGGCAAAACGATGACAGGTTGCATATTGAAACTGCATGTGAATAGGAAAGAAAAAAATGTTGTATGACCTAAATATGGTTGAGATGTAACAAGTAAAAAAAAAAAATATTATAAAGGTACAAATTGTTAACACTTTTCACTGTTAAGGAATCAAAGACTCTAATACCAAAAATTAGGAGTATACTGCTTCAGACAAAGTGACATTCAAATCCGGAGCCAGGGTAGAAAGTGACTAAGTACTTGGTGCTGCTCTCTGATGAGGCATTTGGCAATATTTTATAGTCCTGGAGGATTCGACTTTAAAACGACGACACAAAAAAGGCACCCTGAAAAGGCGTTCTCAGACGAGAAAATATTTTAAAATCCATGTGGCAAGAGGAGACAAGCATTGTGTATTTTCTTTTTAAATAATAATTCTTTCTGCGGGGTGTTAATACTGCATTTTGTTAGATTGGCTCTGGTTTCAGTTTCTCTGCTAGGAAATCGTTGACAAAACTCTCCACAATCTCTGGAGTGATCTCCTCCACATCCATGACATACTTTGCTCTCGCAGACATGTCCAGTATGGTAAGCAGAGGGGCGGCTTCTGGGAGGTTTGTGAAATCCCGAAGGGAGTCCGTCATGTCATCCTGAAACAACAAAGAAAATCAAAAAGTTCACTTTGAGGATCATTTGGGGGGGGGGGGGGGGGGGTTGCGGGGAGACTTGTCAGACCTCCATCTAGGAGGAACAAGAAGGAACACCAATATATATTATAATTTGTATAAAATGAAATAGAAAAGATGCAATATGCATGTAATTTACTTTAATACTGTATTTTATGAGAATACATATGGCTTCTTTAGGACATATATGCAGCTAATCATTAAAAACTATAGACCCTTCAAAAAATTGATAATAGTTGTGAACAAATATGCAATAAGGGAATCTATCCTGAAACTTAAAATGATCACCTTGTAAAACAACACATTCAGTTTAAAAAAAAAAAAGAAAAGGCAAAACATTTGTGTACAGATATTAAAAAAAAAAAAAATGTCCCTTTTTTTTTTTTAATAAGTGATCACATTCTCTCTGTTCTCAGCTGCATAGGAGCTGGGGGGAAGATAAGACCGTGATTATAGCTAGCTGCTAAAGTAGCCGCTAGGGATAATCTTAACCTCCCTAGCAGTATTCCCGAGTGTGGCTGGGGATTAAATTTCAGTGCCAAAAGCGGTAACCCCAGCCACACTCGGGGTACTGCTAGGGAGATCGCTGGATCCTGTAAGAGAGGGTACTCACCTTGTCCCCAGGATCCAGCGATGTATCCCGGCAGTATGCGGCAGCCGGATCTTCCTCCCGACGCTCTGTGCCCCGGCTTCCGTCTACTGCGACGTGACGCTCGCAGGGGAGTGGAACCGGCGGAAAATTCAAACAGTAAAACACACCAAACACACTGATACATTACAAAATAAAATAAATTCACATTAGTTTCCCCCAGTGTCCTTTCTGTATGTATGTATATATATATATATATATATATATATATATATATATATATATATATATATATATATATATACACACACACATTATATATATATATATATATATATATATATATATATATATATATACACACATACACACACACACACACACACAGTGCCTTGCGAAAGTATTCGGCCCCCTTGAACTTTGCAACCTTTTGCCACATTTCAGGCTTCAAACATAAAGCTATAAAACTGTAATTTTTTGTGAAGAATCAACAAGTGGGACACAATCATGAAGTGGAACGAAATTTATTGGATATTTTAAACTTTGTTAAATAAAAAACTGAAAAATTGGCGTGCAAAATTATTCAGCCCCTTTACTTTCAGTGCAGCAAACTCTCTCCAGAAGTTCAGTGAGGATCTCTGAATGATCCAATGTTGACCTAAATGACTAATGATGATAAATAGAATCCACCTGTGTGTAATCAAGTCTCCGTATAAATGCACCGGCTCTGTGATAGTCTCAGAGGTCCGTTTAAAGCGCAGAGAGCAACATGAAGAACAAGGAACACACCAGGCAGGTCAGAGATACTGTTGTGGAGAAGTTTAAAGCTGGATTTGGATACAAAAAGATTTCCCAAGCTTTAAGCATCCCAAGGAGCACTGTGCAAGCAATAATATTGAAATGGAAGGAGTATCAGACCCAGGGCCGGTGTTAGGGGGGGCAAACTGGGCAACTGCCCAGGGCCCCGAATGTCCAGGGGCCCCGTGTCACTGTCAGCAGCGGGCTCCAGGGGCGGACTGAGCGGTCGGGCACTTCGGACGGGAAGGGAACCCGCCGCCCAGTACAGCACTAATTCACCCGATGTTGTCTCAGAGACAACATCGGGATATCGGGAACCGCCGCTCAGCGACCAGTGCTATGGAAGTGGGAGGAGGGGAGGGGCCCTGCGGCCGCCGCTATAGAACTAGGAGGCGGGGTCCGGCGGCCAGTTCTATATTGAAGTGTGAGGAGGGGAGACGACCTGTAACCCCGCCTACACATCAGCCGAGTCATTCTTAGCCCCGCCCTCTGTGCTCATTAAGGACGCCTAGCCCCGCCTACACCACAAAGAGTCCCTCTTAGACCCGCATTCTCGTTGGTCCGTGCACATTGAAGAGCTCTAGCCCCGCCCACACTTTAGCCAAGTTACTCCTAGCCCTCCCCAGTGAATATTGACACATAGCTCCGCCCACACATTGGCCGAGTCACTCTCCTTCGTCACGCTGAGGGCACCTAACCCCGCCCACACCTCAGCGGAGTCACGTGAACGCGACGTTGTGAAAGGTCCTGTGGCCCACTCCGCCTTCGGATCTATGGTGTCCTCATAAGTGGTGAGGTCAGTGAGTAGATAACAGGAATACAGTACAGTAGTACAGGTTTTGTTCAAGGCAAGCCCAGCTAACTACCACATCCACTGACACCCCCACTAACATGTGATCTCCCCTAAATTCACCATAGTGGTGAACTTGGGGGAGATCACATATTGGTGGGGGTGTCAGTGGTGAATTGTGTGGTGGGGGGACGACGACATAGCAGTGGTGAACTTGGGGGACATCACATATTGGTGGTGGTGTGGGGGGTATGACACAGCAGTGGGGAATTTGGGGGACATGATCACATATTGGTGGGGGTGTCAGTGGTGGTGTAGGGGTGGGAATGACACAGCGGTGGTGAATTTTGTGGGGAAATCACATATTGGTACGGGGTCTGTGGCACAAACCCCCTACCAATATGTGATTTCCCCACAAAATTCACCACCGCTGTGTCATTCCCCCCCCCCCACCACACAATTTACCACTGACACCCCCACCAATATGTAATCTCACCAAATTCACCACTGCTGTGTCATTCGGAGGGAATGACACAGTAGTGGTGAATTTGGTGAGGAGATCAGTGGTGAATTGTGTGCGGGGGGGGGGGGTATGATATAGTAGCGGTGTAGCCCCCCCCCCCAAAACCACACAATTCACCACTGACACCCCCACCCTAATATGTGATCCCCCCACCAAATTCTCCACACCTTCCCGTCCGCCGTCAGAGAAGAGGCAGCGGGCGGCGCCGACCGAGTCGCAGCGCCATGGAGAAGGAAGAAGTCGACTCCCGAGCAGCACGGTCGCCAGGGAGTCGGGACGGTGACGGGCGGCGCGCATGCAGGTCGAGACGAGGACTCGGAGGGAGAAGACGTCCGACCGAGTCCCGAGCAGCACGCCAGGCACGGTGACGGCAGTGGCACCAGAGGTAAGTGAAGTCCTCCGGGGGGGGGGGGGGGGTCACGCATTGATGGGGACATGCTGGACACTGCATTGATGGGGGACATGCTGGTCAGGTCACTGTGCATTGATGGGGGACATGCTGGTCAGGTCACTGTGCACTGATGGGGGACATGCTGGTCAGGTCACTGTGCATTGAATGGGGGACATGCTGGTCAGGTCACTGTGCATTGAATGGGGACATTCTGGACACTGTGCATTGATGGGGGACATGCTGGTCACTGTGCATTGATGGGGGACATGCTGGACACTGTGCAGTGATGGGGGACATGCTGGACACTGTGCATTGATGGGGGACATGCTGGACACTGTGCATTGAATGGGGACATGCTGGACACTGTGCATTGAATGGGGACATGCTGGACACTGTGCATTGAATGGGGACATGCTGGACACTGTGCATTGAATGGGGACATGCTGGTCACTGTGCATTGATGGGGGACATGCTGGTCACTGTGCATTGTGGACACTGTGCATTGAATGGGGACATGCTGGTCACTGTGCATTGAATGGGGACATGCTGGACACTGTGCATTGAATGGGGACATGCTGGACACTGTGCATTGAATGGGGACATGCTGGACACTGTGCATTGATGGGGGACATGCTGGTCACTGTGCATTGTGGACACTGTGTATTGATGGGGGACATGCTGGTCACTGTGCAGTGAATGGGGACACGCTGGTCAATCTTGAACCAACCTAATGATTGCTTGTTAAGTCACGCAATTTTTTACAGCGTTTTTTGCCGCAAAGCAATGCCTATTACGTTTTTCTGTTTGCGCCCCCCCCCCAAAAAAAATTTTGAGCACCAGCCGCCACTGGTAATTCGTATGTGTCCTGGATTAAAGGGGTGAGGTAGCAACCCTACCCACCTAGACCTGGCAATTTACTATTGTAATGCTCTGGTTTTGTCTATGTATGATTTTTGTAATGCACTGGTCTTGGTTTGTGAATTATTTATATTGCACTTGTTTATAAATTATTGCACTTTTGTTCCTTGTGTCTAAAGATTGTGTAGGGTGTCTGGCGGCGGGATGTGGGTGTGTCTGGAGGCGGGGCAAGGGTGTAACTGGAGGCGGGACATGGGTGGGGCCTGGAAGGGGGCCCTAATTTATTTTGCCCGGGGGCCCTGAGAGTTCTCAGTCCGCCCCTGGCGGGCTCCATTTTACAAAGGGGCCCCGTCACTGTCTGGAGCCCATAGCACCGATCTTACTGATTCCTAGCGCACCTGTAGAAGGACACGGCCCCTCTCTTCCCTTTCCCTTGCCGGTTGGTGCAATTGGGTGCCGCGCAGCATATCACCATATATGGCGCCTATATTTTTGGTAGAATATAAAAAAATTTGGGGCCCCACTTTTAGGTTTGCCCAGGGCCACACTTTGTCTAAAACCGGCCCTGATCAGACCACTGCAAATCTATGAAGACCTGGCCGTCCCTTTAAACTTTCAGCTCATACAAGGAGAAGACTGATCAGAGATGCAGCCAAGAGGCCCAGAGATCTACAGCTGAGGTGGGAGACTCTGTCCATAGGACAACAATCAGTCGTATACTGCACAAATCTGGCCTTTATGGAAGAGTGGCAAGAAGAAAGCCATTTCTTAAAGATATCCATAAAAAGTGTTGTTTAAAGTTTGCCACAAGCCACCTGGGAGACACAGCAAACATGTGGAAGAAGGTGCTCTGGTCAGATTAAACCAAAATCAAACTTTTTGGCAACAATGCAAAACATTATGTTTGGCGTAAAAGCAACACAGCTCATCACCCTGAACACACCATCCCCACTGTCAAACATGGTGGTGGCAGCATCATGGTTTGGGCCTGCTTTTCTTCAACAGGGACAGGGAAGATGGTTAAAATTGATGGGAAGATGGATGGAGCCAAATACAGGACCATTCTGGAAGAAAACCTGATGGAGTCCGCAAAAGACCTGAGACTGGGACAGAGATTTGTCTTCCAACAAGTCAATGATCCAAAACATAAAGCAAAATCTACAATGGAATGGTTCACAAATAAACATATCCAGGTGTTAGAATGGCCAAGTCAAAGTCCAGACCTGAATCCAATCGAGAATCTGTGGAAAGAACTGAAAACTGCTGTTCACAAACGCTCTCCATCCAACCTCACTGAGCTCGAGCTGTTTTGCAAGGAGGAATGGGCAAAAATTTCAGTCTCTCGATGTCCAAAACTGATAGAGACATACCCCAAGCGACTTACAGCTGTAATCGCAGCAAAAGGTGGCGCTACAAAGTATTAACTTAAGGGGGCTGAATAATTTTGCACGCCCAATTTTTCAGTTTTTTATTTTTTAAAAAAGTTTGAAATATCCAATAAATTTCGTTCCACTTCATGATTGTGTCCCACTTGTTGATTCTTCACAAAAAATTAGTTTTATATCTTTATGTTTGAAGCCTGAAATGTGGCAAAAGGTTGAAAAGATCAAGGGGGCTGAATACTTTCGCAAAGCACTGTATATATATATATATATATATATATATATATATATATATATATATATATATATACACACACACACACACACACACGCATACTTTAACTTATTTATAGTTATTATATTACAATTTATGATTTTGTGTTTCAAACTTTATCATACCCGAGATGTTATAGAGAAGAACGCACAGTAAAAAAAAAAATCATATGTAAATAGTTGGTTTGGGCTGCTCATTCTTAAGAATTACATGCAAAATAATGGTACCGCTTTCAGCACCTAAAATAGGAAAGAATCATACCGCCAGGGAGGTTAAGAGAATCCTGCAGGCTGGCTGTGCCCAAGTAGATCGATCGATCAATTTGGTACATTCACCCTGCCCATTAACAGTTCTAATTTTGGCCAGTTCCTGCTGAAAATAGTTTGTTTGAGCCAACTTGGAACAAACAAGGTATTTCCTTTACTAATAGCTATGGCTGCTCTCAGAGAAGTCTAAACTGTATGCAGCATTAGCTACATACGGTACACACTGATGTGCTCTGGCAGCAGTACGGGACTTCCGTTCCCGTTTCCAGAACAAAGTTGTTTCAGGTGAACTCTGCTCACAGGAAGAAAGGTATTTGATCAATGAATACAAGGCTTCTCTGATTGGCTGAGGTGAAGAGGTGGGCAGATGTCGCAATGATCTCTACCCTCAGCCAATCAGTGGTAGCCTTGTAATTAAGTGTTCTTGCATTGCAAGACCACTTACGGTTATCTTACATATATATTCTTATTATTATAGCCAAATTTACCACCCTAATCCTCCCACAGTTTTTACACTACATAGACAGTAATATACCGAAACGTGCGGATTGTTCCCGATTGGTGTGCTATTACTTTGTGGAACGTTTCGAGAATGGTTCACAAAATATCGTCATTTTTGTGGCAAAATTGGTCCCATAGGAATGAATGGCGAAATGTTCAAAACTAGAGCGGGAGCTGAAAAATCAGGACATGATTTCTAAACTGCCACCACTCTTTCTAGCCCAGCTACACAAATCTTATGTCAAAACGTTCAGCTATCCATGCTGCCACTAAAAATGTCCACGGCTAAGCCATAGTCCTGATAGTTTTTACAATATGACCATTTGTTTGCAACTCATGCCGCCTATTGACATTCATTGAAACTCCACTCTAGCCACCTCAAATCTGAAGGGCAATTTCTAAACTGAGACTGTGCCTTCATTTTTAATATTTCAGAGACATACTATGCACAAAAATGTAGGTCTGGGTCTTGTGATTCTCCCAATATAAAGCTCTTCACTGTAGGATTTACAGTTTTTAAAGCTACAACCGTTTGAAGATGGCAACTGCCAGTGAAGTGAGCAATTTGGAGCAGTTTGTTTTTAACAGCTCTTCTCTGCCCGATTTGAAATCTAATTTTGAATTTGTGACAATTTTTTCTAACTGCCAAAATTTAAACGGCTGCCACCACACACACCCACACCGCACATAAAATACAAGGCTTCCTCTAAATAACTGAGCGGCACTAAACAGGACTCAATTTTGTTCTGGGAACAGGGTGGGAAGTTCTCATACCGTTGCCAGAACACATCGCTGTAAACTGCATGTAGCTCATGCTACATGTAGTTTATACAACACTAATGGTGACTGCAGCAGTGACAGCGAGTTACATGGATTGGGCGAGAAGAGGGAGTATAGCTGACCTCATTAGAAAAGGAAAACTTAACAGCTGGCAGAATGGTTTAGAGGTGAATGGGAAGGTGGGGATGGGGAAAAATTGATTTGCTCAGAGTTGGGCTTTGAAGGCTTCAGAAACAGGTAAATGGCTTGATGAAAATTCCCCTCAACTGTCAGTGGTCCGTACATTTTTAGACTCTTCACAAGGAGGAATTCATTTATAACTTGTAGAAGTTCTAAGTATATTTTTCAATATTTAGCCTCCTGAAGCCAAACATAACACACTAAACGAATCTGTGGTTTTCTATAATGGTAAGGCTAATAGATTTTGCTATTATATTGTAAAATTCACAAAATGCAATAGGTGTATATGGCAAATGCTGATGAAATGCTGACAATTAAACACAGTGACCGCAGCCTGTTAAGCCTGGTTTGGCAGTTATTAAATAAGGCGGTCATTGTTAATAGGGTATCGTTGTAAAATCAGGCACAGACTGATCGCTAAACATGGCTTCATGTACAGTATCTCACAAAGGTAAGTACACCCCTCACATTTCTGTAAATATTTTATTATATCTTTTCATGTTACAACACTCAAGAAATTACACTTTGCTACAATGTAAAGTAGTGAGTGTACAGCTTGTATAACAGTGTAAATTTGCTGTCCCCTCAAAATAACACACAGCCATTAATGTCTAAACCGCTGGCAACAAAAGTGAGTACACCCCTAAGTGAAAATGTCCAAATTGGGCCCAACTAGCCATTTTCCCTCCCCGCTGTCATGTGACTCGTTAGTGTTTCAATGTTTCAGGTGTGAATGGGTAGCAGGTATGTTAAATTTGGTGTTATCGCTCTCACTCTCTCATACTGGTCACTGGAAGTTCAACATGGCACCTCATGGCACAGAACTCTCTAAGGATCTGAAGAAATGAATTGTTGTTTTACATAAAGATGGCCTAGGCTATAAGAAGATTGCCAAGACCCAGAAACTGAGGTGCAGCATGGTGGCCAAGACCATACAGCAGTTTAACAGGCCAGGTTCCACTCAGAACAGGCCTCGCCGTGGTCAACCAAAGGAGTTGAGTGCCCGTGCTTAGCGTCATATCCAGAGGTTATCTTTGGGAAATAGACGTATGGGTGCTGCCACCATTGCTGCAGAAGTTGAAGGGGTGGGGGAGTTAGCTTGTCAGTGCTCAGATCATATGCCACACACTGTATCAAATTGGTCTGCATGGTTGTTGTCCCAGAAGGAAGCCTCTTCTAAAGATGATGCAGAAGAAGGCCCGCAAACAGTTTGCTGAAGACAAGCAGACTAAGGACATGGATTACTGGAACCATGTCCTGTGGTCTGATGAAACCAAGATAAACTTATTTGGTTCAGATTGTGTCATGTGTGTGTGGCGGCAACCAGGTGAGGAGTACAAAGACAAGTGTTTTGCCTACAGTCAAGCATGGTGGTGGGAGGGTCATGGTCTGGCGCTGCATGAGTGCTGACGGCACTAGGGAGCTACAGTTCATTGAGGGAACTATGAATGCAAACATGTACTGCAACATACTGAAGCAGAACCTGATCCCCTCCCTTCAGGGACTGCGCCGCAGGGCAGTATTCCAACATAAGGACCCCAAACACAACTCCAAGATGACCACTGCCTTTCTAAAGAAGCTGAGGGTAAAGGTGATGGACTGGCCAAGCATGTCTCCACACCTAAACCCTATTGAGCATCTGTGGGGCATCCTCAAATAGAAGGTGGGGAAGGCAAGTTCTCTAACATCCGCCAGCTCCGTGGCAACCTGTGAAGCTCTAGATAACACCATGCTTAAAAGGGTTAGGACAGTGCTGAAAAATAATGGTGGCCACACAAAATATTGACGCTTTGGGCCCAATTTGGACATTTTCACATAGGGGTGTACTCACTTTTGCTGCCAGCCGTTTATACATTAATGGCTGTGTGTTGAGCTATTTTGAAGGGACAGCAAATTTACACTGTTATACAAGCTGTACACTCACTACATTACAATGTGGCAAGGTGTAATTTCTTTAGTGTTGTCACATGAAAAGATATAATAAAATATTTACAAAAATGTGAGGGGTTTACTCACTTTTGTGAGATACTGTATCACATGCTAAATATGGAGCTTTCCCATTTATACTGTATGTGGTATGCATGGGAATGGACATAGACTATTTATACTGTCAGGCACAGGACTACCTTTCTACATGTTTGCAAGGAGGAAATAAAAGTAATGACTGTGCTAAGTGGTAATAATGGGATTGGTTTCATAATCATCAATCAGCTGTGCAGCTGCAGAGCACGAATAAGGAAATCTGCTGGGCCTGCATCCCTTTAGACATTTCCTATTGGGAGTATCTAATCAAAAATTACATTTTTGTTCCAGGGGATGCCTGAAATCGGACTTGCATCTTAGGCAGACTTCTGGGAAAATCAGTGAGCCAATCACACAAGCAGGAAATTATGTTTCTGGGGTGTGTTCAGTACACATTCTGTGTACAGAAGAACTTTCAGAAAATTACAGCAGCTGCACATTAAAATGGAAAGGTATTTTTAATAGCATTCAATTATAATGTGACTTGTGTGGAATTGTATACGCTATATTATTTTTTTGTTTGTTTTTTCCCTTAGTAATTCAAAGAACTTTTCATTTTTAGCCAGCCTTTCCAATAGAAATAAATTCTTACTTTAACAGTCTAGTGAGCATGTAGCATAAATTATTATTCATTTATTGATACAAAAGTGTCTGCAGCACTGTACAAAATGAAGACAGTCTATGGAAAAAAAAAACCTAAAAACACACACTTAAGACAGTAAGCCCTTCCCAAATAAGCTTTACATTTTTTTTGTGAACATTTGGTTTGATTTTGATCATAGTATTTGCCAATGTACCAAATCAAGCATCCCCAGCAATTAGACATGCAGTTCTGTTTCTGTTCACTAGAGGGTACCAGCCACCCCACTCTACAGCCAAACAAGGGGCAGTGCCAGGACAGTACTCTGAAAGCTGAGAACATGGTGAGAGACAGAGAACAGGAAATTCCAGGATAAAGTACGTAGATATACAGACAACACCTCTACGGGGGATGTAATTGGCCTTGAGCCAATTCAAATGCCATATTTAAATACAGAATTGCTTTGTACAAATTGTATGTTTTATTCTGTCTGCACTGCAGAAAGAGATGCCGGGCAGGGTCTTAAAGTGTTAGTTAGAACGTTAGAAAAGGGATTCTATGGTAAAAATGAAAGAAAACAAGTGATGTATTCTGCAAAGCTGCATGCTTTCCTACTATACATCTATCTAAATAAAATCTTGGTGTGAGCACTGTGTGTGTTTTAACACTGGATTACTATTTGGTGCCAGGCCACATTTTTGTAATGTAAGTAAAGCAAAACTTTCTCTGTTAGAGGGACAAACACCATCACAGCAGAGAATTCTCAAAATAAAGTCGGACAATCCGGATATTTTTTTCCCCCCATTAAGAGTCCACCAGGCATATGAACAGGGGCTGACTGGCAACTTTCTGCCCAGGGGGCAAGTACAAACCAGAGGCCCATGGTGCAGCGACTCTGCCCCCCCCTCCCACTCTCCCTCATACCGGCCTCCTCCTGACCCCATTCCAGGCTGAAGCTTGCTCCAGGTACTCTCTACTCACTGGCCGAATCTGGGTTCCCGACCGGGCCAGCAGTGGGCAGTTGATGGGAGCTGGGACAGCTCGGTTAGGGCTGCAAGGGGAAGGAGAGTCTCCAGTGGGGACATTTTACTCCTCTGTAACAGGAACCCTTAAGGCATGTCTGTGGCAGAAGCGGTGCAGCCGTTTTAGGGGGCATCAGAGAGAACGGGGGGCAATTGCCCCCCTGCCCCAGTCCTCTCCTGCATATGAAAAAAAAAAAAAAGCAGTCCTTGCTGCACTACTCATCTCCTCTCCTACATCGCCCCACAGTAAATCCTTTTTGCCACAAGATGTACACTATCGTTAAAATGTTTGGGGTCACTTAGAAATGTCCTTATTTTTGAAAGAAATGCACTGTTTTTTTCAAAGAAGATAACATTAAATTAATCAGTCTAAATATTGCTAATGTAGTAAATGACTATTCTAGCTGGAAACAGCTGATTTTTTATGGAATATCTAAATGGGTGTACAGATGCCCATTTCCAGCAACCATCACTCCTATGTTCTAATGGTACATTGTGTTAGCTAATCATGTTAAAAGGCTAATTGATAATTACAAAACCCTTGTGCGATTATGTTAGCACAGATGAAAACTGTTGTGCTGATTAGAGAACCTATAAAATTGGCCTTCCTTTGAGCTAGTTGAGTATCTGGAGCATCAGCATTTGTAAGTTCAATTATACTTTTAAAATGGCCAGAAAGAGAACTTTCTTCTGAAACTCGACAGTCTATTCTTGTTCTGAGAAATGAAGGCGATTCCATGCAAGAAATTGCCAAGACATGAAGATTTCCTACAACGGTGTGTACTACTCCCTTCAGGAAACAGCACAAACAGGCTCTAACCAGAATAGTAAGAGAAGTGGGAGAACGCGATGCACAACTCAGCAAGAGGAAAAGTACATTAGAGTCTCTAGTTTGAGAAACAGGCACCCCACAGGTCCTCAACTGGCAGCTTCAATAAATGGTACCCACAAAACGCCAGTTTCAACATCCACAGAAGAAGAGGAGGCTCCGATATGCTGGCCTTCTAGGCAGAGTTGCAAAGAAAAAGCCATATCTGAGACTGGACAATAAAAGGAAAAGATTAGGATGGGCAAAAGAACACAGACAGACAGAGGAGGATTGGAAAAAAGTGTTATGAACAGATAAATCTAAGTTTGAGGTGTTTGGATCACACAGAACAACATATGTGAGACGCAGAACAAGCAAACAGACGCTGGAGGAGTGCCTGATGCCATCTGTCAAGCATGGTGGAGGTAATGTGATAGTCTGGGGCTGCTTTGGTGCTAGTAAAGTGGGAGATTTGTACAAGGTAAAAGGGATTTTGAATAAGGAAGGCTATCACTCCATTTTGCAACGCCATGCCATACCCTGTGGACAGCGCTTGATTGGAGCCAATTTCCTCCTACAACAGGACAATGACCCAAAGCACACCTCTAAACTACTCAAGAACTATTTGGGAAAAAGCAGTCAGCTGGTATTCTGTCTGTAATGGAGTGGCCAGCGCAGTCACCAAATCCCAACCCTATTGAGCTGTTGTGGGAGCAGCTTGACCGTATGGTACATAAGAAGTGCCCATCAAGCCAATCCAACTTGTGGGGGGTGCTTCAGGAAACGTGGGGTGAAATTTCTTCAGATTACCTCAACAGAATGACAGCTAGAATGCCAAAGGTCTGTAGGGCTATAATTACTGAAAATGGAGAATTAGTTGATGAAAGCAAAGTTTGAAGGACAAAATTATTATTTCAAATAAAAACTCATTATTTCTAACCGATAAGCTGCTACAGTAAGTACATCTAAAATTTCGAATGCAGCAGTTTCTCATTTTAGGCAGAATACAAGAAGAGATATCCCCAGACACACTTTGCAGGACTGTGACTCCAGCCCAGTGCATTCTCTTCTGCTTAATAGTGCTCTGCATATTTTCTGTACTTAAGGAGGGCACAGTTCTGTTAGGTAAATGTGCCAAATGAACATCTGTAAAACTTGCCTTGTAATGCTCTACTCCTAAACATGAGCTCAGCGGGCCCTCTGAAGCAGTTCTAGGATGTCTTCGCTGGTGATATCTGCATGCAAACAATGCCAGGTAAGGGCTCATGCCCACAGGGCTCTTTTCCAGGTGTTTGACTTTTTTTTTCAACCTGTAAAAGGCTCTATTGGCACTTTTCCACTGCAAGTACCGGCTCGGCTCTACTCGGCCCGGTTTGCTTTTCCACTGCTGGTACCGCATGGTACTTTGTTGGAACGGTTCGGTACGATTTGCTTTTCCACTAAAGTAGTAATAAAGTTAAGTGGGTGGGATAACAATGGGGTGGGTGGGATTCTCTGACCAATCATTGGCTAGTAGTGACTGCATGCAAAGGATTGTGGGATATGGTACCGGGTATGGTATCTCTTGGAACCACAATCGAGGTGGTACTGTTTTTGAGAGCTGTACCGTTCGGTTCCATGCAGTGGAAAAGCGCCACCGTACCGAACCGTTCCTACACTATACCATGCAGTACCAGCAGTGGAAAAGCACAAAAGCGAGCCGAACCGTTCGGTTCCATGCAGTGGAAAAGCGCCATATGTTAGCCTATGTGTCCATACAGACATAAGCATTTACGGGGAAATTAGAAGAGGAGCGTTTACAGGCTATAAAAAAAAAAAAAAAAAAAAAAAACATCACCAGCATGTTCGGGGAGAAGAGCTTTTGCGCAGAAAAAACAGTTGAAGCATGTAAACGTGCCTAAACATGCCTTAATGCTAGATGCATTACATGCTTGAGAGTTTATTCAATGCTAGATGCATTACATGCTTGAGAGTTTATTCATTTAACTGAGCAGAATAAATTAACATTCTGGCCAATGCAATCCATAAATGCTCAAATGCTTATGGAGTGTTGGTAGTGGTAGTAAAGTCAGTTATTATAAAAAAAATCGCTGACAGGCAAGGTTTTTATAACAGAAGAGGCCCTAGAAGTCTCTTCCGTCAAATCTCCCCCCTGCCTGTTAGCAAGTAATGTCATCTGAGCCGAACATGCGCAGCTCAGACCACATTTACGGCCCACTTTGTGTGCCGCTGTGATGGGACTCCCATGCTCATGCACGGGAGTTACATCGCACCAGTCACAGCCAATCAAGCGGCTGAACAACGCAAACTAGGAAGAAAGGTCGGGCGAAGATAGAAGCTGCTGGGAATAGGGGAGAATGGTGAGAGTGCAGCGTTTGTAGGCAAGTCGGTCATGATGTACTAGTATGCAGTGCATAAAAGTATGTTATGGTTTAAGGCTCTCAGGGGACCCGGTTTTTTTTAAATACATTTTTAAACTTTACTACCGCTTTAACGTGCCCAAACACATGCAATATGCAGTTTGGTGGAGCAAGGTGGAAAGTCAGGGGAGAAAATCAAAACACCCCATCAAGATATTGGAAGAAAACCCTGGCCCCAAAATAAAATAATAAAAAAAAATGTTTAATAGTTGCATATTTTCAAAAATAATTCTGCTGCCCCATTTCATTTATGTCAGTTCCAAGGGACTATTCCGATGCTGGCAAGGAGGCAAATTGTGTTCTGTATATCCCATATGTTATACTATACATTCAGTTATGTTATGACAAGTATGCAACACTTGAAAGATCTTTACAGATAACAATAACCCAGAATCAACTGTGCATAGAGGCTGCTGTAAGCTCTGAATCCACTGAATCCTCTCATACCGCGTATGCCACAGCTCTCCAGCAATCCCCACATAGCAGATGGAAAACTCTTCGTAAAATACAACAGCCTCTGCACAGTTAATGTGAGATGGGACAGCAAAATTATATTTAGAACCAAAGAAGAAAAAAAAAAAAAAGCAACACTGTAACGAATCAGTGGTGGACTGCAATAACATGCACATTACCAATACCATAACTATTTTGCTACAGTTGCTTACTACGGTCATTCTCCTGCATAATTTCAGATTAGATAACCACCCCGCTTAACTGTGTAGCACAGTTTAAGCTGAAAGTAGCTCTAAAGGCTTGAGGTTTTTATCTTATTGGATTGCCTGTCTCAGTGATGTGTGTGCCCTTGTACTATAGAGTCCCATAAAGCAAACTGTTGAAGATCACTGTTGAGGAGCTAACTAGGGCCAGAGGACTGAGGATTGCTACTGTAGACAGCAGCCACAAGCACTTCATTGCTGGTATGTAGTGCCCCTGATGCAGTTCGAAAAAAAAAAAATCCCAACTTTAGCTTTACCATCTTCATTTTTTCCTATCATACCCAAAGTGTCACTCAACTAGTCTAGACGCTGAAAAGATCAACTTTTATGTCGAGATCCACCCAGATGCATGAATGGCAGCTGCCTCAGCTTTTCAGCGCACCAATGAGAGCCTGAGCCAGCCATTCCCACCCCTTCCACAGCCCTGCTCTCCAGTGAGCATTGGAGGGGCAGAGCAGAGAGCAGACTGACAGTCACAAGCCCTCAGCTCATTGAAGACTGAGAACTGAGCAATTAGTGGTCTTTAATTGCTCAATTCTCAGTGTAGAGGCAGCAGGGGACAGATGCAGTATCACACCTAGGCCTCTACACCTAGGTGAGTAGGTATGTTTTTTTTTTTTCCAAAACCCGCACTTCTCTTTAATCAGTATTGCAGGGTCATTGGTCAGAAAGTAATAAGTGTTTGAGGGTGTATGCTAAATATAATGGGGCATCCAAAATACTATATATAGAATATTGTATGAGCATGGAAAAGAAAATATCTTTGCTATAAAGTGCTGGTGCTTCTCCCAAATGCAAAAATGGTAAGCAAACTCCTCTAAGCCTGTGCTGCATCCTTTGCTGTCAGCAGGATTTAAATGTTTCTAAAAAGTAACTTTTTTTCAGAAAAATACTCTATACTATACCTCTATATAGTCTATACTTACCTGTTCTGTGTAATGGTTTTGCACAGAGCTGCCCCAATCCTCCTCTTTTCGGGTCCCCTGCCGGTGCTTCTGGCTCCTCCTCTCCTTATCCAGTGCCCCCATAGGAAGCCACTTTCTATGGAGCACTTATGTGGGCTCGCTCCCGAGCCCCGCTGTCTGCGTCCATAGATACAGCGGGGCATGGCCCCCACCCCCCGCTCCCTCATCACAGAGTTTAATTGACATCAGCGGGAGCCATTGGCTCTGCCCTGTGAGGATGGACAGAGCAGAGAAAGCCACTGCTCTCATGCACAGGGCTTGATCGCAATGGGACTCAGGTAAGTATAAGGAGGGGTTTGGGGGGGGGGGGGGGTAGCTGGATACAGCAGTTTTTTATTCATGCAGTTAAAAAAAAAAAAAAAAACATTTTAAGAGCCCCAGAGGTTACTACTATTAGCACTCTGCTTGTGCCAATCAATATATGGTAGCTTGACAAACAAGCAAAAAGTAAAGGCAACCTTACCTTTAACAGCAATATAACTCTAGACTTCATGTTTTGGATCTAAGTGACTTTTCAGTGAAATATGAAAATATTTCACATATTTAGCCAAGAAACTGTAGAAAGTAGTAATCACTGGTGACAATCACAAGCTTTAGCCTGACAGAGATGAAGTGAGGACACTGATGAGGAAGCTAGGCCTCGTTAGTCACATTGCCTAGCAGAGCAGATTTGCTGTGCAATCCTAAAATGAAATAATGTGCTCCTCCTATTTTTTTTTTTCTCACAATAATTGCTCTACAGTTGGATTGTACTGCTGAAAAGAAACAGATGTGAAAACTAATACAAAAATCATTCCTTTCCTGACTGAATAGCATGATCGATTGCATGCATGGAAAAGGAAAGCAAATTCTTTTGCGCACAGCAGGTTTATAGTCTATCCAGTCCTGAACACACCTCTTTTCTGCAGACGTCTTCTATTTCAACTTTAAGATAGCAACTGATTTACAGCCACTCGTATTCCTTATTTCATGAAACTGGGCAAACTGAAAAGGCTTGACACCCAGTGGGATGGATTTATTAATTCCATTAACAACAGAACGTAGTGTGTTGAGGTGTGTTGTGTTAAGAGCCCATTTCAAAATGAATGGGCTTGTCAACACACAAAAAAAAAAGGTCCCGTGTGATTTTTTCAGAGTAGGGCAACACATAAAGCAATATGCATCTGTTGATTACGGCGAACTAGAACACAGGTGCATTTTAGCTCACTGTAGATATTCAATGGAGTTCAATGAACTTGCATTGAACTGCACATTTAAGTTATAACATGGATGATGTTACATGTTATAATATGGTCTGTAGTGTGAATGAGCTCTAATGAAATACAGCATGTTTATTCTTCAAAGTAAGGCCCCTTTCACACATATGGACCGTTTGTACGTTTTTCATCCATCCATTGACGGATGAAAAACGAACATCAATGCATTCCTATAGAAAAACAGATGATCATCCGTTTACATCTGTTTTCATCCGCTTCTGTCAATATCCATTTTTTTGAACAGATAAAAGCCAATCATGTGCCAGCGAAAACCCAATTGGTGGGATGTGGTTTGACGCACTGTGTGACAGAATGCTTCTGCACTCTTCACTAAGAATGTGAAGAGCTGTGTCTGTCAATGAACGAAAGAGAAAAGACAAGTCCATCCAGTCCACCTCCACAATAGAGATAGGCAAACAACAGCCCAAAGACAGAAGCCTCAGTAATAACAGCTCTCCTCAGAGAGATTGGCCAGTTATCCACACCCATGGCCAGGCAGACTTGTACAGACAGATGGTGACCTGAGCTGCTTCTCCTTCACATGACTGCACATAAGCAGATGAGCTCAAAACTTCGCTCTCCATCTTCTGCTTGTTCAGAAAACCTCTATAAAGCTCCATCCACAAATAAAAACCCATGCACACTTTTGCATGTGGCATTTAGGACAGTCCACTGATTTCATTTTGCTGCCCTATGCATGAAAAAGGCACTGAAGAAGTGCCCAACCCTTCTGAAGAATCCTGCAACACCAAAACACATGGTGCTTTGTTACCATGCATTTTGGTGTGCACTTTGCTAGTTCTGTGGGGATGCCATTAGGAATTAATGGCACCACAGCCCGTCTGCAAAAGAACTGTGTTTGTACATTGTGTAAGCACATCATTTTGCGGGTGTTTCCGCAATGCACAAATGTAAATCTAGCCTAATAGATCCAAACGTGCTTCACAAGCTTCCCTTAGTTTCCAGGGGAGATGGGAAACGGAAACGTATATTAATGCTTTACCTTCTAAACATGAATTTGAACAATATCTCAAACCTAATAAAAAAATATGTATAAATCTGAGATGGCGGATCTGAAAAGAGACGCAGATGGCAGAATACATGAAACTGAAAAGACCACAATTGATTTAAAGTGTTACCAAACCCACAACAGTAAAATTAGTCTGTATATGCTTGTTATACACACTGTGGAACCAAAAAAGGCTGTTTGATCCTGTATGCACAAATCTTCCTCTTTTTGCATTGTTCCCAAAACATGTCTAGATAAGACAGTTACTGGAGTCAGGCTGCACATGCTCAGTTTGGTGGGTATTGCTTTTTTTTTTCTTGGGAGAGTGCATGTGATCAGCACAGGGCCAATCAGCACTGTCCAGACAGAGGATCAAGGGTCCTGCATTCTGATAGGACAGCAAGTGCAGTATGAAAAACCCTCCTACAAGCTTTAACCAGACACTGATAGAAGTCACAAGACTGCTATATACTGCTAAAGAGAAAAGGTATTTAGCAGTTTATATTTACTAAAATGATTTATATTAGCAGTAATGAGTGTTTCGGACGTGTTGCAATTGCATTCATGTCAGGCGATGCTCCTCAAATATCCTGTAAGATTATTTTTTTTTTTTTACAAGGCTAAAGTGGGAAAAGGTTAACCACTTGCCGACTGCCTAACGACGATTTACGTCGGCAGTCAGCTCCTCACAGGCAAAGCGGCGTAGGTCTATGTCGCTAGCCTGTGAGGCTCTAGGGAGCGAGCGCGCGCCGACGGCTGCTCGCACACGGACCCCCCCGCGCGTGTGCCCGGCGGACCCGTTGTCCGCCAGGCACTCGCGATTGTCAGTTACAGCGGGAGAAAGGCAGGCGGCTAATGTAAACACAGGCGTCTGTCATTCTCCCCTGTGTAAGAATGGAGATCATACGGTTCTGCTATGTAGGACCATTGATCTCTGTTCTTACACGTCAAGCCACATCCAATCACAGTTAGAAGCACGCCCTAGGGACACACTTAACCCCTCCCTCTCAAAAAAAGTTAACCCCTTCACTGCCAGTGTCATTTTTACAGTAACAGTGCATATGTATAGCACTGATTACTGATTACTGTAGTAATGTCACTGGTAACCCCAAAAGTGTCAAAAATGTCAGTCAAGGGTCCGATCTGTCCGCCGCAATGTCGCAGTCCCGCAAAAAAAAAAAAAAAGACAAAAATCTTTCCCTTAGTTAGTAAACGCAATAACTTTTGCGCAAACCAATTAAAATACGCTTTTTGCGATTTTTTTTACCAAACATATGTAGCATAAAACAAATTGGCCTAAAATAAAAAATTTTGATTTTTACATTTTTGTTTGGGAATTTCATATAAAAAAAATGTGAAAAATATTGTTATTTTTGCAAAATTGACGCTGTTTTTTTGTTTATAGCGCATGATCAAAAAATTTCACAGGTGATCAAATACCACCAAAAGAAAGCTCTGTTTGTGGGAAAAAAAGGACGTCAAATTCGTTTAGGTACAGCGTCGCACGACCGGGCAATTGTCCGTTAAAGTCACGCAGTGACGAATCGCAAAATAGGCCCTGGTCAGGAAGGGGGTAAAATCTTCCGGGGCTTAAGTGGTTAATTTTGATGGTTTGCAAGCTGAGGCACGTTTACGGTGCGTTTAAATTGAAGTGAATGGAAGTGGTTGCACAGCATTAAGCTCTGCAGGCAGCGTTATTTGATGCTGCAATGTGAAGCAAAGCTAATGCTGCACTGTGTACACCTCCAACCGCTCCCTATTTTAGAGGTTTTTCGCCTGTGCGAGAGCCCAAAGCGAACATTGCTTCGACTTTGCTAAGTGAGCAGCCTCTCTGCCCATACTAAGTCAACCACAATATCGACACGCTGTCATAGGGAGGCATTAATCATGCGAAAGGGAGAGCTGCAGGAGTGGGAACATGTTACATGTTTCACTCTAGAAAAGGGAAAAAAAATGGATTTTTGTAAGATCTTACCGTAAAATCCTTTTCTCTTAAGCTCATTGACAGACGTAGTCTTCTTGATTCTCAAGAGCTGGGTTATGTTGTCTCCGCAGGAGTAGGACTAGGCAGAAAGACAAAACGTTCTGGCTCCACCTTAGGGGCAGTCCCTGAGGGTATATCCTCCCTCTCTCTGCTACAGGGAATCAGTTCTGTTCTAAAGCAGTAACAGAGAATTTAACCCAACCCAACTCAATGATAGAGGGGCGGGTACTACGTCTGTCAATGAGCTTAAGAGAAAAGGATTTTACGGTAAGATCTTACAAAAATCCATTTTTCTCTATCGCTCATTGACAGACGTAGTCTTCTTGATTCTCAAGAGCTGGGACATCCAGAAGCAATGCCACAAATGAGGGGTGGGATTGAGAAAATCAAATCCAATCTAGAAGGCCCAACCGGTGCCAAACTAGAAGTTTTAAAGGCTCATTATAAACAAAGAATGAGACTAAAAGAAAAATTTCCAACGGAAAAAACCCTCGAGGTAGACCACTGGTCTCCTCAAATTGCGGCCTGCAAAACCTTGCGGCCAAACGAGGCATCAGACGATGCCATTACATCAACTTTATAATGTTTTGTAAAGGTATGCACCGACGACCAGGTAGCCGCCTTGCACACCTGGACCACTGACGCCTGATGGCGAAAGGCCCATGACGCACTAAGCGCCCGAGTGGAGTGCGCCTTAACAGGGAACGGGGGCTCCCGACCCTTAATAGAATAAGCCTGTACTACCGTCTGTCTGATCCATCTGGAAATGGTCGCGGCAGATGCAGGCAACCCCTTTTTGGGTCCATCCGGGATCACAAAAAGTGAATCCGTCTTGCGAAACGAGTCTGTCGTTTTCAAGTATACCCTGATCGCCCGGACCACATCCAAGGAGTGTAAAGCAAACTCCCGAGGATGATTGGGCTTAGGACACAGGGAAGGTAACACAATTTCTTCATTCAGATGAAATTCTGAAACCACTTTTGGTAGGAAGGATGGATTCGGACGAAGAACCACCTTATCTCTATGAACCACCAGATATGGTGAACGACAAGATAATGCGGCCAGTTCTGACACCCTGCGTGCAGAAGTAATAGCCACCAAGAAGGCCACCTTCTGGGACAACGTAGGTAGAGGAATCTCCCTAATATCTTCAAAGGGAGGTTTCTGAAGAACCGACAACACTAAATTAAGATCCCAGGGGGGTAACGGCGCGTGCACTGGCGGAGCCAGATGTCGCACCCCCTGGATGAAATTCCGCACCAAGGAATGAGTAGCCAAAGGCTTCTGAAAGAAGATAGCTAATGCTGAGACCTGACCCTTGATAGTACTCAAGGCCAGTTTCTGCTCAACCCCTTGTTGCAGAAAAGCTAATATTCGACTAATCGAATAAGACCGAGGACGGAACCCCAAAGGTTCACACCATGCAATGTAGGACTTCCATGTGCGATGATAAATCTTTCTGGAAGTCGCTTTCCTTGCTTCAACTAGAGTAGGAATAACTGAAGCTGACAATCCCTTGTCCTTCAGCACCTGGGTCTCAATAGCCAGGCCGTTAAAGCCAGCGATCGTAAAGCAGGATGGAAGATCGGTCCCTGAGACAGTAGGTCCTCCCTGAGAGGAAGTCTCCACGGGACGTCCGTCTCCAGTCTGACCACGTCGGCGTACCAAGCTCGACGAGGCCAGTCCGGAGATACCAGAATTACTGGAATTCCTTCCTCCTCTATCCTGCGAAGAAGTCTTGGCAGTAACGCGAGAGGAGGGAAGGCATACATTAGCTGGTATTGCCCCCACGGGGCGATCAGTGCGTCTGCGGTTTCTGCTATAGGATCGCGGGAGCGAGCCACGAATCTCTGAACTTTTCTGTTGAATCGTGATGCCAACAGATCCACATCCGGGGTGCCCCAACGTAGGCACAACTGGTGGAAAACTTCTGGATGGAGGGACCATTCCCCCTGATCCGGAGTCTGACGGCTGAGATAATCTGCCCGCCAATTTTCCACCCCCGGAATGAACACCGCAGAGATTGCTGGAACAAATCGTTCCGCCCAGCGAAGAATGCAAGCCACTTCCTTGGCCGCTCGGACACTCTTGGTGCCCCCCTGGTGATTGACATAAGCCACGGCCGTGGCATTGTCCGACTGGATCCGAACCGGGCTGCCCTGGAGCTGCTCTGTCCAGTGAATCAGACAAAGTCTGATCGCTCTCAGTTCCAATACATTTATCGGTAACCTGGATTCTTCCGGGGACCAAAGTCCCTGGACAGATAACTGACCGAGAATTCCTCCCCATCCGGATAGTCTGGCATCCGTGGTCACTATCGTCCAATATATTGGCAGAAATGACTTTCCCTGGCTGAGCATCGGAGACCGAAGCCACCAGACCAGAGACTCTCTGGTCTGTTTGCTCAATCGGATCTGATTGTCCAGGGATTCCGGAT
The DNA here is from genome assembly GCF_965119305.1 of Pelophylax lessonae. Lineage (NCBI taxonomy): Eukaryota > Metazoa > Chordata > Amphibia > Anura > Ranidae > Pelophylax > Pelophylax lessonae. The sequence continues at coordinate 394,609,435 of NC_138769.1, read as the reverse complement.
TCCGATTCCATCTGAGAAGAATCTCTTGCTGAAGAATTCGGGTATGGGACTGGGCAAATGGGACTGCTTCGAAGGAAGCCACCATCAACCCCAGAACCCTCATGCAAGTCCGAAGGGAAGACCAGCTGTTGGATAGTAACAACTGGACTGCTGATTGAATCTTTCGGAGTTTCCCTACCGGAAGAAAAACTCTTGTCCTGACTGTGTCTAGAATTAGACCCAGATATTCGAGCCTCTGGGTGGGAACCAGAAATGACTTTTGCTGGTTCACCAGCCACCCGAATTCCTGTAAAGAAATCATAGTAATTTCTATGTTTTGTAGCAAGGTCTGAGGAGACTCTGCATGAAGCAGAAGATCGTCTAGGTAACCAAGGATCGATATGCCTCTTTGGCGCAGAAGTGCCAACATTGGGGCCAACACCTTCGTGAAGACCCGCGGAGCCGTGGCGAGACCGAAAGGTAACGCCACAAACTGATAGTGGTTCTCTTCTACGGAAAAGCGTAGAAACCGCTGATGTCCTGCGAAAATGGGAATGTGAAGATATGCGTCCTTGATATCTATGGACGCTAGGACATCCCCTGGATGCAGGAAGGCTGCTACTGTGCGAATGGACTCCATTCTGAATCTTCTTATGTTGACAAAAGAATTGAGTGCCCTTAAGTCCAGAATTGGACGCACTTTGCCCTCTTTCCTGGGTATTGTAAATAGGTTTGAATAAAACCCTTGAAACCGTTCTGTCCAAGGAACGTGGACTACCACTCCTTGTTGTAGTAAATCTGTGACTGCTCTCCGCAGATCTTCTAAACGATCCGGGGATAGTCGGATATTGGAAGGGAAGAATCGCGCCGGTGGGAGAGATCGAAACTCGATCTTGTACCCTGACCTTATGACTTCGCAAACCCATTTGTCCGGGATTCTGGAAAGCCATGGATCCGGGAACCGGCGAAGACGTCCCCCCACCCCAGTTATGGGTGGGGGCGCACCTTCAGGCTTTGGACGATTTATCTTCAGGTCTGGAGGGGGCGGGCTTTTGCTTGCCCGACCAACGTCCCCTGAAGCCTCCTGAAGGAGCTTAGGAGGATTTAATTTTTTCACCCGCGGGACGAAAAAACCTCTTGTGAGCAGAAAAAGAAGGCCCTCGTTTTTGACGAGTTCCTTTACCTTTAACATTTTTCGGTAAAAAAGGTGCTCTTTCCACCCGTGAGATCCTTAATGATCTCATCTAGGTTGGCTCCAAATAGACGCTCTCCTAAAAAGGGGATATTAGCCAATGCTCTTTTGGAACCTTGGTCGGCTAACCAACCTTTTAGCCACAGTGTACGCCTGAGAACCACCGCTGGGACAGATGCTCGCGATAATAATGAAGTGGCGTCTAACGCCGCATCACACACAAACTGTAACCCCTGTATCATTTGTTCCAACAAATCTGATACCGCCTGAGGGACCTCTTCTAAGTCCCGGCGTAACCACTTGCGAAACCAGACCAATAGCAATTATTGGTCTGAAAGCTGATCCAATAAAGGTAAACATGGTGCGAGACATAGCTTCTATCTTGCGATCCACTGGATCTTAAAAAGACGGAGCGTCTTCTAGAGGAATAACCGTGGCTTTATTCAATCTAGCAATTGGTGAATCCACCACAGGTGGTTCTGTCCATTTCTTAATGAGGGTTTCCTCAAACGGATAACGCCTGTTAATGCGTTTAGAAATAGTAGAAGTGCGTTTTGGCAGACTCCATTCTTCTTTGATTGGATTGCCAAAACATTTGGGCAATGGAAAAACCTTCGCCACTTTGATGCGTTTTTTAGTCCCAAAAGGGATTTCAGTTTCAGCTATTTCTGACGGAATACCCTGTAATCTTAAGGTTTCTTGAACAGATACAATGAGTGCGTTTACCAACGCTTCCTCTTTGGCTATGGCTGATGCCGAAACATCCTCCTCACTGTCTGAAGAGACAGTACACGAGACACCAATACCAGATGAAGTACCTGCAACTGCAGAAATAGGCTCAGAGTCTGAATCCGAGGTTTCAGATAATAAAGGGTTAGGCGGGGGTCGCTTACTTGCGCTTTGTCCCTGACAAGCCACTTCCACCCGGGACACAAAAGTTTCCATAATAGCTGACAATGGTTCAATCGTCAGTGGGGTGCTGGAGGATCCTGCAGACCCCTCGAGGGGATCCGGAGGAGATACATGAGTGGCAGGGTCCATGTTAATTCAGGACACCTTTGCCAGAAAACACAAAAAAAACTTTTTTTTTTTTTTTTTTTTAAATAAAAAAAAAATACCTCTTTTTTTTTTTTTTTTAATTTTTTTTTTTTTTATGTGTCTCCCCCTAGCGCAATAGCGCCCCTCAGAGTACCTGCTTCTCGATCCCACAGAGAGAGAGAGGGACCCCCAAGGCTCACCAACCGATGCAGTGAAGTTTCCAACCAACTGCAGTCAGCGTCTGTCTTTTACAGACTGGAAGGAGCTGTTGCTTTTTAGAAGGACGTGGCTCCGCCCCCTGTGTACGCCTTCCGGCGTTCCCAGCTCTCCACGAGGTAGCTGGGCTCATGAAACATGGCCGCCCCCATACAGGAGACATTAGACTCCAAAAACATGGCGGCCGGCGTGACCTGAGGACATGCATGCACCTGGTCTACGGCAAAATGGCGGCGGACCGCCGAAATCGTTTTTCCCAGCACATCCACCTGCATCTCTGCTGAGTGGCGATTTATTAATCTACAGGAGATACACTACAAATAAGGTAGGATTATACCTCCTATGTCTGCTGTAATGTTACAGTCTGCTGGGTAGAGTGTTGGCTCTCAAACCAAGTCCACTTCCCACAAACACATGCTGTATTACAAGGGGGACTTATTAGTATCAGATATATACTGACCATATATGGAGGGGCCCATAATTCATACTGCCTTATAACGAGGAAAGAAAAAAGGGAACGTTTACTCACCATACCAAACCGACAGGCACCCTCTCTTCACAATACCCTCTCCACCGGGGTGGGGGGTTGTGGACCACTCCGGACGCCTCGACTCTCTGGTTCCTGGCGTCCAAGCGAGACTTTTAACTCGCAAGGTCAGTCCCTCCACTGGGACTCCGTCGCGGCCGACCCAGCGCGGAGCTCTGGTCTGCACGCGCTCGTAGGCAGAAACCGGGGTGACCACTGGATCTCAACATCCAGCCTGTCGCCCGGCCCCGCATACTTACTTGAATGTGTCGCGGCCGACCAAGCGCAATGCAATGGTCTGCGCGCGCTCGTAGGCCGGCTGGGGTGACCACAAGTGTCGCCCAGTCCGGCATTTTTGCTTGAAGATCTCACAGGAAAAACACTGGAGAAAAACTACCTAAAAAATGTATTTTTCTAAAGAAAAAAGTCTTGCCAGGACCAAAAGATCCCAGCAAGGAACTTAGGTCCTTACTCCTGACTAGACAGAAAAAAACTGATTCCCTGTAGCAGAGAGAGGGAGGATATACCCTCAGGGACTGCCCCTAAGGTGGAGCCAGAACGTTTTGTCTTTCTGCCTAGTCCTACTCCTGCGGAGACAACATAACCCAGCTCTTGAGAATCAAGAAGACTACGTCTGTCAATGAGCGATAGAGAAACACCTTTGTTTGAGTTTGACTTTTTGCGTTCAACGAAAAAAACCTAGTCAATCTATGGTCAGCTTTAGGTACTAAAATTATTCAGCATAGTTTCTTAGCAACTATTGAGAGAAGATATCATGCACAAAGTATATCAAGTGACTGATATATTTTTTAATTAAATCCAACTAGAGAAATGTGTGAACTTTGTGTGAAAACCTTCATAAATTAACCCCATGGACTTGCAGAAATATCAATAAAGCACAACCATTGTATAGTAATGCAAATCAGGAAATGAAGACTGTATATTTAACCACTTCCCGACCACGCGCCGCCTTTTTACTGCGGCAGGGTGGCTCTCCTGCGCAATCCGACGTAGACCTACGTCGGTCGCATGCAAAAAGCTAGGAGGTGAGCGAACACCGCCACGCTCCCGCCCCCACTCGGTAGCGAGAATGCCGACTGCCATCTAACACCCACAATTGCTCCCCGCTGTGGGAGAAGGACAGGCAGCTGTTGTAAACACAGCTGACCGTTCTTCTCCCTGGAATGATCATAGAGCCCATGTGATCCTTCTATCTAGGATCATATGTCTCTATGGTCATTTCAGAAGCCACGCCCCAACACAGTTAGAATCACTCCCCTAGGCTCACATTTAACCCCTTGATCACCAATAGCATTAACCCCTTCCCTGCCAATGGCATTATTACAGTAACAGGGCATATTTTTAGCACTGATTACTGTAGTAATGTCACTGGTACCCCCAAAAGTGTCATAAGTCAGTTAGGGGTCCGATCTGTCCACTGCAATGTTGCAGTCCCGCCAAAAATCGCAGATCGCCGCCATAACTAGTAAAAAAAAAAATAAATAAAAATTACATAAATCTTTCCTGTAGTTAGTAGACGCAATAACTTTTGCGCAAACCAATCAAAATACGCTGATTGTGATTTTTTTAACAAAAATATGTAGCAGAAAAATTGGTCTAAAATGTTAAAAACATTTTGATTTTTACATTTTTTTTTTTTGAGAATGTCATAGCAGAATGTGAAAAATATTGTTTTTTTTTAAATTGTCGCTCTTTTTTTGTTTATAGCTCAATAAATCGGTCGTGGGATCACACTGTCGCACGGGAGACCTCCCACCTCCCTGTGGGGGTGCCGGCAGCCAAAAGAGGACAGCTAACAACAACCGGGCGTACCGGAGTCGAGACAACCTCGGCGAAGTGCGAAGCCTCGCAGGCTCGTCCCCATGTGGAGGGGCACTGTCATATTGCGAGGCCTGGGCGAAACCATAATGACCTGCAAACTAACGTTGGCAGAGTGGGACTCCGTCTGGATCTAGGATACCCAGTGCGAGGCCGAGCTCTGCATCACTCGTAGTCCTCCAGGGGCAGGACCTGACTAACTAGTGAAAGTGAGTGTGAGAGAAAGGAAAACAAAATAAGAAAAAGACATCGAGACTAGGTCCCGATCAGGGAAGCTAGCCTACTCCTAACAGCTAGGCAGCAAGAACTGATAAGATACAGGAAGTAGCTGAGGGATCATGCCTGAGGGACAGCCCCCTAGAGGTGTGTTTGGTTACGAAAACCTGTGTTATTAACTGTTTAATAACTGCCTAGCTTACTCCTAGAAGTGCAGTCATTACCCAATCGTAATGGATTTGAAAAGGGGTGGTGACTGTCAGAGGACGTAAGAGAAATATAAACCACACAGGTGATCACAAACCACCAAAAGAAAGCTCTATTTGTGTGGAAAAAAGGACACCAATTTTATTTGGGTACAGCATTGCACAACCGCGCAATTGTCCGTTAAAGTAACGCAGTACCGAATCCCAAAATAGGGCCTGGTCAGGAAGGGGGCAAATCCTTCTGGTCTTAAAGTGGTTAATGAGAAAGTATAGCTGCCCTATATATGTATTACAAACTGTACATAGAAACTAGGATTTTAAAAGATTCACAGGCAATGATGTGTGCTTACATCAAGCCGATAGTGCCATTAGGCCATGTTTTAATGATCTGAGAGCATGAGAAATAACTAAAGATTATATTAGTTAGGTGATGGTTATCTAATGCCTCGTACACACGCAATGATCATCATTGATCGAGTGCGGTTGTGTTGGTTGGAATGTGCCTAGACTGCACACAAATTTTCTCGGCCAACAAAAATCTACTTCAGAAGTGATGTCATGTGCTGGTTTACTTTCCGCGTGTATTTTCTTCTCTGAGTATGCCCAGTCTTGCTCATAAGATTTTTGTCTGCCGAAATCTGTACTGACTGACGGAAAATCGGCCGTTATGTTGACGGCCAACAAAAATTTTATAGCCTGCACACCAGATTTTTTTCGGCTGAAAAGTCTGAGTCGGTTGTTGGAAGCATCATACTAACAAGCCGAAAATCGGCCGATCGGACGTTGGCCGAAAATTCCCGGCCAATAATCGATGCGTGTGTACGAGGCATAAGACTAGTGTTTCTCAACCTTTTTTCAGTCAAGGCATCCTTTAAAACTATGGACAGTCCCGAGGCACCCTTTAAAAATGATAGGCAGTCTTGAGGCACCCCATTCTAAAATGTAAAAACTATTCTAGTGGTTTTGCATAATGCAGCAACATCCACACAAGAAGGACACCCAACGTCAAAGGTGATTTATTCTTCCAAAGCTAATACACTTTGGCAAACTGGCATTGGCTAGTACTCCAGTGTTTTTCTTCTTTCTAAGTTTTTCCTCCATCACTTAGCTAAGGTGCCCTCAATGGTGATGGAGAGGGGCAGGGGAGGGTCAAACAAGGATGCAATGCAGACGCCTGACATACTCCTTATTGACTGGTGATGCCATTGGTCATTAGGACGCCAGCGGCTAGAAGGTTGTAATGGTACACAATGAAAACCTGTGTCTTTGTGTAATTAAAAGGCAGCTTTATCCACGCCTCAGCTTGTTTACCATTTTTGGGCAATATTTAGGCATTTTGCCAAGGCACCCCTCAAGAAACCGCAAGGCAACCTAGTTAAAAAGGCTGTCTTAAATAACAAAAGGAACAAACTGCTCCAATTGATACTGACATGTTTATGATCAATACTATTTTGTTTGTTTTTTTTGTGCTACGTATTCCAAGAAATGGATATTGCCTGTAGAATATCTCTAAATACACATGCAGAAGCCAAATTTCATAATTTTATGCATATTATAACATTTTTGGCCTAATCTGATTTCTCTTTAAAACATGCATATATTGCTAGTAATCAGTATATTATTCATAGCTAACATATATCCAGGAACTAGGATACACAGACTGTATCAGTCTGCTAATGTGTCCACTGTACAATTGCTTCTTCCGTTCCTCAAGTGTCATGGTTCTGTAAGATCTTCCAGTAAGCGTGTTTTCGCTAGCTTTTCTTTTTTTTCTTAAAGCAAGAAAAGGAAAAAAAAAAAAATGAATGGGAGAGTTATGCCTAGCGTCCTATACCCCTTTGGACCCCTGCCAATTATCTATTTTAAAGTGTCTCTGGGGCTGTTTGAGGAACCATAGTTATTCACCTTTTTTACAGTTACTGCCACAGAAATCAATTGTTTTATATAGCTGCAGTTTCAGTGTATAACCATTCAGGGAACATAAGAGAAAGATAGTACCTATCCTGCACACACTGGAGTACAAGAGTGGCACAAGATAACGTCAAAAGGGAGCACAGATATGTTAAGTGGTTTCAATCTCTGCTAGTAAGTACTAAAGATTCCTTTGGCTTTTAATACAGGAATTCTTACAGTTACCTCTGCGGGCTGAGAAGCGATCTGTCAAATGATATAGGATGCTGTACAGATAAAGATCAGGAAGGTGCACATCTGGTTTCAGGAATGCAGACGTTCGCCTGTGCCTTACAACTGTTTATACAGAAATTCATTTAAACAGCAAATAACCAAATAAATCTGTATTCTGAAGTGCCTGAGAGAGTAAAATATCACAAATGTTGATATAAGGAACAAGCGTGAATCTTGTGCCATTTTTAATTTTAAACTATGAAAAAGCAGCTTATAGCCTTTTATGGAAAACTATGTACATGTCTTTATTCTAGCAAGATTCAGTGATCTGCATATTGTTCCTTCTTGCCATTTTGGCATGCTATTGTTATTTCCTCCAGGACTCGGAGCTGAACTGTGCATTATAAATAGTTCAAAAAATTAACATACAAGACGCTCAAAAAAACAAAATGGATCAATTTGCAGCAGGATGGATCATGAATTTTTTCTTTATGAAAATGCTCATTCAAGGTTTGAAACTATTTCCTACAAGCAGTTTCTGGATGAAATCATGAAACCTTTCCATATATTAAACAATTCTATTGTTATGAGTACAGCAAGTGTTACTTACTGTCAGCAAAACCAAACATTGATCTTTCCAACACTATTTCCAAAAGTCTTCCAGGGCAGCACCTGAGAGATAGGCAACTTCTCCTCAAGGAACAGGATATGCACCACCAGAAACGTTAAAATGAAGTCCTTCTACAGAACTGGCCAGTACTAAACAAACACAGGACATAATCTCCAACAAAACATACAGTGTACAACAAATGATCATAAAACAATGGGAATCCACTGTCCTGGAAGACTACAGGAAAACTGAATTTTTGTAAAATCTTACCTGTAAAATTCCTTTCTCTGAGTCCTCCAACAGTCGCCGCCTCCTCTAAGTCATCACTATTGGGTATTGTCATCTGCTCTGCAGGAGTAGCTAGGCATATAGACTTAGTTAAAAACAAAAGGCATTTGCATGTATACACCCCTGGGGGCTGTCCCACCTGGTCAATACCCCCCTGCAGTGTCCACTCCCAACTCAGTTTGGCAGCATAGCAGTAAGTAACAAGAACCCCATAGAGGGGCGGGGGCGGCGACTGTCGGAGGACTCAGAGAAAGGAATTTTACAGGTAAGATTTTACAAAAATTCAGTTTTCTCTTACGTCCTCCGACAGTCGCCGCCTCCTCTAAGTCATCACTATTGGGATGTCCCAAAGCAGTATAGACATGAGGGGTGGGATACGCAACCGTAGAAGAGGCAACGCCGTACCCATATCAGAGGAAGGAACCTTACATACACCGTAAGAGAACCCACTGGGCAAACAGAAAAAAACAATGCTCAACAGGAGCAACCGCCCAGGAAAGCAAACACCAACAGCCAGGGACCCATAAAAAAACAAGGGTCCTTCATGGCACTGCCGCACTAAGAACTTTGCGGCCAAAGGAAGCATCAGCTGATGCCAGAACATCTACTTTGTAGAATTTTGAGAAAGTGTGCACCGACGACCAAGTCGCAGCCTTGCACACCTGGGCCACCGAGGCCCTATGCCAACAAGCCCAGGACGTACTCACAGATCTAGTAGAGTGCGCCTTAACCGCGAAGGGTGGAACCCATTCCTTCAAAGCATAAGCCTGTTCAATGGTCTGTCTGATCCATTTGGCAATAGTTGCTGCGGACGCAGCCATGCCCTTCCGAGATCCCTCAGGAAGAACAAACAGGGAATCCGTTTTACGAAAGGATTCAGTAGACGACAGGTAAACCCTGATCGCCCAGACAACATCCAAAGAATGCAAAGCAATCTCCTTCGGATGCCTAGGCTTCGTACAGAGCGAAGGCAGAACAATTTCCTCATTAAGGTGAAAGTCAGTGACCACCTTGGGAAGGTGCCCCCGCAGAGTGTTGCCACCGCTGTCTGCTTCAGAGGAAGAGGAAGTGCTGTAAAAGTAGGCTGAACCATCTGCTGCATGACCCAGGGAAAATGGCTGCCCCATAGGAACTTATGGGAGACTCCACCAAAATGGCCGCCGACATGCGGCCGAACCGAGCGATCGGTCACCGCAAAAATTGCGGCGATTGGCGCCAATTTAGCATGTAGATTAGCCCATAGAGAAGCTCACACGCTTGCCCAGTGTGAAAAAAAAAGGCGGACCGCGTGGTGACACCCCGCCGCGGTCCATACACAGTCTGCACCCCCAAACACCTAAGTGACCCAGGGAAGGTGACCCCTTAGGCACACACACAGCGCCGCAGCGCCTGTACAAGCGATCCCCGCAGGGATCGCAGCAGGGGTTCACACAAGGCACAGACATTGGGAACACACAGCAACCAGGACTGCCGCCCCACACAGAAGCACTTACCTGTACCCGATGGCGTGGGGAGCCTCACAGAACGGAAAGCCGCTGTCCTCTTCTGACAGGGAATGCCGTTTGCCAGGGACATTGCACTGCTAAGTCGTAGATGCGTCCAGTGAGGTAGCCACCTCACAGCTGCATCCCTGTAGCGAGCAGGGATGGGTCGTTCATAATGCCAGGGCGAACCATAGCTGAACGCTCGATGGCGGGCTGGGTGTCCATCTGACCCTCTGTGCCCTGGAGAACCAGGGCGGCCAGTCCGAATCCCAGCACCGCATGTCCATCTTTGTCCGAAGAGTCGACTAAAAACTAAAGCTGACAAAATAAACAGCTAGGAAAAGAAAGAAAAAACTGAAATTTTCCAGAAAATCAAATAAAAAAAGAAGATAGGCTGAGACCGAAGCCCCAGCACAGGGAAAGCCTAACTACTCCTGATGCTAGGCAAATTAAAACTGAGTTGGGAGTGGACACTGCAGGGGGGTATTGACCAGGTGGGACAGCCCCCAGGGGTGTATACATGCAAATGCCTTTTGTTTTTAACTAAGTCTATATGCCTAGCTACTCCTGCGGAGCAGATGACAATACCCAATAGTGATGACTTAGAGGAGGAGGCGACTGTCGGAGGACGTAAGAGAAATATTGTTTTCAGAAGTTTAACTTTGCTTTACTCAAAACTGTCTTCCAGGACATCTACCAGGTCTTGAAACACAAGATTAGTCCTGACAGGGGGCCATGAAGGTCCTACTAAGGCAGGAAATGGCAGGATCCATCACAGGGAGTATCCATATGCCTAGAAAGCAATCTTTAATAGGAAACTGTTGGGTGAAATAATTAGGGTGAGAATATTTTTTCAGGGTGAGGCCAGTGTCTATACTAGACACCCTGGGGAGCAGCATTGGGCTGCTCTGATGCTAAGCAAGAGCACACAATGTCTACTAGAATAGCAATAGTCTACTTTAATCTCTTGGGTTTTGGGAATGTTAAGGATCCCATACAGGACAGCCTGGGATAAGCTGACTCAGGCTGCTCCATTGCTAAGCAAGAGTGCATGGCATCTAAAGAAATATCTAGGGACGCAAGAAAAGACTTCCATAAAAGAGTTTCTCTCAGTAGAGAGAAGAGGTCCGTCATCTAAAAACAATATCCGGGAACGGGAAGAGTTATATGGAGGATGTTTCAGCAGTTTTTTTGCCATGTTCACTCACCTGAAGGTAGCTGCATTTAAATTTAAGTATTAAAGAAGCCTGTGTAAATCAAGTACTCAAACCTGTTGCAGTGCTCGGTTTTATAGGGCTACGCATTTCCAGACTTACTGGTTTAAGATTGGTAGCATACAGTAGTTATACAAGAGCTGAGCATACTCTGCAACTACATATGGGAATGAAAATGATTTAATTTCTATCACTTTTTTTTATGTTGTTAATTTCTGAGTACTTTCTGTCAGCTCTCCCAATAAGAGGTGATACTATATCCAGGTTTGGTTTCCTGCAGATTGCTCTGTACTATGCAGCTCTTACTTTCCTCTCCACACCCAGAATACAAAAAACTGCTTAAACCAAATTCATCTCTTCCCAGAGCACAAATGATTTATATTTTGGAAAGTACATCACAGGATCTGTACACAGGAGACATGAAACTTCATAAAATGTATTCATCACTCAAGCATTTTTGTTTTAATGGCTATTGGTACTTGCTTTGTTAGTAACTTTAACTATCAAACACAGTGAGGTCTTACAGATCAACAGTGGCCCAGATGTTTTTACTGTTGTACAAATAGTTATTTCAAAGTAAAGTTGCACTAGACAAATGGCCTAACAAACAGTGAAAATACAGTGCCTTGCCAAAGTATTCACCCCCCTTGGCATTTTTCATGTTTTGTTGCCTCACAACCTGGAATTAACATGGATTGTTTGAGGATTTGCATCATTTAATTACCAGAACATGCCCACACCTTTGAAGATGTTTTTTTTTTTTTTTTTTGTGAAGCAAACAACAAATAGGACAAAACAGAAAAAGTCAACTTGCACAACTATTCACCCCCCTAAAGTCAATACTTTATAGAGCCACCTTTTGCGGCAATCACAGCTCCAAGTTGCTTTGGATAAGTCTCTATGAGCTTGCCACATCTTACCACTGGGATTTTTGCCCATTCCTCCTTGCAAAGATGCTCCAGCTCCTTCAAGTTGGATGGTTTGCGCTTGTGAACAGCAATAGCGTTCACAAGCGTGGGGGGTGTACCCCTACTCATTCACTGGGGGGGGGGGGGGGGAGATCTCGGGACCCCCTTTTTAAAGGAGGGTTCCAGATTCCAATAAGCCCCTCGCCCGCGGACCCCCACAACTACAGCCCAGGGTTATGGGGAAGAGGCCCTTGCCCCCATGGGGACAAGGTGCTTTGGGGTGGGGGCCCTCCCTGCCCCAAAGCGCCCCCCTATGTTGAGGGCGTACAGCCTGGTGTTGTGCAAGTGGGGGCGCTTGCTCATTCCCTCCCTTTCCTAACCTGAACCACACGCCGTTTATTTCACAAAATTTTGTTGCTGGCAATGCTTTTTTTTATATTCAGCTGTTGACTCACCGGTAGTTAAGAATGCGGCAACCGGCTTCCTGGCCCGCTTCTTAGCAACCAGCTAAATATAGTGTTTTTAACCACTTCCTGACCACCCGCCGCCTATTTACTGCGGCAGGGTGGCTCTCCTATGAAAACCGACGTAGACCTACGTTGGTCACGCGCAGGAAGCTCCCGTCCCCACTCAGCAGCGGGGAAGCCGATGCAAAGGTCAGGCAGCTCCGATTGCCGCCTGACACCCTTGATCGCTCCCTGCTGAGAGAGAAGGACGGTTGGCTGTTGTAAACCCAGCCAACCGTTGCTCTCCCTGAAATGATCACAAAGCTCATGTGATCCTCCTATATAGGATCACATGTCTCTATGGTCATTTCACAAGCCACGCCCCCCCACAGTTAGAATCACCCCCCTTGGCTTACATTTAACCCACTGATCACCCATAGGGTTAACCCCTTCCCTGCCAGTGTCATTATTAGAGTAACAGTGCATATTTTACTGTAGTAATGACACTGGTACCCCCAAAAGTGTCAAAAATGTCAGTTAAGGGTCCGATCTGTCCGCCGCAATGTCACAGTCCCGTTAAAAATGGCAGATTGCCGCCATTACTAGTAAAAAAAAAAAAAATAAAAATGACAAAAATCTTTTGCGCAAACCAATCAAATTACGCTTTTTGTGATTTTTTTTTACCAAAAATATGTAGCAGAAAACAAATTGGCCTAAGATGTTAAAAAATTTAGATTTTTAAATTTTTTTTGAGAATGTCATAGCAGAATGTGAAAAATATATATATTTTTTTTTTCAAAATTGTCGCTCTTTTTTTGTTTATAGCACAAAAAATAAAAATCGCACAGGTGATCAAATACCACCAAAAAAAAGCTCTATTTGTGGGGGAAAAAAGGACATCAATTTTATTTGGGTACAGCGTCGCACAACCACGCAATTGTCCTTTAAAATAATGCAGTGCCGAATCGCAAAATAGGGCCTGGTCAATAAGGGGGGCAAATCCTTCCGGTCTTAAAGTGGTTAAAGGGGAAAAACAGTTTAAAAAAAACAAAATGCATCTCAAATCCAACACTTGCATTCCTGATGTGACTCCACTGAAGTCTATTACACACAAAATGCAAAAAGGCCCCAACCCTTTCCAAAAATGCACTGGCTGAAAAATGCATAGATGAGAACATGTACCATAAGAAACCATGTTAAATGGACTGCAGTGTGCTTCTGAAAAATGCAAAACCCACCAAAAAGCGCATAGGTGTCGTTGCATTCTCCTTATTTTGTATATTCAGAAACATACACCAACAAAAATATATACATTTAGGAACCTTAAAAATGTTCAAACACCTGTGGACACTAAGAATCAAAACATAATAGGCAAGCATACACATGGAAAACTATCTATGACTAACACATGGCTAATCACAAAGGGCGCTCAAATGTACAAATAATAAATGATGACATGGACCATAAAAAAAATATACAGAACGTTTAAGGTGGCTAAACAAACCTCAAAATATGTTTATACTGTAGAAGACAGGGCAGGTTCTAGACAAAAAAGGGCCCACTATATTGGACTAGTGTAATAGCAGTTCAGTACCAGGGAGTGCTTGGTGCTAGGGTTGAGCGAACACCTAGATGTCCGTGTTCGACGGGTTCGGCCGAACTTTAAAAAAAAGTCCGGGTCCGTGTCCCGGACTTTTACCGAACTTTTCCCGGACACCGAACCCCATTGAAGTCAATGGGGACCCGAACTTTAAGGCACTAAAATGGCTCTAAAACACCAAAGGAAAGGGCTAGAGTGCTGCAAATGGCAGCAAAACGTAATTAAGAGCATGGCAAGTGCTCTGCAAACAAATGTGGATAGGGAAATAACTTAAAACAACAAAAAAAAACAGAAAAATAAAACAATGTTCTTCTTCATCTCTGAAGGACGAGGCCCATATGGAGTAGGAGGGAGGTTGAGGTGGTGGTGGATGTGGCGGTGACTAGACATATGCCGGTTTTCGGTAATTCGATATATCGCGGTATTGCATAGCCACGGTATTGTTATTGTGGCATTTTTAAAATACCGAGTTTCTCTGTCAAGTCTGCCTGACTTGTGAATTGATACATTTCAGTGAGCTGGATGACTCATTCACTCACTCAGCTAACACCTTTCAGCATTAAGTCTCCTAACTATAAACAAAAATGATTACATTTGTATCTTTTCCTTCCCTCTGCCAGGGAGAAAGGAAGTTTAACCTCTTAAAGACTGGATCTTTTTCTGACACTTGCTGTTTGCAAGTTAAAATCAGTTTTTTTTTTGCTAGAAAAGTACTTAGAACCCCCAAACATTTTATATATTTTTTTAGTAGAGACCCTACAGAATAAAATGGCGATTGTTGTAATATTTTATGTCACACTGTATTTGCGCAGCAGTCTTTCAAACGCAATGATTAGACTTTAATGAATAAAAAAAAAAAAAAAAACGTAACAGTAAAGTTATCCCAATTTTTTTTTTTTTTTTTTGTTACACAGAGAATCGTGAGAGAATCGTGATCTTTATTCCAAGCTAAAAAATCGTGATTCTCATTTTGGCCAGAATCGTGCAGCTCTAATAAATATATATATACACACACACACGCCTAGCAGCCCACATTACATTATTATATAGCCATCAAGCAGTGTCTGGCCTACCTGGTGATGACTGGTCCTGGCGCTCTGATCCGATGGCCTGGTCTTTAAAGGGGCAAATCCTTGCGATCCAGAAGTGGTTAAACCTGCAGGAGGACCGGTGTTTTTATCTATTAATGACTTTACTATTGCTTTAGGCCTGGTTCACATGTATGCGGGTTGGTGGTTCACATGTATGCGGGTTGGCGGTTCACATGTATGCGGGTTGGCGGCCCACATTTGCACAGGCATAGCAGCCCATTGATTTGAACGGGCTGCTATGCCCTCATTTTCCGCAGAAAAAAGGTGCATGCAGCATTTTTTTTAAATTCAGTGGCCTTGAAATCCATCCTGCTTTTGCACCATGCGACTAACCTGCAGTTCCTGCTCTGGCAAGCTTTCTGCATTTTTTGTATACGTGGGCACGGCATTTAAAAATAAACAGTTTGCGTGTGCAGCAACGGCAGGTAAGTCGCATGGTGCAAAAGAAGGATGGATTTCATGGCCACTGCATTTTTTTA
Source organism: Pelophylax lessonae (assembly GCF_965119305.1). NCBI lineage: Eukaryota > Metazoa > Chordata > Amphibia > Anura > Ranidae > Pelophylax > Pelophylax lessonae. The sequence goes on along the minus strand of NC_138769.1, from coordinate 394,593,979 downwards.
AATTCTGCATGCACCTTTTTTCAGCTGAAAACGCAGGCATAGCAGCTCAAGCCCATTCACATCAATGGGCTGCTATGCCTGTGCAAATGTGGGCCCCCAACCCGCATACATGTGAACCAGGCCTAAAGCAATAGTAAAGTCATTAATAGATAAAAACACCGGTCCTCCTGCAGGTTTAACCAATTAATGACTTTACTATTGCTTTAGGCCTGGTTCACATGTATGCGGGTTGGGGGCCCACATTTGCACAGGCATAGCAGCCCATTGATGTGAATGGGCTTGAGCTGCTATGCCTGCGTTTTCAGCTGAAAAAAGGTGCATGCAGAATTTAAAAAAATGCAGTGGCCATGAAATCCATCCTTCTTTTGCACCATGCGACTTACCTGCCGTTGCTGCACACGCAAACTGTTTATTTTTAAATGCCGTGCCCACGTATACAAAAAATGCAGAAAGCTTGCCAGAGCAGGAACTGCAGGTTAGTCGCATGGTGCAAAAGCAGGATGGATTTCAAGGCCACTGAATTTTAAAAAAATGCTGCATGCACCTTTTTTCTGCGGAAAATGAGGGCATAGCAGCCCATTCAAATCAATGGGCTGCTATGCCTGTGCAAATGTGAACCACCAACCCGCATACATGTGAACCAGGCCTAAAGCAATAGTAAAGTAATTTATAAACAACACCTCCTTCAGGTTTAACCACTTCTTGACCACAAGGATTTGCCCTCTTAATGACCAGGCCATCGGATCGGAGCCGAGCGCCAGAACCAGTTATCACCAGTTAGGCCAGACACTGCTTGATGACCTATTTTAGGCCTGGTTCACAGAGTCTGTACTGACTGACTATATAATAATGTGCATAAGTGAACCAAAGCCCCTAAATTCAGCAATGAAATTGAAGTGAGGTGGAAATTTAATAATTTAAATTTAATAATAGAATACCGTGATAATACCGTATACCGTGGCAAAACCTTAATCAATTAATCGCAGCATGAAAATCTGATACCGTCACAAGCCTAGCGGTGACATAGGCGTGCGCACAGGGTGTGCTGGGTGTGCCTGGGCACACCCTAATCACCTAGGGCACATAGCATTGCCAGTGAGGAGATGGGAAAGATCTCCCTGGGACCTGCTCTGCTCTATTTCTCCTTGCCTACAGGTACATGGCCCCGATACATTACTCTCCCTGCTGGCAAACACATGCATGTGTATTTCAACTTTGGGGTGCACACCTTAATGCAATAGGCTGCGCACACCTATGGGCGGTGTAGGTGGAAGCGGCGGTGGAGGAGGACCAGGGCCGGATTAACAGCATCATGGGCTTGGTGCTGAGGATTTTGAAGGGCCTTAAGGGCCGTGCCTTGCCATGCACCCAGAGGAGGAAGGGTGCAGCCATGCATGCCTAATTCAACATGGGATGCTGTCTCTGAAGCCCATAAACACATCCATGCATCGCCAACTGTCCCTCCTTGTCCGGCCTTCACGCTGTGTGGGGAGGTTCTGAGGGTGCTGCCTGGGGAAGCGAGCATAGAAGCCAGACTTCTGTGTTTACAAGTGACAGAAGAGCGGTAACAGTGAATATGGCCAACCCGGGGCCTATATAAAAGGTAGGGGCCTGGAGCTGCAGCTCCAATAGCCCCTACATTAATCTGGCCCTGAGGAGGAGGACGAGGTAGCCAACACTGCTTCTTTTCAAAAATTTTAAATGAGGGTACACCCCAAAAGAGTGAGAAAGAGCAAAAATGGAACAATGGGTGGGTAAGGTCGGTATCCATTGCTATTCTGCACAAGGTACGGAAAAGTCCCGTGGGATCCATGCCTGGTTCATTTTAATGAACGTGAGCTTGTCCACATTGTCTCTGGACAGGCGGCTGCGCTTGTCTGTTATAACGCCCCCAGCCGTGCTAAATACCCGTTCAGATAATACACTGGCTGCAGGGCACGCCAGCACCTCCAAGGCGTAAAGGGCAAGCTCAGGCCATGTGCCCAATTTGGAGACCCAGAAGTTGAAGGGGGCAGACCCGTCATTCACTACATGTAGGCGTGTGCACACATACTGCTCCACCATGTTGGTAAAATGCTGCCTCCTGCTAAGACGTTCCATCTGAGCTGCTGGTGCTGCTGTTTGTTGTGGCGTGCTGACAAAGCTTTTCCACATTTCGGCCATGCTAACCCTGCCTTCTGAGGTGCTGGCGGTGCCCTGGTTGCGTTGGCGACCTCCTCCTCCTCTGCCTTGTGCTTCCACTGTGGCCCCGCTGTCAGATGGGAATGCCAGCAGCATGGCGTCTACCAGCGTGCGCTTGTACTCGCGCATCTTGCGATCGCGCTCCAGTGAGTGAATTAAGGACGGTACGTTGTCCTTGTAACGGGGATCCAGCAGCGTGGCCACCCAGTAATCAGCACAAGTTAGAATGTGGGCAACTCGGCGGTCGTTGTGGAGACACTGCAGCATGTAATCGCTCATGTGTGCCAGGCTGCCCAGAGGCAACGAAAGGCTGTCCTCTGTGGGAGGTGTATGGTCCGTGTCCTCTGTATCCCCCCAGCCACGCACCAGTGATGGCCATGAGCTGGCCTGGGTGCCACCCTGCTGTGAACATGGTTCCATCTCCTCCTCCAGCTCCTCCTCATCCTCCTCATCCTCCAGAACTGTGCCCCTGCTGGACAATTGCGTCCCTGGCGTTTGCGTGTGCAGGAACCCACCCTCGGAGCCCCTTGCGAATGACTGCCCTGAAAGCCTTGGAAATGTTACCTCTTCATCCTCCTCCTCCTCCTCATCCTGTGCCACATCCTCTTCCATCATCGCCCGAATTGTTTTTTCAAGGAGGCATAGAAGTGGGATAGTTAAGCTGAGAACGGCGTCATTGCCACTGGCCATGTTGGTGGAGTACTCAAAACAGCGCAACAAGGCACACAGGTCTCGCATGGAGGCCCAGTTAAATTAAATAGCGGAATAGAAAATATGATCCAAAAAAAGTGTATGTATATCACACGTACACAACCACACTAGGCCCCAATTACTATTGTTTGTACCCCTAAAAGGCTAGATGAGGAGTAGGGGGAGTATGGAACAGGCAGCACCCTCAAACCTTCAGAAGTATGAGATGAACCCCAACAACTTGGAAAGGTGGATCTCTCTCACACGTACCGACACAGACTATCCCGCAATTCAATTGATCCTCAAAGGTTTTTATTGAATAGCGGAATAGGAAATATGATCAAAAAAAGTGTATGTATCTCGCACGTACACAACCACACTAGGCCCCAATTACTATTGTTTGTACCCCTAAAAGGCTAGATGAGGAGTAGGGGGGGTATGGAACAGGCAGCACCCTCAAACCTTCAGAAGTATGAGATGAACCCCAACAACTTGGAAAGGTGGATCTCTCTCACACGTACCGACACAGACTATCCCGCAATTCAATTGATCCTCAAAGGTTTTTATTGAATAGCGGAATAGGAAATATGATCAAAAAAAGTGTATGTATCTCGCACGTACACAACCACACTAGGCCCCAATTACTATTGTTTGTACCCCTAAAAGGCTAGATGAGGAGTAGGGGGGGTATGGAACAGGCAGCACCCTCAAACCTTCAGAAGTATGAGATGAACCCCAACAACTTGGAAAGGTGGATCTCTCTCACACGTACCGACACAGACTATCCCGCAATTCAATTGATCCTCAAAGGTTTTTATTGAATAGCGGAATAGGAAATATGATCAAAAAAAGTGTATGTATCTCGCACGTACACAACCACACTAGGCCCCAATTACTATTGTTTGTACCCCTAAAAGGCTAGATGAGGAGTAGGGGGGGTATGGAACAGGCAGCACCCTCAAACCTTCAGAAGTATGAGATGAACCCCAACAACTTGGAAAGGTGGATCTCTCTCACACGTACCGACACAGACTATCCCGCAATTCAATTGATCCTCAAAGGTTTTTATTGAATAGCGGAATAGGAAATATGATCAAAAAAAGTGTATGTATCTCGCACGTACACAACCACACTAGGCCCCAATTACTATTGTTTGTACCCCTAAAAGGCTAGATGAGGAGTAGGGGGGGTATGGAACAGGCAGCACCCTCAAACCTTCAGAAGTATGAGATGAACCCCAACAACTTGGAAAGGTGGATCTCTCTCACACGTACCGACACAGACTATCCCGCAATTCAATTGATCCTCAAAGGTTTTTATTGAATAGCGGAATAGGAAATATGATCAAAAAAAGTGTATGTATCTCGCACGTACACAACCACACTAGGCCCCAATTACTATTGTTTGTACCCCTAAAAGGCTAGATGAGGAGTAGGGGGGGTATGGAACAGGCAGCACCCTCAAACCTTCAGAAGTATGAGATGAACCCCAACAACTTGGAAAGGTGGATCTCTCTCACACGTACCGACACAGACTATCCCGCAATTCAATTGATCCTCAAAGGTTTTTATTGAATAGCGGAATAGGAAATATGATCAAAAAAAGTGTATGTATCTCGCACGTACACAACCACACTAGGCCCCAATTACTATTGTTTGTACCCCTAAAAGGCTAGGAGTAGGGGGGAGTATGGAACAGGCAGCACCCTCAAACCTTCAGAAGTATGAGATGAACCCCAACAACTTGGAAAGGTGGATCTCTCTCACACGTACCAACACAGACTATCCCCCAATTTAACTGATCCCCAAAGGTTTTTGATTAAATAGCGGAATAGAAAATATGATCCCAAAAAAGTGTATGTATATCACACGTACACAACCACACTAGGCCCCAATTACTATTGTTTGTACCCCTAAAAGGCTAGGAGTAGGGGGAGTATGGAACAGGCAGCACCCTCAAACCTTCAGAAGTATGAGATGAACCCCAACAACTTGGAAAGGTGGATCTCTCTCACACGTACCAACACAGACTATCCCCCAATTTAACTGATCCCCAAAGGTTTTTGATTAAATAGCGGAATAGAAAATATGATCCCAAAAAAGTGTATGTATATCACACGTACACAACCACACTAGGCCCCAATTACTATTGTTTGTACCCCTAAAAGGCTAGGAGTAGGGGGGGTATGGAACAGGCAGCACCCTCAAACCTTCAGAAGTATGAGATGAACCCCAACAACTTGGAAAGGTGGATCTCTCTCACACGTACCAACACAGACTATCCCCCAATTTAACTGATCCCCAAAGGTTTTTGATTAAATAGCGGAATAGAAAATATGATCCCAAAAAAGTGTATGTATATCACACGTACACAACCACACTAGGCCCCAATTACTATTGTTTGTACCCCTAAAAGGCTAGGAGTAGGGGGAGTATGGAACAGGCAGCACCCTCAAACCTTCAGAAGTATGAGATGAACCCCAACAACTTGGAAAGGTGGATCTCTCTCACACGTACCAACACAGACTATCCCCCAATTTAACTGATCCCCAAAGGTTTTTGATTAAATAGCGGAATAGAAAATATGATCCCAAAAAAGTGTATGTATATCACACGTACACAACCACACTAGGCCCCAATTACTATTGTTTGTACCCCTAAAAGGCTAGGAGTAGGGGGGGTATGGAACAGGCAGCACCCTCAAACCTTCAGAAGTATGAGATGAACCCCAACAACTTGGAAAGGTGGATCTCTCTCACACGTACCAACACAGACTATCCCCCAATTTAACTGATCCCCAAAGGTTTTTGATTAAATAGCGGAATAGAAAATATGATCCCAAAAAAGTGTATGTATATCACACGTACACAACCACACTAGGCCCCAATTACTATTGTTTGTACCCCTAAAAGGCTAGGAGTAGGGGGAGTATGGAACAGGCAGCACCCTCAAACCTTCAGAAGTATGAGATGAACCCCAACAACTTGGAAAGGTGGATCTCTCTCACACGTACCAACACAGACTATCCCCCAATTTAACTGATCCCCAAAGGTTTTTGATTAAATAGCGGAATAGAAAATATGATCCCAAAAAAGTGTATGTATATCACACGTACACAACCACACTAGGCCCCAATTACTATTGTTTGTACCCCTAAAAGGCTAGGAGTAGGGGGAGTATGGAACAGGCAGCACCCTCAAACCTTCAGAAGTATGAGATGAACCCCAACAACTTGGAAAGGTGGATCTCTCTCACACGTACCAACACAGACTATCCCCCAATTTAACTGATCCCCAAAGGTTTTTGATTAAATAGCGGAATAGAAAATATGATCCCAAAAAAGTGTATGTATATCACACGTACACAACCACACTAGGCCCCAATTACTATTGTTTGTACCCCTAAAAGGCTAGGAGTAGGGGGGGTATGGAACAGGCAGCACCCTCAAACCTTCAGAAGTATGAGATGAACCCCAACAACTTGGAAAGGTGGATCTCTCTCACACGTACCAACACAGACTATCCCCCAATTTAACTGATCCCCAAAGGTTTTTGATTAAATAGCGGAATAGAAAATATGATCCCAAAAAAGTGTATGTATATCACACGTACACAACCACACTAGGCCCCAATTACTATTGTTTGTACCCCTAAAAGGCTAGGAGTAGGGGGAGTATGGAACAGGCAGCACCCTCAAACCTTCAGAAGTATGAGATGAACCCCAACAACTTGGAAAGGTGGATCTCTCTCACACGTACCAACACAGACTATCCCCCAATTTAACTGATCCCCAAAGGTTTTTGATTAAATAGCGGAATAGAAAATATGATCCCAAAAAAGTGTATGTATATCACACGTACACAACCACACTAGGCCCCAATTACTATTGTTTGTACCCCTAAAAGGCTAGGAGTAGGGGGAGTATGGAACAGGCAGCACCCTCAAACCTTCAGAAGTATGAGATGAACCCCAACAACTTGGAAAGGTGGATCTCTCTCACACGTACCAACACAGACTATCCCCCAATTTAACTGATCCCCAAAGGTTTTTGATTAAATAGCGGAATAGAAAATATGATCCCAAAAAAGTGTATGTATATCACACGTACACAACCACACTAGGCCCCAATTACTATTGTTTGTACCCCTAAAAGGCTAGGAGTAGGGGGAGTATGGAACAGGCAGCACCCTCAAACCTTCAGAAGTATGAGATGAACCCCAACAACTTGGAAAGGTGGATCTCTCTCACACGTACCAACACAGACTATCCCCCAATTTAACTGATCCCCAAAGGTTTTTGATTAAATAGCGGAATAGAAAATATGATCCCAAAAAAGTGTATGTATATCACACGTACACAACCACACTAGGCCCCAATTACTATTGTTTGTACCCCTAAAAGGCTAGGAGTAGGGGGAGTATGGAACAGGCAGCACCCTCAAACCTTCAGAAGTATGAGATGAACCCCAACAACTTGGAAAGGTGGATCTCTCTCACACGTACCAACACAGACTATCCCCCAATTTAACTGATCCCCAAAGGTTTTTGATTAAATAGCGGAATAGAAAATATGATCCCAAAAAAGTGTATGTATATCACACGTACACAACCACACTAGGCCCCAATTACTATTGTTTGTACCCCTAAAAGGCTAGGAGTAGGGGGGGTATGGAACAGGCAGCACCCTCAAACCTTCAGAAGTATGAGATGAACCCCAACAACTTGGAAAGGTGGATCTCTCTCACACGTACCAACACAGACTATCCCCCAATTTAACTGATCCCCAAAGGTTTTTGATTAAATAGCGGAATAGAAAATATGATCCCAAAAAAGTGTATGTATATCACACGTACACAACCACACTAGGCCCCAATTACTATTGTTTGTACCCCTAAAAGGCTAGGAGTAGGGGGAGTATGGAACAGGCAGCACCCTCAAACCTTCAGAAGTATGAGATGAACCCCAACAACTTGGAAAGGTGGATCTCTCTCACACGTACCAACACAGACTATCCCCCAATTTAACTGATCCCCAAAGGTTTTTGATTAAATAGCGGAATAGAAAATATGATCCCAAAAAAGTGTATGTATATCACACGTACACAACCACACTAGGCCCCAATTACTATTGTTTGTACCCCTAAAAGGCTAGGAGTAGGGGGAGTATGGAACAGGCAGCACCCTCAAACCTTCAGAAGTATGAGATGAACCCCAACAACTTGGAAAGGTGGATCTCTCTCACACGTACCAACACAGACTATCCCCCAATTTAACTGATCCCCAAAGGTTTTTGATTAAATAGCGGAATAGAAAATATGATCCCAAAAAAGTGTATGTATATCACACGTACACAACCACACTAGGCCCCAATTACTATTGTTTGTACCCCTAAAAGGCTAGGAGTAGGGGGAGTATGGAACAGGCAGCACCCTCAAACCTTCAGAAGTATGAGATGAACCCCAACAACTTGGAAAGGTGGATCTCTCTCACACGTACCAACACAGACTATCCCCCAATTTAACTGATCCCCAAAGGTTTTTGATTAAATAGCGGAATAGAAAATATGATCCCAAAAAAGTGTATGTATATCACACGTACACAACCACACTAGGCCCCAATTACTATTGTTTGTACCCCTAAAAGGCTAGGAGTAGGGGGAGTATGGAACAGGCAGCACCCTCAAACCTTCAGAAGTATGAGATGAACCTCAACAACTTGGAAAGGTGGATCTCTCTCACACGTACCAACACAGACTATCCCCCAATTTAACTGATCCCCAAAGGTTTTTGATTAAATAGCGGAATAGAAAATATGATCCCAAAAAAGTGTATGTATATCACACGTACACAACCACACTAGGCCCCAATTACTATTGTTTGTACCCCTAAAAGGCTAGATGAGGAGTAGGGGGAGTATGGAACAGGCAGCACCCTCAAACCTTCAGTATGAGATTGTGTTCACTGTACCCCACAAAGATTGAGTTCACTGCACCCCACAATGATTGTGTTCACTGCACCCCACAAAGATTGTGTTCACTGCACCTCACAAAGATTGTGTTCACTGTACCCCCCAAAGATTGTGTTCACTGCACCCCACAAAGATTCTGTTCACTGTACCCCACAAAGATTGTGTTCACTGCACCCAAAAAAGATTGTGTTCACTGCACCCCAAAAAGGATGTTGTTCACTGCACCCCAAAAAGGATGTTGTTCACTCCACCCCAAAAAGATTGTGTTCACTGCACCCCACAAAGATTGTGTTCACTGCACCCCAAAAAGATTGTGTTCACTGCACCCCAAAAATGATTTTGTTCACTGCACCCCAAAAAGGATTTTGTTCACTGCACCCCAAAAAGGATGTTGTTCACTCCACCCCAAAAAGATTGTGTTCACTGCACCCCAAAAAGATTGTGTTCACTGCACCCCACAAAGGATTTTGTTCACTGCACCCCAAAAAGATTGTGTTCACTGCACCCCAAAAAGGATGTTGTTCACTGCACCCCAAAAAGGATTTTGTTCACTGCACCCCAAAAAGATTGTGTTCACTGCACCCCACAAAGGATTTTGTTCACTGCACCCCACAAAGATTGTGTTCACTGCACACCAAAAAGGATTGTGTTCACTGCACCCCAAAAAGATTTTGTTCACTGCACCCCAAAAAGATTGTGTTCACTGCAGCCCAAAAAGATTGTGTTCACTGCAGCCCAAAAAGATTGTGTTCACTGCAGCCCAAAAAGATTGTGTTCACTGCAGCCCAAAAAGATTGTGTTCACTGCAGCCCAAAAAGATTGTGTTCACTGCAGCTCACACACAGAAAAATGGATGTGGATCACTGACACCTGCCTATCTCCAATCCCACACCACACAGCAATATCGATTGTAGTTTGTAGAACACAGTTTCCCTAAAATTCAGCAGACTCTGTCCCTAACAGGATTGAGAAGAGATCGTAGATCAGGATTGAGTGCAGACCCCACCCCCCACACAGCAATATCGATTGTAGTTTGTAGAAGACACTGACCCTATATAATTCAGCAGACTCTATCCCTAAAATGCCTACAACTCGCCCTGCCTAAACACTCCGACCTGTCCCTCAATTCTATCCGGACACAAATGGTTTTTTCCTGCCTATCTTTCCCTAATCAGCAGCCAGCACGTTGATGTGTGCTCTGTCCCTGAATCTAAGCAGCATAATGACGCCGCTGCGGCTGCCTCGAACTTATAAAGACTTGGTCACATGCTTCAGACGGCCAATCACAGCTACTGAGACATTTGCAGGCATGGCTGGGATGGCTTAAGGCACACCAGTTAAACGATTGTTGATTGGCTGTTGAAAGCCCGCCATGAAAAGAGCGCCAAAGCATGCAAAACCCGGAAATAAAACGACCGAACACGGATTTTTACCCGAACATACAGTAAAGTGTCCGTGTCCGTGTTCGGGTACAAAAAATCCAATTATTCGGTACGAACACGAATAATACAGTCCGTGTTCGCTCAACACTACTTGGTGCCTGTTGAACTGCTCATGTATATCTGACTGCATTCAGAAATAAAAGGCCACCGTAAAGATAGTTAAGAGATATTAAAAGGCCTTCAGAATATACAGTCTGAAGCAGGGGCGGACTGACCATTCGGGGATTAGGGCACTGCCCGAGGGCCCAGGGTCAGTAGGGGGCCCCATGAGAGGCTACACACTACAGAAAGAAGCCAGGAACTTCCATGCAGGCTATGCTGTGGTAAATATTTAAATGCCCACTCTATGTGGCTGAGCTGCAATTTGTAGGTGGGGCTTTGTGTGGCTTAAGTGTAGACACTGGGGGCCCCATGATCTCTGATTGCCCGGGGGCCCCATGAGTTGTCAGTCCACCCCTGGTCTGAAGGCTCTAAAGCACACAAGTTATTAGCTCTACAATGCCTAAATAAGAAGTTTGGGTCAATGGTGAAGGAGGAGTAGAAGGCAAGGCAGCAGATAACGCAACACCCAGCTATCCGCTAGGGAAGAAAAGCAATTGAGAGATTTTCACACTAGCCAAATCAACTGCTCTGCCTAAAAATTGATGTCCAGATGGGTTTGAGATATCCACAGATTTGAGTTTGTCACCTGAACGTGTCAATTTTGACTGTATAAATTGATTAATTCATGTCTATGGGTACCCTTATCTATTCTCTATAACAGCGGTTGTAAAGCATTTTGGTGCACTTGTATGTTTACATTAAAGCGATATTAAACTCAAAACCAAAATTGTAATATATTGCAGCTTACCATTTAATAGTGAACTCAATATAATACGAAAATACAAATTTGAATACTAAATGTATGAGTTAGGGTCTTTTTGACAATTTATGTTCTAAGTCAAAAAGGATCTGTTAACTTTTCTACACACAAAAAGCCAGCAAGACTCAAGAGCAACTCACTGGATCACTGGGATCCAGTGATCCATAGGTTGAACTGGATGGACATAGGTTAAACTGGATGGACTGATGTATTTTTTCAACCTCACTAACTATGTAACTATGTAACTGGGAGTATATATCCAGACCCTGTGTCATATACATTGGCAAGAAGAAGTATGTGAACCCATTTGGCCTTAACTGTTTTTTGCTGTAATATGCCATATAATGTGATCTGATCCTTTTTTACGTCACAATAGACAAACAAAGTGACTTTATTAAACACACCCATTTCAACATTACAGTGCTGGAGGAAAAAAGTAAGTGAACCCTTGGAGTTAATAGCTGGTCGAACCCTCTTTTGGCAGCAATGACTTGAAACAAGCCCAAGGACCAGACCTGCACAATGTTCAAGACTAATTTTTGACCATTTGTCTTTACAAAACTGTTTCAGCTCAGACACATTTGTAGGATGTCTGGTGTGAATGGCTCTATTGAGGTCATTTCCCAGCATCTCCATGGGGTAAAGTGTTTGTAAAGGCAGGTGCTTTTTTTTTTTTTTTTTTTTTACACCTTACTGCATTGTATGCAGTAAGGTAAAAAAAAGCTTCTGCGTGTAGCTTCCCCTGCAACCACCCAAAATACATACCTAAGCCTAATCTCGATTCAACGTTGTGAAAAAAATTCAAGGCTCTAGGGCAGTGATTGCGAACGTTGGCACCCCAGATGTTTTGGAACTACGATGCTCACCTACACTGCACAGCGTGTAAGCATCATGGGAAGTGTATTTCCAAAACATCTGGGGTGCCAAGGTTGGCCATCATTTATCTAGGGGGTCTCTCTGTCCTGATTGGCACAGATACAGTGGCAGGAGCCAGTGGCTCCAGCTGCTGTTAATCAGAGCCAGTGAAAAGGGAGCAGGGGTCGTGACTGAGCCCCGATCTCTGTGTCTTATGGAGCTCAGGAGTGAGCATGCATGAGTGCCCCCACAGTAAGCAACTTGCTATTGGGGCACTCGGTAGGGGGAGGTGGAGCCAGGAGCACCAGCAGGGGACCCAAGAAGAAGAGGATCGAGACTACTCTGTGCAAAACCATTGCACAGAGCAGGTATGACATGTTTATTTCAACAAAAAAACAAAAACAAAGCTTTCACAATCACTTTCAGGTCTGAGTTCTGACTGGGCTACTCCAAAAGGTGCATTTTCTTTTTCTGAAGCCACTGTATATCTGTAGCTCAATAAAATCTATATTTTTTAATATCATGTTAACAGAACATTTAACAAACACAATGTACTTTGACATCACTGTTCTAAATGCATTTATTTTTCTCCCCACTCACCTCTCCGGCTACAAAAAACAGTAGTGGTGCTTCCTCATCTTTGGCTTTATATTGTGCTATAATTTTCTCAGCTATGGGTCGAACAAGTTCTTTAGCTGCTTCTGACTCCCCTTCATCCTCGGAGTCTAAAAGAATGACAAAGCAGTCAAAAGATCTGTGCAAGTAGCCTTTTATTAAGCACAACTCTAGGCAGACATACAAAAATGATTTGGCCATGTATGTAAATGTAATTTCAAATATAGTTACTACAAATATTTGTGGACTGAATTTATACTGGATAATAAAATGGGAATTACATATTTTTCAGACATTCAGTGCAGAACTCAGAATCAGAAAATGCAAGAAACCTAGCAATAATCAAGCAGTATAACAGCCCATTCCCAGCTACATTATTTTTTCACATTACAGCATACGTATTAATGCACATTTACAGGTGTGAATTAACCCTTTAAATGACCTATGAACTAAATATTTTTTAAAATGTATATTATGGTATATAGTAGTTTAGAAATACTTCTGTAACCAATGCATCAGTATGTTTTGCAATATTAGGGTTGCAAAGGTCTTGAGAGAGCCCTTTGCTTTTACCCATCATGAGATGTTTCTTGTTCCTTGGCAATGAGACACCTTTTTATAGGCCATCAGTTGAGACTGAATCAGCTAATAATAATTGCACAAGGGGCAGGATTGCTTAATGATGCATAGATTTCAGCTGGTGGCTTGACTTTCCATGCCTGTTTGCACCTCCCTTTCTTGATGTGTTCAATAATTTTTCCCTGTGTCATTCCATTTTATTACACATAACTAAATTTCTGAACCTATTTGTTTTGGTTTCTTTGTACACTGGACAAAATTATAAAACGCAACACTTTTTTTTTGCCCCCATTTTTCGTGAGCTGAATTCAAAGACTTTTTCTATGTACACAAATGGCCTATTTCTCTAAAATATTGTTCACAAATCTGTCTAAATCTGTGTTAGTGAGCACTTCTCCTTTAGCCCCGGTTCACACTTCTGCGAGTGCCGGGTTCGCATGTAATGTCGGAGCGCACTGCTCCGACATTACATGCGATCAGCTGTGCGGTGCGAGTTTAGCCATACAGTTTTTATGGCTAAATTTGCATCGCACCCGGAGCAAACACGCACAGGAGGCATTTTTGCAGCCGCATCAGGATCGGATCGCACAGCGGTTCACACTTGTGCGATCCGCTCCTGTGTGAACTGCACGATCGCACTGCGATATGCAATCAAACTGGGGGTGTCGTTAAGATTACATTGACACCCCCAGCGTATCGCATATGGCAGTGTGAACTGCCAGGGGTGCGTGTGCGATGCGGGAACAGGCTGCGAATTCGCAGCCTTCCTGCATCGCATAAATGTGAACCGAGCCTTACTGAGATAATCCATCCACCTCACAAGTGTGGCATATCAAGATGCTGATTAGACAGCATGATTATTGCGCAGGTGTGCCTTAGGCTGGCCACAATAAAAGGCCACTATAAAATGTGCAGTTTTATCACGCAGCACAATGCCACAGATATCGCATGTTTTGAGGTAGCGTGGCGGGGTGGGGTCCAGGGGGGTCCGAAAACCAGTCAGTATCTGGTGTGATCACCATTTGTCTCACGCAGTGCAACACATCTCCTTTGCATAGAGTTGATCAGGTTGTTGATTGTGGCCTGTGGAATGTTGGTCCACTCCTCTTCAATGGCTGTGACAGTTGCTGGATATTGGCAGGACCTGGAACACGCTGTCGTATACGCCGATCCAGAGCATCCCAAACATGCTCAATGTCCACTGAGTATGCAGGCCATGCAAGAACTGGGATGCTTTCAGCTTCCAGGAATTGTGTACAGATCCTTGCAACATGGGGCCATGCATTATCATGCTGCAACATGAGGCGATGGTCGTGGATGAATGGCACAACAATGGGCCTCAGGATCTCATCACCGTATCTCTGTGCATTCAAAATGCCATCAATAAAATGCACCTGTGTTCATTGTCCATAACATACGCTTGTCAATACCATAATGCACCTGTGTTCATTGTCCATAACATACGCCATCCAATACCATAACCCCACCGCCACCATGGGCCACTCGATCCTCAATGTTGACATCCGCAAACCGCTCACCCACACAGCGCCATACATGCTCTCTGCCATCTGCCCTGTACAGTGAAAACCGGGATTCCTCCGTGAAGAGAACACCTCTCCAAATTGCCAGAACCCATCGAATGTGAGCATTTGCCCACTCAAGTCGGTTACGACGACGAACTGCAGTCAGGTGGAGACCCTGATGAGGACGACGAGCATGCAGATGCACTTCCCTGAGATGGTTTCTGACAGTTTGTGCAGAAATTCTTTGGTTATGCAAACCAATTGTTGCAGCAGCTGTCTGTGTGGCTAGTTTCAGACGATCTTGGAGGTGAAGATGCTGGATGTGGAGGTCCTGGGCTGGTGAGGTTACATGTGGTCAGCGGTTGTGAGGCCAGTTGAATGTACTGCCAAATTCCCTGAAACACCTTTGGAGATGCTTATGGTAGAGAAATGAACAGTTAATTCACGGGCAACAGCTCTGGTGGACATTCCTGCAGTCAGCATGCTAATTGCATGCTACCTCAAAACATGCAATATCTGTGGCATTGTGCTATGTGATAAAACTGCACATTTTAGAGTGGCCTTTTATTGTGGCCAGCCTAAGTACACCTGCGCAATAATCATGTTGTCTAATCAGCATCATGATATGCCACACTTGTGAGGTGGATGGATTATCTCGGTAAAGGAGAAGTGCTCACTAAGGCTGGCCATACATGTTCAATTTTCTTGTACAATTTTCTATTAGATTTACCACAAACCACATAATATGAGGTCAAAGCTAAACAACAACACTTTCACTTGTATCCAATTAGGCAGGCCTTTTTACTACATAGTCGAAAGTAAATTTCAAGAAAATTGTACAGAAAGTTGTAAGAAAATTGTATAATGCAAGGCCAGCCTAACACTTTAGATTTGTGAACAATATTTGAGAGAAATAGGCCTTTTGTGTACATAGAAAAAGTCTTAGGTCTTTGAGTTCAGCTCATGAAAAATGGGGGCAAAAACAAAAGTTTTGCCTTTATATTTCAGTGTATGTATGGATTGCATGGGTTTGGTACCAACGTGGTGAAAATTTCATGTCATTATTATCTTTAGAAATATATTTACCTAGAAAAATGGTGACATGTTCAATACTTATTTTACCTGCTGTATATTATAACAATTCATGTATAACCTTTAAAGGTTATGGCTGTAATGAGGAAACTGAACTGATATGAAAATGGAAACTTTAGTATAACATACGGGAGTACTTTCTAGTGCTGGATCTCACAATCAGCAGGGAAACAGGAAACAAGGGAAACATTTCCCTTCCCAGGCTAAACACCCGCTGCTTCCCATGAATTAATAACCTGCCCATAACAAAGGAAGCACATTATAACACCCCCTTGCCCTGTTACTCTAGAAACTAGTGTCATTACGGATGACAAACAACAGCGGAGGAAGCCGCTTTTTCAAAGTGCTCTGCTGGGACACAGTCAGTGTGAGATGTTTACTATGGTTTAACCTCCAAAATCAGATTAATGTCATACAGAATCTTTGTCAGTAAGCTTTGTTCAGGGACAGTTTCAGAGTTTGGGGATGCCTGCAGCATACCAAAAGCAATTTTACAATACAGCTGTCTACGTGTCATTGACATGCTCTGTCACTGAGACCTACCGTGCTGTGTATTTCACTTCCAATCTGAAAGCTCCATGCACGGATGATGCACTGCTTGTCAGTTCACATAAATGTGCATGAAATGGGATATCAACTGGAATGTAGGGCCATGTCTGTCTCTGTTCAATCCCTACTCCTAATCCCAACAAGTAAAGGAAAATTAGGAGGTCTTGTGCCAAAACATGCTGTTTTCTTTACAATAACATTACAGTCCTTAACATTATTATGATTGTCAGTATTTCCTAGACCCGTCCTTATAGTCCATCAGCAAATCACGGTATCTGCACAGGCAGCTTTATCACACTGCTGAAACACTGACAAATGTATTGGTATCCAATCTCGTGTTTTCGGTAAAACTTAAAATTATATATGCATAGATGTGTAAAGAATATGCAGCTTGGGCAACAATTTACAGTCACGCCTATTTTTGGTTGAGGTAAGCCATTTGAGAATCCTATGCACAAAATAAAAGGTTAGAACTTTGTGAGATCTACCTTTAAAAATCAAGTCATAGATTTACTTATCCCTGCTAAAGCAGAAATACTTCTCTCTTAATCAACATTGGCTATTTTTAAATCCTTATGCTGCAAGCATTACTAAATAAATAGGAAAGTAGATTATATTTACTAGTTTTACATTTTCTGTACATTTCTTCAGTTACTTCATGGTTTCCAGGCACAGGCAAAGGATGTCATACATTCCAGGAATCTTCAGGAGGGGATATGTTTTTTGTTTTTTTTTTTGCTAAACACACTCTCCTGAATGCATGCCTGAGCTAAGGGCAGATGGATTATTGGAAGTAAATGCTACATGAATCATCTGCCCTTACTCAAGTTGGCCTCAGCCAAAAATGCAAGGGGGGTGTTTTCAAAGTGGTTTCTCTGAGGAATAAAGCATGGAGACATGGATGGATGGGCAAGTCTGCATTGAATATTAAAAACATTTTAAATAGTATTTTTGGTTTGTGGGGCTCAGGTGCAGTGTAGTTCTGCTTTAAGATACTGGAAATTCTTTTAAACCACATCAGTGTAACATCTTAGGAAAAGCTGAACACCGCTAATCTTCAACATATCTAAGGATTTTCTCCATTTAGATTAGCAAGAAAAATGGCCCACCGTGAAAATAAAAATTGGATTGACCTTGCATGTACTTGTAAAAAATCAGAATTTTCACTTACCAGTTAATTCCTTATCATGGAGTAAAGTACATTATTTGTATTCATAAAGAGATATATGTAGCTGCCTTCAGGTGACTGGACACTGGCAAAAGAAAACTTGCTAGGACTGCGCCATAGAACCCCACCCACTCCATAAGACCTTTTTTTTTTTTTGCAAGCAATAAGGAACAATGGAGACACTCCTGTACTGTACTCCCAAGATAAGCAATTTACAGTCAAGTCAAAATTTATTTGATTATAATTATTGTTATAGACTGTGCTAAGCCCTGTCTCTGGGTAGAAGTAGGCAAGATCTGCAAAGAGTTTTCATAAATGCAGAGTGAGGGGCTCCAGATTGTCTGTACTGAACTGAGAAAACTGGGTATTTGGTTTACTCCGAGTTTTGTAAACTGTCCAGGATCTGAAGGCTTCAAAGAATCTTGGGTGTAAAGAAGCCCTAAATCCTATATCCAGGTCTTTTGGAGATCTGCAGGCTATGTGAGAGTGCAAGTATTCACACTCAATAAAAGCAAGAACCTGGCAATAGGGCAGGGCTTGCATCAGGAGACAGGTGTGGTCTCCATCCGGTGATAGACATAGACTATTAGGAGAGGTGCTCAGGAGACAGAAATCCAGGCTGGAGGAGAGATTACTTACCCACAAGGACTGGGAGAGTTGGCACAGCTAAGTGAGTCTAGAGGACTGGGAGAGCTAAGGCGACTAAATGGGTCCAGGGGACTAAAGGAGCCTGTAAGTCTTAGAGGAGTGAGAGAGCTCGGGGTACCTGGCGATTCCCTACTGAGAGGCCAGGGAGTGGGCCCCTGCAACAAGAGGCTAAAACTAAAGGCTAAGTGAGCCAGGAGAGCTAGGGGAGACCAGTGAAAAGAGCAGTAGTGCTGAACAAAAAGTCAGATGACTTAGAACTTTTTGTTTTCTGCTTTGCTGATGAAAATCCCCAGCATAGGCAACACATCTTACACTGAGCTAAAAAAAAATCACAGAAGTTTTGACTTCCAGTTCCCCTGGACAGTCAGTGTTGTAAACTACACCTCAGCCTTTAAGGATGGCATCCACTGACACCACCTTTCTGGACATGCGAAGTAATGATTTTCCCAACTCCAGGGCAGAGTTGGAAATCGACTATGCAAGCAACCAATGATCCAAAACTGGTACCAATGATCCAATAACTGGTATCAAGACAGAAGCTCCAATTGGAAACACAGCGGCTTAATGTGGAAATCTACTATGTTAGGGGAACTTTGTCTGTTTGGCCACAAGCATTAGGTGATCTAAGGATTAGATTTGCTTTATCCACGATGTGAGTATATTGGATTGAAGAGGTCTGGAGTGAAACTGGACAAAAGGAACTGCCTTGAAGGAGGCTACCATCAAGCCCAGAATGGAACTAAGAAGTACCATCTTGACTTGGTTGGTCTCATGTGGGATCTTAGGGAAGACACCTCATCTCTTGAGGGAATTTTGGCTGAGATGTCCTTCAGTAGGTGGTCATCCAGGTAACCTGTGATGTGAGTCTGCAGAAGAGCCAGAAGCAAGGCAAGCACTTGTGAACACTCTGGGTGCAAAGGAGAGCAGAATGATAGTGCTACACATTGAAAGTGTTGGTCCTTCACAGAAAAATGCAGAAAGTGTTGATGTGAGGGAAAGTCATGGATGTGTAAACTGACATCTTGTCTACTGATGCCAGAAATTCCCCTAATCTGAGAGAAACAATGACAAATCTTATTGATTCCATCTGGAATTTTGGCTTAAAAAGAGAAGCATGGGATTTTTTTTTTAAATCATACTTACTTAGGTGGATGCAGCATCGATCCTGCCGGCTCTAAGGCTGAGAACCGAGCGATCAAACACAGCTGATTGCTTGATTCTCAGAGCCCCCTGAACAGAGAGCTGGTGACTGTCAGCCATCGCTGTCTGCTCTGCCCCTCCAGCACTCTCTGTAACCATAGTAATCGTAATGTGACCATGTCCAAAGACATGAATAGCACCATGCAACTAAATACACACAAATGCACTAAATGCCAAGGTGAGTTCCTTAAAACGAGATCCAGTGCCAAAAGCAAACATTGCAGGCCAGCTCCACACATTGGGGTCTGGGTACAGTCCCCAAGGTACACACCAAGGGTAACCAGTCCGGAAACCTCTGGATAGTCAAGGCAGTAAGCAGCCTGATTTTTATAAAAGAAAAAAAAAAACGACTGGATATGTTAAATAATTGGCATATATTATCATCATCACAAATTAGCTGTTCTTTCTTTCCTACCTCCTTTTGTTTTTCCAGCATGGACATTGATCTTTCATGTAGCTCCCAGTAATGGTCCATTTTGTGTTTGAAAGTTTAGAGGGGGTGGTGGATACAACCTCGGCAATCCCCCCCCCCCGCCCTCTGTCCCTCCTCCTGAATATGCACACTGTTTTTATAGGGAGTCTCGATGTAGACTGTGGAGCTTTTTGGTGTTCTGCTCAGACATTCTGATCTGGGAGCTGCAGCAAGCATAGCAGCAGTGTTAATTTGGCAGAAAATTTCAATTTAGTTTTAGTCTTAGTCTTAGGACTAAAATGGCATTTTAGTTTTAGTCCCATTTTAGTCTTCTGCAAGTGTTTTAGTTTTAATCGTATTTAGTCGACTAAAACTCCAGTACATTTTAGTCGACTAAAACGTCCTACATTTTAGTCGACTAAAACTCATTTTAGTCATCTATAATCGAATGGGTATAGTTCAATTGTAATTTGTAATGCATTATTTAAGCATTTCTCTACAATTTCCAAACTCATTATATACTCTACTGCTGGTCCTGGAGTGAAAAATCTAATATGTTATTATTTATGGTGGTATTAAGCTTTCAGCATGCACCAGTGTTAATTTTGGCAGCAAATTTCGATTTAGTTTTAGTTATAGTCTTTTGACTAAAATGCCATTTTAGTTTTAGTCGTATTTTAGTCTTAAGACTAAAATGCCATTTTAGTTTTAGCCGTATTTTAGTCATCTGAATTGTTTTAGTTTTAGTCTACTAAAATTGTGATAATTTAGTCGACGAAAACATTTTAGTCGGTTTTAGTCGACGAAATTAACACTGCATAGCAGGCAGCTATACAGTCTACAGATAGACTCTCTGTAAAAAAAAATGCACACATGCAGGATCTCTGTATAAACCGTGGGCAGATCGAGCCTGTCTGTGCAAACAGTGGAGAGACCTAGGCTGTATCTCTGTATATACACAGTGCATATTCCAGGCTATCTGTAAGAGAATTCAATAACAGGTGTGTGCTATGTGGGGAAGAAGAGCTCTTGTTATTGCTGCTGGCTTCTGTGTGTAGCAATATTTCCAGGCATTGGGCCTGATGTGGGTCTGCCATGGTCACCGGAAACACCAACAGCACATTTAGTGTCCATTTACACTGGTACGACTTGTCAGGTGACTTGGTCAGCCTGACAAGTCGTGCACCGTCGCTCCCACTGTGTAGTACAGGAGCCGTTCTAATAGGAGCGACACAAGTCGCTCCGACTTAGAAAAAGGGTCCTGTACTACTTCGGGGCGACCTGGAGGTGACTTGCATTGACTTCCATTATGTGAAGTCCGTGCAAGTCGCGCTGCACGCAACTTCACAGGTCGCCCCCTAAGTTGGAGCGACCTAATGTGAACGGGGACTTAAGCTGATTGCCCAAGTGTGAGATCGGAGTCAAAGAACAGTCC
Source organism: Pelophylax lessonae (assembly GCF_965119305.1). NCBI lineage: Eukaryota > Metazoa > Chordata > Amphibia > Anura > Ranidae > Pelophylax > Pelophylax lessonae. Next base: position 394,572,765 of record NC_138769.1, on the reverse strand, counting down.
GGCATCTTTGGTTTGTTTTGTTTATTTTAAATGGGGATGGGAGAAGGGAATGAGTGGGATACTCCTCCGGCTCAACTAGGTAAAAATTGGGACAACTTGAGAAAAATGCCTTTAAGCGCTGAATTGACGCCGGATGGATGCTGACCAAAGCTTGCTGGCACTTGAAATCACTGACTTGCTGCACTGTATTAATACTTGACTTCTGACACTCTGGTTAGCCCAAAGTCCTTGGCTGTACTGGAGACTAACTTTTGACGCTCTGGTTAGCTCAAAAGTCTGACACTGCTCCCTCCAGTCCTTCCTGACTGAGGCAGCCTTTTTAACACTGCTGCAACTCTCAACACTGTACACTGCATGCTGTACACTTCCACTGTACACTGAATACTTCAGGGCCCACTCACTGGCACCCTCTTTACTCTTCATGGTCAACACTGGCCCTCATTGAGCACAGTGGGGAGAATCCCCAGTCTCAACAGCCACACCTGGGAACCATGACAGACCAGCTGAAACTCATGGCCCTGCTGATAAGCAGACAAGGCCCACTATACTTTTACCTAGCACCTACCTTGTGGGGTGCTACATGTCTACTGAAGTTTACAACAGGAGGGAGGGGGAGAGCAGCTGGGCTCTGTGAAATCTCAGGAGAGCAGACAGTCTATAGACCCAACATCAATCAAACAGAGGGGAGTTAAGGGGGCGTATTCAGACCAGAGTGTCGGCATAACACTTCAGGAAAGGCTGTAGCTCCTCCTACAGATATTTAGCTAGATTTTAACAGAAAAGATGCACTTCTGAGAGGGCTGGAAAGATTTTTATATATTAGCGGCTCATATAACATAGGTGTAAGCTAGAAAAAAGAAAACCCATACTTACATCTTTGAGGGGACATACATACATCTGTCAGGGTTATTTGGGGATGTTAAATTTAATAAGAAGAAAATGAAATGTTATATTTTGTTCTGTATATGAAGCTATGACATCCATTTTTGTCAGGTTACTAAAAGGTTAAATCTCCTTTAACAGAGAAATGCCTGTTCAGAAAATTCTTAAACAGGTTTAACCCAGACATGCTGTGTTGACCTAAGGTAATAAATAGTCTGTTGACTTTCTTTAAGATAAGGTCTAAGACTCTATTCCAAGGTAATCTTGTTTGTGTGGGATCATAAAACAAGTCAGTATTTTTCGGTGTTTAAACCCATGTAAAACTAAAATTTACAGATATGTTATAATCTTATATGTTACATAATATTAACACTGAAAAATATATGTAACTAGCATACATAGATATGTAGAAAATTGTTATATATTATAATTGTTTCATATTTTGCTAACTTCTAACTTTACTGATTTTGATGACTCATCTCTATATGTCAAGACAGACTTCAGTAAACATTTGTAAATTGTAAGATGTAGAAAGCATCATAAAACTTTTCTGGCCTTGCCAGGTGTTTAATTTAGAAGGTCTGGATTGTAAGCTCTGGGTCAATATAAAGTTCGAAGTTTATTTGTAGGCAAATAATGCTGTCATACTGAACCTAAGAGCAATGCAATACTGCCATTTTTGCTGACTACTACGGTAATTGAAGTCTTAGGTTTAAAAAGTAAAATCCAATATATTTTAAATAAGATATATTAAATATTAGAATGGTGTTATCAAGATTAATTCCTTATTTAGATACATGATGGATATTAAATGGACATTTAGTAGATGAAAGCATGGTTACATTTTATGTTGTTTTATAATAGTCTTAAATGGAATGGAGAAATCTTTATTTAATTTTAATATACTGGTTGACCAAGAGGTGTCACCCTATGACATCACCAGTTAATGAATAACATGTTCCAACCAATGATGATCAGGTTACTCCCTCTGGGTTTAACTTATGGTAATTTTAATAGTCCTTTGTTCTATACCATATAAAAGCCCAGATGAGAGAGACACATGACATCACATTTTGCCCAATATACATCACACATACAACATACACACTACTACAACCATGCACACACTCATCTACACAGACTTCATTTCAATACGCCATGTATCTGAACCTTTGAGGGACGCCAAACGAAGCTCCTCCCTAATTGGCCACCATCTTGGAAAAGCAGCCATCTTAAGGAACCTGGTAACTACTATTCTAAGCTAGCGGCCATTTTAAATATGGTAAATATGCCTTGCTAATTATTTGATTATTATTCAATATTGTTTATGTACTTCCTTAAATGTTTTACATTTCATATTTAAAGGGTAACGAGAGTACAATCCCAGCCGTATAAACCATATGTAGATTTTTCTCTAAAGAGATGATTTTTGTTTTTATAACATTTTTATTAATATCAGATTAAGCGCATTATTGCGAATTTAGTCTTCCGTTTTGCATGGCTTATTCTCACTCCATCTGCAGTGGAATGACTTTCGGCCGTGTGATTGCGCAGACAATTGTGGTCTGATTGTATAGTATACTTAAATATGGTTTCTACTACATCTGGGGAAATGGTAATCTTGCTTCCGTTTCACTTTAACTTTGTTTCAGTTTCACTTTCATTATTGAGCTACACATCACATTGCAGTTATTGTTTAAAGTTTGTATTTTTTTGAAGTTATATCTTTTTGTGTCATCTCAAGTTTGATCATTTATCGTGATAACACGTCTCGTGAATAAATATTCTTTTATATATTCCATACTGTAGACTGTTTTCACTAAAGATTGGTATATGCTTTTAAAAAGAAATTAATCAATAAAAAGAATTCGCTACATATAGATTTATGGAATAAGTTGAGATTCTCCTTTCACACAGATCTTTGCTTATTATTAACCATAAATAGATACTGTTATATTCAGAGCAGTATAAACATTCTGACATAATGGAGGCACAGCAAGATATTATTAATTTATTATTAATTCTGACACATCTTTGAGGGGACTAGGAAAAATGGGTCTCACAGAGTGGGCGGGGTTATACGATTTACTCTGTGGGGGGCTCTAGAATTATTTATTTTTTGTCCAAAAAAGTCCAATCACCTGAAGGCGGATGCAAACAAGTCCTGTATCCCACTGTATGATTAAGATATAATATTTAATTTCCACCTATCTTTCTGTGACATCTTAGCTAAGGCAAACCGTGGGCACTGCTGCCTAGGAATGGTTATAATGACGTGGAGCTATTTATGAATTTAGAAAACAATGCAAATGTTATGAAAGAGTGCAAGCAGGTTAAATACTTTCTAAGACTACTTAACACCTCACAACTTGTTCTGTATGAACACAAGGTCAGATGCCAAACCTTCCCCAGCTGCTTTGTGTCATTTACATATCAATTATCAGTTGTGTTATTTATATTGACTATACAGTACAGTACAAATGTTTTAGGCACATGTGAAAAAGGACTGTAAAGGGAGGATATTTGTCAGGGGGTCAGGAGTCCTTAAAGGGGAAGTTTGACTTTTGGGTGGAACTCTGCTTTAGGTAAAAGTGATCCAAGTCACTCAATCATGTTTACAGGCAGCAGAAGGGGGTCCCTCCTGTCCCACCGGGACTGATGTGACTAGTCGCATTGGGAGCACTAAACAGAGTGAAAGGAACTTCCATCATTCCACCCTCTCTGTGATGTCAGAAAAAAGTAGATTTGGTAACTTCTGGTTTTGGTTTGTTCACAAGCCATTACAGGTCTATGATTGGGTGAGCATGGGGCCCAGGGGGTGGGGGAGGCTGTCTGTGTCTCACTTCATTGTTGTCTAATTAAGTTAAATTATAACTAAAGGCAAAAGGTTTTTTTTTTTTTTTTTTATTTGTTCTAGTTTTGGATAGAGTGGAAAGGGGTCAGAATACCGGTCAGTTTTTATTGCTGTCTGTGCCCCCGTTTATCATTATCATTGAAAGTAAAAAAAAATCTCCCAGAAAAGTAATAGAGGGGGAATCTTCCAATGAGCACACTAGTTATGGTGACCTAGGGGTCCCCAAAGAATTTCCCTAATTTGCAGGGATTTTCTCTCACTTCCTGTTTGGCTATGGGACAGGAAGTGAAGAGAAATCTCTACAATGGGACAAAGATGGCAAAAAAAAAATCTGACAGGGGTTTTGCCTATAGTTATAGGAGTGGACTGCCTCCTCCACTCCTTCCACAGACTCCTTCACTCAGGCTGATCCCACATCTAAAGAAGGTAAAAGGAGGCCCAGGAAGTCTTCGATTACCAGCACTGGGGTAACACCCTGACACTGTGCTGGCCTACTCTTATACTAAATTGCCATAACCTGCCATTTATACTGCTCTAGTCTGACACTATGCTGCCCTAGCATGACTACAGCTCTCTTATATGTTTAATTAAAGTATTGCATTAGGTTAATGATATGCCGGTTGTAAAACCACGCTCATTTTAAAAGCATGCTCCTCCCCCTAATCAAAGTGACCATTGCCGCATTGTTGCCGTACTGTGCTTTGCACTGTGGACTGCTGTCATTCTCAACAGATGTCATCTCACACTTAAAATGAAATGGTAAGCATTATGTCATTAGGAACATGTTGTACCACTCTTAAGGGGGTCACTATCACTATGCTTGACATGTACGTATATATATATATATATATATATATATATATATATATATATATATATATATATATATATGTAAAGTGATATTGCGATACTTTGTAAATATATAAAGTGATGTAGCGCGATATCACTTTATATATTTATTGATTTTATGTGTAGTGATTCACCACTTTGATATTGCAGCCACAATATTTTTTGATACTTACATACTTTATTTATTTAGTTGTGCTGATATACATTACACCTTTTTTGTATATATATATATATATATATATATACACACACACACACGACTCCATTGTACTTCTATGTTCGGTAATCAATATATGCTATATCTTGTTATTTAGAATCAGTAAAGGGGTTACACCTTTTTGGTCCCTGAAGAAGCCACTATATGAGGATGTATACCTCGGCGAAACATGTAGGACCTATGTGATCCATACTGTTATTCATGATTTATTTACCTTGTTTGTAAATGTTTATGTCTGTTCTTCAATGTTTTTAAAATTGTATCTGTATTTTGAATAAAAATCCATTTTTTTTTATATACAACGTCCTTTGTTTAATAACGTCTCTTTTATAAACAAGTCCTTTGTTTAAGATTTCTCATCACAACTTATCAATCAAAGCCTATAAAGTCCCATGCTTTTGGTAGGGTATGGCCCGGATATCCCTCCAGCCCTTCGGCTTGATTGTGTATTGGACCTGCCATTAACCAAGTTTATGGTTTCCTTTTCTACACTGGTTTTAACTTGACATAAAACTGAAATTGAATAAACATTACTTTTTAATAATACACTTAAATTTTCCTTTTTGGCTGTTAAAATCCCACCTAGAGGGTCCTTTTCTTCTTTTGTATAGCTATTAGGGATGTGGGCATCTCCACAAGCCCCCTTTTTTACACATCTGCCATCATTTAAAGAGTTTCCTCATCTTTAAATGATGGCAAGTGTGTACCGAGTACCAACTCCTATTTAAAATTAGTTTGAATGTGATTGCTTAACCACTTTACCGCTAAGTACTGTAATAGTACTGCGGCAAAGTGGCTCGTTCCCGTCTGACGACGTAGACCTACGTCGTCAGACTCCTCCCCTGTAGGCGGCGCTCGCGCGCCGCCGGAGGCGCGGTCCCCCTGTTTTCATTCACAGCGGGAGTCGGGCCAGGGGAGGAGCAGCGGCGATCGTCGGGGATCTAGTGTGGAGATCCGCCCGCTGTCAGTGACAGGGAGTGACAGATCGGACTGTTCACAAAGTCACCTCCCCCCCCCACACGTCAGTAAGCACCAGGCATACATTAACCCCTCCCTCTCCAATAAAGTTAACCCCTTCCCTGCCAGTGTCATTTTTACAGTAACAGTGCATATTTATAGCACTGATTACTGTAGTAATGTCACTGGTACCCCCAAAAGTGTCAAAAATGTCAGTCAAGGGTCCGATCTGTCTGCCGCAATGTCGCAGTCCCGCAAAAAAAAAAATCGCAGATCGCCGCCATTACGCGTTAAAAAAAAAACACCAAAAATGACAAAAATCTTTCCCTTTGTTAGTAAACGCAATAACTTTTGCGCAAACCAATCAAAATACGCTTATTGTGATTTTTTTTTACCAAACATAGGTAGCAGAAAACAAATTGGCCAAAAATTTAAAAAAAAATTGTTTTTTACATCTTTTTTGGGGGGAATTTCATATAAAAAAATGTGAAAAATATTGTTATTTTCTCAAAATAAACGCTCTTTTTTTGTTTATAGCGCAAAAATTAAAAATCGCACAGGTGATCAAATACCACCAAAAGAAAGCTATGTTTGTGGGAAAAAAAGGACGTCAATTTCGTTTGGGTACGGCGTCGCACGACCGCGCAATTGTCAGTTAAAGTCGCACAGCGCCGAATCGCAAAAAGTGGCCCAGACGTAAGACAGCAAATTGCTCTAGTGGTAAAGTGGTTAATTCTGAACACAGCTACATCCCCAGTTATAAGAGGGTGTGCACTCTTATGCAACCAGTATATTTTTTTTATTTCCCCCCCCCTTAAAGTTCAGTTTTTAATAGAGTTGTACAGTTTATAAGTCACATTAAAGGTGGAAAAAGTTCTGAAATGATTTCTCTTTGTCTCATTTTTTTACATCACAGAAACCTGACATTTTAAGTGTCGACTTTTTACATCTACTGTATGTGTGTGTGCATGTGTATATATATATATATATTTATTTTTTCAGAATCAAATAAATCTTATTAAAGATTATATATATATTTTTTTTACCATCAATTTTGTTAACAAGTATTCATCCTATGCAGTGACATTCTAACTAACTTAGGACACATTAATGTTATGCCACCTTTCTTTTTCCATACCTACAAAGAGGACAAGGCATGGCCCCTCGTTTAGCTGCACTGCGTTTAACTCTGTTAGTTCCACAACGGGTTTGGGGTACCATGGAAATTCTTTACAGTCAACATCGTGAAGAACCTCAACTCTTCCCTGTCGTGTAATGACTTCTCCTTTGGGATCCAATATAATAAGATTGGGAATACCTAGATGGGAAAAAAGAAGAAGAAAAAAATGCACAGAAAAACATTATTACAGATGACTAGGATCATGGTACTGCCGAAACAATTGTTTTCTCGAAACATTATAAAAAAACATTCACACTGATTAAAATAAATTTATCATAGTTAAAGGGGTATTAAACCCAAAAGGAAACATTGTACTGCAAGCTTACCATTCTTAGATGTGGTGGCTGCAGTAGTTTCCTTTTTAGGCTCTTTCTTTCATTTTCCCCTGGTAAGAATTAAAGAAAGGCTTTGTTCACATTTGCGGTTGGGATTGGTAAATACACGTGGTTGATGTCTGTTTTTACTGTCCTTCCAACCTCTCCCGTTTAAGCTGCAAAGGCCAGGTGCCACAGCATAGTAAAAATTCAACAGAACAAGCTCTCTTACAGATGTATCAGTTTACAGGGATGAGACAAACCATTTACCATTAACAGGGGCTCTTCCTATAATCCGTTTTATTTATGTAAAATTTTTATTCCAAAAAGAAAAAAAAATGGTTTGCTGTAACTGATTGTAAAGTGTTAGCTATAGTTTGGCTTTAATTTGTTAGTGTATTTAAATCTGCTAGTACATTTAGCATCCCCAACCCCCCACCCCCAAACTGACAATGCTGCTGTCTGCTGTGCGCCCTGTACTTGCTCATCCAGAATGTTTATCCAGAGTGAGGGCACTCTACTATAGGTAAAAGCAGAGGGGAAAATACTAAGAAAAGAAAACTAATACAACCGCCACATCTAAGGATTTGTAAGCTGCGATATATGACATTTTTGATTTTGAGTTTAATACCGCTTTAAAGAAATTCTTTACAAGAGTTAATTGGTTACATTAAGGGGATTGTAATCAAAGAGCCTGACAAATGATCCAAGACAGAATGTTTTGTACTGGAGTGGGTCATGTTGTGTGTCTGAAATTGTGTATGAAGTCACACTTGTTTGTGAAGTGAGACGATATTTTAGTTAGGTCTTCAGCTCTCACTATTTCTGTTTCTCAAATATTGGAACAACCAAGGAAGGAGATTCTCAGAAGCACTTCACAGAGATTGAACATCACACTGGTGCTGCACTAATTAAGGATGCTCCCAATATCTACTATTCAATGAAAGTCATTTTTTTTTTTGAAAATTTGCTTTTTGCAAGTTTTGTTGTATTCACACAACTATTCCAACTTGCTTTGTGAAACATTTTATACACCCAGGCACAGCATTTGGAACCGCATATAGAAGGTACTAAAATCTCAGCACCAGTTCCACCTATTCAGTGTTCAGCGCTTTCCCTCCAAAGCAATACAAGGGGTTTCCAGCATCAGTGCCTACAGGTGCTGCTGTCTGCATTCAATTCAAACATACAGCTATGACCCAGTTCAAACTGGTGCGACATGCGCTCCAACTTGGAGAACATAAGTCGCGCCCCATTAAATGCAATAGAACCCTTCTAACAGGAGCGACTTTTAAAGACACACAGTTGGTTTACTGAAACTGGAGAATGCAAGATCTGGTGTAGCTGTGCATGGTAGCCAATCCGCTTCTAACTTCCATGTGTTCAATTAACCCATTTACAACCGCCCGCCGCAGTTATACTGTAACTATACATTGGTTGCATGTAGGAGGCTAGGGGGCGAGTGTGCTCCCGCCCCCGCTTGTCAACGGGGAAGCCGATACAGCGGGCAGGTGGCTCTGATTGCCGTCTGACACCCAAGATTGCTACCCGCTGAGAGAGAAGGACGGTCAGCTGTTGTAAACACTCCACAAACACAAACTCCCTGGAATGATCATAGAGCCCATGTGATCCTTCTATATAGGAACACAGGTCTCTGTGGTCATCTCAGAAGCCACGCCCCCCCCACAGTTAGAATCACTCCCCTAGGCTCACATTTATCCCCTTGATCACCCTCTATGTTAACTCCTTCCCTGCCAGTGTCATTATTACAGTAACAGTGCATATTTTTTAGCACTGATTACTGTAGTAATGTCACTGGTCCCCCCAAAAGTGTTGAAAATGTAGGTTAGGGGTCCGATCTGTCTGCCGCAATGTTGCAGTCCCGCAAAAAAAAAAAATTGCAGATCGCCGCCATTACTAGTAAAAAAAAAAAAAACAATTAAAAAAAAAAGACATAAATCTTTCCCGTAGTTAGTAGAGGCAATAACTTTTATGCAAACCAATCAAAATACGCTTATTGTGATTTTTTTTACCAAAAATATGTAGTAGAAAACAAATTGGCCTAAAATGTTAAAAAATTTTGGTTTTTAATTTTTTTTTTTTCGGTAATGTCATATAGCAGAATGTAAATATATATTTTTTTTTCTTCAGAAGTATCGCTCTTTTTTTGTTTATAGCGCAAAAAATAAAAATCGCACAGGTGATCAAATACCACCAAAAGAAAGCTCTATTTGTTGGAAAAAAGGACGTAAATTTTGTTTGGGTACACCATTGCAAAAAAAAAGTGGCCTGGTCATTAAGGGGGCAAATCCATCCGGTCTTAAAGTGGGTAAAGCGTTAGTTACCCTAACCAATAAATAAAAAAAAAATGGATCCTATTATCTTAACCACTTGCCCACTGGGCACTTCTAACCCCTTCCTAACCATGCCATTTTTAAGCTTTCAGTGCGCTCTCATTTTGAATGAAAATTACGCAGCCATTCAACACTGTACCCATATGAATTTTGTAAAAAGATGCATTTTTCTTTGTTTCGGTTATAAAATTTTGCAGATTAGTAATTTTTATCATACATTTTGGACAAAAGTTATACTGCTACATATCTTTGGTAAAAATAACCACAAAAAGTATATATTAGTCGGTCTTTGTGAAGGTTATAGAGCAGTGATGGTGAATCTTGGCACCCAGATGTTTTAATATACATTTCCCATGATGCTCAACTACACTGCAGAGTGCATGAGCATCATGGAAAATGTATTTCCAAAACATCTGGGGTGCCAAGGTTCACCATCACTGTTACAGAGTCTACAAGCTATGCCAATCATTGAATGACCTGATGTTTCTTGAGACACTAACAAGCCAGGACAGTAAACCCTTCACAAATGACTCTTTTTTGGAAAGTAGACATTCCAAGGTATTTAATAATTTAGTAAGAGGCATGGTGAGTTTTTTTAAGTTTACAATTTTTTTTTCTTTTCTCACACAATTGTCATATTACGTTATTTTTCACACACTGTCTAGACATACTTGCAACTACACCCCAAAGCGCATTCTGCTATTCCTCCCGAGTATGGCGATACCACATGTGAGACATTTACACAGCCTGGCCACATACAGAGGCTCAACATGCAAGTGGCACCTCCAGACGTTCTAGGAGCATAAATTACACATATCATTTCCTGACAACCTATCACACTTTTGAAGGCCTTGGAGCACCAGGACAATGGAAACCCCCATGAAATCACTCAATTTTGGAAAGCAAACACCCCAACTTATATTCTATGAGGCATTATGAGTCTTTTGAACATGTCATTTTTTTCCAAATGTTTTTGGAAAATGTGGAAAGAAAATACATTTTTTTTTTTTTTTTTTACACAAAGTCAATTTAGAAGATATTTCGAAGACACAGCATGTGTATACTACAAATTACACCCTAAATCACATTCTGCTACTCCTCCCAAGTATGGTGATACCACATGTGTGAGACTTTTACACACTCTGGAGACATACAGAGGCCAAACATCCAAGTAGCACCTCCAGGCGTTCAAAGAGCATAAATTACACACATAATTTCCTGACAACCTATCACATTTTTGAAGGACCTGGAGCCCCAGGACAATGGAAACACCCACAAAACAACCAAATTTTGGAAAGAAAACACCCCCAACTCATAATTTAGGAGGCATTATGAGTCTTTTGAACATGTCATTTTTTCCACAAGTTTTTGGAAAATGTGGAAAGAAAATGAAAACGCATTTTCTTCTTTTTTTTTTTACACAAAGTTGTCTATTTAGAAGATATTTCTAACACATAGCATGTACATATTACAAATTACATTCTGCTACTCCTCCGGAGTATGGCGATACCACATATGAGTCTTACAGAGCCTGGTCACATACAGACGCCCAACATGCAGGGAGCACCGTCAGGTGCTCTAGTGACATAAAATACAATCTAATTTCGTGACCACCTATTTGTGACGCACTTTAGAGCACTGTAGTGGCACTGATGTGGCATGGATGAGATACAGATGAGCACTGATGTCGCACGGGAGGAGCACTGATATGGCATGAGATGAGCACGGATGTGGCACAGGTGTGGAATGAATGAGGCACAGATGGGCATGAACAAGGCACAGATGGGCATGAACAAGGCACAGGTGGGCATGAACAAGGCACAGGTGGGCATGAACAAGGCACAGGTGGGCATGAACAAGGCACGGGTGGGCATGAACAAGGCACAGGTGGGCATGGATAGCCAATTAATGGGGCACAGATGGGCATGGATGAGGCATGGGTGAGCACTGTTGTAGTCTCCCTCCTCTCACGCTGTACAGATCAGATGGTACAGCGTGCGAGGAGAGGAGAGAGCTGAACAGGACACGAGCCGGTTTGTTGACAAGTGATCTCTCCATCATTGGATGGAGCGACCACGTGGTAAAGGGCCGCCGTCATTGGTCCTTTACCCTGATGCGCCGGGTCCGGCGGACCTAACGATCACGGACATTCCCTGGTGCATGAGTCTGGGAGGACATCATTGTACACTATCAGAACTAGCTGGCCTCGCTGTAGCCGTCATTCAGCTATGGCCCGATCAGCAAGTGGTTAGCCACTTGCCGACTGCTCACAGTAATCCTACTACGGCAGTGTGGCTCCCCTGGGTCCAGCGACGTAGACGTACGTCGCTGGACTCCTAGTGATTTTGGCACCCGCTGTGTTCAGACACAGCGGGAGTCGGACCGGAGGAGGAGAGGCGGCGATTGACGCCTCCCTTTCCCGATCATCACGAAACTGTGAGAAGACCCGCCTGCTTATGTAAACAAAGCAGGCGGATCTTCTCAGTGACAGACAGGGAGAGATCACAGGATTCAGCATAGCTGAACCTGCGATCTCTGTCACAGAACCCTCCCCTCCCCCCCGTCATTAAGCATGAGGCATACATTTAACCCATTGATCACACATAGGGTTACCCCCTTCCCTGCCAGTGTCATTATTACAGTAACAGTGCATATTTTTAGCACTGATTACTGTAGTAATGTCACTGGTCCCCCCAAAAGTGTCAAAAATGTCAGTTAGTGGTCCGATCTATTACACTCAATCCCACAAAAAATATGTAGCAGAAAACAGATTGGCCTAAAATGTTAAAAAAATTTGATTTTTACATTTTTTTCTTTGGGAATGTTATATAGCAGAATGTGAAAAGTATATATATATATATATATATATATATATATATTTTTTTTTTTTTTTTTTTTTTAAATTGTCGCTCTTTTTTTGTTTATAGAGCAGAAATAAAAAAAAAAAAAAAAAAAAAAATCGCACAGGTGATCAAATTAATGGGAAAAAAAGATGTAAATTTTGTTTGGGTACAGCATCGCACGACCGCGAAATTGTCCATTAAAGTAACGCAGTGCCGAATCGCAAAAAATGGATTTTTGTAAAATCTTACCGTAAAATCCTTTTCTCTTAGCTCATTGACAGACGTAGTCCTCGGTGATACAGCACCTTCGGGTTTATGTTGCCTCCACAGGAGTAGGACTAGACAGGAAATAAAATGCTCTGGCCACACCTTAGGGGCAGTCCCAGAGGGTATATCCTCTCTCTCTCTGCCTCAGCAAATCAGTTATGTCACAAAAGCAGTCTTTAGAGAATTTAACCCAACCCAACTCAAAAACAGAGGGGCGGGTACTACGTCTGTCAATGAGCTAAGAGAAAAGGATTTTACGGTAAGATTTTACAAAAATCCATTTTTCTCTATCGCTCATTGACAGACGTAGTCCTCGGTGATACAGCACCTTCGGGAAGTCCCAGAGCAGTATCACAAATGAGGGGTGGGAAAATGGAAATCAAATCCAATCTAGAAGGCCCAACCGGTGCCAATTAGAAGTTTACAATGCTCATCCTTAATGATGAGACTCAACAAAAAAATTTTCAAACAGAAAAAAACCCTCGAGGTAGACCACCGGTCTCCTCAAATAGCGGCCTGCAAAACCTTGCGGCCAAATGAGGCATCCGCCGATGCCATCACATCAATTTTATAAAATTTTGTAAAGGTATGTACCGACGACCAGGTGGCCGCCTTACATACCTGGACCACTGACGCCTGATGGCGAAAGGCCCAGGAAGTACTGAGCGCTCGAGTGGAGTGTGCCCTAACAGGGAACGGAGGACTCTGACCCTTAATAGAATAAGCCTGTACCACCGTCTGTCTAATCCATTTGGCAATAGTCGCGGCAGATGCAGGCAACCCCTTTCTGGGGCCATCCGTGATCACAAAAAGTGAATCCGTCTTACGGAATGATTCCGTAGCTTTCAGGTATACCCCCTGATTGCCCGAACCACATCCAAGGAATGCAACGCATGTTCCCGATGATGATTGGGCTGAGGACACAAGGAAGGTAGTACAATATCTTCATTCAGATGAAAATCTGAAACCACCTTTGGAAGAAAGGATGGCTTAGGATGAAGCACTACCTTATCCCTATGAATCACTAAGTATGGGGACTGGCATGATAAAGCAGCCAGTTCTGACACCCTGCGTGCAGAAGTGATAGCCACCAAGAAGGCCACCTTCTGGGATAATGTAAGCAAGGGAATCTCCCTGATGTTTTCAAAAGGAGGTTTCTGTTGAACCGACAAAACCAAATTAAGATCCCAGGGCGGTAAGGGCGCGCGGACTGGTGGAGCCAAGTGCCGCACCCCCTGGATGAAATTCCGCACCAAGGACTTGGTAGCTAAAGGTTTCTGAAAGAAGATTGCTAATGCTGAAACTTGACCCTTGATGGTGCTCATGGCTAGCTTCTGCTCAACCCCTTTCTGCAGAAAGGCCAATTTTCGAGTCACCGAATAGGTACGTGGAGGAAATCCTAAAGATTCGCACCACGCGATATAAGTCTTCCATGTGTGATAATAGACTCTGCTGGAAGTCGCTTTCCTTGCTTTAATAAGGGTAGGAATGACTGAAGCTGACAACCCTCTGTCCTTCAGTACTTGGGTCTCAATGGCCAGGCCATTAAAACCAGCGACTGTAAAGCACAATGGTAGATTGGTCCTCGAGACCGCAGACACTCCCTGAGACGCAGTTCCCACGGAACGTCCGCGACTAGCAAGTCCAAGTCGGCCAGGCCGGCTTGGCGAGGCCAGCCTAGAATTTCTAGGACCACTGGCACTGACGGGATTTGAACCAGGCGTCCCCAGAGCTATCTGGCCCCGACCATCCGAGAAAGTCTGGTCGTTCTCTGTTCCCACACATTTATCCGACACCTGATTCCTATCAGGAACGGTGATCTCTCCTGGTTGAATCTCAGGGACCGAAGTCACCCGGGTAGAGGCTTCTTGGTCTGTCTGGTCAACCAGATCCGATTCCTGTGGGGAATAGAGACTAATCTTAGAAAAAGGTAAAGTAAAAGATCTGTTCAGGGAACGGTGACTACCGCTCCCTGTAGCACTTAAATGTTGGAAGGGAAGAATCGCACCGGTAGTAGTAGTCGATGCTCGATCTAATGTCCTGAATACCGGTGAAAACGCCCCCCCACCCTCAAACCGGGTGGGGGCGTACCTTCAGGCTGTGTAATCCTTTGCTTCGGGTTTGGCTGAGTCGGTCCTCTGTTTGTCCGACCAGCCTTTCTTGAACCCTCCTGGAGGAGTCTTGCCTTTCCCGCTTGTTCCAGCCGGGCGTGCGAACCCTTTATGGGCGGTAAAGAAAGGTCCTCGCTTGTTGCGAGGTCCCTTAGCTTTAGCAGCCTGTGGCAAGAAAGTGCTCTTGCCCCCAGTGGCATCTTTAATGATTTCATCTAGGGTGGCCCCAAATAGGCAATTCCCCTGAAAAGGGAGATTCGTCAAGGTCTTTTTGGAACCTAGGTCAGCTGACCAGCATTTTAACCACAGCACACGTCTGAGGATTACCGCTGACATAGATGCATGCCCTAATAGGGGAGTAGTGTCCAAGGCTGCGTCACAGATAAACTGTAGCCCTTGTATAATCCGTTTCATCAAATCAGATGTTTCCTGGGGAATATCTTTTCCCCTAAGGTCTTGGCGTACCAATCTCGCCCATTCCGTAAGTGTCTGGGAAACTAGACCAATAACAATTACTGGTCTAAATGCTGACCCTATCAGAGAGAAGATAGTGCGGGACTCTGCTTCCATCTTCCGATCCACCGGATCCTTAAAGGACGAAGTGTCCTCCACTGGGATAACCGTGGCTTTATTCAGCCTGGAAATAGGTGGATCCACCACTGGTGGTACCGTCCATTTTTTAATGAGGGATTCCTCAAACGGATAGCGTCTAGCAATACGCTTGGAAATAGTAAAGGTACGTTTAGAATGCTCCCATTCTCCTTTAATTTTATTACCAAAACACTTGGGTACAGGAAAAACCTTCACCGTTTTGATGGGCTTGTTAGTACCAAAGGGAATCTCTGTTTCAGTTGCCTCTGCCGGTAAAACCTCAAGTCTTAAGGTTTCCTGCACCGCCACAACTAGTGCGTCCACCAATGCTTCTTCCTGAATTATGGCGGAAGAATGCACGTCCTCCTCACTGTCTGAGGGAGCTTTACCTGAGATAACAGCCCTTGCAGAGGGACCTGCAGCTGCAGTGACCATCTCTGAATCTGAGTCAGAGGTGTCAGATATTATAGGGGTAGGCGGGGGTCGCTTTCTTGACCCCCTTCCCTGACAGGCCGCCTCCACCCGAGCCACCATAGACTCCAAAACTGCTGTAAATGCATCCATGCTCTGTGCACCGGCGGGTCCCGAGGCCCCCTCGAGGGAAACAGGTGGGGGTACTTGTGTGGCAGGGTCCATGATTATTCCAGTAACTACCCGGAAACTTCAATCCAACTTAAATAAAAAACTTTTTTTTTTCCAGACCCCCAGCGCCACAAAAGCCCCTCAGTGTTACCTGCTAGGGATCCCTATCGAGCGAGAGAGAGAGAGAGAGATAGACCCCCAGGCTCACCACTTGATGCTCAGAGTTCACTTGCAACAGGTTACAGCGCTGTGTCCACAAACAGGAAGTCTTTTGGCTGGCTGCCCAGGAAGAAAGGAGGCGGCTCCGCCCCTCTGCACGCCTTCCGGCGCCTCCCCTAGCTCCACGAGGTGTTGGAGTCACCTCAAACATGGCCGCCCCCATGCTGCAGACACGAGGCTACGCCAAAATGGCGGCCTCGTGCGATCTACGGCGGTTTGCACAGCATAGCGGCGTCCTGCAGTAACTAGGCATCGCAAAACCTTTCTCTCATGGAGATCAGCTTGACCGGCGGTACCGAACCCTGGCGGAACCGCATGGCCGTCGGGAGACCTGCTTCAGCTGGAGGAATGACCTGGCAAGCCGCATCCCTGTCCTGGGACTTCTGACAGGTAGGATACTTCTTGTAACACAGTAAGCTTCCAGTGCTGCCACATATTGCAATCATTTAAGCATACTTTGTAATTAGATTGTCAGCTCCCAAACCAAGCCTGCAGGCTTTTTGTACACAAAAATCACACTCAATTAGGGGGATCTGTGACATGTTATAGGATAGAGGGGAACCCATCCTTACCATTACAGAGAGGGGCCC
Organism: Pelophylax lessonae; assembly: GCF_965119305.1. Taxonomy (NCBI): domain Eukaryota; kingdom Metazoa; phylum Chordata; class Amphibia; order Anura; family Ranidae; genus Pelophylax; species Pelophylax lessonae. Next base: position 394,555,955 of record NC_138769.1, on the reverse strand, counting down.
GCGTTCACCACAAGACCCGTCAGGGGGAAAAGGGGAACATACTACTCACCATACCGGAACCAGGCGGGCGCCATTCCTGACAGTACCCCTCTCCACCGAAGTTGGAGGGCTGTCGACCAATACGGACGCCGTGACTCATGGTCCTTGGCGTTTCAGCGAGAAGTTTAACTCGCAGGGTCAGTCCCTCCAGTGGGACAATGTCGTGGCCGACCCAGCGCGGAGCTATGGCCTGCACGCGCTCGTAGGCTGAACTGGGGTGACCACTGGATCTCAACATCCCGCCCGTCGCCCAGTTCAGCTTTCTTGCTTGAAGATCTCACAGGAACACTGGAGAAAAAAAGCTGTCTAAAAAATCTTTTCTAAGAAAAAAATCCTGCCAGGACCGAAGATCCCAGCAAGGTATCTAGGTCCTTACTCCTGACTAGACAGAAAAAAACTGATTTGCTGAGGCAGAGAGAGAGAGGATATACCCTCTGGGACTGCCCCTAAGGTGTGGCCAGAGCATTTTATTTCCTGTATAGTCCTACTCCTGTGGAGGCAACATAAACCCGAAGGTGCTGTATCACCGAGGACTACGTCTGTCAATGAGCGATAGAGAAATAGGGCCTGGTCAGGAAGGGGGTAAAATCTTCCGGGGCTGAAGTGGTTAAAACAGGTTAACCACTTGCCGACAGCCCGCCACAGTTTTAGGGCTATGTCAGTCATGCGAGTTGTGCTAGGGGGCCAACTGATGGCGCGCTCCCGCCCCCACTAGGCAGCGGGTATGCTGATCCACCAGCGATCACTCCCCACTAAAAGAGTATTGTAAACACAGCTGACCATTTTTTCTCTGAAATGATCACAGAGCGCCTGTGATCCTTCTATATAGGATTACAGGTCTCTGTCGTCATTTCACAAGCCCATCCCCCATACAGTTAGAAAACACTCCCCTAGGTTTACACTTAACCCTTTGATCACTACTGTGTTAACCCCTTCCCTGTCAATGTCATTTCTTACAGTAACAGTGCATATTTTTTAGCACCGATTACTGTAGAATGGTCACTGGTCCCCTCTAAAGTGTAAAAAATGTCAGTTAGGGGTCCAATCTGTCCGCAGCAATGTCGCAGTCCTGCTAAAAATATCACAGATTGCTGCCATTACTAGTAAAAATAAATAAATAAATAAAAATGACAAATCTTTCAAAAAAAAAAGTTTTCAGATGTGATAGCTTTTGCGCAAACCAATCAAAATAGGCTTGTTGTGATTTTTTTTTTTACCAAAAATATGTAGCAGAATACAAATTGGCCTAAAAGGATGAAAAATTTCGATTTTTTTTTTTTTTTGGGAACGTTATATAGCAGAATGTGAAAAATTATTATTTTTTTTTATTTTTCAGAATTGTGTTTTTTTTTTTGTTAATATCGCAAAAAATAAAAAATCGCAAGAGGTGATCAAAAACCACCAAAAGAAAGCCCTATTTGTAGGGAAAAAAGGACATAAATTTTATTATTGGTACAGTGAGCCCTGATATCGTGGTAAGTGTACGTGCCTCTGTCATTCGTAGTTTTCCTCCGATATCCTCTCCCCCATTCTCTCCTCCCTCTCTGCCTGTCAGCTCTGATCGCTCCCCAGCCCTGCTGGTATCCTAACTTAGTGTTGGTACATTTCCATTGGTTATAATAAATGATTTCCCCCAGTGTATGTGCTTTGGAAAAAGTACACTGCTAAATACCTTATTTTATAGTGGCACTCAGGTGACCGGCCACCTCTCTCCTCTCCTCCTTCTGGCTGATGTCAGTGGGGGTTTCTCAGCCCAGCCCACTTTGCTGTCAGATCGACAAAGGCGGCCGGTCACCTGAGTGCCACTATAAAATAAGGTATTTTGTGGGGTATTTTTTACAAAAACACATACACTGGGGCAAATCATTTATTATAACAGAAGGGATTGTAGCACCAACACTAAGTGGCTTAACAACCACTTTAAGCTTTTTTACAAAAAAACAGGAAACCGACTGGTTTCTATGCAGAGCTGCACCAGATTTTGCACTCTCCAGTTTTAGTAAATCAACCCCAAAGCATCAAAAAGTATAGATGATATTGGTGTACAACCCAGGCTTCTCTCACAAGTGATCCTGAGGTAATAAGGTCATCCCTGAGATACATACCATGCCAACCTGATCAATGTTGCAGCACAGAAATGCAGCCAACTTCTTTTTTCTGAACACCAGATAATTTTACATTGCACATTCTGAAACAGATGTGTCCAAAATATCAGTGGCAATATTAAAACAAGCCTAATATTACGAGAATTTTGGCCAGGCTAAAGGAAGAAATATCCATCAGTATTATGGCAAGCTTAAAATGTTGCTCACTGCCATCAATCAGAGGGAACCCTATCTTGGAAGCTTGTTCAATTTGAGTGGAGTAATATTTTAGCAGCAAGCAGACAAAAAGTTGCACAGCACAGGCGCCAGAAAGCAAATTTAGCCACCGTGATGTAAGGAATTCTCAGAATGTTGGCTTCATTACACAGAACTCAGATAAATGTACATTTACACGTCATTCACACTGAATGCAGCTTTGAAATCGTGCAATGTAATCTGAATTCGCACAATTTCAAAGCTGCATGTCAGTGCGACTTTGGGAACATCTGTGCGGCTTCTTGATGTCTATGCAAGTCGCAACCGAGAGTAGGTGTAGGAATGACTTGTTCAAATCGATGAGGCACCACAAAGTCGGCGCTGTACCGATTTGAACATGGCCATTGCCGACAATACAGTGCGACTTGTCATGCAATTTGACCTACCAAATTGCATGACAAGTCGCTTCAATGTGAACAAGGGCTTACTGCACTTTTTGATGGCACAGTTGCTTTGTTTGCTTGATATCATTAGCTGTTTAAAGACTGACTTTTTTTTTTTAGTTGCCTGACTGAATCAGAAATAGTGGGGCAAATTACCGTATTTTGTAAAAATGATAAAGTCTGATTATTTTAAATAAAATATTACTAACAAACTATTAGGACAGTTTCTAAAATAAATGAAAGAGAAAAGTGCTTGTTTTGTTACTTTTCTGAAAAGCAGTTTCTGTGTGCAAAGAAAAAAAGGTTTAGCCGATTGTTTGATAATGACACAGAAAGCTTGCTCTGAATATAAACACATGGCGAAACCCACATATACAAATCAAAATTTGTTAACACAGGCTTGATTCAGAGCAGATCAGCCTGTGCTCAAGTATGTAGGGCTATATGCTTACAGCATGATCTCTGGGACTTCCTCCACACATTTCTTGCAATGCTACTACATCTAATCTGCGCTTTAGGGACCGCTCCTAATCCCCAGAAAATAAACCGTACAAACAGAAAACATGTTCTTTAACCACATGACAACCAAAATCTTTCAATGTAGTCATCCGGTTTAAAAGGTCAGGCACACACACACACACACACACACACACAATATTAGAATGTAACTATACATCTGCTACCTTGCCCAATTCTTACCTAAAAGATGTATGGCTTTGTTTTTGTTTTTTCGAGAATTATGCTAATTTAGGTGGATGCAGCATTGGTACGAGGTGCGGCCGGCTCAGGCTCTCAGTGGCTCGCTAGAAGGCTAACTCTGGTGTAAATTAGGGCACCTGGCAGATCCCACCTTTCATTGTCGTGTTGGTGCAGTGCCTGGACTGACACTCGACTCAGCCTTTTAGCGCGCCACTGAGAGCCTGAGCCAGCCGAACCCCACCCCTCCACAGTTGTCTGTGACATCAGCAAAGAGTGGACTTTTCTGCTGAAAAAAGGGGCACAGAAGTGCAGAACGAATTGCACTCCTGTGATCCATAGGAGATGTACAGCCAAATGAGCTTTGGCTGTACATTTCCTTTAAGGGACCCTTTTTAAGCATACAAAAATAAATAAATAAATAATACAAAAAAGCAAAGCAGCCTAAGGCATTATGTACACTGGGCTTAAAAAATTAAATTTTTTTCAGCTTATAAATATACTTCTACGTTTGCCTATGTGCCCATGAACACATAGCCGTTCACAGGTGTATTGGAAGAGAAGCGTTTACAGGGGAGGAGTGTTTGGACAAAAGAAATTCAGAATGCATTCATATTTTTCCCAATAGAATGCGTGAACATGCATAAATGTAAAATATGCGGGATTTACTACTTTTTAGTCAGCACTTCTCCTACCAGGAAAAAATGGATTTTTGTAAAATCTTACCGTAAAATCCTTTTCTCTTAAGCTCATTGACAGACGTAGTCCTCCTTGATTAATATCAACTCGGGTTATACTGCCCTCTACAGGAGTAAGACTAGACAGGAAAGAAAACGTTCTGGCCACACCCTAGGGGCAGTCCCAGAGGGTATATCCTCTCACTTCCTGCTACAGCAAATCAGTTATGTCACAAAGCAGTGTTTAGAGAATTTAACCCAACCCAACTCAAAAACAGAGGGGCGGGTACTACGTCTGTCAATGAGCTTAAGAGAAAAGGATTTTACGGTAAGATTTTACAAAAATCAATTTTTCTCTGTCGCTCATTGACAGACGTAGTCCTCCTTGATTAATATCAACTCGGGACGTCCCAAAGCAGTGCCACAAATGAGGGGTGGGAAAATGGAAATCAAAATCCAATCTAGAAGGCCCAACCGGTGCCAACTAGAAGTTTTATAGGCTCATCAATCAAAAGATGAGACTCAACTGAAATTCCAACGGAAAAAAACCCTCGAGGTAGACCACCGGTCTCCTCAAATTGCGGCCTGCAAAACCTTGCGGCCAAATGAGGCATCCGCCGATGCCATCACATCAATTTTATAAAATTTTGTAAAGGTATGCACTGACGACCAGGTAGCCGCCTTGCAAACCTGGACCACTGACACCTGATGGCGGTAGGCCCAGGAAGTACTGAGCGCTCGAGTGGAGTGCGCCTTAACAGGGAACGGAGGATTCCGACCCTTAATAGAATAAGCCTGTACCACCGTCTGTCTAATCCATTTGGAGATAGTCGCGGCAGATGCAGGCAACCCCTTTCTGGGGCCATCTGTGATCACAAAAAGTGAATCCGTCTTACGGAACGATTCCGTAGTCTTCAGGTATACCCTGATTGCCCACACCACATCCAAGGAATGCAACGCACATTCCCGAGGATGACTGGGCTTAGGACACAAGGAAGGTAGCACAAGTCTGAAACCACCTTAGGAAGTAAAGATGGCTTCGGATGAAGAACTACCTTATCCCTATGAATCCCCAGATCTGGGGAATGACACAATAATGCAGCCGTGCAGAAGTGATAGCCACCAAGAAGGCCACCTTCTGGGATAATGTAAGCAAGGGAATCTCCCTGATATTTTCAAAGGGAGGTTTCTGAAGAACCGACAACACCAAATTAAGATCCCAGGGCGGTAAGGGCGCGCGCACTGGCGGAGCCAAGTGCTGCACCCCCTGGATGAAATTCCGTACCAAGGAATGAGTAGCCAGAGGTTTCTGGAAGAAGATTGCTAACGCTGAAACCTGACCCTTGATAGTGCTCAAGGATAGTTTCTGCTCAACCCCCTTTTGCAGAAAAAAACCAAGATTCGGGTCACCGAATAGGTACGTGGGGGAAAATTCCTACGATTCACACCACGCAATATAAGCCTTCCATGTGCGATAATAGACTTTGCTGGAAGTCGCTTTCCTTGCTTTAATTAGAGTAGGAATAACTGAAGCTGACAATCCTCTGTCCTTCAGTACCTGGGTCTCAATGGCCAGGCCGTTAAAGCCAGCGACTGTAAAGCACGATGGAAGATCGGTCCTTGAGACCGCAGATCCTCCCTGAGAAGAAGTCTCCAAGGAGCGTCCGCGACTAGTCTTGCCCAAGTCGGCGTACACGGCTTGACGAGGCTAGCCCGGAATTACCAGGATAACTGGAGTTCCCTCCACCTCTATCCTGCGGAATCTCAGCAGTAACTTGAGAGGGGGGAAGACGTACAGTAGCTGATACTTCCCCTACGGGGCGCTCAGCACGTCTGCTGCTTCCGCTAGAGGATCGCGGGCGCGAGCCCTGTTGAGCCAACCTGCCAACAGATCCATATTCGGGGTGCCCCAATGAAGGGACAGCTGGTGAAATACCTCTGGATGAAGAGACTATTCCTCTTGATCCAGAATCTGACGGCTGAAATAATCTGCCTGTCCACCCCCGTGATAAATATTGCGGAGAGAACTGGAACAACTGTTCCCCCAATAAGAATGTTGGTCACTTCTATGGCCGCCAGGGCACTCTTGGTGCCCCTTGGTGATCGACATAAGTCATGACTGTGGCATAGTCCGATTGGATCCGAACCGGGCTGCCCTGGAGCTGCTCGGTCCAGTAAATCAGACAAAATCTGATCGCTCTCAGTTCCAACACATTTATCGGTAACCTGGAATCAGAAGAAATGACTTCCCCTGGCTGAGCATCGGAGACCGAAGCCACCAGACCAGAGCCTCCCTGGTCCGCTCGCTCAACCGGATCCGATTGTCCAGAGAATCGAGATTCCGATTCCATTTGAGAAGAATCTCCTCTTAGAGAATTCGGGTATGAGACTGGGCAGACGGTACTGCCTCTAAGGAGGCGACCATCAATCCCAGCCAGTTGACGGACAGCAACATCCGAATCATTGACTGAATCTTCTGGAGTTTCTCCGCATGGAGAAACACTCTTGACAAGGATGTATCCAAAATTAGGCCCAAATAGTTCAGTCTCCTGGGGGGAACCAGGGATGATCTTTGGGAAAAGCAACGAAAAACGCTGATGTCCTGCAAAGATGGGGATATGAAGATAGGCATCCTAAATGTCTATGGACGCCAGGAAATCCCCCTGATGCAGGGAGGCCACCACTGTATGGATGGGCTCCATCTTTTCCAAGACCAGAATTGGACGTACCTAGCCCTTTTTCCTGGGCATTGTGAACAGGTTCGACTAGAACTCCTCCAAGGAATGGGAACTACCACTGCTTGTTGCATCAAGCTGTCCCCCGCAAAGCTTTTTAAGCGACCCGGGGATGTCAAATATTGGAAGGGAAGAATCGCACCGGTGGAAGTGATCGAAACTCAATCTTGTATCCCGACCATATGACCTTGCGAACCCCTTTATCCGGGATTCGGGAAAGCCCTGGATCCTGAAACCGGTGAAGACGTCCCCCCACCCTAGAAATGGGTGGGGTCCCTTCTGTCAATCCAACGGGATAACAGTGGCTTTATTTAGTCTGGAAATCGGTGAGTCCACTATTGGTGGTACCGTCCATCTTTGTAATGAGGGATTCCTCAAAATGATAGCGCCTAGCAATGCGTTTGGAAATAGCAGGGGCTCGTTTACGGACGACCCCATTTGGGCAAGGGAAACCCTTCACCATTTTGGTAGGCTTGCTAGTACCAAAAAAGGAATATATGAGTCTCTGCCGGTGTAACCTCAAGATTTAAGGTTTCCCAGACAGACACAACTAGTGCTTCCACCAACGCTTCTTGTGCTATGGCAGAGGCAGAAGCGTCCTCCTCAATGTCTGAGGAGACCGTACCTGAGACAACAACCCCAGAAAAGGGACTCCAATGATCAGCTCAGAATCCATATCTGAAGTATCAGATGACATAGGGGTAGGCGGAGGGTCGCTCTTCTTGACCCCCGTCCCTGACAGGCTACCTCCACCTGGGATACCAAAGACTCCAAAACTGCTGATAATGCATCATCACAAGTGGGGTACTGGAGGGTCCTGCGGCCACCCCGAGGGGATCAGGTGGGGATACATGTGTGGCAGGGTTCATGTAACAAGACACTTGCCAGCAAACACAAAAAAATTAATTGCAAGAAAAAACATTTTTTTTTTTCTACTTAGTCCCCCAGCGCAATAGCGCCCCTCAGTCTACCTGCTTGGACCCCTCAGAAAGAGAGAGAGAGAGAGACCCCAAGGCTCACCTGATGCACAGAAGTTTCTTATCAACTTGCTTCCAGCACTGTCTGTTACAGACAGGAAGTCTTTGGCTTGCTTTTACACGCCTTCCGGCGCCTCCCAATTACTCCACGAGGTGTTTGGTCACCTCAAACATGGCCGCCCCCATGCTGGAGACATGAGGCTTCGCCAATATGGCGGCCTTGTGCGATCTGCAGGAAAATGGCGGCGGCCTGTGTAGGATAGCGGCGGCTTGCAAGCTAGCAGCGGCCTGCGGGAGGTGTGCATTCGGCCTGTGCGGCCTGCGGGAGTGCCTCGGCCTGCGGGAGGTGTCCTCGGCCTGCGGGAGGCTGTGCGGCCTGTGGAAGTGACCGGCTTTCTGGAGGGATGGCGATCTGTGGCTGCAGTAACTCAGGCATAGGCATCGGCCTGTGTACACACTATGACAGGTAGGATACCTCTATACCTCAATAGTAATGCCTTTTAGTAGTCTGCCACTGACTTCAGTCATCCTTACAGTCATATAGTGACTTTAGATAGTCAGCTCCCAAAACAAGCCTCCTGGTTTCTATTCACAAAATCACACTCAAATTGGGGGATCTGTGACCTGTTATAGGATAGAGGGGAGACCCAGAAACTGAGTGTCCGACCATCCCAGAGAGGGGCCCGCGTCCACCAACAAACCCGACAGGGGGAGAGGGGGAACATTCTACTCACCATACCGGAACCAGGCGGGCGCCAACTCCTGACAGAACCCCTCTCCACCGGAGTGGGGGGGCTGTCGAACAATGTGGACGCCGTGACTCTGCTGGTCATTGGCGTCCAGGCGAGACGTTTAACTCGCAGGGTCAGTCCGCGTCCAGTGGGACTATGTCGCGGCCGACCCAGCGCGGAGCTATGGCCTGCACGCGCTCGTAGGCTGAACTGGGATGACCACTGGATCTCAACATCCAGCCCGTCGCCCAGTTTCAGCGTGCTTGCTTGAAGATCTCACAGGAACACTGGAGAAAAAAAAGCTGTCTAAAAAAGTATTTCTAAAAAAAAATCCTGCCAGGACTGAAGATCCTAGCAAGGAATCTAGGTCCTTACTCCTAACTAGACAGAAAAAAACTGATTTGCTGTAGCAGGAAGTGAGAGGATATACCCTCTGGGACTGCCCCTAGGGTGTGGCCAGAACATTTTCTTTCCTGTCTAGTCCTACTCCTGTAGAGGGCAGTATAACCCGAGTTGATATTAATCAAGGAGGACTACGTCTGTCAATGAGCGACAGCTGGTAAAATGCTCAGTGTGCATGAGGCCTAAAGGAAGCAACTTGTAAGAAAAAGAATAGCATACTGGCATCTCCTGTGTCTCCTACTTTACCTCTGTTACAGTGTTGCAATCTTTACCAGTCTGTCTAGGATTTGACACTTCCAGGAACATTGAATTTCCCCTATCTACTGTCACACACTGTGGTTCCATCCTTCAAACTCTAATTGTACATCACAGCTGTAGTTACATCATCAATCCTGTAGTTACGTAGGGATTGGCAGAAGAAACTTCAGCCTATGGTGGAGGACTCAGGCATCCAACCCCTCCAGTTGTGTACAATGTTAAAGAGTCTTTCAAAGACTGCAGCACTAAAACGTGGATGGGAGGACTAAGACGTGCCATAGAAGAGGTGAGTATTACAGCAATTTCTTGTGCAGAAATCTTTTGGCCGCATTTTTTTTTTTTGAGAGCTTAAGATGGTTGCTCAACACTGCTTAGATTGGCTGGGTTTGCTTTACACGGAGATCTATGGTCTTCAGTAACATCAGACTTGTAAATGAGCGTGAGGAGAAAGAAAATATGGTCTGCATTACTAAGCAGGAAGCAAAGTATGGAAATACAATAGGCAGCTATGGCTGCTCATATCTATCTTTTCCAAAGCCACACACAGAAGCAAGGTTTTGAAATCATTAATGCTCACTAATAAAATCGAATTAAATAAAATTTAAGCTCACAGGAACACAACATAGATGTGTTCAATCCAAGCAGAAAGTGAAAATGTTTGGTGCATGACATTGTATATGGCTGCTGCTTTTGATTGTAAGAGCCACCATTGCTCTTATCAGGTGAACTATATGGTAACAGAGAGCTGAATGACAAATGATACTGCATTGTGTCATATGTGTAGCCATGTCTATAAGGCCCCGTTTACACCTGAGTAATTTTCTGCTTGAAGCTTGTAGCCCTAAAACACTAAACAGGCCAAACCCTATTAATTTCAATGTTTCCTGTTCATATATAAGCGTTCTGTCACCTGAAGCAAAACGCTTATGGGTCATAAAAGTACATGAGCTTCTTTTTGGCAGATTGGGCCCCATAGACTTCAATGGGAATGCCTTAAGATGTGCGTCATGAGGTTTTTACAAGCACCCTGATGCTTGTTTTCTGCTCAACGCAGCTCTCCACCCCTTATCTCCTCCGCCTAGTGCTTTCTATTGGCTAAACAAAAACACCTGCAGCTGTAAAATGCTTGTAATACCCCTCCAAAAAAATGGCCAAAAGCGCTCAAAGAAAAACGCCTGAACGACGCTCTGCTCAGGTGGAAATGCAGCCTTACAGTCAGTTCTAAGAATGTTCCCATCTGCACAAATTATCCATTTATAGCTAGATAAAGTTGCTTTCTAAAAAGTCTATTTGTTTCCAAAGAAATAGCTGACTTGGCTCTTGGCTGAGAGTCAAATCTATAGTGTTCATTTTAGGACATCCCTCCTACACACCTTTGATCTATCCTTGTAACCACCCACACCCAAAGCCAGACCTCATCTGCCTGACATCACTGTATTCAGAACTGTAGGATCTGTAGCAGGAAAGAGGTGATTATACTAGGTCAGGAGGACCAATCTAGGAGGAAGACACATGTAGAAAAGATTTATGTAGGAGGATATCATATGCATAGTTTTTCATTTTGTCAGGCTTGCACAACTGAAGAGCATGAGAGGATATCATAACTTCAGAAATGCCTGAAATTCTGGCCTGGAACTGTCTAATTATCCACTCTTCTCTAGTGACAGTGCAAAGATAAGTGTGGATGTGCAATTTACAGCACACAGAAAAAGAAAATAAATGTTAAGATCTGCATTTCTTCCTGACATCCAAATGGCATCTAATCTGTAGAGCTCATTGATCATGACAACATAGATTCCAGATTAGGTTTTTTAAGAGGAAGTAAACTATTTCACAGAAAAACTTCAACTGTGCTTCTGCACAGGGTCTGAACAACAAAAACAGGATTGCAAAAAGAAAACTAAAAATGGTAATTTATATTCTAAAAATGACTTCTGAAACTAGACACTTTCTTTCATTCAGCTTTTCACTCACCTGTCCTGTTTGGTGCAATTCTTACTGTATAATAGTAAGGACAAAATATGTTATTTGGGTATGAAGAGTGTGGTTTGTAGATAGAAATGTTGGCTTATTTAAATATTGTAGCAATTCATGAAAAAATTTAAGCTTTCCAAGCCCTTGTTTGTGCATTCCCCTCATTCCATGTCAGAAAATACTAGTTACATTCCTTAACACTGCTGAGCCAGCACTGACTGGATTATGAGTTAGTGGAGCATCTTAAATACAGAGTTGTACTGCACAATCCAACAAAGTTTAAAAAAAAGAAAAAAGAAAAAAGTTCCTTCTCCTTACACAGCACCCTTGTAACAGAGAAAGCAGAAGAAAGAAGTGTGCAAGCTAAACTTGTGAAGTAAAAACAGCTTGTCAAGGACTGGTCCTCATCAAGTCACACTAAGTTAGCTTTCTGAAAGTCAACCTACAATATCTGTATAAAGTTTGCATGTAACCCGAAGGGCCAGAAGCATAACTAGAACCTTCAGGACACCAATGCAAGAATTTATAAAGGCCCGCCCCCAGCCGGGAACCTTTCCTCCTGAGCCCAATGGCATAACGCTAGGGCCTGGTTGCAAGTGCGACCATTGTGACTCTGGTAGTTCGGCCAATGGTGTTAGTAGTAGTTTATTTATGTTATTTTATTTTTTATAATTTTTTTTTACAGTTTTTAAGAGCCCTGAAGGGGAATTTGGTGAAATATCAGTTGTCTAAACAAATGTTTTACCTCAGACATGTGGTAAATGTGTCACGGGCGCAAATGGGGGCTAACCAACCTAAATAAATTAATTTCTGTGTTGTCGGCTGCTTCTAAGGTGACTCTACTGTTGTGTGAGTGTAAGGACACATGTCTTGTAACTAATTACTGCATTTTAAGGCATGTGGTAGGAGTGTTTATATAAGAATTACTTTGGACTGGGCTAGGTAATATAAATCCTACAAGCCAGATGCTTTTCTTGACAGTATAAGACACAGCCAAGTGATCTAATTGCTTGAATCAGTCTTAGGTCAAAGGTTATCTTTAATAGTGGTCTTATTGTATGTTCTAAATACTGAATCTAATAAGCAATACAATGCTGCCCCCTTTGGAGATGTTACTAAATGCAGTCTTGGGGTAACTCAGTATTTTCCAATATAAATATATCTATTGTATTAAATATATAATATTATAAATGGCTTACCAGATCCAATAACTGCCAGGGTACATGATGGAGATATAGATGGACATTTATGTATGTACTGAGAGTATGGACAAGTTTATATGTTGTGTTTTATGATTACTCTTAAATATAAAGAAATCATCCTTTAATTTTATTATCCAAAGTATTGGATTAATTAAAGAGGCGTGACTATGACCTCACCAGTTAATGTATAAAATGTCCCAACCAATGGGGATAATGTTCCTCCCTCTGGGTTTAACTTATGGTAATTTTAATAGTCCTTTGTTCAATACAATATAAAAAGGAGAACCCAGATGTGAGACATGACATTACTGACAACACACATTACACCTACAACACACACGCTACTCACATCCATTTATACTTCTCTACACATACTCCATCTTGCTCCATCATTTATCTGAAACTTTGAGGGACGCCAAACGAAAATCCTCCCTAACTGGCCACCATTTTAAGAAGGCATCCATCTTAAGGACTCTGGTAATGACCATTTGAAGCTAGCAGCCATCTTAAGTGTGGTAAATATACCTTGCTGTTTATTTGATATTATTCAATATTGTTTATTTCCTTCCTTATATGTTTTATATTGCATATTTAAGGGTAATAAGATTACAATCCCAGCCATATAAACCATAGTAGATTTTTCTCTAAAAAGCCAATTTTTGTTTTTATACATTTTTATTAATATCAGATTTAGCGCATTATTTGCGATTTTAGTCTCCCGTTTTGCATAGCTTATTCTCGCTCCATCTGCAGTGGAGTGATTGTCGGCTGCGCGATTCGCAGACAATTGTGGTCTGATTATGTAGAACACTTACCTATGGTTTATGCTATACCTGAGAAAAGGTAATCTTGTTTCATTTTTACTTTCATCATTGAGATACATTTCACATTGCATTTATCGTTTGTATTTTATGTAAAGTTATCTTTTTGTGTTACCTTAAGTCTGATCATTTATTGTGAATACATGCCTTGTGAATAAATATTTTTATATATTCCATACTGTAGACTGTACTAAGATTGGTATATGCTTTTAAAAAGAAATTAATCAATTAAAAAGAATTCGCTACATATTGATGTGTGGAAATAAGTTGAGATTCTTCCACCTTACAGATCTTTGCTTATTGACCTAAATAGACACTGTTCTATTCAGAGCAGTATAAATATTCTGACAGGTCAATGATGGTTTGGGGAGGCACATCCATGGGGGGGGATGCACAGACCTCTACAGGCTAGACAATGGCACCCTGACTGCCATTAGGTATTGGGATGAAATCCCTGGACCCACTGTCAAACCCTACGCTGGTGCAGTGGGTCCTGGGTTCCTCCTGGTGCACGACAATGCCCTGCCTTATATGGCGAGAGTATGCCGCCAGTTCCTGGAGGATGAAAGAATTATTACTATAGAATGGTCCCACGCTCGACTCACCTAAATCCAATAGAACATCTCTGGAACATTATGTTTCGGTCCACCCGACACCACCAGGTTGCACCTCAGTCTCTTCAGGAGCTCAGTGATGCCCTGGTCCAGATCTGGGAGGAAATACCCCAGGACACCATTCGTCGCCTCATTAGAAACATTCCCCGACATTGTCAGGCATGCATACAAGCACATGGGGGCCATACAAACTACTTAGTACCATTTTGAGTTGCTGCAATGAAATTTCAGAAAAATGGACTAGCCTGCTGCATCATTTTTTTCACTTTGATTTTCGGGGTGTCTCTAAATTCAGCCCTCTGTAGGTTGATAGTTTTCATTTCCATCAAACGATGTGACATCCTTTAGTTCCTAACATATTACCCAGTTCATATTAGTACAGATATCCAGCATGATAATTTTCCCCACTGAGATCTGATGTGTTTTAAAAAGTGTTCCTTTTTTTGAGAAGTGTATTTCAACACCACTGTGTACTGTGTCCATATATTTAAGCATGAATCCAAACTATTAAATTAAAATGTCCATCCATGCAAAGTGGTAATTCCTTGTACATAATCACTCCCTTTCATATAATATTATCCAATTCCGTGCTGTGCATGCTGTCCACCACAAATTTTATGTGTAATCCTCCACCATTACAAAATTCTTACTCACCAGATAACCATCAATTATAAGCATGATCATCCAATCCACAAGGGATCCTGTGTCCACTTATTTGATCTCTCCTCTCACTCAGTCATGTAACAAGAGAATGCCATCAATGCGCAGCATATTTACTCAATCTATATATAAAACCATACAACACTGCTAACTTACATTTAACCATTTTACACTGATCATTTTGCATGAATATAGCGTGATCAGGAAGCTCAGCTCATTATTCATGTGAAACGCGCATATGTGCAGTGGTGCGATGCATACATAATTTCCTGCCCCTGGGTAACACCGAATCCAAGAAATGGAAGGCACGCTGGCTTCACTGCACGAAGCGGCATGACAGTCACAGATATGGATTGCTGGATAGACTTAGTGCCGGTCAGAGGGCACTTTTAAATGTGAGTTGGCATTTTTATACTGGATGTTTTTATATATAGTATATATTGAATAAATATGTTGCGCAATGATGGAATTCCAATGTTACATTTTTTATCCAACCCTGGTTACAGTACTGGTATTTATGATAAAGATTCTTACCCTGACACTATTACTTTAAAGGACTGCTATATCAGCAACAATAAACAAAAATGCACTATGAGTTACTATTAACACACACAGAGGGAGATATACTGAAACTGGAGCACTCAAAATCTGGTGCATCTGTGCATGGTAGCCAATCAACCTCTAACTTCAGCTTATTCAATTAAGCTTTGACAATAAAACCTGGAAGCTAATTGGTTCCTATGAAGAGCTGCACCAGATTTTGCACTCTCCAGTTTTAGTAACTCTCTGCCACACGTATGAAAAGTATCCACACAGAGTAATTTGAATATTAAAGGGGTTGTAAACTCCCTTTTTTTTTTTTAAATACAAATAACAAACATGCCTATGCAGACCTGCTCTGTGTAATTATTTTCCACAGAGCAGCCCTGATCCTCTTCTTCTAGGGTGCCCCGCTGGCGTTCCAAGCCCCTCATCTTCATCCACCCATGCATTCTAGCTCCTGAGTCCAACTGCTGCGTCCAAGGACACAAACAGCGGGACTCGATCCCACCCCCAATGGCGAATGGCTCCTGCTGCTGTCAATCTGTCCAAGAGGAGAGAGACAGCGACTGGAGCCGCTGCGCTCATGCACATCGCAGGATCGGATTGGGCTCAGGTAAGAAAATGGGGGGTCTGGGGGGAGCTGCAGCACATAAGGCTTTTCACCTTCATACATAGAATGCATAAAGGTGAAAAACCTTAAGGCTTTACAACTACTTTAAGGTCCCAGTCACACCAGTAGATCAAAGCTCTAAAAACTCTCAACATCCTAAATCCCATGCATTTCATTATTGGCTGTTCACAAATGAGCGCTCAAATGCCTGTAGCTTGAATCCTGACTCTAAAAAAGCTACATGAGCTACATTTGAGACAAATTTGGGTGTTTTTGGCACCACAGACTTCAATGGGAACAATGATATTCAAGGCTTTTTTAGCCTGTAAAAACAGATCTCCTCCCCTTAATGCTTCCCATTTGCTAAAACAAAAGGGGCTAAGGCTTGCATACACATTTAAAACACTTGGTATATGCTTCTAAAATGCTTGTGTATGAACAAAATTTGACTGAAAATTGCTCTGCTCAGGTGTGAATGAAGCCATAAAGCCTAAATACATGAAAAAAAAAAGAAATGATGGTTATGTCCAGGGGCAGAGAATTAGGGTGTAAATACTTACCTTACTCCAGCCGGCTCCATCCAGCGTTGCAACCGGTCCCCAGCAGCTGCTCTGTAAGCTGCGATCAACTTCAAAAACACGAAAACTTCCTAAATGTACAATACAGGAGTAATGTCCATGTATAATACATGATGGCACAGAGGCTCTGCCCACAGATTGTAGCTTTGGACCGGGGAGAGTGCTTGAGCCTATGGGAGCAGGGAGAAAGTATGTGATGCAAGTAATTAACCCTTGCGGTGAAGAGTTGGACTTTATTATTTATGTAGTTTTCTAGTGCAGAGTGAAGGCAACAGAATGTCAATCGGTCATTTTTGTTTATGGGAGTACAAGACAAAAAGGTTAAATGTTGAAAAATATCAGTCATTCACAATATACCCCCTCTTCGTTCTGCTTGGATAATCTGAAAATTTCACATATTTATCTATGAATAGCTATGAAAACTATTTTACATAAACCACACTATGTAAAATAATTTACAGTAGTGGTCCTTTAAGGATTTCCAATCAGGTTCAAATGCTTTCAGCTATTTAACCTACAGTTCCTTCCATGATGTTTGTTTCTGATGACTGCTGTTGCTAGAATGGGTAACTTCGCTTGAATGATGGCTTAGTATGGTATGTCATGGAATCAGTGACTCAAGAAAGAGAATGGGAGTGTAAGGATTTCAGCTGTGAAAAAACATTTCTTCAGTGTTTCTGATGTAGTTGCCTTTATCAAAGATTAGATGCTGATTAGTGGTGAGCAAAATGCTGGACTTTGTGAGTATGATATGCATGATATACTTGAGGCTACATTCACACCTGAGTATCATTTTCAGGCGTTTTTTTTTTTTGGCGTTTTTTTTGCAAGTGTTTGGAGTCAGGCATTGACATCTAAAAAAAACGCTTGTAATCTGCCGAAAAAGAAGCTCATGTACATTGAGCTTCAGGTGTTTTGCTTCAGGTGACAAAATGCTCATATGTGAACAGGGGCCATGGAAATAAAGGGATTTTGCCTGTTGGGCGTTTTGAGACTTCAGAGTCGAGCGTTTTTTTACGAGCTGAAAAACGCTCAGGTGTGAACAGGGCCTAAATAGTTTTACAAATTGCATCACACTAAATGCAGGTGCCAAATAAGTATGAAAATGCCCATCAAACAGTTCCCATTGTTTTCAAACAGAACAGGCACTTAGCAGTAATTTAATCTAGAATTTCGCAAACAGAGCGTCTTGTACAGTATACAGCTTGATTTATCTGTCTGACCCAGGGCCTTCTTTAACATAGGGGAAACGGGGCAACTGCCCTGGGCCCAATCCAGCTGCGGCTGCCCGCTAGTTTAGGCCACGATGACGGTATTGCAGAGGACACGGGAGGCTGTGTTCCTAAGCCAGCCAGCAGAGAGGGGGCGGGATCGGGAGCTTCACTGATGCTCTGACCCCCGCCCCATGCAGCCTGTATGCTCAGAAGTGAGCAGCTAAAGTGAGATCAGAGTGGGAGCCCTGCCCTCCGACTTCTGAAAGTGTATTATGAGCCCAGTTGGCCAGGTATGTCCTTACACCTATAGAATGCCTGCTACCCTGAAACCCTGAGCTGTGTTATTCAACTGTATAGGTGTGCATTGTTGAAAGTTCTCTGACCATCTCCTGCAGTATGTTTGCAGTCTTTAACCATCTCCTGTAGTATGTCTGCAGTCTCTGACCATCTCCTGTAGTATGTCTGCAGCCTCTGATCAGCTCCTGTTCCATGTCTGCAGTCTCTGACCTAGGGTTGCCACCTCATCCCTTTAAACCAGGACACACATTAATTACACAGGTTCTGTGGCTGATTAAGGTGGTAATTAACCACTTTAGCCCCGGAGGATTTGGCTGCTTAATGACCAGGCCATTTTTTTTTTTAACTTGGCACTGCGCGACTTTAACTGACAATTGTGCGGTCATGCAATGCTGTACCCAAACTAAATTTACGTCCTTTTTTCCCCACAAACAGAGCTTTTTATTTTTTCTGATAATAAAAAAAGAACAAACATTTTGTGAAAAATTTACATTTTCTACTTTGACAGCTAAAAAATATCCAATATATTACATTTTTGTCATATATTTAGGCCAAAATGTATTTAGCTACACGCCTTTGACAATAAAAAAAAAATTCTCAATGAGCTTATTTTTAACCACTTTAAGACCGGAAGATTTTACCCCCTTCCTGACCAGGCCATATTTTCCGATTGGGCACTGCGTAACTTTAACAGACAATTGCGCAGTCGTGCAACGCTGTACCCAAATGAAATTTACGTTCCCCCCCCACAAATAGAGCTTTCTTTTGGTGGTATTTGATCACCTGTGCGATTTTTAATTTTTGAAAAAAAGAGCAACAATTTTGAAAAGAAAAAACAATATTTTTCACATTCTGATATATAACATTCCCCCCAAAAAAATTTACAAATCAAAAATTTTTAACATTTTAGGCCAATTTGTTTTCTGCTACATATTTTTGTTAAAAAAAAAAAAAAAAAAAAAAATCGCAATAAGCGTATTTTGATTGGTTTGTGCAAAAGTTACTAACTACGGGAAAGATTTGTAATTTTTTTTTTTTTTTTACTAGTAATGGCGGCAATCTGCGATTTTTTGCGGGACTGTGACATTGGGGCGGACAGATCAGACCCCTAACTGACATTTTTGACACTTTTGGGGGGACCAGTGACATTACTACAGTAATCAGTGCTAAAAACATGCACTGTTTGTACAGGGGGTTGGACAAAAATATGGAAACACTACTTGATTTGCAGGTGTGAAAGTGGCAATGTGTCGCGTTGAAGGTGGAAGTGATGTAAGGTGTTTTTGCATTCGGTGTGTGATGAAACACCTAGCTAACAGGTGGGAAGCCTCACTTTCATCATTCACTGCGTGCGCTGCTTGTTATACGAAGTCCTGTCAGAAATTTCCATAATTTTGTCCAACCCCTTTATTCTGACAGAAGGGTCTCCTCCACTGTCAGAATACACTGATCAGCACTGTAGCATGGATCGAACAAGCCTGTTCATGAGAAGTAAATCATTAGATTGACTTCTCACAAATAGGAACAATCATAGATGAGCCGAAACTTGTCCAGTCCCTGCTGAACTGGACGAATTTCGATCCATCTTTGGCCAATTTTACCCTCGGTCTTCCTGACTGAATGATCGGTCATTCCACTTCAGAAGTGGAATAAACCAGGGGCATATGATATAAAAAGTGCCCCCCAGCTATCCCAAAATGAAGGACTCTTCAAGCTCAAGACATAGGTTTGCACATGCCTGCATTACGTGGTCACAATTCTTGCCTTGTAGCCCTGGAATCCTTGGTTCCACTGGTTACCAACTGTGGCAACTGTATATTCTGTGTTCACATAGGCTTTCTTCCACAGTCCAAAAAAATACTGGTACGCTAACGGGCTTTGACATACTGGCAATTGTATGTAAACAATGAGTGAATATGTTAAACAGGATAGATGATAAACTCCTTCAGGGGAAGGCACGGATGTCAATGTCCTTTATAAAGCACAGCACAATATGTTAATATTTACTGAAACTAGTAAGTAAATAAACTACACAGCCATTGTTAGATCAGAATTCAAATCTACAGAACAGATGCTTTAAATCAGGCAATGAAATCAGTAATGTCAAGCATACATGCTCTAAATAAACATACACTATACACAGATTCTGATATTGCTGCTCTTGTAGGAGTTCCAAAAGGCGATCGTGTTGCCACATGCACAGAAAATACTGTAAGAGGAGTGTGGTAGGGACAATAGACCGTGAGCTGCTTGAAACGTAGGGACCAATGTCTTTGATGTCCATGTACTCTGTAATGCACTACTTACTATATCATTGCTATATAAATAACTATAAAAATACTCACTCGTAAGGCAGCAACAACAGTAATGGTAATAATTGATAGATAGATTTCAAAAGCAATTTTAATAGTAAAGATCATCTCTTCTGTAGAGATTCTGTAGTCTGCAAAAATTCAGCACCAGTAATAATATAAATGTACTATCTTGGCTACTAGGTATTCTTTGTTGATGAATATAAAGTATTATTGCAATTATGCACATTCTAATTTCTAGTTTGACATACGTGTGTGACTATATGTGAAATATTTTAATTTGATAAACTAGGTTATGTTATTCCATACCATAAATAATGGAATATCTCACCTTGTATTCCATATAATCGGTTTAACCGTGACCGTCGTGCTTCGTCACTGTACGGTACTGCCAACCAGGGCATCTCACTGAAATACTGCTTAAATGATTCTTCTGACCTGAGTAAAAAAAACAAAAAAATCTGGTCATGTCACAATTTTAGTAGTTTTAATGCACACTGTAAGATGATGTAACTTGTCTCCACTGACACCAGGAATTCTGTACTCTATACAGAACCAAGTAATAGAATGCTAAAGGAGCAGCATTTTTACAGGACTTGAGAACAGCATTTTAGAAAAAGAAGGTGGTTGTCCAGATAACCTACAGGGTGTGTTGTCTGTAAAGAAACCAGAGCAAGAACAGGGACAAGCACTTTGTTGAAAACCAAAGACGCAAAGGACAGACCACAGGGAAGGACAAGAAACTGGTAGTGGCTTGTGTCCACAGCAAAACACAGGTAGCTGAGATGTGCTGGAAGGATAATAGGCAAGTAAGTGGCCTTGATGTCCACAGAGGCCACGAAGGCTCACCAATGGGGGATAGCAATGACTTACCCCATAGATTTCATTATAAAAAGTAATGAGCAAAGATTTGAGTAGAATCTCTGAAACTATTAATCTCTGGAACAATGGCCATGACTCAGAAGAGGGAAGTTGTGCCAGAGAGTTGAGGCCTACCAGGCCTAGCAGAGACCATGGAAAATTAGACTATATTAAATGTGGCAGAGTTGAAACTTTAGCTTGTAGGCCCCTGATACTACGTTTGGGACCAAGTCTGAAATGTGTACAGATAGGAAAGCTGGACTTGATTTTAGGCATATAATATACACTCACCTGGCAAAGGAGATGTGATGGAGGGCTAAATAAACAAATCCTGGGAACAGAAGCCTAAGTTTTTGCAGCTGAACCTAACAACTCTGACAGGCTACAGGCCAGGGCCTGCTAAGGCTAAGACATCCATAGCACCAGAATGTCTTACAAAGGGATAGGAAGAGAAATTGCTGAAGCTACAGAACAGCCCCTGCTTCTTAGGTAACTCCTCCTCAATAGGGCATTGTGTGCAAAGCATTGAGGAACAATGCATTTGGAGACTTGAGAACCCAGGCTGAGAACTTTAGAGAAAGCCGAAGAAGATTGCTCCAGGCCTAGACATGTCCTTAAGCTTAGGAAATATGTCCGCAGAATGACCCTCCCCATGTAACAACTCATTCAGAAAAATAGGGTACACTCCAAATGCAGATGTAGGAAAATAAAAAAGAGAGGAAGGCGAAGAAGTAAACTTTCAATGCCTGCCTGAGTCCGTCATCATGGCAGAGATTTCTCCCAAAAATCTGACTTAGCTGCAGGAGTTTCTTACCTGGGTAAGGCTTCTTTCAGACGGCCGCTCCGCTGCTTTAGTCCGCTGCGGGACTTTTTTTTTTTTTTCACGGAGCGGATGACATTTGTGTCATCGGCTCCGTGTGCCCGCATATCATCCCATCCATTTGCGGATGATATGCGGACATAATGTAAGTATATGGCATTGCGGATGTCAGCAGGATGACACCGCTGACATCCAATTTTCCTTCCTTTCCGTTTTTTACACGGATGAAAAAATAGGGTTCTGTTCCATTCCAAAAAACGGAACAGAACTGAAAGGAGGAAAATCGGATGTCAGCGGATGGTATTCCGCTGACATCCGCAGTGCCATTCACTTACATTAAAGTCCGCAAATCATCCGCAAAAAAATAGGATGATTTGTGGACACACAGAGCGGCCGTGTGAAAGGACCCTAATGTAGATGAGGGGGTCACGTCTAAAAAAGCTAAGCAGACACTTAGGCAGGCCATTCAGTGTGCAGATTTCCCCATCTACACGCTCAGTGTGGATTGTGGAATCCCTCCCACAGCGCTAATATGTTGTGGAGAATACAATGTAGATAATACAACGATTAGTATTGCCAGCTATAGCCTGAGAGACCTGGGAGAGCCACTACAGATGAGCATAGCACTGAATTGAGTGAGGGCTCGGGTAAGTATAAGGGGGGGGGATATATTTTTAGGACGTTTGAAACGTCCGTTCAGTCGCGTTTGTACCCGCGTTTAGCGGGCGTTTAGCAGCGTTTGTGGGCGTTTGCGTTTAGAAGCGTTCCAAGAGGTCATAAAATTATTCCCCTTTAAAATGGAAAAACGCGAACGCTAAACACGGGTCATCGAGTTCAGATGCGTTCGGACGCGTTCGGACGCGTTCGCGCGTTTGAAACGCCGGGAAACACACGTTCGAACGCAAATAATTGCGTTCTAAAAACAGTCCCTGAACGCAACTGCCTGCAAATGACTGTAAACGACCTGGTGTACATGGACAGATAAGATAAAATGTAGATGGGTTCAGGGGCTTCTGAAAAAAAACGCCCAACTGCTCCTAAACGGCCATTTCCAGCGTCCCGTGTACATGGAGCCTAACTGGTAAAAAGTTCTTCAGTTCTAAAATTTAGATATGTTTACACAGAGAAAATGTGTTTCCATGGCTGACAACCATAATACCTTTCACTGCAATGTGTTTAGCTATAACACAAAAAAAAAAAAAAAAATGTTTTCTGGAAAAGTGATTAGTCGCCTGACAGTGTTTTCCTTCCAGGACTTTTCAGCTGTTGCCAGCTAATATCATCTCACCAAGATTAAGTTTACTGTCCCCAGATATATGAAATAAATTGGCAGGTGTTCTCCGTTACTCTGTCTCTCATTTTCTTGCTGGGTTATTGAGCATATAACTTTCAGTTATACTGCAGACACAGACTACGCTGGCATTCATTTACACCTTTGACTGTTCTGTTGATAGGTCCACTGATAAATTGATACAAGCAGTTTTTAAATCACACAAAACATTTCATTTACACTGCACAAAATTTAAGGAACACTTTTTTTTCCAGAGTATAGCATCCAGTCAATTAAACTCCTGGGATTTTGATCTGGTCAGTTAGGTAGCAGAGGGGTTTGTTAATCCGTTTCAGTTGCTTTGGTATTAATAAAATTACCAGGGGCACTAGATGGGCAACAATGAAACGACCTCCAAAACAAAATGGTTTTACACGTGTAGGCCGCTGAAATGTACTTTCTCACACATTTTCTGACTGTTTTTCACTAGTTTTGCATTTGGCTACGGTCAGTGTCACTACTAATAGCATGAGGTGATATCTGGACCCTACAGAGGTTGCACAGGCATTTCTACTCCTCCAGGATGGCACATCAATACATGCAATTGCCAGAAGGTTTGCGGTGTCTCCCATCACAGTCTCAAGAGCATGGAGGAGATTCCAGGAGACAGCCAGTTACTCTAGGAGAGCTGGACAGAGCCAAAGAAGGTCCTTAACCCATTAGCAGGACTGGTATCTGCTCCTTTGTGCAAGGAGGAACAGGATGAACAGTGTCAGAGCCCTACAAAATTACCTCCATCAGGCCACCAATGTGAATGTCTCTGACCAAACAATCAGAAACCGACTTCATCAGGGTGACATGAGGGCTCAACGTCCTCCAATGGGCCTGTGTTTAATGCCCGGCACAGTGGAGCTCGATTTGCATTTGCTATTAAACACCATTGGCGCGCTCTGCTTTTCACACATAAGAGCAGGTTCACCCTGAGCACATGGGATAGATGTGAAAGGGTCTGGAGAAGCTGTGGAGAACGTTATGTAACATCGTTCAGCATGACCGGTTTGGTGGTTGGTCAGTGATGGTCTGGGGAGAACATAAAAACTTATTGCAGTGCTGCATATTATATAAAATTATCTCTCTGTTATAAATGATACACTAAAGGAGATAAAAAAAGGGATGTGTCCTTAATCACAAAAAAGTGTCCTTCATATCAAATCCAAGTGCAGATAAATATCAATCTCAGGTGTCACCCGTGGTGTCTTGCCTCCACCATATAGCTGAAATGCAAACTCATTGGAACCCATTGGTGTCTATATTATCGGTTAGCAACAACGCATCCAGCTACTAGTGATGTTCCTCTCTGGTTATCAATGTTAATTGATAAGATGTGGTAGATCTCCCAATCTTTATGATGAGGCCATCAGGGAACTCTCAACCAACCAGGCAGGAAAGTCACAAAAACGCAAGAGAAAGTACTCCTAGTGCAGTATTTAATATGCCATAAAAATTATAAAAACAACAAAAGAATTTAAACTTAAAATAAATAACCTTGACTGACATCAGCAAATTGCCAAACTCGGAATAGAGAACTGGCGGCTGGACCTCAAGTATAGTGCAACTGAAGCAAATAGTCTATAAAGTGCAAACGAAGCATAGGGCAAATAACACTTACATAAGGTACCACCACACTGGATGGCGGCTGGACCTCAGGTGTATAATCAAGCTTAACGTTTTTTTTGTGCTACGCGCATCATCAGGAGCATTGGAATATAACCGGCTATGTCCATATATATACATGTTATATTTCTGTGTGCATATTTGATACATGGTGAGGGCTGTATATATTATTTGGACATAGCAGGTTATATTTCAATGCTCCTGATGATGCATGTGGCGCGAAACAGCCG
This sequence comes from Pelophylax lessonae, assembly GCF_965119305.1. Lineage (NCBI taxonomy): Eukaryota > Metazoa > Chordata > Amphibia > Anura > Ranidae > Pelophylax > Pelophylax lessonae. The sequence continues at coordinate 394,531,017 of NC_138769.1, read as the reverse complement.
TTGAGTTTGATTATAGGCCTGAGGTCCAGCCATCATTCTAAATCCAGTGTGGCGGCACCTTATGTAAGAGTTTTTTGGGGTGTCTTTGAATTCAGCCCTCTGTAGGTTGATCAATTTAATTTCCATTAAATGAATTTGGCATCCTTTCCTTCCTAACACATTACCCAATTCATATAAGCATAGATATCCAGCATGATTTTTTTCCTTATTGAGATCTGATGTGTTTTCAAAGAGTTCCTTTAATTTTTATTGAGCAGTGTAGTTAACAGTTATACCTATATATGTCAGGCAATTGAAGAATTGTGAGGACAGCAGGGTTTGCAACTGCAGGCTGGCCAAGATGAGTAAACAGGTCCTGAAAGTCCACCTACAACCCTTACGGTCTAGAAACTGCCAGAAAAGTATTACCAGTACAGATGTACTTAAAGCAACAGGGTCAAATGAAGCCTGCCTACTCTAAGGAATGGCATTTAAAGCTCATATTATGAAAGCTGCTTAAATTAAAGATTTTTCCAGTTTTGGAAAGTTTTCTAGTTTTAGCTACAAGAGTGATGAAAAATCCTCTTGCTGCATGAAACATGTTGATGTTAAAAAAAAGGGAGCTTTAAAGGAGAATATGAATGATAACACAAAAACTTTTCTTTAACTCATGGTTAGTGTTTGGCTGAAGCCATTTATTATCAATCAACTGTGTTTACTCTTTTTAAATCATAATGACAACAGAAACTACCCAAATGACCCTTATCAAAAGTTTATATACCCCAGTCCTTAATAATGTGTATTGCCCCCCTTTAACATCAATGACAGCTTGAAGTATTTTGTGGTATTTGTGGATGAGGTTCTTTTTGTTCTCAGATGGTAAGGCTGCCCATTCTTCCTGGCAAAAAACTCCAGTTCCTGTAAATTCTTGGGCTGTCCTGCATGAACTGCACATTTGAGATCTCCCCAGAGTGGCTCAATGATACTGAGATGGCCACTCTAGAACCTTCACTTTATCCTGATTTAGCCAAAGACAGGTCGACTTGGCCTTGTGTTTAGGATCATTGCCATGTTGGAATGTCCAAGTACGTCCCATGGGCAGCTTTAGGGCTGATGAACGCAAATTTTCCTCCAGTATTTTTTAAGAACATACTGCATTCATCTTGCCATCAATTCTGACCAAATTGGTGGTGCCTTTGTAGCTCACACATCCCCAAAATATCAGCGATCCACCTCCGTGTTTCACAGTAGGAATGGTGTACCTTTCATCATAGACCTTGTTGACTCCTCTCCAAATGTAGCACTTATGGTTGTGGCCAAAAAGCTCAATTTTGGTTTAATCACCCTAAATGACTTTGTGCCAGAAGGTTTGAGGCTTGTCTCTGTGCTGTTTGGCATATTGTAAGCGGGATACTTTGTGGCATTTGTGTAGTAATGGCTTTCTTCTGGCGACTCGACCATGCAGCCCATCTTTCTTCAATTGCCTCCTTATTGTGCATCTTGAAACAGCTACACCACATGTTTTTAAAGAGTTCCACTATTCACCTGAAGTTATTTATGTGTTTTCCTTTGCATCCCGAACTATTTTCCTGGCAGTTGTGGCTGAAATTTTAGTTGGTCTACCTGACCGTGGTTTGGTTTCAACAGAACCCCTCATTTTTCACTTCTTGATTTTAAATTTTTGAACACTGCTGATTGGCATTCCCAATTCCTTGGATATTTTTTCATATCCCTTTCCTGTTTTATACAGTTCAAATACCTTTTCCCGCAGATCCTTTGACAATTCTTTTGCTTTCCCCATGCCTCAGAATGCAGAAACGTCAGTGCAGCACTGGATGAAACTAATTACAAGCAAACAGATCACAGGTGAGGATGCTCACCTTTAAGGCCCCTTTCACACATATGGTCCGTTCAGTTTATCAGTTCAGTCATGTTTTTTGTCTCCAGTCAACGTCCGTTTTCATCTCAGTTCGTATACGTTTTCCATCCTTTTTTCGTCAGTTGTCATCCGTTATTCATCCGTTTGTCAGTTGTCATCAGTTTTTCATCCGTTTTTCATCAGTTGTTATCCGTTTTTCATCCGTTGTCATCAATTTTTCATCTGTTGTCATCTGTTTTTACATAGAGATAAATTGATGTCCGTTTTACATCTGTCAACAGATGGATGAAAAACGGACAGCATGTGTGAAAGGGGCCTAATAGCTATTCAAACCCCTTTATGTCAACTTGTGGGCATGTTATCAGGCCCAAATCACCAGGGTATGTAAACTTTTGATCAGGGTCATTTGGGTAGTTTCTGTTGTCATTATGATTTAAAAAGAGAAAACACAGTTGATTGATAATAAATAGCTTTAGCCAAACACTAACCATGAGTGAAAGAAAAGCTTTTGTGTTATCATTCATATTCTTTGAAAAATGGCCAAGAAATCTAATTCTGCCAGGGTATGTAAACTTATGAGCACAACTGTACATCTCCTATAGATCACAGGAGTGCAGATCGTTTTTTGAAGCCCGCTCTCTGCTGAAGTCACAGATGTCGGTCCAGGCACCGCATCATCACAACTACGGAGTCAGGATCCGCCAGGTGCCTGGACCGACATGTGGCTCAGCATCTCAGCAACCCGCTGAGAGCCTGAGCCCGGCAACTCCCCGCCCCTCCACAGCTCAGCGCTCCAATGAGCAAGGAGGGAGCAGAGAGCTGCTGACTGACAGGCAGCAGTTCTCTGCTCGGGGAGCTGTCAGAACCAAGCAATCGGTGTTGTTCGATCGCTCGGTTCTCAGTGTAGAGGCGCCGGGGGACAGATGCAACATTGGACCGGTGCTGCATCCACCTAGGTAGTTTAATTTTCAAGAAAAAAAAAACTAAAACCATACTTCTCTTTTAAGGTCACTAGAGTGCTCATACCTGGGTAATGCTGAGCAGCTGTGTTAGAAGCAATCAACTCAGGTTTGAGTTGGAAAACATGGTCAGTCAGCAATGTACAACAGAAAGGATTTTCACCATTACACAAATTCAGGAGGAAAACTCCTGTAACTGAATATGTGGATACAATTCCATTAGCAGTCCCAAACAAATATTAAAGCAGTATGGTTTTACATAAAAAAAAAATGACTCACATAAAATAAAGACTACACCAAAGTCCATCAATAAACCTTCATGTTAAAATGTAATCAGTGAAGAATTAACACAGTCCTACCAAAAAGCCGGAAACTGAGCCAGAGCATACAAGACTCATGATGTCATCCTCCCAGTTCTGCACTGCCAAACATTGTGAAATGCAACTCCTTTGGGGTTTTTATTAATGTGCAAGCATTAGTATAAAACATTTTTAAAGTGAAAAAATTCAAGAGACATATCTGATGCTTTTCATTACACATATGGTTTGCTGTAATTCTGGTCAACACTTAAATGTATACTCAGAGTGATTGCACATGCTTGTCAACATAAAAGTTATTTGTAAACCAGAATGCTTCGCTTTAGCACTTGAGAATGTTTGCAACACACTGTCAAAATGCTTCAGAAACTTTAAATTGTTCTCAGCTAATGCAGAAGAGCTGCAGAATATACAGGCTGTGTCAGCTATGTTAGGGCACACACTCTTGTGGTGTGGTAATGTGTGTAATTGGTGTGATACAGTGCCATTCATTATTAATGGCACTACAATGCATGGTAACACACCAAAGAAGAAAAAATAAAAAACAGCCTAAGATCAATCTCAATATGCAAAAGTATAATGTATAATATACACACCCTAAATGGATGTGTATATATAGAAGACCAGCAAAGTTGCCTGACACATGTAATGATAGAAACAAAAAAAAACTATTAAAAACGTATAACCTAGAACATACAAAAACCCACTAACTAATAAAATCAAATCACAATTGGCCAATTATTAAAAACCCAACCATGGCACCTGCCGGAAAATTCCAAGTGTTCATGTTTATGTATACTACAGTAGGGGGCACAATCTACATGAACTAGATCACAAAATAAAAACATCTCCTCCATATTTTATGTAATCTGATGTGAAGGATCCTTTGGTAAGATATATACTGGGACTGACATATGGTCATTTAAAGTTTATTAAGGGATCCTTTGATAGCCTGTAGAGCGAGACCAACCTACATATAAATGGGTTTGATGGGCCACTGCATGTGGCTAAATAACATTGAGTCTCTGAGGCTGTCCTCTAATGAATTGTGTTATAAGACCAACCCCCATATGAGCAGCGTGGAGCCAAAGTGAGTTATGGCACATCTATCAAGCATAACTGGAAAACTCCCAGGGAGAGTTGCCCCTGTCATCACATAGAACAATTACATAGCTTGTGGTATGGCACCCTATACCCTACCTTTGGTGGCAACTAGATCAACACAGGAGAGCTCCTCCATCTGTGTGGTACATACATTGCGCAAAAAAATGAAAGGAACACTTTTTAACGAGAGTATGGCATTAAGCTGGTCAGTTAGGTAGCAGAGGGGGTTGTTAATCAGTTTCAGCTGCTTTGGTGTTAATGAAATTAACAGGTGCACTAGATGGGCAACAATGAGACAACCTCCAAAACAAGAATGGTTTTACAGGTGGAGGCCACTGGCATTTTTTCCCTACTTATCTTTTCTGAATGTTTTTAACTAGTTTTGCATTTGGCTAGGGTCAGTGTCACTACTGGTAGCATGAGGCGATACCTGGACCATATAGAGGTTGCACAGGCAGTCCAACTCCTACAGAATGGCACATCATTACATGCCGTTGCCAGAAGGTTTGCGGTGTCTCCCAGCAGTCTCAAGAGCATGGAGGAGATTCCAGGAGACAGGCAGTTAATCTAGGAGAGCTGGACAGGGCCATAGAAAGTCCTTAACCCATTCGCAGGATCGGTATCTGCTCCTTTGTGCAAGGAGGAACAAGATGAGCACTGCCAGAGCCTTACAAAATGACCTCCAGCAGGCTGCTGGTGAGAATGTCTCTGACTAAACAATCAGAAACAGACTTCATGAGGGTGGCCTGAGGGCCCGACATCCTCTAGTGGGCCTTGTACTCACTGCCTGGCCCCATGGAGCTCGATTGGCATTTGCAGGTCCACCACTGGCACCCTATGCTTTTCACAGATGACAGCAGGTTCACCCTGAGCGTGTGACAGACATGAAAGGATCTGTAGAAGCCGTGGAGTATGTTATTCTGCCTGTGACCTTGTTCAGCATGACTGGTTTGGTGGTGGGTCAGTGATAGTCTGTGGAGGCATATCTATGGAGGGAGGCACAGACCTCTACAGGTTAGACAACGGCACCCTGACTGCCATGAGATATTGGGATGAAATCATTGGACCTATTGACAGACCCTACCCTGGTGCAGTGGGTACTGGGTTCCTCCTGGTGCACGACAATGCCCGGCCATGTGGCAAGAGTATGCAGGCAGTTCCTGGAGGATGAAGGAATTGATACCATTGAATGGTCTCCACGCTCGTCTGACCTAAATCCAATAGAACACCTCTGGGACATTATGTTTCAGTCCATCCGATGCCACCAGGTTGCACCTCAGCCTGTTCGGGAGCTCAGTGATGCCCTGGTCCAGATCTGGGAGCAGATACCCCAGGACACATTTCTCATCTCATTAGGAGCATGCCCCAATAATGTCAGGCATGCATACAAGCACATGGGGGCTATACAAACTACTGAGTACCATTTTGAGTTGCTGCAATGAAATTTCAGCAAAATGGACTAGCCTGCTGCATAATTTTTTCACTTTGATTTTAAGGGTGTCTTTAAATCCAGCCCTCTGTAGGTTGACAATTCAAATTATGTGGTATACTTTCGTTTCAACCACATTACCCAGTCCATATCAGTATAGATATACAGCATGATATTTTTCCCCATGAGATCTGATAGGTTTTTAAAGTGTTCCTTTAATTTTTTTGAGCAATGTTTGTGTGTGTGTATATATATCCATTTGGGGATACATTATACTTTTGCATATTAAGGTTGAGCTCAGTCTGGTTTTTATTTTAACTTCTTTAATGTATGCATGCACTGACAGTTCCCTCATAACACAATCTAATTTATGTAAAAAAAATAAAAATTCTGTCTTGAGGACACATTTTTCCTTTTTTTAGTAACACACCACCATGTCTTTTGGTGTGCTGCACTGAAAAATGGTTCATGCCTGAGTTTATAGTGCAGTCTGATATGTTGCCAGCTCATTCAAACGAATGGCCTGACAACGCAGATCCTTAAGGCCTTATAGCGGAATAAACATTTTCTGCATACTTGGTTATGCTTGAACCCTGGCAGTGAAGAAACCATTATTAAACGTCAGAATAACAGAAAATTGCTACGAAACACTAATATGTATTCCTGGCAGCAAAAGCAAATAAGTTATATTTTGACATATAAAACTAAAGTCATGGGTATTCGTATGAAACTATAGTAATGACAGAACTATATACAGCTTCTACTAGAAAGTTGTGGACCACCACACCTGGATTTCTTTTTATTTAAAATCCATGCCAGCCAGGCAAATAAGACAAGAGAGGTCAGCAGTAGAGACCCACGCGTCTCCCAAAATAGGTTTCCTTTTTATTCCAACATTAAACCAACATTAATTCCAATTTAATTCATATTGGATGGATATTGTGGGAAAGGATTGGAATTTTTATCAAGTTTAATTGCAGTCTCTGACACTACTGGGGATATATCCTATCATGTTTTATTCCTGTTACACCAGGACAAGAGTGGAAGGTAATCACTTGGGTAGGTGGGTGCAGACAGCAATATCTCACAGTGGTTCCAATTTTTCCCATAAATATTGTTGTTGTTGCCCATGTCCCCTCTGAAGACAATTCAGATCACTATCCCAGATAGATCATATCCCTTTCATGCCATCAACTGAAATTGGCTAAATTTGGACCTTAAAGTGTCTGTATAATGCAGACTAAAGTAGTTATACCAAGGATAATTTACATTCTCACTGTTATATGTAAGCCACAGTGAGGACATTGTTATGTGATAATAGTCTAGTAGAATAGTTACACTTATCACATGTTAATGCTGATGGAATGTGGTTTAGTTTTGCTGTCACTTTTTTTTATTCTTTCTTGTACTTATTTCATGTTCTAGAGACTGGCTGAGGTCTTCCACATTCATTTTCCTGACAATTTGAAGCAGCTATTTTATGTTATACCTGTTATGATTGATAAATAATGCATATTTGCGCAGTGTATTCATGACATACTACTAGTGGAAGCGCTCTCTGACTTGAAAACTCATGTGTATTCTTTCTATATGTGTTTTGTAAAAGTTTAAAACTTGGCAATAAAAAATATTTTGAAAAAAAAAAAAAAAAAGTTACACATTTTAAACAAGCACTAAAAGGACTTTTAAATTAAGATCTTCAAAGGTTAAAGGTTTGTTTTTGCCTAGGGTTTCTATAAAAGCCACCTTTATATACCTTATCCCTTGCTCCTGCAGATTCATCCTTCCATGTGACCGGTCCCCTGAAGCCTCTTCTCTTTGGCACTCCGTCCGGCGGCCACAGTTTTGTGACCAACTGTTCTGCATTGTAAATAAGAACACCGAGGGCTTGCTCACAACTTGGAGTGTCGAAGAGATGAGGTGAACGCCAGGTGCTGGAGAAGTGAGGGAATAGGTAAGTAAAAGTCCTTTTTTTTCCCTGATACCTTAGACAAAATTGAGCATTTAACCCTTGTAGTGCAGTTGGAGCCCCACTGCAGGAGTAGTTTTTTTATTCAGCCACAAAGCTTACAACACAGGCATTGTTTTTTTTTTTTTTGTTTTTTGTTTTTATCTAAACAACCAGCAGAAATAAAACTTTTGTGTCCTAGTTGTTATCTCTGACAATAACTTAACTTTACAATTGCTAGAATAAATAGAGTGTGTTAATAATCTGTAAATTGCGTCAATAATCTAGGCACAGGTTCACTTTAGGTATAGTTCTTAGCTTATACCTTTAGGGGCCACACCTACCTGTCGGCACTAACGAGGACTATTTCAAATTTTTGACCCAACTCTTTTATTTTCCGATACGTTTCCACTAATACTCTTGTCAGACTTCGACAAGGAGGACACTGCAATATAGAAAGGGTACACTTAGAAGGTTCTTATAGTATGCACAATATACAAACTAAAAATCTTCAAAGCAATAATTACACATAAAAGACTTAAGAAGCAGCAAGGGAAGCCTATGAAACACTTTAGGTCAGTTAAGAAAGATAGCCTTGTATGGCCTATTTGCCAGTTATGGATGATACTAAAACATTACATATACAGTATGTAAGCAAAGAGTATTTATATATGGTATTCGCATGACTTTACAAATTGAGGTTTTCTCCCTTGCTAACATTACTTTAAAGAACATGCAAAAGAAAAAAAGTAATTGGTGCTTACTTTCATATTGTACTGTTAATTACAAAGTCAAACTTCAAGTTAGACTGCTCTGTATTCTGTGCCAAATGCATTAAATTAACCAAATTTTGTAAAAAAAAAAAAAAAAAAACAGCCAGGAAAGACCCCACATTCATTTTCTTCTCTTTGCTATTTCATAAAGGCAATTATTTTATTACCAATGCATTTCTGTATAAAAGAAAAGTCATCACAACGCATCACATCTGAGTTATTTTGCAATCCTAAAAGCATATTTTTTTAAGTGTTAAAAACAATATTTCATGAATTACCACTGGAAACTTATTAGAGTGGCAATCATCATATTAGCATGGACATGCTGATACCTGTCTATTGTGTAGTAAAAGGTGGCCCAGGATAAAACTCTATCCTGATACGAACTCAAAAAATGTTAGCCACCCAAAACAAACAGTATAAGGTACTTGCCATCGGGTCCCTTCAGCACTGGCATATGGCAACTCTCTTTAAGTATAACTGTTTGGCAGTGGGTACTGTGGCATTTGTGAATATTGATAATGAAGTAGTAGATAATGTCAGGACTAAGACTTAACAGCTTTTTACTTTGGCATGTGTGACAAGAGTCACTTTGGCTGGGGGGGCTCGTGGAACCCAGATTACTTTAGAGAGGTCAGGAAACTCCTTGTCCAGCTTCCCCGGCCCCTCTTATGTGTAAGTCACCCTGTGTCTATTAGGGGCACAGGGTGACCAAGAACTCCAGTCGGGTCTGCACTAATCAGACTTGCTGTACAACCACACCGGGCTCAGCATTTCGGATTACCCTGGTTATCCTGGGTTCTATATGTGTGGTTTGTGTTGAAAGAGTGAAGAGCCTCTTTCACTTGGGACAATAATATTTCTGGACAATGTCCCTCAAGAGATATATAGAGATAGACAATTTGACTTTTCAGATTGCTAGAATATTGCAGGAGTGTCTCATAGACCTTTGCTAGATAGTGAGGTGGGGTTTGTTATTGTGAAGTACCTGTATTCCATTGTTCTATTGTTTCTGTCTGCCTTAAGATCAACCTATTATGGGATGTTTATGTGTATGTGGATTGGCTGCTAAGGGGGAGGGGGGATTGTCCCACAGTGTATATCTCTTTGTGTCTGTTTTTGAATAAACAGTTTTATTCTGGTTGACTTCAAAACTGGTACAGCCTAGTTCTTGGGGTAACTATAGCCAGATTCACGGATCTTGTGTTCCAGAGCTTAGGAAGCAACTTCTTGGCGGAGATACCAAGTCGGGGTGTCCGGAGTTCGTCACACCATGTTTTATGAAAGAAATGAACAACGAATTATCCTGCATCAATGCCTTTTCACACTGATGTGTTTTTACCTAAAAAAAAATCACAGGAAAGATGTTTACCTTAAAATCCTTTGGGACTCTTAACAACATTGTGCTGTGAGTATGGTGCTCTTTGAAAAGTGCTGTTTGCGGCATCTTTGGTGCGATTTTCAAAGCCGTGCTATAAACACAGGTCCTCACAGAAATTAATAGAAAATGCACCAACAATGTGGCAAAACACACCTGCCTTGCATTTTTGATGTGCTTTTTGAGTCACATGTCCAAGTTACACATGTGCATGCTGGGTAATAGGCACCCAGAATACACCCTAGATGCACCTCAAAAACACTGCAAAAACACATGTTTTTGGTGCATTTTATCACCAGAGCAGTGTAAAAGCAAACTAAGCAATTGTACTCAAAACCTGCAAAACATACAACATGAAAGAAGAGGTCAATATGTAAATGTTTTTAAGTATTTGTTCCATATCTTCAGACACTCACCCAATGTGCAGAGAAATAAACACCAACATAAGACCCTTCCAGCGTACAACTGTCCTGGCTCTGGCCATTGCTTCTGAGCAAAGGTCCAGCAATAACTTCACTGAAAGGCTTTGGCCCCCAAGGGAATTCCAGACCTGGGAAAATTGAGAATAAGAAATTATTTAAAAATGTATCTAAAGTGGGGAAAATTATTATTTGATCCCCTGCAGATTTTGTAATTTTGCCCACTTACAAAGAAAAGAAGTGAATGTCTATCAGTTTTATCATAGAAGTGTATAAAATGATAGGGACAGAACGTCAACCAAACTCCGGAAAAAACACATGATATCAATGTTAAAATTTGAGTTGAAGTTTAGTGAGTAAATTAAGTATTTGATCCCCAAGCACAGAGGTAAGTCGTTTCTTGTAGTTGGTTGCCAGGTTTGCGCACATCTCAGGAGGGATTTTGGTCCACTTTTCTTTAAAAATCTTGACTGTCACTTGATAACTCAAAGTTTAAGCTTCCTCCATAAATTTTCTATAGGATTAAGTTCTGGAGACTGGCTAGGCCACTCAATGACCTTTATGTGCATCTTCTTGAGCCACTACTTTGTTGCCTTGGCGGTATGTTTCAGGTCATTGTCATGCTGGAAGACCCACCCACGACCCATCTTCAGTGTTCTAACTGAGGGAAGAAGGTTCTCATCCAAGATTTTACAATACATAGCCTTGTCCATTTGCCCCTGAATGTGGCAAAATCAGCCTGTTCCTTTAGCAGAAAAACAGCCCCAAAGCATCATGTTTCCACCTCATTGGTGGGAACAGTGCTCAGCATAAATGAGTATACCCCAAAAGATTTTTCAGAAAACCTTTACTTTCCTTTCAGAATCAACATTTTCTATGGGACACTATACTTCAAATACTCCCACAAATGTGGGCCCTTCATTGCAACCAAGATTTGTTAATTTGCACACACAAAAAGTATTTTTCTTAACAAACTCATTCAAGACAATGTTGCCAAAATGAATATACACCCCACTGAAAGTCTTAGAAGCAAAGCCACATGTTAGACAATAAAAACCTAAATAACAAGAATTCAACTACAGGGGAGTCTAATTATTCATTAAACAGGTGTCAAGCAGACAGTCGATTATAAAAGGGCATTACTTAAAGAAAATCCTTTCCCTTTTCATGCTGTCAGCAATGGCACCACATGGAAAAGAAATGTCACAAGGCCTGAGAAAGAAAATACATTTCTTTACACAAGAAAGGTGAAGTCTACAAGAAGATTGGTAAAAAGCTTTGCTTATAAGTCAGAACACTGTAGCAAAAGTGATACAAAAAGTTAACAAAGATGGAACTGCAGCGACAGGAGCATCTTCTGATGAGAAGCGTTGAAGAAAATTGCCATGCAAGTTCACTGAAGTTAGCTAAAGAAGTAAAAAGACAAACTGTGGTGATCGTATTGTGTCACAGGAAACAGTGTACACTGCAGGGGAATGGCATGCATGGGTGTTGTCCACGAAGGAAGCCTCTCCTAAAAGCCCATGCACAAAAAAAGCGAGCCTTGAATTTGAAGGGCCATGCTGAAAAAGAAGACGACTACTGGGACTCCTCACGCAAAGGTGAGGAGTACAAAGAAAAATGCATGGTTCCTACAGTGAAACATGGTGGTGGCAGTGTGCTTCTGTTGGGCTGCATTAGTGCTGGTGGTGTCTGGGAGCTGCATTTCATTGGTGGCATCATGAATTCATAGATGTACTGCTCTATATTAATAAAGAAGATGCTACCATTACTCCATGCTCTTGGTCATCGTGCACTTTTCCAAAATGACACATCTAAGCACACATCTAAGGCCACTGTTGAATTTCTGAAGAATGGGGTGAAAGTGATTCAGTGGCCAAGTATGTCCCCTGATCTGAACCCAATCGAACACCTATGGGGAATTCTGTAGAGACAAGTTGAGAATCACCCTCCATCCAGCATCCGGGCTCTAAAAGAGGTTGTTCTTGAAGAATGGAAAAAAATATGTTGCAATATGCCACCAACTTGTTCATTCCATGCCTAGAAGACTTGGTGCTGTCCTTACAAATCATGGAGGTCATCCAAAATACTAAATGTTGTAGTTTTGTTGTGCGGTGTGTATTCATTTTTGCATCAACTAATTTGAGTAAAACAGAAGATTTTGTAATCTCAGTTATATTAACCTTACTTTCATGTTTAAAAAAATCAGTCTTGTCAAAATTTTGAAAATCGTGCTTGTGTTCATTGAGATATTGATTAAAATCTTAATTTTCAAAAGGGGTGTACTCATTTATGCTGAGCACTATATATATATATATATATATAGCTCAAATTGTTGTCGGAAATCTGAGAGCAACACTAGCATTTTCCAAGTACAGCAGTTATTATGGGTCATTAAATGTGTTTACTGACCTTCTGGGTCATCTCTTATTAACAAGAGGCCATTCCTGCACACAATCTTCCCTGTGCATGCTTCAATAAAGATCAGTGAGGGAATGTTGGAAATTCTGAACTTGTTCCACAGTTTTAGCTGGAAAGAAAAGAGGCTTTAAGCAAATATTTTATACACAGAGGATTTGAAGTATATTAAACAATAGTTATAAATAACGCCTAAAAAGTAAGCAATAAAAACTGTTTGCACGGCTGTTACCAATTCCTTAAAGAGTAGTCAGCAAACAAACCAATCACCTTCGCCAATATTTATTGCCTGTATGAAAAAACAGATCCCATTTCTTCATAGGGTTTGTGATATCTTGTTGCATTTAAATTGGAAATTCCTATCTTGGTCTGTGATCCGAATTTGCGTCCTAATCCTCTCCTTGACATGTCATCAGGTTCATCAACTGTGCCTTAAAGGGCACAACGGCAAACTAAACATTTAAGTAGCCTGACTCTGCATCATATCTTGCAAATGCTACATCCTACTTTCACGGGCTTCACCTTTTACTCTTCACCACACTGCCGATAGCCCAGGGATTGACTCATTTTTTCTCTCTCAATCAAATGTATCCCTTATCTCAAAATGGTTACCATTGAGCCAATGTTCCTATCGGACCACCACCACCTTTGCTGGCTGACCCAAGGTGCACACCCAGCATTCACACTCTATGACTAAACCCCAGTGGGCAGGGCAAAATGCATCAGGGTGTGTGGAGACATGTAGGCTGAGGCCGCTCTTTATCGTTTATTCACTTGGGCTTGTTTGGAGTAGCAGTGAACCTTTCCTCTATACATTCACACCCACCTGCTGGTTTTATTTTGCACACAATGACACCTCAGACACTTCCCCAATGACTCATTGGAAGGCCCATCAAGTGTTATCCGCAAAGTATTTATAAAGATGATGGCACAGCTAAAAAAGCAATGCCAAACTAGCATCAAAGACTTGGTCTTCCAGATAAGCAAGCTGGAGGCAGCCCACAAACCAACATATACACAGACCACTTTAACCCTTCTGATGCCAACTCATTTACAACTACTGGGCAAATGTGGTAAAGCTACCAGAAAGCACTTCCTACTGAGACAAAAACTTTTTTTATATGAGTATAGCAAAAAAAGCGGAAGACTGCTAGCATGACCTTGGCCTGACCCCAAACAGAGGAACCCGATTGTCCATATTACTTGTGACACTGCTGGCAAGGTTCAGAACAAAACAGCTGATATCACAAAACAATTTAAATGTTACTATGGCAGTTTGTATAACCTTCAATTCCTCCCTACACAATGCACACCTTCCCAATCCCTCTTATAAAGGATTTGTGACTATATTTCAACCCATAGCCCTCCAGCTGTATTGGAGTCCGCAACATTGGACCTAGAAATCTGAACTGGTAGTAAAACAAGCTGGGCAAGACCTACAAAAGTTTTGGGGATATCATGACCCCTTTCTTTCTTAATGTTTTAATTTCTCCCTTCAACAGCCCAGCCACCGCCCTCCTTCACCATAGAACGACGAGGGGGGGAGGACTAACTGCAAGTGGCTAATTACAGGCAGACCTGATGTCTTAACATCAGCATTAAATTCTATGCAAAAAATATTTGTGAATTGACTCCTTCCCCATCTCCCCTCCTTGATCTAATTAGACCAAGTGCGGTTTACCCCTGGGAGAGAGGCCCAGGATAACACCCCTAAAAGGTCCTAAACCTCCACTGTTGGTTACCCGTGTGGTGTGGAGAAAGGTTCTTTGTCTCTTTGGACTTGGAGCTCAACATACAACATAGTAGCCTGGGACTACATGCAGACAGTTCCTGAATCTATTGGTCTCCATGCTAAAATGTGTGACAGATTATGCTCTATTCCATTCCTTAAGCTGGAGTGCAAGTGAGTGGCCACCAGGATGCCTTTGATATCTGTAATGGTATAAGTCAGTGGTGTCTTGATGTGGGAGCCCTTTCTCCACTGTCTTCAGTCTAATTCTGATGTCAAAGGTCTCACAACTCAAAGAAAGGGGAAAAAATTGCTGCTTTTGCTGACATTGTTGCATTTTTTTTTTTAACTGAACTCCACACAACTTCCTTGAACTCCTTTTGATCCTACTTAGGGATGCAGTTGCTGGCCAGGCTCTCAGATTTTTTTATGCATACAACTATTTACTTCTTCAAGCGGACCTTAAGAATTGGAATTGAATATATCTCTCATGTTCGAAAGGGCAGCTGTGCTAAAGATGAATACTTTTATATATGCAGATAAGTATTTTATAGGTTTTGAAGGCAATCCCAATAAAGACAACTCCTGCCTTCTTTACATCTTTGTGCACACATTTTAGTTCCCTTATTTGGATCAATACAACCCCCATATTGGCATTTCTCACTTGACCCTGCCCAAACAGAAGGGAGGCATTGGACTTCTGGTGGTCACGCACAATTACTTGGTGTGTAAAATACATGGGTGGCAGACTGGAATCTACATGTGTCCCTGAAGGACTGGTCCACTGACTCTTTCTAGCCAGTCACCAAAGAGTTGCTTGCACATTAGCTCAGTGGAGCCACTGTCCACAATTTTGGTATTGCATGTGTAGTGTGCACCCTGTTGAAAGTACCAGGTCCCAGACTCTAAGGCACAACCTGAACTTTCCCCCGGGCATATCCTCCACTATTCTTAGTTCCTCAACCCAAGATGGGTCAATTCTGAACACCACCCTCCATCTGACCTTAACCCCAGGTTA
The DNA here is from genome assembly GCF_965119305.1 of Pelophylax lessonae. NCBI lineage: Eukaryota > Metazoa > Chordata > Amphibia > Anura > Ranidae > Pelophylax > Pelophylax lessonae. The sequence goes on along the minus strand of NC_138769.1, from coordinate 394,515,667 downwards.
GGAATTTACTAAATCAGCCATCTATCAGGCACAAATCTGGAAAAGAACCAACGCCGTTCAAGTGACTCTGTCTTCCACCTACATGAATCCCAACCTTCCTGCTAACAAGCGTGCAGTTTGCAAGGCACAGAAGAAATACTTATGGTTTTCCTTCTATGATGACAATTTGGAGTTCATAAATACCAATAAATGCTCCCTAGATATCAATGTTAATGAAAAGGAGTACAAAGTCACTGCGGTAAGCTTCATACATGATGGTACAGAACACCACAACCCCCCCTCCCTACACAAAATTTACACAAGTGGTTCAATGCTTTGTTGGTGCTGTGCAACAGAGGAAGGTACATTTCTACATATATGGTAGAAATTCCCTTAGCTTCACTAACACTAATAAAATGTACACCGAAACATCAAGGCAGTAGCCACTTACACTTGATTTCTTTTTTTCCGATATCATCTTCACTACCTAAGAAACATTACATGAAAGAGGTTCACCGGACCGAGTCAGGCACAAGGCTCGGCTAGACCTGGGGGTTTGAAAATGGGAAGTGGATACTGGGACTAGAAACTGACATTTTCAATAGGCTTTTCACTGACTCTTGGTTCCAACTTATATTGGTTTTACCTCCCCCCCTCCACATACACACATCTAGAGCAGTTTTCAGGTGCCCATACACCTTCTGATATTTGAAAGCAATGTGAATGTTTCATGTAGGGCTGAAACAACTAATTGATTAATCGACAACTAATTGATTATGAAAATAGTTGTCAACTATTTTCGTAATCGATTAATTGTCAGCCGATTAGTTGTCCTGCATACAGAATGCATTATTTGTTTACATATCAGAAAATACAGTACAACACACATACAGCTCAGTACACCATTCATACATGTATGTAGATGCCAGAGAACTTGTGAATGTGTGAGGAGCAATGCCTCATGGGAAATGTAGTCCTGGGCAAGAGAAGGAACCAAGTGATTCTAAAGACCGAGTTTTTTTTTTTACCTTGCTATAGGGACACTCTATACAGTACTATACTTTGCTGCTTCCTATAGGGGCACTTTGAAGGCAGGAGGTGCCAGAAGTGCCTTGGGGGGGGGGGGGGGCAGAAGAGGAGAATCAGTGCTGCTCTGTGAAAAATCATTACACAGAGGATAAGTATGACAAGATTGTTGTTAAAAAGAAAAAATCCAATGTTTACAATCACTTTAAGGGCTCTGTGCTGGGAAGATGAGCATCTGAACCCAGAGAAGGTGGAGGCCAATAGAGGTGATATAAGGCATTACAATTACATTTAAAGTAAAAGTTTACTAGTATTGCCCATTATATTTAAAATTATTATATCCATGGAAAAAAAAAGTCTCAGCTTTTAGTACTACTTTAATATAAAAATTTTATTTTCCCCCTTCATATAGCTTCAGGTCTGACTCCCAGTTCAAATATCCTGCATATCCCACTTCTGGGCATATTTTTTTTATATACATACACATGATACAAGATATAATACTTTCACTGTTTCACACTGGAAATTATAATTATATTACAGTAGCGATATCTGTTTTTTTTTTACTAGAAAGGGCTATTTTTTTTTTAACTCCATAATGACAGGTGATAAAAAAAGCATGCTGCTGCTACTAAAGGTCTTCTGCTGCCCATACATGTATTGGATTTTTGGACAAAAATATTTGCATCTATATTTGTACAGAAAAATTATTTGTATATTCGTTGAATGGACAAATGTTGTTTAAAAATTCCTCTTACTTTTCACATGAAATTTTAAAATGAATATAACTTCTGAGCAAAAGCCACATACACTATTTGAAGATTTGTTTGAGAAGTTTTCTATTCTGCCCCTTCAAATTTTCCTGTCACTGTGGTTGACAACGAACACCGAATAGACCCCACTAATGGTTAGAAAAATCGGATGAATGTTTTTAAAAATTTTCTAAAAAAAAAAATGTAGTTTGTGTATGGCCAGCATAAGTGATAGCAGGCGCAGGGAGCTTGTATCAAGCTACCAGCCTATTAATAAGGGAGTCGATCATGAATATTATATACCAATCAGGTCTAAAAATTTGCAAAACAGTGTTTTAGGTCTTTTAAAAATATTGATCTCTGAGTCTGATATGTACCACATTTAAACCTCTAATAATATATATATCTGTCTGAGAGTGGAATAAATATCCAACTTTATAGCTGGATATTTATATTTACCACTGCATATAGATATTCAAGAATATTAACTAAATTATACACCAACCTTTTTTTTTTTATCCGATTAATCAAAACAATCTGCCAATGAATCGATCAAAATAATCGTTAGTTGCAGCCATAGTTTCATGATTTACTTGTATGATGAGGGACAAGCTCTTGCAAAACATAAAACTGAATGTATCTACAAGCATTGGAAAATGCCCTTTTAAAGGGGCAGCATTGCCAACAAAGACAAATCAGATTTTTCCTTAGGATTCATATAATCGTGTAAAACTGCCAATGTTGCATAGAAAATGCATTTAATGGAATAAACACAAAAGCACCGATTGAGACGTTCATTTCAGAAGTTGCAATATCAACATCAAATCAATTGAGAATGGCCCGTTCTCCTCCTGAGCCTCCTTATTTGCACTACAATGGTATAGGCAGCCCCACTAACTAATAGAAGGCTGAAAGCAGAGAAAACTTACTGAATCTTTTTCTAAAAAAATTAAGATATACAACATTTTCTGCCTGTATTTTTGGGTGCACTATGGCTTTCACTTGTTTATCTTTTCATCATATGCCATTTGAATTACCTAGGTGTGTAATATGTTTACATTAATGTGGCCAAGTTCACAAACTGAAATATAAAATGAATGCATGTTATCTGCATGCAAATCTAGATAATTTTAAATAGTAGCACAGATATCCAACATTCTTCCAGTGCAGATGTTAATGTCATACAAGCCAGTGCCAAGGGTAATGAGCTAAGTATATCCCAGGTGGCAAGGAAGCAGCTGCTGGCTAGTCAGGGGTGACCTCTATAAAGTGTTGATTACTATTTGGCATGCTTATTAAGCCAAAGTTTACTAAAGGTTATTGTATTTTCAGCAGAAATCTTGGAAAAATAAAATAATTACAGCCGCAAACACCAATGTCATTACAGGCTACATGCTATTTAGAGCATGCCAAACTGCTGTTTCTAGTCTGTCTGGACCCAAGTGGACAATAGTAATATAGAAATGTAGGAGTTGGAAAGAACATCTATTATCCGTGTTTAATGCACAAAAGAGGATCCACACCCAATAGGCTTAAGGGAAATCATTCAGGAGAGCTGTTACTTGTCAAAGTTGAGACACCAGACTGAGGTTTCAGTTTTGGGTAGGTGACAGCTGGCTAAATGGTCCAGCAGATTCTTGACCTCACAGAAGGTCATATTTCAAGTTTTCTACACCAATATTTTCCCAAACCCCTCACCCTTCAGTTTTAGGTTTTTGATTTTTATGCCATAAACAGGAAAGCTAGAGGTTTCTTTCTCAAAGTTCTCACAACCAGGAACTCTGGTGAGCATATCTCATCCCTTAAATCCAAAAATGAAAAGAAGATAGGGAACACTACACTCAGTTTTGAAAGATAGGCCATTGATTTTTAGGCCTCATGCACACTGGGCAGAAAAAAAATGCAAAGCCGCATTTATTTTTTTGAAGCCTGTAAACACACCTGTATGTTAGCCTGTGTGTCCATGTACACATAGGTGTCTACAGGTGGAAGAGTAGCATTTATAGGCTGGAGAAAAAAAAAAACGTAACCAGTGCATTCAGAAGAGGAGCGTTTGGGCAGAAAAATGTGCACAAAGGCACACATTAACGCTAGATGCGTTTAGGCGCATTAATGCATTTCAATAAATATTCTGGCCAATAGAATACATTAACACAGAACGAGCCTTAGTGCATGTGCAAAACAGGACTTTAATGTTCCATACACACATGGCTTAAAAAAAAAAAAAAAAAAAAAAAGCTCATATTGAGCAATTTTGTAGAGGTGTTTAGGAGCGTTTAGTGTTTTTTTTCTGCCAGAAAACTGCTCTCAAAAATCACAAACTGGAAGAATTTTTTTTTCTGCCTCGAAGGCCTGGTTCACACCTATGCAGTTTGCTTTTGATTTGTTTCTGCAGTGCTTTTTGCAGTGTGTTTTTGCACAAGTATTTTTGACACTTTATGTGTTTTGCATTTTTTATGCTTTTTTTTGGCCAATTTGTCGTTGGGCAGAAGAAAGAAATTCATAAATGCATTAAAAATTTTTCTGCAATTTTCTGCAGTGTTTTCACTTGAAGTTTATTGAACCAAAAATGCACAGTTTTGCTTTTAAAAAAGCCCCTGACCCCTTCCAAAAACGCAGCATAGATGTGTCCTATAGGAAACCATGTTAAATGGACTGTAGTGCGTTTCTGCAAAAAGCACCAAAAAAAAAAAAAGGAATAGGTGTGAACCAGGCCTAAATGTGAAAATTTAAAAAATGCCTTTAAATGTCCTAATGTGCATGGACACACAGGATAGCATGACCTGCTTCTACAGGACAAAAGCTAAACTCCACTAGAAGCAGCGCTTTTTAAGCCAGTGTGCATGGACGCTAACAGCATTTTTTAAGCAACTTCCTCTTGCTAGAAGAAAAAGAAGTTTAGAGGAGCTGAGCAAACGTACCCCGATTTTATTGAGAGCTATATTCATTGCTAGGGTTTTAGCAAAATCTTTTGCAGATTAATACATTTCTCTGTTCTAAAATAGAGCATGAGAGGCACATAGCGGAAGAGAGTAAAAAAAACCCAAGAAAATTGTTAAAGCAGAGTTCCGGGCACAGATGTCATTTTTTGATGAACATACCCCCGGGACAGTCAGGGCTAGCACATTCCACAATGGCTAGCCTCTGATCTGTCCCGGTTCGCACTTACCTTTTAGAAGAAATACTTACTTAGAAAATTTCTTCCACAGCGTTTCCATCTCTCTTGTGGGCAGCTGAAGCCGGCGCGGTCCTCTTCTGCGTCTTCTTCCGCGTCTTCTTCTCCCAGAATGCGCCGCACCGGCCCCTCTCGTCACTTCCGGCGCGGCGCCGAATTCCTAAACAGCTTCTGGGCACGCCCAGAAGCTGTTTAGCAGGGGAATGCGGCGTCGCCCGGAAGTGACGAGCGGGGCCGGTGCGGCGCATTGATTCCTGGGAGCGATGACGTTTAGCTCCCAGGAATCATCGCAGCGCAGGAAGTGACGGGGTGAGCTGCGGCTCCGAGGGAGGAAGCAGTCAGAGGTGAGTATTTACGATCTTCAATAAAAAGGTGAGTAAACAAAAAAAATAAAAATAACTATCCAATTCCTTTTCAGGTCAGGTCTACCTAGCGGAGGGGCACAAAAAAAAAAATCGTTTTTGTGCCCGGAACTCCGCTTTAAGTATATAAATAGTAAGAAAGCGAGACCAGAACACATTGGCCCCATAAAAGACGATGAAGGGAATCTGGCCACAGAGGACAGAGAGAAGGCAAAAGTGCTAAATAATTTCTTCTCTTCAGTCTTCACAAAATAATTGGGGAGCTACACTAACCCAGCTTGTAATGCTAAATTAAATAATACAACCCAGGAATTACCCCCATGGTTAACAGAAGATAGACTTAGAACTAAACTAGAGACACTAAACATAAATAAATCATTGGGACCGGATGGCTTGCACCAAAGGGTTCTTAAGGAACTCAGCCAGGAGATAGCCAGACCATTATTCTTGATCTTTACGGATAGTCTACAGACGGGAATGGTGCCAGCTGATTGGAAAAAAGCCAAAGTGGTACCAATATTTAAAAAAGCGCAGAGATATATCACGGGTAACTATTGGCCGGTCAGCCTAACATCGGTAGTCTGCAAGATTTTGGATGGGATGTTAAGGGACTATATACAAGACTTTAGTAATGAAAACGGTATTATTAGTGGTAATCAACATGGTTTCATGAAAAATAGTTCTTGCCAGACCAATCTATTAACCTTCTACGATTAAGTGAGTTGCCATCTAGATAAAGGAAGGCCTGTGGATGTGGTGTATCTGGACTTTGCAAAGGCATTTGACACAGTTCCCCACAAACGCTTACTCTACAAACTAAGGTACGTAGGTATGGACCATAGGGTGAGTACCTGGATAGAGAACTGGCTCCAGGGGAGAGTCCAGAGGTTGGTGATAAATGGGGAGTACTCGGATTGGGCGGGTGTGGAAAGTGGGGTCCCCCAAGGTTCTGTCCTGGGACCAATCCTGTTTAATTTATTCAGAAATGATCTAGAGGAGGGGATATCCAGCACAATCTCAGTATTTGCAGATGATTCTAAGCTAAGCAGGGCAATAACTTCTATGCAGGACGTGGTAACCTTACAAGCAGACCTGAACAGAATAATGGGGTGGGCAACTACATGGCAGATGAGGTTTAATGTTGAAAAATGTAAGGTAATGCACTTGGGCATCAGAAATACGAACGCAAGGTACTCACTAGGGGGGGAACCTCTGGGTGAATCTAAGATGGAAAAGGACCTGGTGGTCCTAGTGGACAACAAGCTTGGCAGTGGCATGCAATGCCAATCCGCTGCAAGCAAAGCCAACAGAATACTGGCATGTATAAAAAAATGGATTTTTGTAAAATCTTACCGTAAAATCCTTTTCTCTTAGCTCATTGACAGACGTAGTCCTCGGTGATACACCACCTTCGGGTTATGTTGCCTCCACAGGAGCAGGACTAGACAGGAAATTAAAAAGCTCTGGCCACACCCCAGGGGCAGTCCCAGAGGGTATATCCTCTCTCTCTCTGCCTCAGCAAATCAGTTATGTGAAAAAGCAGTCTTTAGAGATTTTAACCCAACTCAAAAAACAGAGGGGCGGGGACTACGTCTGTCAATGAGCTAAGAGAAAAGGATTTTACGGTAAGATTTTACAAAAATCCATTTTTCTCTAGCGCTCATTGACAGACGTAGTCCTCGGTGATACACCACCTTCGGGACGTCCCAGAGCAGTATCACAACTGAGGGGTGGGAAAATGGAAATCAAATCCCAATCTAGAAGGCCCAACCGGTGCCAACTAGAAGTTTACAATGCTCATCCTTAATGATGAGACTCAACAAAAAAAGAGAAAAAATTTTTTTTTTTTTTTTTCAAACAGAAAAAACCCTCGAGGTAGACCACCGGTCTCCTCAAATTGCGGCCTGCAAAACCTTGCGGCCAAATGAGGCATCCGCCGATGCCGTCACATCAATTTTATAGAACTTTGTAAAGGTATGTACCGACGACCAGGTGGCCGCCTTACATACCTGGACCACTGACGCCTGATGGCGAAAGGCCCAGGAAGTACTGAGCGCTCGAGTGGAGTGCGCCCTAACAGGGAACGGAGGACTCTAACCCTTAATAGAATAAGCCTGTACCACCGTTTGTCTAATCCATTTGGCAATGGTCGCGGCAGATGCAGGCAAACCCTTTCTGGGGCCATCCGTGATCACAAAAAGTGAATCCGTCTTACGGAATGATTCCGTAGCTTTCAGGTATACCCTGATTGCCCGAACCACATCTAAGGAATGCAACGCATGTTCCCGATGATGCTTGGGCTAAGGACACAAGGAATGTAGTACAATATCTTCATTCAGATGAAAATCTGAAACCACCTTGGGAAGAAAAGATGGCTTAGGATGAAGTACTACCTTATCCCTATGAATCACTAGGTATGGTGACTGGCATGATAATGCAGCCAGTTCTGACACCCTGCGAGCAGAAGTAATAGCCACCAAGAAGGCCACCTTCTGGGATAAAGTAAGCAAGGGAATCTCCCTGATGTTTTCAAAGGGAGGTTTCTGTAGAACCGACAAAACCAAATTAAGATCCCAAGGCGGTAAGGGCGCGCGGACTGGAGGAGCCAGGTGCCGCACCCCCTGGATGAAATTCCGCACCAAGGATTTGGTAGCTAAAGGCTTCTGAAAGAAGATTGCTAATGCTGAAACTTGACCCTTGATGGAGCTCAAGGCTAGCTTCTGCTCAACCCCTTGTTGCAAAAAGGCCAATATTCGAGACACCGAATAGGTACGTGGAGGAAATCCTAAAGATTCGCACCACGCAATATAAGTTTTCCATGTGTGATAATAGACTTTGCTGGAAGTCGCTTTCCTTGCTTTAATAAGGGTAGGAATGACTGAAGCTGACAAACCTCTGTCCTTCAGTACTTGGGTCTCAATGGCCAGGCCATTAAACCCAGCGACTGTAAAGCATGATGGTAATTGGTCCTTGAGACCACAGACACTCCCTGAGACGAAGTTCCCACGGAACGTGTACGACTAACATGTCCAAGTCGGCCAGGCCGGCTTGAGGAGGCCAGCCTAGAATTTCTAGGACCACTGGCGCTGATTGAATCTGAACCAGGCGTCCCTAGAGGTATCTTGCCCCGACCATCCGAGAAAGTCTGGTCGTTTTCTGTTCCCACACATTTATCAGATACCTGATAGATATCAGGAAAGGTGATCTTTTCTGGTTGAACCTCAGGGACCGAAGTCACCCGACTAGAGGCTACTTGGCCTATCTGGTCAACCAGATCCGATTCCTGTGAGGTATCGGGACTAATCTTGGGAAAAGGTAAAGGAAAAAAAAAGATCTATTCAGGGAACGGTAACTACCGCTTCCTGTAGTACTTAAATGTTGGAAGGGAAGAATCGCTGGAGGAGTCTTGCCTTTCCCGCTAGTACCAGCCGGGCGCCCTTTATGGGCGGTAAAGAAAGGTCCTCGCTTGTTGCGAGGTCCCTTAGCTTTAGCAGCCTGTGGCAAAAAAGTGCTCTTGCCCCCAGTGGCATCCTTAATGATTTCATCTAGGTTGGCCCCAAATAGACGATTCCCCTGAAAGGGGAGATTTGTCAAGGTCTTTTTGGAACCTAGGTCAGCTGACCAGCATTTTAACCACAGCACACGTCTGAGGATCACCGCTGTCTTAGATGCATGCCCTAATAAGGGAGTAGTGTCCAAGGCTGCGTCACAGATAAACTGTAGCCCTTGTATAATCTGTTCCATCAAATCAGATGTCTCCTGGGGAATATCTTTTCCCCTAAGATCTTGGCGTACCATTTTCGCCCATTCCGTAAGTGTCTGGGAAACTAGACCAATAACAATTACTGGTCTAAAAGCTGACCCTATCAGAGAGAAGATGGTGCGGGACTCTGCTTCCATCTTTCGATCCACCGGATCCTTAAAGGACGAAGTGTCCTCCACTGGAATAACCGTGGCTTTATTCAGCCTGGAAATAGGCGGATCCACGACTGGTGGTACCGTCCATTTCTTAATGATGGATTCCTCAAACGGATAGCGTCTAGCAATACGCTTGGAAATAGTAAAGGTACGTTTAGAATGCTCCCATTCTCCTTTAATCTGATTACCGAAACATTTAGGTACAGGAAAAGCCTTCATCGTCTTGATGGGCTTATTAGTACCAAAAGGAATCTCTGTTTCAGTTGCCTCTGCCGGTAAAGCCTCAAGTTTTAAGGTTTCCTGCACTGCCACAACTAGTGCGTCCACCAATGCTTCTTCCTGAATAATAGCAGGAGAAGAAGCATCCTCCTCACTGTCTGAGGGGGCTTTACCTGGGATAACAGCCCTTGCAGAGGAACCTGCAATTGCCGTGACCACCTCTGAATCTGAGTCAGAGGTGTCAGATGGTATAGGGGTGGGCGGGGGTCGCTTCCTTGACCCCCGTCCCTGACAGGCCGCCTCCACCCGAGCCACCATAGACTCCAAAATTGCTGTAAATGACTCTATACTCTGTGCACCGGCGGGTCCCGTGGCCCCCTCGAGGGAAACAGGTGGGGGAATAAGTGTAGCAGGGTCCATGATAATTCCAGTTACTTCCTGGATAATACAATTCAAAAATAAAACTTTTTTTTTTTTCGACCCCCAGCGCCACAAAAGCCCCTTAGTGTTACCTGCTAGGGATCCCTATCGATCGAGAGAGAGAGAGAGATAGACCCCCAGGCTCACCACTTGATGCTCAGAGTTTAACTGCAACAGGTTACAGCGCTGTCTTGACAAACAGGAAGTCTTTTGGCTGGCTGCCCAGGAAAAAAGGAGGCGGCTCCGCCCCTCTATACGCCTTCCGGCGCCTCCCCCAAGCTCCACGAGGTGTTTGGATCACCTCAAACATGGCCGCCCCCATGCTGGAGACACGAGGCTACGTCAAAATGGCGGCTCGTGCGATCCAGCAAAAAAAAAATGGCGGCGGCCCGTACTGAATGCGGTGTGCTGCAGGGCACACAACACTCTCTCTGCATGGGGATATGGCGTGGTTGGCGGTACCGGCCCTGGCGGACCGCATGGCCGTTCGGGAGGCCTGCTAATAGCTGGAGATCTGATTAGGAAGGCAGTCTACATGTCCGTGGCTTCTGACTGGTAGGTAGCTTATTCTTAACCCATAAGATTCCCAGAATGCCACAGATTACATCTTTAAAACATGTATACAATTAGATTGTTAGCTCCCAAACCAAGCCTCCTGGCTTTTTGCACATAAAATCACACTCAAAGTAGGAGGATCTGTGTCATGTTGTAGGATAGAAAGGGACTCTATCTTACCATACAGAGAGGGGCCCGCGTTCACCACAAAACCCGTCAGGGGGAAAGGGGGAACATACTACTCACCATACCGGAACCAGGCGGGCACCAACTCCTGACAGTACCCCTCTCCACCGGGGCGGGAGGGCTGTCGACCGATACGGACGCCGTGACTCATGGTCTTTGGCGTTTCAGCGAGACGTTTAACTCGCGTGTCCTTTAATGGGACTTTGTCGCGGCCGACCCAGCGCGGAGCTATGGCCTGCACGCGCTCGTAGGCTGAACTGGGGTGACCACCGGATCTCAACATCCAGCCCGTCGCCCAGTTCAGCTTTCTTGCTTGAAGATCTCACAGGAACACTGGAGAAAAAAAGCTGTCTAAAAAATCCTTTAAGAAAAAATTCTTGCCAGGACCTAAGATCCCAGCAAGGTATCTAGGTCCTTACTCCTAACTAGACAGAAAATAACTGATTTGCTGAGGCAGAGGGAAAGAGAGGATATACCCTCTGGGACTGCCCCTGGGGTGTGGCCAGAGCTTTTTAATTTCCTGTCTAGTCCTGCTCCTGTGGAGGCAACATAACCCGAAGGTGGTGTATCACCGAGGACTACGTCTGTCAATGAGCGCTAGAGAAAAGGGGATTCACTCCAGAAATAAAGAGATTATTCTCCCACTCTACAAGACTCTGGTCTGGCCACATCTGGAGTATTCCATCCAGTTCTGGGCACCGGTCCTCAGGAAGGATGTGCTAAAACTGGAGAGAGTCCAGAGAAGGGCAACAAAAATAATTGGGGGAATGGAGGACTTCAGCTATGAGGAAAAACTACAAGCATTGAACTTATTCTCTCTGGAGAAGAGACGCTTGAGAGGGGATAGGATATCAATGTACAAATATTGTACTGGTGACCTAAAGCATAAGGAACAAACTTTTCAGAGAAAGGGAATACAATAAGATATGTGGCCACTCACTAAAACTAGAGGAAAAACGGTTCAACCTTAAAAAACTTAAAAAAGGGGGTTCTTTACTCTCAGAGCAGTGGGCATGTGGAATTCTCTTCCACAAGCAGTGGTGTCAGCAGGGAGCATCAATAGTTTCAAAAAACTATTAGACGGGCACCTTAAAGACCACAACATACAGGGGTATACAATGTACAGTTAACATCAAAAACACACACATCATAGGTAGAACTGTATGGACTGGTGTCTTTTTTCAACCTCACTAACTATGTAACTGATATAAGGCTTACCATGTCCTGCACTGACTGCTAAGGCAGTCTGTCAAGAGCAAAAAGTGAATTTTCCTTGATTCTGTATGATAGGCAGATAAAACCAGTAATAACTATACATTTTTTTTTTTCACCCATCAGTAAGAGTACATACTGTATATACTCGAGTATAAGGCGGCCCGCATATATAACCGAGGCACCTAATTATACCACAAAAAAGTGGGAAAAAGTATTGACTTGAGTATAAGCCTAGGGTGGGAAATGCAGCAGCTACTGTACCACCACGAGACCCAAAACAGGGGCTTCGGGCAAGGTACAGGAGATGCAGGTACATACAGTCAGGTCCATAAATTTGGGACATCGACACAATTCTAATATTTTTGGCTATATACAGCACCACAATGGTTTTAAAATGAAACACGCAAGATGTGCTTTAGCTGCAGACTTTCAACTTTAATTTGAGGGTATTTACATCCAAATCAGGTGAATGGTGTAGGAATTACCACAGTTTGTATATATGCCTCCCACTTTTTAAGGGATCAAAAGTAATGGGACAGATTAACAATCATAAATCAAACTTTCACTTTTTAATATTTGGTTGCAAATCCTTTGCAGTCAATTACAGCCTGAAGTCTGGAATGCATAGACATCACCAGACGCTGGGTTTCATCCCTGGTGATGTTCTGCCAGGCCTCTACTGCAACTGTCTTCAGTTCCTGCTTGTTCTTGGGGCATTTTCCCTTCAGTTTTGTCTTCAGCAAGTGAAATGCATGCTCAATTGGATTCAGGTCAGGTGATTAATTTGGCCATTGCAGAACATTCCACTTCTTTCCGTTAAAAAACTCTTTGGTTGCTTTCGCAGTATGCTTTGGGTCATTGTCCATCTGCACTGTGAAGCGCCGCCCAATGAGTTCTGAAGCATTTGGCTGAATATGAGCAGATAATTTTGCCCGAAACACTTGAGTATTCATCCTGCTGCTTTTGTCAGCAGTCACATCATCAATAAATACAAGAGAACCAGTTCCATTGGCAGCCATACATGCCCACGCCATGACACTACCACCACCATGCTTCACTGATGGGGTGGTATGCTTTGGATCATGAGCAGTTCCTTTCCTTCTCCATACTCTTCTCTTAGCATCACTCTGGTACAAGTAGATCTTGGTCTCATCTGTCCATAGGATGTTGTTCCATAACTGTGAAGGCTTTTTTAGATGTTGTTTGGCAAACTCTAATCTGGCTCACCAATGGTTTTCATCTTGTGGTGAACCCTCTGTATTCACTCTGGTGAAGTCTTCTCTTGATTGTTGACTTTGACTCCTGGAGAGGGTTCTTGATCTGGCCAACTTTTGTGAAGGGTGTTTTCTTCACCAGGGAAAGAATTCTTCGGTCATCCACCACAGTTGTTTTCTGTGGTCTTCCGGGTCTTTTGATGTTGCTAAGCTCATCGGTGCATTCTTTCTTTTTAAGGATTTTCCAAACAGTTGATTTGGCCACACCTAATGTTTTTGCTATCTCTCTGATGGGTTTTTTTTTCAGCCTAATGATTGCTTGCTTCACTGATAATGACAGCTCTTTGTATCTCATATTGAGAGTTGACACCAACAGATTCCAAATGCAAATAGCACACTTGAAATTAACTCTGAACCTTTTATCTGCTCCTTCTAAATGGGATAATGAGGGAATAACACACACCAGGCCATGGAACAGCTGAGCAGCCAATTGCTTTTGGTCCCTTAAAAAGTGGGGGGCACATATACAAACTGTTGTAATTCTTACACCTTTCACCTGATTTGGATGTACATACCCTCAAATTAAATCTGAAAGTCTGCAGTTAAAGCGCATCTTGTTTGTTTCATTTCTAATCCATTGTGGTGGTGTACAGAGCCAATAAGATTAGAATTGTGTCAATGTCCCAATATTTATGGACATGACTGTATACACATACACACACACACGCACATTATGATCAATCACATAATCTTTGTTCTCAGCTGCATAGGGGGCATGGAGAGGTGTGGGTGGAGAAACAGCAGTACACTGATCTTGCCAGTAAATAGCTGTGCAGGGGGAATGTCAGCATAAGATTTGGCCACTGGAGTACAGGCAGACTGTTTTTCCACCACAGCCAGAAAACTGACCAGGCTGGGAAAATTGTGCTCTTCTGTCTAGTGTGAGAAAAGGATACTTTTTAACACAAGTACATGGTACAACAGACACATATCAGACAGGGCTTGACAAATTTGCTTGAAATCTAGGAGCTAGCTAAAAACTCAAACAGTTAGGAGCCAGTTTTTTTTCGCACATGCCAAATGGCTGGCTTCTGTCGGACTGGCTACCATACGCACGGGCTGAATGGTGGGAACTTTTTAATGAACAGGCTGATGTTGCCCGGCATTTGGCCCATGTATACTTGCCACCTTAGGCCCCTTTCACACGTGCACCTCCGCTAAGCAGAATCCGCTTGCTCAGCAAGGATTTCTCTGCTAATCCCTGCAGAGCAGGTGGATGACAGGTCTTGTCTGCTTCGCTATGCAGAGCGAACGTGGACACAGTCCCGTTCTCCTCTATGGGGCAGTCAGATGGAAATGGATTGTATGTCCATTTCAATCCAATGCCATCTGATTTGATGGAGGATCCAACATCTGCTGTTACAGGAAAGGAGGAAAATTTAGAGGTGGGGGCTTGCAGCATGTTATACCCTAAACAAGGGTGTAACATGCTCCAAAAGGTGAACTTAAACTTTAATACTTTAATACTTTGCATCAACTATAATATTACTTAAAATGATGCCTTCATGGATCTCTTTTATATTAAACAAAAATGCTCTGTATGTCATCAGAACCACTGATAGTGGCCATACAGGCAGTCCTCCCTACTAGGCCCAGCATGCATCGGGTCACCAGGGCAGCTTGGCAAAGGCTGCCTTTGCCTCTCTGGGTATATTGTGTCCCCTCTATCACAACTGGACCATAAAGCAATGGAAGAAGGTCGCCTGGTCTGATAAATAACATTTTCTTCTACATCATGTGGATGGCTGGATGCGTCACTTACCTGGGAAAGAGATGGCATCAGGATGTACTATGGGAAGAAGGCAAGCCGGTGGAGGAAGTGTGATGCTTTGGGCAATGTTCTACTGAGAAACTTTGGGTCCTGCCATTCATGTGGATGTTACTTTAACAAGTACCACCCACCTAAACACTAATGCTGACCAAGTACATCCCTTAATGGATTTTTAATTCCCTAATGACAGTAATCTCTTTCAGCAGGATAATGCACCCAGTCCCAATGCAAAAATGGTTTGAGGACGAAACAAGTTGGAGGTGTCAAACTTTGCCTCCAAATTCTCCAGCTCTCAATGCTATCGAACGTCTGTAGAAAAAACAAGTCCGATCCATGGAGCCCTACTTAGCAACTTAAGGAATATGATACTGATGGCTTGGTGCCAGAAACCACAGCATAACTTCAGAGGGCTAGTGGAGTCCATGCCAAGGTCAGCATACTTCCCCATCAATTTTTAGGCCTCAAACACACTGGCACAGTTAAACCTGTATTTAAATGCCTTTAAGCAAACATTTTTAATGTTTTTTTTTTGTGCCATTCACATTGTGTGTTTACCTGTGTTCAAGTATGGTGATTCCTAATTTGAATAAAATCACCCTACTTTACACTAAAGTAAACCAACTAGCTGGAGGGAAGAAAAAAAAAATTTCATAGCATGACTATTAGGGTTCAGAATCATGAAAAGTCTCTACTTATGTTAAGCCTTTGCATCCCATCTTTTTAGTGAGCGTACAGGTTGCAACTGCTGAGGATTCCTGCATCCTCCACTGACTCACTAAGGCTTCTTTCACAAGGTCCGCCTCCGTAGGCGGATCCGTGCTGCTCAGCGGGGGATCGATACACAGATCCCTGCTGAGCAGGCAGGTGACAGCTCCCTCTCCGCTCTGTGTGTGGAGGGAGGTGTCAGAGCCCCATACATCTCTATGGGGGAATCGGATGACAGCAGACCGCCTGTCTGCTCTCATCCGATCCGATCCCCTGGACGGATGGAAAATAGGGTTTCCATCCATCCGGATTTCATGGACAGGATCGGATGCGGATGGCAGTGGGTGTCAGCGGACATGTCTCCGCTGACATCCACTGCCCCATAGGGATGCATGGAGGATCTGATCAGATCCGCCTAAAAAACTGACAGGCGGATCTGATCGGATTGCTCATGTGAAAGGACCCTAAGGGCTTAGGAAGATATCAAAGACTTTCATGTGTGAGGTAGCGTGCCATTCTGTGCCTTATTATGTCTTAAAATACATTCATGCAATAAGGAGAATTTATATTCTCCTCTATTGAGACAGTGTCTAAAAAGTGCAGATCAGCATAACAACATACCTAAGTGCAGCCTAAAATTAATATGTGGCCAGGCTACAGACATTTAAGTATTTTATCCACTTGCCTACCGGGGCAATTTAGACATTTTTCACATACATGTTAAAATTTGCATTTTGTGCTAGAAAATTACTTAGAACCATACATTTTATATTTTTTGACAGTAAAGGCCCTGAAGAATAAAATGGCAGCTGTTGTAACTCTTTTTGTCATACGATATTTGCGCAGCTGTTTATCATATACAGATTTTCAGGAAAAATACACTTAAAGATTTAAAGTGTTACTAAACCTAGGACTCTGCATTCACTATATCTGATCTACCACAGTACACAGAACATGGCAATGCAATTATTTTAGTAAATAAACTGCTAAATACCTCTTCTCATCAGCAGTATACAGCAATCTTGTGACTTATCAGTGTCTGGTTAAGGCTTGTAGGAGGAGTTTTCATTCTTCCACGATTGTCCTATTAAGATGCAGGACCCTCTGTCTGGACAGTGCTGATTGGTCATGTGCTGATCACATGCACTTTCACAAGAAAAAAAGGATAAACTCTCTAGCAATACACACCAAACGGGGCATCTGCAAGCCTTTTTCCTGGCTCTGTAAATATCAGGTGTTTTATTGGAGTCAGTGGAAGGAGATGATGACTGGAGAAGACCGGATCGATCAGCCTTTTTACACAATGCAGAGGATTAACCCCTTAGGTTCCACAGCGAGAATAACAAGCATGCTTTTCTACATATACACACTGATTCTGCGGCATTAGTAACACTTTAAATCAATTTTAGTGAACACAAATGCAATAAAATACCCAGGTTTTTGGTAAAACAAAAATTGATATTGCATTGTGTAAATAGATACCACACATCAAAATTTACACGCTTGGAAACAGTGACAAATTACAGTACCTAAAATTGTCCATAGGCAACGCTTTAAAAGCCTTTATAAGTCACCAGTTTAACATTAAACCTGAGCTCTGCCGGTAGAATTATTGCTCTCACTCTGACGTTAGTGTTGATACCTTACATATGTGGTGCAATAGCTGTTTACATATGCATGCCGGACCTACATGCACATTTGTGTGTTCGAACACGGGGAACGGGGGGGGTTTTTTAATTTTTTTTTTAATTTGTTTCGATTTTTTTTTTTCTTTTTTATTTAACTCCATTGCAATCAAGAGGGTAAAACACCAACCCTTGTGATAGCTTGGACAGTGACAGGTACATTTTATGGAGAGACAAGGGGTCTATTTCTTCTATGCCCTGAGTGTTTGATCAGCTTCTTCTCTGGCTGTACAAGCCAGAGAAACTCCGCACCAAAACCAGAAATGACAAAATCCTTGTTAGTTCTGGCTTCATTCATAACAAAAGAAATAAAGGAAAGGATGTTTCGCCATCTCCTCTGTGCACTGCTGACCTCGACCACATACAGCAGTCCCATGCTCCCTGGTAGAACGGGGAAGCCCAGGAATGGCAGTGGTGGGAGGGGGGCACCCCTTCCAAGTGCTCTGCTATAAAAGGAATCGAGCAGCTGTAGCCATGATCTTGTATAACTACTTTCTCCCAAGGCCAGTCGTACATATACAGGCTCTGGTATGGAAGTGGTTATAAATCCTAAAAGCAGTAAATGAGCTTTAAACCTGATGCTCGCAACCTCCTTAACTGCAGTTACTTATGAAGCATTTTAATGTTCAAACTTCACAACAAAATGCACTGATGCCATTCATGTAGTTTTCCCAGGTTGCTCAGCTCCTGCTGCTGCCCTTCTCTTCAGTGATTTGAAAGCCTCCAAATGTAAATACAGAGCAGGTTCTCTGGGCTAAGAAGGTTTACCCTCACTAAACCATATATACCTAAATGATAAAACGTTAGAGAGTCGTCTTTTACTGAAATCAAAAAAAATGTCAGCGCTGCTAATAAAATCCATACATCAAAAAAAACTATACCATAGTGCTGGGGATGTCGGTACCTTTTTTTGTTACCAGTATTTATTACAAACACTATATCTTATTTTTTTTACCAAAGTGCTATTGTGCAATAAATGTGCAATAAAGTGATTAAGTGCAATGCTGTAAACCATATAATTGCCAATATATAGTCTTTTACTACCATAATTTAATTGGGTTTAGGATCAAAAATTGCAAGGTATCCAAGAGACAGCAGCACAAAGGACACATTGGATTTTGCCAATATTGCTTTCTTTTCATCAAAAATTAGGCTTTATATCCACCATCCTGTCCTGGTCTCTTGCCAGTGCAGTTTCTGGCTTCTGCAGATGTACCCACACCAGCTGGTCCCTGCACACTAACCTTACCTCTGCAACCTCCTTCTGTATCCTGAGAGATCCCCACCACTGGAGAGTCAAAAGGAAGTGTTCACAATTGCAGGCAGTGATGTAGACTCTGCCTTCTGTAAACAGAAGAGAGGGGACTCTAAACTGAAGCACTCCATGACCATAGATTTAGGCATGTAAAATTATCATTTTTTTCCCCGCTGAAGGGGATTCTTCTTGTACTGTTGTGTGGATTTTTTTTATTTAAACTAAAAAAAAAAAAAAAGAATTTTGCCCAAAAAAAAAAAAAAAGGCAATTTCTTTTTTTTTTTTTTTTTTACCAGCAATCAGTCAGAGGGAGGTGGGCAGAGGGATAATATTTGCCTGAAGATTGGCTTAAATATAATCCAAGCTTGGAAATGTAGTCATTTGAGGGGGGCGTAGACTGGCCTGTAAATGGTGAAAGGGGTTAGGTTTGTCATATGCTTAGTTTAAATTGTCCAAGTTTCAGGTTATCTTTTCGAATATATTATTTAAAGTAGTAGCTTTTAAAATATAACCTTATTAAAAATGCAGAAACTGCAGAGATTGCTTTAGCTTACCAACCTGAATACAACCTACAATTTCAAAGACACTTTAATTATGACATTACTCAATCATAAGCTATTAGGAAACGTCATCAAGATGGCTTTTTTCTTCTTGATGTAACTGTATAAACTGCAATTGGGATTCTAATTCTGTATGAATTTCATACAAATGGTCCTGGGTAATTGTTTAAATATGCTATTCAGCAGACATATTGTATAAATCAGAGAATATTCAGCTCCTTACAGGGTAATAAGGAAATGTCCTAAATTTTGGAAAAATCACATTACTTTCCTGTACAGGGCTTCTGCTTTCAGCGTGAAAGAATGCATATGATAGCATGCTTTCACAGACTATTGTGTCATACACTGAAACAAACTGCTACTCAGCAGCTGTTTCAAATCTGCATCATCAGCCAAAGCTAACACAGATGTAGAATCCATTAGACAATCCTCAAGCTGGGCTTTGCGTTGCCCTCGGAGACATAAAAGGTCCAATTTGCCGGGCATATTAACCTTCAAAGTGCTTCACATGTCAGGAAAATATTTCACTTTACCAATTATAAGGCATAATGGAATAGCCAGTGGAATCTTACCTATAGCTTACTTGATCACCTTTGGAGTGCTTTTACCTATAACCATCTGATGCTACAGCAAAAAGCACACACAAGGCAAGTATGAAAATAGTATTTTGTGTTCTTTATTTTATTAACTTATAGACATATTATTGGGACACCCAATGTAGAACTCCAGTCAAAAGGTTTTCAACCGTTGCTGATGGAAAAGATGTTTAATCTCCAAATGCTTTATCAAAAAGTGGATCCTTCCTTATTTCTAAAGTCTAGGAGGACTGCTGGTAATAAATCCTGCTTCTGTCTGCCTGCTACCAAGTACCTCCCCAAACAATTAAGCAGTAGTAAAATGCAAAAAAAAAAGGAGCTCCTGCAAGATAACATCATACTGTGCTAGTATGTATTGAAAAGGACTTTAATGGACATTTTATATGCCTTGCATAACTCCCCTGTGCCTTCCCCCTGGGGAGCCACATGTGCTGAGTGGAGCATGACATACAATTGATTGACTATACGTGGTCATGCTCTTGTAAATGCCAATGCTTCTTTGCATCAATGTTTATGGGCGCATGCGCATCCAATTCATTTTTCCTTTTTTTGAAAAACCAGCACCAGGGTCGGCACTTACCGTGAATGAAGCGTCTCCTGTTTGCTGATGAGTGATGACTACTGTGCTGAAACCTGAAGTCTTCTGCCCCTGGATACTTCAAAGCTGCATCTGTGACTTGTCAAAATACCAACCACGCCTGTCCTTTCCATTCCCATGCTCCACCATTCAAAGAAGACATACTATTGGTCCCCACAATAAGAGCACTCTATGAAAGGACGAGGAGCTCTGTCTCATCCAATCATAGAATGCTTTTCATTCTGCAAATGGATAGTATGGCTTCTATAAACAGACAACATGTGCCCAAAGGGTGGGCATAATCGGCACTTGGTTAGTGCCTGTCACAGGTGCAGCCATTCATATTAACTGTGCAGCACTAGAAGGGGACAGATGTGGGAGTATCCAGGGTGAGATGACTCTGGATTTCAACTGAACATAGAAGCCACCAGCACACACTTCATTGATGGTAAGTACTATCCCTAGTACTTTTTTTTTAATAAAAGGTCACTAAATTTCAGCTTAACAGTCAGGTCCTTCTACAAGAGCAGTGGCCATATAGAGCACCTCTATCGTGTGTAATTGTTCCAAACATCATTTAAATGTTAGAGAGGTAGAGGCCATATAAGCAATAGGTTTTTTTTTTAATTTCCACAGTGTTGATGGTTCTCTGATACTGGCTTATGTTACAAGTTTAGATAAAGAGGGATCAGAAGAGTCCTTTAACTATAATCCGTTACAGCCACTGACATGCAGCATGCAATTTGTCAAACAGACAGAAACTACACATAAACAGGGATGAGCTCAGGCATGTTTGGATCCAGACCTAGTCTGAACCCACCTCAGCTATCCCACCAGGTAGTTGTCACTGTGCAAAGCCAGTCAGGGCATTCTCCACCCTGCTGCTGAACATATATACACCCTTTATGGGAGGGAGGGAGGTGAAGATTTCAAAGGATACAGACGCCAGCAATACAAAAGACACATCGGGTTGTGTTGATTTGAGGGAGAAGAAACAGACAGATAATCTGTGTATTTGTCAACAAAACTCCATTCTGTGATTGACCACAGCTGATCAGCAGATGTACAGCCATAATCATTGACTGTACCCTGCTGACAGACTTGTGCCGTGTCCAATCACAGCACGAGTCAGCAAGGGGCGCATGCATGCACGCAGACAAACCAGGAAGTACACTGTGTTCTATGGGTATGTTGCGGTGCCTGGCAGTGCATCTACTGTGAGTGGGTCGGCAAGAGGACTCTTCATCACCAAATTCCCACTTTAAGGTCTCTCATTCCCCTCTATATCACTGGTTTCTGTTGCCTGCATTTTTATCCTGCTCCAGCATCACTGAACCTTGATGCCATCCCAACATCACTGATCCTGCTGCCTCTATACTACCAATACCATTTCTTTCTTTGCCCAAACAGGTCCACCTTTTCTGGTTTAAAATAACAGCTTGCCTGGGGTAAGGGCTGAACAAGACTTTGTGACTATCGCATTTTTTTGAATTTTTTAAGGAGGACCTGGGAGGGACGAAGAGAACAATTTGGATGGTATTTTGAGACCAGGTTAGTGATAAAGCTGGGAGCCAAGTTATGGATGGCTTTGTAAGGTATGGTTGGTATCTTGAATTTAATTGGTTGGTTAAGTGGCAGCCAATGGGAGGATTGGCAAAGGGGGGAAGCAGACGCCGAGCGGTTTGTAAGGTGGATGAGCCTGGCAGCAGCGTTCATGATGGACTGAAGGGGGGGTAGCCCATTTAAAGGTAAGCCAATGAGAAGTGAGGTGCAGACGAGAGATGACCAGGGAGTGGATTAGAAGCTTTGTGGTTTTGTTCACCCACCCTATTTTCAGTACATGATACTGCGGTTCATCCTGTTGTTTTTTTTGTTTTTTTTTCTCTTTTCAATGATCTTTGTATTGCTTTGTATTGCTTGAAAGTGATGTTCACTTCTTATGTCATTTCATTTTGTCACAATAAAATGTTTTGGAAAAAAAAAAAAAAAAAGAAGAAAAAAAAAAAGAAGCTTTGTGGTGTCGTTGGTTAGTAAGGGGTGTATCTTGGAGATGTTGCGGTGGTTAAGGTGGCAAGCTTTGGACAGCGACTGGATGTGGGGCCGAAAGGATAGTTCAGAGTCTAGGATTACACCTAGGACCCTGGCATGGGGGGACGGGTTGATAGTTGAGCCGTTGATTTTGACAGAGAAATTAGGGGAAGAGGAACGTGGGGGAGGAAATATTATGAGCTTGGTTTTGGATAGGTTGAATTTAAGGAAGTGATGTGACATCCAGGCTATGTCTGTTATTAAGTTGGTGAAGCGTGAGGAGACTGATGGTGTGAACTGAGGGGTGGAGAGATATATTTGGGTGTCGTCAGCATAGAAATGATAGTGAAAGCCATGAGAGGCAATCAACTAGCCCAGGGAGGAGGTGTAGATTGAGAAAAGGAGAAATCCAAAAACAGAAACTTGGGGGACAGCGACGGAGAAAGGAAGAGGAGAGGAGGTAGTAGAGCTGTAAATGAAACTTAAGGAGCGGTGGGATAGGTAGGGTGAGAACCAGCAAAAAGTAGAGTCATGGAGACCAAAGGGAGTGGAGTTTTTTGAGGAGGAGGGGGTGGTTCACTGTGTCAAAGGCAGCAGAGAGGTCCAGGAGAAGTAGTACAGAATAGTGTCTGGTGGTATTAGTCGTTAGTAGGTCCTTTGTGAGTTTAGGGAGAGCAGTTTCCAAGGGGTGTTGAGGACGAAACCTGGACTGAGGGGATGAAGAAGATTGTTCTTAGTCAGATGGCCGTTTAGTCGGTTATAGACCAGTCATTTAAGGAGTCTGGAGAAGGAGAGTAAAGAGATAGGGCGTAGGTTGTGAAGATTGGTGGGGTCCAGGGAGAGCTTTTTAGGGATAGGGGTGACTAGCGCATGTTTTAGAGAGTTGGGAAAGATGGCAGAAGAGAGTGAGAGATTGAAGATGTGAGTTAGAGTGTAGAAAAGAGTCAGAGATTGAGCGCAGCATTTGCAAGGGAGCAGGATCCAGGGGTCAGGTGGTTAGATGGGTGTTAGAAAAAAGTTCAGCAACCTCGTTAATACTAGCAGGGTTGAACAAGGGAAATAATGATTGTACCTGTGGACATGACGTGTTAAGTGGGGGAGGTTTCTGCACATTGGAGATCTTAAGAATTGTATCGATCTTATTTTTGAAGTGATTGCGATCTCCTGAGCAGTGATTGAGTTAGTGGGTAGAGGCAGTGGAGGACAGAGTAGAGAGTGAAAGGTAGAGAAGTTTAAGGAGACTAGATGAGAATGTGTTAATTAGAGTGATAAAAATAGGTCTGCTTGGCAGTAAGGAGGCAGGAATAGTATTTTAGAAGGGTAGAGTTATATTGGTTGAAGTCTTCCTGGGACTTACAGGCGTAGCCACAGGCGCTTTAGAGCATGCCTACGTTTTCTGAGACTTCTAGTGTCATCTGTTTGCCAGGGTTGTAGCGGTCGGGCCTTATTTTGCGTGTAGTGAGGGGAGCGAGCTTGTCTAGGGAGATTAAGAGTGAGCTGTTATTTATGGAAATGATTAGGTTGGAGCATGACAGGGGTGGGATTTTGTCATAAAGATGATCAGTAGCAGAGTAGAGAAGAGAAGGGTTGAGGTGGCGAAGGTCTCTACAAGTAACTGGTAGGCGGTTGGAGGGAGAGGAGGTGGAAGACAGGGAGAGAGTGAAACTAATAAGGTGGCAATCATTTGTGGGATAGGGTTGTTAGAGAGGTTGCAGAGAGTGCACAGATAGGAGAAGACAAAGTCAAGGGAGTTGCCATTGGAGTGTGTAGGAGCCTGTATCCATTGCTTCAGGACAAGAGATGAGGTTAGACTGAGAAGTTTAGAAGCAGTAGAAATAGTATTAGCATTAACAGGGATGTTGAAGTCACCAAGAATGATTGTGGGGATTTCAAAAGAGAGAAAGTAGGGTAGCCAGGCAGAGAAGTCATCAAGGAAGGTTGATACCGGTCCAGGGGGCAGGCAGATGACAGCAATTCTTAGAGAAACAGGAGAAAATAGACACACACACAATATGCCTCAAAAGAGGAGAGTGTCAGAGAGGGAGGTGGGTGAAGCACCTGATAGGTGCTGCATGGGGCTAGAAGGATTCCCACTCTGCCTCCCTTTGGTCCACTTGGTCTGGGGGAGTGAGACCAAAGAAGGCCACCATGGGAGAGGGAAGCAGAAGTATTATTGGAATCATGAAGCCAGGTTTTGGTAATGGCGAGTAGGTTAAAGGAATTTGTGATAAAGAGGTCCTGGAGACTAAGTTCTGTGGGTTGTGGCAGCTGCCAGAGGTGTGTAGGGAGCATCAGGCAAAGCCAAATGGAGGCCCAGGGTTTGGGGGATATGTAACCAGAGGTTAGGAGAAGCAGGAGGGTGAGGGAGGTAATGTAGGAGTGTGATTTTTTTTGAAGGTACGTGCCCCAGAGTTCTGGAGGTTCTCTCCATATATGGATGTAGAATTAGCAAGAGTTGGTAGGAGCGGTAATAGGGAGAGGACAGAAGGCAGGGTGATATATATAAGCCGTGGGGTGAAGAAGGGTGAAAGTAAGAGTTTGTAAAGAGAGGACACAACTGCCATCAGGAGTGGTGAAGAACGCATGTTACAGAGTGGAAAAAGAGCTGAATAGAGAGACAGGGTCATCTGCAGCCTGCCTGTTTGGTGCTTTTCGGTGTACTTTGTGGCGTTTGCTCGCTTTGTGCAATTGCTGAAGTGCAGAGCTTGAAGTGCATATCACTTGTATAAAGATTATGATTCGGTTCCAATACAAACTGGGCAGGTTATCCGCCATGAAACGTGGACGGTAACCCATCCCACTGTCCTAATTGATGGTACAGAATAGACAAGCAAAGGTTATATATGAAGCCTCTTTATTCACTACGTCTCCCTTCATGGTTTCAGTGCTATTACCTAGCCAACTGGGAAGTGCAGTGTGGAGTTGGATGCCAGGCCTACCAGCTAACTAATAATCAGCTGCGATATGGACTTTGTATTCCCAAAGAGATGACCATCCTTTGATCCATGCAGTCACAATAACTGGGGAGAAGAAAAAAAAAATCTACTTCGTTGACTTAAGTCACCATGACAAGGCTGGGTTCACACAGAAGCGGTGCGGAAACCGTGTGCGATTCTGACAGGAATCACAACGCATTCCTGTTCAAATCACGAGATTCTTTGCAGTGCAATTTGAGCAACTTCCTTTTGTATGGGCTCAAATCGCACCGCACGAAAAAGGTATTGGCGTATTTACAAAAGTACAAGTACTTGTGCAAATGCTTAGTATCCGCATTGAAAGGAATATCAGTGCAACGCTAGTAATAATGCACATTTACCGGTACTTTGATGAGTGACCATCTTTGGTGACGGTCATGGAAATGGTGATGTAAGTGATTTCCCATTTCATTTTTGAATCTGCTGTGTTTTATTGCTGCCCAAGTTGCTGTTAGGGAGTTTTCCTTTCACTTCTTGTTAGGACAGGAAAATCTCCCCAAGAGCATATAATAAATTAAAATAGCTATTTTATAATGTTTAGCACATCAGAAAAACCTTGCAGATAGTGACAAAGAAATGCAGGTCTCCAATAAAGAGGGTGGTGGAGAAGATGCAGAGGCCATTCCCTCTGGTCTGTCATCACCATCACAGTCAACCTCAAGCACCAGTGAGCGATAAATGATGAAAACAGGCTGGGAAAAGTCCAGTGTCACAATCCAAAAATCCATGAAAATGTCTGCTCACAGAGAGGACCAAGAAAGCGAGGACAAAATAGCTGGTTACCTATGCCAACTGAAGTATGACATGAGACAAATGAGGCATGGTCTTTAATTAAGTATGACCTCATGGTCCAACGCTAGCTTCACATGAATCTTCCACTGCCTAGTCATCAATTACCCCTCAACACCATACTCTTTGCCAACATACACACACTCAGCCACAGCCAAATACAGAGCGCTTCCTAAATGCATGCAAGGGTCGTACTGCCCACTAAGGCTCGGTTTCCACTAGTGCGACTTGACACATGTCAAGTCGCACAGCAAGTCAAAAGCCATTGTTTTCAATGTGGCCCGTTTCCACTGCCGCGTCTTGAGTTGCGGCGATTTCAAAAGTAGTTCGTGCACTACTTTTGAGCCGTTTTCAGTGCGACTTCCCTCTATAATGAGGGACAAGTCTCACTGAAAGCCGCAAACAACTTAAGCTACGAAGTTGCGCTAGAAGTAGCACGACTTCATAGCCGCACTAGTGGAAACCGAGCCTAAATGCAACAGCAGGGAGAGTTTTGTCAAAGCCGCAATGTAAAGCGTCACGGCAGTGGCATGTATGTAACCAAAGATGCTGACTTTGCAGCATAAGGCAGAGCAGTTGGGTGGGGGGAGTTGGGGGGGTACACAACCCCTTAGCTATTAATGTAACTGAGGCCTTAGGCTTTGGTAAGCAACATTTGCTTTGGAAGCACAGCCGATTTCACTATACCTGCCTTTATATAAAATGTACACAAAGCTAAACGGAACTGCTGGCACAGTACAGAGTTTCTTTCTTTATAAAATGACACATTTTTACTACATGCTTACCTACAATATCTATCAGTAATAAAATACTCTGTTACATTTAACTCACAGGCTGAAATACTTCTTTAAAGAGTTAACAAGTTATAAAACCAGAACTTGGGCATCTGCCAATCTATTCCTATCTGCTTCACAAAATCCTAACATATTACCGTACATGCATAGAACCTAACCAGCCCTGACAAACGGATTTGCAGCATAAATGCATTTAGCATTAAAAAAAATGAAAAGGGGGAAAAGATCCAAGATGAGGAGAAGCTGATGCATTGGGTGCACATTCTGTACTTTAATGCATTTATTAAAATAACTGCAAACAGAAGTAAAATGTGGAAATCAAAAAAATGCTCTTAACTGTATATTGAAGTTGGATTACCAGGCAATTTCCCACTTACTGCAAGAGTGATACTCATCCAAACCAGTGTCAGCAAATGGGAATGCTGCAGCTAGAAGAGCGCCAGAAAATGTAGGCCTGGCTTAGTTTTGGCCTGGAGGATGTATAGATGTTCTGAGGGAAAAAACACACATTGTTCTCAGCATGGAAAGCTTCACTTAGTCACCAACTTTGACATCAATGTGGTTTATTTATAGGCAGCAATTAAAGCCCACAGTATAAAATAATAGTCTTTTAGTCATTTTTGCGCTAACATTGCATTTGTCTGGATCTTTTTAAATACTTCTGCATTCTGACAATGCCTTCATTATTCTACTAGAGCAAAATTAAAGCCATTTCAAAATAATTTAGAAACAATTCATGCCTTTTAATAATAAAAAAAAAAAAAAAGTTTACAAAATTTTTAAGGCACAGCCACGGTTTCTCTCAAGTGCAGAGGGCTGCCAATGCCTAACTCTCAAAATCATTGCTAGCTCTGGAGCAGAACATATATAAAAGTGACCTGGAACTAACCAATGGTATCAGTAGTCAGGCAATTGTAGCCTTCCACACCGGAAGGAAAACGTCGCTGTATAGGTCATTCTGCAATTTCCCTTAAAGTGTTACTAAACCCACAACAGTAAAATCAGACTGTATATGCAGTAAAGCATGCTGGTTATACTCACTGTAGAACCTAAGGGGTTAATCCTCTGCATTGTGTAAAAAGGCTGTTTGTTCCGGTCTTCTCTGATTCTCCCCTTCTTTCATAGTCCCCAATCCATCTCCTGATAGAACAGAGGCTGAGTGACAAGCTGCACATGCTCAGTTGGGTGTGTATTGCTAGAGAGTTTCTTTTTTTCTTGGGAGGGTGTGTGTGATCAGCACAGGACCAATCAGCACTGTCCAGACAGAGGGTCAGGGGTCATGCCGTCTCATAGGACAGTCAGATGAGAATGAAAACTCCTCTTACAAGCTTTAACCAGTGCACAGCCGGAAACTGATAGAAGTCACATGACTGCTAAATACTGCTGATGAGAAAAGTATTTAGCAGTTTATATTTACTAAAATCATTGCATTTCAATGTTCTGTTTACTGTGGGAGAACAGATATAGTGAATGCACAGTCCTGGGTTTCCTGGGTTTAATGCACTGCTTGTGGATCCAGTAGCTCAGTGCAAGACAAGTTTTTCAGTAGCAGCCTGGCAAGTTTTCTGCCCAGTGCCAAGTATGCATAGATTGCAATTAAATTATTGCTGAAAATGTAGCAAAAATCATAATAAAAAAAAAAAAAAGGCTTCTTGATGCATGTCCACATAGACATTTAGGGAGACTAGTCTAATGGACAGTTGTATTTCACCAAAATTATGCAAAGCTAGCAAAAGATATTGGTTGACACTACTTTTAAAAACTGTGGTATACAGTTGTATTCAAAATTATTCACACCCCCCCAATGCTGTAAAGGGTTTTAGGGTATTTAGTGTATATTTGTAATTGTATTCAGAATGAAATCCTACAAGGATTTCTTAAAGAGCCATATGCAACTAAAATAACATCAATTGGTTTTGTAATACAGTAGTAAATGTTTCTTTTGTGAATTCTTCATTGACAATTATTCAACCCCTTAAAGACTACCACTCTGAAGAATAGAGGTCCATTGAAGTGTTTTCAATCAGGTATTGAAAACACCTGTGGATGTCAGGGAGCAGCAATAAAGCCTAATAAGCATCAATTAGGCAGCTTTAAAATGACTGTGATACTCAGCTCCTTCTAGACATTTACTGGTGTGGTTACAAACATGGTGAAGTCAAGAGAATGGTCCAGGAAGACAAGAGAAGAGGTGATTACTCTTCACAGGAAGGGCAATGGCTATAAGAAGATTGCAAAGATGTTAAACATACCAAGAGACACCATAGGAAGCATCATTTGCAAATTCAAGGCAAAGGGCACTGTTGAAACGCTACCTGGTCGTGGCAGAAAGAAGATGCTGACTTTGACTGCTGTGCGCTAACTGAAGCGTAGAGTGGAGAAAAGTCCCCGTGTGACTGCTGAGGAACTGAGAAAAGATTTGTCAGATGTGGGTACTGAAGGTTCTGCTCAGACAATATGGCGCACACTGCGTAATGAAGGCCTCCATGCCAGAACTCCCAGGCGCACCCCCTTGCTGTCTTCAAAAGAATAAGAAGAGTCGACTGCAGTATGCCAAAAGTCATGTGGACAAACCACAGAAGTTTTGGGATAGTGTTCTGTGGACTGATGAAACAAAATTAGAACAGTTTGGGTCCATGGATCAACGCTATGTTTGGAGGAGGAGGAAGAAGACCTATGAAGAAAAGAACACCTTGCCTACTGTGAAGCATGGCGGGGGGTCAATCATGCTTTGGGGCTGTTTTGCTTCTGCAGGTACAGGGAAGCTTCAGCGTGTGTAAGGTACCATGAATTCTCTTCAGTACCACAAGATATTGGGTGACAATGTGATGCAGTCCGTCACAAACCTGAGGCTTGGGAGACGTTGGACCTTTCAGCAGGACAATGATCCCAAGCATACCTCCAAGTCCACTAGAGCATGGTTGCAGATTAAAGGCTGGAACATTTTGGAGTGGCCATCACAGTCACCAGGCTTAAATCCGATTGAGAACCTCTGGTGGGACTTAAAGAAAGCAGTTGCAGTGCACAAGCCTAAGAATGTGACTGAACTGGAGGCTTTTGCCCATGAAGAATGGGCGAAGATACCCGTAGATCGCTGCAAGACACTTGTGTCAAGCTATGCTTCACGTTTAAAAGCTGTTATAACTGTAAAAGGATGTTGTACTAAGTACTAAGATTGAATGTCACTTAGGTATTGAATAAAACCAATAATGATGTGAGCACAGAAAAGACATTTGTGGTTATTTCATTATAAATGTTATGTTATATTTGTCTGACCTACACGTGCCTCTTTGATTTAATTGTAAGCAGGATGACTGAATGATCAAAATCAATGTCAAACTGGCCAAAACAATCAATTTCAGTGGGGGTTGAATAATTTTGAATAGAACTGTATAATAAAAATCTGGGGGAAAAAAGTCAGCCTATTAACACATTAGTTTAACTTCTATTCTTAAAAGGGGAAATAACAGTCAAAGCCTCATCAATTGCTATGGAAATGTTGAATCTTATTCATCAAACAATATATATAGTTCTAGATTCAAACCTGCACTGGTAAAAAAATAATGCTTAAATCTGAGTCTCAGCAGTTGCAATAGTCTTTACTGACAGACTTCACAGACTGATAAATCACACTATTAAAGTAAAAAAAAAAAAGTTTAATGGATGAATCGGGAGCAAGGCAAGCCATAGATCATGCTATTTTCTTTTCTGTAACCAGCAAAGAACATTGCTTAATTCCCCATCAACACAGTCAGTATTGATGGGAGAATGCCTCTCGCAGTGTTATTGTGTTCTCCCGACGGGATGAGGGGCAGAGGGGGCGGGGCTTTGGGAGCTGTCCCTGCTGGAAGAGCACAATTATTACTGCTATCAGCTATAGTTGTACTCAAACAGATCGATGGATCAACTTGGGTACAATCAGCATGCCCATAGATGGATCCAACCTTGGCCAGTCTCTGCTGACCCGGACGAGATACGATTCATCTATGGCTGGCTTAAGTCTGGACAGGTTCATTTTGTAAAGTACCTTGTTTATCCCCCAAAGACTATCATGGACAACCTTGAATGGCTGGATCAAGAATAATAGTCGTGGCAAAGAGATTTAAAAGTTCCTTTCCTACTGCATAATATCGATCTTGCTGAATACAGTTAGGTAGAACAATGAAGATTGGAAATACCTATGAGGACTGTCTTTTTCAATCACAAATTTTCCTGGAATGAAAAAGTCCTGCTTAAATGCTCAACATCTATTGCTACCAAATCTGCTCAATCAACCTAAAAGTATTGTCAATCTGACAGCAGACTGTTGGAACAGAAGCCTGCAGCATGAAATACTTCTGTATTTCCCTCCATATTTTCTAATAGAAACATATAAAGCTAAATGTGAAAACAAGGTCTTAGATTTAGTTCGGACATAAAACAAATAACTCTTATCCAGTGCACTCCTTATAGCAGTCAAAAAAAAAAAAAATGTCATCACAGTGGGTGGTGGGAGATTGTAACAGGAGGATGAGCAATACGTATATATACGGCCTTGTATTGAGGTGGTTAGACCAGAATCATGGCTGCAGCTACAACCATGATCCTGATACCATTATTTTCAGCAGGCGACTCTCTTTTAGGCAAAAGTGATCCGAGCAGCTATACAGCAGCTCAATCATTTTTAAAGGGGGTTCCCCTCTGCCATCTTTACCAGGCTTTTACATCCCATGCACTGCACAGAGTGAGAGAAAATTCATTGTTCCTTTCACTTTGTGACATCATTTTAGGTAATGTATTTTGTCACTGTTCCATGAGTGTACACAATGCGGAACAAGGCGTAACATTATCTTTTCTATTTTACCAAATAACGGAATTTTTGTAAAATCTTACCTGTAAAATTCCTTTCTCTGAGTCCTCCGACAGTCGCCGCCTCTCCATATTCGTCACAATGGGGTAATTGACCTTTGCTCCGTAGGAGTAGCTAGGCAACAGAATATGTCAATATTAAAGCTTTTAGCATATCCCACCTCCAGGGGGTGGTCCCCTCAGTCAAAACCCTCCTGCTTCCTGTTCCATACCTCAGTTTCAGTAGAATAGCAGTAGAGTACATAAACAAACCCCAAAAGAGGGGCGGGGGCGGCGACTGTCGGAGGACTCAGAGAAAGGAATTTTACAGGTAAGATTTTACAAAAATTCAGTTTTCTCTTACGTCCTCCGACAGTCGCCGCCTCTCCATATTCATCACAATGGGGACGTCCCAAAGCAGTGTAAGCATGAGGGGTGGGAAACGCAGTCGCGCCTAAGGCAACGCCGGACCCATATCAAGGAAAGTAACCTTACCAAAGGAAGGAAACCAGCTGGGCAGCATGAAAAAGACTTTGCTCAACAGGAGTAACAACCCAGGAAGAACAAATAACCCAGGGATAAAAACATCCCAAACAACCAAGGGCCCAAAAACAAGGGACCTTAAGGTACTGCCGCACTAAGAACCTTGCGGCCAAAGGAAGCATCTGCCGATGCCTGAACATCCACTTTGTAGAACTTTGAGAAGGTGTGAACGGACGACCAAGTCGCCGCCTTACACACCTGGGCCACAGAAGCCCGATGATGACAGGCCCAAGACGTACTCAGAGATCTGGTAGAGTGCGCCTTCACAGGCATAGGAGGGACTTTCCCCTTCACAGCATATGCCTGCTCAATGGTCTGTCTGATCCATTTGGCGATGGTAGAAGCCGACGCCGCCATGCCCTTCCGAGGTCCCTCAGGAAGGACAAAAAGAGAATCCGTCTTGCGAAAGGATTTTGTCGAATTCAGGTAAACCCTGATCGCCCGAACAACATCCAAGGAATGTAAGGCCACCTCCTTCGGATGCTTAGGCTCCGCGCAAAGGGAAGGCAAGACAATGTCCTCATTGAAGTGAAATTCCGAAATCCTTTTCGGAAGAAAAGGAGGATTAGGTCGCAAGACCACCTTATCCAAGTGGAGTACCAGATACGGAGACCTGCAGGACAAAGCTGCCAGCTCCGAAACTCTGCGAGCCGAAGTGATCGCCACCAAAAAGGCGACCTTCTTGGACAACAGAGGCAACGAGATCTCCCTGATCTTTTCAAAAGGAGCATGTTGTAACACGGACAGAACGAGGTTCAAGTCCAACGGAGGCAAAGGCTCCCTCCGAGGAGGGACCAGGTGCCGCACCCCTTGAACAAAGGTGCCAACCAGAGAATTAGACGCCACAGGGCGTTGAAAAAGAACGGCCAGAGCAGAAATCTGACCCTTAATCGTGGCCAACGCCAAACGCTGGTCCACGCCCGTTTGAAGGAAAGCCAACACTCTCGATACCGAGTATGAGCGAGGGGAATACCCCCTAGACTCACACCAGGCAAAATAGGCCTTCCAAGTACGGTAGTATATCTTCCCCGAAGAGGCCTTTCTAGCATTGATCAAAGTATGAATGACCTCCGGAGAGAGACCCCTATCCTTCAGGACCTCGGTTTCAACAGCCAGGCCGTCAAAGCCAGCGACTGTAAAGCAGGATGGAATATCGGTCCTTGAGACAGAAGATCTTCCCAAAGAGGCAGACGCCATGGAGCGTCGACCGCCAGATTCACGAGGTCAGCGTACCAAGACCGGCGGGGCCAGTCTGGCGCCACCAGAATCTCAGTTTTTGGTTCCGAGGACAACCTGCGAAGGAACCGGGATAGCAACTGAATTGGTGGGGATGCATACATCAGTCGATACTGATGCCACGGAGCCACTAACGCGTCTGACGCGTCTGCCCGAGGATCGCGCGTCCTTGCCACGAACCTTCCCACCTTGTTGTCCAGACGAGACGCGAACAGGTCCACATCCGGAAGACCCCACTTCGCGCTCAACATCTGGAAGACCTCCGGGTGGAGCGACCATTCTCCCTGGTCCAGAGTCTGGTGGCTCAGATAATCCGCCTGCCAGTTCTCCACCCGCGGAATGAGAACTGCCGTTATCGCCGGGACGTGCGTCTCGGCCCAAGACAGAATGTCGGCTACTTCCCGAGCCGCTCGGGCACTCCTGGTGCCCCCTTGGTGGTTGATGTAGGCCACCGCTGTGGCATTGTCCGTCTGCACCCGAACCGGACAGCCCTGAAGCATGTCCGTCCAACGTCAGAGATTTATCGCTCCGCAATTCCAGAATGTTGATCGGAAGGGAGGATTCCTCCTCCGACCAAGTACCCTGGGCGGACAGAACGCCCAGAACACCACCCCAGCCCGACAGGCTGGCATCCGTGGTGATCACCGTCCACGAAAGCGGACGAAAAGACTTGCCCCCCGACACCGCCGGGGACTGCAGCCACCACAGAAGATTCCTTCTCGTGCGAAGACTCAACGAGATCTGAAGATCCAGAGATTGTGGTCGCCCGTCCCACCTGGACAGGATCTCCGCCTGGAGACCCCTCGTGTGAAACTGGGCGAAGGGAATCGCCTCGAAG
Source organism: Pelophylax lessonae (assembly GCF_965119305.1). Classification (NCBI taxonomy): domain Eukaryota; kingdom Metazoa; phylum Chordata; class Amphibia; order Anura; family Ranidae; genus Pelophylax; species Pelophylax lessonae. The sequence goes on along the minus strand of NC_138769.1, from coordinate 394,481,407 downwards.
GCCGAGACCATCAAACCTAAACACCTCATGCCCATCCGGAGGGATGAGTACGGAACGTCCGGAAGGGACCTGACTTCGTCCTGAAGTGTTTTGAGCTTGTCTTCCGGTAGGAAGACTTTCGCCTGAACAGAATCCAGAATCATACCCAGATAGGGAAGACGAACCGACGGGCACAGCGTCGATTTTGGGAAGTTTATCGTCCAACCAAACTCCTGCAGAGTCTGCATAGTGACGGACAGGTCCTTCACCAGACCCTGACTGGTCGCAGACCGAACCAAAAAGTCGTCCAGATACCCCAGGATTGAGATACCCTGGGCTCTCAGTAAGGCCAGAACCGGTGCAAGCACCTTGGTGAAAACCCACGGAGCCCAAGCGAGACCGAAGGGTAACGCCACGAATTAATAATGATCCTCCGCAATGGTGAATCGAAGGTACCTTTGGTGACCCTCGAAATGGGGATGTGTAGGTACGCATCCTTCAAGTCGATGGAGGCCATGAATTCTCCCGGAACTAGAGCAGCCACCACCGAGCGCAGGGATTCCATGCGGAACTTGCGAACCTGCACAAAGCGGTTCAGAGCTTTCAAGTCCAGAATTGGACGTACCTTGCCCTCTTTTCTGGGCACAGTGAACAGATTTGAATAAAACCCCCGAAATCTGTCCCGATGAGGCACCGGAACCACCACTCCCTGAGCCCGCAGGTCCTGCACCGCCAGGTGCAGATCCCGCAAACTCTCCGGAGACAGTTGAAGGTTTGAGGGAAAAAACCTGTTCGCCGGCCGAGATAGGAACTCGATCTTGTACCCGGACCGAACGATCTCCTGAACCCACCTGTCCCAAACGCGGGCAAGCCAGGGTTGAAGAAAACCGAGCAAACGTCCCCCCACCCCAGAACTGGGTGAGGGCGTCCCTTCAGGTCGCGTTGCTATGGGCAGCGGACCCGGACTGGCCTGACTTCTGCTTACCTGCCCACGGTTTCTTTTGGGAGCCTTGACCCTTGAAGGGCTTGCCCTTATAGTGCGACCGAAAGGCACGAAAGGACCCCTGAGAGGGCCTAAACGAAGCATGCTTCTTACCTTGAGCTCCCTTTGCCTTGTGAGATTGGGGCAAGAGCGTGCTCTTACCCCCAGAAATCCCTTTAATCAGCGTATCCAGTGAGTCGCCAAAAAGGCGAGATCCCGTATAGGGCAAATTAGCCAAAGTCTTGAGATTGGTCCACAGACTAACATTTCAGCCAAATCAAACGGCGTGTCAACACCGCCACGCTGTGCACATGTGCAGCCAAAGGAATTACATCTAATTCCGCATCACACAAATACATGACACCCTGATGGATCTGATCCACCATAGCCAATGTTGTCGGCGGGGCAGAATCAGCCACCAGGACGCGCCTGAGTACTTGCATCCAATCCGCGACAGCCTGAGCTGCCATAACGGAAGCAAAAATAGCTTTTAACATGGAACCGGTAACCAAGTAAGTATGGCGGGCAAGAGACTCCAGTCTCCTGTCCGTAGGTTCCCGGAACACCGGGGTATCCTCTGCCGGAATCGCAGTGGATTTATTCAAAACCGCCACCGCGTGATCCACCGGAGGTGGAACACACCAGCGTTCATCAGTGGCGGGCGTGAAGGGATAACGCAGCTTGAACCTACTTGGCACAGCAAAAGGCTTTTTTAGATTGCGCCATTGTTCACTAACAGCGTGCTGAAAATCCTCAGTGCAAGGAAAAACCTGCGATGTTTTGCGTCTCCGCTGTGTCCCATAAGAAGCCAGAACGGCAGGCGGACACGGTTCATCCTGTAAATGCAACGTTTGATAGAAGCAACCAATTCATCCATGATTGCAAGCTCTTCAGACGAGCCAGGGGGAGAATCATCAACCCCCTCAACCTCTGCATCCCCCTCCGACCCTGCAAAGTCCAGGGACGAACGGGACCCCGATAAGGGGACCCCAGCCATAGCAGCCCCATCACCATCGCCCTCTGAATCAGAGGAGATTGAAACTGTGGGCCGTTTAGTGGATTGAGCAGCCACAAGCATCTGCACCTGAGCAGCCAGGTTAGCCACAACTGTGGCCAAATCGCCCCCCTCAGGGGAAACAGCAGCAGCCCCTTGGCCTCCCAGTAAAACGGGAGGAAATTTTCTTTCCTGAGAATCCATGCCCCCTAGAAGTGTGCAGGAGAAAAAAGGGTAACTGCCCCTTTAAAAGCGCGGCGAGCGCAGCCCACCGCTCACACACACCAGCACAAGTCGACCCCCACAGGGAAAACTACAAACTCAGGCAAGGAACACAGGACTAAAGAGGATAAAAACCTGGAGAGATCACTGCTGCTGCTGTATCGATCGGTGTGCCCAGGGAAAAGGAAGTGATGCAACAGAAGCCGCTCCTATAAAGCCTATGGAAGGCTACAAAAAAATGGCCGCCGGGGGAGGAGGTAAATGCAATGCTACATGAGGCCGGAGCGATCGCCGCCAAAATGGCGGCGCTTGGCGCCAAAAACGCCACTCCCAGCATACAGAAGAAGCCCTCATATGCCTGCAGCTATTAATAAAATGGCGGACCGCAGCAGCGGCCGCCGCATGTTGCACAAAACATGTACCACAGCATGCCCTACAACATACAGCATGTCACACAGGGAACCACACAGTTGTAACACAGAACAGTGTATCACAGCCCCCCTCCTTGCAGCCCACAGCAGCATCCAGACAGGGAGCCCAATAGTGTGAACAGACATGCAGGGTTACACAGTCCCAGACTGACACCCACTAAACATACAGGTCCCCACACAGAGTACACTTACCTTCTGAATGGCGTGGGGAACCTGCACCAGCGATCAAGCCACTGCACATGGGACAGGGAGAGTCCCAGCCAGGACGCAGTAGAACTGCGGTGCGAAACCGCATGGCGTCTAGTGAGGTAGCCACCTCACCACAGCATCCCTGCAGCGAACAGGGATGGGTCGTTCACCAATGCCAGGAAAAAATACCTGACTGAACGCTCGATGGCAGGCTGGGAAGCCACTGGCCCACAACCTGCGACCAGGGGGCCAGCCCGAGACCCAGCCCGCACGATCCTCTTCATCAGAAGAACTAACTAATGCTGACAAAAGTAACAGCTAAGTAAAGAGAGAGAAAAAAAAAACTCAAATAAAATCAAAAAGAAGATAAAGGCTGAGACAAAATGCCCCAGCACAGAAACAGCCAGCTAACTCCTGAAAGCTAGACAATGAAACTGAGGTATGGAACAGGAAGCAGGAGGGTATTGACTGAGGGGACCACCCCCTGGGGGTGGGATATGCTAAAAGCTTTAATATTGACATATTCTGTTGCCTAGCTACTCCTACGGAGCAAAGGTCAATTACCCCATTGTGACGAATATGGAGAGGCGGCGACTGTCAGAGGACGCAAGAGAAATTGGGTATTTTATTGTGCTTGTGTGCACTAGAATTCATTAACCACTTCCCGCCCGGCAGGTGCTCTCCATTTCCTGAAGGACATACGGGTATGTCCTCCTGCTCATGCAGCAGCCTTGTCTGTGACCACTGTGCCCACCAGACAGCAGATCACAGTTGTCCGTACCAGGCCAGTAAATGGTCATGAACGGAATCCATTCATGATAGCATTGTTTACTATCGTGATCTCTGTGATTGGTCACAGTGATCACATGGTACAGGACCAATCACAGCAACCCTGTACCAGATGATAGTTGTGGCCAATCACAGAAATAATAGTAAACAATGAATCTTGATTGAAAGCCTTTCATGACAGTTAAAACGTATGCTTTTACAGTATTCATCATTACTAACAAGCAATCACAGAGTAAAAAAACAAAATGAGATCTCAACGCTCTTCTTGTGATTGTGTATTCATCGTTCGCATGGTATCAGGTCTAATTGGCCACAAAATAAAGCAAGCCATACATGCATACATTTCCTTTATTCAGCCTGTGTGCTGAACAAAAGAAATCAAACATATTCCTTCAGACACACTAAATAGTGCAACTGGATGAATTTCCCCTGTTGGCTATTGGCAGCTGATGCCAGAGGCTTTCAGAATACCCAAACAGTAACTGCAGCTAACTAGCTAGACACACATTACAATCTAATACAATATTCAATTATTCTCATTTACACTTGCCAACATGTTTGTAGAGCAAAGGTCTGCCTACTCAAGTCATTTAAAGTATACCCAATCAGATAGGCCCATAAAGCACATAGCTGATAAATCTAAAGCAGATATTACAATCAGATTGTAACATGTGTGGCCAGTTAAAGTTCCTGGAGGCCAAGAACAGGATTTAAAAACATTACTAAAGTTAATGGTGGCTTATGTTTTTTTATTATGTTAAATAAATACATTCCACTTTTTTTTGTAGAATATGTATCTAGCACAAATGCCATTTTAAATGATGTGAAATGATTCAGACTTTTTTTTGGATATGTTCCTGTCAGTTTTTTTTTTTACTTGGCTCCAGTGTGAATAATTTATGTCTTCAGTTCCCAACTCTCTACACATTCAAGCCAATCAGATATGAGAGCTCAGGTTTTCTACACAGCACACCTTAGGGTACATTTGTACTTGAAGGATACACACATGATATACTGCTTATTGCAAAAGTGTTCATTTGACATTAAATACAATGTTAAAATAAATTGGAGCTTCATAAACAGAAAACATCATGCACCCTATAATGCATTTTTTTAAACACAGCAAAGATGTCTTTAGGATTTAAAGGTTTTGATGGGCATTTAGCACGAGTCTTCAGAAACAGGAATGCATCTCTGTGTGGATTTTATCTACAGGTCCAACATTAAAGTGCTCCTAAACCCAGCACCCTGAATTCACTATACCTGGTCTCCCACAGTACACAGAACATGGAAATTCAATTATATTAGTAAATATGAACTGCTAAATACCTTTTCTCATCAGCAGTATATAGCAGTCTTATGACTTATATCAGTGTTTGGTTAGAGCTTGAAGGAGGATTTTTTTATTCTCCTCTGACTGTCCTACAAGGCTACAGGACCCATGACCCTCTGTCTGGACAGTGCTGATTGACCCTGTGCCGATCACATGCATAATTCCATGAAAAAACAAAAAAGAAACACTCTAGCAATATACACCAAGCTGAGCATTTGCAAAGTGACTCAAAAGGCTCTGTTTTATCAGGAGATGAATTGGGGACAGGGGAAGAAGGGGATGATCAGAGAAGACAGGATCAAACAGCCTTTTTACATAATGCTGAAGATTAACCCCTAGGTTCAACAATAAGTATACCAAGCATGCTTTACTGCATATACACACACTGATTTTTCATTCTAACAATGAATGCCTTTGGTTTGAACACCTTCTCGTCTGGCCTATAGCAAATTGATGGTTGGGCAGGAATTTTGTCCTACTGAGTGGACATCATATGACGTACTCCTAGAAGGTGACACGTAGCGGCGTGATCTGTCACCAGCTGTGTCCATCGGATACAGCCAATGACTGATCACTATACTGGCCCGCTGCCAGTATCATGTGATCGCTGTGACCAATCACAGCAGATCACATGGCAATTATAAACAAACAATGGCTGGCTTCCTTTCATGCCATTCATTTTATACAATTGTGTTGCTAGCTGTGATTGGTCACAGTGATCACATGGTACAGACAAGGCCAATCACAGTCCATCTGTACCATGTGATTAGCTTTGGGAAATCACAGCTAATCATAACAAAATAATCAGTTTCATTCAGGAAAAATATGGTTGTTTACACCAATTAAATTCAGTGATATAAGCAATTATAATGTGTAAAAATCACTTTCCCAGAGTAGTACAGTGTTACTATGTCAACACTGTATTGCTTTGGTCACAGTGTGTTAAAAATGTAAAGGAAAAAAGAAAAAAAAAAAAAAAAAAGTATTAAAAAAAAACCTTTTTTTTTTTTTTTACATGTGGTCACCAGTGTCCATGATCAACCCCACACCACACTTTGTAGACTCTATAACTAACTTACTTACTCCTACAGGCTAAAAAAATATACACTGATTTGGCTTTTTTTCACTAAGGAAATGTAAAATAATACATTTTGACCTAAATTTATGAAAAAATTGGATTTTTGTACTTACCATAAAATCCGTTTCACTAAATTCGATGGACACAGCGCTCTATAAATCATAACTAGTGGTTATATTGTCTCTTCCAGGAGTAGGACTAGACAGAAGAAAAAATACCTGGCTACACCCATGGGTCCCCCTCAGGTGGTATATAACCCTTGTCTCTGCTCTAGGTAATCAGTTTAATAGCAAGCAGTATCAGAACTCCATAGAGGGGTGGATGCGGTGTCCATCAAACTCAGAGAAATGGATTTTACGGTAAGTACAAAAATTCCATTTTCTCTTTCGTTCATCGATGGGACACAGCGCTCCATAAATCAGAACTAGTGGGGTGTCCAAAAGCAGTGCCAAAAGGAAAATGAGGGGTAGGGAAAATAACCCAAGGCTAAACATAAAAGCCCTTAACCAGGACACAGGAGCCCCATCTGAAAAATAAAGGTTTAAAGAAAAAAAACACCCCTCAAGAGGGAACAGCCCCTCTTTAAACAGCAGCCTGCAAAACGGCCAAAAGAAGCATCCACAGATTCCAAAGTATCTACCTTATAGAATTTTGTGAAGGTATGCACCGACGGCCAAGTGGCCGCCTTGTGCAAACTTGCGATATTGAAACCTGATGACAGAAGGCCTAGGAAGCACTCCGCGCCCAAGCAGAATACGCAGGAATGACAGGAAAAGGTGGAACCTGATCTTTAATGGAACAGGCCGTTAGAGGCCAATAGCCAAGCCATTAAAAAAAGCGACTGTAAAGCAGGATGGTAGATCAGCTCTTGTGACAACTGGTCTTCTCTGAGAGGAAGCCCCCAAGGGACATTTACAGCTACCAGGATGATCGTAAGATCTCCACTCTTGATTCCTCGCAGGAACTGTGGCATCTGTCAGAGGACCCCTAACCTAATCATGAACTTCGGTATCCTCCTGTGGAGCCAAACCTGTTAAAGGAGCTGCATGCAAGATTGTGCAAAAAGAACCGTCGAAGGTGTATACCACCAGACTCAGAACCTGTATGACAGCAGCCGGTGAATCACGGCTTGTGGTCCCTGAAGTTTGTGCAGAGGAAGGACCACCCTGGTCAGAAATAGAATCACACCTAGGTAAATCAAATCCCTGGACAGGGATAGGGGGGACCTTAGGTAGGTTCAGACATCACCTGAACCTTTGTAGGAATTAAATCCGCACAAGGAGACTTAAGACCTAAAAAAACCTGAAAAGGACAAGCTTTGTCCCCCTTTCTGGGTACACTCAAAAGAAACATTTTGCAGATCTCCTTGACGCTCACCAAAGAAGTCCACAGGGCTGGAAACCAGCGAAGATGCCCCCCCCCCCCCACCCCAATAATGGATAAGGGCAGACATTCATGCTGAATGAGTCTTGTCTGCTGGTCCAGGTAAGCTAGCTCTAGGCTTACCAGACCAACCTCCCGGGGGAAGATTTAAGCAATCTATTTCCCTTATTCTCTGTCCCAGAAGCACAAAATAATTTTCTATGGGCTGAGAAGGAGGGCCCCAGTCTGCGGCGAGGCTCCTTCCCTTTTCTTGACTGTGGCAGTTAGGTACTCTTCCCCCCTCGGTGATGCCCTTAATGATGTCATCAAGGGTAGCCCCAAACAAGGGATCGCCTTGAAAGGGCAGATTAATGAGAACTTTCTTAGAGGCTTAGTCTGCAGATCAATTCTTGAACCACAGCACGCGCTAATCACCACCGCTGAAAACAGAAAGTTTGGACAGCACAGGAGCCATATCCAAAGCTGCATCACAAATAAACTGCAGCACATGGACCAACTGGTCTGCTAAATCAACATAAGCAGCGGGGACCTGCTCACTCTCCAGGCCCTGGCGCAAAAGCTTGGCCTAGTCAGTTAGGGTCTGAGACACCAGGGCTGAGGCAAAGACTGACCACAATGCCGAACCAGCCATAGTAAACATGCTGAGTGCCACAGCCTCTGCTTTCTCATCAGTTGGGTCCTTAAAGGACGGGGATTCTGCTACTGGGATCATGGTTGGTTTATTCAGCGTGGAAACTTTTAAAAAAGTGACTCCTAAAAAGGGTAACATACAGCAAAATGTTTGGGGACCGCAAAGGGTAATTTTGGTTGTTCCCATTCCTTACAGGAAAACCCTGTCAAAATAAGGCACACAAGGAAACACCTTTGGAGTACGATGAGACTTGTGCATATGAAAAGGACACAGCCACGTCCGTGACTACATCAGCCGCATCCTCCATTTTTAAGTCACATGCACTGCAGTGATAAGTGCGTCTACCAGTGTTTTTTCATTCGCTGCTGCGACCATGGAGGAGTCATCCTCAATATCGGATGGATCAGGGGGTGTGATATTAAGTCCCACTGGGCGGACCGCGTCCACGGCGGCATCAGGCTCAGAATCAGATTAAACCACCTGTGCAGGGGAAGGCGGGGGGCGCTTCCTCCTGAGCCTTTGCCCACACGCCACTTCCCCCCGGGACACTAAGGCCTGCAGGACCGTCGTCAGTGCAACCATGGGAAGCTGGCGTTCCGAGGGACCTGCCACCTCCATGAGGGAGTCAGTGAGGGAGATGTGACCCTGATGCTCCATAAGGAAAGGAAGACCTTGCAGTACAAAAATGATCTTTTGGCACCACTAAAGGATCCCCTCAAGGCTAAGGGTACCTATAAGTAGAGAGAGAGACAACAGAAACCCCCAATGACTCACCCTACCGACCGAAGCAGCACTGAGAATTCGAACCCAGCATCATCATGGATGCTATCCCTGTTCATATGTTCCAGGCACAGGAAGAGGAAACTAAGGAGGAAGAGGAGGAGCTTCGACATCCCAAAGAGGCTTCAGTTGTCTCCAGCAACTCCCAAACTAAGGGAAAATGGCCCCTGTGACATCATCCGCCTACACAAACATGGCCGCCAACTGGAAACAAGCCAGACTAAGGGAAAATTGCCACCATCAGCAACAATGAAGCATGCTGCCAGGATCTTTCCTGCACCCTCTGCAAGGGAACCCCCTTAAGGTAGGACACAGGGGAGACTCTTCTGTGCACACTTCACTGGTCTCTGCACTGGGACCCCCCTGCACTATACCCACACTGCAAACAGCAGGGCATGCGCCTAGGGGTCTCCTATACTGGGACCCCTCCAGACTACCAGGGCAGGACACACACTATCCCAGGACCCTTAAAGAGTGTGGATAGTGGGGGGAGACCCCGTGAGTTTCTGCTGCATTCTCTGCTCTGGGACCCCCATCAGACTCTAGGTCCAGACAGGGGGGAATGGGAGTGGGGGAAGCCCAGCTCTGTAACAGATTTAAGGATGGGAGGAGGGAAACTGCAGGCAGGTCCCAAAGAAAACAACCAAAAGGGGAGAGGGGGGACTGTACCCTTCCATGGTGCGGGTAACGCTCCAGAAAGAACTCCTCACCACCGAAGTAGGGGAGCAGTCGGCCAAGGGACTGTTGTGACTCAGACTCAAGCCTGTCATATGCCACCCTGCGAGACGTTAACTCGCGGGCCAGCCTCTGTCTGTCACGGCTGACCTAGCGCATAGCTGCGGGCTGCACACGCTCGCTGGCAGGGCTGGGGGACCACTAGATCTAGATCATGGGTGTCCAACCTTTTGGCTTCTCTGGGCCACATTGAGTGTAGAGAAATTTTTCGGGCCGCATTTAAAATATATACTATAGTTCAGGTATATAAGTAATAAAATGCCGCCACGCCCTTCCCGCGCCGCGGCACCCTCCGCACTAATTTAACACAACTAGAGGATGATCAAATGAAATGGAATCAGTATACAGAGGTTTACTTCTTCTGAGAGATATTAAAGGAACACCCTAACCACCATGACCACTTCGGTGATTTGAAGAAGTGGTCATGGTGGCAGGAGTCAGAAATACTGCACATGCTCGCCCCCCGAGGCAGCTTCTGCCTACCGTTAGTTGGAAGCCGCTGTGGCCATGCCCTCGACCCAACTTCATTCCTCCCCAGCAAAAAAAATTGTCAGGGGGCAGTGGGCCGCATTGCCTGGGGTTCTGGGCCGCATGTGGCCCCCGGGCCGCAGGTTGGACATGTCTGATCTAGATTATCCAGCCTGTCGCCCAGCCCGGCAGCTGATTGTAGATCTCCCGAGAGAAAAAAAAACAAAAAAGATGTAAGGAAGGAGGAAATTGCTAGGACCAGAGATCCCAGCCAGGCAGGAGCCTAGGTCCTTACTCCTAACTACACAGATTAAAACCGATTACCTAGAGCAGAGAGGGGGGTTATAGAGCTAGAGGTACTCTGCAACAGACAAAAAGGGGTAGGAGAAGAAAAGCAGAACCACCTAAGTGTAGATTAAAAGGTTATTTATTACATAAAAACAATGTAGTAACTCAAACAGAGGAAATGGTTGATCATCAAATGGTGATGGTTCATCTGCAACACTAGGCATGTTAGGGAAGTAGACTGTGGCGGCCGTGGTCCTGGCTGTGCCGGTGGAGTCCGACACTTCCTGTGTTTCTGGCAGCGTCCAGAATCCAGGCTTACATCCAATAGTGGCAGCGGGGTGCTCGCGTTCGGAGCATGCGTGCTCCTTCCTCAGGCAAAGCTGATTTATGTGTCAGACTGGGAGTTTTATAGCTGAGGGACTCAGGGGGCAGGAGCTTGTTGCTATGGAGATACCCTAACATCCCTACAGTGTTGCAGATGAACCATCACCATTTGCTGATCAACTATTTCCTCTGTGTGTTACTACATTGTTTTTATGTAATCTACACTGAGGTGCCACTGCTTTTCTTCTCCTACCCCTTTCAGACAAAATATTAACTGCCCATATTCAGAGTGCAGAAAAGCATATAAATAAAAAAGTTTATATTTAAAAAATGGTCGTTTGTTTGGAAGTTAATGTGTGTCTGTGTGCCTCTTAAAGCGGAACTATATTTCCGGAACTATATGCCTGGTATTGAAGCGGTTAAATACCATTTACGATTCTTCGATAATAAAGTTGTACATAACTTGTTTCTCTCAATAGTCCAGGCTTTGAAAAGGCTGTTTAAATGTCAACTGTGCCATTATGTCAAACACATATTAGGTCTCCATTTATCAAACCATTTTAAAAATGAAAAACAGAAACCGGCCAACATTTAGCCAGTGTGTACAGCAGCCTGTCCCACAGAAGCCGGTCTAACGACTGGCTTTTATCAAATGGACATGCTAGAAAAACCAGCATCCGATCAGTTATTGTAGCCAATGGCAGTGAGCGCTGATCAGTGTGTTCAGGCAGAATACAATAGCTAAGTGGGGGGGGGATCACTGTACTAACATCACTTGTTAGTACATCAATCAGCCAGGTTTTTTATTTTTGTTTAGCGCACTGGGTTGAATGAAAAAAAAAAAAAACTCCCTGTGTGTAGCAGGCTAATAGTGTTACCCACAGCTACAGGGCCTGTGAGGATACAGAGAATGTACATTAGCCACCACAGACTTTTCTTTGGCTGGTTGGTTGGTTGAGTGAAGGATGTTTTTGTTCACAGTCTAAACCACTGTGGACAATATGCAGACCAATCATTTTGTTTGGCTTTTTGTAAGAGAGCATAAAGAAAGTCTGATCTAAGGTGCTCCTAGTTGGAATGATATGGCCCAAAAAGATATATTTTTCCTACTTTGTTTTGCACCAAAGCTCCAGCCACATCCTCATGAGCTAAAAACTTACACTATACACACAGATGATGTCCTAAGGGGGCGTGGCCTCCAGGTGATGTCACCCGGAGGCCACGCCCCTAATGGCGATATAGCACTGGAGACATCGTGGGAGGAGGATCGGAGGAAGAAGACCAGATGGGAGAAGAGCGGAGGAAGAAAAGACCAGAGGGGAGAAGACCAGAGGAAGATTTTTAATAAACTTCTCAAAACGTCTCCCGTCATTATTTACATACACTGCTTTTTATGGGGTGAATGGGTAGGGGTACAATGTACCCCATACCCATTCACATAGGGAGGGGTCCGGGATCTTGGGGGCCCCCCTTGTTAAAGGGGGCTTCCAGATTCCGATAAGCCCCCTGCCCGCAGACCCCCACAACCACCGCCCAGGGTTGTCCGGAAGAGGCCCTTGTCCTCATCAACATGGGGACAAGGTGCTTTGGCGTGGGGAGTGTAAAGCACCCACCCCCCCATGTTGAGGGTGTGTGGCCTGGTATGGTCCAGGGGGGGTGGGGCCGCTCACTCGTCCCTTCCCATTTCCTGACCTGTCGGGCTGAATCCTTGGATAAGAGGGTCTGGTATGGATTTGGGGGGGGGGGGGGCCCACGCCGTTTTTTCCCCATTTTGCTATGGAGCCCTCAAGATCCTCAGAGCGTGAGTCACACCACAAGTCGGATCATCCTGATCCGACTTGTGATGCAACTTCCATTCAAATCAATAGGCTCCCATAGGGAACCATTGACTTTCACATAAAAAAAAAACATATAACGTGGCTTAACGCTGTATAAGCAACGTTAATCAGCCTTTAGCAGCGTCAGATGTTTTTACAGCTCTGACGCTGGTCATCAGAACGCACAGGCCCTGGGTTTTTATGCAGCTTAAAAATGCCTATGCCACTTGGAGCTCCTAAAAGCCTATGTGTGCATGAGGCCATAGAATAACCTGTCAAGGCATTTTTAAGCTGCAAAAAAAAAAAAAAAAAAAGTCTGACGCTCCTAAAAGCAGCTGCAAAAACACCCTGTGTGCATGGGGCCTTAAAAAAAACTAAAACAAGAACCCTAAATTATTTGCTTTCTGAAAAGCCTATGTGTAACATCAACTTCCCTTTTTTTTTTTTTTTGCACATTAAGCTTCATAGTTAGCCTATTAATTACACCAAGGTATACATCCTTGGGTTGAAAAAACCCCTGAAAAAAAACAAAACCTTACAGATCCCCACATCAACATCGTCACACACATATTTGTATTCTGAGAAGGGGGACTCCCCTCCCTCCACCATTGGCTGCAAACGCTGATCGACTGCCAATTTTCCAGAATGACCATTTGACAGAAGCCTGTCATTAGACCGAAACCAAAAGTCGGTCTGTTTATATCCTACTTAAGACTACTATTCGGCAAACATTTTCTAGATTAATTTAATTACCTTAAAAACAAACAGGATGACTGCAGGTACATTACATAATAAATTATTATATGTCTGCTGAAACAGGAAGGCTGCCTGGATATGTCTACGATGGAAGAATGGAGTGAAAAAGAGAAGCTCTTAGGAAGCCCTTGCACAGGAGATTTATAAATCTTTTCTGAAGCAGTGAATCTGCAATTGCCTAAAAACCTGTAATACTGCCATACATCTATTTCAGCAGGCTGAGTTTTAAATTTTACTTCCCCTAAATACATTTAAAGCCTTCTAGTTTTTGGTAAATAACATCTTGAAAAGTCACTAAAAGGCAAATCCGGGATGAAATGGAAATAGATGCTGCCAGTTTATTGTTCCTTCCAGACGCAAGAAAATATTAATACAACTCCTCCAGCAGTTTATGGAAAGTAGTGGTGACTTGAACAATTTCCAAGTTCCAAAAATGAGTGCGTGCATTAATAATTGCAGCAAAAAGTCTCTATGTCATTTTTCACACAGCCCTATGTATAAGCAATCAGATTCAGAATATGGACCACGTGTTGCTGAATCAAACACATTGTAAAAATAGAAAATTCAAATATCAGTCTATAAATTCCAGGATTTCATTTTCCAGTTTTCGCATGTTTAAGGCACAAGAAGGCCGAGCTACACTGTTACAAAGAACAAATTGATTTCAGTATGCTCCTCTTTGGCCTATCTTGTTAAAATCTAAATCTGATCTTGGTAGAGCACACTACCACCCAAGATGTAGTCTATTAAACCAAAGATGAAAAGAGTATGTCACACTCTATTAAACTGAGGCATTTAGCCAGAAGGGAGGTCTCAGACTAAGCTTTACATTGTAGCACTTAGCCCGTGTTTACAAGATGCTATAAACAGATCCAGAAAAATATAACAAATTAACAATTTTTACAGTATTTGATTTCCACCTATTAAACCCTCATCCCCTCCAACTCTCACAACAAATCGACCTCAACCATAAAGAGAAACTTCTGGGATGGTCTGGGTGTTCTCCACCTCCTGCGTTTTTATAGGGTGACAATTGATCCAATGATCCCAAAGTTATTCCACCACTTAAAGTATCTCACAAAAGAGTACACCCCTCACATTTTTATAAATATTTTATTATATCTTTTCATGTGACAACACTGAGACCGCATTCACACTGAAGCAGCACGACTCCTGCACGACTTCAGGGGCGACTTGTGAAGTCCCGTGCACCGCGACTTCGGCGCGACTTGCATGGACTTCACATAGTTGAAGTCAATGCAAGTTGCTCCGAGGTCGCCCGAAGTAGTACAGGACCCTGTGTCGCTCCTATTAGAATGGGTCCTGTAGCAGTGCATGGACCGCGACGTACCACGACTTGTCAGGCCGACAAGTCGCAACAGTGTGAATGGAGCCTGAAGAAATTACACTTCGCTACAATGTAAAGTAGTGAGTGTACAGATTGTATAACAGTGTAAATTTGCCGTCCCCTCTAAACCGCTGGCAACAAAAGTGAGTACACCCCTAAGTAGAAATGTCCAAATTTGGCACAATTAGCCATTCCCCCCCCCCCCCCGGTGGCATGTGACTCGTTAGTGTTACAAGGTCTCAGGTGTGAATGGGGAGCAGGTGTGTTAAATTTGGCGTTATCGCTCTCACTCTCTCATACTGGACACTGGAAGTTCAGCACCTCATGGCAAAGAACTCTCTGAGGATCAGGAAAAAAAGAATTGTTGCTCTACATAAAGATGGCGTAGGCTATAAGAAGATTACCAAGACCCTGAAACTGAGCTGCAGCACGGTGGCCAAGATCATACAGCGGTTTACCAGGACAGGTTCCACTCAGAACAGGCCTCGCCATGGTTGACTGTATAAACCAGAATGGACCAAGCTCGAATCACAAGTGGGGCTCCCACACCCATCAGACCTCCTTATGTGGCTCTCACCCAAAAACTGTGGAGCCATATCCCACCCTATCACACTCCCTCAGTTTTTGGGACACCATGTGTAGAAAGTTTCCTTAGTCTCGCCAAACACCAGTAGCTCCTCTTTTTGAAAATCCAGCATTTTTACTAGGACAACCTCCACACCAGATTTAACGATGGATAAACAAAGGACTATACAGAACTAGATATTTTTTTGAACCATAAATGTATACGGCATCCAGACTATTCTCTTCAAACATGGCAAATGCCTCCCTGGGAAGTGTACCACATGCAACTAATGGCACTTTTCCACTGCAAGTACCGGCTCGGCTCTACTTGGCCCTGTTTGGTTTTCCACTGCATGGTACCGCATGGTACGGTGTTGGAACGGTTCGGTACGGTTTGCTTTTCCACTAAAGTAGTACTAAAGTAGTGGGTGGGATAACAAGGATTCTCTAAACAATCAGTGGCTAGTAGTGACAAACAGTCAGCTGAATGCAAAGGATTGTGGGATATGGTACCGGTATGGTTCCTCTTGGAACCACAATCAAGGTGGTACTGTTTTAGAGAGCCGTACCGTTCGGTTCCATGTAGTGGAAAAGCGCCGCCGTACCGTACCATGCGGTACCAGTAGTGGAAAAGCACAAAAGCGAGCCGAACTGTTAGGTTCCATACGGTGGAAAAGCACCATAATACGCTTTCTGTGCACGATTAATAATGAAAACTACTGAGGATGCCACAAGAACTTGAGAACAGATGCATGCAGGATGCAGATACTCGGGGCGGCATATTGCCACTATATCAACTCCTCCACATGACTTCTATTAAAATACCCCATCATTCAGCATAGGAGAGATTTAGGCATGGAGATATAGGAGGAAGGAGGAGGATTGAGCTATATCCATAAAGAAACTAATAATATGACTTTAGTTAAAACAAATTATTATGTCCTTTCTAGGCAGTATTTGGTTCCATCTAAGATTGCCAACATACTGTTTATCCTGACATATCCTGCTTTAGAGGATGCCGACAGGATGGTACCATGTTTCTCGCCTGGTAGACTTGTCCCAAAGTCAAAAAGTTATGGACTGGAATATATAATACAATACACTTAAACACCAATATTATTGTACCCAAAAATGCTATTTGAATCAACCAATTGCAAGAATCCCCAGACACGCAGTCCTTAATCTTTTTCATGTTTTTGGTGCAAAAATGCTGCAAAAGCATGAAAATCACCAATCGTTCAAAATTTGCTGGATTATGCTTCACGAAAAGCTAGCAAGCTAACGACCAGTTTCTGTTGCATGGTCCTGCTGGAAAATCAGCATTCAATTAGTGTTTGCAGCCAAGCAGCTGCAAATGCTGATCTGTGTATTCTGACGAGATGGTGGTCCCTACAATCACCCAACCTCCACCCCCACCGTCCGCATACAATAACAAAGTTGGGGAGATCTCTACATCATACATCATTTGTGTTGATTCGGGGATCAGGCAGTTTATTTTCCTTCACCCTGCTGGTTGAATTTAAATAAAAAAAAACCTGAACGTCTGTACTGTTTAAGTTCTACTGAACTTGTTGATCCTTTAGGGTCACAAATATGATCCATTTCTCATTCAGTTTAAATAAGAATAAGGACTGACACATTTCTTCATGATCGTAATTCTTGAGGAAACATCTGCCTATCTATAGTGTGTTACAAAATACAAGCAGAACAGGTCTTTGGTCAAATACCAGTGTATTTGTACACAACACAGCTTTTCCTAACTCAATGTGCTAGTTTGGAAGCAGAAAGAGACTTTAAAAAACTGGTATGAAATAGAGGTGCACAGAACGGAAATTTTGGTGTCGAAACCGAAAATGCAGGATGCCCTTGGCCGCAAATCAAAAATGACAGTTTTTAAAAAATAATGGGATTTTTGTACTTGCCGTCAAATCCATTTCTTGGAGTTCGACGGACACAGCGATCCAAAAATCATAACTAGAATGTTATATTGCATCCTCCAGGATTAGGACTAGTAGGCAGAACAAAAAACACCTGGCTACGCCCATGGACCATCCTCAGCTGGTATATAACCCCTCTCTCTGCTCTAGGTAATCAGTTTAGTTGCAAGAAGTATTAGAAGTATCAGAACTCCATAGAGGGGTGGGTGCTGTGTCCGTCAATGAACGGTAGGTACAAAAATCTAATTTTCTCCTTCGTTCATCGACAGACACAGTGATCCATATAAATCATAACTAGTGGGATGTCCAAAAGCAGTGGCAAACGGAAAATGAGGGGTGGGGAAAATAACCCAAGGCTAAACATAAGTGCCCTTAACCAGGACACAGGAGCCCAGCCTGAAAAATGAAGGCTTAAAGAGAACACACCCCCTCTTTAACCGCTTCCATACAGAGCAGTTAGACCCCCTTCCTGCCCAGACCAATTTTCAGCTTTCAGCACTCTCACACTTTGAATGACAATTGCTCAGTCATGCTACACTGTAACCAAACAAAATTTTTATCATTTTTTTCACACAAATAGAGCTTTCTTTTGGTGGTATTTGATCACAACTGGGGTTTTTTTTTTCCGTGATATAAGCAAAAAAAGAGCAAAAATTTTGCAAAAAAAACACTTTTTTTTAGTTTCTATTATAAAATTTTGCAAAAAATTTATTTTTCTTCATACATTTGGGCCAAAATTTATACTGCTACATATCTCTGGTAAAATTAACCCAAATTAGTGTATATTATTTAGTCTGTGTGAAAGTTATTGAGTCTAGAAGCTATGGTAACAATTACTGAAAATTGATCACACCAGATGTACTGATGGCCTATCTCCTTTCTTGAGGCCCTGAAATGTCAGGACAGTACAAATACCCCCCAAATGACCCTTTTTTGTAAAGTAGACAGTCCAAGGTATTTAGTAAGAGGCATGGTGAGTTTTTTGAAGTTATAATTTTTTCCCACAATTCTTGGGAAAATGAAGAAAACATTTTTTTTTCTTTTTTTTTCCCAAAACGTTGTCAATTTATAAGCTATTTCTAACACATAGCATGTACACAGCAAAAATGACACCCCAAAATTCATTCTGCTACTCCTTCTGAGTATGGCGATACCACATGTGTGAGACTTTTACACAGCCTGGCCACAAAAAGAGACTCCACGTCCAAGTAGCACCATAAGGCGTTTTAGGAGCATAAATACACATAAAACTTTCTTACTACCTATCACACTTTTCAAGGCCCTAGAGCACCAATACAATGGAAAAGTCCACAAAATGACCCCATTTTGGAAAGCAAACACTCCAACGTATATTCTATGAGGCATTATGGGTCCTTTGAACATGTCATTTTTTTCCACAAGTTTTTGGAAAATGTGGGAAAAAAAATAAAAACTTTTTTTTTTTTTACACAAAGTTGTAAATTTATAGAATATTCCTAACACATAGCATGTACATAGCAAAAATGACACCCCAAAATACATTCTGCCACTCCTCCTGAGTATGGCAATACCACATGTGTGAGACTTTTTCACAGCCTAGCCATATAGAGGGGCCTAAACATCCAAGGAGCATCATCATGCATCCTAGCCACTTGCCTAGGCCTATTTTTGACATTTGGTGTTTACAAGCTAAAATCAGTTGTTTTTGCTAGAAAACTACTTAGAACCCCAAAACATTATATATTTTTTTTTTAGCAGAGACCCTAGAGAATAAAATGGAGATAATTGCAATATTTTTTATCACACCGTATTTGCGCAGCGGTCTTCCAAACGCAATTTTTTGGGAAAAAAATCACTTTTTTTAATTAAAAAATAAGAAAACAGTAAAGTTTGCCCAATTGTTTTCCATAATGTGAAAGATAATGTTACGCCGAGTAAATAGATACCCAACATGTCATGCTTCAAAATTGCGCACGCTCACAGAATGGTGACAAACTTTGGTACTTAAAAATCCCCATAGGCGACATTTTAAAAATTTCTACAGGTTGCTATCTTAGAGTTACAGAGGAGGTCTAGGGCTCAAATTATTGCTCTTGCTCTAACGATCGCGACGATACCTCACATGTGTAGTTTGAACACTGTTTACATATGTGGGCGGGGTTTCCGTATGCGTTCGCTTCTGCGCACGAGCTCGCGGGGACAGGGCGCTTTAATTTTTTTTTTTTTTTTAACTATTTATTTTATTTATTATTTTTTATTTTTACACTGTTTTTTTTAAAAAAAAAAAATTGATCATTTTTATTTCTATTACAAGAAATGTAAACATTACTTGTAATAGAAAAAGGTACGACAGGACCTCTTTTTTGTGAGATCTGGGGTCAAAAAGTCCTCAGATCTCACAAGTACACTAAAAGATAGAAAAAATAAAAAAAAAAAAATTAAAAAAAAATTAAATAAAATGAAAAAAAAAAGGGACCTTTAAACTGGTTGCTAGGCAATGACGTTTGCCGTAGCTCCGGTCCTCCAAGACCATAGAGTCAAGTGAGGGCAAGCTTGCCCTCACTCGACATCCTGTCTGTGAGGATCTGGGACCGGATCGTTTTCCCCGCTGCCGGCGGGTCCGGTAAACAGGGAAAAGGACCAGAATGCAGCGGGAGGGGGGGGGGGCACCTCTTCCGCCACCCCGGAAGGGTGATCCCGCGGCGAATCCGCCGCTGGGACCACCCTTATCGGAAAGCCAACCGTCCACCGTTTAAAAAAATACCAGGGTTATGGCAGCTATCTGCTGCCATAACACCGGTATTTAGGTTTAAACGGACGACGTATATAAACCTTTTTGGACTTGGACATGGTGGCTGTATGAAGGGTGACAGGTACTCGGGTACTTTGCTGGGCAGGTGACAGGTACTCTGGTACTGATGAGCAAGTGGCAGGTACTCGAGTACTCCGATAGGCAGGTGACAGGTACTCGGGTACTCTTATGGGCAGGTGACAGGCAGGTGATAGGTACTGATGAGTAGTACTGATACTGATAGGTGATACTGATACTGTACTGATGATGGGTACGGATGATCAGTACTGATACTAATAGGTGATAGGTACTGATGGGTACTGATGAGTACTGATGAGTAGTGATGGGTAATGATGAGCAGGTGGCAAGTACTCGGGTAATTTCAGGTGTCAGGTACTCTGATGAGCAGGTGGAAGGTACTCGGGTACTCTGTTGGGTAGGTGACAGGTACTTGGGTACTCTGATGGGTAGGTGACAGGTACTCGGGTACTCCGATGACGGGTACTCAAAGTACCAGAGTACCTGTCGTCAGAGTACCCGAGTACCTGTCATCAGAGTACCCGAGTACCCGTCATCAGAGTATCCGAGTACCCGTCATCAGAGTATCCGAGTACCCGTCATCAGAGTACCCGAGTACCTGTCATCAGAGTTCCCGAGTACCTGTCATCAGAGTACCCGAGTACCCGTCATCAGAGTATCCGAGTACCCGTCATCAGCGTACCCGAGTACCTGTCATCAGAGTACCCGAGTACCCGTCATCAGAGTACCCGAGTACCTGTCACCAGCCCATCAGAGTACCTGTCATCAGAGTACCCGAGTACCTGTCATCAGAGTACCCGAGTACCTGTCATCAGAGTACCCGAGTACCTGTCATCAGAGTACCCGAGTACCTGTCATCAGAGTACCCGAGTACCTGTCATCAGCCCATCAGAGTACCCGAGTACCTGTCATCAGAGTACCTGATGGGCTGGTGACAGGTACTCGGGTACTTTGATGGGCTAGTGACAGGTGCTCTTTATTGGGGGGGGGGCAATCAGTGTGTTTGGGGTGCACTGTACTTGGTAACTAGCTGTTACCACAATCTCCTCCTCACACAGGATCAGTGTGTGAGGAGGAGAACACGGTGACAGCTAGTTACCGTGTTCTCTGATGACATTTGTGACCGGCTGTGATTGGACACAGCCGGTCACGTGGTAAAGAGCCAATTTCATTGGCTCTTTACCTAGATCGGGGATCGACTCTGTCCGAGGGACGAGCCTCGTCCCCGATCGCCGCGCTGCGCGCCCCCGGGGGCGCGCATTAAGGAAGGAACGAGCGGCTCGCGCTGGAGCCGCTCATGTGATCGGCTGTGATTGACACAGCCGATCACGTGGTAAACAGCCAATTTCATTGGCTGTTTACCTTGATCGGGGTTGGGCTCAGTCCGAGGGACGAGCCTCGCCCCCGGGGGCGCGCAGTAGCGGGGAGGTCCGGGCGCCGTCATATGACGTCCGCCCGGATCGAGAAAGGATTTGTGCCGACGTCATTTGACATGACGCGGTACGGAAGGGGTTAAACAGCAGCCTGCAAAATTTTGCAGCCACAAGAAGCATCCGCAGATGCCAAAGTATTTACCTTATAGAATTTTGTGAAGGTATGCATGGACGACCAAGTGGCTACCTACCAAAATTGCGATATTGAAGCCTGATGATGGAAGGCCCAAAAAGCACTTAGCGCCCGAGTAGAATGCGCCATGACAGGGAAAGGTGGAACCTGATCAGTCTGTCTGATCCATCTGGAGATGGTAGCCGAAGAAGCGGCCAGCCCTTTTTTTGGTCCGTCCGTAACCACAAAAAGCAAGTCTGACCTCCGAAAAGACTCAGTAGCTTCCAGATACCTCGAATCGCATGAACTACATCCAAGGTATGCAAGGCAAATTCCTTGGGATGAGCCGGTTTGGAACACAAGAAAGGCAACACAATGTCCTCATTCAAATGGAAGTCAGAGACAACTTTGGGCAGGAATGGTGGACAGGGACGAAGAACCACTTTGTCCCTATGGACCACTAAATGGGGACTGCGGCAGGATAATGCCACCAACTCCGATACCCTGAGGGCCAAAGTAATAGCCACCAAGAATATCACCTTCTGGGATAACGAAGGCAAGCAAAGCTCCCAAATATTCTGAAAATAAGTTTTCTGGACAACCGAAAGTACTAAATTGAAATCCCATGGCGGCAAAAGAGACCGTACTGGTGGAGCCACAAGTCGAACACCCTGAATGAAGGTATGAACTAAAGAGTGTGTAGCTAGGGGTCGCTAAAAGAAGATTGCCAAGGCAGACACCTGGCCCTTGATGGTACTCAAGGCTAACTTCTGATCAACGCCCTGTTGAAGAAAGGTTAAGATCAGAGTCACAGAAAAGGATCGAGGATGAGCGCCAATCGACTCACACCAAGAAATGTACGCTTGCCACGTACGATGATATATCTTGCTGGAAGAGGAATTCCTGGCCTTCACCATAGTAGGGATCACTGATCCTGACAGACCTCTAACCCCGAGTACCTGGCTTTCAATAGCCAAGCCAAAAAAAACAGCGACTGTAAAAGCAGGATGGTAGATCAAACCTTGACAACTGGTCTTCTCTGAGAGGAAGCCCTCAAGGGACGTTTTACAGTCACAAGGATGACTGGAAGATCCTCACTCCAGGAACTGCGGAAGAAGCCTTAGCCGAGTATGATAATGGCCTTACCGTGGCCCTTGGAAGCCTGCGGTGTCTGCCAAATGACCCCCCTGACCTCATCAACTTCGGTATCCTCCTGTGGAGCCAAACCTGCTAAAGGAGCTGCATGTAAGACTGTGCAAACAGAACGGTCTTGAAGGTGGATACCACTAGACTCAGAACCTGTATGCAAAATGGGAGAGAGAACTATCTGTGTGACAGCAGCTGTTGAATCACGGCCTGTGGTCTCTGAAGTTTTTGCAGAGGAAGGACCACCCTGGTCAGAAATAGATCAATCCCTGAACAGAAATATTGGGGACCTTAGGTAGTTCAGACATCACCTGAACCTTTTCAGGAATTAAATCCACACAAGGAGACTCGGGACCTAAATACCTGAAAAGGACAAGCTTTGCCCCCCTTTCTGGGTACCCCCATTAAAAAAAATTTTGCCGATCCCTTGGACCAAAGAGGTCCACAGGGCTGGAAACCCATGAAGACATCCCCCACCCCAGATACGGTTGAGGGAGCCCCTTCATGCGGAGGAAGCCTTGTCCGCAGGTCTGGCAGAACCCGCTTGTGGCTTGAAGAACCAGGTCCTCTTAGAACCCCCGGCGGAGGCTCTGAAGGGCTTAGATCCCTCATCTTGAGACCCTGATGGACGAAAATGCCTCATGAGCCGAAAACAAAAAGGTCCCCATCAGCGACGGGACTCCTTACCCTTGGAAGCCTCAGGAACAATACTCTTTCCCCGTGAGGCCTTTGATGAGGTCATCCAAGGAAGCTCCAAACAGGTCATGCCCTACAAATGGAAAATCGGATAAGGCCTTCTTAGAAGCTTGGTCTGCAGACCAGCATTTCAGCCAGATAATGCACTGCAGGACCACTGCTGAGACAGACCATCTAGAAATCAAGGGAGCCGCATCCAAAGAGGCATCACAGACAAACTGTAGCCCTTGGACCAACTGATCTGCCAGCTCTGCAAAGGCAGGGAGAAACTGTTCCCCCTCCAGGTCCCAGTGTAGAAGTTTTGCCCTCACGGGGTTTGTGATAGTCATAGTTTGTGACACCAGGGCAATAATAAATACTGGCCTAAGTGCCGAACCAGCCACAGTGAACATATGGCGGGTCAAGGCTTCGGACCTTCTATCAGCCGTTTCTGAGAAGACCAAGGGACTCTTCAACCGGGATTACGGTGTCTTTATTCAATCTGGAAACCGGGGAGTCCACTACAGGAGGAACCGTCCATTTTTTAAGGAGAGAATCCTCATAGGGGTACCGCATTGCAAAATGTTTAGGGATTACAAAAGGTGCGTTTCGGGCACCCCACTGTTTTGTGACAATATTGTCAAAGGAGGTGGAAAAGGGGAACACCTTTGCCGCTTTGGAGGACCTGTGGGTGGCAAAGGTGACCCGCGCCTCTGATGCTGCGTTGGTTGTATCCTCCATCTTTAAGGTTTCCCGCACTGACAAAACCAGCACATCCACTAGCGCCTTTTCATGCGCGGCTAGAGGAGCAGAGGAATAATCCTCACTATCTGAGCACGAAGGGTGCGTGGACGCAGACCCCGAAGGGTAACTCGCATCCGCGGCGGCAGAATCGGATTCTGGATCGGATGAGACAGAGGAAGCAGGTGAAGACGGGGGGCACTTTTTGCTAGCCCGTTTGCCCAGGATCAAATCTACCTTGGACACCAAGGACTCCAGGACCGCCGTTAGTGCAGTCAGTTGTTGGGACCCGGAGGGCAGAGGATAAGGTGGTGAAATATATGCTCCAGGGACTCCATTAATAGAGAGGCGAACCCACACAAAAAAGGGTAGAACACTGCAAGGGACAACCCACTGCACCAGCGGCACCACAAAAGCCCAGCACAGAGTACTACCACTGCAACAGCAGAGAGAGGGAGAGAGAACCCCATAACAGAATTGCCACCACTGGTCAGGTACTCAAAGTACCAAACTAACTGCACACCATGCAGCGATCATGAAGAGGAATATCCAGGGATCAGCACTAGAGGCCGAGGAGGGTCTCCAACCGCTGAATCACCGCCCATCCGGCTCCAAAAACATAGCCGCTGGTATTTTCAATGTGAAAAAGATTCCATTTAAAAAGAAAAAATTGCCAGGACCAGAGATCCCAGCAAGGAAATAGGTCCTTACTCCTGACTAGACAGAAAAAAACTGAGTACTTATAGCAGACAGTGGGAGTATACCCCCTGGGACTGCCCCATAGGTGTAGTCAAGTTTTTTCCTGCCTAGTGTCTTACTCCTGTAAGGTGCAGCATAACCCACATAGTCAAATAGATGAGGAGCTGTGTCTGTCAATGAAGAAAAGAGATTAATTTTTTTTTTTTATTGGGTAGGTTTTATAGCAGAAAGAAAAAAATATATATATTTTTTAAGTTATAGCACAAAAAATAAAAAGCGGAGCGGTGATCAAATACCAACAAAAGAAAGCTCTATTTGTGGGAGAAAAATTGTATTTGGGTACAGCGTCGCACGACTCTGCAATTGTCAGTTAAAGTAACGTAGTGCTGTATCGCAAAAAATGGCCTGGTCATTAAGTGGTAAAACCTTTCGGTCCAGAAGTGGTTAAAGAGGAGCTCTAGACTTTTTTGAGTTTATTAAAAGTAGCTGCTGACTTTTACCAAATACACACTCACCTAGGATCCAGCGATGTGGCCGCCCAAAGCCTTGCTTCTTTCCCTCTCCTCTCCCTGGCATTTCAACTGTGGGCAACCGGCTGTGACAGCTTGGGGTTTCACAGCCAGGTGCGCACTGTGCCTTCTGAGCAGGCCAGCAATCTTCTGGGACCTGTGATGTGTCCCAGAAGACTGCAGGGAGGGGGAGAGGAGGAGAACATCCACTTGGATCACCTAGGCGGTCCAAGCAGAAGTGGGTGCGAGTACCTGTCAAAACTAGGTATCCGCTCACACCTAAAAAAAAAATTGAAAAAATGACATGCTAAATGTGGCAGGGGAAGGGGGAGCTGTGCTTAAAGCGGAACTTCCCCCATTTGGGTGGAGCTCCGCTTTAACACAAATGACTGGCACCTCATGCTGCTTCTCCCTTTACCAGCTTGATCTATGCTTTACAGGGTGTTACAGGGGGCTGATATCAAATCAAAATTCTGGTACTTGCACTTCTTGCATGATAAAGATTTTTCATGAACACAGAGCTGCATTATTCGGTCTTTTTTTTTTTTTGCATAGAGTTTAGCTAGAGATCGGGAGTATTATACAATATGTTTTAGATGTCAAGTTAAGATGGTCAGCTAATCAGCATATTACTAGGCTCCCTTCTATACTTTATATGACAACTATGAAACCACTATTTCTAATCATTAGGAGTGTTTTTTTTACAATTTAAAAATTAATAGACGAAATGTTTAAAAAAATGTAGAAAGTAACACTTCTCAACTTCTCGCTATCCATTCAAGCTTTGACAACGACAACTCTTGTGAAAAGATGTTACTCATTTGTAAAAGATTTACAGTATCCCATTAAAAGAAAATCCTTAACACATGACAAATTAAATGTAATTCTCCTCATGGAAAATCTCAGGCTCTAATTCTTTTGCTTGTCTGCGCTTGTCATTCCAAATTTGGCCATTGCATTTTTCTTAATAGTTTCAGCTTATGAGATGGATAGACAACTTAATGGTTAACTGCTTTAAGACTAGGCCCTTTCTGGAATGATTTGTTTACAAGTTTAAATTTGTATTTTTGCTAGAAAATTCCCTTAAAACCCCCATACATTTATTTACATACATTTTTTTTTAGCAGAGACCCTAGAGAATAAAATGGTGATTGTTGCAATATATTATGTCACACCATATTTGCGCAGCAGTCTTTCAAACGCATTTTTTTTTGAAAAAGATACTTTTTAATTAAAAAAAAACAAGTTAGCCCAAAAATGTTGTACAATGTGAAAGATACTGTTACACAGAGTAAATAGATACCCAACATGTCATTCTTTAAAATTGAGAGCACACGTGGAATGGGGACAATTTACGGTACCTAAAAATCTCCATAGGCAATGCTTTAAACATTTTTACAGGTTACCTGCTTAGAGTTACAGTGCTAGAATTATTGCTCTCACTGTAACGATCGTGGTTTGAACATGGTTTACATACATGGGACCAGCGTATGTTTTTCGCTTCTGTGCAGAAGCACAGAGGGGACGGGGGCGCTTCGCATTTTTTGTTTTTTCTTATTTATTTTACTTTTTAGTTTTACACTGTCCCTTAAATTTTTTTCTGATCACTTTGTTCCGATTACAAGGAATGTAAACATTGTAATATAAAAAAGCATGACAGGTCCTCTTTATTGAGAGATCTGGGGTCAAAAAGACCCCCGATCTCCAATTTACCTCCGAATGCTCCGGACCTCCAAGGGCATAGACCCGAGTGGGGGCTAACTTGCCCTGAACTCGGCTTCCTGCCCAGGCACCTGACAGATCGCAATGGCTCTAGGCTAACCGACAGGTCCGGTAAGCTCGGAAATGACCGGTAAGCCCGGAGATGACCGGTAAGCCCGGACATGACCGGTAAGCAGCAGGAAGGGGGCACCTCTCCCGCCACCTCTAAAAGTGATCCCGTGGTGAATCCATCATCGGACCGCTTTTACCAGACGCAGAATCGCCCACAGTACAAAAAAACACCCGCGTTATGGCAGCTAGCTGCTGCCATAACAACGGAATTTAACATCAAAGTAATGATGTAAATGTACTGTGGGCGGTCGGCACAATGAATACGGCATTTAGAAGCCAATCCATTCACCCTAGCTGCCAGAGGCCACGTTTGATTCCACTCTTACAAGAATTAGAAATGCTCTCTAAAAGGTCATCTACAACATCTACAAGTTCACATGACATTCACTGCAGGTTAATCTTCTTGGTCATTGGAATTATCCGCCACTACTGAATGTTCAGTGAATATTACATTCAATGTTCCATGAATAAGCCCAGTCTCTTTTTGTTTCTATAGTAAAGTACAACTAAATGAAATGAAAAAGATCACACATGTTGAGTTGTAACTAGGACAAGAGGAAAAGGAACATCTTCCAATGGGGGCACTAGTTCTGCTAGCCCTGGTGACAACCAGGGATTTCTTCACTTTGGAGGGATTTCCTCCCACATCCTGTGAGAGGATAGGAAGTGGCTTTGAGACAGTCACATGGGACACATACGGCAAAATGAAAACTGACAGAGGTTCTAAATCTCCCTTACTCTTTCAAAATGAAAAGAAAACTGACTGTAAATGTCTTATCATGGAGTACAGTATAAGACACATTCATAGACCATTATATGCTGGCTACCTTGAGGTCACTGGACACTGGCAAAAACCTTTTTAGGGTCTCCCATAGAGTGTACTCCCAATACCCCCCACCAACTCTACAAGACTTCAGTATTTTAGCAAGCAATTAGGAGTCATCAAGAGGGAGGGGCATGTACTGTACTCAAAAATACAGGTAAGTCAACATTCCTATTTTTTTTTTTTAAATCATACAGTACAAAACACAGGACTTTTATTCATAAACCATGGGACAAACCTAACCAATAAACTGAGGGGTGGGCAAAAATATAGCAACAGAACTGAAAACAGGCAGTAAGAAAACAAGGGTTAGAAAACCCGAACAAAATACTCCTTTAACAGCTTAAAGCACTTTGCAATTAAAACTTGCATCAGCCGAGGTCTGAACATCCACCTGGTGGAACTTGGAGAAAATGAGCTGAGGACCAGGTGGCGGCTTTGCAAATCTGGTTTGCAGATGCTTGATACAAAAATATCCAAGAAACACCAACAGCTCTAGTAGAATGGGCTCTGATATGGAAAGTAGGCAATTTTTCCCTAAGGGCATATGCCTTGGAGATAATTTTCCTGATCCACCAGCTAGAGCAGGAAGCAGGATGCCCTCCACGAGAGCCCACAGGCATAACAAAAATGGACTCAATCCTGCAAACAGAGGCTGTGACTGCCAGGTATCCAGAGAGTCCTGACTACATCCATACAATGTAAGGCAACTTCCCTATCAAGTTTTAGGGGCAGGACAAAGATAAAGAAGAACAATAGGCTCATTGAGATGAAAAGAATCAGAATCACGGCTGACAAACATAACCGTGACCCAAAAAGCAACCTTACATGTAAGGTCCTCCAATGTAATGTCTCTAATTGATTCAAACAGGCAATCTCTGAAAGACAGAGTGCACCAAATTAAGATCCCTGGGTACAAAATGAAACCCAGGCACTCCCAAATGGTTAGGATGGGGCTCGAATTCTACTTTGAGTCTAATTTCTTTTAGCCTGAAGCTGACAAATTTGAAGGTAAAAAGTGAGCTAAGGCATAGAAAAAAATTCTATTAGGTACCCCCTCTGTAATGACAGATTGGACTAAGAGGTTCAGGAAGTCTTGGATCCAGGCTGGCACAAACGCCAACAGGCAACTATCTGCTCTGAGAAGGGATTTCAGCCAGGCTTGGTGTACTTAAAGCTATGTAAAAATGGGCCAAAAATCAGCCGAAACCGGTCGGTCCAGTAGTTACTGGCTGACTTTCGGCCCGTGTGTACTGCTCCTCCACCGGCTTCTGTCGAATGAACATGTAGGAAAACTAGCATCCGATAAACACTTGCAGACAATTTCATCAGAACACAATAGCTCAGTGGGAAGATCGCTGCACTAACACTGGATGTGTTAGTACAGCGATCTGTACGTTTTTTTTTCTGTTCAACCTTGAACGCTTGGTTGAATGAAAAATGTTCCCGTGTGTACCTAGCATAACGGTCCAGGTCTTGAGGCAAACGGAAGTGTTAAAACCAAACTCCAGGAAAGTAGAAAAACAATCTACCCCTGCAGTGGGGATCCCTAGAAATCTGCTTCTTAGATGTGCTGGCTGCATTACATCTTCTATTTTCACAAAAAAACTGCTTTGTAAGTCATTTGATTTGACATGTATTAGTTTTATGGACCTATAGGTTGAACTATAGTTTAATTCTGAGGCAAACGTGACAAGAAAGATTAATGTACTAAGATGTCAAACAAAACAAAAAAATTAAAAATAAAAAGCATGCCCCAGTTTCAAGAAGCATTTTTTTTTTTTTTAATAAACCCAACCCCAATCACATATAACCAAAGCAGCTCATAAACAGCACAATTTGAAAACATCTATCCAAAAATGGTCCTAACAAACCATTCAGCAAAATGTACTTTTTCCCCTTAGTATGGTTTGGTCGAATATCTTTTGTATAATAGCTCTCCAAGCTCTAGTTAAAATATAGCATGCAAGCCAAAACATGTGTTCAACAAATAAATTAAAATAAATAAATTTAATCAGACTTAAAATCAGAGTGCTTTTAAACAAACTGTTAAAAGTTGAGGTACAACACGTATAAAGCTTTTATGACTGGGGGGTGTAGGTAAAACATATTTTTGTCAAATTATTCTACTGAAACCTCCAAAAACAACCATTTATCTCATTCTTAATAAAAAAAATAAAAAAAAGCAAGTATAATTCATAAGAAACACATTCATCAAATAAGACCGCTTTTCAGCCAATCACAAGGCTCGGATGAGAGCCTTCATTGTTAGTTCACTAAGAACCTGTAAGTTAAAATGTTCTAGGGATTGTGTTGGCGATGTGGTCAACAGGAAGGTTCCATGATGCATATGTTCTAAAGTTGTCTGGTACTGCAAAACTTCTTGGCTGCCTTCCTTGTACATCTTGCCCTACTCTCAACCAAGTAGTATAGGAACTCTTTCCTAATCTAACTGCAAAGGCATGTAACCCTTTGTTCTGAAAACAAACTACTTCTTCACCTGGTTCCGTAAAATTAAACAGAGCTCCAGTCCCCAGTTTTTTTTTTTTTTTTCTTTTAAAAAAAGCTCCCCCGTGATTGTTACTACTTGTATATTCACATTAGAATTCTGTTAGAATCTAGGATGTGGGCATTTGAAGTCCGCTTGTTTCTATTTCCGGGATTCTGTGCAACTGGATACCCAGCATGCACCTCCCAAATTTGTGCCTGTGCAGTAATGAAACACGGCACAGTTTGTTCACTACAGGTTGCCATAGCAATAGCGGCAGCGTAAGTACCTGTTAATCACATTTCAACCCGGAAGGCAAGTGCAGTCGGGGAAACCATCTGGCATAACATAAACAGTGCCCGCATGTAATTGTCCCATGAATAGTGCTACATTAAAATGGTGGTGTCCTGAGCACAGAGGCTGCGCTTCCTCCCGGCAGATCCGTATCTTCAAAAATGGCGCCTAACTCCTCCCGATCACATCCTTTCCAGCCTCCAAATACAAGATTTAACTAGTAGGTTTCCCAAAGACTCCTGGGATAGATGACGCCAATAACCAATGAGTCGATAGGAATCCCCCAATAACCTCATCGCCTAGGGGGCAGAGACAGGAAGTGCCACCTGGAGATAGATAGATAGAGATATATATATATATATATATATATATATATATATATGTGTATGGCCCATTAGGCTTAGTCCCACCCTTTTCTCCTCCTAAGTCTCTCGATTGGTCTTTTAATGTTTTGGGTGACATCAGTAATTGTCAAGGATAATTGGGAGGTAGGGAGGAGGGTAAGGCAAACTCACTTTTACAGGGTAAATCAGCATTTGCCAAACCTAAGCTACCAAGCTACCCATATATTGGATTATGTGGACTGTTTTGACTTAAGGTACCTGGCTGCTAATGTTTTTTTTATAACTAAATGCGCAGTTTAAATGACTAAACTTTAGTGTTAGGTTTACCTTAAACCGGGTAGAATATCTATTCATACACAAACGTATTATGTGTCAGGTAAATCCAAACAGATATGATTAACAGGCTCAAGTACAAATCAGACTTATGAACTCCCTGAAAGGTCCACTGGATTACTGCCACAGTTCCTCTGAGCACAGAGAAAAAGTGTTGTAAGGACAAAAGATAAAGTGAACAAGATTAAAGAAATACTGCCTTTAAAACCCCTAACCTCACATAAAGACAACCTGGCCAATTGTGGCTCTACAGATTTATTAGCCAATATATGTTTTATAAGATTTTTTTATTCATGTTTTAATAAAATAGTATTTTTAACTATATTTGTGTTTAATTGGTCCCTAAAAAAAAGTCCCAGTCCATGTTTTGCAACATTTTGAAATTAAATATAGGGATATGTCTAACCATTGTTCAAGTCCATCACATGTGTTTCAAGACTCTGACTGAACTGAAATTGTATTTATTTAGTGTAAAGCACCTAAACACTACAGGAACAAATGTAAAGAAAAGACTACTCTGAGACAGAGAATATTTAAAACAAAGAAAAGTGGCTAGATATCTGTAAACCGAGTTATAGAACACTAAATATAATGAAAGCTTTAGATTGGGGGGTAGGCAACCCGTCAATTGAGACCTACGGGTAGGTGATGGATAGATCGCGTCCCTTCCTTGCCGACCCCGCAAGCTGGACAGAATGGGCGGGGGTGGGGGGCTTTTTACTGGAACAGATCCCTGTATTTTCCTCCTGTAGCTGCTGAAAGCCTGCTTCTCCTCCTCTCCCTCCCAGTGGCACTCTGGAGCTGCACTGGCAGCTGCAGGAGGAAAATAAACAATCGGTTTCAGTAAAAGCTGCCCCTCCTATCCAGGTTACTCTTTTTCTCTCTGATCTGCATCCTCCAAGTGCTCTTGTGTTTGCAATTTCATTTCTCTGTCTCAAAAGTAACACCCCAGGGATATGTTCAGACCCTCGATATTTTATGAAAGCTCCCCAACAGGACTGCTAAAAAATATTGTAAAAGAAAAAAAAACTATTAAAAAATAAATAATAATAATAGTAATAATAAATAATAATAATGAACTACTGACACTATCCACTGCCCTACTGACCAACACCATTCACTGCCCTACTGACACTGCCACACACCGCCCACTGCCTTACTGACACTCTCTTGACTTTAATATTTTTACAGTAATATTTGTTTTATAATATTTTATATGCCTTGCTACATAAAGGATAAATCCACCCTAAAACTAAAATCCCTGCCTCTACAGATCTCCACGTTCTAACATTAACCTGTTAAGAAGAAATCAGTATACTTACCTTTTTTGAACCTGACCCGATCTCCAGCGGTGGAAGCACTGCAGAGGATACCGCCGACAACTGCTGTTAAATCAATGGGATGTGACGTCACCCATAGGCTTACTATGGGGCTTCCGTTGTCAGCTATGTCTTCTACACCCACCTACACAATACAGCGGCAGCTGACAGCTCAGCGTGGGATCGGGTTGGATCGGCTTAAAATAAAGGTAAGTATATGGATCTCTTTTTTTACAGGGCTAGATAGGTTAGTGTCAGAATGTGGAGATCTATAGATGCAGGGGTGGACTTATCCTTTAATTACTTTAAAAGAAAAAAAAAGGGGCACTGAACTTCAGTAATTTTTAATCTCTTTCATGTTGTTCAGGTAGATGCTTAGGATTCCATGGGGAAAAAAAAATCATGTCAAGGAGACCTTATGAAGCCTACACCGTAACCAAGTAAAAGATACAGTCTAGTGAATTATTTATACATAAACATCTCCTGCAATACACAAAGATTAAACACTGAGTCTAGAAAGAGACCATGAAATATGCACTGATACTTACAAGCCTACTCAGTGAAAACTTTTATCTCAATCCCAAGCAGCTTCTGACAAACTGAATCAAAGGGTTCTTACAAATCTCAAGGACTCCAGCAGTGAGATGTCCCTGCCTAGCTGCTACAGCAAATAAAAGCTAATTGATGGTGTCAGCCCCCATAACAACATTCTCCACTGGGAGCAGGGGTGTGAGTGATATCTTAATTACACCCAGTAGAAGGGGAAAGATATAATCTACTGCCAGGAAATCTCAATAAAAAAGTTACCACTGCCCACCCAAAACTAAAATATCAGCCTGACACAAAAGGTGCTGAAAGTGTACACAGCATGCAACATGTGACTTAAGCTTTTGGTCTTAGGTCTCATTCCAATTCTGAATGATGAGACTGCTCAAGGCTTAAAAGAAACTTTGCATTGGATGTCTCAGAAACCTGCTTAGCAAGATTACATCTAATGATGCGCCTACATTTCACAGTGTTTGTTTAGCTCTGCTGGTTTCCAGGCACTAGATCACTATGAACACCCATAATTCTAATGCCCTTCATATTCCCAAGTGCTGGTTGGAATTTCAGGAAGGGTTTCACTACTCAACAGGGCACATCTATAAAAGGCAATTCAACTGCAAACATTTGCTATTCATCATTATTCACCAAAGAAGTGCATGTTCGTTATAATGTGATATCAGTTATGTGAATTTTATATGGGTGCAGAGGGAAAAAGAGAATTAAAGTTTCAAGCCAATGGCCTCCTTTTCCAAATGTGGAGCAAAAATTGTGATGGCGAGTGAGGTACAGGAAAAGTAATGATTAATTATATTATAATTATATTATTAATAATAATAATGATTCTCAGTCTGCAGAGCAGGACTGGTGTTGTATGTTTTTGAGACCTGATTTTCGCAGCAAAAATGGGAGAACCAGATGTTCAGCAAATCTTCTAATGGCCACAGTCTGACCCCCTAAAGTCTGAAGGAGTAAACTGGCCCTTTGTTTAGAAAGTTTGGAGACCCCTGTTGTAGAGCATAGAATGAAAGAAATAGAAAGGATGGGAAGGACTTGTACCTAGACACTTGGAAAATACACCATTCCTGATGGATTGAACCACCTATGAATTCCTTTAAGATTAGATCCATATTAGGCGACCTCCCCTGTTTTTTTTCTTGGGTCCCTCAGCCAAAGGGTACCAGTAGGTTGCATACAAGCGACAGCAGCAATTGCTCTTACAGTTTAGTTTACTGTGGAATTTGGACATACGGTAACTCTGAACATACCCACCTCTCTCCTGAAGAACTGAGTTCCTTTCACAAAACACATTGAGAATAAATACAGCCTCCCTATCATAAGTTAGCACTTTGTGATTACTGTATTAAAACACTTTGTCATGTGTACAACACAAAACATTGATAGATGTAGGAATAATATAGAGATGTGGATAAACACTGTACTAAAAATGCCATTTAGAGAAATATTTAAAAAAAATGATATCTTTAAAGTCCCATTTTTCTGTTTTTTTTTTTTGCTTTAGAAGGCATAACAGAAAAAGATGCAGATGGGGATCTCTTGAATTGTTCTAAGCAATTTATCGGTACTAAATATAAACTGAATGTTAGAGAAATAGGACAAAACAACTGAGAATTGAATATGAAGCATATATGTGATTTTTACATATTTTTTTTACTTTAGTTACGTTTTAATATCTGTAGTCAGCAGTAAGAGATGGGAAATAAAGGTTGCTTTAAAAATAAAAAACACTATTTAAATTTTGTAAAATATTTGATAAATGTTGCAATCATTTTTCAGATTATTGTTTATAAGGTAAACCCTGTGTAAGCTAGAATTTTTACACATAAATTAGGATGCTAAATACTGCAATGCATACAGCTGAATCATCTATATAGTGTCTACAATTGTCAGCATCCATTGATAGAATTCCAAAAGTTGGACATGGTTTTCAGGCAAACCTGATCAGAAGGTCCATTCATCCCTGCCTACCTATGGAACCAATCAGCCCCGGTAAAAAAATGAGAGAGTAGTCTGCCCTCTTCAGTTCAGGCGGAGCAGATAAGAGCTCCTGTATCTAAGGGTATATGGAAAGTGGAGTCTGTTTACTTCCGGCTCTGCCCGTGTCTGCTCTGCAGATAGTGAGCAGACATGGATGTGTTATTCACCCGCTATGCACCAATCAACTGGAGATCAGCTCACAGATCCCCCTGCTGATCACAACAGGATCTGCCTCGGGTGAAAGGGGCCTTAAAATTTGAAAGAGAAGTCCAGCTTTTGAACTAATTTACATAGTTTGTTTGGATCAAGCTGGCCCAAACGAACCATGTCTCTCCCTAAGCTGTGAGCCCGCTGTATGTGTAGTAAAATTGTATGCAGCTGTGGCTACATACAGTATGCTGCACTGTGTTCTGGGTACGAGCTTAGACTTACCGGAACACAGATGACTCTCGTCTGTTTTTCGCGAAGTCTGAGCCCATACGTGGAATACAGTGCAGTATACTGGTCCAAACTAACTATGTAAATTAGTTCAAAAGCTGGACTTCTCCTTTAAGCCTAGTACACTATTCATTTTTTTTTTTTCATTAAACCCAGCAGAGCTGAAGAAAAAACAAAAAAAACTGACAGCTTAGGTCAGAGCCGCTGTACTAACTATCTGACATTAGTACAGCGATGTCCCCTACTGTACTATTGTGTTCTGACAGGGGGGACAGCCCCCAGCCAGAACACTCTGGTCAGTGCTCTCAGCTATTGGCTGACAGCGCTGATCGGGAGTCAATCTCTAGGCCTTTTTCAGTCATGCCCCATCGTCAGAAGCCGGCCGACCAACTGCATTAAACATGGGTCCAATGTCGGCCAGTTTCTATTGAACCGGCCGATGCCGTCCGACATTCAGCCCGTGTGTACTAGGCATAAGTCTTGATTCGTCTTACCTTTAGTATATAGCGTTTTCCCCTAAAAGGGAATTACTTATTACAGTAGGCTACCAAAATGGCATGCTGGTAGTAAAATTCAATTTATAAAGGTAATGCACTGTAATAAAAATTTAGACCACCAGATATATGTAAATTTGCAGTATCTTATAAAGGATACATCCTGTTTTTACATGGAAAGTTGAATAATCAATAATGGTCTGGAAAAAGCCCAATGTAAAGGTGCAAATTATAAATTAATGAAAGTTGCAACAACATTGAAAAAAATCTTCTCTAAGTAATAATTGTAAGTCATCAAATGAATACCTTTAAAAGGAATGAGTTATTTATTAGTGTCCAGAGGCAAAGTAAAGGCTTTGCGAAAGCAGGAAGCGAATGTCAATGTTTTACTGACATCAAAATTCATCTCCAGGGAGAGTGAAGGATGGCAGTGTTTTATCACTGCTCAGATAATGTTACCTTGCTGAATTATCACTCAGCCAGGCTCTCCAGTAGGACCCCACTGAAACTAATTGCTTCAAGTCTTACAACCAGCAACTGTAGAAACCCAGTGAAAAGAATTACAGTTAATGCAAATCAAGACACGACAAAGCACTTCCATAATATCAATCTTTTCTAAACAAAAATATTTTAAAAAAATGGAAGGTCTGACATAAATGTTGGTCTTGTTCTCATGAAATGGGAATATAAATTCCACGAAAAGTAGGGTAACATCTGTAAGCCCTTACATATGATTTAAGCATGAAAATTACATCAAACATAATAACCCTGGAGTATAACTAAGGAAAAAAAAGTTATTTACAGGAATATGATTTCATAAAAGCATCACAACCAGCTGGTCTGCTACAATAAAACTACAAACCAATGACTATAATATATATATATATATATATATAAATGGTTCTTATCTGCCGACACATTCTATGTTTCTATATACATATATATATATATATATATATAAATAAAAACTCAACATGAATAGGTGTCATGTCTCCTAGTCTTCACCATCTATTTTCCTGTGGGAATTCCTCTTTGCTTGAACATCTATGTAAGTGTTTTCACATGGAGTGGTCAGACCAGCCATGTCCAGAAGAAACAAAAAGAATGCAGTTTTAACTTCTGAACTGCCTAAGGGGCCAAGTATGCATTTCAGAGCAATGGAAAGAAAATGCTGATCTTGTTTTCTCTTGCTTTAATTAAACAATGTACAAGCAAAGGTAACCGGCCACAACTTTTTTTTTTTTTTATAGTTCTTGTAGGATACACACAACTCTTCATATTTAAGGTCATTAATATTCTTAATAATAATAATATTTGTATGTAGTTCAACTGTTCATATTATAGAGTATATACTAGTCTCACCAGCAGAAGTATTTATTTAAAGCGGAGCTCCACCCAAAAGGGGGAAGCTCCATTTGTTTGCACCCCCCCCCCCCTCCACTGCCACATTTGGCACTTTTGTTTGGGGGGGGGGGAGCAGGTACCTGGTTTTGACCGGTACCCACATCCACTTTCCGCTCAGATCGCAACGGCGATGTACGAGGATACAGTATTTACATCTAAAGTATTTTTTGGGGGGGGGGGGAGACTTCTCCTTAAGTTGACAGGGTTGGCCAGTTTCATCAGATTTCACCTCTGTTGTCTACTGTAAGTGCAAAGATTACATTTTTGGTGTTGTTCACAACCTACTGGGCAACCGCTTAATACATAGAGCATATTCAGTGAAAGGGCCACCGTCACGAGCAAATAATGTAGACTGCAATTACTGAACTCTCCTCTGAGAATGTGAGTTCCCTGGATGTTATTCTGATGCTTTGAATTTAAAGCGGAGTTCCACCCAGTGAAAGTTTTTTTTAATAAAAATACCCCCGGGACAGTCAGGGCTAGTACATTCCACAATGGCTAGCCTCTGATCTGTCCCGGGTTGCATTTACCTTTTAGAAGAAATACTTACTGTATTTTCTGGCGTATAAGACTACTTTTGAACCTCAAAATAATCCCCCAAAAATGGGAGGTCGTCTTATACGCCGAGTATAATATCTCCAAGGTAACCTAAGTATAAGTATTACCGGTAGATCATGTAATAGGGGGGGTCGTCTTATACGACCAGTCGTCTTATATGCCGGAAAATACGGTACCTTGAAAATGTATTCTCCAGCGCTGCCATCTCGGGTGTGGGCAGCTTGAAGCCAGCGCGATCCTCTTCTGTGTCCTCTTCCGTCTTCTTCGGTCCCACGATGCACTGCACCGGCCCCGCCGTCACTTCCGGTGTCGCAGCGTCATCCCTGCACAGCTTCTGGGCATGCCCAGAAGCTGTTTTGCAAGGTATGACGGCGCCTACACCGGAACTGACGTCGGGGCCGGTGCAGGCGCATTGATTCATTGCATGCCAGGAAGTGACGAATCGCCGTGGCTGCCGAGGGGAGGAAGAGGAAGTAAGGCAAGTATATTTTCTTCTAAACGAGGTAAGTAAAATAAAAAAAAAATTGCGATTATCCATTTGTTTTTCAGGTGACCCGGAGCGAGAAGATGGAGGTAAGTATCATTTTAGGGTGGAGCTCCACTTTAATGCTGAGTTGCTGACCCAATACAATTATAGAGACAAGTAGTTCTGACACTTTACTGACAGTCATTGACAGCATGCTGGTTTCATGCTTGGACTGGGACTAAAACATACTGTAGACAGACAGCCATCTAGCATTTTCAAAAGGAGACATGCAGTGGCAGCCCCCCATACTTTTTGACAAAGTCACTGAGGAGAAAAACGGCTTTTAAAGGCTAGATCATTTATGTGCAACCAAATTTACTAAATGCTCCCAATTCAGACCAGTTTTATTTTTAACTCCAATGGTCACCATAAACAGTCAGATCTGGCAGCCTAAATAGATTATGGGTGAAGATGGGACTGTGTAGGGCAACACAAGGGGTGATAATGAAAACATGTACATGCTGGTTATTGACAATAACCTGTTCAAAAATCCCAATGTGCCAAGACAGAGCTTTCTTTCTTCTAAATAAAGATCATGGTGTTCTCTGTGGCACCCTTTTCATCTCCTATTTTCCAGAAGCCAAAGATTCCATAGGAAATACTGTAAAACTCAATATACATGTGTTTTATTACATGCTAATGCTTACAGAATATATGCAACACCCTGTAAAACACACACAACACACATAAAATGCATAAGTAATGCATTATAAAAATAGTTATGAAATTGTATTGTATTGCCAAGTTTAAAAGTGTAATTGGGTCTTAAACCCCTTGATGACCAAGAAACTGAACCCACTGGTTTGCACAATACAAGCGTGTCAGCTTTTCTTAACAACTTGTTGTCTTAAATACCTTTCCATTGTTTTATTCAGGCAATATAATGATTTTATTTGATATACAGCTTTAATAAAAGCCCTATAAAATTTGCAGGCAAATTAACAAAAAACATGTAAGATTTCCCTTTTAGGCTTTTTATAGCATAACTATTCCTTTAGAAGTAATAATATTGCAAATAATTCCACAAAATATTTTCTATTTATTCAGATAACAGGGCCCTGAAATATGTGCAGGTTTATATGCATGTTCAAACATGGTAATTAATAATCAATTTCAGCTTTTTGCTTTTATTATGCTTTTTTCTCGTGACAGAGTTCAGGGAATCCAACTTACTGGGGCTTACTGGTACGTTTTCTTTTAACTGGAAGATGGCTCAAAAAAAAAAAAAAAAAAAATGAAAAGCAGCATGAGCCTGTTTTCAGTTTTATTGTCTGGCATTTCTGTGTATTACATAAAATATTGAGGCAGCTGAAAAGCCACCCAAACCGGTCTTCCAAGTGCCATGGCACACCTTGCCAGGCGCCCTCAACCCTTCTTGCATTTGGCATTTTTGTGTTCATCATTGACTGGACCAAAAAGAATTTCTGGATTTATGGCTAAATGAGTTCCTGCTATCAGACTTTTAATTTACTTTTAAACAACTTTAACACTAGGTAACTATGCACACGATTCACCAACCATTCTTGAAAACCTTTTCTTTTTTCCTTTTCTAGGCAATGCAAGTTTTGCAAATGACCTGGCAGCAGTGAAAGGACTATACGATCCAAGATAGTAATGTCCAGATGTAGTCTGAGGCCTGTTTAATTTGCAGTATTGCTGGATTTGATTTCACTGGATTCACTATACAAGATATATCAATATAGGAAGCTAAAACAATTGTTTTTCTTTTTTCAATAAAGGATCTGCAGGTAGGGTCTCTAAAACTGCTGATGCTGGAAGCCAAATGAGATGCAGAGGAATTCATTTCTGTTGCTGATTTGCATCTGAAGGACACTGAGGAGGCACAAGAGGTTTAGGTAGAAAAACTCGCCTTGCATGAAAGGTTTATTTTAATCAAACTACTAATTTTCCCACACACAAAAAAAAAAAAAAAAAAAATCTTAGCTACATATACAGATATTAGAGATGCACTGAAACAATGGCTAAAAATGGCATTTTGCTGATGGCAAAAAAAGTTGCTGATAATGGTGCCCAAAACGCATGCGTATTTGCCATGATTTTACTGTGCTTATGGTATGTTTTTCATAGGCCATGTGACTCAAAAAACGGCATAAAAAACTTTAACACGTTATGAATGCGTTGTTGCTACATTTCAATGCATTTTAACAAGGGAGGTGCTTTTTTTTAACTGACAGAAATTGCAGCAAGCAAGATTTTTAACACCACATCAGAAGCACAATAGACCAGTGTGAAGACATACATAGAATTTAAAGGGATGCATTTTTCTTGAGCTTTTCCTGCGCTAAAGGGGTCGATAATGTCTGACAAATTAATATGCATTTAAATTCATAATAGTAAATAAAATTTTAATACAATTATATATTCATATTTTTTTTCTTAACTGTTGGTTTCAGTTAACCACTTGCCGACTGCCGCACGACTATTTACGTCGGCAGTAAGCCCCTCACAGGCAGAGTAACGTAGGGCTACGTCGCTAGCCTGTGAGGGTTTTGGGAGCGAGCGCGCGCCGCCGGAGGTGCGCTCCTGCTCCCGCGCGGTCACGGACACCCCCGCGCGTGTGCCCGGCGGACACTTGCGATCGTCCTTGACAGCGGGAGAAAGGCAGGCGGCTAGTGTAAACAAAGCCGCCTGTCAGTTCTCCCTGTGTAAGAATGATGATCAAACGGTTCTACTATGTAGGACCGTTGATCACTGTTCTTACACATCAAGCCACAGCCAATCACAGTTAGAAGCACGCCCCTAGGACACACTTAACCCATCCCTCTCCAATACAGTTAACTCCTTCACTGCCAGTGTATTTTTACAGTAACAGTGCATATGTAGCACTGATTACTGTAGTAATGTCACTGGTAACCCCAAAAGTGTCAAAAATGTCAGTCAAGGGTCCGATCTGTCCACCCCAATGTCGCAGTCCCGCAGAAAAAAAAAAAAAAAAAACGCAGATCGCCGCCATTATGCGCTAAAAAAAAAAAAAAAAATGACAAAAATCTTTCCCTTTGTTAGTAAACGCAATAACTTTTGCGCAAACCAATCAAAATACGCTTTTTGCGATTTTTTTTTACCAAACCTATGGTTAAAAATTGGCCTAAAATGTTAAAACATTTTGATTTTAACATTTTTTTGGGGAATTTCATATAAAAAAATGTGAAAAATATTGTTATTTTTGCAAAATTGACGCTCTTTTTTTGTTTATAGCGCATGATCAAAAAATCGCACAGGTGATCAAATACTACCAAAAGAAAGCTCTGTTTGTAGGAAAAAAAGGACGCCAAATTCGTTTAGGTACAGCATTGCATGACCGCGCAATTGTCCGTTAAAGTCACGCAGTGCCGAATCGCAAAATAGGCCATGGTCAGGAAGGGGGTAAAATCTTCCGGGGCTTAGGTGGTTAAGTGCATCCTGAATTATCGGTTTTCGGTACCAACATTTCCATTCGGTGTACAGATCCTGTACTACATTGCTTCTTGCAATCACTCTTCTGTCAGGAGTTTACCACTTCATGTCCTGAAGCTGTTCTAAAGGCAGAAAATGACCCTGCATTAAGGTAAAAAATGTCTCAATAGTAGTATCGCCCCCTCACCCCCTATATACTTACTCGAGTCCTATTTTGATCTAGTGCTGTACCCATCTGCAGAGGCGCAGATCTCTTTTCCTCTCCTCACAGGACATAGAGTCAGCAGTGGGAGCTATCAGCTCCTGCTACTGTTAATCAAATTCTGTGAGGAGAGAGTGGGACCGAGCCACGCTGCGTGTATCCATGGATGCACGCAGCCTTGCTTGGGAGAAAATTTTTGCTATGGGGGCAGACACAGAAGAGAAGTAGCAGACAGCGCTAGCGGGGAATCTCAGAAGAGGAGGTTTATAGTTTTCTCTGCACAAATACATACTATAATGCCTTGGTCTTCTGAGGCATCCTTTTCAATACTAGAGTCTGGTACATTAAAATTCTTGTGTCTTCAGGAACACTCAATTTGATGAAAATCGTGGCCCAGAGTATCAGAAAATAGGTGCCAAGTATTATAGGCATACTTGTGTATTAGCTTTTACATCACCAATGTGGTTCATGCAAGTATATAGATTTGGATTAGGTTATGAATTTTATTTTTATACTGTGGTAGGGCTTTGTCCTTTTCTTTCCTAGATTCTGGGTTAGGGGCTACAAGGATACAGATGTTATCTGCAATAGAGGATAAATATTTCAAGCTCCCATTCTTGTCAGCTGCTAAACACGAGACAGGCCATAATATTTTAATTAAGTACCAGGAAACATGTTGGGCAAAAAGCTTTCTCTTTCCATTTACTGGAGATGTCTTTATTATAAGCCCTGGGGTTGTCGCTTTGTTTTCTGCCACTTTACCCAGCCCAAATTTTCCTTATTATGAAGCTGTTTTTATCCACAATGAGTTTAAAAACCGAATATGTCAGCCTTTAAGTTTGCCTTTGAGAAGGCCAAAGGCAAACAGCTGCAGCACACTAATTAAAACCATAATGTTGCTTTACATGTCAGAACAAGATATTTTTATTTAAGATAATAAAATAAAAAAAAGAAGAAAGATTTCCGGAAGCTTAACTCTTTTGCTGCCAGAGGCAGTGTCAACATTTTATTCTAAGCCACAATAAAGCCAACAGAAAGCATTTTCAGTGATAGGACTACAGCCGCATATTTTCCAAAAAGCAATTTTATTCATCTTGTTTTGCAGTGGAAAATAAATGGCAGACTGTACATTTTTCTATTTGAATTTGTTCCATGAGCAACCATTCGCCAGAGGATAAACCACACAAGCCATTTGTCACTTGCTCTCTAGAGGGAAACTGCTGTCAGACAAAGTCCCTTGTGGGCACAGTCTATTAGGAATTTAAGTAAATATTGCTCCAAATCCTTTTTTTTTTTTTATTTGCATAACCCATTACCTTATTTTTCCCTTAGCACTACACAGACAGACTGAATCGCCAATTTTGATACTGAAAATGGAACAATTAAAATATATCCCTATCATATTATCT
This sequence comes from Pelophylax lessonae, assembly GCF_965119305.1. Classification (NCBI taxonomy): domain Eukaryota; kingdom Metazoa; phylum Chordata; class Amphibia; order Anura; family Ranidae; genus Pelophylax; species Pelophylax lessonae. Next base: position 394,437,835 of record NC_138769.1, on the reverse strand, counting down.
TTACACGTAATCTTGAAAATGTCCAAGATAGTGAATACTCTTTATACCATTTATATACACACACACACACACACACACACACACACAGCAGGTACAAAAACCATTGAAAACGTCACCATTTTTCTAGGTAAATTAATTAGTAAAGCTATTGACATAACATTTTCACCACATGTTGGTAACAACCCATGCAATCCATACATACAAAGAAATCAAAACAAATAAGCTCAGAAAGTAAGTTAGGTGTAATAAAATGGAATGATACAGGGAAAAAGTATTGAACACACTAAGGGCTCTTTCACACGGAGCGGACCGTATTGCGATCCGCTCCGTCACTTTTTTTTCACGGAGCGGATGACACTTATGTCATCCGCTCCTTATGTCCGCATATCATCCCATCTGTTTGCGGATGATATACGGACATAATGTATGTCTATGGGCATTGCGGATGTCAGTGGATGACACCGCTGACCTCAGATTTTGCATCCGTTCCGTTTTTTAAACAGAACAAAAATAGGGTTCTGTTCTGTTCCAAAAAACTGAACAGAACTGAAAGTACGAAAATCGGATGTCAGCGGATGGTCATCCACAATCCCATAGACATTCATTATATCCGTATATCACCCTCAAATGGATGGGGTGATTTACGGACATACGTGGAACGTCCGTGTGAAAGAGCCCTAACTGAAATTTATTTAATACTTGGTATAAAATCCTTTGTTGGTAATGACTGCTTTAAGACTCCTCCTGTATAGAGAAATTAGTCACATACATTGCTCCGGTGTGATTTTGGCCCATTCTTCCACACAGTCTTCAAATCTTGAAGGTTCTGTGGGCCTCTTCTATGAACTCTGATCTGTAGTTCTTTCCACAGATTTTCTATTGGATTCAAGTCAGGTGACTGGTTGGGCTTTTAGCAGCTTTATTTTCTTTGAAACTAATTGAGAGTTTTCTTGGCTTTGCATTTGGAGTCATTGTCTTGCTGAAATGTCCACCCTCGTTTCATCTTCATCATCATCCTGGTAGATGGCAGCATATTTTTTAGCAAGAATGTCTTGGTATATTTTTCCATTAATCCTTCCTTTAATGACATAAGGTTTGCCAATACCGTATGCTGAATAACAGCCCCACACCAAGCCCACCTCAAAACTTCACTGTTGGTATGGTGTTTTTGAGGCGCAGTGCCGTTTGACCTCCAAACATGGTGTGTATTATGGCCTCCAAAGAGTTCAATTTTGGTCTTCTCTGACCAGACTATATTTTCCCAGTATTTCACAGGCTTGTCTAAATGTTTTGCAGCAAACTTTAAAGGAGCTTCAACATGCTTTTTCTTCAGCAATAGAGTCTTGTGTGGTGAACGTGCATACAGGCCATGGCAGTTGAGTGCATTACTTATGGTTTTCTTTGAAATAATTGTACCTGCCTATTCCAAGTCTTTCTGAAGCTCTCCTTAAGTGGTCCCTGGCCCTCTGTCAGAAATCTTGGAGAGTCATCATCATGAGCTGTTTCTTGTGTGACACCTTGGTAATAAGACCCCTTTTTATAGGCCATCAGTTGAGACGGCTGATATTAATTTGCACTGACAGGGGGCAGGATTGTCAATTACTGATAGATTTCAGCTGTTGTCTTGGCTTTCCATGCCTTTTTGCACCTCCCTTTCTTCACATGTTCAATATCTTTTCCCTGTGTCATTCAATTTATTACACAGAACTTAATTTCTGAACTTATTCGTTTTGGTTTCTTTGTATTTATAGATTGCATGGGTTCTTACCGACATGTGGTAAAAATGTAATGTCAATTACACCTTTAGAAAACTATTTACCTAGAAAAATGACGACCTATTTTTTGTTTTTTTTCTTTTTAAAGTGAAAGATGAAAAATGCTATTGTTTTCTTCTGCTTTTAAAAAAGGTAAAGGAGAGATTTGGGGTCTCCATAAAGAGTACCTGTCATTCTTATTTCTATTACAAGGGATGTTTTAATTCCTTGTAATAGAAATAAAAGTGATAAAAAAATAAAAAGAAAAGTTTAAAAATAAAAAACAGGTAACCTGTAAAAAAAAATTTTTAAAGCATCACCTATGGAGATTTTTAAAGTACAGTAGTTTGTCGTCATTCCACGAGCGTGCACAATTTTAAAGCGTAACATGTTCGGTATCTATTTACTCTGTTGGGGTATATATTGTGTTTATTTACTTCCTTATATCATGTGACAAATAAACTGCAATGATCGCCATTTTATTCCCTAGGGTCAGGGGCGTTGCTAGGTGAAAAAAAGACCAGGGGCTTCAGCCCGAAGGTAAATTTGATAACCCCTCCCACATTTTAAAGTAAGTCCCGCCCAAGCTCCACCCAATACCCCCCCCCCACCCCTGCCCAATGCCCAGGAACTCAGCACAGGGATGGTGGGAACCCCTCATAATTGGCACAGCAGGTGTGCAGACCTGGGAACTCAGCACAGGGATGGTACAGGTATCCCAATCAGAGTCCCTCTTTACATCAGATGTCCCAATCACAGTGTCCCATCACATTCTCCCATCACAGTGTCCCCATCACAGTGCCCCATCACATTGTCCCCATCACATTGTCCCCATCACATTGTCCCCATCACATTGTCCTCCTCACAGTGTCCCCATCACATTGTCCTCCTCACAGTGTCCCCATCACATTGTCCCCATCACATTGTCCCCATCACAGTGTCCCCATCACATTGTCCTCCTCACAGTGTCCCCATCACAGTGTCCCCAACCCAGTGCCCCATCACATTCTCCCAGCACAGTGTCCCCAACACAATGTCCTCATCACAGTGTCCCCATCACAGTGTCCCCATCACAGTGTCCCCATCACAGTGTCCTCATCACAGTGTCCCCATCACATTGTCCCATTGTCCCCATCACAGTGTCCCCATCACATTGTCCCCATCACATTGTCCTCCTCACATTGTCCCCATCACATTGTCCTCCTCACAGTGTCCCCATCACATTGTCCTGATCACATTGTCCCCATCACAGTGTCCCCATCACATTGTCCTCCTCACAGTGTCCCCATCACAGTGTCCCCATCACAGTGTCCACATCACAGTGTCCACATCACAGTGTCCACATCACAGTGCCCACATCACAGTGCCCCATCACATTCTCCCAGCACAGTGTCCCCAACACAATGTCCTCATCACAGTGTCCCCATCACAGTGTCCCCATCACATTGTCCCCATCACAGTGTCCCCATCACAGTGTCCCCATCACAGTGTCCCATCACAGTGTCCCCATCACAGTGTCTCCATCACATTGTCCCCATCACAGTGTCCCCATCACATTGTCCTCATCACAGTGTCCCCATCACAGTGTCCCCATCACAGTGTCCCCATCACAGTGTCCCCATCACATTGTCCCCATCACATTGTCCCCATCACAGTGTCATCACATTGTCCCCATCACAGTGTCATCACATTGTCCCCATCACAGTGTCCCCATCACATTGTCCCCATCACATTGTCCTCATCACATTGTCCCCATCACATTGTCCCCATCACAGTGTCCCCATCACAGTGTCCCTTTGTCCCCATCACAGTGTCCCCATCACATTGTCCCCATCACATTGTCCTCCTCACATTGTCCCCATCACATTGTCCTCCTCACAGTGTCCCCATCACATTGTCCTGATCACATTGTCCCCATCACAGTGTCCCCATCACATTGTCCTCCTCACAGTGTCCCCATCACAGTGTCCACATCACAGTGTCCACATCACAGTGTCCACATCACAGTGCCCCATCACATTCTCCCAGCACAGTGTCCCCAACACAATGTCCTCATCACAGTGTCCCCATCACAGTGTCCCCATCACAGTGTCCCCATCACAGTGTCCTCATCACAGTGTCCCCATCACATTGTCCCATTGTCCCCATCACAGTGTCCCCATCACATTGTCCCCATCACATTGTCCTCCTCACATTGTCCCCATCACATTGTCCTCCTCACAGTGTCCCCATCACATTGTCCTGATCACATTGTCCCCATCACAGTGTCCCCATCACATTGTCCTCCTCACAGTGTCCCCATCACAGTGTCCCCATCACAGTGTCCACATCACAGTGTCCACATCACAGTGCCCACATCACAGTGCCCCATCACATTCTCCCAGCACAGTGTCCCCAACACAATGTCCTCATCACAGTGTCCCCATCACAGTGTCCCCATCACAGTGTCCCATCACAGTGTCCCCATCACAGTGTCTCCATCACATTGTCCCCATCACAGTGTCTCCATCACATTGTCCCCATCACATTGTCCTCATCACAGTGTCCCCATCACAGTGTCCCCATCACAGTGTCATCACATTGTCCCCATCACAGTGTCATCACATTGTCCCCATCACAGTGTCCCCATCACATTGTCCCCATCACATTGTCCCCATCACATTGTCCCCATCACAGTGTCCCCATCACAGTGTCCCCATCACAGTGTCATCACATTGTCCCCATCACAGTGTCCCCATCACAGTGTCCTCATCACAGTGTCCCCATCACAGTGTCCCCGTCACATTGTCCTCATCACAGTGTCCCCATCACAGTGTCCCCATCACAGTGTCCCCATCACATTGTCCCCATCACATTGTCCCCATCACATTGTCCTCCTCACAGTGTCCCCATCACAGTGTCCCCGTCACATTGTCCTCATCACAGTGTCCCCATCACATTGTCCCCATCACAGTGTCCCCATCACAGTGTCCCCATCACAGTGTCCCCATCACATTGTCCTCCTCACAGTGTCCCCATCACAGTGTCCACATCACAGTGTCCACATCACAGTGTCCCCAACACAGTGCCCCATCACATTCTCCCAGCACAGTGTCCCCAACACAATGTCCTCATCACAGTGTCCCCATCACATTGTCCCCATCACAGTGTCCCCATCACAGTGTCCACATCACAGTGTCCACATCACAGTGTCCCCAACACAGTGCCCCATCACATTCTCCCAGCACAGTGTCCCCAACACAATGTCCTCATCACAGTGTCCCCATCACATTGTCCCCATCACAGTGTCCCCATCACAGTGTCTCCATCACAGTGTCTCCATCACAGTGTCCCCATCACATTGTCCCCATCACAGTGTCCCCATCACAGTGTCCCCATCACATTGTCCCCATCACAGTGTCTCCATCACAGTGTCCCCATCACAGTGTCATCACATTGTCCCCATCACATTGTCCCCATCACAGTGTCATCACATTGTCCCCATCACATTGTCCCCATCACAGTGTCCTCATCACAGTGTCCCCATCACAGTGTCCCCATCACAGTGTCCCATTGTCCCCATCACAGTGTCCCCATCACATTGTCCCCATCACATTGTCCCAATCACAGTGTCCTCATCACAGTGTCCCCATCACAGTGTCCCCATCACATTGTCCCATTGTCCCCATCACAGTGTCCCCATCACATTGTCCCCATCACATTGTCCCAATCACAGTGTCCCCATCACATTGTAGTGTCCCCATCACATTGTCCTCATCACATCGTCCCCATCCATGTCCCTCCCCCCCCAGTTGTACTCACATCTCTCTTGAATGAAGGCAACTTCTCCTTCCTCTCTGCAGTCACGTGATAAATGAAATGACACGGAGAGAGAGGAGGGAAAGTCTGCCAGCTTTCTATCTCCCCCTACAGGCTGGAGGGAGGAGAAAGCCTAATCCTCCCTCCAACAAGTGTCCCAGCTGCAGGAGTGAAATCACGATCACTCCTGTCATGGAGGAGCGGCACCAGGAGTCCGCCCCCCCCCCTCCACTTGTGGTTGAATAGACTCCTGTCCTGTGGTAACACTGGTAAGTAACTTACCTTTTGCAGGTGCTGGCAGGTGGAGTCGTTATGGAGTGGACACCCGGCTGGCTAGCCTGTCACTGTCTGTGCTGCCGCCTAGAGAGGAGAGAGGTGGGTGGAGGCGGAGCTAATTCTAGGCGCGGAGGAGGAATTTGAAATCCTTCTCCGCTCTGAACACAGGGAGCCTCTCCTGCTGCTGTCACGTGACGAGTGACATCACTGGTTGCTAGACGCCAAGCGGCAGGCTATAGTAGCAACCAGTGTGACGGGGGCAGGCCAGGAAGTAGAGGCTCAAGGAAGAGAAGGAGGAGGACCAGTGACACTCGGGGCTAATAATAATAAATAATCCACACGAGACTCGGGGCTTTTTGGGGGCCCACTCGGGGCTATAGCCCCTGTCAGCCCCCCCCTGCCGACGCCACTGCCTAGGGTCTCTGCTAAAAAAAGATATATAATATTTGGGGGATATAAGTGATTTTCTATCCAAAAAAACGGATTTAAACTTTCAAACAAAAAGTGCCAAAAAAAGACTTGGTCTTCAAGTGGATACGAAACCTCATCACCAGAGCAGAGAAATGCCCGTGACTGGCATCAAAGAAAGTCTTTGACGGTGTAAATGTTTTTAGATGATCTCCGCTCTAACGTCTGCTTACCCAGCAAAGTTAAGACAGCATTGCTGTGCCAAGGTAGCTCATTCAATACACACAGGATTAGGGATATAGGCGCCAGGTCAAAAAACTATTAGGAATACGCATGTGAAGCACTGTTAATTTTGGTGTCAAATTTCGTCTAGCTTTAGTAATAGTCTTTTGATTAAATTAGTGTAAGCTTATATTGGATTGTCAAAAATAACTATTGTTTGTAATATTACATTGCTGATATTATAACATGAAAGTGTATGCTGTGAGCATGGAAATCCTTTAACCACTTCCCATCCACTGTATGTACATATACATTCTTGAATGGGAGCGGTGACATCTCAGTTAACTCTGCAGTAATGATTGGCTCTCCCATTCCATCAGGGAGCCCGGTAAGAATGCGACCGGTGGCATCGGCTTCCCTGGACACAGTGGGAGGAACAGATGTTGTTCCTCCCACCGTGTGACATCAGAAACCAGAACCAACAAGGTTTTCGTCCTTCTGGTTTTGGTTTGTTGTTTACAACCCATTACTGGCTTGTTAAAGCATCTGGTCAAACCAATCTCGGTTTGATCAGCTGCTTTGGAGGCCAGAGGAGAGATCTGGGGTATTTTTAGATCTTTCCATAAAGACCTGTCACGGCCCATGTTATCACATAGGATGCGGTTTGCCTTTTGTGATAGCAATTGTAAAAGGAAAAAAAAGTTGTAAAGCGCCCCCATTTTCCCTTGCAAATGCAAAAGCACATGTACGTCCCACATGCATATGTAAACTTTGATCACACCACACGTAAGATATCGCCGAAAAGGTTATAGCAAGAGCAATAATTCTAGCACCAGACCTCCTGTGTAACTCTAAACTGGTAAAAGCTTTTAAATTGTCGCCCATGGGGATTTTTAAGTACCGTCGTTTGTTGCCATTCTGCGAGCGTGCACAATTTTAGGTGTGCCATTTTAGATATCCATTTACTCAGCGTATCATCATCTTTTATACTTTACCAAACAATTGGGTATTATAATGTGTTTTTGTGTATTAAAATTCATTAAAGTGTATTTTTTTTCAAAAAAATGCATTTGATAAACTGCTGCCCAAAAAGTGTGACATAAAAAATTGCAAATCTACCATTTTATTCTTTAGGGCCTCTGCCTAAAAAAATATATGTTTTGGGCATTCTACGTAATTTTCTAGCAAAAAAAAAAAAAAAAAGCTGACTTTTACATGTATGTGAGAAGTGTCAGAATAGGCTTGGGAAACAAGTGGATAATGAACAAAAGATGTTATTTCAATTCTACTTAAAACAATACACAGCAAAAGTGATAAAATGTTAGTGGCACAGTACTAATCAATGTAGGCCAACCAGTCTGATGCTGCTACTGAAGGGCTAACAGAGAACATGAACCCATTCTGACTACAAAGTAAATAAATGACATGATGTAAATGCACTTTAAGGCCCCTTTCACACGAACGGTTAGAATTTAGCTTTCAGCTGCAGAAAGAGAAACTTATTCACCGCAGCTAAATGCAGACAATGCATCCCTATGGCCCCATTTACACACTGCGTTTAGCAACGTTTTGATAACATACGGTTTTGTGCATTTAGGAAAAATAAAGTTGACAGCGTCCAGGAGCAATGTACCACAGCTATCTGTATATAAACGCAGTTAATCGCAGTACAAAGAAAAAGTAAACAGTTGTTATACAAAAGGCAAGAATTTACTAACGCAGCCGCATGTAAACGCAAGTAATCGCACATAATCGCAATGTACAAATGTAAGAAATCCTTGTGCCAGGAGTGTTGGAATTTCAAAATAACAAAACATGCTTTTACCAAACTGCAGAACAACCGTCCATTTGAAAGGGGCCTTATAAAAGGGGGCAGTTTTGATTCTCCCCAATAAAACAAATCATTTAATTAAACTACTGCAGTAGAACATGGATAAAAAACATGTTCTACAAATACACAGTACAGAATCCTACTTTTTGGTAGATTGAAAGAATTGTTTTCTAAATGATTTGTCTAGCTTTGTCTCCGTGATTTCCAAGATACTAGCATAAAAAATGAACGTGAATATTTTATGTTCGTTGTGCATCTGGCATGCAAGAGCAAGATGGCACAAACTTTCTGCCTTACGTAAGGTGCTCTGCTCCAAGGCCTCATTCACATAGAAATACTTAAGCGTACATCTGTGCGAAGGGGTATGTTGGCCCATGCGAGTTGCATTGGTGTTCTGTGTATCCATGTGCAGGCAGTCACATTTAGGTCTACTGGGACTCATCGGCTACATGCACACGGGGTACATAAGGCAAATTGGATGTGTTTGAACCACATCTGATTCACCTGACATGTTAATCAAGCCAGCTTTCTATGAAGCTGGTTCACATATGTGCGGTGCAGTGGCAGTGTGAATCCACTGTGAATTAAAAAAAAAAAAAGTCTTGTGCATTTTTGATGCAGATCAGATGCAAATTTCAGGCTCATTGTCTTCTATGGGAACACATCTGAAAAGCACATAGGATCAGCTTTGAACATGAATTCGATATAAAAAAAAAAAAAAAAAAAAAAAAACAACAACAGCAATTCTTCTCGTACAAAGATCATATGAAACCAGTACACATTAAAAATGAAAAATCGTTCGTTCTGCTCCCATACAAGAAAAATTTTGGAGCTTGTCCCTTCATAAATTTTCATTTGGAAGGTCGAAGTTGGCTGTCGAAAGTTTTCCCAATTTTCTTAGTGTGTACGAGCCTTAAGAGACTAACAATTTAAAGCTGAACTTTGGCTAACACTTTTTAAGCAGTTATTGCAGTAGCAATTTCCTTTTGGTATAAAGGTTTTATATAGATGAATAAATAAATGCTGACCTTTGTAAGAACTCATGTCACTGATAAGTTGCTTGTCTCAAAAAATTACTGCCACCTTTGCTGCACATATTGATCTATCAAAGTATAACAAACTTAAATCGGAGTTTCATTCAAAAATTGAACTTTTGCTTTAAGTGGTCCCGACCCCTGACATGACATTTGGCATGTCATTTTTTTTTGGGGGGGGGGGGGGTGGGGGGTACCTGATGTAGCACCCTCCTAGGTAGGTGCTAGGAAAACCATAGGGGAGGCCTTGTCTGCTTATCAGGGGGGCCTGATTGTTCAGCTAGGCTTGCATGTGTTTTCCAGGTGTGCCTGTTGAGTTTGGGGAGTCTCCCCACTATATTCAATGAGGGCTCTTATTGGACAGTGGAGAAACCTGACCAATAGCACACCAGGGCTTGTATCTATCCCAGAGGGCAGATTCTGCCGCAATGCGTCCTGGGATTGGGTATAAGTCTGAGGGGAGCACATGACAGAGTGTCTTTGGCGGGAAGCAGAGTCCCAGGAGGGGGGTGGCGGCTGTCTCTCCTCCGGTCAGTGTGAGGAATGTGTCCTGGGCAGTTGGCCTAGAGGACAGAAGGTTGAGCTGAGCTGCAGAGAGGGATCCAGTGTGCTGTGAACCGAGTGGAGCTGCTGGGCAGAGGTTTCCACGAAAGCAGTGTCGTGAGTACTGTAAACTGCCCAGGGGTGAGCCTAGGAGAGGGGACCACTCCAGAAGAAGGTCAGAGGGATCCAGGAGCCAGCTAACCAGTAGGGAGGGCTTAGAAAAGGGAGTGCCAGTGTCTAAGCCCTGAAGATAAGTGTGTGAAAGAGGGTGCCGCTGCGGGCCCTGAAGTGTATAAGTGTTCAGCAGTGATAAAGTAGCTACCTCAGCAAGGAGTGCCAAAGGGAGCTTCAACAAGGACTTTGAGTCACAAGGAGGTGAACGGAAGTCAGTTCAGTATTAACAGGCAGCAGGCTAGCGTTAACCAGCGTTGACCGGCATCAAGCCATCGCCAACAAGCATTTTTCATTTGTCCCTAGCAAATGGTGCATAGTTGAGCCAACGGAGTATCCCACTCATCCCTTCTATCCAAGTTCTCAATAAATATAAAACCCAAAGATACTGGACTGGTCATTGTCTTAGTGCTCACACTTTGAGAACATGCTTAAATGTGCTGTTGTTGTTAGCGGTAACCTAGGCGGACCCACATCCAGCACAATGGCTGGGAATTCTGCTACACTAGTTTTGACATGTACCCGCTCCCACTTCAGGCTGCCTAGGAGGCTCGAGCGGAAGTTCTCCTCTCCTCCTCCTTCCCTGGAATCTTCTGGGACACATCACAGGTCCCAGATGATTGCCTGGCCAGTCACGACACGCAGCACGACTCACGCATTCGCCCACACTAGAGATGCCAGCGCCGCAGGGAGAAGACGGAGAGAACTGAGGCTGCCCCCGGCCGCATCACTGGACCATGGGACAGGTGAGTGTGTGTTTATTAAAAGTCAGCAGCTTCACTTTTTGTAGCTGCTAACTTTAAGGGTCCTTTCACAGGGAGTGGATCGTTTTTTGATCAGCTCCAGCACTTTTTTTTTTTTTACGGACACGGATGACACGTTTATCATCCCATCCGTTTGCGGATGATAAAACAAAGATAATGTATGTCAATGGGATTGCGGATGTCAGCGGATGACACCGCTGACATCCATTTTTGCGTCTGTTCCGTTTTTTTAAACAAAAGAGAAATAGGGTTCTCTTCTGTTCCTAAAAACGGAACTGATCGGAAAGGATGCAAGTCGGATGTCAGCGGATGGTCATCCGCAGTCCCATTGACATACATTATGTCAATTTTACATCTGCAAAAAAATGGGATGAAAAACGGACATACGGACCGCCCGTGTGAAAGGACCCTTAATAAACACAAAAGCCAATGGAACTCTGCACTTGCACATTAGTGTGGTTACCTCCCCTGCTGTGTCTTTTGGTCTGCGACTGCCCCCCTTTCCTAACACACTGATCAGCAGTCACCCCCAATGCCTGCCATCACTGATAAAATGTGTGTCGAAAGCTGGTTTTCCAGCATGCCCCTTCCGATCGTTAGACCAGGAAGACAGTTGTACACGCTGACCGAAATTCGGCCCATGTGTACCCAGCCTTACTGGCTAGATCACCAGCTTATAAAACAAACTATTTTATAGCAAGACTGATGTGTTTATACTAGTGATAGGCTATGCCATAAACAGGAATGTCATTTTTTTATGTTAGCCGAAGTGTTACTTTAAATACCTATGTGATTCTGATTTAAAAGCAGCATTCAGTCCATTTGTCCAGCCTTGACATGTGCTGAAATACATAGCATTTATACAGATAGCAAAAAACCTATAAAACCATAGAAAAACACTATGTATTAGCTGTCTGTATACATGCATGTACAGACCTCACATAATAGTCAGGAATGCATACTTCAGTCATTTATAAACATTATTCTCTAATTGGGCTGCATGTTTCACATGTTACAGGTATAAAGAACTCCATTTAATGTGTAATTGACAATTTACTATACTACAGCAATCACGCTAGCACTGTTAATCAGTCCAGCCCCTCGGGCTGGTTCTATTGTGTAGTGTGAGTGCTCCGAGCGTGGTTTACTTGCGATCCAGCATAGTTTGCTGCAGTGTGAGTGCAAACTGTGCCAGAGCACAGTTCTCCCCATTGAGAACTGTGTATTAAAACAGGGAATGATGATCTGGTTAGCAGAGGAGTGTGTCTAAATCAGTGAGTGCAAACCAGTGGGGGAGGGGGCAGAATAGAACTCAGGGGTGATTCAGTTTATCTGGCCCGAGTGCCAGTACACCCTAATCAATGCCTTAAGGAATAAAAGTAAATCATCTGTTAGTTGTCAGAAAATGCAACTTTGAGTTTTTGCTCTTTTATTATTCCACATCCAAAAAGGAGCCATTTGTATCCAGAATATCATAATTGTTCTTTGCTGTCTCCAGATTATTTATTCAATGGTGTTGCAGCTTGCCAGCATGAAGACTGCTAGTTTCTGATACATTAGCATTTAACCAGAGGCAACATTTGAGGAAACGTCAAACCTTTGCAAATTCTTAAAGGAAAAAAAAATGAAGACCTCAAAGTGAACTGCAAATTGCTGTGACCCTCATTTCAAGTCTGCTGTCAGTTCCTTAAAGACGTTGATTTATGTAGTTTCCTTGTTTCCCAGGTACTAAAGTCATACTAATGAAGGAAACTGCTAAAAAATCTATGCACAGGCTTTGTACTCTTCAGAACTGTTCAATCACCAATAGAGGAGAAAAACTTTGGTTCCAAGAAAGCATTTTACTGTTCCTGCCTAGAATATTCCTTTTTAACCAGTGGGCACTGGACATATTACAAATGTAGCACAATTCCCAGCTGTTTTGCTGGATGAGGGTCCCCCTGGGTTACCGCTAGCAACAACAGCACATTTAAGCATGTTCTCCAAGTGTGAGTACTGAGACAATAACCAGTCCAGTATCTTTGGGTTTTTGTATTTATTTTGTAACTTGGATAGGAGAAGGGATGAGTGGGATACTCCTTGAACTGAACTATGCACAATTTGGCGGGGACACTTGAAAGACACTATTTGGCGCTGACTTGACACTGGCTGAATGCCTATCAACGCTGGCTTGACGCTGGCCAGATGCCTGTCAACGCTGAACTGACTTGTGACTGCTTTCTGACTAAAGAAGTCCTCTTGAGCTCACTTAAGCACTCTTACTGAGGTAGCCACTTGTATACTGCTGCACCGGTGCCCCCTTTCTCTCACTTATCTTCAGGGCTTAGACACTGCCCCCCCCTTTCTTTAAGCCTCCTCTACTGGTTAGCTGGCTCCTGGATCCCTCTGACCTTCTGGAGTGGTCCCCTCTCCTAGGCAGACCCCTGGGCAGTTTACAGTACTCATGACACTGTTTTTCCTGGAAACTTCTGCCCAGCAGCTCCACTCAGTCCACAGCACTCTGTGATCAGTCCACAGTCCTAGAGATTAGGTAATTGTCTTGTCAGTTAAGCGGTGCCCGATTCAGGCCTCTGGGTATTGCGGACCCACAATGACTGCAGTTACAGAAAGCTCAGCCAATCACTGCAGCCAGGGCAGAGGAAAGTTTACACTACTCATTCCCTCTGCTGGGCTCTACAATAGATAATTTTATCTGTCAGAGCCCAACAAAGGCAGCGAGTAGTACAGCTTCCTCTGACGGACTGAAGACCGATTTGTCTTTCATTCCCACTTCTGAACTGGAAGGATTTGCCCCCTTAATGACCAGGCCATTTTATTGCGATTCGGCACTGCGTTACTTTAACTGACAATTGCAAGGTCGTGCAACATTGTACGGAAATAGAATTGATGTCTTTTTTTTTTTTTTACCAGAAATAGTTTTCTTTTGGTGATATTTGATCACCTGTGTGACTTTTATTTTTTTGCGCTATAAACACAAAAAGCGATAATTGTAAAAAAAAAAAAAAAAAATAAAAGATATATTTTTCACATTCTGCTATAGAACATTCCCGAAAAAGAAAAAAAAATTAACATTTTTCATCCTCTTAGGCCAATTTGTATTCTGCTACATATTTTTGGCAAAAAAAAAAAATCACAATAAGCATATTATGATTGGTTTGCGCAAAAGTTATTGCGTCTACAAACTAGGGGAAAGATTTATGGCATTTTTATTTATTCATTTTTTTTACTAGTAATGGTGGCGATCAGCGATTTTTAGCAGGACTGCGACATTGCAGTGGACAGATCAGACCTCTGTTATTTTTTACACTTTTGGGGGGACCAGTGACATTACTACAGTAAACAGTGCTAAAAATATGCACTGTTACTGTAATAATGACATTGGCAGGGAAGGGGATAACCCTGGGGGGTGATCAAAGGGTTAAGTGTGAGCCTAGGGGAGTGTTTACTAACTGTATGGGGGATGGGCTTGTGAAATGACAATAGAGATCTGTGATCCTATATAGAAAGATCACAGGCACTCTGTGTTCATTTCAGAGAGAACGGTCACCTGTGTTCACAACAACTGACCGTCCTCTCTCAGCGGGGAGCGATCGTGGGTCTCCGGCTTTACTTCCTGTTACATATACAAGACAGGAAGTGAGAGGGAATTCCTGGTAGTCATACATGTCCCAATGGGAAACACTTCCACTCTATTACGGTTGTAGGGACAACCCAAAATTTGGCTCCTCTTTAGCTATTCTTTAAATAACAATGTTATTACCAGATCAAAATGGGCAGTAAGAGAAAATGTAAAAACTGTAATGGTCCATAGGCTATACAGAATCTCTGAGTACACCCTTCTCATTTTCGTAAATATATAATTATATAGTTTAATGTGACAACACTAAAGAAATTACACTAAGGCCCCTGTTCTAGCTGAAGAAACACAGCCCCAAAGCAGGATTCTGCCGACACACCATGCTTCACTATGGTGTTCTTTTGGGGATGTGCAGTGTTTTTGCGCTAAACATATCTTTTGGAATTCTGGCCAAAAGGTTCAATCTTGGTTTCATCAGACCAGAACACATTTTCCCACATGCTTTTAGGAGACTTCAGATGTGTTTTTGCAAAACTTAGCCAGGCTTGGATGTTTTTCTTCTTAGGAAAAGGCTTCCATTTAGCCACTCTACCCCATAGCCCAGACCTATGAAGAATACGGGAGATTGTTGTCACATGTACCACACATCCAGTACTTGCCAGATATTCCTGCAGCTCCTTTAATGTTGCTGTAGGCTTCTTTGCAGCCTCCCTGACCAGTTTTCTTTTCGTCTTTTCATCAATTTTGGAAGGATGTCCAGTTCTTGGTAATGTCACTGTTGTGCCAAATTTTCTCCTCTTGATGATAACTGTCTTCACTGTGTTCCATGGTATATCTAATGCCTTGGAAATTCTTTTGTACCCTTCTCCTGACTGATACCTTTTAACAATAAGATCCCTCTGATGCTTTGGAAGCTTTCTGAGGACCATGGCTTTTGCTATAGGATGCGACTAAGAAAAATGTCAGACCTACTAGAATAGCTGAACTTTATTTGGGGTTAATCAGAGGCACTTTAACCACTTGTCGACCGCCGCCCGACTATATACGGCGGCGGTCAGCCCCTCCCAGGCAAAGTGACGTACCGGTACGTCACTAGCCTGGAAGCGAATAGGGGGCGAGCGCGCGCCGATCGTCGGGTGGAGAGGGAGAAAGGCAGGCGGCTAATGTAAACAAAGCCGCCTGTCACTCTCCCCTGTGTAAAAGCACTGATCACTCGGTCCTGCTATGTAGGACCGTTGATCTGTGCTGTTACACACAAAGCCACATCCAATCACAGTAAGAAACACGCCCCTAGGGACACACTTAACCCCTCCCTCTCCAAGTTAACCCCTTCCATCCCAGTGTAATTTTTACAGTAACAGTGCATATGTATAGTACTGATTACTGTAGTAATGTCACTGGTACCCCCAAAAGTGTCAAAAATGTCAGTCAAGGGTCCGATCTGTCCGCCGCAATGTCGCAGTACCGCAAAAAAAAACAAAAAAAAAAACGCAGATCGCCACCATTACTCGTTTAAAAAAAAACAATAAAAATGACAAAAATCTTTCCCTTAGTTAGTAAACGCAATAACTTTTGCGCAAACCAATCAAAATACGCTTTTTGCGATTTTTTTTTACCAAACATATGTAGCAGAAAACAAATTGGCCTAAAATGTTAAAAAAATTAGATTTTTACATTTTTTTTGGAGGGGAATTTCATATAAAAATGTGAAAAATAGTTATTTTTGCAAAATTGTCGCTCATTTTTTGTTTATAGCGCATGATCAAAAAAAAAAAAAAAAAATCGCACAAATACCACCAAAAGAAAGCTCTGTTTGTGGGGAAAAAAAGGACGTCAATTTCATTTGGGTACAGCGTCGCACGACCGCGCAATTGTCCGTTAAAGTCACGCAGTGCCGAATCGCAAAATAGGCCCTGGTCAGGAAGGGGGTAAAATCTTCCGGGGCCTAAGTGGTTAAATAATGGCAGGTACGTACTGACGGCTTAACATAAGTTTTGAATGTGATTGCTTAATTCTGAACACAGCTACATCCCCAGTTATAAGAGGGTGTGCCCACTTACGCAACCACATTATTTTATTTTTTTATTTTTACTTCTCTCCACCTAAAAGGTTTTTAGTTTGCTTTTTAACGGAGTTGTACAGTTTATAGGTCACATTAAAAAGGTGGAAAAAGTTCTGAAATTATTTTGTCTAATTTTTTTACACCACAGAAACCTGACATTTTAACAGGGGTGTGTGAACTTTTTATATCTACTGTATATACTGAATAGCAGTAAATTAGCCACTTTACATTTAGGTAAGGTTTTCATGTATATACGACCCCCCTGTTTGTTGCTAGTGATAACGGTGATGAAACTGGATGAGATGTAAATCTTATTACATAACTCACAAACATGACTTTAAGCCCCCGTTCACACTAAGGCGACCTGTGAGGCGACCTGGTCGCCTCACAGGTCGCCATAGGTCGCCTTCCATAGGGAAGCTGTGGACCCGTTCTAATAGGAGCGACACAAGTCGCTCCGACTTAGAAAAAGGGTCCGGAGCTTCTTTGGGGCGACCCGGAGGCGACCGCCATAGACTTCAATGTTATGAAGTCCGTTCCGCTCCGAGGTTACGGCACGCTGCTCGCACCTCGACCTCGGAGGTCGCCACCCGAAGTCGGATCGCCCCTATGTGAACGGGGCCTAACAGGGGCGTGTAGACTTTTTGCCTTTTTCTTCCACTATACCCTTCTGATGCATACGTTCTGCCACTGATGGCTGAGCTACTGTATGTTAAATGTCACAAGTCTCCAAAATACCTTAATTTCTCTGCAAAAGTATTTTATTCTCAGTCAGCCCCTTGCAGCAATGCTGTAGTTAAAGTGATGTTAAACTCACTTTTTAAAGGCACTTTCAGAAGCTGATATATATATATAGATTTTTTTTTTCAAATGAATATAAGCAGTTTATCCTCCACAAAATTGTGATCTGATCGATCATGAGCTAAAATGCACCAGGTTACATTTTCTTCTCTGACCCAACTCCTGTATTTTTGGAAATTCCACTGTGAAACCACCCCCACATTTCAGACATGTAATAGGGAATATGGAATCTCAGAGCAAATAGGCCCTGCATCCTGTTACATTGCTTTCATACCAAGAAGTCCCTCTTCCCTTCATTTTTGGCTATGCAGTAAAACCCCGATCTGCCCCAAGTTTTTAATTTGTAACATTGGCACAGATATGTGGTAAAATTTATTAGATGCAGCGATAACATCTATCCATGACTCAGAGTTGGTGCTTTGCTTGCGTTGAATCCTGCTTTGAAGTTCGCTTTTGACATTTTTCCAGGAGTTAGCATTCCCTTCAGATAGACACAACTTCTGGC
Organism: Pelophylax lessonae; assembly: GCF_965119305.1. Taxonomy (NCBI): domain Eukaryota; kingdom Metazoa; phylum Chordata; class Amphibia; order Anura; family Ranidae; genus Pelophylax; species Pelophylax lessonae. The sequence continues at coordinate 394,420,089 of NC_138769.1, read as the reverse complement.
ATAAACGGCACATACTGTACCACTTCTAGTCTCTTTTCTTTTTTTATCCTTTTTAACTATGTCTTGAACATCAGTTTTCATTTTTTTTTATTTAATTTTTGCTATACTGGGATAAAAAATAAACACTTTGTTTTAATTGAAACTGATTATTTAGCAGCCAACAGGTCCTAAATAAAACTGCATGCATTTGGCACATTTGTGGATTGCATCACGGTAGTGTTGTGACAAAGCCTCGGGCAAGAAGTAAAAAACAAAACCAATGCCATTTATAAATTCAGTCCCATGTCTCTTGCCTATTTTCTGATAGTTTAGGATTTTTCTAAACTTCAGTTAATTTATATTTTTAGTGGATATGTCCACTAAAAGCAATCATTTTCATTTACATCTTGCACAGTGCGGTGGCTGTGCATATATGCCACAGCATCTCTACTTTTTGGATGCCAAAGAATAAATTCACACAGGTGGATGAGCACATTAAAGACACCTCCAGCTCGGTACTCTGACAAGTATGGAGCACATGAAAGACAACCACCTCTTCAATATAAGTAATACAGTGCTGGCCAGCTGTGTTTAAGGAGATGCACTGCAACCCAACTCACTGTGCTGCATTCATTACTGTGCTTTGTAGTATTGTGCATTTTACATTGCGTCACCACAATGCAATGATGTGAACGGCCCCTAATCAAGTGAATGGTAAATAACCAATTCTTTGAAATTTTAATGATGTATTCTTTTGCTGCAATTAAAGGTTCTGTACAGATTCTGGTAGCAAACCAAATAATGTATTAAGGCACTTGTCAGCATTTCCAAAATCCCATTATTATTTTGACTTCTAGAATTCTTCTTTCTTGCCTTTAAAAAAAAAACACTATTCTATAGATTCAAGCAAAGACAACATGGTCTCAGCAACAACCATTACTGCAATTGAAAACTATTTATCAACCGTTTTTAATGAACTATCACATACAAATATCAAAATGCCTGCCACCATAAACAAAGAGAACAAAAAGATACAGAAACAAACATTTTAAATTATTTAAAATTCTAAATATTTGCACTAAAGTAGTAATAGAGTCACATTTATTACATTAAAAGGAACTACACTGTATCTGAGCACCGCAAACCAAAAGAGCCATTTCATTGATTTGTAATATTCAAAGCAAACTCCCCCATTCATCCATGTCTCCATGCTTTATTTTGTTGAGAAATCACTTAGAAAAAACACTCCCTAGCATTTCTGGCCATGGCCATCTAGAATAAGGACAGATGATTCATGTAGCAATTGCTTCCTGGAATCCATCTGTCATTAGCTTAGGCATGCACACAGGAGGGTGTGCTTAGCTGTGAATGCCCCTCCACCCCTCCCGAAGACTCCTGGGATGTATGACATAAGAACTAAAGAAATGTAAAAAAAAAATTTTAAAAGTAAGTAAAATATACCTTTCTATCAATTTACTAATGCTAACAGCGTAGGGATTAAAAAAATTCAATGTTGATTGAAGGAGCGAAGTTCCACTTTAAGTGAATAATAAAGAGCATTAATCATTGACTCAAGACACCACACTAGTATTGTTGAAATCATTTTTCTTACTTGTTACCTCCTTTTTCTTAAATGTGCGCTTATCCTCAGTCCAACTCTATAGCTTCCGTTTTTTACTCTTTGGGGGGGGGAGGGGATGATGTATCAGCTTTCAGTTGACTGCAAAACGATATCTCTCATGGTTTCTTGCAGTACCCCCAATCACTGTACTGCTGTTCCTTTTGAACCAAAGTGAAAGAACACATCCTCAGGCAGCCTTTAAATTTGAATGTTCTGGGGGGAGGGAAGTTGGAATTGGATCATGTAAATTTTAGCTATGCAGACCACCCATCAGCTGCTTGATTACATTACTTCTTCTTGAACAGTAATAAAGAAAGTGATCAGCACAGTACAGCTAAAGTCCACAACATCTAGTGGCCAGCAAGGAGGAACGAACATGTATGTCTAAAAGGATGGTAGGATGGGTTCTTTCACTCTGGCTCATCCCTCATCAACAGTCACACTTGCAGAGAAAGGCATAAACAAAATGAAAGCAGACAGAGCTCTCTGGGATGATTCTACTGTATTTATGGGGACTATATTTACACAGTATTTTAAAGAAAAATAATTAATCAACTGAGAATTGAAACCAGAAGCATATATGTAATTTCTAACTTTAAAGTTAGTCTGGGCACCCTCAAAAATCATGACAATTCACATGCATATTAGTCAATCTCCTAACACACAGAAGGACCTTGGTGATCCCAGGAACCTGGGTCACTCTCTTTTTTAAATAGCAACTAGCTTCAGTTTTTGCAGCCTTTTTTTCTCCCTGTTTTTCCACCTGCATTTTACTATTGGCTGATCAGTGTGTTGGATGACCCCACCTGTGCGTATCAGCCACTTCAAGCTTCAAATTAACTGGACATACAAAATACAATCCTATTGTACAATCTCCTTTAGCACTACCAAGAATTAGGTAGTGTGAGTGCCTACCTTACTGAATATAAATTGAGTGGATTGTGTAGGTAGGACGGTGGATTACACAGTAGTTAGCAAATTCAAAGAAGTTTCTGCACTCATCGCCAACTTCACAAGTAGAAGGAGACTTATAGACTGCCCTAATGTAAATCTAAGACAAGAATATAGGCAGCACAGTGGCTAAGTGATTATCACTTCCACCTGGCAGCACTAGGGTTGTCAGTTAGAATCCCAACCCCAGCACTCCCTGCCTGGAGTTTGCATGTTCTCCCTGTGCCTGCGTAGGTTTCCTCCCACAATCCAAAGACATGCAGGTAGGTTAATGGACTCCTGCCTAAATTGTCCAAAGTATGTGTATGAATGGGAGTTAGGGAACTTGGATTGTAAATTCCTTGAGGGCAGGGACTGATGTGAATGTACAATACTGTATATACACTATATTACCAAATGTATTGGGGCACCTGAATTTGAATGGCATCCCAGTCTTAGTCCGTAGAGTTCAATATTCAGTTGGCCCACTCTTTGCAGCTAGAACAGCTTCAACTCTTCTGAGAAGGCTTTCCACAAGGGTTAGGAGTGTGTCTATGGGAATGTTTGACCATTCTTCCAGAAGCGCATTTGTGAAGTCAGGTGCAGATGTGGATGAGAAGGCCTGGATAATTCATCCCAAAGGTGTTTTATGGGGTTAAGGTCAGTGCAGGCCAGTCAAGTTCCTCCACCGCAAACTCGCTCATCTGTGTCTTTATGGACCTTGCTTGTGCACTGGTGCGCAGTCATGTTGGAACAGGAAGGGGCCATCTACAAACTGTTCCCATAAAGTTGGGAGCATCAAATTGTCCAAATGTCTTGGTATACTGATGCCTTAAAGCAGGGGTATTGAATTAAAATTTACAAAGGTCCAGTCAGTAAAATATTCTTCCAGCAGAGGCCCGAATCGCATGTTTGTGCGATGACCTCCCTGCATATTTGCAACCAATCACCTGCTTGTTAACTTGAGTAGCCCCTGCCCTCTGTCTATAGCTGTCCTGCCTCCAGCTGTTGGCTCTGTGAGAATGGCAGTGGTGATGGCTGTGGGCATAATGACTCTAAAGGGTGGGACCGCAGGGGTCCGGATGAGACATTAACTGGGTCCGGATACGGACCACGGTCCGCCATTTAGTGATGCCTGCCTTAAAGAGTGCCCTTCACTGGAACTAAGGGACCAAACCCAACCCCTGAAAAACAACTCCACACCATAATGATTTGGACCAGTGCACAAAGCAAGGTCCAAAAAGACATGGATGAGCGAGTTTGGGGTGGAGGAACTTGACTGGCCTGCACAGAGTCCTGACCTCAACCCCATAGAACACCGTTGGAATGATTAGATTGAAATAATTAGAGTGCAGACTGCGAGCCAAGCCTTCTCATCCACATCAGTGCCTGACCTCACAAATGCTCTTCTGGAAGAATGGTCAAACATTCCCATAGACACACTCCTAAACCTTGTGGACAGCCTTCTTAGAAGAGTTGAAGCTGTTATAGCTGCAAAGGGTGGGCCAACTCAATACTGAACCTTAAGACTGGGATGCCATTAAAGTTCATGTGCGTGTATGTAATGTGCTGTGCAAATTGACAACGCTATACAAGTACCTGTAATAAACAGATCATATAAATATAATAAGATTCATATAAATATAATAAAAAATAAATAAATGAAAAAGACTGTATGGAGCCATTTAAAAACTGCAATTTCAATTTATTTTGAATGCACACCAATCTGTTTTTACAGAACTAAAAAAGTCAGTTCTTCAGTGATTTTAGAGATAGCATCTGCTTGCTGTCTTCATGAAAAAGAAACAAACCACGAAAAGTCCATAATTTACACAACATAAAAATGAATGGAGCACAAATCCACAAGCAGATCATTATCACTATGTGAACTTGGTCCAGTTCTATTTTCATATATATAGTACTCCATGTTTTTCAAAGTATAAAAATATCTACTTTTGGGGTCACCAGAACTTGCTTTTTGTGCCAGTGCTAAGTAATTGCAACCAAGCCATCTGTTGCTCTCTTTGTCGATAGAAAAAGAAGTCAAATGGCTGGGCCAAAAGACACAAGCCAGGCAGCTGCCTCTAGACAGACAGAGAATGAATGTAAGAGAACAGGTCAATCTCAAGTCAACAGCATTACCCACGCTAAGTCAATGAGATGTAAGAATGCTTTGCACGCTTTGTCCCATCACACAGCAATAAATAAAACCCTTTCCTACTCATTACATATAAATGCACATTTTAGAGTGGCAGCACCGTGCATGAAAGAAATAAACACAACATGCTTCTGTTCACCGCTGAAAACGTCACATATAATGAAAGAAAACATAAGGTGTTCTGTTCTCTGCATGTCTATATGGCTTCCTCTTTTCTTCAACCATTTTTCAACAATAAAAGGTATCTTTGTTAAAGTGGAACTTTACTCAGAAAATGAAGTCCTGCTAGATCACTTCAGGCTGGCTCCTTTTGAAGGTATAGCGAACATTTATATTATGTAACTATACACAGTTTAAAACCCAGTAACACACTGTGTCACCCTACTCTGCACATGCTCAGCTGCTCTCCCATTTTAGGCAATTTTAGTCACTGCTGAGTTTGTAGAGGCCAATCTGCTGACAGCCTTAAAGCGTAATTAAACCCTCCTATACTTTAAAGACAAGGAAGCTGCTTCGGTTTGACCTGCAACTACCATGGTGCTGCACATGTGATCAGTGATGACACCAGCAATTTGATGGTTTGACAGTTTAGTTGAGATCACAAGCAAATGTGACAGTTAGCAATTCCAGCATGTAACTGTAACTGTTTTTTTAAATCATTAAATCAATGAGTTTAGTTCCGCTTTGTGATTTACTGCTGTTCAGGGGCTCAGGGCTTCGTGTGAGAACATTAACACATTAGTGGTCAGTGGCAGTGAAGGCTAACCCCACCCAACCTACAATGATGGTTGATTAGCTAGTAGCCCCTCACCCCTCCGCCCCCCACCTACACACACACACACACGCACACACTGGTGGTCATAGCAGTAAAAGCCCCCCCCCATTTCCCTGCCAGGGACTTCCTCGTGTCTGTTGGTAATGATCTGCAGGCTTATCTACCCTATGCAGCATTGCCACCCCTAGTGTATATGCTCCAGGTCCTTACCACCTACTCTGCTCTATGCATGGGCTGGGTGGCGAGCAGGAACTCTGTCCTGCATGGCCACCCATTATACGTATGTTCCTTGTGTCTAGGGGGTTTACTCGAATCTGAATGGCCCAGTCGGTTGGTGGGTACAATACGTTTGAACTGCCCAGACTTGCATGAAAGAAAGAGCCACTCAGTATCATTCAAACACGTTTCCTGTCCTACTGGGCATTGCGGCTGGTAACATTGGCAGCTGGGAGCCCAACAAGCAGGTATGAGTGTTTGATTGACAGTGGTTCCTCCTGTTTCATAGCCCATCCTTCACCACTGTGATTGACAGTGGCTTCCAAGCATCCTCTGCAGTCTCTAGCTGTCCAAACAGAGAAGGAGAGGCCAGTGTTGTCAAGCGACTGAATAAAAGCCCTCATAAAAAGGCAACTGCAGAGAAGAAGAGAATTTTAATGACAAAATATGAAAATAGTAATAATTCCTAAATACCTGTGTTTTACGTTTACAAACACTTTTGTACAGAATATTTCCCAAGTTGCCATGGTTACAAGTGAAAGTTGTCTCTCTTTGTCAGGTCAACAAAAATATAGCTGTCTGCAGATTGAAATGGAAAAGTGATAATTAAGAGAAGATTTTATATATATATATATATATATATATATATATATATATATATATATATATATATATATATATATATATATATATATATACACACACACACACACATATTATATATATATATAATATGCCTTTTTTTTTAAGTATATATATATATATATATATATATATATATATATATATATATATATATATATATATATATATATATTCCAGACACACAGTATCGCACAAAAGTGAGTAAACCTCTCATTTTTGTAAATATTTTAGTGTATCTTTTCATGTGACAACACTGAAGAAATGACACTTTGCTACAAATGTAAAGTAGTAGCGGCCGCTAATAGCTGTAACTGAGCTAAAACCTCTATCCATCAGCACCTGGTGTTAAACAGCCAAGCCGTCAAAGCCAGCGAATGTTAAGGAGGATGGAAGATTGGCCCTTTGGGACAGTAGATCATCCCTGAGAGGAAGCTTCCAAGCAACGTCGGCAACCAGCTGCACTAGATCGGCGTACTAAGCCCGGCAAGGCCAGTCCGGAGCCACCAAGATGACCAGAATCCCTTCTGCTGCGATCTTGCGTAGAAGTTTTGGCAGAAGCTTAATAGGGAAGGCATAAATCAGATGATACTGAGCCCATGGGACCACCAGCACATCTGTGTCGTCTGCCAGAGGATCCCGTGACCGAGCCACAAACCTTTCAGCGGGATGCCCCACTGGAGACATAACTGATGAAACATCTCTGGATGAAAGGACCACTCTCCTTGGTCTAACACCTGCTGACTGAGGTAATCCACCTGCCAGTTTTCCACCCTGGTAATGTATACGGCGGAGAGGGCTGGAATGAACCGTTTAGAATGCCGGCTACCTCCCAACCCGCCGGGATACTTTTTGTGCGCCTTTGGTGATTGACAAAAGCCACAGCCGTGGCATTGTCTGATTGAATGCGCACTGGGCATCCCTGAAGATGATCCGTCCAATGGTCAAGGCACAGTGTGATCGCTCGGCGTTCCAAGATATTGATCGGTAGTCTGGACTCTTCCAATGTCCAGATCCCCTGAGCAGAATTTTTGTGGAGGATGCCTCTCCAGCTGGACAGGCTGGCATTCGTGGTGACCAATGTCCAATACAAGGGGAGGAAGAATTTGCCCAGCTGAAGCCCCGGAGAAAGAAGCCACCATATCAGGGACTCCTTCGTTCCTTGGCTCAGCCGGATCCGATTGTCCAGAGACTTCAGAGACCTGTCCTATTTGGTCAGAATCTCCCTTTGCAGGGACCTCAAATGGAACTATGCAAACAGGACCACCTCGAAGGTAGACAGGATCAGGCCCAGCACCCGCATGCAAGTCCAGAGGGACGACCATCTGCTGGACAGGACACGAATTGCAGCCTGCAATTTCTGGAGTTTGTCCAGAGGAAGAAGCACTCTGGCTAAGGCAGAGTCTAGAGTCAGACCCAGATAGTCCAGCTTTGTGGATAGAACCAGAGCAGACTTCTGAAAATTCAGATTCCAGTCGAACTCCCTCAGAGTTCGTATGGTGATTTTCAGGCTTTCCACTAGAGCTGTAGGGGACTCATCTTGCAGAAGGAGGTCGTCCAAGTAGCCCAGTATCTTGTACCAAGGAAGTCCACAGGGCCGGAAACCAACAAAGACTTTAAGACCTTAAAGCTGAAGGAGCCATGTCTGAGGGTCTGGAGAAGTCCCTTCTCGGCTTGCCAGACCAGGTTCGTTTGAATCCTCTAGAAGAGGCCACAGAAAGGCTTCGAGCCCTTGTCAGTCGATCCTGAGGGACAAAAAAAACTTTTTATGAGCCGGGGAGAGCCCATGTCTACGACAAGGTTCCTTGCCCTTAGTAGCCTTAGTACTCTTTCCCCCTGTGAGACCTTTAATAATGTCATCCAGGGTAGCCCCAAACAGGCAATCCCTTTGAAAGGGGAGATCAGTCAAGGCCTTTTTAGAAGTCTGGTCCGCATACCAGCATTTAAGCCAAAAGACACGCCTAAGAACCACTGCCGAAACAGAAAGCAAAGCCACTAGGGGACGCATCCAAAGAAGCACCACAGATAAACTGCAGCCCCTGGACCAGCTGGTCCACCAGCTCAGCAAAGGCAGGGAGGAGCTGTTCTCCCTCTAGGTCACGGTGTAAAAGGTTAGCCCACTCGGTCAAAGTTTGCGACACCAGGGCAATGGTGAATACCAGCCTCAGTGTCGAACCAGCCAGAGTGTACATATTGTGGGCCACAGCCTCCACCTTCCTGTCAGCTGGATCCTTAAAGACCGGGGACTCTTCAAATGGAACATAGTTGCCTTGTTCAATCTGGAAACTGAAGGGTCCACCATCGGTGGAACAGTCCACTTCTTAACAAGGGACTCCTTATAGGGGTAACACTTAGTAAAATCGGTTCGGGACCCCAAGGGGATGCTTTGGTTGTCCCCACTCTTTAGCGACAATTCTGTCAAAATAGGCGGGGAAAGGAAACGCCTTTGCCGCTCTGGATGGCTTGTGAGTGCCAAAAGGGAAGCTGCACCTCTGTCGAAGCTGCAGCGGCATCCTCCATCTTCAATGTCTTACACACAGATACAATCAGTGCTTCCACCAGCGCCTTTTCTTGCGCAAGTTGCAGGAGGGGAGGAATCATTATCACTATCTGAGGATTCCGGGAGCGTGGTTGCAGACCCAGCAGGGTGACTCACGTCCACGGCGCTGAATCAGATTTAGGATCTGATGAGACAGATGAGGCCAGGGGGCGCTTTTTGCTAGCCCGTCACCCAAAAACCACCTCCACCCAGGACACAAAGGACTTCAGGACCGCCGTCAGTAAAACACTGCAAAAAGGGACAACCCTGCAAAAAAGGGACAACCCCCACCCCGCTGGAAGCACCACCCAGTCGCCAGACAGAAGCACTAAGCGATCCTCAGCAGAGAGGGAGAGAACCCCACCAGACTCACCACCAAGCAGAAACAGGCACCTGAAGCCAGCAGGATAGTCTGCACTCCACATGCGGCGATCAGGGAGTGAAAAGATCAAGGAGTCAGCACCAGGGGATGAGGAGGGGCTACCACCGCCAAAATCGCCACCCACAGGGCTCCACTGTCATGGCCGCTATTTTCAATGGAAAACCTACGCAAAATGTCCGCCAGACTGCACAAGGCCGCCATGCACAGAAACACACAAACTACAGCAAATTGGCTGCCCTGAGCGGCACTTCAAGGCTCCCAGGGATCCCTAGTCCTCAAAGGCAGATCCAGGCAGAACAGGGGACCCTAGCAGGAGCCCCCACCATATACAACACCCCCCTGCACAGCTGATCTCGCGGTCCCCAGTGGCACACCCCCCCTGGCCCCCATCACCAGCACAGCACCCTGCCCCACTCCAAGAGGTGGACCAGACCACCCACACAGCCCCAGCATAAGTAGAGGGGGGGGTAGGATGGGGGAAGAGATGAAAGAGGCGTGCTTGATGGGAAGGAGGGGAACCCGGGGGTCCGACCGTCCCAAGGAGGATCCCATGCCCACCCCAAAACCCTCTAGGGGGGAGAGAGGGGGGGAACAGCTACTCCTATACCAGGAACCTGGCAGGCACCGCTCCAAACAGTACCCCTCGCCATCGAAATAGGGGGCTGTCGGCCAGGTGGAACACTGCGACTCAGGCCGAGACCCAGTCGCATGCGACCCCACGAGGCATTTAACTTGCAGGCCAGCCCCTATCTGGTGGGGCTATGTTGCGGCCGACCTAGCATGAAGCTGAGGTTTGCGCATACTCGCTGGCCAGACTGGGGTGATCACTGGATCTAGATTATCCAGCCGGTCACCCAGTCCAGCAGTTGATTGTACAGGAAAAAAACAGGAGAAAAATGTTCTATCTAAAAAAATTTACCAGTACCAGAGATCCCAGCAAGGAACTAGGTCCTTACTCCTCACTAGGCAGAAAAAAACTGGAGTACCTATAGCAGGGAGAGGGAGTATACCCCCGGGACTGCCCATAGGCATAGCCAGATTCTTTTTCGGACTGGTGTCCTACTCCTGTATGGGGCAGTATATCCCAATGGTTTTGAAGATCAGGAGCTGTGTCCATCAATGAACGAAAGAGAAAAAAATGTTTCTGTAACTGCTTAAAGGCATAATTTACTTTTACAAGAAAAAAAAAAAAAAAAAAACTGCCTATGAGGGTAAGGGGTGTCTGTAGATAAAAACCAAACTCTGCAACTTTGACTATAGCTGAGTGTACCAATAATGTTCAATAATAAATGTACCTATCATTTAATTTATTATTGTTGAAGCACTCACAATAGCCAAGTGGGGATAAAAACTTTGAGACACAAAGGTGTTGCACAACATTTTTTTATATTGATGTGGGAAACACATAGTGCAAGCAGTAAACAACTTTTTTTTTAATCCAATTTCTTTTTTTATTGATGTAAAAAGAAGGACATCTGAACAATACAAAGACATAAAACCCAATTTATATACATATTATGCATACAGAAGACAGCAATCAATCCGTGCAAAGAAGGTAGAAGATAAAAAAGAGTGTAAACAAAAACAAAACAGAACATTCCGGGCTCATAGTTCAAAAAGCTATGCACAATGCCATTTCTTTCTGCTTTTCTTAGAGTAACAACCTATTTACTCAGAACAACATTAATCTAGCTGACGCAGAGGGTGGGTAACATAGCTGACACAAAAGGTGGGTAGAGCATTTCAGGCCCCTTAACCGTAGAGCCATACCAACTTGAATTTGTAAGAGTCTGTCCATTACTAGCTGTGAAGGAGCGAGGCCGGGAGAGTGCAGCCAACTCTGCCAAATAAGGTTGAATTTCTGTAGTGCACTTCAAGCAGCAAACATCACAACAGAGGTCAAGTCTTTACTAGCAGGTGTGCGCAGAGAATATTTCCACTTATTGTATCCAACTTCAGTCACAGCTGCACAGTTTGCTTTTATCTGCAGGTGCCCCTTACCTGCATATGCAGTTTTCTGGTAAAGGTGAACTAAGGTTGGATACCACAAACCAAAAGGGTTGCATTCCAGCAACATTACTGCTGGGTCTGTTTATGCAACTCAGCTGGCAAGTAGCATAGACCTGCCTAGAGATGCCCCTCTGGGTTCTTGGGGTTGGCACCTGTCGGTTTCAGTGAGGGGAACCAGGAGTTCTGTGTAAGCAATGGGGTCTACGTGAGGTCTTCTAATTGCTTAAAGTTGCAGTTAGGCTTTAACTTGTGAGTCACTTAGCCTTAATGCGTAACTAAACCCTCCTATCCTTTACAGCCAAAGAAGCGACATCTTAGCTTCTGCCTGATCTACAGCGGCCATCGCGCTGCATGTGATTAGCTATGTCACTAGCCATTTGACGGCCTGACTGTTCGGTTAAAAGCCAACATAATTATACTAGGAATTGTGACAGTTATTCATGGCATGCCTTAAATGTAATGGTTTTACATTCTAATCTAATGAATAATTAGATTGATGATTAAATAATTAATTAGATGGGTAAGCTGCAATATAATACCGCTTCAAATCCATCAAACGCTACTAGCTCACTTATCACCCTCTCCAGGCAATGTTGCTGTTCTTCCTCCATAGATAGAAGTGTGTTACTGGTCTTATGACCAGGTAAAATAAAGGGAAAGAAGCTTAAAAACAGAAAACAAATGCAGCCACCACATCGAAGAATACACTTTAACCACTTCCCAACCGTAGGACGCTCATGGACATCCTTAGATGTAAGTGGTTATACTGGGATGATGCCTGCATCTGCATAATGGTATCAAGATTTGCAGCCAAAGATTCTCGTTTAGGCAGAAGTGATTTGAGTGGCTTAACGATCCCGGGAGCGATGCGACCAGGGGCGCTGCCGACACTACACTGAAAGAGAGGAACTGACATAGTTACTCCCTCTCAGAGACCCCGAAAGAAACGAGGATTTCATCACTTCCGGCTCCGCCTCTTTGTTTACCTGGCCGTTCAGTCTGATCAGCTGCACTGGAGGCCAAAGGAGAGATTTAGGGTCTAACAGACCACAGATCTCTCCATAAAAAGAGGACCCGTCATGGCCCATGCTTTTAAAAGCAGTGAGAAAAATGAAAGAGTGTAAAAAAACTGTTTCAAATAAAATCAATAATAATAATAATAAAAAATTAAATCAATAATAATAATAATAATAATAAAAAATTAAGTGCTGCCTCCTCCTCACAAACGCATACACAAGTCCCGCACACATATGTGAGCCCCGGTTCACACTTGTGCGGGTGCCGGGTTCGCATGTAATGTCGGAGCGCACTGCTCCTTCATTACATGCGATCGGCTGTGCGGTGCGAGTTTAGCCATATACTTTGTATGGCTAAATTCGCACCACAGCCGCAGCAAACACGCACAGGACCCTTTTTGGAAGCCGCATCAGGATTGGATCGCACAGCGGTTCACACTTGTGCAATCCGATCCTGTGCGAACTGCACGATCGCACTGCGATATGCGATCAAACTGGGGGTGTCGTTAAGATGACATTGACACCCCCAGCGTATCGCATATGGCAGTGTGAACTGCGGGGGGTGCGTGTGCGATGCGGGAACAGGCTGCGGATTCGCAGCCTTCCCGCACTCCCATAAGTGTGAACCGGGGCTAAATAGTGATCGCACCACACGTAGGATATCGTCACAAACGTCAAAGTGAGACAAATTTTTCTAGTGCCAGACCTCCTGTGTATCTCTAAACTGGTAAACTGTAAAGCCATTTAAAGAATTGTGTACGGAGAATTTTAAAGCGGTTATATAAAAAATAAAAAAACCCTGCAAGACAAAGGCATAATGAGCTAGTATGCATCCCAAACTAGCTCATTAGGAAATACTTACCTTACGAAGCCCCGACACGGACCCCCGGACACCGCTGTGGGAGCTGACATGATCCCTCAGCGTCTCTTCCGGGTTCGGCAGCTCCGGCGCTGTGATTGGCCGGAGCCGCGATGACGTCACTCCCGTAAATGTGCGCGGGAGTCATTTTTCAGCAAGTTCCCTGCAAAGAACGCTGAAGGTCACGTGAGCGGCTGCATGCAGTAAAAATATCTCCTAAACCGTGCCGGTTATTATATAATATATATATATATATATATATATATATATATATATATATATATATATATATATATATATATATACACACATACATACATACATACATACACACACACACACTAATTATATATATATATATATATATATATATATATATATATATATATATATATATATATATATATATATATATATATATATATATATATATATATATATATATATATCCCTCCTCTTATGTTAGAATTCCGTTACTATCCATGATGTTAGGGTCAGTTTTGACCCGTGTTTTAAATAAGCCATAAAATACCCTCCGAATAATTATTTATCATCAAATTTGTTTCTTACCTCTTGGTTACCTTGTTAGGCTTCTTTATCCTTGAAAAGATTGGTTTTAATATTTTTGGTGTGACCCCTAGACCTTTCTTTTGATAGCATACCTCTCATTGTCAAATTGAAAAAATGGTAAAATAAAGTCAGCAACTCTGAAATGAATTTGTCCTATGTTTCTTCACTTTATTTAGAGAAGCAGACAAGCAGGAAAAGAGATAGGCCCCTCCCTAACTACAGCTCACAGGGTTGAGAGGGGATTGGCTGTCACTGTTACTAAGCAGAGAGAGTGTTTATGATTTCAGTTTTGGCACTTATTAGTGTCCTAAAATCCTATATTATAACTGGGTCAGAATTGACCCTAACACCATAAACGTCTTAATTTTCACCACAGTATTTTATAATTTAGTGAAAAGGATTATTTTTCTATTACATTGTTTAAATAGAGGTTCCTGACAAAGTAAAACAATCTTGATGCAATAAACAAATTTATGTGATACTTATAGACATTCAAAACCTGAAAACGGGTCAGTTCTGACCCTAACACAAGAGGAGGGTTAAATATATATATATATATATATATATATATATATATATATATATATATATATATATATATATACATACATACATACACATACATACATACATACATACAGTATCGCACAAAAGTGAGTACACCCCTCATTTTTGTAAATATTTTATTATATCTTTTTTATGTGACGACACTGCAGAAGTGACACTTTGCTACAATGTAAAGTAGTGAGTGTACAGCTTGTATAACAGTGTAAATTTGCTGTCATCTCAAAATACCAAAACACACCCCTACCTTAAAATGGCCAAATTGGGCCCAATTAGCCATTTCCCCTCCCCGGTGTCATGTGACTCTTTAGGGATGCAAGGTCTCAGGTGTGTTCAATTTGGTGTTATCGCTCTGACTCTCTCATACTGGTCACTGGAAGATCAACATGGCACCTCATGGCAAAGAAATCGAAGGGTCTGAAAAAAAAAAAAAAAAAAAAACTGTTGCTCTACATAAAGATGGCCTAGGCTAGAAGAAGATTGCCAAGACCCTGAAACTGAGCTGCAGCACTGTGGCCAAGACCATACAGCGGTTAATAGGGCAGATTCCACTCAGAACAGGCCTCGCCATGGTCGACCAAAGAAGTTGAGTGCACGTGCTCAGTGAGTGCTTGAGTGCTTCCAGCATTGCTGCAGAGGTTTAAGGGGTGGGGGGTCTGCCTATCAGTGCTCAGACTATACGCCGCACACTGCATCAAATTGGTCTGCATGGATGTCATCCCAGAAGGAAGCCTGTTCTAAAGATAATGCACAATAAAGGCTGCAGTTTGCTGAAGACAAGCAGACTAAGGACATGGATTACTGGAACCATGTCCTGTGGTCTGATGAAACCAAGATAAACTTATTTGGTTCAGATGGTGTCAAGCTTGTGTGGCAGCAACCACGTGAGGAGTACAAAGACAATTTTGTCTTGCCTACAGTCAAGCATGGTGGTGGGAGTGTCATGGTCTGGGGTTGCATGAGTGCTGCCGATACTGGGGAGCTACAGTTCATTGAGGGAACCATGAATGCCAACATGTACTGTGACATACTGAAGCAGAGCATGACCCCTCCCTTCAGAGACTGGGCCACAGGGCAGTATTCCAACATGATAACCTACCCAAATTCACCTCCAAGACGACCACTGCCTTGCTAAAGAAACAGAGTAAAGGTGATGGACTGGCCAAGCATGTTTCCAGACCTAAACCCTATTGAACTTCTGTTGTGCATCCTTAAACAGAAGGTGGAAGAGAACAAGGTCTCCAACATCCACCAGCTCTGCGATGTCGTCATGGAGGAGTGGAAGAGGACTCCAGTGGCAACCCGTGAAGCTCTGATGAACTTGATGCCCAAGAGGGCTAAGGCAGTGCTGGAAAATAATGGTGACCACACAAATTATTGACACTTTGTGCCCAATTTGGACATTTTCACTTAGGGGTGTACTCACTTGTTGCCAATGGTTTAGACATTAATGGCTGTGTGTTGGGTTATTTTGAGGGGACAGCAAATTTACACTGTTATACAAGCTGTACACTCACTACTTTACATTGTAGCAAAGTGTCATTTCTTCAGTGTTGTCACATGAAAAGATATAATAAAATATTTACAAAGATGTGAGATAGATAGAGATATATAGATAGATAGAGATAGAGATTATATATATATATATATATATATATTATACACACACTGCAAAAAATAAAGAAACACTTTTTAATCAGAGTAAAGCATCAAGTCAATTAAACTCCTGGGATATTGATCTGGTCAGTTAAGTAGCAGGGGGGGGGGGTTGTTATTCAGTTTCATCTGCTTTGGTGTTAATGAAACTAACAGGTGCACTAGAAGGGCAACAATGATTTTTACAGGTGGAGGCCACTGAAATTTTTGTTCCCCACTCATTTTTTCTGACTTTTTTTTCACTTGTTTTGCATTTGGCTAGGGTCAGTGTCACTACTGCTAGCATGAGGGGATACCTGGACCCTATAGAGCTTGCACAGGCAGTCCAACTTCTCCAAGATGGCACATCAATACCAATAAGTGCCATTGCCAGAAGGTTTGCTGTGTTTCCCAGCACAGTCTCAAGAGGATGGAGAAGATTGCATGGAGACAGGCAGTTACAATAGGAGAGCTGGACAGGACCATAGAAGGTCCTTAATCCATCAGCAGGACTGGTATCTGTTCCTTTTGTGCATGGAGGATGAGCACTTCCAGACCAAACAATCAGAAACAGACTTCACGAGGGTGGCCTGAGGGCCCGATGTCCTCTAGTGGGCCCTGTGCTCACTGCCCAGCACCATGGAGCTTGATTGGCATTTGCCATTGAACAATAGAATTGACGGCCTGTGCTTTTCACACATGAGAGCAGGTAAACCCTGAGCAAATGTGACAGATGTGAAAGAGTCTGGAGAAGCCGTGGAGAACGTTATGCTGCCTGTAAAAACTGGTTTGGTGGTGGGTCAGTGATGGTCTGGGGAGACATATCCATGGAAGGAGGCACAGATCTCTACAGGCTAAACAATGGCACCCTGCCATTAAGAATCAGGGTGAAATCCTTGGACCCACTGTCAAACCCTATGCTGGTGCAATGGGTCCTGGGTTCCTCCTGGTGCACAACAATGCCCGGCCTTATGTGGCGAGAATATGCAGCCAGTTTCTGGAGAATGAAGGAATTGATACCAATGAATGGCCCCAATGCTCCCCTAACCTAAATTCAATAGAACACTTCTGGGACATTATGTTTCGATCCATCTGACACCACCAGGTTGCACCTCAGTCTGTTGCTCAGGAGCACAGTGATGCCCTGGTCCAGATTTGAGAGGAAATACCCCAGGGCACCATCCATTTTCTCATTAGGAGCATGCCCCAACGTGGTCAGGCAAACATACAAGCACGTGGGGGCCATACAAACTACTAAGTACCATTTTGAGTTGCTGCAATGAAATTTTAGCAAAATGGACTAACCTGATGCATCATTTTTTTCACTTTGATTTTTCTGAGTTCAGCCCTCTGTAGGTTGATCATTTTAATTTCCAACAAACAATGTGGCATCCTTTTGTTCCTAACACATTACCCAGTCCATATCAGTATAGATATCAAGCATGACACTTTTATCCCCATTGAGATCTGATGTAATTTCAAAGGGCTTCTTTAATTTTTCTTGAGCAGTGTGCATCATTATATACACACACACTATATATATGTTTGGGGGTTCTAAGCAACTTTTACATGTATGTGAGAAGCATCAGAACTGGTCTGGTAGGCAAGTGGTTAAACAATACTTTGTTTTAGCATTCCTTTAATAAATCCCTGAAAACCCAGAGAAGGCACTTTCACTGTTTTCTGAGGCTTCCTTGTCTTTGTAATGCTTTGCTGCTCAGTGCTGCACAGTCATCTGTCCCAGATATCAAGGGGTTATCCGGTATAAAATGAAAGAAGCCATGGGTTCTATCTTGGATTCCCAAGAATTTGCAATGAAAATACATTTATGTGCAATTTTCAACCACAAGTACAAATTGCAGCCATTTATTCTTCATCTTACATGAGAAAGAACATACAAACCACTTGTGGTGTAACATAACATGTCATTATTTAAAGTAGCAATATTTGCCTTTTAAATAGGGGAACTAAAGAAAAAGACACATTTTGCGATGCGGAAAAGAATGTTGAATTGCTCTGTTCCATCGCTCGCTGAAAGCCAAAAAAGCTGTTCATGTTCGTTTGTGACAACTGCTCCAAGCCAAGCACTTGCATAAACAAATAAACCTGCCCACATCACCAAAAAAAAAAACAAAAACAAAAACAAAAAAAAAAAAAAACACAGGTGCTAAAAGGACTTTTTTGTTTACATTCAAAAGCATTTCAAAACATCTGACCGCTCCAAAAGTTCACTTTGTCATGTGGAAGTTTGCTAACCAGGGAAAATAAACAACCTGCAGCCAATTTCCAGGCATATCTGAAAATGGGATGGTAAATTCAATGTGATTGTAGCCATTTTCTACTGTTCAGACACAGAGCAATAAAATCACATCCAAACAGCTTCTATTACAGTGTCACAAGACTTCGCTGACTGTTCACAGGCCCCACTTTGTATGTAGGTTTTATAAAATAAAGGAGAGTAGAACAATCCTTACTGAGTCAGCAAAAACTGGCTTCAAGGAGATGTGCAGCACACTTCCCTTTGCATTTCTACTGGGACAGCGGGTATGAAGGAAAACTTCTGTTTTCTATGCTCACCTACTTTCTCTGGCTCAGATTTCACCTTATATTATTATTAGGATGCACTGCATTACAGGCAGTCACATGAACAAACCCAAAATTATTTCCATTGTCAATGTCCTGACAACAGCATTCTGGGCACATAAAAGGGAATCTCATTAACCACTTATATACCGGGCACTTTTACCCCCTTCCTACCCAGGCCAATTTTCAGCTTTCAGCGCTGTCACACTTTAAACGACAACTGCATGGTCATGCAACGCTTTACCCAAACTACGTTTTTTTTTTTTATCATTTTTTGAGTCAGATAGGGCTTTCTTTTGGTGGTATTTATTCACCACGTTTTTTTTCTTACTAAAAAACAAAAAAAGACCAAAAATGAAGCCAATCAGTGGGTGCCAGTCAATGGATGTCCAAGCGTTGATCGGCGAGAAGGGACACAGGACTGAGCTCTGTCTATGTACACAAGGCAGAGCTCAGTCCTGTCAGCAAACATATGGTGGGTTTTGTTTGCCAGGCATCACATCCCTTAGTAAAAACAGCACAAATAGTAAACAAATACTGGTTAGGAACACATTTAACCCTTTGATAACCCTGGACGTTTAACCCCTTCCCAGCCAGTGTCGATAGTATGGTGACAGAGCATATTTTTAGCACTGATCACTGTATTAGTGTCATTGGTTCCCACGAAGTATCAGTTGGTGTCAGTTTGTCCGCCATACTATCACAGTCCCGCTATAAGTGGCTGATCACTGGCATTACTCATATAAAAAAAAACAAATTCCAGTATATATACCATAGTTTGTAGACGCCATATATTTTGTGCAAACCAATCAATATACGCTTAAGGGGGGGGGGGGGCTACCAAAAATATGTAGCAGAATACATATTGGCCTAAACTTATGAAGAAATTAGATTTTTTTTTTTTATTTTATTAGATAGGTTTTATAGCAGAAAGTAAAAAATATTGTTTTTATTTTTTTTTAAAAATTGTAGGTTTTTTGTTAATAGCGCAAAAAAAAAAAATAAAACACAAAAAAAAAAAACAAACACAGGAGGTGATTAAATGCCACCAAAAGAAAGCTAGATTTGTGGGGAAAAAAATACATACATTTAATTTGTATAGCGCGTTAAATGACCGCGCAATTGTCAGTTAAAGTAATGCAGTGTTGTATTGCAAAAAATGGCCTGGTCCTGAAGGGGGGTAAATCTTCCGGAGGTCAAGTGGATAAACAACTATAAAAATCATCAAGTGGGACTTTTATTTTTTTGGACATTATTCGCTCCTCTCCAATTATCCAAGTGTTTCTTGCAGTAACGCAATCATTGTCGTTATCAGAAAGATAGCAGCCCTAGAGCTCAATGGAGTCTATCATCTACCACCTACAATTGGGACATAACCCATTGGAAGCAATTCCCTCTATACCCTACACATAGTAATCTGCCGCAAGGGCAGCCTCCTGTGGTGCTGTCTTCACCCAAACTTGATACCCACATCACTGCATTTGATATTTTTAGCTGCATTTTTATTTGCCATATTTTATCCCAAGTCAAAAAAATGCTTTCAGTAGGATTGAGCCTAGATAAATGTGCCTTGATTAAGCTGAAAGAAGCAGACTTATCCTAATATAACTGTTGATGTCAGGCAACCATAAAATCCAGTTACAACATGACAAAGAGACCACAGAGGCTGAAACGTTAGGAACAAAGCAACGGCTTTGTGACAAAGTAGAAAACAAGACAGCGTAAACTGTAGGCGGCCAGCACTAAGGCCTGTTATCAAAAAGTCAAGTGTGAAATTCCAGAACCCTGAAGTGAAGAAAGAGCTGAAATATTAGCCTAGAATTGTGCTGTTCTTATATCCGGTTTGATCATTTTTTGTTTACAAAATCTTTTATTGGAAAGTCAAATAAAAAAACATACAATATAGAATTGAGTCAAAAATACAGCAAGACACGTTGAGTATATGAAAAAAAAAACCATAATTGAAATACAATGTAATACAGATAAACAAAGAGACTGAATTATAGGACATCGGTCAACTAATGATGATATCAATGGAGGAGAAATCCAAAAGCAACATAGGAGTTTAATGTGCAGAGGGGGAACATTTGTCCCATATATCATGGTAAATATGCATCAAACCATTCAAAGAGTGAAAAACACGTTCTGAGAGTTTAAGAGCGTCCATTCTGGACAGGACCTGGGACCACAAGATGTTAGAGGATCTCCAATTCAGTGCAATCATCCATTGAATAGCACTAAACAGAGAATGCATCAATCTAGATAGTGGAGAAATAATATTTGGAATATTTGTGAAAAGGAGGCATATTTTAGGTGTAATATGTATGCTTTCATCAGATAGTTGTGAAATTTTCAGTTTAACCTGATTCCAAATCTCCGACAAGTGTCTGCAGCTCCAAAATAAATGGAGCAAAGTGCCTTCATCTGGGCACCCCCTGAAACAAGTAGGAGGAACGGAATGGATTATTGACGGGGTCATATACCATCTGATAAAGAGTTTAAGGGGAGTTTCTCTGCTTGAGGACGAACGGGTGGACCTACGAAGTTTGCTCAACATACCCTGCCAGTCCAGAACTGAAAGAGTACATTCTAGGTCCCGTTCCCAGTTCAGCATATATTTATGCTTCTTTGGGAGTGGAGAGCTGTTAAGGTGATGATAGAGGGTTGAGATCAAACCCCTACCTCTGGGGGAGGAGTAACAGAGGACCTCAAATGGAGTATGTGGAGGGTGAAGAGTAAGGTAACCAAGTGATGTAAAATCATTTAACATTAATGTAGTTCTCAGATTCAGAACTAGGTAACCCGTGTAAAGACTAAAGTTGTTCAAAGGAGCAGAATGAGTTGTTAAAGGATAATGCTTTGATTGATGTAAGACCCCTGGTAATCTAGGTGAAATGATGGGGAATTCAAAACACCTAGAAAAGAGGATAGAGGGGGGACCTCTGATACCAGGTTATATTTGTCCTTGAACTTCAACCAAATCGGATACAGGTGATTCACAATTTTATTGGATTGGACAAAATGTTTAGAACTACTGAATCTACACCACAGTAGAGAGTGGAGAAAAAAAGGGGTAAATGGAATCTTGTTCAAAAATTAACCAAGGGATATCAACTTCACTAGAATGCCATTGGGCGATCTGATTGAACTTGGCAGAAAGGTAATAAGCGGTAGAGGGGGGGCATGAATCACATGCTGATTACAACGAGGCCTCCAACCATTCCAAACAAATACAGACAGATCCCTTTGGATAGAGGAAATATGACACAAGGGGACATTAATGGGAAGAGCTCTAAAATAAAATAATATTTTTGGCAGAAGAATCATCTTTACCGCCGTTATTCTTCCGAGAAAAGATATAAAGTAGGAGGACCAAGAATTCAGTAAGAACCTAATGTTTTTAAACAGGGGGCGGGGGGTGGTTTGATCATTTTATCATTATCTACCTGCTTCACATTTTCAATCTAAAAAATATGCTTTGGAGGTATTTACAGAAAATTTACTTTAGGTAATCTGAAAAGTACACAATCTCATTTCCACTGGGACTAGTATTCATATAGTCACTGCTGTCTGTTTCTGCACCAATTTAGAAGAATCTCTGCTTGCTGGCTATGTGCTATCCTGTATTATTGCCAAGATTTTCAGCCCTTACTCATCTAGCATGCTTGCTGTCTGGACCTCAGAAGAGTGTCTACTCTACCACCTGCCCAATTGGCAAACTATCTCTTGTAGAAGGTTCCAAAAGATATTTTTCAAAGACGTTTATGGTAAAATTAGTGGAACAATGGAAAAAAAAAAAAAAAAACACACACACATCAAATTACATTCCTAGTACCACCCCCAACAGCATTGCACAAATCTGATTAAGAAAATTTAATTCCGAACAGGATTAAATGATTTGTAATGGTCATATGATGCTAGGATTATAGTACAATACAGCACTATACCTATAACAACCAGATTCTTCCTTTCCTTTTCCAACCTACAACAGACAGCTTGGATCTGGTATCTGAGTTACAGCTCCCCTTTCTTTTAAGTCAACCAAGGATCTATTAGGCATCAAAGTGGTTAAAACTGCAGGATGGGTGGCCTAGGTTGTTTTATCTGCACCTGGTTCTGTGTTAGGACAAAATCTCAAAATGTCTTACCACTTTACAAAAATAAACCATGCACTAGGATTAACTTCTTTATTAATGTTTCTGCTCTAAAAATCTGTGCTCACATCTTCTGTCACATATTTGGAATTTCTTCCATGTATAGCTGGCCTCCTGAAAGTAAACAATGGCAACTTACAGTAGCCATGGTAAAACACAGTTTGCACTCTTAGCTCAGGACTAAAATCTTTTGTTTTTCACGTCACCACAGACACTTTTTTCCAAACAAATCAATTCTTTTTGTGCTAATACTTAAAGCTGGTCATACATGGACTTTTTTTTTTCCTTCAGACTGCAGGTTCTACATTCACACTATATATGCGATTAACAAATCTCCCACTGAAACCATTGTATTTTGACATTCGGCCCTGCTAGCTGTCAAAATATCTAAACAGTGGCTGCATCTAACTAGACCTTGGGCATGCCTCACTGGAGACACAACTGATGAAACCCCTCCAGATGAAGGGACCACTCCCCTTGATTCAATGCCTGCCGACTGAGATAATCCGCCTGCCAGTTTTCCACTCTCTAAATGTGCACGGCAGAGGACTGGAACTAAATGTTCTGCCCACCTTAGCTTGCAGGCTACCTGCAGAGCCGCCAGGACACTTCTCGTGCCCCCATGGTGACATAAACCACGGCCATGGCATTGTACAATTGAATGCGCACTGAACATTTCAATGTTCCAGGCACAGTCTGATCGCTCAGCGTTTCAGTAGTCTGGACTCTTCCAGTGTCCAGACCCCCTGAGCAGTGTTTTGTCGAGGATGCCTACCCACCCGGACTGGTACCCATGGAGACCACTGTCCAATACAAGGGAAGAACGAAGCCACCGTATCAGGGACTCTTTCATCCCCAGGCTCAGCCGGATCCGATTGTCCAGAGACTGATGATTATTGGCCCATTTTGCCAGAATCTCCCTTTACAGGGACCTCGTATGGAACTGTGCAAAAGGAACTGCCTCAAAATTAGACACCATCAGGCTCAGCACCCGCATGCAAGTCCGGAGGGATGACCATCTGCTGCAAAGCAGGAGACTAATTGCAGCCTGCAGTTTCTGGAGTTTGTCCAGAGGAAGAAACACTCACAGAGTCAGACCTAGATAGTCCAGGTTTGTGGACGGGACCAGAGCAGACTTCTGAAAATTCAGAATCCAGCCAAACTCCCTCAAAGTTCGTATGGTGATCTCCAGGTTTTCAACCAAAACAGTAGGAGACTTCACTCGCAGAAGGAGGTCGTCCAAGTAGCCCAGTACCGCGATCCCCCGCTAACGTAACAATGCTAGCACCGGGGCCAACGCTTTCGTAAATACCCGAGGAGCAGAGGCGAGACCAAAGGGTAATGCCACAAACTGATAATGCTCCTCTCCCACGGCAAAGTGAAGGAAGCGTTGGTGAACTACCACATATTGGAATGTAAAGGTAAGTATCCTTGATGTTGATAGAGGGGAAGAAAATCCCCCTGATGCAGGGATGCCACCACGTGCGAATGGACTCCATTCTGAACGTCTGCACCCGTGGAAAGCAGTTTAGCGCCTTGAGGTCCAGAATTGGATGCACATTGCCTTGCTTCCTGGGAACTGTAAGCAGATTTGAGTAAAACCCCTGAAAATGTTCTGATGTCGGGACCGGGACAATTACCCGTTGAAGAAATAGGTCTTGCACCGCCCCAAAAAGACTCTGTAAGCAGTCCGGGGACAGCTGCAAGTTGAAAGGAAAGAACCTTACTGGAGGGTAAAAAAAAACTTGATCTTGAAGCCAGACTGTATGACTTTGTGGACCCACTTGTCTTGTACCAGGGAAGTTCACGGGTCCGGGAACCAGCCAAGACGTCCCCCCATCCCTGATACAGGTGAGGGCGCACCTTCATGCTGAAGGAACCTTGTCCACGAGTCTGAAGAAGCCCGCTCTCGACTTGCCAGACCAAGTTCGCTTGGATCCACCAGAGGAGGCCCTGAAAGGCTTTGATCTCTTGTCAATGGCCCCAAGGGATGAAAAAACCTTCTTGTGAGCTGAGAAAGATGTAGGTGTAGGATGAGGGTCCTTGCCCTTACTAGCATGCGGAAGAAAGGTACTCTCCCCCCCCCTGTGAGACCCTTAATGATGTCATCCAGGGTAGCTTAAAAAAAAAAAAAAAAAAAACCTTGAAAAGGAAGATCAGTCCAGGCCTTTTTAGGAGACTGGTCCGCAGACCAACATTTCAGCCAAAAAATACGCAGAAGGACCACTGCTGAAACAGAGAGCCTAGCAACTAGGGGAGCCGCATCATAAGAGACTTCACAGATAAAACTGCAGCCCCTGGATCAACTGCTCTGCCTGCTCAGCAAAGGCAGGGGGGAGCTGCTCCCCCTCCAGGTCACGGCGTAAAATCTTAGCCCACTCGGCCAGAATTTGCGATACCAGCCTCAGTGCCGAACCAGCCACAGTGTACACATTGCGAGCCACAGTCTCCGCCTTCCTGTCAGCCTTAAAGGCCGGAGACTCTTCAACCGGAATCATGGTTGCCTTGTTCAATCTGCAAACCAGAGGGTCCACCACCCGTGGAACAGTCCACTTTTTAAGAAGGGACTCCTCATAGGGGACTGCATAGCAAAACGCTTAGAGACCACAAGGGGACGTTTTGGTCATTCCCACTCTTTAGCGAAAATCGGATGGAAAAGGAAACACTTTGCTGCTCTGGATGGCTTGTGAGTGCCAAATGGAACTGACACCTCCGTCGCAGCTTCAGCTCCGTCCTCCATCTTTAAGGTTGCACGCGGAGATACAATCAGTGCGTTCACCAGTGCCTTTTCGTGCACAGCTACAGTAGTGGAGGAATCATCCTCACTTCCTGAGAATTCAGGGAGTGTGGTCGCAGACCCAGCAGAGTGACCCACGTCCACGGCGGCCAAATCAGATTCAGGATCTGATGAGACAGATGAGGCCAGGGGGTGCTTTTTTGCTAGCCCGTCACCCAAAAACCACCTCCACCCGGGACACAAAGGACTCCAGGACCGCCGTCAGTAAAACACTGCAAAGGGACAACCCCCACCGCGCTGGCAGAACCACCTGGTTGCCAGGCAGAAGCACTAAGCGATCCTCAGCAGAGAGGGAGAGAACCCCACCAGACTCCCTACAGCAGAAACTGGCACCTGAAGCCACCAGGATAGTCTGCACGCCACGTGCGGCTATCAGGAAGTGAAAAGATCAAGGAGGAGACAGATGAAGCAGAGGAAGGCGGGGGGGGGGGGGCGCTTTTTGCTAACCTGTCGCTCGAAAACCACCTCCACCCGGGATTTAAAGGACTCCAGGACCGCCATCAGTTCATCAATGGATGGTGGGGACCAGGAGGACCCCGAAGCCTCTGAGAGGGGATTAGGTGGGGAAATGTGCTCCAAAAACTCAATGAATCAATAGGGGGGCCCCATAAAAAAATGGTATAAAAAAAAAAAAAAAAAAAACACAACGCTGCTAAGGGACACCCTCACCGCTCCGGCAGCACCACCCAGTCGCCAGTAACAGAGCACCAATCGATCCTCAGCAGAGAGGGAGAGGACCCCACCAGACTCACCACCCAGCAGAAGCAGGCACCTGCAGCCACCAGGATAATCTGCACTCCACGTGCGGCGATCAGGAAATGAAATGATCCAGGAGTCAGCAGCTGGGGATGAGGAGGGACTCCCACCGCCAAAATCGCCACCCAGAGGGCTCCACTGTCATGGCTGCCGCTATTTTCAATGGCAAACCACCGCAAAATGGCTGCCGGAGTACACAAAAATGGCCCCCCGTGCATTAAGCACACAGGCTACAAGAAAATGGCGGCACCACAAGGCTCCCAGGGCCCCAGGAGGGATCCCCAGGCTTTAGAAAATGACACAGGAAGAAAGGGGGGGCCTGGCAGGACCCCCCACCAGGTACAGCCTCCCCCCCTACAGCTGATCGCCTGGCTGCGGGCAGTGCACCCCCCGTCCCCTTTGCCAGCACAGCACCCTGCCCCCACCCCAGGAGGTTGACCAAAACACCCCACACCCCCAGCATAAGTGAAGAGGGGTAGATGAAGGGGCAAGATGGCCGAAAGGGACCACCAACCAGATGAGGGGGGTACCTAAAGGGAAGGAGGGGGTCCGACCGTCCCATGGAGGGGCCCACGTCCACCCCAAAACACTCTAAGTGGAGAGGGGGGACAGTTACTTACCATACCTGGAACAAGGCGGGCGCCGCTTCCGACACAACCTCCTCTGCATCTAAATGGGGTGCTGTCGGCCAGGGGGGATGGCTGCGACTCGGGCCGAGACCCGGTCGTATGTGACCTTGTGAGGCATTTAACTCGCAGGCCAGAACTTGTAATTCAGTTTTCAAAGGAAGTTTAAGAAGGCAAAACAAAAAATGAATTCTATGGCCTAGAATTATTTAATACATGATCCTTGAAGCAATGCCATTTCTCTTTCGTTCACTGATGAACACAGCTCCTGATCTTCTTAACCATTGGGTTATACTGCTCCCTACAGGAGTAGGACACTAGGCCGAAAAAAAAGTCTGGCTAGGCCTATGGGCAGTCCCAATGGGTATACTCCCCCCCCTCTCTACTATAGGTACTCAGTTTTTTTTCTGCCTAGTCAGGAGCTGGCCGCTCGGCTCCTCATGATGTAGCCCTGGATTGTGTTATCAGAGCGGCCGGAAGTCACGTGACAGACCTAAAGACCCTTCTCAAAAAGGTATTTAGCAGGCATGGTTTCTAGCAAGTAGTTATATAATGCAGGATAGGAGATTAAAAGAGAGGGGCTAGCAGCAAGGCAATGGTTTAGGGTTACAAACTCTTTAAGTCTTCTGTACTAAACACAATTCTTACAATAGGTTTTCTCTGTGGCAATGCGAAAGTTATATAAAACTTTCATTATGTTAAACTAGATTTGGATAGAGCAGTGAGGAGACAGAACCCGTCCGGATTTTATTGCTGTCTATGTCCCTGAGATATTCAATCTATCGGTCCTGATCACTTGGGAAAATGCAGTTAAATCCACAAACTTGAGTTGCCACCAGAAAGAAATGGAGGAGAAAACTTCCAATGGGGACACTTCCTGTAACAAAAAAAAAAGAACATTGGAAAGATATCCTGTCACTTCCAGTTGAGTCGGCCAGACAGAGAATGAAGGGAAATGTTCCCAAGACATAAATGGCAAAAAAAGTCAGTTTTTTACATTAATGAATCCCTTGCCCCCACTGTCTCCCCATCCCTAAACACTTATTTTCCTCCTGTCACGAGTCCAGCGCCCCAAAGGCTACAGTACAGCTCCTGCTGCTCTCAAACTTCTATGAACAGAGAGCAGGAGTATGGCTTACCAGCACTGTGTGTGTCTATGGATGCACACAGCATGGTTTGAAAGTGCTTCCACAAGGGTGTCACCATCGCACACAGCTCGCTAAGCAGGCATCAGGAGCAGGGACAAGCTTAGTGGTGGACTCTAGGCAAGGGACTGCTTTGGTAATATCTTTGCGTACAGCAGGTAAGTATACCCTCTTTTTTAATTTATAAAAAAAAAAAAAAGTTAGCTTTTAATATCACACTCCCATGCTCTACCAAAAAAATAAGTTTTGGCTTTAGATATACATCAGCAAGAAGCGAAAGTTTTCTGACCTACATCAGTTTTCAGATGATTTTATTTGTGTCTGGACTTGCTCCTTAAAATGATTATACCTGGCAACACCTCGGGATAGCAAATCAACCTAAACTAACACAAAATTCAATCCAATGGATGTACTACCTGATCTGGCAGCATATATGGTTTTTTTTTTTATATTTACTCATGAATTAGCATAGTTATAACCTATACAATTCACTTACCTACAAGAGAAATATATTACGAGGTACAGAATGATTTCCATCCTCTGTTAAACACCTGATGTACAAACCCTGCTTTGTCACTGTCATTGATTAATTGCTGTACACTTGAGAATACAAGCTGATATTTACTGAGTGGTGGCATTCCAGCAGACACCTGCTGATGTCAAAATATGTTGGCCATTACACAACAAGAAGCAAACCTTGTTTCAAAGCACAAGTGTGCCATATGGACACTCTTTCAATGATAGTTTTACAGATTCCCAAATAAATGACACGCTGTTCAGAAGAGTGAGAACTAAAGCAGACCTACTGCCAGGCAAAAATGCACACCAACACAAAAAAAAGAATGCCCACCTATTTATCAAGAAACCAGACACTGAATCTAAATAAGAACAAAAATAGTTATATCAAACCCACTAATAAATGCTGCCTAAAGTGTTACTAAACCCACAACAGTGAAATCAGTCTGTATATGCAGTGCGTTATACTCACTAAGGGTGTAAAAAGGCTGTTTGATCCTGTCTTCTCTGATCCCCCTCTCTTTTACTATACCTAATCCATCTGCTGATAGTACAGAGCCCTAGGACGCACTCTGCACATGCTTAATTTGGTGTGTATTACTAGAGTGTTTCTTTTTTTCTTGGGAGGGTACATGTGATCAGCAAAGGGCCAATCAGCACTGTCCAGACAAAGAGTCAGGGGTCCTGCAGCTTCGGGACAATCAGGGGAGAATAAAAACTCCTACAAGCTTTAACTAGACACTGATAGAAGTCACAAGACTGCTACATACTGCTGATGAGAAAAGGTATTTAGCAGTTTATATTTACTAAAAGAATTGCATTTCAATGTCCCTTGTGCTATGGGAGACCAGATATAGTAAATGCAGGGTCCTGGGTTTAGGAATATTGCTTAGCAGTATAAAATAAGCTTTGTATGATCTGTTAAGCACCAGTCACACTAGTGTGATTTCAGATGTGAACTGAGTTGTGCAGAATCACATGGCAAAGGAAATCACATTGTTTTCAATGGTACCTGTTCACATTAGTGCTACTTAGCATGGTGCGATTTTGGAAAGGGTTCTTGTGCTACTTTGGTGCGCACATTTTTGCCCCACAGAATGTACACACCACATCCAAGTTGCACTTCCTAATCGTACTGAAAGTCAGATCAAAATCTGATGGCAGCAGTGTGAACCAAGCATTAGAATTCTATTGCTGGAGGGTGTCATTTATGTACTGTTCTTGTGCAGCAGGATTTGGATACCAGGATTGGCATGCAGCATATGACACTGTGGAACTTTGGAATTCCTTAACTTAAAAAAACATCATCAGTGCTTTGTATCAGGATTATACCACTTTGCTGGATTCTTTAAGGCAGACAGGTCAAACTCAGATAAAACAAAAACCAAATTAAAGGAGATGTACAGCCGAAGCTCATTTGGCTGTACATCTACTATGGATCACAGAATGGCAGACGGTAGACGGTATCTCGATCTGGTACTTCCGGTCACGGCCGAAAACCGGAAGTGACGTCACCCCGTTCCTCCTGACGCGTTGTGTCACAGCAAACGTGACTTTATCAAGGGAAAAATCTTGATAAAGTCACGTTTGTTGTGACGCAACATGCCGGGAGGAACCAGGTGACGTCACTTCCGGTTTCCGCCCGTGACCGGAAATACCAGATCTGAATACCATCTGGGGACCCTGCGGTCGCCTATAATCTACTGAATGCAGCGTTTTCAAATTGTGAGTTTCTATTGTTTTAAATAAATACTTTATATTGATGTACTACACAATGGAGTTCCCTATTGTCTTTTCATGAGCGGAGTGTTGTTGATAGGGAGGATCCTTTACCTTGCTAGAAGCTACCCATTGCTTGAACGGATCTTACCATCATCTCTGGGGAGGACTAATATTACTTTGGGCCGTATCTGATTGTGCGATTTTTACTCTGTATTCAGGTGAGCGGCCATTGCACTTATTTGGTGGTGAACAGTTGCTGGCATATATATATATATATATATATATATATATATATATATATATAGGTCCTGAATCCATCGCAATTTGACAGCTCTGGCTCTCTGTAATTTGTGTGGGCTCGCACAGCACAATTTCTCTCAGTGATTCCTGGCTCAGCGCGACCCACTCAAACGCAGCTCGCAAACCCACCAGTGGATCCAGACCTACAGTTTGGGAACTCCTGGGTTAGCGCATTGGTTCATTTTCTCCATCCTGAAGTATATAGCTGCACAATTAGGTTGGGAAGTATAGTGTATAAACTAGAGAACAGATGAAGTGAAATTCATTTATTTTAAAGCTGAATTCCAGGTATGGATATTATTGCATAGTGACACTGGACCAACTCAGACCACCGTTTATATGCATATGTCACACCTGTGGGACATGAATCACTGTGGAAGCAAAAATTCACTGTAGTAGTCAATAGTTTCAGTGCCGAGCAGCTGCCCTTGCACAGTACCTACAGGGGGGGGGGGGGTCACTCCTTCAGCACAAGTGCAATTCAAAGAATACCTTGCATTTTTCTTAATAAACAAAGGGAGTTCTCTGTTTCGACCAGGTGGAAAGGCAATCTCCACATCATTTAATCAAATAACACCTCTGCAAGGTGTTGTGTGAATGGCACTTGAGCAAAGCAACCAACCCCCTGCTGTGCAGTAGGACAGCTACTTGGCATAGTACCCAGAAGACAGCTGCATTCAAGGTAATAGCAGCAACTACTACAGTGATTTTCCTCTTATGACAGTCCCACAGGTATTGCACATGCATACTTACCTAGGCCAGGGCTATACCAATGCAACCATGTAATAAAATCCATATCTGGAAGTCAGAGCTTTAAACTACTGAGGGTCATATATTTATATATATATATATATATATATATATATATATATATATATATATATATATATATATATACACACACACACTATAATGTCAAAAGTATTGGGACACCAGCCTTTACATGAACCTTTTAATGGCATCCCAGTCTTAGTCCGAAGGGTTCAATATTGAGTTGGCCCACCCTTTGCAGCTATAACAGCTTCAACTCTTCTAAGAAGGCTGTCCACGTGGTTTAGGAGTGTCTATGGGAATGTTTGACCATTCTACCAGAAGTGCATTTGTGAGGTCAGGCACTGATGTGGACACGAGAGCCTGGCTCGCAGTCTGCACAATAATACATCCTAAAGGTGTTAGATCGGGTTGAGGTCAGGACTCTGTGCAGGACAGTTAGGTTCCTCCACCCCAAACTCACTCATCCGTGTCTTGATGGACCTTGCATTGCGCACTGGTGCGCAGTCATGTTGGAACAGGAAGGGGTCATCCCCAAATTGTTCCCACAAAGTTGAGAGCATGAAATTGTCCAAAATGTCTGGATATGCTGATGCCTTAAAAGTTCCCTTTACTGAAACTAAGGGGCCAAGCCCAACCCCTGAAAAACAACCCCACAACATAATCCCTCCTCCGCCAAATGATTTGGACCAGTGCACAAAGCAAGTTTACAGGCTTTCTGGTTTGTGCCCATATACTTCATCACACATCATAGAGGGTCTCTAAACTAGCATGCAAATGCCTTGTCTATAAGTAACAGGCTGCTGGAAGCAGAAGATTGAAGCTGCCCCTCATTTGTATACATAAAAAGACCCCGCCACTGTGGAAATGATCAGGAGGCTTGAGTTGCCGCATAAACCAAATTTGTACTCTGCTCTGCAGTCATCTAAATTCTGTAATTATATTTTATCAGCCGTTAGAAAAATAGCAGGATATGGCAGATTACAAGACCTAAATGGTTTGTAAACCCTTACATATGCCTAATGAAGTAACTGACCTAAGGTGATACACAGAGAACAAATCCTTCCACATAAATTGTTCCTTTTCATCTCTAGTCTTTTCTTCTCTACAGCCATTCAAAGTGCTGAAATTATACAGCTTGTCTGAGAGTTCAGAAAAAAGGGGGCAGAGAGCTGAAATTACACTCTGCAGATATCTGAAAGCTGATTGGGGGGAAGGGACATACCCCCATTTACACAGCACACAGAAACAAAGCTAAGGCTGTCAATCAGCTGGAGCTCCTCCCCCCCCCCCCGTCCCCTTTTTTCAGTTGTGGTGTCAGGAAAACTTGTCAGAAGTGATTCATGCTTATAGCAGAGGAACAAAGCAACAGAGGTAAATGACAGTGCTATAGACTGAGACAAGTACACACTATAGAGCAGGGATCTCCGAGCTATGGCCCTCCAGCTGTTGTGGAACTACAGGTCCCATGAGGCATTGTAAAACTCTGACATTCACAGACATAACTAGGCATGATGGGAATTTTAGTTCCTGAACAACTGAAGGTCCATAGTTTGGAGATCCCTGCTATAGAGGGATATGATTTGTTCAGATTGAACGCCCAGGGTTTACAAACACTTTAACGTCACATTTTTGCATATGTTCAATTTCCTAATGCTCTGTTTTTTTTAAAGCTTTGTTTCCTATTCATTTACAACACACCGCTTTTAACAAGATTTGACGCTTAATATTCATACAAAGGCCAAAACATTTTTAAACACCCCCTCAATGTTACTCAACAAATCCAATAATTTGTTTAACCGTGGCCTCTACAAAGAACAGTAACAAGAAAAGCGTATGTTTCTTGTTTCGAAGGCAATGTGGACATTACAAACACGAACACCCTCTGTTAGCATTACCACAAATCACATTTTCCAGCACATTGAGACCCAAGTTTAACAACCCCACAATTTCCATTTTATCACTGCATACAACAATCTAAAATGATCTCATACAACTGAAAAAGTATCACTTAGAATTGACAGAGCACCAGTCAACCAATACCAGATCACCTTTCACTGATGTGACCTTGGTCCCCTGAAACCTGATTGACTGTATGTTACTATGATCATTGTAATGCTATGATCAGTTTCTAGCGTTCTATGAAATCTTTGAAACACTGCATAAGGTGTCGGCACTACAGAAACTGGAGGAATAATAATAATAAAAAAAAAAAACACGCTGTCTAAAATGAACAGTCAAAAGTGAAAACCGTCATTAAAATATTGGGTAAAGCATCTCCACAATTGTACAATTGAGCTGCCTGCTGCACTTAAATAATAATGGCATTGAATAACATTCTGTAGAGAATTTGTTACTTCACATAAAAAACAAAAAAATACAAAGTATGAATAACATTCTGTAGAGAATTTGTTACTTCACATAAAAACAGCAAATACAAAGTATCTATTGTATAAATTGGCTGTTAATGTTTGCATTGCCACAATAACCACCCATAACCATTTATACACTGTCTACTCCGCATTAGAAGTTGATAAGGGAAACTCGGAAACTCAGAAGTTACCATAAACAAGTCCCACACACAGCCAACTAAAACTGAGCAGGGTTAAATTGTGTGAGCAGAGGTTACCTGTCAAAATGATCCACAGATGCAGTGTTATGTAAATCCCAAGTTTTCCTATAAAAACTAACCCATTCAAGCCTCCTTACTTGTCCTTTAAATTGTGAGGCATATTGATTGACCAATAGGATGTGTCAGGGAAGGCACAGCCAATCTTAATCTTCAGAGGAAAAGCCAAGCTTTGGATACAACTTCAATTGCTTATATCTACTAATCAATTCAATATGCACTCTTCAAACAAAATAAATATTAATCTTGCTTAGGCATTCTTTTCATAATGTGCTCAGATTTAATTGTAAAGGTTTACATGTTCTAAATGTATTCAGTATATGCAATGACAATGCAGAATGTGGAAAAAAAAAAATCATGTATGATGCAGGAAATTGACTACCAATTGAACTCTAATTAGTTAACCATAAGGACTGCATTTGGCACAAAGCTCTTACATTAAACAATACTATAAATTCCTCATTGACCATACCAAGCATGCTGCATAACTTTGTGTTGGCTAAAACTGTATATCCATGTATACACAGGCAAAGTCACACTCAGGCACTGTGCAGCTACTTGAGAGCCCTCTAGTTTTAGGGGTTAATTTACACAAGACAGGGATGGGCAAGTACTGGAACCCCCTCCTGCTCTCCAGCAGAGCTTGCATCTAGGGCAGATGAGAAGTAGGAGCCATTCCTCACAATACTCTAACTGTTCCATTGGTCTACAGAAATTAGGTTGTACGGAGGGCACCACCTTTGTTGCTGCCAAATGTGTGGATATGCATAATTGATTTTCCATTTTCTTATGGTGTTCTCTGTACAATACACATAGATCATGATGAGTTTGTGGAACAAAGGCTCTTCTCCTACATCTGTCTATCTGGGGACCATGAGAGAAATCAGACAGCATCTCAAAAGATACTTTTCATCTACATCTATTTATCTATGGACAGTGAGAGTGATTGGAGAACATCTCAAAGGCTACTCTTTCCAAACATCTAGCTATAGACCATGAGGGAGTTCAGAGAGCATTCCGAAAGATTCTCTACACCTACATCTATCTATCCATAGACTATGATAAGCATCTTAAAGGCTACTCTGTCCCAATATCTATGAACCATGAGAAAGTTCAGGAGAGCATTCCAATGGCTGCTTTTTACCTATATTTATTTGTCTATGAACCATGAGAATGTTCAGAGAGCATCCTAAAGGAATCTCTTCATCTACATCAACAACTGCGATAGAATTTGGAGAGCCTCCCAAGGCCTTTCCCAATATCTATGAACCATGAAAAGGTTCAGAGAGAATTCCAAAGGCTACTTTTTACCTATATTTGTCTATGGACCATTATAGAATTCAGAGAGCATCCCGAAGGATTTCACCTATATCGATCTATGAATGGTAAGAAAGAGTTTGAAAAGCATCCCAAAGACTTACATTATTATTCTATGGACTGTAAGAGAGTTCAGAGAGCATCTTAAAAGACTCTCTTTAACCAAATCTATTTATAAACTATGATAGAATTTGAAGAGCTACCCTTCCCCAACATTTATCTATCTATGGACTATATGTGAGCTCAAAAGGCTGCTCTTCACCTACATCTATTTACCCTTGGACAGAGGAATTTAGAGACCATTGCAACTGCTATTTACCTACATCTATTTATCCATGGATTGTGAGAAGGTCCAGAAGGCATCCCAAAGGCCACTTTTTACCTATATCTGTCTATGGACCACAAGAGGGTTCAGACAGCATCCCAAAAGGAATCTCTTCACCTACATCTACTTATCTAAAGACTGTGATAGAGTTTAAAGAGCATATCTTTCCCAATATCTATGGACCTTGAAAACATGTTCAGAGAGCTATATCTATTGGTGAGGAGTTTGGAGAGCATCTCAAAGGCTGCTTTTCACCTACACCTATTGATCTATGGGCTGCGAGAGAAGTTAGAGGGCATCCCAACTACTCTTTAGCTACATCCTTCGATCTATGGACTGTGAGAGAATTCAGAGGGCATCCCAACTACTCTTTAGCTACATCTATCGATCTATGGACTGCGAGAGAATTCAGAGGGCATCCCAACTACTCTTTAGCTACATCTATCGATCTATGGACTGCGAGAGAATTCAGAGTGCATCCCAACTACTCTTTAGCTACATCCATCGATCTATGGACTGCGAGAGAAGTTAGAGGGCATCCCAACTACTCTTTAGCTACATCCTTCGATCTATGGACTGTGAGAGAATTCAGAGGGCATCCCAACTACTCTTTAGCTACATCTATCGATCTATGGACTGCGAGAGAATTCAGAGTGCATCCCAACTACTCTTTAGCTACATCCATCGATCTATGGACTGCGAGAGAATTCAGACTGCATCCCAACTACTCTTTAGCTACATCCATCGATCTATGGACTGCGAGAGAATTCAGACTGCATCCCAACTACTCTTTAGCTACATCCTTCGATCTATGGACTGCGAGAGAATTCAGAGGGCATCCCAACTACTCTTTAGCTACATCCATCGATCTATGGACTGCGAGAGAATTCAGAGGGCATCCCAACTACTCTTTAGCTACATCCATCGATCTATGGACTGTGAGAGAATTCAGAGTGCATCCCAACTACTCTTTAGCTACATCCATCGATCTATGGACTGCGAGAGAATTCAGAGTGCATCCCAACTACTCTTTAGCTACATCTATTGATCTATGGACTGCGAGAGAATTCAGAGTGCATCCCAACTACTCTTTAGCTACATCCATCGATCTATGGACTGTGAGAGAATACAGACTGCATTCCAACTACTCTTTAGCTACATCCATCGATCTATGGACTGCGAGAGAATTCAGACTGCATCCCAACTACTCTTTAGCTACATCCATCGATCTATGGACTGCGAGAGAATTCAGAGGGCATCCCAACTTCTCTTTAGCTACATCCATCGATCTATGGACTGCGAGAGAATTCAGAGGGCATCCCAACTACTCTTTAGCTACATCCATCGATCTATGGACTGTGAGAGAATTCAGAGTGCATCCCAACTACTCTTTAGCTACATCTATTGATCTATGGACTGTGAGAGAATTCAGAGGGCATCCCAACTACTCTTTAGCTACATCCATCGATCTATGGACTGCGAGAGAATTCAGAGGGCATCCCAACTACTCTTTAGCTACATCCATCGATCTATGGACTGTGAGAGAATTCAGACTGCATCCCAACTACTCTTTAGCTACATCCATCGATCTATGGACTGCGAGAGAATTCAGAGGGCATCCCAACTACTCTTTAGCTACATCCATCGATCTATGGACTGCGAGAGAATTCAGAGGGCATCCCAACTACTCTTTAGCTACATCCATCGATCTATGGACTGTGAGAGAATTCAGAGTGCATCCCAACTACTCTTTAGCTACATCTATTGATCTATGGACTGTGAGAGAATTCAGAGGGCATCCCAACTACTCTTTAGCTACATCCATCGATCTATGGACTGCGAGAGAATTCAGAGGGCATCCCAACTACTCTTTAGCTACATCCATCGATCTATGGACTGTGAGAGAATTCAGAGTGCATCCCAACTACTCTGTAGCTAAATCCTTCGATCTATGGACTGTGAGAGAATACAGACTGCATTCCAACTACTCTTTAGCTACATCCATCGATCTATGGACTGCGAGAGAGTTCAGAGTGCATCCCAACTACTCTTTAGCTACATCCATCGATCTATGGACTGTGATAGAATTCAGAGTGCATCCCAACTACTCTTTAGCTACATCCATTGATCTATGGACTGTGTGAACGTTCCAAGAACATCTAGAAAATATTCTCTTTACCTACATCTATTTATGGGGCATCCCAAAGGCTACTCTTCCCCAACATCTATCTATGGACTGTGAGAGAGTTCTGGGTGCATCCCAACAGCTCTCAACCTACATCTATTTATCTATGGACCGTGGGAAAGTTCAGAGGGCATCTTAAAGGCTACTTGTGATCTACATCTATCTGTACACAGTGAATGTACAGTGTTTGTACATGGCATGTAAATGAAGAAGGGAAAGGGGGGTGTCTAGAAAATGGTTCCCACACAGTAGTGACCCTTTGATGACTACTCCCAACACTGGTCCCAGCATATAAAAAAAACCTACAAAAGTGTATAATTTTATTATCCCCAGTAATATTAAACAAACACGTTGGCAAAGATCAAGCTCTTAGAACCCCAGTGAACAATAACGGATCCTGATGTACTGGGTTTTTCAATCCCCAAGGAAGGAATACACAGCCTACTTGGCATCAGATGATCCTATGGCAGCGAGATGAGACTGATCCTATGGCAGAGAGATGAGACTGCAATTCTATCATGGTTCTAGAATAGCATTGCCTAACAGTGATAAACAAGATCTCCCCCTCCTTTATATCCTAGTGATATAGGATTGTGTAGTCCTAATAAAAGTGATGACATGAATGAGGAGTTCCCATAGATCTTTGCTAACCATGCCAGGGATGATCTGTGGAGAAGGTGCTGGATGGCTGTCACTGGGCACCATGGTGAATCTGTCAGGGCAGCACCTGTACCAATCAGAGGGCAGAGCCCTTGCTATGACTCCCCTTGTACACAGTACAGCCAGGCTGGGTAACAATGGCAGTCTTCCCCCCGGTCCTCCACCCCTAAGCCGCTCACCTTCTTGTGTTTCTCCTGGTAGGGTAGTGCCAGCCAGGGCATGTCCTTGAGGAAGAGCTGCCATTTCTTCTGGTCGGGGTCGGAAGAGATGAAGACGATCTCCAGGCGCTCCCTTGTCTTGCAGTAGAAGTCAGTAAGGCCGGGTAGCAGCTGCTGACAAGGGGCGCTCACCCCACAACCAAACAGCAGCCCTATAAGAGTGACCCGGGAGCATAGAGACTGCACATCCACCTCCTCCCGTTCCGCCGTCACCAGCTTCTCCCCCAGCAGTTCCAGCAGCAGCCCGGACTCACCGCCACCGCCCCGCTTCTCCCCTTGCGGTCCCGACATTCTGCTCGGCCCTCCCCGCTATGGCTCCTGGACAGGCTCGGGCTTTACAGACGCGCTCCCCGGCGGCCGGGAGGGGACGAGCCGCGTGCGCCACACGAGCTGCGCCGGAGTCCGGGCTGCAATCAGCCGATTGGCTGCGGC
The DNA here is from genome assembly GCF_965119305.1 of Pelophylax lessonae. Taxonomy (NCBI): domain Eukaryota; kingdom Metazoa; phylum Chordata; class Amphibia; order Anura; family Ranidae; genus Pelophylax; species Pelophylax lessonae. The sequence continues at coordinate 394,381,057 of NC_138769.1, read as the reverse complement.
CGAGAGAGCCGGCTGCACATGGGCACAGGGAGAGAGGGGGAGGAGACCTAAAGGGGGGCTATGTGTGTGTGTGTGTGGGAGAGAGTGCCACCTGGGTGCCATAGGGGGAGAACTGGGTGTGGGAAGTGGGCCACTGCTAGACATTCCTCTGAACCTGGATTATCAGAAACTCTATCCCAACATTCCTTCATTGCTTTATGGTTTTCCATCTAATGACACATTCCTCACCCCAAAATAATACAAATGTAACCACTTCTGGACCCCAAGATTTCCCCCCTTAATGACCAGGCCATTTTTTGCGATTCAGCACTGCGTTACTTTAACGCACAATTGCGCGGGCGTGCGACTCTGCACCCAAATAAAATTGGTGTCCTTTTCCCCCCACAAATAGAGCTCTGTTTTGGTGGTATTTGATCACCTCTGCCATTTTTATTTTTTTGCGCTATATACAAAAAAATTGACAATTCTGAAAAAAAAAACAAAAAAACAATATTTTTTACATTCTGCTATATAACATCCCCCCCCCCCCCCCAAACAAAATTAAAAATCAAATTTTTTCATCATTTTAGGCCAATTTGTATTCTGCTACATATTTTTTGGTATTATAAATCCCAATAAGTGTATATTGATTGGTTTGCGCAAAAGTTATCGCGTCTACAAACTAGGGGAAATATTTATGTCATTTTTGATTTTGTTTTTTTGTACTAGTAATGGCGGTGATCAGCGATTTTTAGCAGGACTGCAACATTGGGACAGACAGATCGGACCTCTAACTGACATTTTTGACACTTTTGGGGCAACCAGTGACATTACTACAGTAATCAGTGCTAAAAATATGCACTGTTACTGTACTAATGACACTGGCAGGGAAGGGGGTTAACCCAGGGGCGTTCAAAGGGTTAAGTGTGAACCTAGGGGGCAGTGGCGGCTGGTGCATTGGGGCACAGGGGCGCTGCCTCCCCTATCCATGCGTCTAATCTTCATGCAGGGCGCCGGACGCATGGATTCCAATGGGGTTTTTTTTTTTTTTAAGCACATGATTATAGCCAGAGGCTCTAATAGGCTTCAAAAAAGGGTGGGCTCGGGGCGCAGAGCACTGCACCCCGAGCCCACCCAGTTGTGTGACAATAGCTAATGATTAGTTGCTATTATGACACGGATCCTCCTCCCAGCCAATCAGGAAGCGGGTCCTGAGACCCGTTTCCATATTGGACGAAAGGAGAGGCCATGCTATTAGCAAAGGAGGAGGGAGGAGACGCAGGGGAAGCCGCTGCCACCGCTGGGAGAAGCCGCCGCCGCCTGCTCTCCACTTCAGTACAGGGTGAGTGAGCTGGCAACGGGGTGGATTGTATGGTGTGCGAGCGAGCTGGTGTGGTCCGGGGGGGTGTTGATGTGGACTGTCTGCCGCCCCCCCCCGGTCCATGGAGCACCAGCCGCCACTGCTAGGGGGTGTTTTCTAACTGTGAGGGGAATAGGATTGTGAAATCAACACAGAGACCTGTGTTCCTAAATATGAGGAACAAGGGAGCTCTGCATTGATTCCTGAGAGAACAACCATTGTTCTCTCTTCACGGGGAGCGATCACAGGTGCCCAGCGGCAATTGCGGCTGCCGACCCTGTGGTGTGGCTTCCTCGCTGGCGATTGGGCGCGCGCCCCCAGAATACAGAATACAGGTACGGCGATTCACGAGAACCCGCCAGGGGCGGCTGGGCGGCAAGTGGTTAAGCTGGATACACACTATACAATCTTCTTTGGATTTTTTTCCTTTAGATTTACCAAAACCATATATGAGGTAACAAAATGAGGTTGAAGGATTGTAAGAGGTGCATGAAAGTCAGCCAGCCCCCAGTCTGATGTACTCACCCTCCAGTCTGTCACCAACCAAATAAAACCTGTCTCTTGGTACAAAGAACAGGGGTTTAGTTGACACACATTTGCAAACGCATGTGAAAGCTGCAGAGCCACTTCACGGCACCCTGTTAAATCTGCAGTCCTAATACTCTTAATTTAGTGTCCTCACACTGGAGGCACATGGCCGCTAATGGGTGGATCCCCATATTATTGTCCACATTATTGTCCAGATATTCATAAACTGGAGCGGCTCTGTAAAATCAGCCAACACCAGACTTTAGCTGTTTCTGGGCCACAGTAGAGGACAAGTAAGTGTACTCCTGTGACCCAGTAGAGAAGTATGGCCAAAAAAAGCTTTGGTGACACTTCTCTTTTAAATAGCAACTTCACTTCTTTTCCAAAAAATAAAAAGTCAGCAGCTAAAGATACTGTCGCTGCTGAATTTTACCAGACAGGTACTTACCAGCTCATGGAGTCCAGTCATGTCTTCCCTGGAGCCAATTCTTCGACAAGCTTCATGTCCCTGGTTCCATCGTTTTGAATGTGGGAGCCAACTTGGACCTCCCCATTACGCACGCCCAAGATCACTATGAGACTGGTTCATTAGCCTCCCGGAGCTTGTGATGCATCCCAGGAGATTGCTGAGGGTGTTCGCCCTAGATTACCTAGGTGAGCATTAAGGAAGTGGGAGCTGGTAACTGTCAAATAAGGCAGGCACAAAAAAATTGTCACATTTTTTACAATCTGACTATAAGACTCCATTCACACTTGTGCGACTTGACCAAAGTTGCATGACAAGTTGCACCCCATGTTTCCCTATGAGTACCGTTCATATTTGTGTGACTTCAAAGTAGTTCCTGCACTACTTTGGTCTGACTTCCATGCGACTTGAGGTCCATAGACCTCAAGGTAAACACTCAAAAGTTGCACCTGCATCATATAGATGTGATTTTGAAGCGACTTTGGATGAGTGCAAAAATGAAAAATTCATTAGGTTTTTTATTATCTAACGAATTCCAAATTTTCAGGATGATCGAAATTTGAATTGGTTGAAAACTGATCAACTGATTAGAATTCTGTATGAAGAATAGCTGGTTGTTAAAGCCTAATTCCGGCTTCGGGGGTGAATTTTAGATAAAAATACCCCCGGGACAGTCAGGGCTAGTACATTCCACAATGGATAGCCTCTGTACTGTCCCGGGTCGCACCTCCTTTTTAGAAGAAATACTTACCTTTAAAATTTCTTCTCCAGCGCTGCCATCTCAGGTGTGGGCAGCTGAAGCCAGTGCATCCTCTTCTGCCTCCTCTTCGGTGACGTCGGAGTCCCAGAATGCCCTGCACCGGCCCCGCTCATCACTTTCGGTGCAGTCGCGGCATCCCTGCACAGCTTCTGGGCATGCCCAGAAGCTGTTTAGCAGGGAATGCCGCGCCTGCACCGGAAGTGATGAGCGGGGCCGGTGCAGGCGCATTGACTCCTGGGAGTGATGACGTTCAGCTCCCAGGAGTCATCGCAAGCCGGAAGTGACAGTACAGGCCACGGCCACAGAGGGAGGAAGTGGAAGGAAGGTGAGTATATTTTCTTCAAAAGCAAGGTAAGTGAACAAAAAAAAAAAAAATTCGGGAGCATCCATTTGTTTTTCAGGTGACCCTCAGCAAGCGGATGGCCCAAAATCGATTTTGAGGCCGGAACTCCACTTTAAGGAGCGGGCCTGGAAGCCTTAACAACCGATGACTTATCATCTGTCAGTGAGTTTCTCCACTTATAGCTGAATGTAAAACTATAGAATGCTGACAATAAAAAAAAAAAAAATGCCAAAATGGTGTGCCCCCCAAAATCCATACCAGACCCTTATCTGAGCATGCCGGGAAAGGGGGGACCAGTGAATGTGAAAACCATACCAGCCCATATGCCCTCAACATGGGGGGGGGGTGCTTTGGGGTGGGTCCGCACCACACCATGTTAATGCCAAAAAATATTAAATATTTAATTTCAAATATATATGTGTATGACAATTTAAAACAGTTTATTGATAGTAATTATTTATATTTACTCTGTATCACAAAGGCTGTTTTATTTTTTTAACATGTGACCAGCAGCAGAGGAATACAAGCTCCTCCTGCTTATGTTTCCTTGCAGGCAAGCTGAGAAAGAGTTGAGTAAAGTGACAGCTATATATGGATTATGAATAAGGTACTTAGATGTTTTTTTTTTTTTTATAAACTAATTACAGTTATTAATTAATTTAATTTAATTAATTACTATATTGTTCTCTGCCTACCAGAGAGCAGGACCTGTTAGTGAGGTCTGCTCATTGTGCTCAGAGTGCAACTCATTCTGTCTGTAGAGTGTTTCACACTGGTCCAATAGGGAGGCATATTGGACAGTGGGAGGAAACCTGACAAATGAGTGCACAGGTGTTTGATACAGCCCTGGTGATTTGGCAGAGGAAAATGCCTCGTTGCATGCTGGGATACTGTATAAAAGCCAGGAGAACATGTGCTCGAGGTCTTTCCGCTGGATAGCTTAGTCCTAGACGGAGGGGGCAGCTGCCTCCTCTTCTGTAGAGGTGCCATGCGGCCTCAGGTAGCCGACCTGAGGGCCTAGAGTGCTAGAGAGGAACTGAACCCGGAGGTCCTGTGAAGCTGACTGGAAGGGAGACACTGGAGGATCTTATTCTGCAATACAGGGAATACAGATCTGTGTCAATGGGCCTGACCTGATGGGGCCACCCCTGCAGCTAGAAGAGTCAGTGGATGGGTGTCAGTAAGGGGGATGCTAGTGAGTGTCCCGAAGATAATGTAGATCCCCAAGTCTATTGCTGGAGAGAAAGGAGCAAGGAGACTTAACCCTTTCCATATATGTGGCAGTATGGATTAAGCAGTGCAGTTGCTTCCATAAGTAACCTGGTGAGGCCAAGTGAGAGTTGTCCTTATCCATAGTGAATAGTTACAGATGGAGTATCCCACTATTCCCTTCTCCCATCCAAGTTCTAAAATAAACAATAAAAACCAATACCTCTGGACTGTATGTGTGACAAGCCATTGGGAGTAAGGATGAATGTGTGAACTGTTCCCTAAGTGACTGTGTGCTGGTAATCAGAAAAGGCCCAGTCATCATACAGCAAGCCCTACAGGGACAGTGCTACATAAATAAAATAAATAGAAATAATAATAACGTAGCTCCAGCACGCATATTTAAAGAGAGATTGCATTGCACCACACATGTGAGGTATCACTGTGAACCTCATAGTGAGAGCAAAAGTTTTAGGGCCATAATTCACAAACAACTCTAAAGTGATAACCTGTAAAGGCTTTTAAAGTGTCAGCTATAGAAAATTTGAGGTACCATAGTTTTTTTTCCATTTCGCAGGCATGCACTTTAATACTTGACATGTTTGCCATCTATTCACTCGATGCAACATCACCTTTTATATTTTACCAAAGATTGGATTTCATATTTTAGTGTATATTTGCCTATACATTTTGGCAAATATAGCGTGACATAAAAAAAATTGCAACAGCCACCATTTTATTCTCCAGGACCTCTGCTGTCAGAAAATACATAATGTTTAGGGACTCTCAGTAATTTTCTAGAACAAAATGCTGATTTTAGCATGTGTGTGAAAAATTAAAAAAATTCCCAAGACAGCGAGTGGTTAAAAAAGAAGTTCAATATTTGCAAACTACAAAGCTATGACCAGCTGTTGAGAAAATAAACACTCGGAAATGTGCGATACACAACATAAAAAATACAGTAAGGGGGGCAGGTCTATATAATGGATTACAAAGGGCAATGAGTGTAGCAGTCAGGACAATTCAATGTACAACATTGTAACATATGTACTATGACTATGTATCATAAAGCCCCTTCCTTGCTGCTCAGTGGGAAGAAACCATGCCACAGTGTCAGATGAGGGAAGAAAGACCTGTGGTCAGTGTGTGTAAAGTAGGGGTTGGATGCCCTGCTGTCAGTGGTCCCTGGGAAGAAAACACGCTCTGATATCAGTGGGTGGAACAAAATGTCCACTGTTAGAGGTTATTGATAGGAAAAAATGTCTGGGTAGACAGTGGGCAGTGGGCAGAAAAAATGACGGAATCCCAGTGGGGGGGGGGGGGGGGGTTGGGGCTTTGGTGTCAATCATTTTTTGCAGAACTTGCTGGAACAATATTATTTTGGTTAGTTTGATTAGTTCAGTGGGAGGGGGGGGGGGCATTGATTCTACGCAGGACTTGGGGGAACAATATTGTTCAGTGGGGAGTGAGAGAGACCTTGTACCCAGTGGAAGGAGGGCAAGAATAACAGTGCCCAGATCGGGGGTGAAAAACAACTGTTCCAGCAGGGTTGAGGTCAGTAGTGCCCATCTGGGGTTAGGGAGGAACAATAGTGCCTATCAAGGGATGGGGGAGAAAAGTAATGCCCAGCGAGGGGGGGGAAACATGCAAAATGCCAAGAGGGAGGTAGGGATGAACAATGGTGTCCAGATAGGGGATAAGGAACAATTGTTAGTGTCCAGCGGGAGGAAGAGGGGGAATCAATGGTACCTAGTAGGGGGGGGGGGTATAACAATAGTGCACAGCATGGGGTAGCAGAGAGCAATATAGTCCAGCGGGGGGGGGGGGGGGTAAGGGAAAACAGAATTGTCCAGTGGGTGCTGGGCTGAAATATTGGTGAAGATTAAGTACAACCCTTATTTTGCACTGAGGTCACACCATGCTGCTCTCCTTCTGTTGAGCAGGAGCCTAGAATGGGGTATCAAAGAATAATAGTGCCCAGTTTGGAAAGGGGGGGGGGGGGGGTTAGTGCTCAGCAGGGGGCAGAGAAGAAAAAGGAAGGAAGGGGAAGTAGTAACAGTGCCCAGTAGAGGGTAAAGAGGAACAATAGAGCCCACTTGTGGGCTTAATCAGTACAACCTTTATCTTGCACAGAAATATTTGTTCCACCCTACTGCTTTCTCTTCTCTTCCTGCTGCTGGCATTATGCAGACTTTGTTGGGCAGGAGATCATTGCCCGGCACAGAGTCTGCAGGGAGCTGGGACCTGAACAAGCACTCCACCGCTGGGTTCCATTCCAGAGCCCAGATCTGTGGGATGATGGGATTGTGTTTCATTCCAGGGAAAGTCATGCAGAATCCAGGTTATGCTAAAAATTTAAATGCATTTTAAGGGCTAGTTTTAAGGAAAGTTTGCATTTGAAATTAATGCTGGATTCTATGGCTTTCAGTGGTGTCCTGGGGATCCATTTATCCAAACAGAAGTTATGTGGCTCTGGTAAGTACATCAATGCTTTACAGTTGGTTGCTGAGTTGCAGGTTTACTTTAAGCTGTAGAAAAAGTAAAATGCTGTAGCCCAGCATTACGAGTTAACTTTCTTATCACTGAAAGATTTAAATCTGGTTGGTTTTACACTTTTGACTCTGCTCGCTGCCTGATTGAATAAATCTGTATGAGCTGCCAAGATACCTCTCCATCCACCCCCAGTGCACGGAAGAGTAGCAGAGCTTTTCCAGAGCTTCCTTTAAAGTGTCTGGATTACTTATAAACTGAATTTTCAGTACATTGCTTAGAAACAGATGTTTAGATATTAAAAGAGCAAGAATAAAACATTATAAACATAGATTATAAACTGTTAGCCAAATGCAGATGTTTATAACATCTATACGTATATATAGTGTCACTGTCTGCACATTTTTGACAGCGTAATAAAATGTATTATGGGCATACAAGAGGTTATCAGTTGGTACCAGACTAATCTACAAAAGAAAAACTTCACAATGCATTGTTTAAAGCAGTGGTCCCCAAACTATGGGCCAGATGTGGCCCTTTGCTTAACCACTTCTGGACCCGAAGATTTTCCCCCTTAATTACCAGGCTATTTTTTGCAATTCGGCACTGCGTTATTTTACCTGACAATTGTGCGGTCATGCTGTACTATACACAAAAAAAATTTATGTCCTTTTTTCCCCCCACAAATAGAGCTTTCTTTTGGTGGTATTTGATCAGATTTTTATTTATTGTGCTATAAACAAAAAAAGAGCGAAAATTCTGAAAAAAAACAACAATATTTTTAACTTTCTGTTATATAACATTCTCAATAAAAAAAATGTAAAAATGTAATTTTTTCATCATTTTATGCCAATTTGTATTTGGCTACATATTTTTGGTAAAACAAATCCCAATAGGCATATTTTGATTGGTTTGCGCAAAACTTATCACTTCTACAAACTAGAGGAAAGATTTATGTAATTTTTATTTATTTATTTTTACTGGTAATGGTGGCAATCAGCGATTTTTAGCGGGACTGTGACATTGCGGCTGACAGATCAGACACCAACTGACATTTTTGACACTTTTGGGGGGACCGGTGACATAACTACAGTAATCAGTGCTAAAAATATGCACTGTTACTGTACTAATGACACTGACAGGGAGGGGGCGATGAAAGGGTTAAATGTATGCCTAGGGGGTGTTTTCTAACTGTATGGGGGGTGGACTTATGGAATCATCACAGGGACCTGTGTTCCTAAATAGGAGGAACACAGGAGCCCTGTGATGATTACTGAGAGAACAATGGTCTGCTGTGTTTACAACAGCAGATCGACGTTCTCTCTCCACGATGAGCGATTGCGGGTGCCCGGTGGCAATCGCTGCCGCCAGCCCCACACTTTAGCTTCCCTGCTGGCGAATGGGCGCGCGCCCCCAGTATCCCTTCCGTGAACCGCCGTACAGGTACAGCGATTCGCGGGAACCTGCCGACCTGCCGCCGCATATAGGCGGCATCTGGCCGGCAAGTGGCTAATGCTATCTGGCCCTTGGGGCATTATTCCTCCTACTGTCAATAACAATGGGGGCATAATTCTTCCAACTGACACCAACAAGGGGGCAATATTCCTCCCACTGACGCCAACGATGGGGCACTATTCCTCTCTCATACACCAACAATGGGGGACTATTCCTCTCACTGACACCAACAATGGGGCACTATTCCTCTCTCATACACCAACAAAGGGGCACTATTCCTCCCACTGACACCAACAAGGAGGCACTATTCCTCCCTCATACACCAACAATGGGGAACTATTCCTCCCACTGACACCAACGATGGGACACTATTCCTCCCTCATACACCAACAATAGGGAACTATTCCTCCCACTGACACCAATGATGAGGTACAATTCTTCTCTCATACACCAACAATAGGCCACAATTCCTGCCACAGACACCAATGATGAGTCCTTATTCCTCCCACTAAAGATGTGACTTTGTTTACTCCCACTGACATTAGGACATTTTCTTCTCCCACTGGCCATAGTCCAGCTCCCCTAAAGTCTGAAGGACAGTAAACTGGCCCCTTGTTTGGAAAGTTCGGAGACCTCAGGTTTAGAGTACAGGCATACCCCACTTCTAAGTACACAATGGGACCAGAGCATGTATGTAAAACGAAAATGTACTTAAAGTGAAGCAATACCTTTTTTTAATTTCTCAATGCATGTAAATACACTAGCTCCATAGGAAATCTTGGTCAGCTTGACATGGCATTGCTCCCAAAACATGTGATAAGGACACCAAGCTTGGGGAGCATGTTAAGGGGATCCAGGACTATGACATGGTAGATTACCTAGGCAAGCTGGCCAGCCACAAAAAGGATATGTTGTAGTCCTGGGTCCCCTCTCGGTGCTCCCTAGGTTTGGTATCCCTGTCGCTTATGGTTTGGGAGCAGTGCCATGTCAAGCTGACCAAGATTTTCTATAGACGCCAATGTTAAAAACCGGGAGTAGTGTCATGCCAAGCTGAACAAGCTGTGTCCTTACTTGCGAGTGTATGTAAAGTGAGTGTACTTAAAGCGGGGTATGCCTGTATATGTAAAGCTTAAATGTTTCATTTTTAGTTTTAAATAAAAGAGAAACTGTCAGATGTTTATTGTTGTCCATGTCACTGCTGGGTAGATTCACACTATTTGTCCTGGTGCCCTGGAAGGCTGGAAAAGTGTTATTTTAAGGACTTACTCACACGGGTGTCTAAAATATACATTACATAGGTTTGTACACATCTAAACACAGCACTATGTGAATTGTTGGGACCATGCACACAGTTACATCTGCAAACTAAAATGTGCACGTGTACACTGATAAACGCATCTAAATGTGTATATTGTACACATACATGTGGAAAGTCATTTGAACTGTATGTGTCTAAATGCTGTATGCAAGTACTTTAGGGGTATATCTTCTGCTAAGACCCTGCGTTCATGCAGAAAATACGCATATGTCTGTGTGAATAAGCCGTAGGATGTGCTTTAAATTGAAAGTCAGTTTAACATAACACTACTGTTTTACACAAATAATATCTCAGTCTTTTTCGATCCATATGTCTCTAGCAGCTCGTAAGACTTCCCCCTCCTTCTCTTGCATGAAATCATACAAGAATAGATGAAACCTGACATCCCTTGGTATCCTACAAATGTGAATCTCTGCTTTAGGTGCCAGATGGTGCGCTACATATGGGATCTGCAACACCTATTAAAATTAAATAACATACCATCGAAAGAGAAAAAAAAGGTGCTGGAATGCATTATATAGTGGGTGTTCAGGGCATACGTCAATGCACATGTAGGCGGGGGCCTAACCAGTGTACCTGAGAATTGAGTAAACAAATTTGGATATATGACTTAAACCTTATATTGTAGAAATTGACTGTTTACAGTAATAAGACAATTTACAGCAATGGCACCACATATGTTAAAGGTCATACACTTCTTCAGACAGAAGAGGGCACTGTTTACCCACAAGCCATTTTCCAATAGTGACATTACACCAATAGCGCTACATAAGTTGTAGGTCATACACTTCCTCAGGCAGAAGAGGGCACTGTTTACTTACAAGGCACTTTACAATAGTAATATTACAGCAATTGCACAACATACCACAGAATGTCTAAGGGACGCTCCCCATGGAGCAGACTATAGCTTGTTCACAATGCGATTCCCTAATGTCCCTACAGATATTTGGCTGCCAGTGGAGTCTGTTCCACGAAGCTGACAGAAACACACCGTAAAGGGAAACCTACTCTTTCCCTCCTCAACAGGTACCTCTCCCTAATGCTACTCCTACTCTCGCCCTAACCAGCGAGGGCTTTGTCCCTATCTAACTCCCACTCTGTAGTCACAACAAATGGTGCAAAATTCCACTATTTATGGAACCCTCAGTCAAGCTGACTGCTCAAATCTCAGGGGACTTCAATATCCAATAGAATTGCTGTCCTCCCCAAGAAGGCTGCCTGGAGCCCAGAGCAGGAGATAATTATTCTTCAATGGGCTCCTGCCAGCCTGAAGAAACAGTACAATGCAACCATCAGGTTGGAGGAGATACTGCAAATGTAGACTCCACCCCCACAGGGGCCACGGAATAGACCCAGGGTTCTTTTCCCAGTAAGAGCCCTTTCACACTGAGGCGCTTGAAAACTGCCCAAAAAAAGATAAGCGCTTTTGCAGCACTTTTCAGGCGCGTTTGAGGCATTAGCTGTGCCCATTTTTTAAGGACGTGACTCAGAAACTGCTTCAAGAACTGTTTTTTTTTTTTAAAAGTCGCTTTTCTTAAAGCGGAGTTACGGCCTCAAAAACAACTTTGGCTCATCCGCTTGCTGAAAATCACCTAAAAAAAAATTGGATAATCCCGATTTTTTTTTTCATTTACTTACCTTGTTTTTGAAGAAAATATACTTACCTTCCTTCCACTTCCTCCCTCTGCGGGCTTTTGTTTGAGAGCAAGGTCACAGAGGGAGGGGCGGCTGCCTCCTCCTCTGTAGAGGTGCCATGCGGTCTGAGGAGGTTGTGCCGGAGGAGTGGTTGATGGGAGCTAAACCCAAAGGTCCAGGGAAGCTGACTGAGAGGGAAGACACAGGAGGTCCTGTTTCTGCAGTATCGTGAGTACAGGAACTTGTGTCAATGGGCCTGACCTGAGGGGGGCCACCCCTGCTCATAGGATAGTTAGTGGATGGGTATCAGCAGGAAGAGGGTGCTAGGGAGAGTGTCCTGAAGATAGGTGATCGTCCATCAAGTCTCCTTGTTAGAGAGAGTAAAGAAAACAAGAGACTGAACCTCATTCAATCCAGTGGCAGGGTGAATAAACAGCCTGGTTGTTCCATATCTATCAGCAGGGATTTGAAGATAGAAGTCCTCAAATGTTGTGAATAGTTCAACTTGTGTATCCCACTATTCCCTTCTCCTATACCAAATAACAACAAAAAAAAAAAAACAATAACCGTGTGTTGGTAACCAGGGGAGCCTGCAGAGTTAATATCCTGCAGTCCTTACGGGGGCAGTGCTACACATGCTTTGCCAGTTCATCACCTTTACCCTCAGCTTCTTTAGCAAGGCAGTGGTTTTCTTGGAGGTATGTTTGGGGTTGTTATGTTGGAATACTGCCCTGCTGCCCAGTCCCCGAACGGAGGGGATCATGCTCTGCTTCAGTATGTCACAGTACATGTTGGCATTCATGGTTCCCTCAAGGAACTGTAGCTCCCCAGTGCCAGCAGCACTCATGCAGCCCCAGACCATGACACTCTCACCACCATGCTTGACTGTAGGCAAGGCACACTTGTCTTTGTATTCCCCACCTGGTTGCCGCCACACATTCTTGACACCATCTGAATCAAATACGTTTATCTTGGTCTCATCAGACCACAGGACATGGTTCCAGTAATCCATGTCCTTAGTCTGCCTGTCTTCAGCAAACTGTTTGTGGGCTTTCTTGTGCATCATCTTTAGAAGAGGATTCCTTCTGGGACAACAGCCTTGCAGACCAATTTGATGCAGTGTGTGGCATATGGTCTGATCACTGACAGGCTGACCCCCAGGCCCCCACCCCTTCAACCTCTGCAGCAATGCTGGCAGCACTCATACGTCTATTTCCCAAAGACAACCTCTGAAGATGACGCTGAGCACGTGCACTCAACTTCTTTGGTCGACTATGGCAAGGCTTGTTCTGAGAGGAACCTGTCCTGTTAAAGAGCTGTATGGTCTTGGCCACTGTGCTGCAGCTCAGTTTCAGGGTCTTGGCAATCTTTTCATAGCCTAGGCCATCTTTATGTAGAGCACCAGGGAGGGAAAATGGCGAATTGGGCTCAATTTGGACATTTTCACTTAGGGGTGTACTCACTTTAGTTGCCAGCGTATTAAACATTAATGGCTGTGTGTTGAGTTATTTTGAGGGGACAGCAAATTTACACTGTTATACAAGCTGTACACTCACTACTTTACATTGTTGTCACATGAAAAGATATAATAAAATATTTACAAAAATGTGAGGGGTGTACTCACTTTTGTAAGATACTGTAAATACTTCAGTGCAGTTTCATGTAGGAAACTCTTGGCAATTGCCAGTTATGGAACTGCAGCTGTGCCGATTTGGGATTCATTAATGCATATTCAACTATTTGTAATCACTTTTCCGTTCACATGTTCACCTAATTGAGGTCTCAATTGTTTATTTGGGAGTAATTAAATGTAGAATGACCATTTCTTCTTCTCATTCTTTGTGAATTAGGCCCACAGTCACTCTTTTAGCTCAAACAGCAGTCTAGGGGTATGCTTTTCTGATGCTTTATTGTAAAACTTGGATAGGTTCAGGGCAAATATTGAACCAAGATGTTCAGCAACACTGTAGTTGTGAATTCCCTTTAGGTAAAACTGATGATATTGTAAGAGATTAAGCAACAGCAGTAATGTGACTAAAAAGTCTTTGCTTTCAGCAAAAAGTAGGCTGAACCCTGTACTAGCAACTTGAGGATGTTAAATTTTCTTTTAACCACTTTACCTCCGCTCACATGGAGGCTACTGCGGCAAAGTGCCGCGATCCCGTCCAGCGACGTAGACCTACGTCGCTGGACTCTGCCCCTTGTGGGCGGCGCTCGCGCGCCGCCGGAGGCTCGCTCCCACTGTGTTCATTCACAGCGGGAGTCGGGCCAGCGGAGGAGCAGCAGCGATTGCCGCTGCTCTGCCCCGATCGTCGGGGATCGAGTCTGGAGATCCGCCCGCTGTGTGTAAACACAGCGGGCGGATCTCCATAGTGACAGGGACTGACAGATCGGAGTGTTCAGCATAGCTGGACATCCGATCTGTCCTTCTGTCACACAGTCACCTCCCCCCCCACACGTCAGTAAGCACCAGGCATACATTAACCCCTCCCTCTCCAATAAAATTAACCCCTTCCCTGCCAGTGTCATTTTTACAGTAACAGTGCATATATATAGCACTGATTACTGCAGTAATGTCACTGGTACCCCCAAAAGTGTCAAAAATGTCAGTCAAGGGTCCGATCTGTCCGCCGCAATGTCGCAGTCCCGCAAAAAAAATCGCAGATCACCGCCATTACGCGTTAAAAAAAAAAACACCAAAAATGACAGAAATCTTTCCCTTAGTTAGTAAACGCAATAACTTTTGCGCAAACCAATCAAAATACGCTTATTGCGATTTTTTTTACTAAACATAGGTAGCAGAAAACAAATTGGCCAAAAATTTAAAAAAAATGTGATTTTTACATTTTTTTGGGGGGAATTTCATATAAAAAAATGTGAAAAATATTGTTATTTTTTCAAAATAAACGCTCTTTTTTTGTTTATAGCGCAAAAAGTAAAAATCGCACAGGTGATCAAATACCACCAAAAGAAAGCTCTGTTTGTGGGAAAAAAAGGACATCAATTTCGTTTGGGTACGGCGTCGCATGACCGCGCAATTGTCAGTTAAAGTCGCACAGCGCCGAATCGCAAAAAGTGGCCTGGACGGAAGACAGCAAAATCCTCCGGTGGTAAAGTGGTTAAAGGATAGCAGAAAAAAAAAAAAAAAAAAACTTTCTGGTTATCTTACACACCCCTTACCTTACCTCCTAATGGCTGTGTAAAAAAAAAAAAAAACACGTCTCCATTATTTCCTGGACATACCTTAGGATGTGAAAATGGAAGGCACCAGCTGACCTCATTAGCACACACCCTGCATTTGCCCTCCCTCCTTCCAGAAGATCACTACCACCCATCATCAGGTGCACATTTTTCCTATGCAATCAGTGAATACCATTCTCACTAAATACATAGCCATAGATAGTTCATTTGGCGAAGGCGAATTTGGTGTGCAGGAGCTGAACGATCAGATAACAGCCTATTTTAATAGAGCTGTAATATTGAAAACAGGAGAAGTATGTCCTGGGTTCTGTAAAGCTCACCATACACTATACAATTAGATTGTACAATCTTCTTAAGATCTACCACCAACTATGTATTGCAAGGACCTGCCTGATTGGATGCAGAGTGATTAGATAGATGGTGTGTCCTCATATTATATAGTTTCGTTAAATCTAAAGGAGATCGCATAAAGTTTGTACAATCAGTGTATGGTGTATTACCACCTTTCTACACCTAAATTACTTAGTTGCGCTTTAAGGGCCATTAATTTTTTATGGCACACCAAACACAGAAGCAAGTACACATTTTCCCACATGAAAAAAATTTGCAAAAAGTGCAGCAAATTACCGTAAAAAACATCCCATAAATTACTTTGCCACGTGTAGTGCAGCCCATTGAAATCAATGGGCTGCCCTATGTTTGTCATAGGAAAAACGAGTCAAACATTTTGCGCTCCCTCTATCTTAAGTGTGAATGGGGCCTGAAAGTGAAATTGGTGCATTTACACTTCTGCTCTAAGTCTCAGAGTATTTATACACACTCCCTGCCACCATCTGTGCACTTCTCCCCAGATATTGGCCAGGGCTGCATACATATTCAGCTGCTGATTAGACTCTCCCAGGCCACTATCTTCCAGAGTGGCGATTTTTGCTCTGAGGAAGAGGGTCCTCCCTCGAAACGCGTAAGCCACATCAGGTTTTGAGGACGCCATCACGCTATCCAGCAGTAGAGAAGTGTCCTGGAAGCGAGCGGTGCCCATTTCCTATATGCTTGTTCATATGCTACGTTTGTGAGTATATTGTACGCTACCCTTCTTTGATTTTAATAAACTTTTAAGTGGTAATGCACAAGGTCGGTGCGCCCTTCTCTTGTTGTTTTCTTGCACTATCTTCCAGAACCTTTCCTGACAGATAGGGGGAGGCAGTCAACCTTGCAGGCATGAAACACAGAACAGACCAAAGCAATCACACACAGCTCGCTGATTACAATGAACCAAGAACTAAATTTACCTACCCCAGCACCTGTCTAGGAGGGTGCTAAACAAGCTTTACCTGCCTACATGCATGTGGGTGCTTTATAAAACCCTAGGCATGTGACTGCATACAGCTGCCTCTTCTAATGCATCTCAATGTATGGCTGCAGGCAGGGGCGGTGGGTCCTGGAAATGTCATTACATGGGCTTTACATTTTGTACAGCCCCTGCATGGCTGTGTGCACAAAGCCTTACTCTCTTCCTTCATCTCCTTAGGCAGAACTATGACTTATATGCCATGAATGAGGGAGCTAATTTACATATTGAGGTCAAAGGGAAAGCAAGTGTAATTTATTACCACAGTATTTTTGCACAAATCTACAACATAGTCATGCAAGTGTATAGTTTTTTTTAACCTTTAAGTGCCTCTTTAGCACCAGCTTGTAAGAAAACAGCAGAGAGGTTGGCATGTGTTCTGGAGTGCCATTTAAAAATGGTTCTGCAGAAAACACACATGGGCAGCCAGTCATTTGACTGCTTAGATCACAGGCACAATGATGAGGAAGATTTGCTAAGACTGGAACAGACAGAATCTGGAGCAGCTGTGCATGACAACCAATCAGCTTCTTGCTTTAATTTTCAAAGCCTCCTCCTCCTTCTGTGTATGATTTTTACAATAATTCATGTTTGTATCTACAAAGCTTCATATTTTAAAGGTTTATATTTCAGTTTTGCATTGAGGGTTGTAGGCTAAATCACCTCTTGTCCTACTTTGACCACTTGTGCCAAGTTCCCAGCTTCGCCAATCTGCTATCACTTTTTCAAGGAGGCTCTTGGTGATTCGTTTGCATTTAAATGATGGTATGAGAATGTAGCTGAAAGAGTGAGACTCTGTAGCAGGAGGACGGAGCACAAAACCAAGGTATAGGTAGGTATTTGCTTTCCACAAGTGGTTAGCACTTCCGCCTAGCAGCACTAGGGTCATCAGTTCAAATCCCAACCAAGACACTACCTGTGGAGTTTGCACGTTTTCTCTCTGCCTGTGTGGATTTCATCCACCAAAGACAAGCTGCTAGGTAAATTGTCCTGTGTATGTATGAATGTGAGTTAGAGACCTTAGATTGTATGCTTTTGAGGGTAAGGACTGATATGAATGTACAATATAGATGTAAATTGATGGTGCTATATAAGTACCTGTAATCAATAAATATATGCTCCCCTGTGCTACTATGGGGTTGATTTACCAAAGGCAAATCCACTTTGCTTTGGAAGTGCAGTCACTGTAGATCTGAGGGGAAGGTCACGAAAACGTGATTTCTATTATCCAGGCCACAGGGTGCCAGACAGCCAGCCCCCCACCACCACAGGTAGGGCCGGACTGGCCTACCGGGATACCGGGAAATTTCCCGGTAGACCGGCAAGTCCCCC
This sequence comes from Pelophylax lessonae, assembly GCF_965119305.1. Classification (NCBI taxonomy): domain Eukaryota; kingdom Metazoa; phylum Chordata; class Amphibia; order Anura; family Ranidae; genus Pelophylax; species Pelophylax lessonae. The sequence goes on along the minus strand of NC_138769.1, from coordinate 394,363,633 downwards.
CTGCCTTGGTGCTGCAAACACCTGGAAAAAAAATGGCCGCGGCTGGCCCGACATGCGCTCTGCGCATGCGCCGCCGCCGATCGGGAAAACCTGTACATGTTCGGCTATTCCCGTGCAGGCGGCGCATGCGCGGTGACGTGTTGGCGCCGGGCGGCACCATTTTTAAATGTAAGGCTCCTTTGGTCCACAAGGTAAGCGATTCTCCTGTACCATGACTGCACCACTGCATCTCCTGCACTATGCCTGCAGCCCTGCATCTCTTGTACCATGCCCACAGCCCCTGCACCATGCCGGCAACCCTGCATCTCCTGTACTATGCCCACAGCCCTGCATCTCCTGTACCATGTCTGCAGCCCTTGCAGCATGCCCACAGCCCCTGCATCTCCTGTACCATGACCACAGCCCCTGCACTATGTCTGCAGCCCCTGCATCTCCTGCACCATGCCTGCAACCCCTGCATCTCCTGTACCATGTCCGCAGCCCCTGCATCTCCTGCACCATACCTGCAACCCCTGCATCTCCTGCATCATGTCCGCAGCCTCTGCATCTCCTGTACCATGTCCGCAGCCCCTGCATCTCCTGTACCATGCCCGCAGCCCCTGCATCTCCAGTACCATGCCCACATCCTCTGCATCTACTGTACCATGCTTGCAGTCTCTGAGATCTCCTGCACCATGCCCACAGCCCCTGCATCTCCTGCACCATGCCCGCAGCCCCTGAATCTCCTGCACCATGTCCGCAGCCCCTGCCTCTCCTGTACCATGCCCCCAGCCCCGGCATCTCCCGAACCATGCCCGCAGCCTCTGACATCTACTGCACCATGCCCGCAGCCCCTGAATCTCCTGGACCATGCCCGCAGCCCCTGCATCACCTGCACCATGCCCGCAGCCCCTGCATCTCCTGCACCATGCCCGCAGCCCCTGCATCTCCTGTACCATGTCCGCAGCCCCTGCATCTCCTGTACTATGTCCGCAGCCACTGCATCTCCTGCTCCATGCCCGCAGCCCCTACATCTCCTGCACCATGCCCGCAGCCCCTGCATCTCCTGCACCATGCCCACAGCCCCTGCATTTCCTGCACCATGTCTGCAGCCTCTGACATCTCCTGTACCATGTCTGCAGCCTCTGACATCTCCTGTACCATGTCTGCAGCCTCTGACATCTCCTGTACCATGTCCGTAGCCCCTGCATCTCCTGTATCATGTCTGCAGCCTCTGACATCTCCTGTACCATGCCCACACCCCCTGACATCTCCTGCACCATGTCCGCAGCCTCTGACATCTCCTGTACCATGTCCACAGCCTCTGCATCTCCTGTATCATGTCCGCAGCCTCTGACATCTCCTGTACCATGTCCGCACAGCCCCTGACATCTCCTGTACCATGTCCGCAGCCTCTGCATCTCCTGTATCATGTCCGCATTTTTACCACTTTTAACCGGAATTTGCTTATATATATACATATACCTATATATACAGTGCAGTGCGAAAGTATTCAGCCCCCTTGAACTTTTCGACCTTTTGCCACATTTCAGGCTTCAAACATAAAGATATAAAACTGTAATTATTTCTGAATAATCAACAACAAGTGGGACACAATCATGAAGTGGAACGAAATTTATTGGATATTTCAAACTTTGTTAACAAATAAAAAACTGAAAAATTGGGCGTGCAAAATTATTCAGCCCCTTTACTTTCAGTGCAGCAAACTCTTTCCAGAAGTTCAGTGAGGATCTCTGAATGATCCAATGTTGACCTAAATGACTAATGATGGTAAATAGAATCCACCTGTGTGTAATCAAGTCTCCGTATAAGTGCACCTGCACTGTGATAGTCTCAGAGGTTCGTTTAAAGCGCAGAGAGCATCATGAAAAACAAGGAACACACCAGGCAGGTCCGAGATACTGTTGTGGAGAAGTTTAAAGCTGGATTTGGATACAAAAAGATATCCCATGCTTTAAACCCCAAGGAGCACTGTGCAAGCGATAATATTGAAATGGAAGGAGTATCAGACCACTGCAAATCTACGAAGACCTGGCCGTCCCTCTAAACTTTCAGCTTATACAAGGAGAAGACTGACCAGAGATGCAGCCAAGGGGCCCATGATCACTCTGGATGAACTGCAGAGATCTACAGCTGAGGTGGGAGACTCTGTCCATAGGACAACAATCAGTCGTATACTGCACAAATCTGGCCTTTATGGAAGAGTGGCAAGAAGAAAGACATTTCTTAAAGATATCCATAAAAAGTGTCGTTTAAAGTTTGCCACAAGCCACCTGGGAGACACACCAAACATGTGGAAGAAGGTGCTCTGGTCAGATGAAACCAAAATCGAACTTTTTGGCAACAATGCAAAACGTTATGTTTGGCGTAAAAGCAACACAGCTCATCACCCAGCAGGGACAGGGAAGATGGTTAAAATTGATGGGAAGATGGATGGAGCCAAATACAGGACCATTCTGGAAGAAAACCTGATGGAGTCTGCAAAAGACCTGAGACTGGGACGGAGATTTGTCTTCCAACAAGACAATGATCCAAAACATAAAGCAAAATCTACAATGGAATGGTTCACAAATAAACATATCCAGGTGTTAGAATGGCCAAGTCAAGGTCCAGACCTGAATCCAATCGAGAATCTGTGTAAAGAACTGAAAACTGCTGTTCACAAACGCTCTCCATCCAACCTCACTGAGCTTGAGCTGTTTTGCAAGGAGGAATGGGAAAAAATTTCAGTCTCTCGATGTGCAAAACTGATAGAGACATACCCCAAGCGACTTACAGCTGTAATCGCAGCAAAAGGTGGCGCTATCTATCTATCTATCCATATATATATATATATATATATATATATATATATATATATATATAAGCACTACATGCTTTCATATCTGTCTTATCTATATATATAATACACTCTTTGAATGTGCTTTAAAATGCGTGGTTTTCCCTTTTATGAACATAATGGCGCTATGCTGTTGGGTCGGTATAATAATGCTATGGGGCTGGTATGAAATGTTTTCCAGGGCTGAATTTTATTCCCAGTCCGGCCCTGACCACAGGGTGCCAGAAAGCCAGCCACCCACCACAGGGTGCCAGACAGCCACCCACCACAGGGTGCCAGACAGACAGCCAGCCACCCACCCACCACAGGGTGCCAGCCAACCAGCCACCCACCCACCACAGGGTGCCAGCTAGCCAGTCAGCCAACACAGGGTGCCAGACAGCCAGCCACCCACCACAGCATGTCAGACAACCAGCCACCCAACACAGGGTGCCAGACAGCCAGCCACCCACCACAGGGTGCCAAACAGCCAGCCACCCACCCACCACAGGGTGCCAGCCAGCCATTCACTACAGGGTGCCAGCAAGCCAGACACCCACCACAGGGTGCCAGACAGCCACCCACCCACCACAAGGTGCCAGACAGCCAGCCACCCACCACAGTTAGCCAGACAGCCAGTCACCTACCCCAGGGTGCCAGCCAGCCTGCCATCCACCACAGGGTGCCAGCAAGCCAGCCACCCACCACAGGGTGCCAGGCAGCCAGCCACCCACCATAGGGTGCCAGCAAGCCAGCCATTAAACATTAAACAAAAATTAACATGTTCAGTACCAGATTTGTGTCAAAAACTGTCTTTATTTTTCAAAACTTTAAATGTACAAAATATCGGCCCATATCGGCCGATACCGATACTTCGTGACCAAAATATCGGTATCGGCCCTGGGTCTATCCCTAATAGGTATTTCACTGAAAGTGGGCGCAGCAAGGCTGAACATCCCACAAGAAGTTCAAACTAGCCCCAGGTTATGCCCTGACACATTAGACATTCCCAGGAATTTCCACATTGCCAGCCCAGGCCTGGAAGTTATTTAAAAATCGTTCCTTTCTGATGCACTTAGGTCCCATTAGAATAAATAACTGCCCTCAAATGCTTGCATTGTGTATCCTTTCTTGGCTGTTCAACTCTTTTTCCTTTACTTGCAGTTTTAATTTACATAACTATTTATTGCCACAAAAATAAAAATGTAAGCTAAATGACAGACAGTACATATTTTTTTCCCCCACTCAACTGAAATAAAAAGTAAAAATGCAGCAACCTTAATAAGATGCATTTTTCAGTTACACCTAGAGCAACATGTGTTGCCCACATGTAGCCCTGGAAAACAAGCCACAATTCCTTTTCACACAAGCAAAAACACATTTACAAATGTATTCGGTTTAACTCCTTCCCGATGCCTCCTAGCAGCCCTTTAAGTGGGTCTTAACTTTGAGAAGCCAGACAGACTTCCCGATCACGTGATTGGCTTTCATAGTGATCACATGATCAGCAGCCTGTTTTGCTATCGCCCAATGATAAACAAAGACTAGGAGCTGTCTGTGAGAGCTCTGTCACTGTGCTGGGAGCACGCAGTGACCACACTCTCAGCAGAGAAACCTCAGAGCTCCATTGATGCATATGCATTACAAGGTCAGTAGAAGGTTAAAGTGGACCTTCACCCTTTAACCACTTTATGACCGCCCACCACAGATTTACTGCAGCGGGCAGCCGCTCCTGGGCGAACCGACGTAGCTCTACATCGCTCGCTATCAGGAGGCTAGGGGGCATGCTCCAATTGCCGCCTGACACCGGCGATCTCTCCCCGCTGGCAGAGAAGGACGGTCGGCTGATGTAAACACATCCGTCCGTCCTTCTCCCTGCAATGATCACAGAGATCATGTCTCTATAGTCATCTCACAAGCCCAACCCCCCCACAGTTAGAATCACTCCCCTAGGCTTACATTTAACCCCTTGATCACCAACAGGGTTAACCCCTTCCCTGCCAATGGCATTATTACAGTAACAGTGCATATTTGTAGCACTGATTATTGTAGTAATGTCACAGGTACCCCCAAAAGTGTCAAATATGTCAGTTAGGGATCCGATCTGTCCGCTGCAATGTCACAGTCCCGCAAAAAATCGCAGATTGCCACCATTACTAGTAAAAAAAAAAAAAAAAAAAACCTAATAAAAATGACAAATCTATCCCCTAGTTTGTAGACGCAATAACTTTTGCGCAAACCAATCAAAATACGCTTATTGTGATTTTTTTTTTTTACCAAAAATATGTAGCAGAAAACAAATTGGCCTAAAATGTTAAAATAATTTGATTTTTTAATTTTTTTGGGGGGGATATTATATAGCAGAATGTGAAAAATATTGTTTTTTTCAAAATTGTCGCTCTTTATTTGTTTATAGCGCAAAAAATAAAAATCCCACAGGAGATCAAATACCACCAAAAGAAAGCTCTATTTGTGGAAAAAAAATATGTCAATTTTATTTGGGTACAGCGTCGCAGGACTGCGCAATTGTCCATTAAAGTAACGCAGTGCTGAATCGCAAAATAGGAACTGGTCATTAAGCAGAAAAATCTTCCGGTCTTAAAGTGGTTAACATAATTTATTTTCACCAGTCTTTTCTCCCTTTCCTTCACAAGTAGATATTTTTTTTCTTTTTTAAGGTTTACAGCACTAGGATCTTTGGTTTGAATCCCAGTCATTACAATACCTACACAGATTTTGTGTGTTCTCCCTGTGCCTGTGTGGGTTTTCTCCGGGTACTCTGGTTTCCTCCCACACTCCAAAGACATGCTGGTAGGCTAATTGGCCCTAGTATGTGCATGTATAAATGTGAGTCAGGGACCTTGGATTGTAATCTCTTTGAGAGTAGTGACTGATGTGAATGTATATTAAATTTTACCCAAAAAAGACCAAATTATGTTGGACTTTACTGGTACCAGAGAGGAACAGCCAAATGTTTTATTACAAAATAATATTTAAAGACATTCATAAAACCATGAAAAAATACTCGATAACGATATAGGCCATATAGTAGGACCACAAAAGTAAATCTTTGCTATATGTTCCAAAAGGTCGACGCGTTTCCCATCTAACCCATCCTTCATCCTCTGGACTTTGTTGTCTTGGTCGCAAAGAACATTGGCCTATCCAAAAGAGAAGGTACAATATTCAATTCATTTAGTAGGGAATCAAGATAATAAATGAGGTACCCTTTAAAAAAAGCCTACTTTCTTTACATGTATAATAAATATGTAAAGGGCTGCATAAATTGACAGCACTGTTATAAGTACCTGTAATAAATAAATAAAATAAATAAAAATATTTGATGGAAATTGGGTGGAGAATTATTATCTGTCTATACAACACTGGCACAATCCCCTGTAAATTAAATACAAAAATGGGCCAAGTCTGACAGGGAATTAGGAAAGAAGGGAACCCTTAAGAAAAAGAGGGGGGAGGGGAAAAGGCGGGGGAGGGGAAGGGTGAAGAAAGGAAAAGAGGGACAAATCCCAGCAGACAAGAAGAAATGGGGATTTAAATGTGCCCAAAATATTAAGAAAAAGCAAGTCTAAAAATATATATAAATTTATTGAAACAAATAAATGATTAAAAACCAGACACTGAAGTACAACCTATCAATGGTGTATCTACATGGCATAACACATCCTTCTGTGCAAATATACGCATATCTCAGACAGATGCAAAAAAAAAAAAAAGTCTGCGATCATTGGCAGTTGGGCCTGGGCAGAAAAAGTGGGTATGGAAACCCCTAAAGACAGTCTTTACCCATGGGAAGGAAAAAAATAAGAAAAAATTTCCTTCAAACAATAAACAACAGTAACCCCTCAAGCCACAATCATATTTGTAAAAAATCACATTGACCCAAGAACCGTATCCAATATGAGAGGTTCCTGTATCGAAATTTAGTCAATCCTACAACTGCCCAGGCCAACAGGGAACCGGCCCGCTCTATGCATCTGCTAGGAAGGCTGGTATTTAAATAAAAATATTTCTTGTTCTAGTATCTAATAGCAGCCATTGAACACAGCACTACATCTCCATTAGCCTACAATTAAAGCCTAAGTTTAGTCAAAAGAGGTTTTAAAAAAATCAGCACAAGGGACAGTACTTACAGTCAATGTATCCCTTGTGCTGACAAATTTAGATGAAATCTTCCCCCCCGATCCTCCCTCTATACCCACCGCTGTAATCTTTCACTGCGGCAGGGGTTAATAGAGCTGAGGGACTTGTCATATGTGCTCATCAGGAGTGCCATATTTGTCCACCCTTTCTACCCATTCATAGGGAAAGCTTTACTATTAAATGTTCACTCACAGAAGCCCTGCTGTTGATAATTTAAACAAAAAAATCTAGATTTAATAACATCACCATCATATGCCAACAGACTTTACTGGTGGGATTGTTCTAGAAGTGTAGATATGGTTGGGGCAAAAAAGGAGCACCCTACTGGTATAAAGAACCATTGCACATGGAATTGAAGACACTGTGTCAGCAATCCCATTTTGGGCTTCTAATGGCAAAAAATAGTGCATTCAAATGCATTAAAGCTGCATCTGTATTCCCTTTAACATGCATGGGGAGAAAAGTGGTTCTGACATGATCATAAGCTTGTATACACACCCTCTTTGACTTAGCCTGGCAAGTTGCAACACTGTTGTCTATAAAGAATATGGAAAAATGATGAGTGCTTGAAAAGCACCCCTAAGTCATCTTCCATACATTCCAGCTTATTGTCAAAAAAATTATTTTAACATTTAAATCATTTTATAGACTTATACTGAATTGTTTATAATGGACAAGATGGTAATAATTGCTGTGACAAGATCCTTCAAGCTGTACATATCAAAATAATGCAACTTGACTACCCTCTACTGGTGTTTTAGGGTAATTCAATGCATTTATAATCAAAAAAGAAGAATATCATTCGTTATAACCAACTTCCATCTCAAAATGTTGTTAACCTAGCTGTCAAGTATTCCATCTTGATTCAATGGGTTTGATTTACTAAATGCAAATTGGCTGTTCTTTTTGGCAGGTAAGCTGCACTTTGCAAGAGAGTTTTCCCTACAGCTTAGTGAATGTGGTGAAATTTTCCTTTTTCAAAGCATACCCAATCACAAGCAAGGAAAATAAAAAACAGACTTCTTTTTGCACATGATTGGATGACAGAAGCCAGGACCCCTCCCCCTCATTCACTAAAGGGATTGTAAATGAGAATTTTTTTTTTTTTAGAAATAACAAACATGCTATACTTACCTGCTCTGTGTAATTGTTTTGCACAGAGCAGCCCCAATCCTCCTTATAGCTGCTTGCTATGGGGGCACCCATATGTGCTTACTCCTGAGCCAGCTCTGTGTGTTTATAAGGCACACAGAGAGTGGCTCGCCCCCACCCCCTGCTCCCTCCTCACTGTCTGTGATTGATAGCCAATGGCTCCCGCTGCTGTGTCTGAGCCAATGAGGAGAGAGAGAGAGCTGAGAGAGTCTCTGCTCTCATGTACATTGGTGGATCGAGATTGGGCTCAGGTAAATATAAGGGGGGCTGGAGCGAGCTGCTTGCAGAAGGTTTCTTTTTAACCTCAAAGTGATTGCAAACGATCACCTTGTAAAACAGCCCAATCAGTTTAAATAAGAAATGAAAGGCAAAACATTTTTGCATAGATATGAAAAAAAAAATGTAAATACCCTTTTACCTTTTTTATAGGTGATCACATTCCCTTTGTTCTCAGCTGCATAAGAGCTGGGGGGAGGAGAAGCAGCAGCACACTGAGTATCCCAGTGAATGCCTGTGCAAGAGGGTTGAGGGGGCGGGGGTTAAACGTGTCAGAACAAGTCTGATCATTGTAGAAGAGTACACGGTGTTATCAGCACAGCTAGAGAACTGACCACAGTGACCACACTTGCTCAGTGTGGTCAGTTTTTAATAGGAAAGTAAGGGGACTAGAAGGAACACAGGGATTTCACACAAAGGAAGCATACAAAGAGAACAGGATACGTTCTCATACAAGTACATGGTACAGCAGGCACATAACAGGAATATGCAGTGTTGGAGTAACAAACACTTTAATGCAGAAAATGTATTAACCACTTGCTTACTGGGCACATATACCCCCTTCCTGCCCAGGTCAATTTTCAGCTTTTAGTGCTGTCACACTTTGAATGACAATTGAACGGTCATGCTACACTGTACCCATATAACATTTTTTTTTTTTTTTTTCACACAAATAGAGATTTGTTTTACTCGTTTTTAATCACCACTGGATTTTTATTTTTTTTTTGCTAAACAAACAAAAAAAAGACAGAGAATTTGAAAAATTTTGAAAAAAAAAAAAAAGCAGTTTTCAAAGCTTGTTCAAAAATTTTGCAAACAGGTAATTTTTCTTTGACATTGATGTGCGCTGATGAGGCTGAACTGATGGGCACTGATAGGCTGATAGGCTGCACTGATAAGACAGCACTGATGGGCACTGATAGGCTGCACTGATAAGGCAGCACTGCTGGGCACTGATAGGCTGCACTGATAAGGCAGCACTGATGGCCACTGAAAGGTGGCACTGATGAGGCAGTATGCGATGCATACTAGCTCATTATGCCTTTGTCTTACAGGGTTTTGTGTTTTTTTAATGAGTTTACAACCTCTTTAACCGCTTGCCGACATATATATACGTCACTAGCCTGTGAGGCTCTGGTGAGCGAGCGCGCGCCGGCGGCGGCACGCTCCCGCGCGGTCACGGACCCCCCCGCACGTGTGACCGGCGGACCCGATGTCCACCGCTCACTCTGCGATCGTCGGGGGAGAGGGAGAAAGGCAGGCAGCTTGTGTAAACAAGCTGCCTGTCATTCTCCCCTGTGTAGAAACACTGATCATACGGTTCTACTATGTAGGACCGTTGATCAGTGTTCCTAAAGCTCAAGCCACAGCCAATCACAGTTAGAATCACGCCCCTAGGGACACACACAGCCCCTCCCTCTCAAATAAAGTTAACCCCTTCATTGCCGGTGTAATTTTACATAACAGTGCATATATATAGCACTGATTACTGTAGAAATGTCACTGGTAACCCCAAAAGTGTCAAAAATGTCAGTCAAGGGTCCGATCTGTCCGCCCCAATGTCGCAGTACCGCAAAAAAAATCGCAGATCGCCGCCATTACGCGTTAAAAAAAAAAAAACAAAAACGACAAAAATCTTTCCCTTTGTTAGTAAACGAGATAACTTTTGCGCAAACCAATCAAAATACGCTTTTTGTGATTTTTTTTGCCAAACATATGTAGCATAAAACAAATTGGCCGAAAATGTTAAAAAATTTAGATTTTTACTTTTTTTTGGGGGGGAATTTCATATAAAAAAAATGTGAAAAATATTGTTATTTTTGCAAAATTGACGCTCTTTTTTTGTTTATATCGCGTGATCAAAAAAAAAATCGCACAGGTGATCAAATACCACCAAAAGAAAGCTCTGTTTGTGGGAAAAAAAGGACGTCAAATTCGTTTAGGTACAGCGTCGCACGACCGCGCAATTGTCCGTTAAAGTCACGCAGTGCCGAATCGCAAAATACCCCCTGGTCTTTTAGCAGCCAAATCCTCCGGGGCTTAAGTGGTTAAAATTGCATGTAAACCCACATTTTTTTTCAGCATGTTTGGCATCCTATTCCACTGTATGCTGGTTTCTTAAAACAGAACTTTACATCAGAAAAAAAAAATGTTGCAAGCAGGGAGGCTTTTTATTGCAGAGGAGATGTTACAAATCAGGCATTTAACACTATGATCAGGACCTTTATTTTAGCCACGTCCCTGTCATTTTTAAATCTCAATGGACTCAACTGAAATGGTCACTTTGTTAGTATTCCTATCCTGGAATGTTAGCATTGTAAATTGAGCCCTATGTCTCCTTTTGAAAAAAAAAAAAAAACTTCTTTCCTTCCTGTTCACAAACCTCTTTAGAATGTACACTGAACTGCACATGTGGGAATGGGAACCTTCTAACTACTGCAGATGTAAATTATCATTACGTTTAAAGGGAATCTGTTAAGATGAAAATATGGGAATTGCCGATGCTGAATGTTTCCTCATAATGACACTAAGCCCCCGTTCACATTGGAGTGATTTGACATGCGATTTGACAGGTAAAAATGCATGTCAAATCGCAGCCTATTGCTGACAATAGCACTGTCCCAATTTTCAAAAGTAGTTTCTGCACTACTTTTGGCCACTTCGGGGACAAGTTCAATAGATATCTGTGCATGAACCCGCACAGATGTCTTTCAAGTCGGACTGAAATGTGGCTTTAAAATTGTGCGAGTTCAGATGAAGTTGAGCGATTTCAAAGCCGCATTCAAAGTGAACGAGGGCTAAATGCTGGTTTAAAAAGGAAGAAATCTATTCAAACATGTATTCTTATAGTGGTTGTAAAGCCTCAAGGTTTTTCACCTTAACGCAATCTATGCATTAAGGTGAAAAACCTTTTGTGCTGCAACTACCCCCAGACCCCCCTTTTTCTTACCTGAGCCTGATCCAATTCTGCAATGTGCACAAGCTCAGTGGCTCCCGCTGCTGTCTCTCTTCTCATTGGACAGATGGATAGCAGCGTGAGCGATTGGCTGCCGCTGCTGTCAATCAAATCCGGTAAAACAGGGTTGGTGGCAGGGTCAAGTCCCGCTGTCTGTGTCAATGGGTGCAGCAGCGGGACCCAGGAGTGGGCCTGCACCAGTTCCCCCTGGGAAAGCGGCTTTCCGTGGGGGCACCCAATGAAGAGGAGGGGCCTGGAGTGCTGGTGGGGGACCCCAGAAGAAGATCAGGACTGCTCTGTGCAAAACTATTGCACAGAGCAGGTAAGCATTGGCATGTTTGTTTGTTTTTTATTTAAAAAAACAAACAACCCAAGGTTTACAACCACTAAGTGCCGGTTCACACTATTGCGATGCGGGAACACTGCGAATCTACTGCGTGTTCCCGCATCGCATTCGCAGCACAGGCAGTTCACACTACCAAATGCGATACGCTGGGGGTGTCAATTCAAGGTTAACGACAAACCCAGATCAGATCACATATCGCAGTGCGATTTGACAGTTCGCACAGAAATCGGATCGCACTAGTGTGAACCACCACGCGATCCGATTCTGCTGCAGACCAAAAAAAGGGTCCTGTGCATGTTCATTGCGATTGCGGTGTGAATTCAGCCATACAAACTGTATGGCTGAACTCGCACCGCACAGACATCACATGTGATTTTAGTAACAGTGCGCTCCGAATTACATGCGATGTCTGTGATCACATAAGTGTGAACCGGCACTCAAACTTAAAAAAGTGATTTCTGTTGCTATCTGCCTTCTTCTAATCTCCAAATTCCTATTTTTTTGCCGCTGTGATCTGACTTTCTATTAGAGGGTGGCCACATTCATTCTCTATGGATCTACTGTATGAAAGAACGTAGTCACCCTGCCTTGCTTGCTCCCAAGGTGGACTAGGGACTATAGACTTGAATGTGCATAGTGCAACTATCGTGCGCTGCTCATTCAAAGCAAACAGAACTGACAGGGAAAAGGATTGGTTTGGGAGCTCACAGAAGACATTACAAGGAGGCAGAAAAACACAGCAAGAAACAATTTACAATAATAAATTACTACGGGGCTACTAAGTAGTGGATGTGTATGGATTATTTATGAAAAATAAGGATATGGTTTAGTGTCACTTTAACCACTTGCCGACCGCCCCACGCAGTTTTACTGCAGCAGGGCGACTCGGTTGCGCATAATCGCGTAGATCTATCTGTTTACGTGCACGCGGTTTCGGCGGCGCGGAGCCATATGCGCGCTGCCGGAGAAGCGCTCCCGTTCGGATTAGACACAGCGGAAGGCAGGCCGAGGGAGGATCGGGCTCGATCGCTGCCGATCTTCGGCAATACTGATAGGAGAGCCGTCTGAAATGTAAACAAGGCAAGACGGCTCTTCTGTCAGAGAGGCAGGGAAAGATCGCGTGATTCAGCTAAGCTGAATCATAGATCTCTCTCTGCCTCTGTTCAATCCATCCCCCACACAGTTATAAAGCACAAATAGGGAACACATTTAACCCCTTGATCACCCCCAGTGTTAACCCCTTCCCTGCCAGTGTAATTTATACAGTAACAGTGCATATTATTTAGCACTGATCACTGTATTAATGTCACTGGTCCCCAAAAAGTGTCAACTTAGTGTCACATTTTTCTGCCGCAATGTCGCAGTCCTGATAAAAATCGCTGATCGCTGCCATTACTAATAAAAAAATAAAAAGTCCATAAATCTCTCCCGTAGTTTTTAAACGCTATAACTTTTGCGCAAACCAATTATTATATGCTTTTTGGGATTTTTTTTTTTTTTATACCAAAAATATGTAGCAGAATACAAATTGGCCTAAACTGATAAAAAAAAATAGATTTTAAATTTTTTTTATTGGGAATGTTTTATAGCAGAAAGCAGAAAATATTGGTGTTTTTTAAAAATTGACGCTCTTTTTGTGTTTATAGCGCAAAAACAAAAAAAACATAGAGGTGGTCAAGTACCACCAAAAGAAAGCTCTATTTGTGGGAAGAAAAGGACATAAATTGTTTTTGGGTACAGCACCACATGGCCGCGCAATTGTCAGTTAAAACAATGCAGTGCCAATTCGCAAAAAATGGCCACGTCATTAAGGGGGTAAAACCTTCCGGGGCTGAAGTGGTTATTTGATACTTAAGAATCTTTATCTACCTCACTACTTATTGGGGTTGATCTACTAAAGGCAAAAAACTGTGCACCTTGCAAAGGGCAATTGCTCCAGAGCTTAGTAAATAAGCAGAAGCTCTGCTGTCTTCCATCATCCAATTATGTGCAAGCAAAAGTGATGTGCTTTTTTTATTTTCCTTGCACGTGATTGGGTATTCTCTGCAAAGTATAGCCTTACCTCATTTACTAAGCTCTGGAGCAACAGCACTTGCAGAGGGCAACTGCACTTTGCAAAGTGCACGGTCTATTTGCCTTTAGTAAATCAACCCCATTGAGTCACTGATCCAGAATGTGTATGTGCATATCACATGTCATGAGACCAAATATTCACTCAGATATACAGTACAGTATATGTCATTGAGCAGCTTCCCCAGTTTTATTGTTCACATGCACAGCATATATTGGGCACACTGCATTTATGTGTTAGGCCCCATTCACACTGAGCTGAACGTTTCTGGTCTGTTTTGTGTGTTTTGTTATTTTTTTAGCATTCTTGCACTCTGCACATATAAATGATTTTTTTTTTTTAAAGTACTTTTACACAATAGATAGTTAATGACCGAGCAAGAAAACATGCAAAAAATGTGCATACAAATATTTTCACATATTTTTCAGGCATTGATGTCCATTGGTGGGAAAACACACAACTTGGTCCTAAAAATCGTTTTTTCAATTAATGAACTTCAAGGAACCCTACGCTCAGGAACGGGCACCTTTGGTTATAATTAAACCCTTGCGGCAAGCCTTGAAGCACTTTTGGTGGAGCACCACAAATCAGTTGGAGCAGCCAATAACCTATACAAACAATACAAAAACTTAACAATACAAAAACATTACAAAAAATACAAAAACAATCTTAATACAAACAGGACTGTACTGGGCCCAGTGTGTTTGGGAAGAAAAAAGACTGAGGTCACCAAATGCTTTTGACTATATTGTCTGGAAGAAGGTCAATCCTAATTGTTTTTTATGAAATTACACTTATTCTTTAATGCAAAGTTTTGTGGTCCTGTAAAACTGGCTTTCTGGAATGCCTTCTGGAATGCTGTTTAACTACTTGAGTCCTGGTACCTTTTACCTACACCCAGTCCCAGGGCTTTCTTTTTTAGGTTTTGGACAAGTGACTGATTATCTTATAATTGCTGCTTAGTTTTTCAGTCTCTTAGCCAGACTTGACATTGTTTTATGGGGACAGATAGTACTTATATTAATACTGTACTTTAAATTGTATATGTATTTTTTTATAAATGATAGAAAAATCACCTTGAGAAAAATGTGAAAATTATGAAAAAAGATGGTGATTTTAACAACATAAAAAATGTAAAAGATGAGGCACGGTGTTTTTTTCTAAAATAAATGTTGGTAATTTGCCTGGAATCAAACAATACCAAATTTTCTTGTTTTTTCCAAGTTATGGGGCAACTATATAGTCTAGAAACATTGTTGTAGATATTAAATTTAATTTACAAAGCTATTTGTCCTCACTCTGTGAAAATACAACATATGCCCTATCTTTGAAAATACATTTCAAATTGCACCATTTTGAACAGCAAACAGTCTGAAGTGTTACAACCGGGTTTGGACCTTTGTAATTGTTATTTTTATTATGAAATGATATATAAATATGAAATTAAATTAAAAGTTGTTGTTTCTAGTTGTTTTTCTTTTTTCATTTTCTTATGTATAGTTGATGATGCTGTAAAATATGGATTTTTCCTACAGCTTCACGGGACACAGAGCCATATTCATTACCATATGGGTTATACGCCACCTATAGGTGAATGGACACTGGCATCCAATCAGATAGGAAGTCCCCCCATATAATCCCTCCTACACAGGAAGTACCTTAGTTTTGTAGCAAGCAATAAACATCCCATACAAGAGGGGAGGGACCTCTGTGTCCCCTGATGTACTCCAAGAAATGGATTTTACAGGCAAGGTGTAGGAAAACGTATTATTACTCACTGCGCATGTCCCTAAATGGTGAATGTACTGTGTTGAAAAAATAAATATAAAGTGGAATAAGAATGATACCAAATATATTGGTGTGATTAGTGTGTGTGGTTAAATAGTGGCTGTAGGATTGCTGCTGTGGACGACCCTAAGGTATGGTAAGAAGTATTGGTAATATGAGGAATATTACTCACAGCGCATGTCCTTCTAGTGAATAAAATCAATATTGTAATGAGACAATCTGTTATCTCCTAATCCCTGTGTTAATTGCAGCGCACTTATCTGTACCTGTGGAACAGATTAAAGTGCAAGTGCTATACTGGGTGTGACTTTGCACGAAAATATTGGCATCTTCACCCTAAGGGGTCAGCCACAGCAGCAATCCCACCTTTTAACAGTATTGGCGCAAGTGTTTCTCATACACACACAAGCTGTAGGAAAAGTCCATATTTCTTTATCGTACATCACGGGACACAGAGCCTTCTGCGGCTCGCCTGGGTCTCCTGTCCCACCGGGAGACCCGGGCAACCAGCCTGCACGGCCGATGAAGACACGATCAAAGGCGCATTCAGCTCTGATCGGGTCTCCATGCAAATACCCGGAAGTGATGCCACGAGTGATATCACTTCCGGGTACTGTCTGGCGCCAGATTAAAAAGAATTACAGCATTCAAAACAGCCAAACTTGGCGTTTTGAATGCTTTTAAGTGCAGAGGAGGGGTTTGGGGTCTTTTAGACCCCCAGATCCCTCCACAAAAGTACCTGTCAAAAAAAATGTACAAAAATATCGGCCAATATCGGCCAATACCAATATGCATTGGCCAAAATATAGGTATCGATATATCCATAACCCCAGTGGATCTACATGGAGTCCTTATCCTGTGCCCCACTGTCCATAGACGCGCTAATGTGTTCTACATTATCCCACCCCATAGGGTGCTAATAAGGGGGAGAGCAGGCTCTCCTGTACTAGGCCCTGGGCCCAGTAGTTCAACAGGGAACAAAGGGGAAGGGGGGGACTTTTTATTTTCTGAAGGGCTCATGTTGAGTGCTCCCCATGGGCAGCAGCTCCCTGTAAGTAAAGTTCCTTGGGCCCCATCAGTTCTGCGGGGAGGGGTTCCAGGTGAAGAGAGGGGACTCTTGTCTTTATTTCAAGCACAGGCAGAGTAATCTGGGGTGCTGCGGATTCTCACAATTTTGCACACATGTCTAAAAAATTATTTTTATCGAATTCTACATTTTTCTTGAAAACCAATAAACATATTGAAACAGAAAAAATAATTTTAGGCCTGGAAATTACTCCCAAACATTATATATTATCTGAAAGTAGACATCCTGGAGAATATAATGGTAGAAGTTCCAATGTTTATCAGGCAAAAAATTTCAGCGCAAAGTATACACTAAAATCAATTTTAGGGCACACTAATTCAAAATATTATCAATTTTTTTGGGTAAAATTCAAAATAAGAGGTTGTGCTAAGTAAATAGATATACAATATGTCAAACCTTAACCACTTGTCGACTGCCCTACGCAGATTTACTGCAGCAGGGTGGCTCGGCTGCCCAAAATTACATATTTCTACGTGATTATGTGCATGCGGTCTCGGCGGCGCGCGCGCTGCCGGAGCCACGCTCCCGCTGTGATTAGACACAGCGGGAGCCAGACCGCGGGAGGAGTGGGCGCGATCGCCGCTCAGAAGGAGTGACCCCCTTTCTTTTCCACCTCTTCTTTTCTATTCTTTACCATCACCCCTGTTGGTTCTCACATTCTTTTCTTCATTCCTCTCCCTTTTCTTCTCATTTGTCTCTTAGATAGTTCCCTACCTTATGTTATATGGGATAAGCCTATTTATGCACAAGTTAGGGCCTTCTGTAGTAACCCCCTTGCAAAGCCAGGACAAATGGTCTATTCACACTAATATTGATACATGGTACAGATAAGATACCTCGAGTGAAACATGAATTGCCTTAGGTAACTTTTAGTAAACAGATAAAACAAGTCCCACTACTATGATCGTCATGTCATTAGGCAATGTTTTAACATTTTGTAAAGCAAGTTCCACTACTATTGCCGTCACGTGTTTAGGCAATGATTAAAGTGATTGTAAACAACCCATTCAGTTTAAGGCTCGGTTCACATATATGCGATGCGGGAAGGCTGCGAATTCGCAGCCTTTTCCCGCATCGCACACGCACCCCTGGCAGTTCACAGTGCCATATGCGATACGCTGGGGGTGTCAATGTAATCTTAACGACACCCCCAGTTTGATCGCATATCGCAGTGCGATCGTGCAGTTCGCACAGGATGGGATCGCACAAGTGTGAACCGCTGTGCGATCCGATCCTGATGCGGCTGCAAAAATGCCTCCTGTGCGTGTTTGCACCGGGTGCGATGCGAATTTAGCCATACAAACTGTATGGCTAAACTCGCACCGCACAGCTGATCGCATGTAATGTCGGAGCAGTGCGCTCCGACATTACATGCGAACCCGGCACTCGCAGAAGTGTGAACCGGGTCTAAAATAGAATGAAAGACAAAACATTTGTGAATATAACTATCAGGAACACCAAGGATTTCACATAGATGAAGGAATACAAAAAGAACAGGATATTTTCTCATACAATAACATGGTACCACAGGCCCATATCAGGAATATGAATTGTAGGTGTAACAAATGGTTTAAAAGATTATATTAACCAGTTTAATACCGGCGCATTATAAAATGACGTCGGCAGGAACAGTATCGATCTGGGCGGGCGTCATATGACGTCCCCCCGGATCCGCTGCTCTCCCACCCCCCCCACTCCGTGGGTGCACAGCCGGCGATCGGTGATGCGGCGTGTCCGTCAGGACATAGCCCATCCCCGATGGGTGTAAAGAGCCATTAAAAAAATGGCTCTTTACCATGTGACTGGCTGTGTCCAATCACAGCTGGCCACATGCACTTCCCTCGTGCACGATCGGGGATGGAGAGTGTCACTCTGACACAGTCCATCCCTGATCAGGGTAAAGAGCCAATGAAATTGGCTCTTTACCATGTGACCGTCTGTGTCCAATCATAGCCCGTCACAGAATGTCAACAGAGACGACGGTAACTAGCTGTTACCGTGTTCTCCTCCTCACACGCTGATCCTGTGTGAGGAGGAGATTGCGGTAACAGCTAATTATCGATCACAGTGCATCCCAAAACACACTGATTGCCCCCTAATAAAGAGTACCTGTCACTAGCCCATCAAAGTACCTGTCACCAGCCCATCAAAGTACCTGTCACCAGCCCATCAGAGTACCAGAGTACCTGCCACCAGCCCATCAGGTACTCTGATGACAGGTACTCGGGTACTTTGATGACAGGTACTCGGGTACTTTGATGACAGGTACTCGGGTACTTTGAGTACCTGTCATCAGAGTACCTGAGTACCTATCATCAGATTACCTGAGTACCTTTCATCAGAGTACCCGAGTACCTGTCACCAGCCCATCAGAGTACCCGAGTACCTGTCATCAGAGTACCCGAGTACCTGTCTCCAGCCCTTCAAAGTACCTATCTGCAGCCCATCAGAATACCTGAGTACCTGTCTGCAGCCCATCAGAGTACCTGAGTACCTATCTGCAGCCCATGCCTCCTAGATTATGTGTAGGGGTATTTGCTTTCCTAAATGGGGTAATTTTGTGGGTAATTCCATTGTCCTGGTGCTCCAGGGCCTTCAAAAGTGTGATAGGTCGTTAAGAAATGATATGTGTAATTTATGCTCCTAGAACACCTGATGGTGCTCCTTGAATGTTGGGCATCTGTATGTGGTCAGGCTGTATAAAAGTCTCACACATGTGATAGTGCCATACCCAGGAGGAGTAGCAGAATGTATTTTGGGGTGTAATTGCAAGTATGCATATACTGTGTGTGAGAACTTGCTATTATGACAATTTTGTGTAAAAAAAAAAAATATTTCTTCATCTTCCCAAGAATTGTGGGAAAAAATGACAACTTCAAAAAACTCCCCATGCCTCTTACTAAATACCCTGGAATGTTTACTTTCCAAAAAGGGGTCATTTGGGGGGTATTTGTACTGTCCTGATATTTCAGGACCTCAAGAATTGAGATAGGGCATCGGTACATCAGGTGTGATTAGGTGTGATCAATTTTCATTGATTGGCACCATAGCTTGTAGACTCTATAACTTTCACACAAACTAAATACTAACCACTAATTTGGGTTATTTTTACCAAAGATATGTAGTAGTATAAATTTTGGCCCAAATTTATGAAAAAAAAAGACTTATTTGCAAAATTTTATATTAGAAACTAAAACAAAATGTTTTTTTTCCAAAATTTTCGCTCTTTTTTCACTTATATCGCAAAAAATAAAAAACCCAGTGGTGATTAAATACTACCAAAAGAAAGCTCTATTTATGTGAAAAAAATGATAAAAAACTTGATTGGGTACAGCATTGCATGCCTGAGTAATTATCATTCAAAGTGTGAGAGCGCTGAAAGCTGAAAATTGGTCTGGGCAGGAAGGGGGTGTAACTGCTCTGTATGGAAGTGGTTAATAAACAAGTTGAAAAAGTGAGAATTTATTATTTTTACTTGTTTAAAAAATGGTTTAACTGATAAAAGAAAATTGGGTAATCTGCCAATCCCCCTTGCTGCTGCTGTTAAAAAAAAGTTCAAAGCTGATTGTCACCATTTACAGGCAAAGTTTTGACAGGAGATCCAGTTTTCTGTGCTCAATCATTACAATACTATGCATGATTTCAGTGAAAAAAAGTTGCATTTCCTTGTCATTTGAATTTTCTATGTTTTCTCAAGACACAAGGCAAATAGTTATATAGGCTCTATGTATACTTTTCTCTATGTATACATATTTGTAAAATACCTGCGGCAGTTTGGGAAATAAGTAAAGAATTATCTTTAACCAAATAACTAAATACAAAACAATTGAGTACTGTCTCTGTGATACTTTTTTATTTTCACGTGTTCAGTTGTCAGGAAATAACTTTATGGTTTATCCAAATAAAATATTGACTTTTTATAACGATAAAGACATGTCTACATAAAAATGTAGTTCCCCATCAATTGCTTTCTCCATTTTTCCATAGAGAGATCATTGATAAGCATGCTATAATGATCAGGTTACAGTATGTTCTCCTCCCATTGAGTGTAGTCTGTGAAACATGCAGAGAAGAAATCTCTAACACTTCACCTCCCTGGGCTAAGCCTTATCAAATGTCCAGTGATGATGTGCACAATTGACTTTTTACTACATTCTCTTATATAGGAGTCCTACAGAATTTTACAACTACAAGTGAGAGTCTCAAAGAACAATGACAATACACAAGGAGGAAGCCAAGGAGACCTCTCCTCTATCAGAGAAGCCTCATGGAATTAAGAAACTGTTTCGTAAACTGGTACCTTATGGATTCTGTAATGAAGCAAAGCAGCAACTTGGGTTGGCTATCCCTGTGGTAAGACATGACTTCAGTTAATGTATTTTTACTGCTTTTGATATTGAGATTTTCAGGAGTGCGATCCTCTAAATATAATCACTGCAAGGTATATGCACTCTGTTCAGCAATATATTATGTACTGTAAATACAGTACAAAGGGCATCAGTATTAATTATTACATTGTTAAAGGTAAATCACAGCTCATTTTCTATGATTAGCATTACCCTTAAAAAAAAAAAAAAAAGTTGTAAGGTAATTTTAATCTCTAGCACTTTGCTAATTGGTAGCAGGCTACCACATTGTAGGCATATCTTGTCATTAAACTCTGCTCATTTTTAGGGCTAATAGGTGAACAAAAGTAAAAAGTAAGGCATGCACAGGCAGTGAATATTTGGCTATAGGACTGATATTTTTTTACAATTATTTTTTGCTTAGGTACCCCAAACTAATTTCATTTCAATTTAAAAAAAAAAAAAATTTCAGGTAGCTTTAGCTGCAATGCATGCTTTTTCATGAAATAGTAGAAGACCTGCTTTGAATGACAGATATAAATTTACAAATTTAAGAGTCAAGAGACTGCAGATAAAAGAGCAGCGTAAAGTTGGTCAGGACATTTGATGAGGGAGAACTGGCTGAAATTTACTAGAGAAAGCTTACAGGCAGGCGTTTTACTACAAGACTTAAGATTTCATAGGTGTGTAAAACTGACCACAATTTTTTTTTATAAAGGATATTATTCCTAACTGGTGCATTCCTAGTTTTTATTTTATTATTGTGTATAGAGGGATTTATCAAATGTAAGTGGTATAATGTGAGGTGGTTCAGATGCACACTGTTCTTGTACTAAGGCAGGCCAAAGACGATCCCCCCAACAACACAGACAGTACTGATGAATCCCTCCTGCCGAGCAATTGTCAGCTCCCGACGGGGGGGTAGGGGCAGGCGAGGGAAGCTTGGAGAAGACAGTGATTATTGCTAGCCGCTTTAAAGCCGCTAGCAATAATTGCAAGTGAATCCGGTAGGCTGGTTCTACCCAAGTTGATAGATCGATCAACTAGGTACATTCAGCCTGCCCATACACAGTTCGAATCTCGGCCAGTTCAGCAGGATTCAAACCTTCTATGGCCTTAGTTTTTTCCTTTCCAACAATGCAACGAGATATTGCACACAAAAGGCAGCTTAAAGAGGTTGTAAACCCACTTTTTTTACATTTACCTATAGGTAAGCCTATATTAACCACTTAAGCCCCAGAAGATTTTACCCCCTTCCTGACCAGGGCCTATTTTGCAATTCAGCACTGCGTGACTTTAACTGACAATTGCGCGGTCGTGCGATGTTGTACCTAAACAAATTTAACGTCCTTTTTTTTCACTACAAACAGAGCTTTCTTTTGGTGATATTTGATCACCTGTGCGATTTTTTTGATCATGCACTATAAACAAAAAAAGAGCAACAATTTTGCAAAAATAACAATATTTTCACATTGTTTTTTATATGAAATTCCCCCCCCCAAAAAAATGTAAAAATCAAAAATTTTTAACATTTTAGGCCAATTGTTTTTTTTACCATATGTTTGGTAAAAAAAATCGCAAAACGCGTATTTTGATTGGTTTGCGCAAAAGTTATTGCATTTACTAACAAAGGGAAAGATTTTTGTCATTTTTGTTGTTGGGACTGCAACATTGGGGCTGACAGATCGGACCCTTGACTGACATTTTTGACACTTTTGGGGTTACCAGTGACATTACTGCAGTAATCAGTGCTATACATATGCACTGTTACTGTAAGAATGACACTGGCAGTGAAGGGGTTAACTTTTTTGAGAGGGAGGGGTTAAGTGTGTCCCTAGGGGTGTGTTTCTAACTGTGATTGGCTGTGGCTTGATGTGTAAGTGATCAACGGTCCTACATAGCAGAACCGTATGATCAACATTCTTACACAGGGGAGAATGACAAGCGGCTTTGTTTACATTAGCCGCCTGCCTTTCTCCCAGTGTACCGGACGATCGAGAGTGCCCGGCGGACATCGGGTCCGACGGGCACAAGCGCGGGAGAGTCCGTGACCGCACGGGAGCGCGCCTCCTGCGGCGCGCGCTCGCTCCCTAGAGCCTCACAGGCTAGCGATGTAGCCCTACGTCGCTTTGCCTGTGAGGGGCTGACCACCGCCGTAAATAGTCATGCGGCGGTCGGCAAGTGGTTAAGGCTTACCTATCGGTGCTATAAATATCTCCTGAACATGCACCGTTTAGGAGATATTTACAATGCATGCAGCCAATGACATCATCGGCGCATGTGCTCTGAAGCAACGGCCACCCGTGCCGTTCCTTCAGAACCCTATGCCGTGACCGGCAGCTCCCGCGCACATGCGCGGGAGTGTCGCGCCTCCGGCCAATCAGATGGCTGGAGGACACGAATAAGGAAGCAGGGCGGCCAACATGTCCTGATTGTCCATGTTGCTGAGCGGGCGACACTGCGGGGGCTTCGTTTTTAGGTAAGTATTTCATAATGAGCTAGTATGTGATGCATACTAGCTCATTATGCCTTTGTCTTTACAGGTTTTTTTTTTCTCGTTTGTTTTTCCTGCATTTACTTCCTCTTTAAAACAGATAGTTATTATCAAGTAAATGCTTCCCTTCACACACCACAAACTTAAAAAATATATTTTAACCCTAAAATAAGAGCCTATCAACAAAAATTAAAACCAAAATAAACAAATCCCCCATAAGGATACCCCCTGAAACAAAAGCCTTGCAGAAATAAAAAAAGTTTGTTATAGAGTTATAGGCAAGAGAGCAGCTAAAAGTGTCTGCTGACCTCAAATTAACAACAGAAAGTGCTTGCAATAAAGTGTGTTTTCCTAGCCGATCCTAATAAGGTATGATTTCCTAGCCGATCCTAATAAATGTTATCACGTTACCGAAAGTGTCCCCATGTATTCCGAGATGCCCGGAGATGATTGTTTTAAGTGATGTTTCCTCTCGGGTGCCACTTAAATGGATGGAAGCTTTGTGTAACAGTGGTTGCAACTATATTGTGCTTTATATGACTTGAGACGAGTTATATATTTCTGATAAGCCTTTTGCTGTGTCTGCATGGTGGTGGAGTCTTATTTGGCATGAGACTCACAACCTTACTCTTTGGATTTGTTCAATATAAGTCTAATTCTATGAACTAGTGCACCAAGTGTGGACTTTTGGCATCACCATTATTTTGTTTATTTTACTTTTTTTTTTTATTTTATATATTTTTTTGTTATGGTGTGGGTTTACATTTATTAGGCCTCATGCACACTGGACATTTTTACAGCGGCTGTTTATTTTATCCTATGTGTCCATGCACAAATAGGCTGTTTTCAGCAGTTTTTGTCAGGGGCAGTTTCTGGCTGTAAGAAAAAAAAAAAAAACAAAGACGAAAAACTAGTGGGATTTGATAGCATTTT
This sequence comes from Pelophylax lessonae, assembly GCF_965119305.1. Lineage (NCBI taxonomy): Eukaryota > Metazoa > Chordata > Amphibia > Anura > Ranidae > Pelophylax > Pelophylax lessonae. The sequence continues at coordinate 394,339,205 of NC_138769.1, read as the reverse complement.
TCAGCTGTAAACAACAAAAAAACGTCAACAAACAGCGTTTTTGATTCCATTGCTTTTTTTAAGCCTGAGTTCTGTTTCGAGGTGTCGTTCATGGAACATAGCCTGGGTTCACGCATGCTGAACAACACATGTGATGTCTGTGCGATGCAATTTGAGCCATATATTTTGTATGGCTCAAAATGCATCACATTTGCACCAAAATGTTATAGGACCCTTTTTTTCGCCACACCTCATCGCATTGCATGGATGTGAACACCCATGCGATGCGATTCTGGCAATCACACTGCATTTCGCAATTTGTTTCGGGTTATCGTTCATGGAACATGAAGCCCCTGTTGACATTGTGCTGATTTGGCATGCAATTTGTCATGTCGAATCACATGTCAAATCGGAGCCTATTGCCAGCAACGGCACCAGTACACACTGAGGGCAGGTTTGAAATCATTCAGCTGAACGCGCACTTTTTCAAACTTGCATGTCAGTACAAGTTCAGGGCCGATTTGAAAGGCATCTGTAGGGGTTCATGCACAGATGTCTATTGAAATTGCCCTGAAGTTGCCAAAAATAGTGCAGAAACTAGTTTTGTGAATGGGTGCGGCGCCGCAAAGTCAGGGTTGCACCAATTCGGACAGTGATGTTGCCAGCAATAGGCTCTGATTTGGCATGCGAATTGACATGTCAAATCGCATGTGAAATATGCCTGATGTGAACGGGGGCTTAATGTTTCATGAACGACACCCCGAAACTGATTGCAAAATGCAGTGAGCTTGACAGAATCGCATTGAATGGTATTCACACCCATGCAATGCAATTTTGATGCGGGGAAAAAAGGGTCCACATTTGCACCAAAATGTTGTAGGACCTTTTTTTCCCTGCACCTATCTTATCTTATGCAATTCTGGCAAGCACTGCATTGTGGGAAAGTGGGAGTTACTAAAATAGCAGAAAGATGATTTTTAGCTAAAAACGCCAAAAAAAGTTAACTTAAAAAAATGCTAAAAAAACGGCAATGCAAAAAACAAAAATGCTAAAAAGCTCACTACAAAGCTACTGGAATTTTTATAACATCCAATGCGCACGATTCCTTATTGTAGCACAGCACAGTTGATGTATTATTCTCCATATGCCGTTTGACCAGTCATTTTCCTGCAATAGTTTTCAATATACTGACAGTGAGAAGTGTATTTAAAAAATTCACTTTGCAAATTGTTTGCAAAACATTACAGTAGTGCATGCATAGTGAATAATACCCATAATGTGTGTAACATGTGTGTAATAGTTTCTTTATTGCCTTTCACTTGCCGATTGTAGCAATCCTTACCGTAGAAACACAGAAAGGTGACGCAGGTTGGATCCAGAGTCTAGTCTCGGGAAGGGGCACTGCCAGAAAATAGGTTGTTGCTTACCGAACTGTTTTAACATATCATACAGTCATGGCCGTCCGCAGAACTTTTTTCAGGGGGGGGGGGGGGGCATCCTTTTAAGGTCACCCATGCTCTGTCCCTTTTCAACTATGTCATGAAGGGGAGGAGCTTAGTCATTATACTTATTTTGAGTATTTATTTTTAAAGAGCAAACAGCATTATTTATTTTTAAAGCATTTGTTAACCTAAAAAAAAAAAATGACCCTGTTCTCTTAAAGCATGTTATACAGCACAGTGCTGAAATACCTGGCTTATCCTGCCTGGGTATGTCCTCCCTTCTGAGCCTTGAAACCGTAGTCAGTTTACGTGCCTCCTTCATCCGCAGCCCTCCTGTCCTCCTCTGTCCTCTCTCCCCCCTCTCTCCCTGTCTGTCTGCTCCTGCTCCCCCCCTCCCCTCCTGCTGCTATAGTTTCATTTAAATTTTATATCCTGTGTACAATCTGCTTAACCACTTGCTGACCGCCGCAAGTACATATACTGTCTGAGGCAGTCAGCCCCTCACAGGCAAAGTGACGTACCGGTACGTCACTAGCCTGTGAGGCTCTGGGGAGCAAGCGCGCGCCGCCTGAGGCGCGCTCCCGCTCCCGCGCGGTCACGGACCCCCCCCGCAGGGCTGCCATCAGGTGGGCTGAAATCCAAGGGAGAAAAAGACCGCTCAGGTGAGCTAGGTGTCAGGTGCTGGTCGGATCCGTTAATCCAGAATCACTTGAAGCAAAAAGAAAATGACCGCACTCCGATGTAAATCAAAAATTGGAGTAAAATTTATTCCACATCAAAACAAATGGGCAAACTGGAACAACACACTGTGGATGCAGGACACAAAGGCAGACATATACATATACATATACATATATACACATATATATACACTTTTTCAATAATTTTTCACTTTAAATAGTGTTTTTATATATGAAGTCTGTCCAGCACTATATACTTTTCATATACACTTTTCATATTGGGCACATTTATTGTGTTTTTACATCACCATATTGGGGATTGATTTATTCGTATCGGTTAGAAAACCTTTTTGATCGAGTATTGATCGGTTGACACATACTCACATTTTTATTTCATAATTTATTTAAATAAATATACATATACATATATTGTATATGAGTTTATTTATTTTAGCACGATTATATTTATGTATTTAAATAACATTGAGTTTGTTCAACACAAATGCACATTTTTTGTTTTAAATGAATATTTTGAATACTTTGTTATTGATGTATTTTTATACACATATTATTATCATCATGTATTTGAATTTGCATGTGTTTTGGTTTGGGGCCATTCTGTTTGTGCACTTTAAATCCACAGACTTGCAGCCGACATCTATTCAGATAATCAATTCAGTTAATGAACTTGAACGTTTACAGCTGTTTGTATGGGTTTATTTGTGGTAGCTGCACACACAGAATGGAGTTGGCAATGAGTAAGCGACATCTCTAAGTCGTGAAACGCGTCTGCCTTTGTGTCCTGCATCCACAGTGTGTTGTTCCAGTTTGCCCATTTGTTTTGATGTGGAATAAATTTTACTCCAATTTTTGATTTACATCGGAGTGCGGTCATTTTCTTTTTGCTTCAAATGCCATCAGGTGGGGACAGCCCATACACATGTAGGGGGCCCAGGTGTTCCGAGGGGCCCCAACTAAGGAGACCGAGTTGTTTCTGCTGTAGTAACTAGCAATTGCTAAAGCAGGGTGGCTGCAGAGTAAGCCGATGCAGCTGAAGGAATGTCTCTTTGCTGGATTGCGCTGTCTCTTTGCTGGAAATATGAGGCTGTCTCTTTGCTGGATTGGGAAATCTCTTTGCTAAATATTTGAGGCTGTCTCTTTGCTGAATATATAGGGATGTCTCTTTGATGGATTGGATTCATTTTCATTTATTAAGTAGGGAGAGTGCTAAAATAGAAGTGGCACCCACTGAGCTACTGAAAGACTCGGTGGGATGGCCAGTGGGCGGATTCGGTGGGACGGCCAGAGGGTGGGCACTGCAGAATGTTGGTGGTCAGGGCCCGGAGGGGCCCAGGCCTAAAGCTGTGTAAGGGGCCCCAAACTTTCTGATGGCTGCCCTGCCCCCCCGCGCGTGTGAGCGGCGGACCCGATGTCCGCCGCTCACTCACGATCGTCCGTGACAGCGGGAGAAAGGCAGGTGGCTAGTGTAAACAAGCCGCCTGTCATTCTCCCCTGTGTAGAAACACTGATCATACGGTTCTACTATGTAGGACCGTTGATCATTGTTCCTACACTTCAAGCCACAGCCAATCACAGTTAGAATCACGCCCCTAGGGACACACACAGCCCCTCCCTCTCAAATAAAGTTAACCCCTTCACTAACAGTGTATTTTTACAGTAACAGTGCATATATATATAGCACTGATTACTGCAGTAATGTCACTGGTAACCCCAAAAGTGTCAAAAATGTCAGTCAAGGGTCCGATTTGTCCGCCGCAATGTCACAGTACCGCAAAAAAAATCGCAGATCGCCGCCATTACGCGTTAAAAAAAACAACAAAAATTACAAAAATCTTTCCCTTTGTTAGTAAATGCGATGACTTTTGCGCAAACCAATCAAAATACGCTTTTTGCGACTTTTTTTTTACCAAACATTTGTAGCATAAAACAAATTGGCTGAAAATGTTAAAAAATTTAGATTTTTACATTTTTTTTGGGGAATTTCATATAAAAAAATTTGAAAAATATTGTTATTTTTGCAAAATTGACGCTCTTTTTTTGCTTATAGCGCATGATCAAAAAATCGCACAGGTGATCAAATACCGCCAAAAGAAAGCTCTGTTTGTGGGAAAAAAAGGACGTCAAATTCGTTTAGGTACAGCGTCGCACGACCGCGCAATTGTCCGTTAAAGTCACGCAGTGCTGAATCCTAAAATACCCCCTGGTCAGGAAGGGGGTAAAATCTTCCAGGGCTTAAGTGGTTAATAATCCTGTGTGCCCCTGTGTCTGTGTTTTATAAAAATAAGCCATTCTTTACAAGTTTTCAGAGCGCAACTCATTGCTCACATGACCCACCGCTTCTCTCCTCCTCTCCCCCTCCTCCCCTCCCGACTGATATCAGTGAGGAATCCTTGGCCCCGCCCGCTGCAAGCAGCTGTCAGACGGGGAGAGGAGAGAGCCGACGGGTCACGTGAGCGGTGCTCAACCCTCTGAAAAATGGTAAAGAACTGCTTATTTTTTTAAAACACAGACACATAGGCACATAGGATTATTAAACAGACCAGACAGGATTGTATAAAGTGGCTTAACAACCACTTGAAAGGGGAAGTTGAGATTCCAGGGGGGGGGGGGCATTTGCCCCCCCCTGCCCCTACCTGCGGACGCCCATGCATACAGTCCTAGCCTTGTTTAAAACAGTGACACGTTTAAAATGATGCCCCTTCCTCTCAGTGCAGGGGAGGTAGGGAAGAATAGTGAGACCTGCCAACCACAATAATTTAAATGTTAAGGCCAGCCACGACAGTGGCAGCAGTCTTAACACTTATCAACTTTACAGGAGATCTTTATGATTTCTCCACGGGTCTCCTGATGCGCTATACTGTAGCTCCATCTGGGACTCCTTCCCTCTGCCGCACACCGCGGCAAAACTAGGGGGGGAGGCTGCTACAGCAATCCTCTCCATCCGGGACTCATGCCCCTACAGCAGGGGTGCCCAACCTTTTGAGGAGAGAGGAACATTTTGGCTCCTTGGTAACCGGTCGCAGGCCACAATGAGCAGAGCGGGCAGATGACAGGTCCATGTACACTCAGCCTATGTAGAGCAGACATGGACAAAGCCCTATCTATTCTATGGGCCCTCCGATCCACCCAGACAGAAGGGGACAGATCCCCTTCTGTTTTTTTAAGTGGATCGGATTGGAGATAGGCGGGTGTAAACGGACACAAGTCAATTTACATCTGCCGCTCTATAGAGGTGAATGTGTAAGGTTCTGGCACTCTCAGTGCCTCCTATCACATTTATTCCGGGTGATTTCCATCTACCTAGACAGAAGAAACACATATAGGTGTGTTTCCCTTTAAGGCTGAAGCTGTCATCACCCAGCGCCGGACTAGATGGCTATTTAGGGCGTCGGTTCTCACTCACATGTGTTCGTTCAAACACCAGTACCTGGATACTAATCTTGCTTGAAGCTTCCATGCTTGCAAGCTCTCCTCGCTGACGAACCTCGCTGCACTGATCCCTGCATCCTGCTACTGGATCATCCGCATCTCCTGAGCGATCCTTCGGCTATCGCTATTAGTGCTAAGTACCCCACAGGGGAAATCTCTATAGACTTGTACTAGGCTTACACTATTTAGCTCTGCATAGCAAGGACTGTCTTTTACATCTGCATAACTAGATTGCTAGCTCTTGAGGCTACTGCTACTATTTCCTGCACTGGGTTGATCTCTCCTGTATGCACCTGCTACTCTGTCATCTGTTATCATACATGATCGCTAACCCTTCCTGCATCCATCTACACTGTCTCACCTCAAGTGTCTGTCACCTACCACTTCCACTCAAACCTATCCCTAAGACCTTTATCATTGTCTCACCACATGTATATAAAGTCACACTAGGAACCAGCTTAATTACTGTGTGTATTTACTGGCTGAAATAAGACCTTCCATACATGATGAGTCATTGAGGTTGGGATTGGTATCTCAGCATATCTCCTACATGACTACTGACGTGGAACTACTTCTGCAGCTGAAAATCCACACCTTATAAGAAACGCAAGGAGCGTTACAGAATGGAGGGTCCAATTGGGTCCACATGAAAAACAGACAGGCGGACCCGATTAGACCGATTGTGTAAAAGGGGCCTAAGGTTGTTTTCACATGGATGTCCTTTACCTGCACCTCAACTGACCTCAATCTTCACCTCTTCCTCAGGATTACTGCAGGTATCGCTGGCTGCTGCTGTCCCAAAGGCAGGTATGGTTGTTGGCTGCTGTTGGCTGTCCTACAGGGCTGGTACTGCTGGTGGGTACTGCTGGCTGGTACTGCTGGGGGATAATGATGGTGGGTTCTGCTGGCTGGTACTGCTGGTGGGTTCTGCTGGCTGGTAGTGCTGGTGGGTACTGCTGGTGGGTTCTGCTGGCTGGTACTGCTGGTGGGTTCTGCTGGTTGATACTGCTGGCTGATACTGCTGGTGGGTTCTGCTGGCTGGTACTGTTAGTGGGTTCTTCTGGCTGGTACTGCTGGTGGGTACTGATAACTGGTGCTGATGGGTACTGCTGGTCAGTGCTGCTGGCCAGTACTGCTGGCGGGTACTGCTATCTGGTACTGCTGGTGGGTACTGCTGGCTGGTGCTGCTGGTTGGTTTCACTGGCTGGTACTGCTGGCTGGTGCTGGTGGGTACTGATGGCTGGTACTGCTGGCAGGTACTGATGGCTTTTACTGTTAGTGGGTTCTGCTGGCTGGTACTGCTGGTGGGTACTGCTGGCTGGTACTGGTGGGTACTACTGGCTGGTACTGCTTGCTGGTACTGGTGGGTACTGCTGGCTGTTACTGCTGGTGGGTACTGTTGGTGGGTATTGCTGGCTGTTACTGCGGTTGTTACTGCTGGCGGGTACTGTTGGGGGGTATTCCTGGCTGTTACTGCTGGCTGGTCCTGTTGGTGGGTAATGCTGGCTGGTGCTGGTGGGTACTGTTGGTGGGTTCCCGACCCACCATTCCTGAGGATCAGTGTGACAGGAGCCGCGCTGGAGGAAGCAGAACCGCTGCTTCCTGTATCGCTCCTGTCACAGGCAGAGGCGGAGTGCATTTGGTATCACTCCAACTGTGACAGGAGCCGGCGCTATACAGGAAGCATCAGCTCTGCTTCCTCTTGTGGCGGCACCATTATTTACAGTGGTGCTTGGGGATGGCGGGTCGGAAACCGGCAATCTTGGCTTACTGACCAGCCACCCCAGAGCAGGAGGGAGAGTCGCTAATATTTTCTCTGGGGGGGGGGGGGCAATTGCCCCGTTGCCCCCCCCCCCCCAGATCCGCCCCTGAAGTGACGGCAGAAAAAGACCAAGTATAACATTGAATCGGCCCATTTTTTTTTCCCTGTTAACTATATTGTCTGACTTTCGATCTATGTTTGTCCCAAGCATGTTTGAAGCTTTTACTGTTGAGTGTCTCACTACCTCTACTGGTAGTTTATTCCAAGCATCAACTACCCTTTCAGTAAAATAATACTTTCTAAGATTAGTTTTAAACTTTCCTCCTGTTAGTTTGAGGTCATGTCCCCATATTCTTGATTTTGGCTTTGAAAAAACTGCCCTCCTGAACCTTATTCACCCCTCTTCACATATTTAAAGGTTTCAATCATGTTTCCCCTTTCACTTCTTTTCTCCATACTGTGGATATTAAGTTCCTGAAGTCACTCTGGATATGTTTTATCCCCCAAACTTTTCACCATTTTTGTTACCCGTCTCCAGACTTGTTCTATCGTATCAATATCTTTCTGTAAATGAGGTCTCCAGAACTGGACACATTATTCAAAATGGGGTCACACTAGAGATCTATATAGGGGTTATCAGGACCTCCTTCCTCCTGCTGTTGACCCCCTAACAATCAATCCTAAAAGAAAAAATAGGCATAAGAACATTCAACTATGAGAGTTAACATTCACCAATAAGGGAAATTACCTAACACTATAGAACAGGAATGAGAAACAGAGGCATAACTAGAGCCTTCAGGGCCCCAGCGCAAGAAACCATGAAGAGCCCCCTGACCCCCGGGACAACCCAGGCCCATGCTCCAGGGGGCCCATGCATTACCCCTGTACACCTGGATAGGTGGAGCGGGATATAGAGGAACCAATCCCCTCCATTTTCTTCCTGTAGCTACTGAATGCTGGCGGGATTGAGAGGAGAAGTAGGCTTTCAGTGGCTACAGGAGGAAAATGGAGGGGATTGATTCCTCTATATCCCACCCCCACCACCCCTTCTGTCCAGGTGTATAGGGGTGATGAATAGGCCCCCTGAAGTATGAGGCTGGGATGAATGGCAGAGGTGGTGGTAGTGGTGGAGAGATGGAATGGGATCAGTGGCAGCGGTGGTGGTAGGGTGGGGGGATGGGATCGGATGAGTGACTGTAGTGGTGGTGGTGGGGGGATGGGATCGGATGAGTGACAGTAGTGGTGGTGGTGGGGGGGGGTTCAGTGGCAGCAGTGGTGGTGGGGTGGATGGAATGAGTGGCAGTGGTGGTGGGGGGATGGGGTTTGTGGCAGCTGTGGTGGGATGGGATAGGATGAGTGGCAGCGGTGGTGGGATGGGATGGAATGAGTGGCAGCATCAGTGGTAGGATGGGATGAGTGGCAGTGGTGGTGGTATAATGGGATCAGTAGCAGCGGTGGTGGTGGAATAAGATCAGTGGCAGTGATGGTGGTGGTGGGATGCGATGAGTGGCAGCAGTGGTGGGGGGATGCGATGGGATGAGTGGCAGTGGTGGTGGGGTGATGGAATCAATGGCAGCGGTGGTGGGATGAGATGGGATGAAGTGGCAGCTGTGGTGGTGGGGGGACAGGATGGGATCAGTGGCAGCTGTGGTGGTGGTGGGATGGAATGAGTGTCAGCAGTGCTGGGGGGAATGGGATCAGTGGTGGTGGGATGGGATATGATGAGTGGCAGCAGTGGTGGGGAGGGGGATGGGATCAGTCCACTAAGTGTGTTTGGGGGGTGGGATCAGTGGTAGTGGTGGAGATGGCTGGGGGGGGGGGGTGTGGGGGGAGAAATGATCCACTGAGGGGGGTGGGATCAGTCACCTAATGTTGGTAGGAGGGATGGGATCAGTCCACTGATGATGGCAGTGGTGGTAAAGGGGGTAGGATCAGTGGCAGCGGTGGTGGTGAGGTGGTGAGATCAGTGGCATCAGCGTCAGTGGTGGTGGGATCAGTGGCAGTGGTGGTGGGGAGGGTGGTGGGATCAGTGGCAGTGGTGGTGGTGAGTAGGGTGGTATCAGTGGCAGCGGTGGTGGTGAGGTGGATAGGATCAATGGCAGAGGTTGTGGTGAGGGGTGTGGGATCAGTGGTGGTGGTGAGGGGGGTGGGATCAGTGGCAGAGGTGATGGGGGATAGGGGTGAGATCAGTGGCAGTGCAACCCCCCTCACCACCACCACCGCAGATCTCATCCCTATCCCCCCCCCTCCATCACCTCTGCCACTGATCTCTTGCCTATCCCCCCATCACCTCTGCTGAAGTTGTGAAGAGGGGGATAGGGATGAGATAAGTGGCAGTGGTGATAAGGGGGGGGGGGGGGGTAGGGATGGGACCTGTGGTCATGGTGGGGGGAATAGGATCAGTAAGAGGCAGCGGTAGTGGAGGATGGGATCAGTCGCACTGGCAATTACTTACTCACTTTGTCAGTCGATGGATTTCTCCTCAGTATATCTCTTCATGTGCCTTCAGTGATGGCTCTGCTGACATGGGTTCTCCTCGCAGAGCTCCTCCCCCTTAACTCTATTGATTGTCAGCTGCTCTGCTGACTTTGTCCTTCAGTTTCCGCCTCCCTACATGGCTTATCTCTGCCGTCATGGGCAGAGGGGATGGGCCCCCTATCCCCCAGTGGCAGGGTGGGCCGGCCCCCTCAAAGTGGCAGAGCGGGCCGCGGGCTGGCCCCCTCACAGTGGTGTAACTCCAGGGCCCGGTCACAAATGCGACTGCTGCGACCCTAGTAGTTCCGCCACTGCTGCTGAGAACATTCAACCAGCAGGGGAAATAATATGAGGGTGACCTCAGCACTGGGTACAGTCTATGGAGAACCCTGTGCAAATATCTGAATTAATGTGTGTTCGGCCAAGGAATCCTCCAGCTGAAACGCGAAGTGAAACATTTAGCAGAGGTATTGTTGCCACTGCTAAATCTGACAGCTTCTTCCTGGTTGTTAGGAAGTCTTTATCCTGACCCACACATTCACCTGTCACCTGGGAATTCGTAAATGATAAGTGAAGATAAAGAAACAAAAGGGATAGCATGAAAAAAAATGGGATCCCTGCAAATTCATTTCAGGCCCATTAGGTATGGGGTAGATTTTGAAGAAACCTCACAAAAGAAACAAAAGGCTCACCAACCTAGTGCATTATCCTAAGACCAAATTTTTATTATAGTAAAAAGTGCTAAGTATTACTGTATACTCACAAAATTGCTATTGTATAAAAGCTGATCACATAATTCAGCATCGTTCAATCCATAATACATCAACTCGTGACAGATGATTAAGATCCAATAGGCTGACGTCTTTCCAGCACTAGCCTCTTCCTCAGAGCCAACTAGATTTTAAAGAGGATCCCACAAAAAAAAAAACCCTTGCAAAAAACAGTAAAAAAAACGGATGGGGTCCCGCCCAAAATCCAAACATGCAGCCTGGGTGGCCAGGGGGCCAGGGAAGGGCTACATGCCCTGAACATGGGGGGAGACCTTTTGAGTCCGGTATGGATCTTAATGTAATGTATGAGGTCCCCCAGTAAACACTTTGAGTCTGGTACAGATTTTAACCACTTGACCTCCGGAAGATTTACCCCCCTTCATGACCAGGCCATTTTTTACAATACGGCACTGCAAAACTTTAACTGACAATTGCGGGGTTGTGCAACACTGAACCCAAATACATTTTATGTCCCTTAAAACCACCAATTTTAACAAAAAAAAAAACAATATTTTTTACTTTCTGCTATAAAACATACCTAATAAAAAAATTTAAAAAATCTAATTTCTTAATCAATTTAGAACAATATGTATTCTGCTACATCTTTTTTTGGTAATACAATCCCAATAAGCATACATTAATTGGTTTGCGCAAAAGTTATAGCATCTACAATCTATGTGATATTTTTTATTTTTTTTTACTAGTAATGGCGGCATTTGTCGACTTATAGCGGACTGCAATATTGCGGCAGACAAATTGGACAAAATATGCACTGTCACTATATTAGTGACACTGGCTGGGAAGGGATTAACATCAGGGGCAATCAAAGGATTAACTGTGTGCCTAGCCTGTGTTTTCTCCCTGTGGGGGAGGTGCTTAACCAGAGGAAGGCAAGGATCCTTGTCCCTGCTTTGCAGGAACACAGGATCAATACCTTTCCTTCTGACAGAATGGCAATTTGCCTTGTTTACATAGATCTATTCGGCATCCCCGGTACGCGCCGCTGGGTACATGCAAGGTATGTGATTTGGCACGGAACGGCCGCCCTGCCACAGTATATGTACGGTGGGGGATATGTACAAGACCCTTAATCTGAGCAAGCAGCCTACTGAACCACACCAGGCCAAATGCTCTCAATATGGGGGCGCAATGTTGATGAAGACAAGGGCCTCGTTCGCACTACCTGGCCAGCGGCTGTGGTAATGCCTGAGTGGTAGGCTTATCAGAATCAGGATGCCCCCTTTTATAATAACATATACAGTACTTGGACAAATATTTCCTGGTGTGGTACTTTAATCTCAGATCCATTCAGGCACAGCCCAAGGAAACAGTAAAAATTATTTGGCATAAAAAAGAGCCAGCTAAGAATCCAAATGCTTTGTCCAGATACCACCATAAATTCCTACACTGATGGGATAACCCTAGCATTCCAGCACCAATTGTCCTGCTTTATCAAGAACAAATTTAAAGGGTTCTTCTACACTGGCTTAAGGGAACACCAGGTATTTCACTCAAAGGAAGCAATACAAAGAGAACAGGACACTTTTTCATACAAGCACATGGTACGGCAGACACATATTAGGAATATGACATGTTGGGGTAACATGTTCTTCGAGGATACTATTCACCCTGTTTTGAAAGGTCTGTCCCCTGGAAGCTAATGTCCCCAGCAGTGTCCCCTGCAGCAGCGAATGCAAAACAATGAAACAAGAAACATCGGTCCTCTGTTTTTTTTTCTATGCTACACTAGGGACATCACCAGGAACCTTAGGTAAAACATGCCACTTGGCAGCTTGGGGCTCCAGTAATATTGTAGATGGAACAAAGCTTTGTGCTTAGCATTCAGCAATTACCACAGCAGCTTCTAACTAATTTTGTGAGGTTATATGAAGATTGGGGTTTAGCGCCAGGTGCTTGCTTGGGAGCTCTGTGCACTGTGCCAATCACTGCCCACCAGCCTCATCTACCGAACACCAGGGCCTATGAGGGGGAGGAGGAACACATCAAGTTACACACCAATATCTACTGACACACTGAACAGTATAGACCTTTTCTGCATTAGCTAATCCGGACCACTGAACTCTACATTACTTAAACTTGACCCCCAAACTCTGAGGTACATACCTACTTAACACTGATTCTCCTGAATTCTGTTCTACTTAATCCTTACTAGAGTTGGGCTAACAGTTCAAGCCGAGCAAAAGTTCAGCCCGAACCATCGCCTGTTCGCCCGTTCAGCAAAAACCCGAATTTGCAGGGCGCTCGGCGGGTTGTTCGCCCGCTGAGCGCCCTGCATTGCATATTCATTCGGCACAATATCCAATAAACTCAATTGTTGTCATACATTTAGGCCAAAATGTATTTAGCTACATGTCTTTGATAAAAAAATCTCAATAAGCGCATATTTATTGGTTTGCGCAAAAGTTATAGCGTCTACAAACTATGGTGTATGTACTGAAATTTACACAGCTTTTACTTTCTGACTGCCAATCTCATTTTGTGAGGTGCTAAAATAGCAGGGCAGGAGAACCCCCCCCCCCCCAAATTACCCCTTTTTGGAAAGTAGACACCCTAAGGAATTTCCTGAGAGGCATGTTGAGCCCATTGAATATATATATTTTTTTGTCACAGCTGACAAAATGACAGAAAAAAAAATACATCCTGCTGCTTCTCCTGAGTGTGGGGATACCCCATGTATGAGACTTTTTTTTGGCAGTCTATTTTTATTATTTTTTTTTTATTATTATTATACAGGATTTATATATCGCCAACAGTTTGCGCAGCACTTAACAAAATGAAGGCAGACATTATAGTTACAATACAAGTTGGAACAAAAGGAATCAGAGGGCCCTGCCTTTTAGAGCTTACAATCTAAAAGCCACGTACAAGACCCCGAAAACCAATCACTGCCTTCTCTCTAAGGGTGTAAATTGTTGATTTCATTCCTCACTACCAATCACAGTTTTGGAGGCCATGAAATGCCAAGTTAGCACTAAACCCCCCCCCCTCCCTCTGGAATTTACACAGCTTTTACTTTCTGACTGCCAATCTCATTTTGTGAAGTGCTAAAATAGCAGGGCAGGACAACCCCCCCCCCCAAATTACCCCTTTTTGGAAAGTAGACACCCTAAGGAATTTCCTGAGAGGCATGTTGAGCCCATTGAATATATATATTTTTTTGTCACAGCTGACAAAATGACAGAAAAAAAAAATACATCCTGCTGCTTCTCCTGAGTATGGGGATACCCCATGTATGAGACTTTTTTTTGGCAGTCTATTTTTATTATTTTTTTTTATTATTATTATACAGGATTTATATAGCGCCAACAGTTTGCGCAGCGCTTAACAAAATGAAGGCAGACATTATAGTTACAATACAAGTTGGAACAAAAGGAATCAGAGGGCCCTGCTCGTTAGAGCTTACAATCTAAAAGCCACGTACAAGGCCCCGAAAACCAATCACTGCCTTCTCTCTAAGGGTGTAAATTGTTGATTTCATTCCTCACTACCAATCACAGTTTTGGAGGCCATGAAATGCCAAGTTAGCACTAAACCCCCCCCCCCCCCTCCCTCTGGAATTTACACAGCTTTTACTTTCTGACTGCCAATCTCATTTGGTGAAGTGCTAAAATAGCAGGGCAGGAGACACCTCCGCTGACACCCCCTGCCATCCGTATCCGATCCTGTCCGTGAAATCTGGACGGATGGAAACCGTATTTTTCCATCCATTCATGGATCGGATCGGATGAGAGCGGACAGGCGGTCCGCTCTCATCCGATCCCCCATAGAGAGCAGCGGGGCTGTGACACCTCCCTCTCCGCACTGCAAGCGGAGACGGAGCTGTCATCCGCCGGCTCAGCAGGGATCGGCGGATAGAGTGAAAGAGCCCTTAGGCTACTGAATATTGTTACTTTTTCTTGTTTCTTGTGATCCTAGGCTCTCTATGGTTGGGGTAGAAGAGCGGGGTGGGGGGGGGGGGGGGTTGGGATTGTTTTTGCCTTTGTTTTGCCCTGTTCTGTTTTTTTTTGCTCCCTTTTGTTTGCTGGTGCTCCTGCTGTGTCACCCCCGTTGCAGTACTTTTATTGCATCCCCTGTGCAGTGTCCACGGCCTCACGGCTGTCGGGCACCTATATTCATACAAAGGTCAATGTCAATATGTCTAACCACTTGAAGGTCATCTCTTGGAATGTCAGGGGTTTGAACTCTCCTCACAAGCGGTCCCTGGTATTTTCCTTCCTCAAACAATATAGACCCCATATTATATGTCTTCAAGAAACCCATCTGGTAGCCCCTAAACATTTAGCCTTGAAAAGGGCCTGGATAGGCCGTTCTTACCATGCCTTCCATACTTCCTACTCTAGGGGGATCTCTGTCCTCATTGCCAGGTCTCTCCAAGCAGAGGTGCTTCGCATACGGACGGACCCAGAGGGCAGATTTGTCTTTTTGTCTTTGCAAGTTGGACTTTCTGTCCTTAATTTGATTAATTTCTACATTCCTCCTACATTCTCAGCTGAAGTTCTTAATACAGTTACCTCCTATGTCCTTGATTTCCCGATGGGGCCTGTCCTATATGTGGGTGATTATAATGCAGTTGTTGACCCTGCCATGGACCGCTTGCTGGGAGAAGGGCGTATTTTCCAGTCCATTTTGGACTGGATTCAAGTATATGATCTGGTAGATGTGTGGCACTGGAAACACCCTGATGATAGACAATATATATGTCATTCCGATTCCTTTAAAATTATGAATCGTATTGATATGGTTTTTGCTCCCCCCAATACACTTCCACCCATCACTGGGGCATCCATCCTTCTGCGAGGGATTTTGGATCATGCCCCACTGCTGGTGGAACTGTCTATGCTTCCAGCTTCTGGACCCCAGCTGTGGCGCCTCAATGCCCATTGTTTAACTGACCCTACGGTCCTAGGTGCTTGTACTAAAGGTGTCTCGGAGTATTGGGCTACTAACCTGACCACTGCAGACTCCCTTACAGTTTAGGAGGCGTTCAAACCCTCTGCCCGTGCCTTGCTTCAGGATGAGGCAGTCTATATTGATCAACCTTCTCCACCTACGCACACTCAATGGCTCTTACCCCGTAGAAGTTGTAAACTTCGCCTGTTGCATCTTACACAGAAACGTATGTTGTATGCCTCCCAAAAATTGTTTGAGCATGGTAACAAGGTGGGGCGTCTGATGGAATACCTGGCGCGCCCGTAGTACTCCCCCACCTCTGTCCCAAGAATCCGACTTTCTCCGACCGAGGTAGTGGACGCTCCTCAGGCTATTATGGATGCCTTTGTCTCCTTTTTCACTGAAATATATACGACTACTGCCCACTAAGATGATGCCTCTCTATCTGAATATCTGACTGATATTACTCTCCCTTCCTTGCCTGGACAGGATAGTGAGGAACTTGGTCCCCCCTTTAGGGTGGAAGAAATAGAATTTTCTATTAGACAGATGCCACAACACAAAACCCCTGGCCCCGACAGGTTTCTCCCTGAGTGGTATCATTCCTTTAAACACCTCCTCAGCCCACATCTGCTACTCACCTTTGAGGCAGCTCTAGAGGCGGGCGTACTCCCCCCATCTTTGCAGGAGGCCCTAATTATTCTCCTCCTTAAGCCTCGTAAAGATCCCCTGGAATGTGACTCCTATAGGCCCATAACCTTGATTAATGTAGATGTGAAAATACTTGCTAAAGTGCTTGCCAACCGCTTAAATAAGATCATCCCTTCTTTGGTTCAGGACGACCAGGGCGGTTTTATCCCGGGCCGCTCTACCCGCATGAATATCCGCAGATTGTTCCAAAACTTACAATATCCCCACCCCAACTCCTCGTCCCGAGTGATTGTTTCTCTAGACACCTGTAAAGCATTCGACAGTGTAGAATGGCCCTACTTGTTTCGAGTATTACAGCTGTATGGGTTTGGCCCTTGGATGATTGCCTGGATTCGGCTCCTGTATACTGACCCTGTTTCCAGGGTCAGGGTAAATGCCGCGGTCTCTCGGAAGTTCTCGATCTCCAGAGGCATGAGGCAGGGGTGCCCTTTCTCCCCCCTTTTGTTTGCTTTGGCTATCGAGACTCTGGCTATACGTATCAGATCTGCCTCGGATATCCATGGCCTGATTGTCGGTACTATAGAAGAAAGGATATCCCTCTATGCTGACGATACGCTTGTCTACCTGGCAGATCCCTCTAGCTCCTTGCAGGCCCTCTTAAGGGAGATGGAGAACTTCAGTAGATTCTCGGGCTTCCGTATTAATTGGTCCAAATCTAATATCTTTCCACTGGACCCTGAGGCTGAACAGGCGATCTATCCGGGTTCCCAACTTCAAATTACCGCTACACTCCTATGTGTCTAATAACCTGTGTCCCCTTATTCAGCTTCTCCAACAACGTACCACACAATGGATGGATCTCCAATTGAATCTAGTGGGTCGTGTCAATATGATCAAAATGATTTTCCTTCCGAAACTTTTATATGTTTTGGCCAACGCCCCATATAAAGTCCCTAAGTCCCTGTTCCGGCGGATTGACTCACTTCTATTATCATTTCTGTGGCATAAAAAGTCCCCCAGAATAGCATTGGAAACTTTAAAGTTGCCCACGCAACTGGCCGGCCTAGCCTTCCCTAGTTTCTACTGTTATTACCTAGCGTCTCAATTGGTAGTGGTTCATGATTGGTGGCATCCTTCCTCACATAACGCCTGTACTACTACTGAGGCGGCCATTGTCGCCTCGCTTGAATCCCTTCATAATATTGTCTACCACAGGCAGGTCCTGCCGGGCCAGGGCACCCTCATGCTCCAGACAACATTATCCCTCTTTAAATTGGTGGTCCGGCGCTTCTCCACGGATGCCTGGACTTCCTCCCCTAATAGTCCACTTTGGTGCAACCCTGAACTTCCTGAGCTGCTGTCCTTCCCATACTCCCAGTTTTGGATAGACAGGGGTGTTAAATACCTCAATCACTTGTATACTGCCCAAGGGTTTAAATCTTTCCGGCAGCTCCGGGGAGAATTTGGGCTCCCCTCTTCCTCTTGGTTCTATTATCTCCAAGTCAGACATGCCCTGCAGGCTCAATTTACCTCTCTTCGGACTCCTTTGAGGATGTCTGCCTTGGAGAAATTACTTAGGGATCCTGGCACTACTAAACGGATTTCCCAATACTACTCCTTTCTGATGACAGATTCCAACCCTAAATTTACAAAGGCACAGGCACGCTGGATGGCTATGGGCATTGAGCTTAGTGAAGATGACTGGACTGAGTTCTCTGCTATTTAACCTAAGTCCGTTCTGGCCTCCACTGATCATTTGATTCAGCTCAAGGTGTTCCATCAGAGCCATTTTACTCCTAGCCGACTACATAGGTTGGGCTTGCGTCCCACCCCTGATTGTTTTCGGGGCTGTGGGATGCCGGCCGATTTTTTACACTGTTTCTGGTCCTGTCCCTTAGTTTCTAAATTTTGGTCTGATGTTGACTCCTTTATATCCACGGTTTTTGGTATCCCTAACATCCTTCACCTGAAAAAATTGCTTGTTGGGCGTGTTTGGGGAGGGGTCAGCCGGGCCCACTGTTGCCACCTGGCTTCAACTGATTAATGGCTGTCTTCCCCTCTACAAACTTACTTTTGAATTAAAAGGTTGCCCACATTTATTTGAAAAAATATGGCATGGCTGGATTTCCAGTCCCCTTACTTTACCTCCTCCGAGCCTGGTGGAACAAAGTTCTGTCTCTGCTACTCCCCACTAGAGTGATGGCGACATTCTCTATACTGTATATGACTGTCTGTTGAACTTGACCTAGGATTATTCCTTTTTCTACTGTGCTGATGTTCTTTCTCCTTTGCGAAACGTGTCGGGGTGGGGGGGGGGGGGGGGATGACCGGGAGCTCCAGTGTTAATGGCTGTGTTTAGTAATTGATTTGATTCTGTTGATTCTGTTTTGCTGTTTTTTTTTATTCTTTTGTATTGTTTTGGTTTCTCTGTATATATTTGAATAGAGACGAGGACCAATGCGCTACCTGAGGAGTTTGATAGGAGCAAACAAACTATCCTAAATCATAAAACGAAAAAGCTGCCAATCTAAATCGGTGTCCCCACCATAAATAGCAATGTGTATAGTGAAACAGAATCGGCGCTAATTCAAAATCGTGATCAAGTGTAAATAAAAATCCGTGTAAAATACAATAAATAAATCAAAACAATGATAATGCTGTGAGAAAATCAAAATGTGCAGGAATATTAATGACTGAAAATCAACTCAGTATCCCACAATAACGTGAACCAATGCTGTGTGCTAAATAGGTGATGCAATCTGTCCATATGCCATGCAGAATAAATATGTCCAAAATAACAGAATAAAAACAAAAATCTTCTGTGCTTAAATCAATCTTCAAAGTAACATCAAAAAATCAAACATTCGTGAAGTGAAGATACACTAAAAATATCGATCCAATCTCGGTGCTGTATGGTGTGCAGTGGCCGCTTACCTCCAACACACAATAAAAGTGCATGTGTATATCCAAGATCCAGGCTCTGTGCTCCAAACCAAGCTCCACCGATAGTCTTCTCCAATAGATGGATGGTATAATCCCTGTGGTCCGTGGTAAGCAGATCTCCTGATACACTGTAGATCCTCCGCTATGCAAATGTGTATCAAAAGCACCAATCGATGTGTATCAAATGTGTAATGTATATAAATGCGTATCAAAAGCACTCATGGTGCAGTATGTAAAAAAAACTTTAATGAATCAAAAGAAGTATCGCACTTACATTTAAAAAGTAAATAGCAAGCAGAAACTCAGCTGGAAACATATCCAGGTGTTAGAATGGCCAAGTCAAAGTTCAGACCTGAATCCAATCGAGAATCTGTGGAAAGAACTGAAAACTGCTGTTCACAAGTGCTCTCCATCCAACCTCACTGGGCTCGAGCTGTTTTGCAAGGAGGAATGGGCAAAAATTTCAGTCTCTCGATGTGCAAAACTGATAGAGACATACCCCAAGCGACTTACAGCTGTAATCGTAGCAAAAAATGGCGCTACAAAGTATTACCTTAAGAGGGCTGAATAATTTTGCACGCCCAATTTTTCAGTTTTTTATTTGTTAAAAAAGTTTGAAATATCCAATAAATTTCGTTCCACTTCATGATTGTGTCCCACTTGTTGTTGATTTTTCACAAAAATTACAGTTTTATATCTTTATGTTTGAAGCCTGAAATGTGGCAAAAGGTCGCAAAGTTCAAGGGGGCCGAATACTTTCGCAAGGCACTGTATGCACTTTTTTTTTTAAACTATGGTGGTGAAATCACCTCCTACAGCGCTGCAATCATTGAATTACGTATATGCTGAGAGCAAATGCTGTTGCTGTCAGAATAAACAAAGCAGTGCTGCAGCTAATGGGTGTACCTGCAAAGCAAACAATGGTTAACAATAAAACACAGTCACAATAAAACATTACAATATAATAGTATACAGTTCATTAAAACAGTATTGGTGGTATCTGCGAAGAAAACTATGGTTAACAATGAGAAACAGTAACAATAAAACATTACAGTATAACAGTATATTATAAATTACAATAAAAGTAGAAAGAGTAGAAAAGTAGAGTAAGAACAGAAAACTAACAATAAAAATATTTTTGTTTTTTTTATTGTTAATTTTTTTTACTTGTTTTGTAACTGTAAAAATACTGTTCCAGGCTAGGCTCTCTCAAAATGCGAAAGCCATCTAACAACTTTTGAGACCCTGTGTGAAAGTGTGCCTTAGACTGTGCCGTGCTGTACCATATATTAATACTCTGCTAGTGTGTGGTAGCGACGAAAACAGTCCCCGATGCAGAGACCAGGTTGGCCAGGACAGGAGGGACAAAAATAGTGGGTGTCACGCCTATATCCGCGTTTTCTACAGACACGACATCTTCTTTGGGGTGTTCTTTGGGTAGAGGTACTAGGGAGGACATACGGAAAATTCCTCCCATGCAGCTGGCTCACTGTATCTGGATTGTGAATTTGGGCCATCCCACCTGCTGGGCTGTGATGATCAATCCTGGAATTTTAGGAAGGATCCACTAAAGGTTGTATTCATGGACATAGAGGGGCTTCTCAACAACAACAGCTGCAGTTGCAATTTGGACTGTCATATCTGTGTGAATGGAGGACAGAATGAAAACATTCCGTGTGTCCCACCACAGAGGCTCTGAGGAAGAGGCTTAGCCTCGAAACGTGTAAGCCCTTTATAGCCATTGAGGATGGTTCACCTTCCGTTTCTGACGCTGACGGCAACTTAATATTGTGATATGCATTTACCAAGAACTCGTTTGTGAGTATTTTTATTCCTTTATTCAATAAAGCCTTTTATGGAGGATAATGCGCTAGGCCAGCATGCCCCTGTGTTTGTTTTTTGTTTGCAGTGGTCCCGGACTACCCTGGTCTTGAAGGGGCTGCAAGGCTGAAGCATTCAGGAGAAGCCAAGTGTTTGTCTCCGGTAGCCACCTGTGTGTGGCCTAGGCTGGTCAGAAGGCCACTTTTCAGAGCGCAGGAGACAGGTGCATAGCACCTATATTTTGTTTGGCCATTGCAATTTGGACTGTCATATCTGTGTGCAAGGAGGACAGAATGAAAACATTCCATGTGTCCATCCACTTCACTGCAGGCAATTTATTACTTCAAGCAGACTCTCTCCCCCCATCTAAGTCGGTAATCTACAAGTCGTTGGGGGAAGCCCCAGCGATTAAGTTGCATGGTGCCACATGCGCCAATTCCAAAATCAAAAAGGTGACTAAAAAGTGGCATGCTTGTGTAATAATTGTCCACGTATAAATGGTACCCCTTTCCGAATAAGGGGGACACCAAGTCCCAAACAATCTTGCCACTGCTCCCCATGTAGTCTGGGAAGTTGGGGGGCTCTACATTGCTATCTTTTCCCTCGTAAATCCAGAAACTACATGTATAGCCTGTTGCCCTGTCACAGAATTTATACATCTTGACCCCATATCTGGCACGCTTGCTGGGGAGAAACTGTTTGAAAGAAAATTTAATCAGGGACTCATCAATGCAGGCAACTTGTTGGGCCATATAAAAGGCTGCAAACTTCTGGTTAAAGTGATTTACGAGGGGCCAAATTTTGTGGAGATGGTCATATCCAGGATCAACCTAAGGACAGCAGAGTTCACTGAAGTGCATGAACTGCAAGATTTGCTCGTATCTAGTCCTGGCCATGGCAGCAGAGAACACAGCATATGATGAATTGGGTCAGAGGACCAATATGACCGCAACTCACTCTTTTTAGTAATGCCCATGATGAGGGTTAGGCCCAGAAAGGTTTTAAATTCGGAAACAGTGATACGCTTCCATGTAAATTCTCTGGCAAGGGTCAAATTTGCGGCAATGAATTGATCGGCATATAAATTGCTTTTGTCCACAATAGATCTGTACAGATCTTCTGTGAAAAACAGCTAAAAAAACCAAGGGGAGTAAAATCTGCCGTTTCCACCTGAATTCTGGGATGGGGGAAGTACGGGTGCTGCAGAAGTAGTGGGCTCCCAATCAGGATTTGCAAGCACATCAGGAAGGACACTATGGGCTCTACGGGCATGTCTTCAAATTATTGGTGGCTGCGGGATACTACTTGTGCTAGCCACCGTACCAGCTTGAACTGCACTTATGGCACTCGCCACGTCCCCAAGTGTTACTGCAGTGCTGATTTTATGACCAGGATTTACTAGGCTGCTGGTGCTTTCCAGTTCACCAGAAGGTTGAGGGGCACTAGTACTGACACTCTGCTGTACACGAGAACCCTGGGATTGTTTCACCTCAGCAACAGATGAATGGGGTCGGGTACGCCTGACTTTAGCAGGGACCAATACTCCGTCGTCAGAGCTATCTGTCAGGGTGCCGCTGCTCTCTACAGGTTTGAATTCTGAGCCTGATTCTGACAGTGAGGTTTCCCCATCGCTCTCATCTGTCATGCTCAGCATCGTGTAGGCCTCTTCACTAGTGTAACTCTGTTTGGACATTTTGGTCAATAATTTTAAAGGTACCTAGTGGGACAGGTATAAAAGCACCTGGTTGTCAAAGCTTGTTTGAACCGCTACCAAAAATTGTAACTGCTAGTGCTAGCAGAGATCAGGCCTAACTCTGCTTACGCTGCGGTTTAGTGTGCTGTGTATTGGAAGTGACAGTAATCTGCTACTTCTGCACTTCTTGGGGGGGGGAGGGGCTAAACGAAAGGTGCTGGCAGGTGTCGAGGCTGATCCTGCTAACGATATTGATCCGTTCAGACACTATACTAATAATGGAGGTGTTTGGCGTGTGTGTCACTGGCAATCAAAGGGTTAAAATGTATTACTAAATATGCGGCGGGCAATCTGATGCTATCCTTTATTGACACTAACTAACGTTAACGCTAACTGATGTCACCTGTAACACTAATACAGTGATCAGAAAAAAGATCTGTACACTATAATAGTGACACTGTGACAGGGCAATGAAGGGGTTAACTGGGGATGATCAGGGGGTTAAATCTTTATTAGGGGATATATGGCGGGTACATTAAACCTATCTGGGACTCCCTCTAACTACCACTAACTGTCTCTCACACTAACTGAAGTCTCAAGTGACACTAATACAGTGATCAGTAAATTGTCTGTAAACTGTGTATAGTGTACACTGTGACAGGGAGTGAAAGGGTTCACTGGGGTGATCAGGGGGTTAAATCTTTATAAGGGGATGTATGGCGGGTACCCTAAACCTATCTGGGACTACCTCTAACTACAACTAACTGCCTCTCATACTAACTGAAGTAACAAATGACACTAATACAGCGATGAGTAAATTATCTCTATACTGTATATTGTGTACACTGTGACAGGGAGTGAAATGGTTAACTGGGGGTGATCAGGGGGTCAAATGTGTGCCTATGTGTACTGGTGTCAGTGTAGTGCTTGTGTACTCACGGTAGATGTTCTCTCTTCTCACGCTGGAACCGAAAAAGGCTCCAGGAGAGAAGATTGCATCTTTCCTGTGCCTGTGTTTACATTACACAGGCACAGGAAGTTCTGCAATTGGTCAGAACCGATCACCAGGTCCGGGCCAAAAACCATTGGCCAGGACCTGATAACTGATTGGTTCTGAACTGATTCAGAACATTGCGGTGACAGCTGGCATGCGTGAGCCCCTAGCCCCTCACGCGACAGACATACAGTTACATCAGTACGTGCAGCTGAGCCACCTTGCCGCAGTAAATCTCCGCCGGGTGGTCGGCAACAGGTAAAGAAAGTATTACACCTAGGAGACTAATGTGGGACATCCCTGCAAAATATGAGTTGTACAATAAATAGAAAACAAGTTTTTATATAGATGGTTTAAAACAGAAGCATACTGTACATACATATGCACATACATTCCAGCATATCTGGAATAGAAACAAATGGGTAATCATTAAGGCAAAAAAGGGGAAAAAGGGATGTATAAAGAACACAATTGTACTGTATTCTGAGCTAAGGATAGGTTGAGTTTCAGATTCAATATGGTTTTGAGTTGACCATTTAGGATTATCAATGAAAGTATTGGAGTGTATGACGGTAGTACACTATGGTAAATCAAGTATCAGTATTCTGTCTATACTCATTCAATGGCACAAAGATGTTCCAAGCACGCCAAATTTTGTGGAAGCATGTTGTGGACTCTTTGACCATTGCCAAGGTTTTTTCCATACTATAGATGGAGTTTACTTTTGTTACCATTCTTTTACAGTCGGAACTTGAGTAGATTTCCAATGGCGTGGTATGAGTGTTTTAGTTCAACAAGTGTCTCATGAGAGAGTTTTTGTATTTTTTGTAAAATAATGAGTTAATATGAAGTAGGCAGCAGGCCAGTTCTAAAGTCAGATCTGTAGCTGTAATGTGGGATGTCCATTTAATCTGCTCCCAGTAGCTTGATATTTTAGGGCAGTACCACCACACGGGGTGGTATCAAAAAGTTTAGAGACTAGCTCTGTTTACAATAAAGTACTTTATTTATCTATGTTTACACACTATCCCCCTTAAAATAGTCCCTTTATACTGCAGTTCAGCGCTCCCAGCATTCCTGCCACTTCTGCAATGTGTCCTGGAAGTCTCCTTTTCGAGGCATGTCAAGCACCTTCTGCTATTCGTGCTGGATCTCCGCAATGGTGTCAAAATGGTGACCTTTGAGCTGGATCTTCAACTCATTGCAGCATCACCGTAAACTTGCCGAATCATGTCAAACGTGTCTGTGGTGGATTTTCTAAGTTTCACGCAGAATATCTCATTTGCTCTTTGTTCTAACTTGTTGTCCATGATGAAATAGCAGAAGCTGCAATACATGTGGTCGGGATAGCACCAGTTGCACAGCTCCCGATGTACACAGGATGATGTCTTTTAGCACACTGACTTATGAAAGTCGGTGCTCCCTGTAACTGTGCGTGCAGCCTTGTGCTGCCATCTGTTAGCGTGTTACCAAACTAGTCTTAAGGTTCCTTTGTCTTAGTTGCATCTCCAACATAGGTCAGAAATGTTGGGAAACAATTTCCTTAACTTTAATTGGAGTTGGGCTGACCTACTATGCATATCTTCTCGAAATGTGTGAGAGGTCTGGTAAAAGCATGTTTCTGTGTGATTTTTCAGGAAATCACAAAGTTGTATGTAAAGCCAGAAGATAATGTTGTCTACACCACATTCAAGTTGGAATGTTTCGCTGGGTTTCAGGTTACCCTTACAGTGCATTGCGAAAGTATTCGGCCCCCTTGAACTTTTCAACCTTTTGCCACATTTCAGGCTTCAAACATAAAGATATAAAACTGTCATTTTTTGAAGAATCAACAACAAGTGGGACACAATCATGAAGTGGAACAAAATTTATTGGATATTTCAAACTTTTTTAACAAATAAAAAACTGAAAAATTGGGCGTGCAAAATTATTCAGCCCCCTTAAGTTAATACTTTGTAGCGCCACCTTTTGCTGCGATTACAGCTGTAAGTCACTTAGGGTATGTCTCTATCAGTTTTGCACATCGAGAGACTGAACTTTTTGCCCATTCCTCCTGCAAAACAGCTCGAGCTCAGTGAGGTTGGATGGAGAGCGTTTGTGAACACCAGTTTTCAGTTCTTTCCACAGATTCTCGATTGGATTCAGGTCTGGACTTTGACTTGGCTATTCTAACACCTGGATATGTTTATTTGTGAACCATTCCATTGTAGATTTTGCTTTATGTTTTGGATCATTGTCTTGTTGGAAGACAAATCTCCGTCCCAGTCTCAGGTCTTTTGCAGACTCCATCAGGTTTTCTTCCAGAAATTCACAGTAGTGTGAACCCCCTTTCAAATCATCAACCCCCCAGTATTGTCCCTTTACATCAACCCCCCCCCACCAAACACACACAGCACTGCACCCTTCATATCACCTGCCCCCTCTTAACATAACCCCCCTCCACAGCACTGCCACCTCACATCAAAAAATTCTGCCAAGCTGGGCTCTTTATACAGCTATCCAGATTGGTTTATACCTAGTACTTGATTTGGAGGTCATACCTGGACTCCACTGGATTGAAGATTGTGGGGTCTGCCTGGAATGTGAGCTGTGGACACTCTCCAGACCTTAGTGCATTGTATTAGTTAGCTACAGAGCTCTTTCCAGGTCCAGAGCCGTGGCAAAGCTTTTGGTGTGACCCAGTCTCTGGAGACTGATTTGTTGAATAAGGACTTGCATGGGTGAAGATAATCTGCAATGTAACCTTTGGCATTGTAGAAATTTCCAGACTTTCCAGGTAAAGAGCCACAGCACAACCTCTGGTGTGAACTAGTCTCCGTTAACAAGCATGGGAAACGTCTACTTTTTTGGTCATAATGACCCAAATCTATTGGTTTCCACAGAAATGTTGTACATACTGAGACTTTAAGCATTGTGTCACTAGTCTTAGTGTCACGTGCACTCCTCACTCAAGCCCTTGCAATGTTAGAGTACCACTTTCCTGACAACAGGCTCCATTCACAAAGCAGTATCTTGCTGCATCTGAGTATGCAGGAAAATACTGCACAGCGTTTTGCAAAAAAAGGTTTTAAATTCACAAAATTCACAAAAAATGCTACTAAAATACCGCATGTGCTATTATATGAAGTCATGCAGTATTTTAATCCCAAAAGCCTGCAGTAATTTAACCTTAACAAAATAGTGTAAATAGCTGGTTGTTAAAGAGTGGGTGGCTGCCAGCATTCTTCACAACCAGTAAACAACATGGTTGTTAAGGAGCTGGCGGCCACCGCGTTTTTAACAACCGATGAGTCATCAGCTGTCAGTGGGGTTCCCTGCTGACAGCTAAATGTGAAGAAAATAATTGGCAGCAATAAAATGTAAAAAACTGAAAAACGGAAAGAAAACTGGTGTGGGTTCCCCCCTAATACATACCAGTACCCCCTGCCACTAACAAAAAAAAAGGGTGGGGCCGCTTAGTGACCAAATGTCACCGACTGGGACATGCTGCTTTATTTAGTGGAGGGAGGCGCAGAAGCTGACATTTGGTGGGAGCCTTCATCGGGAGTGGAGCTTTTTTTTTTCGGGTCGGCGGCTGGCATTCATAATGATTAAGATTGGATATACACTGGGGAACATTTTTTTTTTAAATTTAGTTATTTAATAAAGGACTTGTCAAAAACCCTTGTGTTTTTATTCACTTTTACCACTTTTACTCTACTACCTCATACTTACATGGGGGGTGCTTGAATCAGATTCCGAGAAGTCCCCCATCCATAGACCACCACGACCACTGCCCAGGTTTGTGAGGAAGAGGCCCTTGTCCCCAACAACATGGGGGGGGGGGGAGCCATGTAAATCCAGATGTGGAGTCCACAGACAGATGCTCAGGCTCAAAGTGTCCTCCCACACTGCAACAGAAAAACGATGAATGAGAGCCGGCAATTCTACGGTAATATCCATATCATATAGTTTATTGAAGGCTACATAGGAATGATATAAATAGAGCTAACGTGTTTCATCGAAAGCCTTAATCATAGCTATGATTAAGGTTGTCCTCGAAATGCGTTAGTTCCTTTATGTCATTCCTATGTAGCCCTAAATAAAATTTACAATATGGATATTAGAGTTGCTGGCTCCTATTCATTCTTGCCACCACCTCTGCAGGGTGTTTGTCTGAGCTAACAGCCTTGTACTGTAAGCCATTGGATTTTGCAAAGGGTACTTAGGTCTAGAACCTCCTTCCTCCATAAGGTAATTTTGGCCTTTTACCCCAATCAGGATTTTGTTTTTCTCTCTCTGTCCAGCTCACAGGAAGGACATTTCGCTTCACTGTTTGGATGTAGGTCTTGCTGTGTAAGCCACTTCTACCATTAAAAAGTCAGATTCTCTTTTTTTTATTCCACATGCTCCCTGTAAAGGGGAACCAGCTTTTCAATCTACTATACTCGGTGGCTCAGAATGACCATTGTACAAGCTTATAGTCTTTGGGTCAAGGTTTTACCTTTTCTGTAAAGGCACACTACTAAGTCTGTGCATACTTTTCTGTCCTTTAGGCTTTAGGAAACTCAAATTTGCAAGACTGCCAACTGGTCATTTTTTCTAAAGGCTCTTCTGATGCCAACTTCAGACATAAGGTTCTTCAGGCAGCTCTTTGAGGTGCATTCTGCCTTCAGTCTTTCCTGTCTTCTTGTTTTAAGGGCTTGTTAGTGTTTTGTTACTGCTTTTGGACATCCCAGTTATCTGAGAACACTGAATCATGTGTTCCTTAATGAATGAGAAAGAAAACAGGAAAAAAAGCAAATTTCTTTAAATCTATTAAGGGGCATGGGTCCCATCCTTGCATGCTTGTTACTACTGCTTTTATACAAAGTAAAGCATGTTGGGAGTGGGAAAGGTTATACCTAACTGGCAAACAGCTCTTTTTTTGCTAGTGTCCTAACCCTCTTTTAGGCTACAGTATAACCAAGTTGTCTTTGAATAC
The DNA here is from genome assembly GCF_965119305.1 of Pelophylax lessonae. Lineage (NCBI taxonomy): Eukaryota > Metazoa > Chordata > Amphibia > Anura > Ranidae > Pelophylax > Pelophylax lessonae. The sequence continues at coordinate 394,310,671 of NC_138769.1, read as the reverse complement.
TGAATCCTGTGTCCAGAAATAAACTCCAAGAAATGGATTTTACAGTAAATGCAAAAATCCAGTTTTTTGATCAGTTGCTATGAATTACTGTCTTAAGAAAAACTCTTTATTATAATAAGCCCAATACAAAGGAAACATACAGATATGGCCACCTATGCTTCTATTCTTCCAAAGATTTAGCTAATCTCCCACATTTTTCTTAGTTAAAGGATAAGTCCACCCTAAAACAAAAATCTCTGCATCTATAGAACTCCATGTTCTAACACTAACCTATCTAGCTCTGTAAAGAATAAATCAGTATACTTACCGTTTTTGAAGCCGATCTGACCCAATCCCATGCTGAGCTGTCAGCTGCGGCTTCACTGTAGAGGCAGGTACAGAAGACACAGCCGACAAAGGAAGCCCCATTGTAAGTCTATAGGTGATGTCACGTCCCATTTATTTCCCAGCCATTGTCAGCTGTGTCCTCTGCAGAGCTTTGGGCACCGGAGATCTGGTCAGATCAGTTTAAAAAAAAAAGGTAAGTATACTGATTTCTTCTTTACAGGGCTAGATAGGTTAGTGTCAGAACGTGGAGATCTATAGATGCAGGGATTTTAGTTAAGTTTAGTTCCTTTATTTGTAATTCATTATAAATTGTATAATATGTATATGATAAAGAAAAAAGTTGTGTAATTGATAGGAAAAGTCTAAAAGCCTAATGTAAGTTTTTCATTTTCTTTCAGTGCTTGTCTCAAGCAATGGTATACCTTGTATTGATAGTGAGTTCTGTGTTCTGTGGCCATTTAGGAAAAATTGAATTGGATTCTGTAACACTTGCGTCAGCTGTAAGTATTTACTCTTTTCATTCATCTTTTTTCTGTTAAAAATGTCTTTACTGAAATAATAGTGTTACAAGTATCTTCTTCATAGTCTAAGTCCTTTTTATTAGACAATTCCTTTTGTATGTATGTAATACTATTGATATGTCAGTAGAGACTCTAGTTCCTCCACTTTCTCTTCACATGTACAGTATATCATGGCAGTATATTTGTCAGCAGGGCCGCTGATAGAGGGGGGGGGGGCACCAGTCCATCTGTAGGGGGCCCGGGCACACAGGGGGGCCCGAACAGCAGAGGGAATCAGTGCGGTCAGACAGAGGGGCACTTACAGGATGTCCTCTCTGCAGCAGCTGAAAATGAATTTCTCTCCTGCCGGCATTCAGCTGCTGCAGGGAGAGACACAGGCCCCCACGCGGAAGCTGCTGGCTTCCCTGTCCCGTAAAAAAAAAAATGTAAAAAAAAATATTTAAAAAAATTTAAAATAAAATAATTTTAAAACATTTAAACATTTTTTTTATTATAAAAAGTTTTTAAAAAAATGTAGAAAACAATAAAAAAAAAATGGCTAATTCACACAGCTTCTTTGTTATCTTTGTGTCCTCTAAGAATGATTTTAGTATATTTTTAGTGGAAATGTTGTTTTGATATATTCGAGGGGGGCCCTGCCAGGTAGGCTGTATGGGGCCCCGTGATTTCAATTAGCAGCCCTGCCTGTTAGGACCCGTAGTTACACATCTGGAAAAAGAGGACTGGACATTTTATCTTTTCAGGCCTGGTTCACACCTATTCATTTTTAGTGTGTTTGCAGAAACACACTACAGCCCATTTAATATATGTGCATTTTATGGAAAGGGCCAGGGACCAGCAGATTGTGTTTTTGGTTCCATGGACTTTAATGGATCAAAAATGTTATTGAAAATGCGAAATGCAAAATACACATGGAATATGCATCAACTGCAACCTGCATAGGTGTGAACCAAGCCAAAATGCAACAATGCTCAAATCTATATAGTATTAACAAGGATCAGGATATGGGGGTGATTTACTAAAACTGGAGAGTGCAAAATCTGGTGAAGTTCTGCATGGTAGCCAATCAGCTTTTACCTTCAACTTGTTCAATTAGGCTTTGACAAAAAAAAAACAAACAAACCTGGAAACTGATTGGTTTCTATGCAGAGCTGTACCAGATTTTGCACACTCCAGTTTTAGTAAATCCACTCTAAAGTGTGTTGTAATGTAGGGCATGCAGATACTGTACATCCATTCTACAACCATTTATATTTTGAAAAATAGTCTTTCAAAATAAATCTTTATTTCCTTATATACCTACTTCAGGGCATTTGTAGTGTTTATGGGAGCACACAGATATTTTCACTCTACAGGTTTGAAAAAAATAAGTGGTGAGTGGGTGGTTTGATTGGTTATTCAGACTCTGATACAGAGATCATGACCACACTTCTCTTAAAAAGGGAAATACATTTCTATCACTTTTACAGCTCCTCCACGTTGTACAGTAAAAGTCTATATGATTTACCAATCTCTTTTCCTTACAGGTTATAAATATCACTGGCATAACAATTGGTTCTGGAATGAGTGCTGGATGTGATACAATGATGTCCCAGGTATTTTTTTCCCTATGCCTATTTTTATGTTTTACCTTTTTTGCAATTACATTCTGTGACCCTTTGGCTGGAGGATGTTGATGAATGCCATGGTTACCCAGAGAAGTCTGTTCATTTATTTGCTCTCATGGTTGTCTCTTTATCAAAGCCATATTTCTAGCACATTTCTAGCACATTGTGTTCAAACTCTTTGTGTCATGTGATTATGTTAGTAAAAATGATTTTTAGAATGTATAGAATGATCTGCTTTATATTCAAAGCCCATTATCAGCTATAAAGACTAACAAACAAGAGAAAGATTAATGTTTAATATATGGTGAAGTAGACAGAGCCTTAGGACTTCTCTTAATTCCTTGTCTAATCTTACTATTTATTCATTTGTTTTGGTTGAAATGAAAATATACTGCAGGTTTCATTGTATTATAACTAATATTTGTTTTGTGTTACCTCGTTCTATATATTTTAAAGCAGAGTTCCGGGCTAAAAATTTTTTTTAAGCTAAAAATACCCCAGGGACAGTCAGGGCTAGTGCATTTAAGCAATGATAGCCTCTGAACTGTCCTCTGTTTCACTCACCTGTAAGAAGAAATACTTACCTTGAAAATGTCTTGTCCAGCGCTGCCATCTCAGGTGTGGGCAGCTGAAGCCGGAGCATTCTCTTTGGTGATGTCAGAGTCCCAGAATGCCATGCTCGTCACTTCCGGTGCATGAGCGTCATCCCTGAACAGCTTCTGGCTGTTCAGCAGGGAATGACATGTCTGCACTGGAAGTGACGAGTGACTCTGGTGCAGGCGCATTGACTCCTAGGAGTCAATGCAAGGAGGAAGTGACGTCGTGGGCCGCGGCCGCAGAGGGAGGAAGAGGAAGGAAGGTAAGTATATTTTCATTAAAAACAAGGTAAGTGAAACAAAAAAAAAATTTTTAATTATCCAATTCTTTTTCAGGTTCATCTAAGCTAGCGGATGGTGTAAAGATAGTTTTTAGGGTGGAACTCCGCTTTAAATAAAAAATGTAATGTACAAAATGGTTTGGTGATAAATATGACTAAATTAAAGCAGAACTTTAGGCAAACAGCTAAACACACACCTGCAATTTGTTTTACCTCTTAATGTAGTTTCCTTTAAAGCGGTATGAAAACCAAAAGCTAACATTCATATACAATATGTTGCATCTTATTAACCTTTAGATTCATGGCTGCAATCATTTTTGTTTTTATGCTTTCTTTCTTTAATTTTCATCTGGTGATGTGGCCAGTTAGTCTATTGTTTTTCAAAAGAACAAGCTGCCCTGCAGATGTAGCAGTTAAAGGGTTGAGACAGACCATTTACCACTGACACTGGGTGCATACAATGATCAGCTTTTATCTGTTTATATAAAAAAAGTTTAGCTTAAGTTTGTTAGTATATCTAAATCTGCTAGTACATATAACACTACCCTTCCCTCAGACTGACAATGCAGCTGTCCATAGGTGTCTCTGTTGCTCCTCAATCCAGAATGTAGGCCCATTAATACAGGAGGTGTGTTACTGGCCAGACCCCTAGGTGAAAACAGAGGGGAAAAAAGCATAAAGAAAGAAAACGAATGCAGCCACCACAACCAATGATTTCTAAGCTGCAATATATTACATCTTTGTTTTTGGGTTTAATACCGCATTAGAGAGAAACCTAATTCCAAAAATGGAGCTTGTTAAGTTCAAACCCTCCCCCTCAATAATCACTAATGGAGTTTTTATCTGCATTTTTTTTATTCTGTTCCTGACCTCCTACCGCTAGTCTGGCCTAAGACAGAATGACCTGCCTTTGGTCCTACAGCCTCCTGGAATACTTACGTCACATCTCCAAGGAGGCTGCAGGACCAGGCTGAGAGTGGCTGGCACAACATTGGGAGCTGACTTCCTAAGAGAAATACGCAGTTAGCTGAAGAGGACCAAGATGGTGGGATGGGACCAGGCTATCTCACCCAAACAACAGTGGCATAACCATAGGTGTGCGCAGCCTATTGCATTAGGGTGTGCACCCCAAAGCTCAAACACACATGCCTTTATCTGTAGCCTCAGCTGCACTGGACAGTGAATGAATGGGAAGTGCTCGGTGCTGAGCGGCTTCCTGTTCATTCACAAACTGAAGCATAGTAAACCTAGTTGTGTTCACAATGTTCATTTGGAAAAGGAAGGCACCAGTAAATTACATATTTACTAGCCCCTTTTCCCACTCTCCATCCTGTGGGGTAGTGATTAGGGTGTGCCCAGGCACACCTGGCACACCCCCTGCACACTCCTATGGGCATAACAGTGTTTTCAAGATGACCTCACATTACAAGTAAGAGGAGGGTAATAAGAGAACTAGGTACTGCTTTAAGCTATTCTTATTTTAATATATATATTTTTGATTCAATAAAAGAATTCCGTTTTTTTTTTTACAATCGGATACACATGTAAAAAACACATTCATAATATCAGAAAACATGGAACATATCTATTCAATAAACAGTAGGATTAAATATGTCAAAGAAAAAACTTTAATCGAAAAAGGAAAAATACAAAATAGTTAAAGAAGATATCAACAACAATAAATCAAAAAGAGAGGGAAAGTAAAAAAATAAAATAAAATAAACAAATAAATAAATCTTTCAAGGGACATGTTATAGGAAATAAGCGTTCAGGAAAAAATAATTGATGAGCAACCAGAATGTAAATTGTCCTAATTCAATGACTGGTCTCAAGTAATGCCTTTCCCTAATCGGAGTACTTAAAAGTATTCCAATGGAACCATGTTTTGCTTTAAGCTTATAACTCACGGCGCATTTGAATAATTGGGCTGCCAATGCACCAAAGCAGACAAAAATCAGCTCACTGAGATGTGGTAGTGCAGTTGTGATGTACTCTAACGCATGTGCATCGAATGTGCGTTGGCTTAGTACATTGTGGTGCCATTGAAAGTGAATAGCACCACAACGTGCTAATATGTGTTTAGTGATTTGTGGTAATATGTGCTTTAATGCACCACCACGATGTGAATTGGCCCATAATTACTGGTATGCTTTACAGCTTTCTGTCTCATGTCTTAGGTGGCAAGTGACCTAGGAATCCACAAGACTAAACTAGGAAATGATGGTATCACCCTGACAACAGTTTAAAGATTTGTATTTCAATTGTGTATTTAGCTATTTGCCTAGAGTTTTGCTTCAACGTCCACAGTAATACACAATTATATCTGTATGTGTATATATTATATATTTATTCTTTCAGACCTATGGCAGCAAGAATTTGAAGCGAGTGGGAATAATCCTTCAGAGAGGAATTCTTATTCTAATGCTGTGTTGTTTTCCCTGCTGGGCAATACTTATTAATACAGAGCAGGTATTGCTACTGTGCAAGCAGAACCCAGATATCGCCAGGTTAGTGATATCTCCTTCTTATTACATTTAAAAAACAATATGTATGAAACAACTAATTAACTGACTATGAGGTAAAGCCAAACCCCATATATTATGATGTCAACCTAACTCTATGGGATATTGTACTATGAGCCCAGGTCGATGTAAAGAGGTGTGTTCAAGACTACCTTGGCTCACAAAGAGGTGTGTCCATTACTACCTTGGCTCAGGATAATAAATTATGCTGGCCGTTATTAAATTCAGAAGAGGCTGGCAGTAGATTTCCTGCATAGCACTGGATGAGCATTGTGGCAATGGCTGCATTTTTGCTTTTTAAAACTTATGGACATATTATTTATATATTTTATAGTTTCAAAAGCAGTCAAAGTGGTTGTAAAGGCTGAAGGTTTTTTTTTACCTTCATGCATTTTATGCATGAAGGTAAAAAACCTTCAATGTGCTGCTCCCCCCACAGCCCCCTAATGAGCTCCCTCTTGATTCAGCGATGTGCACGGGAGCCTCAGGTGTCCCAGGACTCCCTCTCCTCATTGGCTGAGACAACAGCAGAAGCCATTGGCTCCCACTGTAAAAAAAGGTAGTAGTGCGCTGCCACCTAGTGATAACATTATATATACAAAATACAGCTGCTGCAATCACCACATGTGTTCCCACATCCACAGTATATCGATATTAAAATGTGTGATCGCACTGCCTCAATACTATGGCAGGGTGAAAACTGAAAAGCGACAATACATTACTATAAATGTAAACATGTCATATAGATAAAGTGCCAATGCAAAATAAATCCTTGAACGAATATATAAATAAATAATGCAAAAAAAAAAAAAGTCCAATAGAATAGAATATGAATAATAAAACTTTTTATAAATTGTGCAAAAAGTACAGTCTTTATTTTAGAGACTTTCTGTATTGCACAATTTATAAGACGTTTTACTATTCATATTCTATTTTTTTGGACTTTTTGGCAATATTTATTTACAGTATCTCACAAAAGTAAGTACACTCCTCACATTTTTGTAAATATTTTATTATATATTTTCATGTGAAAACACTGAAGAAATGACCCTTTGCTACAGTATAAAGTCATTCCCTAACAAGTCCGCACGTGTGACCTGATGTCTGCCAATCACTCGCGATCGTCCGCTGTGAAGGGAGAAAGGCAGGCGGCTAATGTAAACAAAGCCACCTGTCATTCTTCCCTGTGTAACAGCTATACAGGACCGTAGATCTCTGCTGTTACATGTAAAGCCACATCCTTGCACAGTTAGAAACACGCCCCTAGGGACACACTTAACCCCTCCTTCCCCAATAAAGTTAACCCCTTCCCTGCCAGTGTCATTTTTACAGTAACAGTGCATATGTATAGCAATGATTACTGTAGTAATGTCACTAGTACCCCCAAAAGTGTCAAAAATGTCAGTCAAAGGTCCGATCTGTCCGCCACAATGTCGCAGTCCCGCAAAAAAAAATCGCAGATCGCCGCCATTACTCGTTAAAAAAAAACAACAAAAATGACAAAAATCTTTCCCTTAGTTAGTAAACGCAATAACTTTTGTGCAAACCAATCAAAATACGCTTATTGTGATTTTTTTTACCAAACATATGTATCAGAAAACAAATTGGCCAAAAATGTTAAAAAATTTTGATTTTTACATTTTTTGGGGGAATTTCATATAAAAAATTTTGAAAAATATTGTTATTTTTGCAAAATTGTTGCTCTTTTTTTGTTTATAGCGCATGATCAAAAAATCACACAGGTGATCAAATACCACAAAAAGAAAGCTCTGTTTGTGGGGAAAAAAGGACGTCAAATTAGTTTAGGTACAGCGTCGCACGACCGCCCAATTGTCCGTTAAAGTCACACAGTGCCGAATCGCAAAATAGGCCCTGGTCAGGAAGGGGGTAAAATCTTCCGGGGCTTAAGTGGTTAATACCACTTTAAATGTCCAGCCTGTTTCCCAGGAATATAATTGTCACATTGGTTGTGCTCTCAACCAAACTGTAAAACCATCAAATGGCTGGTATCATAACTAATTGCATGTGCAGCATCATGGCAGTTAAAGATCAAACAAAGGCCAAGATGGCAGCTTCCTTGGCTGAAAACAATAGGAGGATTTAGTTCCCATTTAAGATGTATGAGTTAAATATTTATAAGGTAATAAGACATATATATATTTCTTTTTAGGTTAACGCAAAAATATGTGATGATCTTTTTACCTGCTCTACCTGTAAGTTTTGATTTTATACTACATCCTGTCTTCTGTGTCTGGGACATATTTCTATATATTCACATTTTCTGATGAATTTATTTCAAGTGATACTGTTGTTATTGCTTTTCTTTCAACCTCTATGTTACCAGTGATAGGGTGGGCTGCCAAGAGGAGCAACAATGACGGAGTGCTTGGTATTCATGGGTGCAGCTGCAAAGAGACTTTTAAAGTGCAGTATCTAGTTGTCAGGCAAGAGCTTATTTAAAGCGTTACTAAACCCCCAACAGTAAAATCTGTCTATAGTTGCAGAATAGCATGCTTGATATACTCACTGTGTAAATTAGGTGATTAATCCTCTGCATTGTGTAAAAAGGCTGTGTGATCCTGTATGCACAGATCCTCCCCCTTCTGCAGGGTCACTCTGGGCAAGTTCACATAAGACACAGTATGTGTAGTTCAGCTGCACATGCTCAGTTTGGTCTCTATTGCTGGAGAGAAAACGTCCTGGTTTTATCTGAACTATTCAGGTCACATGGTATTGACATCATTATTTGGGCGAGTATACAGATTCTAAATAACAGCCCAGTCCCTACCTCCTCCTCCAGGCCCAGTAACTAAAAAAGAACACAGTGGGTGGGATGTCACATCTTGATTGATGGATGATCCGCCTCCCATAAAAGCATGAGGACATAGGCTGTAGAGGATTTATAGGCAGTGAAATCTCCTCCTACCTAAATACTAAGTATCCTGCAGATCACGTGACTGCAGAATATAGATCAGCTAACAAGGTATATAGCTGCAGTACTTTATTGTAAAAAGATTATTTATAAGCTGTGGGCAATGCGGGGGGGGGGGGGGGGGGCGTGATGAACATTTTTTATATTACTTGGTTTAGTAACACTTTAATTAATTGGGCAGGGCAGGCAGTGTAAGGCAGAGCTGAGTGACAGTTTAGGCACAGATACCTGAAAATTTTAAAAAATACACCATTTGCTTAAAAACAGAACAATGTTATGCTAATTGCAAACACCCCACACACCGGCTAATTGCCTAACATGGATTTTGCATATCAATGGTTGCTAACAGAATTCGCCAATTGACTATGGCATTAAAGGAGCAAAGGTAAATAAAAAAGAGCAAAAATCACTATCATCTCAAAAAAATTCCAAATTATGAGAAGTTTTCAAACCTGCACTTAACTCAGTTACTGTATCTATTACACTTGTACATCTTCTGTATATCCTCAAATTCAACAAGTTGCCATGAATTATTTGAAGATCATATAATAAACTGTGTGTTTGCATTATTTTATTATATGAATTGTATATAGATATATAAATTGCTCTAATTTTTACCTTTACTTATTAGTTTGTTTACACTGATTCATTGATTTACTCTATTAGATGTAGTTGTGTACTTTGTGTGTGTGTGTGTATATATATATATATATATATATATATATAGTATCTCACAAAAGTGAGTACACCCCTCACATTTTTGTACATATTTATTATATCTTTTCATGTGACAACACTGAAGAAATGACACTTTGCTACAATGTAAAGTAGTGAGTGTACAGCTTGTATTTGCTGTCCCCTCAAAATAACTCAACACACAGCCATTAATGACTAAACCATTGGCAACAAAAGTGAGTACACCCCTAAGTGAAAATGTCCAAATTGGGCCAAATTAGCCATTTTCCCTCCCCGGTGTCATGTGACTTGTTAATGTTACAAGGTTTAATGTGAAAATAATGCAAAGTGACACAAACATACACAAACGTGAAAATTCCAATGGTGAAAAAAAAAATTATTTAAAGAAAAAAGCTTTCACTTGTGAAAATTCCATAAACATAAAATAGTAGCTGAACGAAAAATGATAGTGTCCAACAAACAATCTCTTGAATAAAAATGAAAAATGGTGATTCCTCCAAGTGTTGCATGCAACCCCCAACATGAGCAAAGAAAAATGGATGGCTGCTTACCAGAGACAAACAGTCTCAAGGCCTGGAAGGTGTAAAGCGTAAGCCCTTAGGATATCACTTGTCCCAACAGACAATGGACTCCCTATGGATCATGCAATCCACGGAGGGAGGTACTCAATCACAGAAGGCTGGATGGATCATACCCACCCGGAACTATCCAGAGATCTCAGCTCATCCACTGGATGTTTAGAACCTTGTCAGTTTATTTGCATTTTTGAACGGATTTTCAGATTCCAGATGGAATTTCCAGAATCTGAAAATCTGGTTAAAAATGCAAATCTCTGGATAGTCCGGGGTGGGTATGATCCATTCAGCGCTCTGTGGTCGAGCTCTTCCATCCGTAGATTGCTGGATCCAGATGCTTATGGAATTTTCACAAGTGAAAGCTTTTTTATTTAAATACATTTTTTTCACCATTAGAATTTTCAGGTTTGTGCATGTTTTTGTCACTTTGCATTATTTTCACATGGAACTCAGTTTATGTATCTGTGTAGATTTTTCACAATTTTTTTGTGTATATAATTTTTTTATATAAGTTTTTATTAATTTTCTTCTTTTTTCTCGCAAATATTCACCATTGTCATAATTTGTATTAAGTCATTTTATTGGTTCAGATAGTGCACTAATACCCCATAATGACAGTGTGAAAGAACTTTGTTTCAAATCTTTGCAAATTTAATAAAAAACAAATTATTCACATGTACATAAGTATTTGCAACCATTGCCATTACACTCAAAATTGAGCTCAGGTACATTCTGTTTCCACTAATCATCCATGAGATGTTTATACAACTTGATTGGAGTCCACCTGTGGTAAATTGAGTTGATTGGACATGATTTGGAAAGGCACACACCTGTCTATATAAGGTCCCACAGTTAAAAGTGCATATCAGAGCAAAAACCAAACCATGAAGTCCAAGAAATTCTCTGTAGACCTCTGAGACAAGATTGTATCGAGGCAAAAGGTAAAGAATTATTTCTGCAGCATTGAAGGTACCAATGAGCACAGTGGCTTCCATCATCCATAAATGGAAGGTGTTTGGAACCATCAGGACTCTTCCTAGAGTGGGATGCCTGGCTGAACTGAGCAATCAGAGGAGAAGGGCCTTAGTCAGGGAGGTGACCAAGAACCTGATGGTCACTCTGACAGAGCTCCAGCGTTTCTCTGTGGAGATAGGAGAAACTTTCAGAAGAGCAACCATCTCTGTAGAACTCTACCAATCAGGCCTGTATGGTTGAGTGGCCAGACGGAAGCCACTCCTCAGTAAAAGGCACAAGATCTCTGGTCTAATTAAACAAAGATTGAACTCTTTGGCCTGAATGGCAAGCATCATTCCTGGAGGAAACCAGGCATTGCTCATTGCCTAGCCAATACCATCCCTACCGTGACGCATGGTGGTGGTGGCATCATGCTGTGGGGATGTTTTTCAGTGGCAAGAATTGGGAGACAATTCAGGATTGAGGGAAAGATTAATGCAGAAATGGACAGAGACATCCTTGATGAAAACCTGCTCCAGAGCACTCTTGACCTCAGATTGGCGTGAAGGCTCATCTTCCAACAGGACAGCGACCGTAAGCACACAGCAGGATGTAGCACCCTCCTAGGTAGGTGCTAGGAAAACACATCTATTTGCTCCTTCTGCTTATCAGGGGAGCCTGATCTGTTAGGTTGCCTGTTGCATGTCTCCAGGTGTGATTCACTGGGTCTGAGGGAGTGTCCCCACTGTATACAATGAGGGAGGTTGTTGGACAATGGAGGAAACCCAGTCAGTGACACATTGGCTTTTGTGGAAGTCCCAGTGGGAGGGCATTCTTGCAATGCATCCTGGGATTGCTCATAAAGGCCAGGGGGACATGTGACAGTGGGTCTTTGGTGGAAAGCAGAGTCCCAGGAGGATGGCTGTCTCTCCTCCTACAGTGTATGAGGAAGGTGGTCTTAGGCCAGGGGTGAGGAACCTTTTTTCTGCCAAGGGCCATTTGGGTATTTATAAAATCATTCGGGGGCCGTACAAAATTATCAACTTAAAAATGTGCCTGTTATATTTGGTCAAACATTTAATTAACTCACCCCTAACGTGATGGCTGCAACTGCTTCTCTTTGGTGAGGTGTGTGATGTTATCTGGTATTGATAATGTTGCTGCTCACAACTGGTTTTCCAGGTTTGCATCGGTCAGTCTGGAGCACTGTCGACTCTTTGTGGTGGTAAATTTTGAAAAGAACTGCTGGTGGGTACTGCTGGTGGGTACAGCTGGCTTGTACTGCTGGTGGGTACAGCTGGCTGGTACTGCTGTGGGTACTGCTGGCTCAGGCTGGTACTGCTGGCATGTACTGTGCTGTGGGTACTTCTGGCTGGTTGTCACGGCACTGCCGCGTACTCACCTGCGTCTGGGCGCCTGCGGCGTTCTCGCAACAGAGTCTCGGTGCTTGCCGGATCGCAGAGACACCCCCTCTGGGTCTGCGGTGGCTCCTTCTCCTCCCCTCACCTCTGAGGCCTGCAGCGGCACACTGTCATGGCAAGATGGCGGCCACCATGCGGTTACAGTGTTTTACACAGAGGGAGAGAGGAGAGTTGAAGATCTGGTAAGATCAGGTTCTATGAAGCAAACCAAGATGGCGCTGGGTCTCTGACCTCCCTTTATAGCCCCTGGCAGCCCCACCTACTGGTGGGAGGTGGCGGGTCATGTGATCCTGGCTCCCTATATAAACCAAGCACACCTTCCAGTCAGTGCTTGGTTATTTTCCTTGCTCCTGTGTGTCTGCTAATTGCATTGCCTGTGATCCTGGTTCCTGAGCCTTTCTCCCTCAGGTGGATACTCCTTGATTGCCTGCCAGACCTGACTCCAGAGTTGTCGACCTTACCTCCTTCTCTTCATTAAAGGCCTCCGTGCCACCACAGACCCTACGGGGCCCTGTTCCCACTTCCAGGGACTCCTGAGGGTCGTGATTGTAAGGGAGTGCTGTTCCACTGCAACTGGGTTCCCTCTCCACTGCAAGACCCCAGGTGGGTTGTGACACTGGTACTTCTGTGGGTACTGCTGGCTCAGGCTGGTACTGCTGTGGGTACTCCTGACTCAGGCTGGTACTGTGCTGTAGGTACTGCTGGCTGGTACTGCTGTGGGTAGTGCTGGCTCAGGCTGGTACTGTGCTGTGGGTACTGCTGGCTGGTACTGCTGGCTCAGGCTGGTACTACTGGCTAGTACCGCTGACTCAGGCTGGTACTGCTGTGGGTACTGCTGTCTGGTATTGCTGTGGGTACTGCTGGCTCAGGCTGGTACTGCGGGCTGGTACTGTGCTGTAGGTACTGCTGGCTGGTACTGCTTTGGGTACTGCTGGCTGGTACTGTTGTGGGTACTGCTGACTCTGGCTGGTACATCTAGACGTCCCAGCAAATTGTGCATAGTTTATTCAAGTTGGAGTATCCCACTCATTCCCTTCTCCTATCCAAGTTCTCAATAAAACCACAAAAAACAAAACTCCTAGACTGTTTCTTGACTGAGCCAGGCACTTTGAAGTCGCTGAACTATTGTATTGTTGCTATGGGTAACCCAGGGGAACCCATCACCAGCAGCTTCCAAGGGAGTAGTGCTACACAAGATAACAAAGAAGTGGCTACGGGACAACTCTGTGAATGTTCCTGAGTGGCCCAGCTAGAGCCCAGACTTGAACATCTCTGGAGAGATCTGAAAATGGCTGTGAACAATGCTCCCCATCCAACCTGATGGAGCTTGAGAGGTCATGCAAAGAATATGGGAGAAACTGCCCAAGAACAGGTGTGCCAAGCTTGTAGCATCGTACTCAAATTGAAACTGTAATTGGTGCCAAAGGTGCTTCCACAAAGTATTGAGCAATGGCTGTGAATACTTATGTACATGGAATTTGTTTTGTTTTTTATTTTTAATAAATTTGCAAAGATTTCAAACAAACTTTCAAGTTCTCATTATGGCATATTGTTTGTATAATTTTGAGAAAAAGAATGAATTTAATCTATTTTGGAATAAGGCTGTAACATAACAAAATGTGGAAAAAGTAAAGTAAAGGAATATTTTCCGGACGCACTGTATATGACCAATAAAATCTGCAGTCCAATTGTGATATTTTCAAATGTGGTCACTGTAGTGTACGTAGGTTTGTGTAATAAAACACAGCCTTTTGGAATAGCAATTAAGCATAGTAGTTTTCCATCAGGGCATTCATTAACTGCATCAATCTATTTCTGGTTTATATGATCACTTTTCAATGTATGAAGATTTATATGGGTAAAACTAAGAAAGAACTAGTAATAGGTGAGGATATGCATGAAATTTTGGGACAAAAAAAGTTCATTTGTGGAACATTTGAAATCATTTCACCACTTATATGTTAAAAGACCCACGTTTTGCTAAATATATAATCTTTAATTATCAGTATGTAGATTAAATAAGGGTACATTCCTCCTACAGAAGAAACTGTTGGATTTATATCCTTAAGGCTAAATTCCAAAATGTTTTTTTTTTCATACTTGCATTCGTCTAGATCAGTAATGGCAAACCTTGGCACCCCAGATGTTTTGGAAATACATTTCCCATGGTCCTCACCTACACTGCAGAGTGCATGAGCATCATGGGAAATGTAGTTTCAAAACATCTGGGGTGCCAAGGTTCGCCATCACTGGTCGAGATGGATCAATGTAAGTATGCATATTTCATACATGTCGGATCTCTGTGGAAGCAGGGAGTCACTGTAGTAGCCACCACTACTCAATATCATCACATCACCATGTTTAGGGGCCAGAGATTTCATACTCAATCCATTTGTGTCCAGCCTCTGTACCCCACTCTCAAATGATCAGAATATAATGGGATTTATAGCATTAAAGAGTTACAAAACATTCAAAACATCATGCACACTGCTCAAATAAAGTCTATAGGATTCAACTGACCTACATTTGTCTCTATTTCTGGGACAGGAAGTGCACAATGTACTGTATGTGCTAAATTGTACTTTATTTGCTTCTTATTTTCCTTACAGGGAGTATTTCTTCAGCAACTGCAATTCAGATATTTACAAAATCAGGTAAAAGTCCTCAAAGTTGAATCTACATTCTATAGCTAACCTATTTTTTTTAATTTGCAGATTCCCCCCCTATTTAACACTTTTAATTCATATATGTGTTTATTTAGCACCAAAATAAAGAACAGGGCTTGAGTGTTGACTTTTGATTCATCTTTTTCTCTGATGCTTAGGGTTCTTAAACTTTACTGCAAGAACTTCCGAACCTTTTTTTTTTTTTTAATGTTTTCCAATTATTTGTCCTGTAGTCTTTTTAACCATGCAAAAGCAAGGCACAAAAAATGCAACTGCCCTCAAATGCAATTGGGAATTGGGACTAAAAGATTGCTATGGATTACGTGTGCTTTGCCTTACTAATAAACTAAGAAACAGACACATGGAAGCACCAGAAGGTGTATTGCAGCTTTCTTACCAAATCAAATAGGAATGCAACAGCTTTATTTTAAGAGAAGATAGGTGGTGTATAAAGCAATGGCTGATCAATCTCTGGTCTTACAATCTGCAGCTAGTATTTGATCTACACATAGCTCTTTATGACTTTATAAAAGCCTCCCCTGATTTTTATAAAATGTAATCTTATAAAATGACATAAACATACATTTTCTTTTCTAGGGTATTATGTGGCCTCAGTTCTTCATTTGTTTAGCAGTAAACATTATCAATGCTGTTGTCAATGCTATTTTTATATTCGTCTTCAAGATGGGAGTAGTGTAAGTATGTCACATTTACTGTATATCTACAGATTTTGCACTCTCCAGTTTTAGTAAATCAATCCCAATGTGTGTTCTGAGCAATGCAGATATGTATTATAAAGTGCACGTCTATATTACATCAATATTTAGCACAAAATTTCCAGGAATAAGTAAGTAATACGTTTATTATGTCCACATGCATTTAACCAAGCCACTTCTACAGTGCAAAATGCAAAAATATAGTACAGATATGTTGTTTTGAAAGTGCTGCAAACCAGAGGTCCAGTACTAGTGGACACCGTAATAATGTTTCTGAAATAAATTAACTCATCAAATGGTGTTGACAACCAGTACTAATAATCACAGAGCACCTACTAATATCAATCCACAGCTTTTCCCTACATATGTCTCTCCTTCACACCTCTATTCGTATTCCCTTTCAGTTTAGCAATAGGAAACAAAAGAAACAAGACTTCCCATAGTGCAAAAGTGTCCCAATTTATTTAAATAATGGCATAAAAAATCACACTCACATTGTAGAATGCTATAATAGCACTATGAAATGTGCTCAGCTAACTCCCTTACCACCTAGTCTCAGTGATAGCAAGACTTATGGTTTGCATGATGATGTCAGCATGGCAATGCTCACTTAACACAGTTCGTCAGTAATGATTTCATCAAGAGTGAAGTACACACTTCCTGTCTAATTTTGGTCTCAATCTCAACCTTTCTTATTGAAATGTTAACCCTATCTATACAACAAGCCATCTATTTCAACCACTACATGTCACTAATATAGAAAGAAAAAAGGGGGCCAATGCACTACCAATGGAGTATTGAAAGAAGTAAATCACAATAGAGTGGCAATAATAAAGCGGAAGAATAAAGCTGCCAATTTTAATAGTCACCACATACTTGGATAAATAACTCTAATAAATAAATCAGCGCTAAATTCAAATAAATAAATATTCCATGAATAATACTAAATATAAATAAATGCGCAGAATAGTGCAAATTAATAAAGTGCTGTGCATAAGAAAGGAATCGTGAATAAGACCAATATTCACATAAATACCAAAAAGTTCATATAAAGTGCTAGATGTGACAAAATAAATGGATAAATGATATAAATAGTGGCATAAAAGTGCTGAATGTAGAAAAAAATTGATGTATCGATTGTAATATTTACAACCAAAAAATTCAAAATCCGTGAAAGTGCTGGTGTTGAAATTAAGAGTTCATTTATAAAAAGTTAATGTGCAAATTCATATATAAAAGTTCATGTGCCAATGTGCAAACATATAGCCAATAGTGCTGTTCTGGACACGTGAAGTGCTTCCAAATCCAATAGTGTCCCCGATGTGCACCAAATTCCACAATATTTTCAATGGCCGCTCACCTCCAGGTAGGTTACAACAAGGACAACAACTCCTATAGGAATCCAAGCAGTGGTAACCGGCAGCTGGTAGGTAGTGGTCTCTTAGGTGGTATCTTAGGGCATGGGTCCTCTTATCTCTCATATATGGATTTAATAAAGAAAGGGCCTCATGGTGTACTAAGTTAAGACATTTATTATAATAAAAATATAGACATATACTGTACATATACAGTTAAAATAGAAAAAAATGCTCCTCTGCAAGCTTGTGGTGTATAGGGGAATGTAAACTTCCGGTCTGGGCCGTAGACCGAAAGTGACGTCACCGGGCTCCTCCCGACGTGTTGCGTCACTTACTCTCGTGAGTTTATCAAGGGTATCCCTTGATAAAGTCACTCACGAGAGTAAGTAATGCAATGCGTTGTTGTAACCTGCCTGGAGGTGAGCGGACATTGCATATAGTGTTGAATTTTTTCTACATTCAGCACTTTTATGTCACTATTTATATTATTTATCCATTGATTTGATGTCACATCTAGCACTTTATATGAACTTTTTGGTATTTATGTGAATATTGGTCTTATTCACGATTCCTTTCTTATGCACAGCACTTTATTAATTTGCACTATTCTGAACATTTATTTATATCTAGTATTATTCATGGAATATTTGTTTATTTGAATTTAGCGCAGATTTATTTATTATGATTTATGATTCCAGCAATGTGTAAATAGATATTGTGGATTTCACTTAGCCCAGCAATACAAAAATAAATGTCCAAAACATACAGCAACAAGGAATTCATTGCTCCAGCGTCAGGGGATGATAGATCCAATCTCAGCTAATTTTTAGTTTTTAGGACCCGTTTGTGAGTAAAGAACAGGGTCATCTGACCCCTACACAGTCCTTTTCTGCTGTTAGAGAACATACGAGTTCAGGTATTTTCTTTCTTAGGATGATCAGTTCCATTCACAGATGTCAGACTACTTCGAGCTTACTCACAGGCTTTGGCATTAGAGATTTAGGCCATCTCTTTGTCACTTCTTTTGGTAAAATCATCTAGATTCATCACTAAATATAGGACTAAAGTTTGTCTCTTTTATGAAAGTAATGTCAACATACTTAACAAGGAGCCATGATTTTCTGATGATATATGCTTTGACTTGTGTCGTCACCAGTTTCTAGCTGGTAATTGTTACAACATCCATTACATATTGCCTATTTCCAGGAACATGTGGGATGACGTGGTCCTCCACTAACACATTATATGGCTCACTGTGGAGGCAAACTAGCTTCCTTATCCAGTTATTTCTGGTGATAAAATTTGTTGGCTAAAGCATCCCACCCTGATTTGAATCTAGTAATTTTGCATCTGTATGCTGGCATGCAGTTAGCCAGGAAAACAGAAAATTGTTATTAAAAACTTAACACAATTTTCCTTTCCTGATTAACTCTATGGTAGCATAGGTTCCCTCCCAGTCATTGAGTAGTCTAGTTAACGGAACACTTCGACTAAATCAGCCTCAAAATGTGCGAGGTTAGAGATCTCTTGAGCCGCAGCGAGGGTGGGGAATACCCATCGGTATGCTACCATGGAGTTATTCAGGAAAATAAAATTGCGGTAAGTATTTTTTATTTGATAACAATTTCCTGCTTTATCTACATGAGGGAATAAACTTTGAGAAACAGGTTAGTAAAGAATGTAATAGATCCCCCTAAGGGTAAACAATTTTCATTCTTTAAAGGTACAGGTTTCCTCTCCTGTGGGAGGTGCTATGGGTGTCAAAGGATGAAATACAGCTTAAAAAGAAAAAATTCCCTTAAGGCATATGTCACAGGCAAAGAATGTACCTTCAGAGACTCAATATCTTGCCAGACAGAAGGAGTGGTGTACATATTACAGTGATGATTAAATAAGGTTATACACCTGTGCTATGGTCATGTGCTAAATAGTGCTGCCTACCAAATGTGTGTGAAAATAATTAGGAAATAAGTAAATTTGATTGTTGTAAGTTTTGAAGCTACTGTTATGGTATAGGGTTAGTATAAACTTAAAGTGATTGTAAAAGATCACATTGTAAAACAACTTATTCAGTTTAAAATAGAAATGAAAAGCAAAACATTTTGGAAATATATATATATATATATATATATATATATATATATATATATAAAAACACATTATAATTACCTTTGTTCCCTTTTTTTATTAGTGATCACATTCCATCTATTCTCAGCTGCATAAGAGCTGGGAAGAGGAGGAGGAGAAGGAGGAGGAGAAGCAGCAGCAGCAGTAGCAGCAGCAGCACATTGAGCTTCCCTGCATAACTAGAAAACTGACCACAGTGTGCTCTCCTGCTTACTGTGGTACAGTTTTTAATGGAAAGTAGAGGGATTGGCAGGATCACCAGCAATACAAAGAGAAAGAGATACTTTTTCATACAAGTACATAGTACACCTGGCACATACCAATAAAATGAAGTGTTGTGGTAACAAACACTTCAATGGACTGATGTAAAAAAGACCACATCAATCATATAAATTACAACGTGCTAAAAAAATAAATCCAAACATAAACAATTCATAACTTATGAATATGCAAAAAAAGTGACCAGTGCTGCTCAAAGTGCCTATGCAACAATCCCAAATATTAAAGTCCATTGTGCAATTTAAAGTGCCAGTGCAGATAGATCTCTTAAAGTGCAAGGTCCACTCCGCCGTGCTCCCCGCCTGCACTCCCCACTCCCTGACTCTTAGAGTCAAAATGGCATATCAGTATCCTAGTTTGATGTGGTTTTATAAAATTTACTGTATATTAAAAACAATTACACTCACAATTGTAGCTTTACCATAAGCATGTAATCTGAGTTCAGATTCCTGTTTCGACGTGTGTTCCAGATGCCGGAAATTACGTCACTGTATGTCACCGCTTGACCCCAGCAGGGTCCCCATGGGGTCCTCACTTGACCTCAAGCATTCCAGATGCCGGAAATAAGGTCCCTGCTTGACCTCAGATCACTTGGTGGCCCTGCCACTTGTGACTTGTGTTTTTATGGATTGCAGTAGTTAATAGGCAGTAAGATAAGTAGTGCTGCACTGATTTAAAGTTTTTATTGATTATAAGTTAATTCTATATTTAATTTTTTCCAGAGGTTCAGCTTGGGCAAACACAGTTTCTCAGTGGTCAATGGCACTTTTACTTTTTTTATACATCGTTGGTAAAAAGGTTCATGTGCAAACATGGGGAGGTATGTTACATAGTTACACAGTTATTTAGCATTGTTTACTCTTTATTTTTAAATTAACTTTATTAAAATGTCACAAGACATTTCATCAAGCTCAATTGTTGGCCGTGCGGTGGGAGCCCTGTGCTGGAAAAAAGTACCGCATGCATGAAGACAAAAGAAGTACCCGGACTGAAGAGTTGGGTGCTTAGAACAAAAGAATACTGACTACCCGTAAAGTGTATTTTAACAATCAATATTTTTATTAAGTAATCAAAATATTAATATACAAGATAGTTTGTAAATTTGAAAACATTAAAAATATAAAATAAAGTTTAATAAAACCATTATAGTTTATTTTTTTTTTTTTTTAAGCAACCCTGTGTTTTGTCCTTGCAGGGCAAAGCAAAAGGTCTACTGTAATAGTGTATCTACTTTCACCACATATATGTCTTCTCTTCATTCCCCTGGGCTTTGTTCAACCCCCGAATGTGAAGGAAAATGCCTGTTACTACTTGATTTTGAGTAGCATATGATTTATTATTTCATGCCCCCTATGACAGTGTTGCAATGCCAAGTTTTGTCTTGGAGCTTGCACAGGTCTTCCTGTCCTCACTCCTGTGAGCCAAACAGAATGGTGGGGAACAAAAGTAAAGTAAATATATATATAACTGGCTGCAATGGCAATGCAGAGGTTTACCTTCAGGTCAGGGACATACGTACAGGGGTCGCAGGGATCACCATTGCTCCAGGGGGCCAGGGCGGCCCCCTGTTCACCTGGATAGGAGGGCGTCAGGAGCTGCAGCATGTAGAGGAACTGATCCCTCTATGTAATAACTGAATGCCCGCTTCTCCTCCCCTCCGTCCTATAGAAAGTCAGTGGCTGCAGAAGGGAAATGAAGGGCATCGGTTCCTCCGCATGCCCCTCCTGCCGCCTCCCTACTCCTGTCCTGCTGCCCCGGGCCCCTGTGTGCTTCCCTGGTCCCCCCTCACATCCCTCCCTCCCCTCCCCCCCGCAGCAGCAGATCTGTCAAGATAATATGTCAGGATGTGTCATTTACCGGCCCCTTCCTTGTCTTAATGAAAAGAGTCAGTGATCGGTACCGATTACTGACTGTTTTTTTTTTTTTTTTTTTATTCATAGCTGGGGCATGGTAAACTGTGTTTACTATGCCTCAGTTTATGAATGAATGGGAAGCTCTGTAGCTGAGGCTGCAGAGAAAGGGACTCATGAATCTGTCCTCAGTCCCTTTCTCTGTCTCAAAAGTAAAACATCAGGGGTCTAATTTGACCCCTGATATTTCATAAAAGCCCTCCATTGGGGGTCAGAAAAAAATGTAAAAACATTTTTTAAATAAAATTGTAAAAAAAAAAAAAAAAAACAATACAATGTTAAAAAAAAACAAAAAACAAAAAAAAAAAAAACACTGACACCAGTGGCAGAACTACCAATATCACAAAGGTCACACTTATGTTTGGGCTCTGGTGTTCCTGCTACTGTGGGGGGGACCCCAAGACAGCAGGAAGGTGGCCCATTGTGGGACCATAATAAAGGGTCCCATGATGGGAGTAAAGGGCCCCGGAATCAGTGGGGTGGGCCCTGGTCGGGGTTCTAGTTACGCCTCTGCGTAAGGTTACATATTTGGCATTGAAAGTGTTAAGATACTTTGAACATAATGCTACAGTTCTGCTATTCTATTTATTTATTATAACCTGGTACGGCTTTTTAGATATACATGCTTATTCAGCTGTTTGAAAAAATGTTCTCTTTTCAGGATGGTCTAAAGACTGTCTTCAGGAGTGGGATATATTTCTCTTCCTTGCTCTCCCCAGCATGCTGATGTTTTGTGTTGAATATTGGAGCTTTGAAATTGGAGGCTTTTTAGCAGGTTAGTTTCTCCATTCTATGGATTCTTTCACTGAGCTCTATCTGCTGTATTTTCTGGGTCCTGCTGTTCTTCGGCTCCTTCTACTGCCTCTTCATGCAGTGTCCTCTTTATAGGTTCAGGTAACCTGCCCACCTGCAGAGAATTGACCAAGAGGTTAACGTGCATCCTGACTGATTCAGCTTCCTATTTAGGGCATATTTCAAAGGAAAGTGGGGGTGCTGTCCCTTTCAAATTCAAAAGTGCTAATGTGCATACAATAAAGTCATATCCTATAATACTATGCCATGAAAAAGTACTAATAGTGAAATATCCACTTATCTGCAATATGTTCTGTAGTAGCTACTGTACAATGTGATTTTTGGCTAGTAATGTCTCTGAACTGTACTGTACCCTTGGCCAAAGCCAAGTCTTTTGTTATCCAGCTGTTGCTTTGTAATTTGTAAAACTTTTATTAAACGTATTGAGAAAGAAAAACATACACTCCCTCGACTGGCTGTTTAGCTACAATGACTGTTTAAGTGGTGAATAAAAGCATGAGTTACATAGTTAGATATGAGAATGCACTGGCACTTCTTTGACACTGAAACCAAACAATTTTTGCATGGAAAATCATTTTGACTGATATTTTATGAGCTACTGGTGGACCTTCTGATTGTTTGAATCACATAGTTTTGTTGGTCATGTAATTGAATGAAAACATCTATGAACAGTTGACTATTTACTAACACCTTCATCTTATTTTTCAGGGCTTATTAGCATTGTGGAGTTGGGAGGACAAACCATTATGATAGAGTTGGTAACGATGGCTCAAATGGTATGATGGTCTTTCACTATTTATTCAATTCAACACTTTTAAACTTACATAAGATGACACTGTTACTACAGCTATACTCCAGACACATATAAAAAACACCAATTAATGCAGCTCTGTATTCATGAATCCATAATTTAACATACTGTTTATATTCTTTAATGCAAGCACTGTAAGTACCTGCAGTTGACTTAATATCAGCCTAAGCAGTCGGTCAGTTGTGCTGCAGTGCCTATGTGCTTACAAGAAACATGCTGACACAAGGAGAGAGCAAAATGACGCTCAGGAGATAGTTAATTAGCCTGCTGCTTCCCCTTCCACTATCCAGTCTACTATAAGTTGGAGTAGAGACAAGGCACGGAGTCTTATTTAGCTATAGCAGAGAAAAATCATGTCTCCGACCCTGCCAGACAGAGCTGTGCTGTGTGGCAGAGCTGGATAAATATATGTATTTTGTGTGTATATACTGTATAACCAACTCCATGGCAGCAAAAACGGGTTGTCTCTAGCCCCTTGGCTACCCAATACGATCATTCACTAATAAACAAATGCCCTGCCTAAGCCTCCTGTTCCTCCTCTGCCATTCTTATGGATCCACAGTGCTCGGCTGGGTTAAACCTGCAGCTGCTGTTTAGATGTTTCAGAAAATATCTTTTCATGGCTGACCAAAGGTAGGGCGTTTTGGAATGAATGACTGTGCGTTTCATAAGTCATTAGTGAGGCGACCACCACCATGCTCTTTTGCGTCTCAAACTTGGAGATACAAATTGGAACTCATAAGATCTGAAAAATCCTTTGACAGGTCCATTTGGAGATGTAGAAGATTTAGATATGAGTTCCTCAAGCCTAGGACCTGCTTATAAGCCAGTTCCAAAAATTCTTAAGTTTCTTCAGAGACTTTTGTTGGAAACAATCAAACTCATAATTGATACACTATATTGGCCAAATCGCCTTTGTTTTCTGCTCCTTTTATGTGTGTGCAAAAACCTCAACCATTGCTGGATCTAATACAGCTAGGCCCAAATGTACACCTGTGGCTTGATGCTCTTACTAATAGTATGGTTCCATGGTATGGTAGTAGGGCACAGGATTGTTTGTCCAGAAGGGTTTTCACCCTTCTTTCAGAATTTGGGAATAATTTGTGAATTTTGTCTCTGTTGTTACTTTTATACTATCAAAACCTGGTATACTGTATGTCATGTCTTAAATGACTTTTGGGAGGATGGGCAGAATACATTCTGGGATTCTCAATAGGACTCTGATGGAAGAAAACTATAGTGTCCTATTGTTGGTGTCAGTTGGAGGAATAGTGCCCCATTGTTGGTGTCAGTGGCAAGAACTATGCCCCCATTGTCAATGTCAGTAGGAGGAATAGTGACTCAAGGGCCATATAAAATCAAGCAAATGGGCACATCCGACCCCTGGGCTGCAGTTTGGAGACCACTGAATTAGAGTATTCACCTTGATCCATACAGCTACGAATGTAAAGGTCCACAAATGAGCCAAAATTGCGCTATTGAATGAGCCCCTGGAGGGCGCTCCCAGACACACACTATCAGGACCTGGTTTATCTGCTGGTGGTGCTGTGGTTCTCAGGGCTAATAGCAGCAGTTCCAATGTCCACCACTGGGTGTCTCCCTGTCTCCCAGTGTCCACCAGTGGGTGTCCCCTTCCAGTGTCTGCCAGCAGGTTTCAGTGATCAGCTCCACCTGGTTTCAGCTGCTAGATGGCTATATAAGGCTGCTCCCACTAGCACACAGTGCCTCAGTGCTTTGGTGGTTCCTGCCCTGTACTCTGTTTGCTGTGCTGCTCCCAGACTCTGTTGCCATTCGTTCTTGCTTTTGCTCCTGCCTATGCCCAGTACCCAGTACCCCATTGTCTTGCTCCCTGTCCTCCAGTTTTCCCCTGCCTTGTGTGCACCTATTTGTGTATGTTGTGTACATAATTCATTTGTTAGGTTGCTGGTTAGGCATTTTGTCATTTAGTTTTGATTTTTATGCGTTCTCATGTTTATTGCTGTTGGTGTGTGGTTATTGTTCACTATATATAAATCTCAGTTTGAAGATATACTGAATACATTGTTTGGTCCCAGTTTTCTTGTGTAGCTACATATAGCACCCTACAGTTAGGTGCTAGGTAAATATATATCTAATATATATATATATATATATATATATATATATATATATATATATATATAATATTTATATATATTATATTAGATATATATTTATATATATTATATTAGATATAGTATATATAATATAATATATATATATATATATATATATTTATATATTTATATATATATATATTTATATATATTATATTAGATATATTATATCTAATATAATATATATAAATATAATATATATATATATATATATATATATATATATATATATATTTATATTAGATATATATTTATATATATCTAATATAATATATATAAATATAATATATATAAATATATATATATATAAAATAATATAGTGGGCTTTGTCTGCCTAACAGCAGGGACATGATTTCTTTTTGGCAGGGTGTCATGGTTTCCAGGTGTGTCTGCTGAAGGGGGAGTCTCCCCACTGGCTCTGTGAGAGGCTTCTCATAGGGCAGTGGAGAAAAACCCAATCAGGGATACATTCAGGCTTGTAACTACCCCAGAAGGCAGATTCTGCTGCAAGGATTCTGGGAGTGGGTATAATTTTGAGGGAGAGCATGACTCATTGTCTTTGGCGGGAAGCAGAGTCCCAGGAAGGAAAGGACGGCTGTCTCTCCTCCTGTCAGAGGAGGTGGATGTCTCGGGTGCTGCCTGAGAATCCAGAGAGTGCTGAGGTGAGGGGGATCCGGTGTGCTGAGAACCAGCGGAGAGGGCTCCAGTCCCAGGAAAGCCTACACAGGTGGTGAGTACTGAGGATTGCCCCTGGGGGTCTGCCTAGAGTCAGTGGGGACCACTCCGGAAAAGGTTCTAGGATCCAAGTGTCAGCTAGCGGTAAAGGGGGTACCTAGTCACAGGACCCTGAAGTGATAGAGGGGGTACCAAGATTGAGCACCCTGA
Organism: Pelophylax lessonae; assembly: GCF_965119305.1. NCBI lineage: Eukaryota > Metazoa > Chordata > Amphibia > Anura > Ranidae > Pelophylax > Pelophylax lessonae. The sequence continues at coordinate 394,284,539 of NC_138769.1, read as the reverse complement.
AGCGGTAAAGGGGGCGCCTGCAGTTTCGGCCCTGAAGAGTTAATGCACAGTGTGAGTGCATCAGTTGAGAGTTGCAGCCATACAGGAATACACAGCAAGCTACATCAAGCCAGGGCAAGGCTGGAGAGAGTAGTCAGTGACTTTGCAGTGCAAGCAGTGTCAGAGGTTCAAGGTTCTACAGTCCTTGATCTGCTAGACTTCAGTCGGGGTTCCAGCATAGCTTTCAGAGATACAGTGTGTTCAAAGAGTTAGTAAGCGTTGGCTGGCGTCAAGACAGCGCTAACGGGCATTTTTGCTACAAAAGTCCCAGAATTGTACATAGTCAAGCCAAAGGAGTATCCCCCTCATTCCCTTCTCCCATCCCCTTAAACTACAATAAAACAACCAAACAAAGATGCCGGAGTTGTCAATGTGTCAGTTCTCACACCCAGGGCTGCAGCTCACATGGGCTGGAGAGGTAACCGGTATCAATGGCAGACCCACCTCAGGCCATAGGCCAGGAAACCTTGCTACATACATATATCTGGTCATCCCTACTGCTAACTTCGACATAACACTGAGGCCCACTAAAGACCAGATCAGCTACACCTAGGAACGTGGAGCCATTTGCTTGGAGTATTTGCTTCCCTTTTTGTCAAAATGCTTCGAGGGGAGGTTATTTGTCATGTGGAATTGGCATTGGATGGTAACTATCTTTGCCGCCTGGTTTCTCAAGATTATACCCATGAAAAGCTGTTGGAATGCATTCTTACAGCACATGTTTTAGTTGATGGGGGAAGATATGCACTTGGCGAAATCCAGTCATTGGTTCGGTTCTGTTCTGAACTATTATTTCTGGGTACATCTCAGAACCACGATGTTTTTACTCCTCTCATACTATCCACTGCTTCCTCAACCATTATTCAGTCAGTTCCTGCTTCCATGCTGCCTGCTGCCTGCTGAAGGTATCCAACCTGCTGCCATTCTACCTGCTGATGGGGTCCATTCCTCCTCCATGTTGCCTACTGATGGGGTCCATTCCTCCTCCATGCTGCCTGCTGATGGGGTCCATTATTTCTCCATACTGCCTGCTGATGGGGTCCATTGCTCCTCTTTGCTGCCTGTGGATGGGGTCCATTCCTCCTCTATGCTGCCTGCTGATGGGGTCCACTCCTCCTCCATGCTACCTGCCGATAGGGTCCAGCCTGCCTCTATGCTTGCCGATGAGGTTCAGCCTGCCTCTATGCTTGCGGATGGGGTTTAGCCTGCCTCTATGCTTCCCGATGGGGTTCAGCCTGCCTCTGGTGACCTCCCATCCTCTACAAAGTCTGCCGCGAGTAACCTGCTTTCCTCTGCCATGCCTGTCATGTGTAACCTGCTGTCCTCTGCCAAGCCTGCCTTTGGTGTCTTTCACTCCTCTGCCAAGCCTGCCTCTGGTGACCTGCTATCCTCTGCCAAGCCTGCTGCGGGTAACCTGCTGTCCTCTGCCAAGCCTGCCTTGGTGAGCTTCTGTCTTCTACCAAGCCTGCCACGGGTGACCTGGTGTCCTCTGCAAAGCCTATTGCGGGGGACCTGCTGTCCTCTCTCAAGTCTGCCATAGGTGACCTGCTGTCTGCTACCAGGCCTGCTGATGGTGATCTGATGTCTGTTGCCCAGCCTGCCTCTGGCGACCTGCTGTCTGCTGCCACGCTTGCCTCTGGTAAACCGCTGTTTTCTGCCAAGCTTGCTTGAGACCTGCTGCCTGCTGCCCAGTCGGACTATGCTGATTCCTGGGCCCCTGCCCAGCCGGGCTTTGCTAATTCCTGGGCCGCTGTTGACTGGGTTAAACTTCCACCTTCTGATGTGTCTGAGGCTTCTGAATTTACATTGTCATGTGGCTTTAATGGCTTGTCTGTTTGGTTTAGGATCCCTACTGTTGCCTGTCCTCAGCTCTTTCTGCAGCCAGCTGGTCCTGTTGTGCCAAGTCTGGGAGGTTCATATACACACTTTGAACATGACAGCTGCATCCACTATTACAGCCCCAGCAGTAGAGGTCCTCTGGGAAAGGGAAGAGTTCCAACTAAACCATGTTCTGACCAAGGTATTTTATTTGCAATCCCAGGTGCATTTGGGGACCCGGGTTGGGTAACCTATGCCTTGGGTAGACCTGGGTGGCAGGTAAAATGTGGAGCAGTCTCTAGTAATCTGGATGTGGAGTGTCCAGTTGTGATGGAACATCCTGGAGTCAGAGTACCTGTATAGAGTGTTGCGCCTTTTCAGGGATCTGACCATCAGGAAGTCAGCCGGTTTTTGGACCCCGGCAGCGTGGGTACTCAGTCAGCCTCCAGAACCCGGCGGTGGGGTACTCAGTCAACTTCTAGATCTTGGTGGCGGAGCACAGTGGAGCATCCAGAGGCCGCTACTTAAGGCGGGGGAACTGTCAGGATCTGGTTCAACTACTGGTGGCACTGTGGTTCTCAGGGCTGATAGCTGCAGTTCCAACAATGCCACCTCTTTGGTGGGATAAATAAAGCCACATCATTGGTGCCAGTGGCAGAAATAGTGCCCCATTGTTGTTGTAAATGGGAGGAACAGTTCCCCATTATTGGTGTCAGTGGGAGGAATAAAGTCTTATTGTTGGAGTCAGTGGGAGGAATAGTGCCCCATAATTGGTATTAGTTGGAGGAATAGTGCCCCATCGTTGGTGTCAGTGGCAAGAACTATGCCCCCATTGTCGATGTCAGTAGGAGGAATAGTGCCCCAAGGGCTAGATAAAATCAAGAAAAGGGCCACATCTCGCCCCTTGGCTGCAGTTTGGAGACCACTGGATTAGAGTATTCACCTTGATCCATACAGCTACGAATGTGAAGGCTCACAAATCAGCCAAAATTGCACTATTAAATGAGCCCCTGGGGGGCGCTCCCATACACACACTGTCAGAGCCTGGTTTATCTGCTGGTGGCGCTGTGGTTCTCAGGGCTAATAACAGCAGTCCCAGTGTCCACCAGCAGGTGTCTCCCATAAGCCAGCAGGGTTCAGTGATAAGCTTCACCTGGTTTCAGCGGCTAGGTGGCTATATAAGGCTGCTCCCACTAGTACACAGCGCCTCAGTGTTTTGGTGGCTTCTGTCCTGTACTCTGTATGCTGAGCTTACTCTTGTTCCTGCCCCTGTCCTACAACCAGTACCCAGTACTCCACTGCCTTGCTCCCTGCTCCTCCAGTTTCCCCCTGACTTGTATGTACAGTATCTCACATTTGAGGATGCCCCACAGATGCTCAATAGGGTTTAGGGCTGGAGACATGCTTGGGCAGTTCATCACCTTTACCCTCAGCGTTTTTAGCAAGGTAGTGGTTGTCTTGGAGGTGTGTTTGGGGTCAGTATCCTGTGTGGGAGGGGATCATGCTGTGCTTCAGTACGTCACAGTACATGTTTGCATTCATTATTCCCTCAATGAACTGTAGCTCCCCAGTGTTGGCAGCACTCATGCAGCCCTAGACCATGACAACCCCACCACCATGCTTGACTGTAGGCAAGACACACTTGTCTTTGTACTCCTCACCTGGTTGCTGCCACACAAGCTTAAAATCATCTGAACAAAATAAGTTTATCTTGGTCTAATCAGACCTCAGGACATGGTTCCAGTAATCCATGTTCTTAGTCTGCTTGTCTTCAGCAAACTGTTTGCGGGCTTTCTTGTGCATTATCTTGAGAAGAGGCTTCCTTCTGGAATGACAGCCATGCATATCAATTTGATGCACTGTTCGGCGTATGTTCTGAGCACTGACAGGCTGACCCCACCCTTTCAACCTCTGCAGCAATGCTGGCAGCACTCATACATCTATTTCCCAAAGACAACCTCTGGATATGACGCTGAGCACGTGCACTTAACTTGGTCGACCATGGCGAGGCCTGTAATGAGTGGAACCTGTCCTGTTAAACCGTTTCAGGGTCTTGGCAATCTTCTCATAGCCTAGGCCATCTTTATGTAGAGCAACAACTTTTTTTTCAGATCCTCAGAGAGTTCTTTGCCATGAGGTGCCATGTTGAACTTCCAGTGACCACTATGAGAGAGTGAGAGCGATAACACCAAATTCAACACACCTGCTCCCCATTCACACCCAGGGCAACCATCAGAAATTGTGGGGCCCCTTACACAGCTTTAGCCCTGGGCCCCTCCCCCCGGGCCTGACCACCAACATTCAGCAGGGCCTGCCTATGTGCCATCCCACCAAATCCACCCACTAGTCATAACAGTGAGTCCTTCAGTGTACACTTTTATATTAACACTCTTACAACATAATATATGAAAATTTAAATTATATTCCAAATCATCAGTGCTATCAAGATTTAACAGTAAGGAATTATATTTTGTCCAAAAAGATCCCGATTCAGCAGCTGTATGCACTCAGCCCCCTCTCACACGTGTACGCACTTAGCGCCCCTCACACGTGTACACACTCAGCCCCCATCACACGTGTACGCACTCAGCCCCCCTTACACATGTATGAACTCAGCCCCTCTCACACGTGTACGCACTCAGCCCTCTCTCACACGTGTACTCACTCAGCCCCCTCACACGTGTACGCACTCAGCCCCCCTCACACATGTACAAACTCAGCCCCCCTCATACGTGTACGCACTCAGCCCCCCTCACATATGTACGAACTCAGCCCCCCTCACATGTGTACGAACTCAGCCCCCCTCACACGTGTATATATTTCACACACACATGTACAGACACGTACAGACAAACACAGACATGTACGCACACGCACACACAGTCACGTGTACACACACATGTACACTCACAGATATGTACACACACAGACATGTACACACACACAGACATGTACGCACACACACAAACAGACACAAGTACACAGACATGTACACTCACAGACATGTACACACATACAGACATGTACACACACACAAAGACATGTACGCACACACAGACACGTGTACACAGACATGTACACTCACAGACATGTACACACACACACATCCATATGTACACTCACAGACATGAACACACACAGACATGCAAACACACGTACTCACAGACACACACCCACACGCAGACATGTACACACACCCACCCACCCACCCCCATGTACACACATAGACATGTACACACACACAGACACACGTACACACACAGATGTGTACACGTACATACACAGACAGGTACACACACACACAGGTACATACATACACACACATATACACACACACACACACACGTACATACAGAGACACACAGACACACATGTCCCCAACCCCCCCTCTCCCCCTTCAGTTGTACAACAGCCCTTACTTGTACGGTGGTCTTTCTAGCCCCAGCTCTTGTTTCCACATGTGTCTGTGACACAGAGAGAAGCTGCAGTCCGGGATACAGTACAGGCAGCACACACGAGGAGTGCAAATGCAGGAAGTAGCCAGAGGTGGCAGCAAAGAGCCCGATGTGAGCTCAATGACACAGAGAAGCAGCAGCTGCCGACTCACACTCAGAAAGCCAGGGCAGTCATGGAGCCCCTCTGCACCCACCCCTGCCTTTTCCAATCCTCCCTGGGCTTGTCCAGATGCTCGGGCCCCTTACAAGTGTATGGGCTGTACCCCTGTGACGGCGGCCCTGTTCACACCTGAGACCTTGTAACACTAACCAGTCACATGACACCAGGGAGGGAAAATGCATAATGGGCCCAATTTGGACGTTTTCACTTAGGGGTGTACTCACTTTTGTAGCCAGCGGTTTAGACATTAATGGCTGTGTGTTGGGTTATTTTTAGGGGACAGCAAATGTACACTGTTATACAAGCTGTACACTCACTATTTTACATTGTAACAAAGTGTAATTTCTTCAGTGTTGTCACATGAAAAGTTACAAAAATGTGAGGGTGTACTCACTTTTGTGAGATACTGTATCTATTTGTGTATATAGTTAGGTTGTTAGATTACTGGTTAGGCATTTTGTCATTCAGTTTTGATTTTCATGTGTTGTGATTATAGGCCATTTATTGTTTTTGAATTTTGATTGACTCTTGCTATGGTACCATTCATCTTAGATTTAATCTTGTCAAGTCGATCACCAATATTGCGTAGATCTTGTTTACGATCTGTGGTATTGATAGCTCAAGTTTTTGATAGTTCTTAAACTATAAGTAAGTAAAGTGTCCCCAGAATATGTCATGCTTGGTGAGGCAGAATGGTCATGTAGATGACTGGATTGATTCAAGGCAAATTTAGCCATCTTGACCATATTTCTGTCTTTAGAAGAAGCAAGGGTCAAAATTCAACCCTTTTCTGGGAAAGTCCTAGGAAAAGGAGTGTCACTCACCTATAGCTATATCTATGGGCTCCTCTGGAGACTAAGAAGAGAATCGGTCCATGACAACCAGAGTGCATTTTGCTGTTCTTGCTGCAGATGATTGTGTTAGTCGGGTAGCAGCGCTGCTGCATACTGGGTCTCTCCTTTCCATCCCCATCTTTAAGGCCTTTGCTTGTGTCAGAGGGGAGCAATGTCGGTTATTGCTGTACGGGTTTGTCTGCCCTATTTTTCCCTGGTCCTGTCATCCTTATCCTATCCTTAGCTGCATAGTTGGGAAAAGCAGCTCAGTGGGATAGAGGAACTGGTCCCTGTGCCCACATCCACTGAATTTAGCATGTAAAGCCGGAGTATTGCGGAGCTAGCTCAGTCAGTTCATGACTGACATTGGGGCCATGCACACTTTTATATATTGAAGAAGCAGGATTTGCTGAGAACATCCAAGCAATGGACAATACCTTGAACTCTCAGCTCATGGAGGATGCCTGGGCAACTACATTATCTTGGATAGGATCAGGGGCGTTGTTCAAATTGTACTGTCATGCTGCATTTTTACAGTAAATTTATATTAACTTTTATGAGCCTGGTCTTAAGTCATGCAAGGGGGTGCATGTTGGTTCTGGCATATTCCAAAAAAAACTGGGTCTGTAAAGCAATTTTTTTTTAAATAAATATTTATTGAGATAAGCAACCAGTCATCAGGCATTGTATCTGGTAAGGTGACAGGTCCTCTGGTAGTGAAGGGGTTGATGTTCTGGCTCTATTCTGTTACTGGTGTAGCACTGCCCCCGTAAGGACTGCCAGAATCACAGTTTTTGGGTCCCCCTGAGTTACCAGCATACAGTTCGTTAGTTCTCCTTCTTTGGCTTGTTTCAATAATAAGTCCAGGGGTATTTGGTTGTTTTGTGTTTATTTAAATTAGGGACAGTGGGATACTCCAAATTAACTATGCACAATTGGTTGAGGACTCCTATCTTCAGGTACAGCCAGGCATTTGAGTCACCCTGCCACTATAGGTGAATTCAGGATTTAAATCTCTTTCCTGAGATGACTTTGCGAGCTTGTAATTATCTTTAGGACACTCTCACTAGAATCCTCTCTCTTCACTGCTGACACCCGTCCACTGACTATCCTACACGTGGTGTGGCCCCCCTCAGGTCAGGCCCCTTGACATGAATCCCTGTACTCACGATACTTTGGTCCCAGGGTCTCCAGTGTCTCCCCCTCAGTCAGCTCTCCTGGACCTTCGGGTTCAGCTCCTATCATCCATTCCTCTGGCCTTAGGATGACCTCATGCCACAGCTACAGAGGAGGAGGCAGTGGCCCCCTCCCTCTGGGACCCTGCTCTCCAGCCAAATACCCCGCAGCACATGTGCTCCTGGCTTTTATTCAGTATCCCAGAATGCACCGAGGAGGCCTGCCCCCTGCCAATCACCAGGACTGTATCAAAGCCTATGCATCTATACATCAGGTTTCCTCCCACTGTCCGACATGTCCAGTATTGGACCAGTGTGAAACACTTCTCTAAATACAATGAATTGCATACTGAGCACATTGAGCAGACCCTATTAGCCAATCCTGCTCTCTGGTAGGCAGAGAACAATATAGATTTACCTGCAACCCCTCTGGTAAGCAGACAAGGCTGAAAACTATACTTTCTCACTAGCACCCACCTAGGAGGGTGCTACATTTGGAGTGAAGTAGCAGAGGTACGCCGAATGAGTAGAGTGGGCGCAGGCTCAGCACCACCCTTCTATTGCAAACATACATCAAGTTACAGTGTGTAATGACATGGGACAAGTCGTTTTTCATAGGCACTCGTCACTTTATTGCTGCACACAGTGAAGCTTATCTCTAAGTCGGGTAACTACCAAATGTTTACCTTTTCGCATGACCGCAGTCAACACCTGGTCCCTGGCATTGGTGAGCGCACTCCACGTGAAAGGTACTCCCACGTGCTAGGCAAGTAGGCCACGTCCACAACCTAACTAGGAGGGTGCTACACTAAGAATGTATTGGCCAGATTTCTAATTCATATAATATGTTCCTCTACAGCTTCCTATGGGATTTGGCGTGGCTGCCAATATTAGAGTTGGAAATGCTTTAGGAGCTGGAGACATTGAACAAGCCAAAACGTCTTATAAAGTTGCACTCTACTGTGCAGGTAGGATCTTGTACACTAAATAAATGCTAAATAATGTAAAAACAAGAAAAATAAGCATATCCTGTAGCAGGCCTTATATTTATCTGTGATGAAATACCAAGTGGATGACAAGAAAATATTTTTTTTCAATAAAACAAAAGCAGAATTTCTGGTTTATGGTTTATGACTCCCAGTTATCCTTTTCTCTGGTTTCCACATGTATACTCTCATTAATTGTTTGCTCTTGTATTTTCATGTGAACATACTGTAGTTTAAGGGTGAACTCACACAGTGTCTACCTCTCTGGCAGCTGTCTGTTCCTGACTGCAGTAGGGGGCAATGTGGTGCACAATTCGGCGAATCACACGCGGCCCACTTTTTCTTGTTTTTATACAAACTTTATTTGACGTGTACAAAAGTACACTTCATTTATGTTGTGCAATGCGCTGCTGTACAGTGCCATGTGATTCTGCACAGTACGCTGCAATTAAATACAGAAACAAAATGCTCTAGGCTGCAATGCAGTGTGAATAGGACACACACAAAACTATTGCTACTGGAAATAGGGATGCCATACTCTAACTAAAATGAGCCTACTGAGCAATTTCATTTGCTACCTGCAGTTGCTCCAGCAAGAAATTATTTTTTTAGCCAAATCAATTTTTAGCTTGGGAAGGAGTGGGTAATAATTGGAATACCTGTCAGGTTTTATTGCTATCTGGGACTCTTTTTGGGTTTTTCCTCATTTCCTGTCCCGGTGACAATAGTTTCTTCAGACAAGAAGTAAGTTAAAATCCAAAACAAAGGCAAAGACAGAAATACAAATCCATTTTATAGTAAAACAAGTGACGACTAGAACTGCTGTCAGCTTTTTATTGCTGTCTGTGTCCCTTTTACAGTTCTCCCTACATCCTGTCTGGCAAAACTGTTGTCACCGTGACAGTAAGTGAGGGGAATCTCCCAGAAACTTGATTAACAGTAAAAACATGGCAGAGGGTCTAATCATTCTCCCTGCTACTGAATGCAAATTAAAAAGCTTTGGCCAGATATACACTGTAAATGATTAATAAAGCTCACTTAATATCCCAAGTGGCTTTCTATAATTGTTGGCTCCTGCACACTGTTTTGAATGTTTTTATATTAACAGTCAATAAGGGGGATCATTTCCATATTGGAAAGAGCAGGCAAGGGTTACACACAGGCCGAATTTGGCCTGTTCAACAGAAACCGATATTCGACCAGTGTGTACAAGGCTTAGAGGAAGATTTCCCTTTACGTTGGAAAGATTTTCTGATTTTCTGTTCTGTCTTTATAGCAAACTTTGAAGGGAAAACCTCCTAGTGAGACCTGAAGCCCCATACACACGAGTAGAAATTCGGCCGGGAATTTTCGTCCGACGACCGATCTGCTGATTTTAGGATTGTTAGTATGATGCTTCCGACAACCGACTCCGACTTTTCGGCTGAAAAAATTCTGGTGTGCAGGCTATATAATTTTTGTCGACCGTCAAAACGCGTCCGATTTTCGTCTCATTAGTACAGATTTTGATGGGGGAAAATCTTATGAGCAAGACTAGGCATGCTCAGAGATGAAATAACACATACAAAGCAATCCAACACATGACATCACTTCTGAAGTAGAATTCTGTCGTGCGGGAAAATTCGTGTGCAGTCTAGAGCACATTCCAACCAACAAAACACCACTCTGGACAAAAGACGGACGACCGGTCGGCGGAAATTCGTTGCGTGTGTACGAGGCTTAAAAAAATAAAAAAAGTTTCTAACCCACTCAATCCAAGCTAAAATGAATGGCCTAAGCTACACAATACTAGTCAGACAGAGAGAACATTTGAAAAACATTTATTGTCATTTGTTTTCAATTGTGCAATTTTCTTGGGCTTTTTATACCACTTTTAAGTTGGTTACTGTTATTTGATGTATTAGTGGGCATATACCAAGCAGTTCAAACATTAAATTCTTTTTTAGACTAATCATTCTTTTTCTGTTTTTCAGCATTTGTTTGCTTGTTGATCAGCAGTACTATACTTGGAGTGAGAAATGTCATAGGTTATGTGTTTACAAATGATTGGTGAGTAATATTGAGACAAAAAAGTCTTCAAATCAATTGAATCAATGATTTATACTCTTGATACAGTTCGGTGCACGATAATAAGCAGTGGTCTCATTTTTGTGCAGAAGAGGTGTTATAGGTTTTTAAACAGAAAAAATGATTTTCAACAACACATCCTTCCTGTATTGCCATGAAAAAAAAACCCACTATCCAGATAAAAATATTTTAGAGGACCAGTATTTTTTGCCAATGACTTTAGGGGTCAGTTACAATTTCTTTGGTTTGCAGCATTAGCCTAATTAGCACATTGAACGAGGATGGGAGGCTTGTGCCGAGGATGACTTTAAAATGTCTATAATGGTGGGAAGCAGATTAAAGGCCAAAAATGCTTTTACTGGGATGCATCATCAGAGCCATGCTGGTGTGGCGTGCACTCCCAAAGGAGCCACTGTTTTCTCTTTGCCAGTTCCTAGAGCCTATGATTCTGTAAGCAGCACCACTGAAGAGGGAAGATTTATGGCACCCTATATATAATATACAATAAAAAATGTAATAATAGTAATACAATAACTAAAGATATAGAAACAGCAATAACCTCTCAAACAAATAAGTAAATCAAAATAGCATAAAAAAGGTACCTGCTTAATTAATTAATAAAATCAGTGAAGCTGCCACCTTTAAAGTGAAAACAAGTAAAAATCACTCCATAAATAATGTAATGAAAAAAGGCAAGGTGCTAACACCCATAAATGCTTAATCATACTTCATAAAAGGTGAAATTATTGTCCATATTTGTAAAAATAATAAAAAAAGTCCATAAACCTGTGCTGAAATCCACCACTGCGCGTTTAGATTCTGTGTGCTCTTAAAAAAATCTTGCAACTATGCCACCACAAATAATCAGACTCTGTGTGAAATGCACACTTACCATCCATCCAGCGACCTTTATATTATTAAAGGTCTAGAAGTGCATTGGGTCAACTCCTCCAGATCAATCACACCATATATCAGTAGATTTTCAAACTCCCCTTAGTTGTGCAATTTTTACTCCAAAGACACCACATCATCAAACCATAAAACTCTCTGGGTGCCAGGAAACCAGACCACACAAAGATGCAAGTAAAATAAAGCAGTTTATTATAGCAACAACAATAAATGCACAGCAAGAGAGAGGAGCGAAATCAGGAACAGCCGGGCTAAAGTCCAGAAGCGGGTTGACATCCAGGCCAGGGTCGAGTCCAGACGCAGGTAGTCAGCTGATGCCGGGTTGTCTGCCGATGCGGGGACGTAAGCCAATGCGGGATCGAGAGCCAGGAAAGTCGTCAGCCAAGCAAGGTCATGCAAGGAGGAACACAGAGAACAGAAGACTGCTAGCAGTGATGCACCTTGGAGCACAAACACAAGGGCAAGGACTGCAAGCCATCAGGTGATATAAATAGTCAGGTGTGCAACATCATCACTGAGTGACGTCCAGGCAGCAGGCAAGTGATGATGCAAACAGAGTTTATAAGAAACAGCAGTCTGCACATGTCCAAGATGGCTGCCAACATTAAGGTAAGGTAAGACCTTGACAAAAACAAACTCGTAGTGTAGTATTTATTGATCCAAGGTATATAAAAAGCAGAATAGTGCACTCACTAGTTAATGTGCCCAAGCTCGGCACCAATGTAATCAGCTTGCTCTACATCCAGCACCACCACACCACTTAGTGACCAGCTTGCGTTCCAACAGCTGGAAATTTGGGTTGGACATGACATCACCCCGGAACAGGAAGTGACGACAGCTCGACTAGTTTAGCAAATTGCGTCTTAAGAAGTATGGTTTAGCAAGTATGTTTTAGCATTTATGGGTGTTAGCGCCTTGTCTTTTTTCTTTACATTAAATAAGTAAATTAATAGCAACATAGAGTATATAGTTGGTAATAGGCAAACAACCAGAGATTGACCCCTAAACCCTATACTTAGGAAGGCCCTGTTTAAGGGCAATGCTAAGACAATAGTTTTTCTTTGTCAAACCCTTTCTCTACTGGCCAGTACATTCGGGCCCAAATCTGTCAATGAGTGTATAGGTGCCTGCACTGTGTCTCAAACAAACAATACTGTTTTTCTTTAGTGGGGTGCAGTAGCGTTTGGCCAGAGGTCTCTCACAAACTCCTTTGGTGACGACTTATCTCCTTCCATGGTTAGTAGTTTGCTCAGCAGAGACAGTGGTAGCAGCATTCTCCCTAGCATTCAGGTGGGGACATCAGTCAGCAACAGGGGCGTTCTCCCCAGTGATCAGACAGCAGCACCAGACAGTGACAGTGGTGTTTCCATGTACCAGGAAATATCCGTTACTCCACCTCTCTGCGTCCCTGAAAACTCAGTATCTTGCATATTAGCAAAGGGTACCTCAAAAAGTAATAGTGATTGAAGTCCAGATGTTATAGATCCCTACATGTTACTTGTAATGGCAATAGCGACATTAATAACTAGGAGAATTAAAATGACCTTTAAATTACAATATCATATGAAAATAATAAAACACAGCTGTTAGGTCCCTATGCATCTCTATGGGGGAATCGGATGGGAACGGACCGTCTGTCTGTTCTCATCCGATCCGATCCGATCCCCTGGACGGATGGAAAATAGGGTTTCCATCCGTCCAGATTTAATGGATCGGATTGGATGTCAGCGGACATAGAGATGCATGGGGTGACCGCTCAGATCAGCCAAAAAGACTGACAGGCGGATCTGAGCGGTCCGCCTGTGTGAAAGGGTCCTTACATATAAAGACCAAGGTGCATTTCCTTAGTGCAAATTCATATACAGTACTCTATTCAAAACATATATGCAATATTCATACATAATATTTGTATTATTCAAAAAAAGTGCAATTACATTTACTATTAAAAAAAAGTGCCAATGTGGAAAATAGTGCAAATAAACTTAAGGTGCCCAGACAGATATAAGGGGCGTCTTTTTGATTTGTGCTGTTAAAGAGTCCGTAACTTCAATATGTTTTATTTATCAGATGCAGTGCTTGTCTCCCTCTCAGCAATCAGTTTATTCACCCTTAGGTCTCTTTCACAGATGCGGACCATTCAGATCCGCCTGTCCTTTTTTTTGGCGGATCTGAACGGTCCCCCCCATGCATCCCTATGGGGCATCGGATGTCAGCGGAGACATGTCCGCTGACATCTGATCCGATCCATCAAATATGGACGGATGGAAACCCTATTTTCCATCCGTCCAGCGGATCGGATGAGAACGGACCGATGGTCCGTTCCCATCCTATTCCCCAATAGAGATGCATGGGGATCTGACAGCTGTGTCTCCGCACGCAGCGGAGAACAGCTGACATCTTCCTGCTCAGCAGGGGATCGGCGGATCGATTCCCAGCTGAGATAAACGGACAGTGTGAAAGGGGCCTTAGTGTCAGTGTGAATTTGCTATTCCTCCTCCTCTGTGTGCAAGGGCCACTCCCCAGACCGATTCGGGCCTGCAAGGACCCCCTGCGATTTGAGTACAGTACAGATGTCCTTCTAGTGGGTCTCCCCTGTTTCATCTTTCATGCACTGGGGAGAGGAATATTAAAAAAAAAAATCACATCCAGACAAAGAAACATAACAAAAGAGGAGCTGGGAATAACGCAGAGAGACGGTCTGGATGCGATTTTTTATATTTCTCTCCCCAGTGCATGAAAGATGAAACAGGGGAGACCCACTAGAAGGACATCTGTACTGTACTCAAAACGCAGGGGGTCCTTGCTGGCCTGAATCTGTCTAGAGAGTGGCTCTGGCTTGCACACAGAGGAGGAGGAATACTTCACACTGACACTGTCTAAGGGCTCTTTTACACGGTCCGCCTCCGTAGGTGGATCCGTGCTGCTCAGCGGGGATCGATCCGCCGATCCCCGCTGAGCCAGCGGATGACAGCTCCGTCTCCGCTTGCAGTGCGGAGAGGGAGGTGTCACAGCTCCCGCTGCTCTCTATGGGGGATCGGATGGCGGTCCGCTCTCATCCGATCCGATCCGATCCCTGAACGGATGGAAAAACAGGGTTTCCATCTGTCCAGATTTCACGGACAGGATCGGATACGGATGGCAGCGGGTGTCAGCGGAGGTGTCTCCACTGACATCCGCTGCCCCATAGAGCTGCATGGAGGATCCGATCAGATCCGCTTGATTTGGATTGGGACCAGAACAGTCCTCGAATATATATATATCTGCTCCTTCCTAATGTCGTTTGCGCGCAAAGATGAATCAACCACGCTGACACACAGTTCAGTCAAAAAGTCAATTCTAATTTTAATTGTTCCCCTTTTTGTCCTTATAAAGACTGAGGAAAATCCATTACAGGAAATAGTCATATATAATACGTATAAGCTAGCGATTGGAGTATCTATGTATCTATGCATCTAAGATTTTCTTCCAGGATATGACAGCCTTCTCTTTTGAGTGGAGTCTCTCTCTGGAGTCGCCATCTTGCTTCTCCGAAGGGAGGGGTAATCTAACAAGCATTTTTGAGTAAGGAATAGTATGCAGTGGTAACATATATATACAAATAGAGTATGCATCACAAACTGAGATAGGCATTTCACTTTAACCATCAATGTCAGGATTACATCCATTACACGCCTAAAAAACTGACAGGCGGATCTGATCGGATCGCCCGTGTGAAAGAGCCCTAAGGATGAAACTTACTGCTGTCTGAGAGTGACATGATACACGTGATGGGTTTAGAGATTGTGGACATGATAGAGATGGTCAAAGGCTAAGGACACAGCTGACAGCAAAGGTTTTCACCTAGCCATGAATCTGTACAATGTTCTGTGTATGGGGGAGGGGAGGGAGGTCAGTGTGGTTTGCTCAGTACACACACACAAGTGTGTGTGTCCCTGAGAATGGCTGCTGCTCGCCCCCCACCCTCACAAAAAACAACACAGAAAAAGCCCAGCTATTGTCATTTCCCCAGAGATGGAGCTGCAGAGAGCCCAAATTCCCCAGTAGAAATGTACCTCTGCTTTCAAGAACTCCAGCTTCACACGTGCTGGAGAGTTCAGCTCAAGAGATCCTTGCTATATTCATCTTCACCTCTACTAGGCTGCCAACACCCCCTCTCCGACACCCGCCCAATCAGAGAGAGGCAAACACCACCTGACCTCCTCCCATACTAAATCCATTGGAAAGGAGAAGGCAGGGGGAGGATCTGAGAAAGCTCTGAAGTTAACCTGTGTGTTACCCCAGCGCTGTGGGGGTTTTACAATGCATTGCAGAGCCTAGGCAGCAGACGAGACGGACACTACTATGCGACACAGCTGCGATGCGATGCCGGCCCGCATAGATAAGAGGCAGAGTGGTGTCACCCTCCCTCCGGTGGACGCCCTGGTGCGCCCCCTCCCCCCCGCACCCCCCTTGTGACGCCTCTGCTGTCTCAGTTTCTAACTTCAACTTGTTCAATTAAGCTTTGACAATAAAACCTGGAAGATCTGCACCAGATTTTGCACTCTCCAATTTTAGTAAGTCTCTCCCAAAATGTTCCAAGGCTTGAACCTTCCATCACCGCATACCTGCATCATTGAGAAGCCTTTGCAGCTCTTACTATATCAGTTTAAAAAGGTACTGTCACATTTTTACAAGGCAAAAAATGAAAATGAACAATGGCAGGATAAGTACACATTTACTTAAAGGACAAGTTTAAATTTAGACAAAATGCCCTCAGCCCTCACTCCCTAACACACTAACAAACCTTACCCTAAGATTAAAACCCTCCAACCAAGTGCCCACTTGTAAAGTTGGTTGCGATTGGCTAAGTTTTGGTGCCAAACTGTGCAAGTCCCGTTTCTTCTTGGATAGGACAGCTACCAACTTGCTGAAGATGGTATTCTCCGCCATACTGTGTCAAAAACCTGGCCATAGGTCCTCTCATGACATTCCTGTCTACAGGCTTTTATATTTAGGAATATAGGAATGTCCACACAAATTGCATTTTCCACACTTTACTGAAACTTTGCAGGATTTCTGTGACATCTAACATCACATTGACATACTAGAAAAATTTGGCACAGAACTCCAAACATAGGAATAGACATTTTGTAGTTGTCATTAAGGCGCAGAGTGCCAGCACATAATTTGTAAGCCATCTTCCCTTAGCACCTCCTCACTTTGGGAGCACCACAGAGTTGGGACCACTTCCCCCATGTACCTTCCATAGCTCTGCACAGCCGGGCACGTTCCTTGATGACACACTCTACCAAGGTGTCACCAGTACTTACATCGGAAGACCCCACTCACAACACACAGAAGACCATAAAAAGGAGTCAGGGTGACTACAGTTGTTCTTCCTTAGTTCTGTACCACCTCACCTGGGACTTCAGCCCTTTTAAGGGCCCTAGAACAATAGCTGACTACATCCGGATAGCTCTAGGGTGTTTGGCTTCCATGTCCCAATTCACTTGGCCCCTCTCATCCTGCCACTTTTATGGGCACTTACTACACCCATTGCATCATTAAGGAGGAACTTTTCTAAAAGGGGAGCTAACACCCAATTACATAACTACCTTTACCACACTATATTGGAAACAGAATCATCTAATTACAAACTAACTGCACCTGCCAACATGCTTGTCTCTCTTTTAAAGTGTTTACATCATCTGTTCTGACATCTTCTTGGAGCTGCCTGTGTCTGGGCAGTAACTTCCCTAATATATAAATTGGGACTTACTCTAGCTGCGTATTCCCCTGCATCTTTTGCAAAATCCAAATAGAACAGAACACCCACATTCTGTAGGAAAATACATTTTCTACTAGCTGGAGCCATCACAACGAGCCCTTGTTTTAATCTTTGTGTCAGACCTCTATTGTACAGCTTCATTCTTTTAGTGTGGTTTCTAAAGGCAGAGTGTTTGTTTTATCTTAATGCATTCTATGCATTAAGACAAAAAAGCTTCTGTGTGCAGCAGCCCTCCTCAGCCCCCCTAATACTTACCCGTGCCCCATCTCAATCCTGCGATCTTGCACGAGAGACTCGGCTGTCTTGGACTGGTCCTGGGCGAGACACACAGCAGGTGTTTTTGGCTCCGCCTGCTATCAATCAAAGCCAGTGAGTCAATAAGGAGAGAGGGGCGGAGACAAGCTGGGGCTCCGTGTCTGAATGGACACCGAGAGCAGTGGCTCAGCTCGGGTGCCCCCCTAGCAAGCTGCTTGCTGTGGGGGCTCTCGGCAGAAGGGAGGGGCCAGGAGAGCCAGCAAGGAATCCGAGAAGAGGAAGATCTGAGCTGCTCTGTGCAAAGCCACTGCACAGAGTAGGTATGTATAACATGATTGTTTTTTATTTGTTTATACTTCACTGAACAGAGAGTGGGGATTGTCAATAGCGTGGTCAGGCACCCGAGCAGATCCCAACATTATTACCGGGATCCCTGCAGAGCCTGGCACAGCTCTGTGGTGGGCTTTAGCTTGCTGTTAGTTGAATCTGGGTGTAGGAGTGCAGAATTAAGTGTACTCCTGTGACCCACATGAGAAGTATGGCCAAAAGAGCTTTGGCCATACTTCTCCTTTAAAATTGCTCACATGTGTACAGTATAAATGTCTTTTGTTCAACCCACAGCCTGTAGATCAGATTCCTCCATCCACACTAAACTTGTGCATGGATGAATTTTCCACTGCAGGCTATATACTGTATAACTGACCCAAAGATTGCCTGCATTTGGATGCAGGCACTGTTGGCCAACAATTTTCCACCTACCTCCTTCGACAAAAATTGATTAAAAAATGTACCTATGGTTAACCAGACGTTACTTACAGGGCTGCTTATGGAGTGAATGTTGGTTTATTCAACATGAACAGCTTTAGTCTAGTAAATATGCCTCTCCACTTGGTATAAAAAACCCATCTACAAAGTACAGTAAAAAGGATAATTTATCGAGAAGTGTACAGCTATTAGTAGGTGAAATGGCTATTTGATTTATTTGTCCTAACCTTTATGAAACAGGAAAAATGTGTTTACAATATACTGTCTTGATGAATGCTTTATATTATAAACGTATGTGATTTTATTCCATTTCTTTTTGTATGTAAATTCAGGAGTATTGTTACTTTGGTTTCACGCCTCATGCTGCTATTAGCTGCATTTCACCTGTGTGATGGTACAAATGTAAGTATCCCATTATTATCTCAGTTATACAAAAACAAGGGATAATTCATAAAAACTGTTGCAGGAATGACTGGGAGGAAAAAGCTTTTGCTCTTCTGCTTGATAATCTGTGCAAAAAACAATTGTTAATTTATAGGTGCCTGTATAAAAGATAAAAGTATACAATATTTAACATTCGTATTTCTCTTGTAGGCCGCTTGCAATGGAATATTAAGGGGAACAGGAAGGCAAAAAATTGGTGCTATTACAAATATTTTTGGTTATTACTTAATAGGGATCCCAGTTGGAGTATCTCTGATGTTTGTAGCAAAACTTGGGGTTATAGGTAAGATCACAAGCTACATATATGGCAAGAATATACATATGTATGCAAAGTTTTTGTCTACACTGAATTGTTAGATCAGCAATATCAGCTCAATGCTTTGTTGATACAGATTGGTTGTCTTGTGACCTACTGCTATAGTCATAAAATAAGGACAAGTAGGTAAACAACTAGAGGTAGCACTAACTACACCAAAATGGCATCCAAAATGGTGTCTTCTTTCAGTTTTCAGGGTAAAAGGAACATTTACAAAATAACGTGGGAGCAAATTAGGCTCAAAGTAGATCTAAATGGGGTGTCATTTAGTTTGCTAAAGTACATTGCATCATAAAGTTTTGGTTTTTTAATGTTCAAACACTATTTTCTGCTATCTTCATCTGATTTTTGCATCCCATCACCGAGATCCCATCAGCCATTTCCTATCTACTTGAACTATTTCCAGTGTTGGCTGCACATTATTGTTTTGGACTGGTTCACTGATGATGACAGTGGTGGACTATGCCTTATGCAATGTTTGTCGATTTGAACACATGTTGCAGGGTGATAGCTTTCCTCGCTCTTGATAGGTGGGCCATTGGTCCCTAGAGAGAAACTTTCACATTTGTCAGGATCCGGTTTCTGCAGCATAGTCCACTCATCAAGTAAATGTATTTTGGCTACTAGCTGAGACTCCTGTCTTTGCTGTATTGCCACTGCAACCTCTTTCTTATAGTTGGTTTTACCTGAGTGGGGGTGATCTCAGGTTCTTCTAGGCACTGGTCTAGGTGTCCTTATGTTTGCTCCACAGGGGTGTGAGATAAACCATCCACATTACTGTGTAGATAGCCTGGTTTACAATGGATGGTGTAGGTGAACCAGGCTAACCTTGAGACCTACCGTTGTTCCAAGGCTCCCAATTTAGTGGTCTCTAAATATGCTAGTAGGTTGTTGTTAGTGGAAGTGTTTGCATATCTACAATGAGATACTCAGAAAACTTTTCTGTGACAACCCAGACAAGGCTAGGAGTCTTACTTGAAGTCCTTGAAAACTGCCATCAGTGTAAACCCCGTAAGGGCTTAGAACAGTTGCCATAGCTCTTGTTTTAACATCATGTCATTAAGCTTGTTTGGAAGGGTAAAGCTTACCCTTTTGTTGAATAAAATGCCCACTGAGTAATTGTGTAAGGGATGTGGCAAATGGTGTGAATTGAGCGAATCCTAATAACTGTGTATGAGGATTGACCAGTGATATTTATTGTGAGCTCACATAAGATGACATTTGGTGTGCTTTAGTTTCAGTTCATATTGTGCCAGTTGGATGAAGACTTGGTATAGATGTTTAATATATCTCTCTGCCTTGGGTACACCTAGTTTAATGGCTGTCAGTAAGAATTCTTGTCCTCTAAACCATAGTTTCTCGCTATATGCCTTCAAGTTCCATACTGCTAACATCTTCTGTCCACATCAGCATTCTCTGAAGGGGGTTATTGCTCACTGGGGTCTGTCCCAGCTTCCATTTTACAGCTGAGACTTTCTGCCGGATGGAAACAAAGGACTCTGTCAGCCCTTGGAGAGCAGTCTTGAAGGCAGAAAGAGCAGAAGAGGCAAGGGCTTCCTTCCTCAATAGTAACCATCCATCTCCTCAGGTAACTGTAAGCTGAGTCTCTGCATTCTCCTTCTCCCTCACTACTGCATTGGATAGTATAATGATACATGGGAACTCTTTGGTGGTCTTTACCTTGTCTTGCAGCTTTAATTGGAAGGGAGTGGGTCGAATCCCCAAGATAAATGAATCGCTAAAAACCTGGTCAGGGGTCTCTATGGAGGCACAGCCCTGTCGATCCTTGTCTTTCAACCATTTCTACAGTTCTTTAATAGCAGCAGCAAATTGAGGACTAGTCTTATCTTCTTGCTGCTTTCTCGCAAAGAATTGCCACCTTAATTGTGCCACAGGGATCACAGCCTTATACAGATTTTCTAACAAGTCTATAATCTGTGCCATGGTGGTATATTCTGCATCTGGCAGTACCAGAATGGTTCTCCTAGAATCATCCTCTAATGCATTTGTAGCACCCTTGTCATAAGCAGGGTTGCTGGTAAATTTAGTTTGCTGGGCGGTAACTAGCCTGGCTGATTATAGTACTGTGGTAAACTGGATTTCCTCCTAATCCGGGTTTGGCTGTAGTTCTCCCTTCTGTCAATAGGTGGCACTGTTGCCTTTGACATTAGCGTGATAAATACAGTCAAATAGGTTATGAATATGTATGTGTCTCCTAGCCAATTAAAACTGCAACTGGAGCATGCTGGGAGAGGCTATTTATCTGGGGGAAGTCAAATGATCGTTCTCTTGCCCCCCAGACCCCCGTCTGGGGTGGGTGTGTGCCACTGTGTCTGCTGCTGGGTAGGCCTGAAGCCTGGGGCCTAGCCATGTGCCTGAGACTCTGCTGAGGAGAGCCTGTGTACTGCCTGGAAGTGAGCATCCACAGAGCTCCTACATCCTTTTGTGAGTTACCTGCCTTTTTGATATAGAAGACAGCTGTCTAGCCAGTACAGATTGCTGTAAGCGATTGGATCCAGGGGAGAGGAGTTGCCTCCCAGATCAATCTGAGTTTTACAGATTACTGAAAGGGACTGAACCCAGGGGAGAGGAGTTGCCACCCAGGTCAGTCTGAGCCTCAAGGTCTGTTTCCTGTACCGCTGTCTGATTGCATGTCATTTTTGTATACAGTGTGTGCCAATTTGATTGTTCACTAAGAGTGTCCTGTGCCCTACCCCTCTCTCCCATATTTTTGTTGCTGTTGAGAATAAATAAAGCCCAAAAAGATATTTACAGTATATGTTAGGGCTACTGGTGGGTCTCATGGAGCCTCTCAATAGCCTCCCCACATGAACTGTCTACAGTCAGAAAAAGGCTGATTGTGCACTCTTGAGAAGAAGGGGGAAGGAGAGAAAGGCTACATTGGGAGTTCAGAAGCATGGCTGATTTGCAGCCTCGAGGAGCAGGAAAAAGTGTAATAAGCAGGGGAATAAACATGGCTGCTTTGTTCCCTTGTACAGTATATAGTGAATTTTTTTGTAATCACATAGCATGAAGACCAGTTTATACCACACATTGTTCAATCATCTAACAAGCTTATCTTTTTGATTCATTATCTAAAAGTATTTTAGGCTTATTATTCCATATAACATTTTACCTGCTCAGTCTAGCAGTTTTTCCTTTCTTATCATCATTACTTTATTTCATTCATATTTATTTTCATATAGCTTCAAGTTCCCTTTTTATTTTACCATGCGCAATATCCTATTTTTCCATCCACAAGGCCATTACAAGCCTAGTTATATGTTTTGTCTTATCACTGCACTGCCACTGAGCATTACATCTATTCACATTACAGCCATAAGACAACTCCATCAGCTACTTTTTGTACTATGTTGTACCTAGTGATAAAACTGTACCTCAGTTTAACCACCAGGGGGCATCCAAGTTGTAATAAAGCAGACTGGGATGCTGTTGCTGTGTTTTTTTTTTTTTGTCTATACACTTTTATTGAAAATGTTTTTCAATACAAAAATAAAATGTGTAAATAAACATTTATAAATAGTGAATGAACAGCTTTCAAAATTTGGTATATTATCATTGACATTTTCCATTTTAGCTTTGTATTCATTCGATATAACTGTATGACAAATTAGTAACAAAAGTCATAAAAATAAAAAATATAAATAATACAAAAATAAATTCATAGCCACCTTATTCAAATGTCAAGAAGTGCATTATTGGTAGTTGGTTGTTATAGTTTCGTCTCGCAACAAACTACGACCCAGACTCAAAACCTCTATTTATTTATACTAGGTTGCATTTATTTGTTTTTTGTTATACTTGACTGGAGTTCATTTTTAAAAGCCAACGAAAGATTAGAAAGAATCTGACACATGGTTCTCCTTTTGAAACTCTGAATATTATTACAAATAGAAGACATCCGTAGCCCGGATTAAACCTTTGAAGCAGGAAACAGGAGGAAAGGCTCCATCATGCATAAAAATCACACTTTTAGGTGGCTAAAAGCCCTTATTATCACTTCCCTTCAGAGAGCACAGCCAGGCAGAACAATTATTATTCTGCTAAACCACACTTTGTCATATTTTTTCATAACCTGCTCTGCCACTTGAAATCCAGCAGGGAATTAGTGATCTGTTATTTGAAGTGTTAGCATCGCTAATAAGGATTATCTCATGAAATTTGCACAATAAAATGGCGCATCTGATATAAAAAAAAAAAGAATAAATAAAGCCCTTCTTGTTTAAGCATAAAAGTGACTGGCGCCCATCGTTTTTACTTGTTTCATCACCCACCATGCCTAGCAATCTATGCCTCCCTCCCACCATGCCTCCCTCCAGGCTTAACTGCCCTCTATCTTTCCATTACTATGCATGTGCTTCCACTGTGGAGGCTCTCAAAAATGTATAGAGTTAGGACTGCAGATAATTTTGGGCTTCTGTGAAGTGGCTCTGCAGCTTATGCATGTATTTGCAAATGCAAAATAAACCCCCATCTTTGACACAAACTGTTAGACAGGACAATTCGGTTGTTTGCAGGGTGATCGGTGAGTTGAGCTGGGACTTTTCTTTGGTTTTGTTTGACATGTGTCCTGTTATTTTGCTTAAAAATAATTGGAGAGAAAGATTCCTAAATAATCCAATAGTTCGTTTCCTGCTACAACTGCATCAGAAATATTTTCTTCATGCTGGCTAAGGCCCCTTTCATACACGGAGTCTGCCAGGTGGACTCAGTTTTTCTCAGCGGGGGATCGATCCGCCGATCCCCCGCTTAGGAGGCAGATGACAGCTGTGTCTCCGCGCTGTGTGCGGAGACACAGCTGTCAGGTCCCCATGCATCTCTATGGGGGAATCAGATGGGAATGGACTGTCCGTTCTCATCCGATCCGATCTGCCAGACGGATGGAAAATAGGGTTTCCATCTGTCCAGTTTTGACGGATCGGATGTCAGCGGACATGTCTCCGCTGACATCCGATGCCCCATAGAGATGCATGGGGCGTCCGTTCAGAAAATTGACAGGCGGATCTGAACGGACTATATGTGTGAAAGGGGCCTAATACATTTTTTTTGTTGCAAAAGCCAATTATTATGGCATTTGGTGCTAATAGCTGTATATTTTTCAAATGTATGTTTTATATTCAAGGTCTGTGGATTGGAATGTTTTGTCCAGTGTTGTTGCAAACATGCATCTATATTTCCTATATCCTTTCTATCAACTGGCAGAAGGCCTGTGAAGAGGTAAGGAACTTACTCAGTTAAAGGATGCTGTAATTATACTTGAAATTAATTTGTGCTTTGCCTATGCAGGGCACAGCAACTGCCTCCTCTCCACACCTACACATATTATATTTTCTGCACTCCCCCACCATTCCATTCACCAGCTGGTACTGAAGAGGAAAACCTGGTACTTCCTAGTATGGCGAGAATCTGAATCCCTCTCATTCCTTTCATGTAACAGCTTGGTGGTTGGCTGATTAGCGCCTCATGCTTTTACATGGGAATGGAATGGGAGTCTGTAGTCTTATGTAAACCCCAAGTCACAACATTTTTTAGATGAGGAGAGTGGCAGTTAGTTAAACATACTGTTTGCTCCGCATGGCCAAAATTAAGATTTGATTAAACAAATTTTCAAAGCATTTTGAAAATAATTTGAGCAATTGTCACATAAAATGTAGTTTGTCTTTAAGAATCTAAAAGCTGTTTTTTTACTTGCTAAGCTGCTAATATACCACTTATTTTTTGTATTATTAACACAGGCCATAGTTTATTGTTTTATTCTCTGGTTTAATTTTTGCAGTTTGAGGGATAAGTAATGGGGTTGGGAGGGTAAAGGGCCCA
Source organism: Pelophylax lessonae (assembly GCF_965119305.1). Taxonomy (NCBI): domain Eukaryota; kingdom Metazoa; phylum Chordata; class Amphibia; order Anura; family Ranidae; genus Pelophylax; species Pelophylax lessonae. The sequence goes on along the minus strand of NC_138769.1, from coordinate 394,259,712 downwards.
TATTTATCTTTCAATTGTTCCCCAATCTTCTTGTTCACCTGCTGGAGCCCAGTGCAAGATAGCTTTGTAAGTTCCAACCCAACACAAAGGGGTCTAATTATAAAGCATTTGCTGTGGGAATGACTCAAGCATTTGCATACCGGTCACAAATAGTCACCATAATTGGGGCAGCACAGTGGTTAAGTGGTTAGCACTTTCTCCTAGCAGCACTTGGGTTGTTGGTTCAAATATCATCCATGGCACTACCAGCCTAGAATTTGTGTGTTCTCCGTGTGCCTGTTTGGGTACCCTGGCTTCCTCCCACACTCCTAAGACTTGCTGGTAGATTAATTGGCCCCAGCATGTGTATGTATGAATGTGAGTTAAGGACCTTAGATTGTAAGCTCCTTAAGGGCAGGGACTGATGTGCACTGTGTAAATTGTCAGTGCTATATAAGTACCTGTTTTAATTAAATAATTTGTTTAAATCCCTTTTTCCTCAGCATACAAGGTTTGAGATGTATGTACATTCCCATCCATGATCCATTTTTATGTTAATTAATTATTTCCAAAATAATAATATAGTGTGTTTACATTAATTCTGTTTTTGGAAGGTTTTTGAAAAAAAATAAAAAAAGCTGTTTTTTATTTTCTACTATAAAACATATCCAATAGGAAAAAAAATATGCAATATCTTTATAAATGTAACCCAAAATGTATTCTGCTACACTATATTACCAAAAGTATAAGGGCGCCTGCCTTTACATGCACATGAAGTTTATTGGCATCCCAGTCTTAGTCTGTAGGGTTCAATATTGAGTTGGCCCACCCTTTGCAGCTATAACAGCTTCAACTCTTCTGGGAGGGCTGCCCATAAAGTTTAGGAGTGTGTCTATGGGAGTGTTAACCTTTCTCTCCGAAGCGCATTTGTAAATTCAGGCAATGATGTTGGACTATTTAATCCCAAAGGTGTTCTATCAGTTTGAGGGCAGGCCAGTCAAGTTTCTCCACCCCAAACTCGCTCATCCATGTCTTTATGGACCTTGCTTTGTGCACTGGGGCGCAGTCATGTTGGAACAGAAAGGGGCCATCCCAAAACTGTTTCCACAAAGTTGGGAGTATGCAATTATCTAAAATTTCTTGGTATGCTGATGCCCTAAGAGTTCCCTTCACTCAAACTAAGGGACCAAGCCCAACCCCTGAAAAAAAAACCCACACCCTAATCCCGCCTCCACCAAATGATGTGGACCAGTGCACAAAGCAAGGTCCATAAAGACATGGGGTTTGGGTGGAGGATCTTCACTGGCCTGCACAGAGTCCTGACCTCAACTCGACAGGACACCTTTGGGATGAATTGGAGCGAAAACTGTGAGCCAGGACTTCTTGTCTAACATCAGTGCCTAACCTCACAAATGTGCCTCTGGAAGAATGGTCAAACATTGCTATAAACACGCTTTTAAACCTTGTGGACAGCCTTCCCAGAAGATTTGAAGCTGTTATAGCTGCAAAAGCAGTGGCGGCTGGTGCTCAAAATTTTTGGGTGGCGCAAAAAGAAAAATGTAATAGGTATTGCTTTGCGGCAAAAAACACGATATAAAAAATTGTGTGACTTTGAGGTCACACAAGTGTGAAAGGGGCCTTCAGTAATCAAGGAACAGTGCCTAATTACTGTAGCCACAACTCATGGCACATTAGCATGGTGTTAATTGTCAACAGTACTCTATACAATGGTAATCAGGGAGAAGAGTGCTCTATACATCTATACACTGCTCATAAACAGTGTCCAGATAGCAGGCCAGTACAGAACTACAAGTCCCAGCCGCTCTAAGCTGCTCCTTTAAACCTCTCCTGATAGAAGCACACATCAGCAGTCCCAGTGTCCAGATAGCAGCATGCGACCAATAGAGAACTACAAGTCCCAGCATTCAGTTAGCAGCATGAAACCAATACAGAACTACAAGTCCCAGTGCCGATATAGCAGCACACACAGCCAGTACAGAACTACAACTCCCAGCCTTCCCAGTGTGCAGATAGCAGCACACACGGCCAGTAGAGGACTACAAGTCCCAGCAGTCCCAGTGTGCAGACAGCAGCACACACAGCCAGCCGACTCATACACAGAGCGCTGTCCGTACAATCCGCCGGGCTGGGGGTCACAGGAAGAGAAGTAGAAGAAGAAGGTGAAGAGGAAGATCATAGTCAGCAGCAGGGCTTTTTTTCTTAGAAAATAGGTGCAGGAACTCACTCTCCCCACCCAAATCCCTGCCCCCCAACCACGCCCAAACCCACCCTCAACCACGCCCAAACCCACCCTTAACCGCGCCCAAACTCCACCCCCAGACACACCTTCACTAGAGGAGAGCAGTATAGCGGCGCCAAATAATGAGTGGAGGCTTAGAACTGCGTGTCACACAAGGCACATGGTTCAGGAAGGTGTAACACACAAAGTACAGGACTTCATAACACACAGGGTTCAGAAGTGTTTATTGTGCAGTGAATATCACACAATCAGCAAACAGGATAGTACTTACATTGAATGCGAAGCATCCCTTGTTCTCAGAAACATGGCGCATCTAGCCCTGTGTACAGAGTGCAGTACATGGGTCAGGAATATGTAACATAAAGCCCAGCACACAGATAGCAGTGGTAAAGAGTATGTAATATGCAGTCCAGCATACAGAGTGCAGGACTCAGGAGTATGTAATCAAAAGCCATTGTTCAGAGTAGAGCATTAAGGAGTACAATCCAGAGGCCTTTAATATGTAACATACAGCACAGCATACAGAGTATAGCGGTTCTGAGTATGTAATATACAAGGTGTTACAAAATTCTCACCACTGGACCCTGCACGCTGTGCCATACATGACATACTCTTGGTCACTAACTCTGTATGCTTTACTGTCCCCCAGCAAATTTCCCTGGTCTCCCCCCTCAAGTATCCCCCCAAAAGTAACCATCAAATCCTCACCCTCATCCATATTATCTCTGCCCCCTTTCTGCAACCCCATCTAAAGCTAACCCCAATCCACAGCTCTCACCTTTGCCACCCCCATGTTTCACCTCTGCACCCCCCTAGCTTCCCCCCCTCCACAGCTCTCATTTCGCACAACCTGACTTCTGCCCTTTGCAGCTCTTACCTCTGCACAAAGCTCCCCCCCCCCCAGTTCTCCTCTGCACAAATTTCCACTCCCCAGCTGTCCTCTCTGATAAAATCCACTCTCCCCTCTCTGGAATAATCCCACCCACTTTCCCAGTTCTCCGCTCCACACAACCCCCCCCCCCCCCATTTTCCCAGCTCACCGCTCTGCACAAAACCTCCCACTCTCCCAGCCTTCATCTGCACACAAATCCCCCTACTCTCCTAGCCCTCCTCTCCACCTAAATTCCCCTCACTCTCCCAGCTCTCCACTCTGCACAAATCTCCCCACTTCCCCAGCCTTACTCTCCGCACAAATCTCCCCACTCTCCCAGCCTTCCTCTCCGCACAAATCTCCCCATTTTCCCAGCCTTACTCTCCGCACAAATCTCCTCACTTTCCCAGCCTTCCTCTCCGCACAAATCTCCCCACTCTCCCAGCCTTCCTCTCCGCACAAATCTCCCCATTTTCCCAGCCTTCCTCTTCGCATAAATCTCCCCACTTTCCCAGTCCTCCTCTCTGCATAAATCCCCCCCCACACATACACTTTCCCAGTTCTCCTTTCTACAAACTCCCCCCCAGCACTCCTCTGTACTCAAATCCCCACACACACTTTAACACCCCCTGTGGCAGGCGCAGCACTACAAAGTGCCTTATGCGCTGTGGCATTAGAAGAATTGGATCTCTCTGACTTCAGTCTAACCAGACTGTCTGTTACTCTATAAATTCCTCTAATACCGTTCTATGGAAAGCAGTAGGTTTAAAGAGCACACCAAATGCTTAAGATATCGTATTTATTAACTTCAACTTTTCTTCATAGATAACAGTGACACTTTTGCAGCAGACAGTCCATGTACAACATGTGCTGAATAAAGTATAACAAAATTGTGGATATATTTCTCTCTCTATTGCTGTTTGCTGTTTGAGTTTGTTTGCTTGGGTTTGGTTTTGAGTTGTTAGAGTTGTTTGGGTTTGTTCGATAGTTTGAATTCGATATAACTTTTGAAGTTTGATAGTTGATTTGTTTGGTGGAACTACAAGTGAACACATAACTAGTTCAGTATACAGCTCTAATCACATTACTAACAATAGGAACATGTATAACTGTTAATTACCTATTTTTGGCCACTTGCTTCCATAAAACTGCTCTGTGGATCTGTGTGTCTATTCAGTTCTCTTGCTCTGTAGTGGAATGAGAAGGTTGGCTGAAAGCATGAGGCTTCAGAGAAAAAAAAAATGGGTGTAAGGCTGGCTGTGATTGGCCAGGACTGTTGCTGAGTGTGAGATTGGCTGTGATTGGCCACAAACTCCTTATGGGTAATAAAGTTTAACTCTGTGCTTTCTGGTTTCAACTCTGCTGTGTCTGAGCTTACCTTACATGCATACAAATGAATCTTACAGGCAAATTTCCTTTTGCTTCTGTAAACACAACATACAACTGTTATGTGACATCCAAACATGAAATCACAGTAAATAACTGCTTTTGTCTCTCACATATAAACATATGCACTGTATTGAGGGTTATTAGCAGATCTAGCTGTATATGCATGTAGGTCATATTAGCAACCTAGGACAGGTTCTAGCTGGCCAGCTACACTCCCACCAAAATTACCTATAATTCTATGTTCTCTCTAGTAGGATTTGAACATGAATTTGGGGAATTTTCTATCAGGTTCTCAACTTCCAAGTGTCTTTTATCACTTTCAAGTAGAACAACTAACTGCTGTATAGGACGTTCCAACTTGAGTGGAGTAGTGAGACGTTTTCCCTTTTTGTCAAGTTTTGAGTCTCCTATTTGTAACAACGCTCTTCTTACTAGTCTGTCTTTATCCTTTTGAACTTCTAGAACTTTAGCCAATTTCCATTGACTTCTAGGTAAATCTTCTTCTTTCACTAATACTATGTCACCAACTTGGACATTTCTTCTGGGTGTTTGCCATTTACTTCTTAGCGTAAGATTGGCTAAGTACTCTTTCCTCCATCTATTCCAAAACTGTTCTGATAGATATTGAACTCTTCGCCATCTCTTTTTGGCGTATAAATCCTCTTTGGTGAACTTGCCAGGTGGTGGATGTATGTAATCAGACTTAAGGTGAAGTAGATGGTTGGGAGTTAAAGGTTCCAAACTTGTTGGATCATTGATGTTGTCCACTGTAAGTGGACGACTGTTAACAATAGACATTACTTCATAGAATAGGGTCCTAAGTAGTGTTGAGCGAACACGGACTGTATTATTCGTGTTCGTACCGAATAATTGGATTTTTTGTACCCGAACACGGACACGGACACTTTACTGTATGTTCGGGTAAAAATCCGTGTTCGGTCGTTTTATTTCCGGGTTTTGCATGCTTTGGCGCTCTTTTCATGGCGGGCTTTCAACAGCCAATCAACAATCGTTTAACTGGTGTGCCTTAAGCCATCCCAGCCATGCCTGCAAATGTCTCAGTAGCTGTGATTGGCCGTCTGAAGCATGTGACCAAGTCTTTATAAGTTCGAGGCAGCCGCAGCGGCGTCATTATGCTGCTTAGATTCAGGGACAGAGCACACATCAACGTGCTGGCTGCTGATTAGGGAAAGATAGGCAGGAAAAAACCATTTGTGTCCGGATAGAATTGAGGGACAGGTCGGAGTGTTTAGGCAGGGCGAGTTGTAGGCATTTTAGGGATAGAGTCTGCTGAATTATAGGGTCAGTGTCTTCTACAAACTACAATCGATATTGCTGTGTGGGGGGTGGGGTCTGCACTCAATCCTGATCTACGATCTCTTCTCAATCCTGTTAGGGACAGAGTCTGCTGAATTTTAGGGAAACTGTGTTCTACAAACTACAATCGATATTGCTGTGTGGTGTGGGATTGGAGATAGGCAGGTGTCAGTGATCCACATCCATTTTTCTGTGTGTGAGCTGCAGTGAACACAATCTTTTTGGGCTGCAGTGAACACAATCTTTTTGGGCTGCAGTGAACACAATCTTTTTGGGCTGCAGTGAACACAATCTTTTTGGGCTGCAGTGAACACAATCTTTTTGGGCTGCAGTGAACACAATCTTTTTGGGGTGCAGTGAACAAAATCTTTTTGGGGTGCAGTGAACACAATCCTTTTTGGTGTGCAGTGAACACAATCTTTGTGGGGTGCAGTGAACAAAATCCTTTGTGGGGTGCAGTGAACACAATCTTTTTGGGGTGCAGTGAACAAAATCCTTTTTGGGGTGCAGTGAACAACATCCTTTTTGGGGTGCAGTGAACACAATCTTTTTGGGGTGCAGTGAACAAAATCCTTTGTGGGGTGCAGTGAACACAATCTTTTTGGGGTGCAGTGAACACAATCTTTTTGGGGTGGAGTGAACAACATCCTTTTTGGGGTGCAGTGAACAAAATCCTTTTTGGGGTGCAGTGAACAAAATCATTTTTGGGGTGCAGTGAACACAATCTTTTTGGGGTGCAGTGAACACAATCTTTGTGGGGTGCAGTGAACACAATCTTTTTGGGGTGGAGTGAACAACATCCTTTTTGGGGTGCAGTGAACAACATCCTTTTTGGGGTGCAGTGAACACAATCTTTTTGGGGTGCAGTGAACACAATCTTTGTGGGGTACAGTGAACAGAATCTTTGTGGGGTACAGTGAACAGAATCTTTGTGGGGTGCAGTGAACACAATCTTTGGGGGGTACAGTGAACACAATCTTTGTGAGGTGCAGTGAACACAATCTTTGTGGGGTGCAGTGAACACAATCATTGTGGGGTGCAGTGAACTCAATCTTTGTGGGGTACAGTGAACACAATCTCATACTTCTGAAGGTTTGAGGGTGCTGCCTGTTCCATACTCCCCCTACTCCTCATCTAGCCTTTTAGGGGTACAAACAATAGTAATTGGGGCCTAGTGTGGTTGTGTACGTGTGATATACATACACTTTTTTGGGATCATATTTTCTATTCCGCTATTTAATCAAAAACCTTTGGGGATCAGTTAAATTGGGGGATAGTCTGTGTTGGTACGTGTGAGAGAGATCCACCTTTCCAAGTTGTTGGGGTTCATCTCATACTTCTGAAGGTTTGAGGGTGCTGCCTGTTCCATACTCCCCCTACTCCTAGCCTTTTAGGGGTACAAACAATAGTAATTGGGGCCTAGTGTGGTTGTGTACGTGTGATATACATACACTTTTTTGGGATCATATTTTCTATTCCGCTATTTAATCAAAAACCTTTGGGGATCAGTTAAATTGGGGGATAGTCTGTGTTGGTACGTGTGAGAGAGATCCACCTTTCCAAGTTGTTGGGGTTCATCTCATACTTCTGAAGGTTTGAGGGTGCTGCCTGTTCCATACTCCCCCTACTCCTAGCCTTTTAGGGGTACAAACAATAGTAATTGGGGCCTAGTGTGGTTGTGTACGTGTGATATACATACACTTTTTTGGGATCATATTTTCTATTCCGCTATTTAATCAAAAACCTTTGGGGATCAGTTAAATTGGGGGATAGTCTGTGTTGGTACGTGTGAGAGAGATCCACCTTTCCAAGTTGTTGGGGTTCATCTCATACTTCTGAAGGTTTGAGGGTGCTGCCTGTTCCATACTCCCCCTACTCCTAGCCTTTTAGGGGTACAAACAATAGTAATTGGGGCCTAGTGTGGTTGTGTACGTGTGATATACATACACTTTTTTGGGATCATATTTTCTATTCCGCTATTTAATCAAAAACCTTTGGGGATCAGTTAAATTGGGGGATAGTCTGTGTTGGTACGTGTGAGAGAGATCCACCTTTCCAAGTTGTTGGGGTTCATCTCATACTTCTGAAGGTTTGAGGGTGCTGCCTGTTCCATACTCCCCCTACTCCTAGCCTTTTAGGGGTACAAACAATAGTAATTGGGGCCTAGTGTGGTTGTGTACGTGTGATATACATACACTTTTTTGGGATCATATTTTCTATTCCGCTATTTAATCAAAAACCTTTGGGGATCAGTTAAATTGGGGGATAGTCTGTGTTGGTACGTGTGAGAGAGATCCACCTTTCCAAGTTGTTGGGGTTCATCTCATACTTCTGAAGGTTTGAGGGTGCTGCCTGTTCCATACTCCCCCTACTCCTAGCCTTTTAGGGGTACAAACAATAGTAATTGGGGCCTAGTGTGGTTGTGTACGTGTGATATACATACACTTTTTTGGGATCATATTTTCTATTCCGCTATTTAATCAAAAACCTTTGGGGATCAGTTAAATTGGGGGATAGTCTGTGTTGGTACGTGTGAGAGAGATCCACCTTTCCAAGTTGTTGGGGTTCATCTCATACTTCTGAAGGTTTGAGGGTGCTGCCTGTTCCATACTCCCCCTACTCCTAGCCTTTTAGGGGTACAAACAATAGTAATTGGGGCCTAGTGTGGTTGTGTACGTGTGATATACATACACTTTTTTGGGATCATATTTTCTATTCCGCTATTTAATCAAAAACCTTTGGGGATCAGTTAAATTGGGGGATAGTCTGTGTTGGTACGTGTGAGAGAGATCCACCTTTCCAAGTTGTTGGGGTTCATCTCATACTTCTGAAGGTTTGAGGGTGCTGCCTGTTCCATACTCCCCCTACTCCTAGCCTTTTAGGGGTACAAACAATAGTAATTGGGGCCTAGTGTGGTTGTGTACGTGTGATATACATACACTTTTTTGGGATCATATTTTCTATTCCGCTATTTAATCAAAAACCTTTGGGGATCAGTTAAATTGGGGGATAGTCTGTGTTGGTACGTGTGAGAGAGATCCACCTTTCCAAGTTGTTGGGGTTCATCTCATACTTCTGAAGGTTTGAGGGTGCTGCCTGTTCCATACTCCCCCTACTCCTAGCCTTTTAGGGGTACAAACAATAGTAATTGGGGCCTAGTGTGGTTGTGTACGTGTGATATACATACACTTTTTTGGGATCATATTTTCTATTCCGCTATTTAATCAAAAACCTTTGGGGATCAGTTAAATTGGGGGATAGTCTGTGTTGGTACGTGTGAGAGAGATCCACCTTTCCAAGTTGTTGGGGTTCATCTCATACTTCTGAAGGTTTGAGGGTGCTGCCTGTTCCATACTCCCCCTACTCCTAGCCTTTTAGGGGTACAAACAATAGTAATTGGGGCCTAGTGTGGTTGTGTACGTGTGATATACATACACTTTTTTGGGATCATATTTTCTATTCCGCTATTTAATCAAAAACCTTTGGGGATCAGTTAAATTGGGGGATAGTCTGTGTTGGTACGTGTGAGAGAGATCCACCTTTCCAAGTTGTTGGGGTTCATCTCATACTTCTGAAGGTTTGAGGGTGCTGCCTGTTCCATACTCCCCCTACTCCTAGCCTTTTAGGGGTACAAACAATAGTAATTGGGGCCTAGTGTGGTTGTGTACGTGTGATATACATACACTTTTTTGGGATCATATTTTCTATTCCGCTATTTAATCAAAAACCTTTGGGGATCAGTTAAATTGGGGGATAGTCTGTGTTGGTACGTGTGAGAGAGATCCACCTTTCCAAGTTGTTGGGGTTCATCTCATACTTCTGAAGGTTTGAGGGTGCTGCCTGTTCCATACTCCCCCTACTCCTCATCTAGCCTTTTAGGGGTACAAACAATAGTAATTGGGGCCTAGTGTGGTTGTGTACGTGCGAGATACATACACTTTTTTTGATCATATTTCCTATTCCGCTATTCAATAAAAACCTTTGAGGATCAATTGAATTGCGGGATAGTCTGTGTCGGTACGTGTGAGAGAGATCCACCTTTCCAAGTTGTTGGGGTTCATCTCATACTTCTGAAGGTTTGAGGGTGCTGCCTGTTCCATACTCCCCCTACTCCTCATCTAGCCTTTTAGGGGTACAAACAATAGTAATTGGGGCCTAGTGTGGTTGTGTACGTGTGATATACATACACTTTTTTTGGATCATATTTTCTATTCCGCTATTTAATCAAAAACCTTTGGGGATCAGTTAAATTGGGGGATAGTCTGTGTTGGTACGTGTGAGAGAGATCCACCTTTCCAAGTTGTTGGGGTTCATCTCATACTTCTGAAGGTTTGAGGGTGCTGCCTGTTCCATACCCCCCCTACTCCTCATCTAGCCTTTTAGGGGTACAAACAATAGTAATTGGGGCCTAGTGTGGTTGTGTACGTGCGAGATACATACACTTTTTTTGATCATATTTCCTATTCCGCTATTCAATAAAAACCTTTGAGGATCAATTGAATTGCGGGATAGTCTGTGTCGGTACGTGTGAGAGAGATCCACCTTTCCAAGTTGTTGGGGTTCATCTCATACTTCTGAAGGTTTGAGGGTGCTGCCTGTTCCATACCCCCCCTACTCCTCATCTAGCCTTTTAGGGGTACAAACAATAGTAATTGGGGCCTAGTGTGGTTGTGTACGTGCGAGATACATACACTTTTTTTGATCATATTTTCTATTCCGCTATTTAATCAAAAACCTTTGGGGATCAGTTAAATTGGGGGATAGTCTGTGTTGGTACGTGTGAGAGAGATCCACCTTTCCAAGTTGTTGGGGTTCATCTCATACTTCTGAAGGTTTGAGGGTGCTGCCTGTTCCATACTCCCCCTACTCCTAGCCTTTTAGGGGTACAAACAATAGTAATTGGGGCCTAGTGTGGTTGTGTACGTGTGATATACATACACTTTTTTGGGATCATATTTTCTATTCCGCTATTTAATCAAAAACCTTTGGGGATCAGTTAAATTGGGGGATAGTCTGTGTTGGTACGTGTGAGAGAGATCCACCTTTCCAAGTTGTTGGGGTTCATCTCATACTTCTGAAGGTTTGAGGGTGCTGCCTGTTCCATACCCCCCCTACTCCTCATCTAGCCTTTTAGGGGTACAAACAATAGTAATTGGGGCCTAGTGTGGTTGTGTACGTGCGAGATACATACACTTTTTTTGATCATATTTCCTATTCCGCTATTCAATAAAAACCTTTGAGGATCAATTGAATTGCGGGATAGTCTGTGTCGGTACGTGTGAGAGAGATCCACCTTTCCAAGTTGTTGGGGTTCATCTCATACTTCTGAAGGTTTGAGGGTGCTGCCTGTTCCATACCCCCCCTACTCCTCATCTAGCCTTTTAGGGGTACAAACAATAGTAATTGGGGCCTAGTGTGGTTGTGTACGTGCGAGATACATACACTTTTTTTGATCATATTTTCTATTCCGCTATTTAATCAAAAACCTTTGGGGATCAGTTAAATTGGGGGATAGTCTGTGTTGGTACGTGTGAGAGAGATCCACCTTTCCAAGTTGTTGGGGTTCATCTCATACTTCTGAAGGTTTGAGGGTGCTGCCTGTTCCATACTCCCCCTACTCCTAGCCTTTTAGGGGTACAAACAATAGTAATTGGGGCCTAGTGTGGTTGTGTACGTGTGATATACATACACTTTTTTGGGATCATATTTTCTATTCCGCTATTTAATCAAAAACCTTTGGGGATCAGTTAAATTGGGGGATAGTCTGTGTTGGTACGTGTGAGAGAGATCCACCTTTCCAAGTTGTTGGGGTTCATCTCATACTTCTGAAGGTTTGAGGGTGCTGCCTGTTCCATACTCCCCCTACTCCTAGCCTTTTAGGGGTACAAACAATAGTAATTGGGGCCTAGTGTGGTTGTGTACGTGTGATATACATACACTTTTTTGGGATCATATTTTCTATTCCGCTATTTAATCAAAAACCTTTGGGGATCAGTTAAATTGGGGGATAGTCTGTGTTGGTACGTGTGAGAGAGATCCACCTTTCCAAGTTGTTGGGGTTCATCTCATACTTCTGAAGGTTTGAGGGTGCTGCCTGTTCCATACTCCCCCTACTCCTCATCTAGCCTTTTAGGGGTACAAACAATAGTAATTGGGGCCTAGTGTGGTTGTGTACGTGCGAGATACATACACTTTTTTTGATCATATTTCCTATTCCGCTATTCAATAAAAACCTTTGAGGATCAATTGAATTGCGGGATAGTCTGTGTCGGTACGTGTGAGAGAGATCCACCTTTCCAAGTTGTTGGGGTTCATCTCATACTTCTGAAGGTTTGAGGGTGCTGCCTGTTCCATACTCCCCCTACTCCTCATCTAGCCTTTTAGGGGTACAAACAATAGTAATTGGGGCCTAGTGTGGTTGTGTACGTGTGATATACATACACTTTTTTTGGATCATATTTTCTATTCCGCTATTTAATCAAAAACCTTTGGGGATCAGTTAAATTGGGGGATAGTCTGTGTTGGTACGTGTGAGAGAGATCCACCTTTCCAAGTTGTTGGGGTTCATCTCATACTTCTGAAGGTTTGAGGGTGCTGCCTGTTCCATACCCCCCCTACTCCTCATCTAGCCTTTTAGGGGTACAAACAATAGTAATTGGGGCCTAGTGTGGTTGTGTACGTGCGAGATACATACACTTTTTTTGATCATATTTCCTATTCCGCTATTCAATAAAAACCTTTGAGGATCAATTGAATTGCGGGATAGTCTGTGTCGGTACGTGTGAGAGAGATCCACCTTTCCAAGTTGTTGGGGTTCATCTCATACTTCTGAAGGTTTGAGGGTGCTGCCTGTTCCATACCCCCCCTACTCCTCATCTAGCCTTTTAGGGGTACAAACAATAGTAATTGGGGCCTAGTGTGGTTGTGTACGTGCGAGATACATACACTTTTTTTGATCATATTTCCTATTCCGCTATTCAATAAAAACCTTTGAGGATCAATTGAATTGCGGGATAGTCTGTGTCGGTACGTGTGAGAGAGATCCACCTTTCCAAGTTGTTGGGGTTCATCTCATACTTCTGAAGGTTTGAGGGTGCTGCCTGTTCCATACCCCCCCTACTCCTCATCTAGCCTTTTAGGGGTACAAACAATAGTAATTGGGGCCTAGTGTGGTTGTGTACGTGCGAGATACATACACTTTTTTTGATCATATTTCCTATTCCGCTATTCAATAAAAACCTTTGAGGATCAATTGAATTGCGGGATAGTCTGTGTCGGTACGTGTGAGAGAGATCCACCTTTCCAAGTTGTTGGGGTTCATCTCATACTTCTGAAGGTTTGAGGGTGCTGCCTGTTCCATACTCCCCCTACTCCTCATCTAGCCTTTTAGGGGTACAAACAATAGTAATTGGGGCCTAGTGTGGTTGTGTACGTGCGAGATACATACACTTTTTTTGATCATATTTCCTATTCCGCTATTCAATAAAAACCTTTGAGGATCAATTGAATTGCGGGATAGTCTGTGTCGGTACGTGTGAGAGAGATCCACCTTTCCAAGTTGTTGGGGTTCATCTCATACTTCTGAAGGTTTGAGGGTGCTGCCTGTTCCATACCCCCCCTACTCCTCATCTAGCCTTTTAGGGGTACAAACAATAGTAATTGGGGCCTAGTGTGGTTGTGTACGTGCGAGATACATACACTTTTTTTGATCATATTTCCTATTCCGCTATTCAATAAAAACCTTTGGGGATCAATTGAATTGCGGGATAGTCTGTGTCGGTACGTGTGAGAGAGATCCACCTTTCCAAGTTGTTGGGGTTCATCTCATACTTCTGAAGGTTTGAGGGTGCTGCCTGTTCCATACTCCCCCTACTCCTCATCTAGCCTTTTAGGGGTACAAACAATAGTAATTGGGGCCTAGTGTGGTTGTGTACGTGTGATATACATACACTTTTTTTGGATCATATTTTCTATTCCGCTATTCAATAAAAACCTTTCTAGGGCAAGATCTTAAATTACAGAAATATGAGGAGACCGTCAAATAAGGGCCGTGGCCTGGGTCGTGGTGCTGCTGGTAGAGCTCCTGTTGCAAGGAGAGGACATGGTCGATCTGTGCCAGCTACACGCACAAGTGAAACACCTTCCTCAAGTGTGAGTAGGCGACAGAACCTGCATCAGTATTTGGTAGGGCATCAAACGCCCCTAGAAGTGATGAGGCCAGAACAAGTTGAGGCGATAGTAGATTGGTTTGCTGCTGACAGTGCCTCCAGTTCCTTCACATTGTCTCCCACCCAGTCTACTGCAGAAAGGTCAGAGTTGGCACCTGCAGCCAATGTCCAACCGTCTTTCACCTCACCCCCTTGCAAATCAGGCCAGCAGTCTGAGCCCCAAGCCATACAGCAGTCTCTTATTCTTTTTGAGGACTCTGTCAGCAGGGTTTCCCAGGGCCATCCACCTAGCCCTGCCCCAGAAGTGGAAGAGATTGAGTGCAGCGATGCCCAACCACTTATTTCTCAAGATGAGTACATGCAAGGATCATCGCAGCACGTCTCCGATGATGACGAAACGCAGGTGCCAACTGCTGCGGCGTTCAGCATTGTGGAGACCGACAAGGAGGGCAGGGGTGCTCTTTCTCACTCTTTTGGGGTGTACCCTCATTTAAAATTTTTGAAAAGAAGCAGTGTTGGCTACCTCGTCCTCCTCCTCAGGGCCAGATTAATGTAGGGGCTATTGGAGCTGCAGCTCCAGGCCCCTACCTTTTATATAGGCCCCGGGTTGGCCATATTCACTGTTACCGCTCTTCTGTCACTTGTAAACACAGAAGTCTGGCTTCTATGCTCGCTTCCCCAGGCAGCACCCTCAGAACCTCCCCACACAGCGTGAAGGCCGGACAAGGAGGGACAGTTGGCGATGCATGGATGTGTTTATGGGCTTCAGAGACAGCATCCCATGTTGAATTAGGCATGCATGGCTGCACCCTTCCTCCTCTGGGTGCATGGCAAGGCACGGCCCTTAAGGCCCTTCAAAATCCTCAGCACCAAGCCCATGATGCTGTTAATCCGGCCCTGGTCCTCCTCCACCGCCGCTTCCACCTACACCGCCCATAGGTGTGCGCAGCCTATTGCATTAAGGTGTGCACCCCAAAGTTGAAATACACATGCATGTGTTTGCCAGCAGGGAGAGTAATGTATCGGGGCCATGTACCTGTAGGCAAGGAGAAATAGAGCAGAGCAGGTCCCAGGGAGATCTTTCCCATCTCCTCACTGGCAATGCTATGTGCCCTAGGTGATTAGGGTGTGCCCAGGCACACCCAGCACACCCTGTGCGCACGCCTATGTCACCGCCACATCCACCACCACCTCAACCTCCCTCCTACTCCATATGGGCCTCGTCCTTCAGAGATGAAGAAGAACATTGTTATATTTTTCTGTTTTTTTTTTGTTGTTTTAAGTTATTTCCCTATCCACATTTGTTTGCAGAGCACTTGCCATGCTCTTAATTACGTTTTGCTGCCATTTGCAGCACTCTAGCCCTTTCCTTTGGTGTTTTAGAGCCATTTTAGTGCCTTAAAGTTCGGGTCCCCATTGACTTCAATGGGGTTCGGTGTCCGGGAAAAGTTCGGTAAAAGTCCGGGACACGGACCCGGACTTTTTTTTAAAGTTCGGCCGAACCCGTCGAACACGGACATCTAGGTGTTCGCTCAACCCTAGTCCTAAGTGAAGCATCATCCATTCTTCCGGAGTTCTTTTTCAACATTGAACTTAACACATTTCTTACAGTTCTGATTTGTCTTTCCCAAACTCCTCCTGTGTGGCTTGCATGTGGAGCATTTATATGAAAGTCACATTGATTCCGTGACAAATACTCAGTTACTTTTTCTTTGTCGATCTCTTTTAGAGCTTTCTTTAATTCATTCCTTGCTCCGACAAAATTGGATCCTTGGTCAGATCTAAGCTCTCTGACAGTACCTCTAATGGCTATGAAACATCTCAAGGCATTGATGAATGCATCAGTTGACATATCTTCTAACATTTCAAGATGAATTGCTCTGGAGCTTAGACATGTAAATATTAGTCCATATCTCTTGTACTCCTTGCGGTTTTCCTCGGTAATGAATGGGCCGAAACAATCCATTCCACTATAAAGAAATGGTGGGGATGGGTTTACACGATCTGTCAGTAGATCTGCCATTCTTTGTTCTTCGGTAGGTCTACGTGCCTTTCTACAAGTTACGCATTTACTGATATACTTTGCAATAACTTTGCTTCCTTTCACTATCCAGTAACCACCTTCTCTCAAACAGTTCTGGGTAAAGCTTCTTCCTTGATGCAAGGATTTGCTGTGGTAGTGATCAATGATCAATCCTGTGAAGGTAGAATTTTTGGGTAGAATTGCTGGATGCTTCACTCTGCTGGGTAACAATGCATTTTCCAGTCTCCCTCCCGCCTTCAGTATACCATCCTGTAGAACAAGATTAAGCTTGTACAATGGGTGGTTGTTGGGAAGCCTTTTAGGTTCCTGACTAAGTCTCTTCAACTCTTCACTATAGAATCTCTGTTGAATGAGTCTTATGACTGTTTCTTCAGCTTTCATTCTTTCCTCTACATTCAATGATTCCTTCTTTCTGATTCCCTTTGCTAAACGTTGAATTCGAGCTACTACGTTTATGACTGTATTCCATTTTGAACACCTGGCTAGTCTTTCAAGTATGTCATCTTGACACTTGGCAGCAGTGCTCAATGTTTGTACAACTTTTACTTCTGGATCACCCATGGACAATTCGGTGTAACCTTCACTGGGTATGATCTCCTGAAAATACAGCAGGTTCTGGAACGGGCAGTCTTGCTGGGACTGTTCTCTGTTGTCTTGCTGGGACAATAGTTGCAACATTTTCCTGATCATTGCAGTGACATCTAGGAATAGGATCATCTAGTTTTATTTTCTCACCTAGTTCTGAATTAGGTAAGTCTCTCTCTTTGTCTTTCTGAGCAGGGATAGAAGGGCACTGACTTTTTTCTTCACTACGTACTGGTGATTTCCTTTCATTCTCCTGGGCGTATGAAAGGAAGTAGGAGTCTGCATCTTCACTTAGTACAGATTTGGACTTATGATTACTATTCATGTCCTCTTCGTGTACTCTCAGTCTGGCTTCTATAATCTTGACTTCTTTCAGCCTTTCCAGACTTTCCATTTTAGCTTCCATTTCAGCTTTTCGTAGGCGCTGCGCCTCAATGGCAGATTCCATCTCAATTTCTGCTTTCTTGACAGCAAGTTGTTCGACCAGTTCCTTTCTTTTGGCTATTAAGGTACTTGAGGACTCTGATATGTAACTGGCACTTCTGCTAGTGAAGGAAGTCCCACTTGAGATTGTGGTTCCCCCCTAAGGACCTAGCATAGTCTCTCATAAAGAGCTTGTTCATTCTCTTTCTTGCCTTAACTTCATCATAGTTAGCTTCAGATGATAGTTCTCTCATGAGCTTTACTAAATTTTTAGTGACTGCAGTACACGTGTCCATGTTCCTTACAATATCCTGGGAAGGTGTAGTGGATTACCGCAGATTGACATATGCTGCCATGAGCTCTGATTCAGATTCTTCTATCGTCTCTACAATATCACTCAAGTTTACTTTTATACTTTCTTGCTTTAGCCTTCTACGAACATCTTTAATGTATAATTTCCACTTATCATACATTCTGGTGAACTTTTTTCCTTCTAATGCTGCTTCTTGCTCCAAATTTTCCAGCATCTTTGCGGTCGGTTTTCTGATACGTTCTGAATGTCTTAGTTCATCTGGTTGGGATATATCAGTTTGGGGCAAGACTAATGCTGCATCTGACTCTTTTACCTCAGACAGGTTCCCTTGCTCTTCATTTTCTAACTTATCTATCCTTGTATCCTCTAACAGTGGCATAGCAATACTAGACTTAGACATTTTTACTCTAAATGCTATAACACTCAATAAGAATATTAAGAAGACTTACACTTTAAATGCAATAGCAATAGGTACAGGCAATAAAAATGACGTTCACTTTAAATGCAATAGCAATAGGTGCAGGCAATAAAAATGACTTTCACTTTAAATGCAATAGCAATAGGTGCAGGCAGTAAAAAATGACATTCACTTTAAATACTTTAGAGTCTGTGTACTACAACTGCACCTTGTTTTTTACTTACAGTCCTTTTATTCCTGAACACGAAAATGTCTCTTTCTTGTCAAGCCTATTGCAATGATAAGTAATAAAGGAAAGTTCTGACCTTATTCTGAAGAGCAGGATACTGCGATCTGTAGGTTGCTTGAACAAATATCAGTCTTAAAGGAGACTTGTCTTTTCTTGATCTGATGCTCTATGCAGACTTGCCATGCTCTGCGCTGACTTGCGATGCTCTGCGCTGACTTGCGTTGCTCTGCGCTGACTTGCGATGCTCTTCACTGACTTGCGATGCTCTGCTCTGACTTGCGATGCTCTGCGCTGACTTGCGATGCTCTGCTCTGACTTGCGATGCTCTGCGTTGACTTGCGATGCTTTGTGCTGCAGGCTTTGGGCCTAGTGGCGGGAAACTAGCTGGCTGCAGTACGTGGTCTCTCCGTGGGTAGTGGTGCAGGCACTCTAGCTCTGGACTTTGGCCTCCCACCATGCGTCTCTTTCTCTCTCTAGGAATCGCAGGAGGGTTGGCGCTCTTTCTGTGTCTATCTTGCCTTTGCCGTTCTGCCACTTTAAGAGTCGGCTGCAGTTTGATTAAAACCACACGTTATGGCCTCTATGTAGCTCCGCTGCTCAAATGCGCTCTTTACTCTGCAAGTTGAGGAGCACTATTACTTTGCCCTCAAAGGGCTAAATAGTTCCACTGTGGCAGGCGCAGCACTACAAAGTGCCTTATGCGCTGTGGCATTAGAAGAATTGGATCTCTCTGACTTCAGTCTAACCAGACTGTCTGTTACTCTATAAATTCCTCTAATACCGTTCTATGGAAAGCAGTAGGTTTAAAGAGCACACCAAATGCTTAAGATATCTTCTTTATTAACTTCAACTTTTCTTCATAGATAACAGTGACACTTTTGCAGCAGACAGTCCATGTACAACATGTGCTGAATAAAGTATAACAAAATTGTGGATATATTTCTCTCTCTATTGCTGTTTGAGTTTGTTTGCTTGGGTTTGGTTTTGAGTTGTTAGAGTTGTTTGGGTTTGTTCGATAGTTTGAATTCGATATAACTTTTGAAGTTTGATAGTTTGTTTGTTTGGTGGAACTACAAGTGAACACATAACTAGTTCAGTATACAGCTCTAATCACATTACTAACAATAGGAACATGTATAACTGTTAATTACCTATTTTTGGCCACTTGCTTCCATAAAACTGCTCTGTGGATCTGTGTGTCTATTCAGTTCTCTTGCTCTGTAGTGGAATGAGAAGGTTGGCTGAAAGCATGAGGCTTCAGAGAAAAAAAAATGGGTGTAAGGCTGGCTGTGATTGGCCAGGACTGTTGCTGAGTGTGAGATTGGCTGTGATTGGCCACAAACTCCTTATGGGTAATAAAGTTTAACTCTGTGCTTTCTGGTTTCAACTCTGCTGTGTCTGAGCTTACCTTACATGCATACAAATGAATCTTACAGGCAAATTTCCTTTTGCTTCTGTGAACACAACATACAACTGTTATGTGACATCCAAACATGAAATCACAGTAAATAACTGCTTATGTCTCTCACATATAAACATATGCACTGTATTGAGGGTTATTAGCAGATCTAGCTGTATATGCATGTAGGTCATATTAGCAACCTAGGACAGGTTCTAGCTGGCCAGCTACACCCCCCCCCCCCCAAGACCAGTGCACTTACCTGGAGCAGCCGGCGGCGGTATTAGACTGGCTTCCTGATTGGCCAGGAGGAGGATCGGTGTGACAATAGCGAATTTTCATTTGCTATTGTCATACAATGGGTGGGCTCTGGGCGCACTGCTCTGCGCCCCGGGTCCACCCTTTGCATCACCCTATTAGAGCCCCTGGCTCTAATCAGGTGATTTAAAAAAAGAAAAAAATAAAACCCATTGAGCTCCATGCGTCCGGCGCCCTGCATGCAGATTAGGGGGCCGGACGCATGGATGGGGGGGGGGGGGGGGGGCGGCCCCCTAATCTGCATGCAGGGCGCAGATTAGGGGCCCCTGCGCCCTCAATACACCAGCCACCACTGTTGTAGAGATTCCTTCAGTTGTTAACTCATTTGTATTTTCAACTGTCTGTTGTTTTGCATGTTCTTTTTTCAGGGCTAGTTTTCCAGTGACTAGGTAAAGATTTGTTAAAAATACATTTAAATTTATGACAACACTATTAACTCTGTGTCATGAATCAAAAAGTGTGTCCACTCTATCTATTAATAAACTAATAAACAAAAAAATCACATGTCATAAACAAATTAAACTACATCTATCTATACAGTATATCACAATGCATATTTCTACAAAAATCATGTGAATATCTTCATAAATCATTATAAAGCGTCTCGTGCTCCACCATACATAAAATAATGTGCATCAAATAAAGTGTCTTGTGGTCCAACAACGTGCATACTGTGTATCTTCATTTGTTCACCATATCAGAGCTTTATCCACAGTGTTCACACCCTTGTGTCACCACTACCTTTTCAATCTAGCAACTCTCCAGAGGGAATGATTGAATCAGCCTTTATTATTTAATTATTATATTCCAGCTTCCAAAGGAATTCACATACTTATGCTAGGTTACTCTTCAGCTCTCAGTTAAACCCCAATGGAGAAGCAAAATAAAAAGCAAAGAGGAGCTCCATCGTGCAAAACTTTTTTTTTTTTTAAAAACAGCATAAAGTATTGCACTTACATAGTATGAGTGTCAATCCCAGCTTAAAGCTACTGTATGTACAAGTTATTGTTCCCAAGTGTCAGGATTGACACTTCTACTATGTAAGTGTAGCACGACCCCCATGGGGGCTGCTTGGTAATTGCACCTCCTCTGCACTCCCTGGACCCTGAGGCAACTCCGACTCGCTAGGCACTACAGGTTCAGACATCTTGACACAGTAATGCTCGTGACACTTAGGTATCAGTATATTGGTTTACTGAATTCAAACAGAAGGTAACAAGTATAAATTCAACACAACTGGATTTGCAATAAAGAATATTATGAGGATTTTGATCCCCCAAGTCCCAGATTTGGATATGGGACCTGGGACACAAACTCCCACAACAATATTGTAACAATCTATGTGTATATATATAGTTAAATATATGCAAGTTATTAAATGATCAGTGAGAGTGACTATAATGCAATTCTACTTAACCACTTGCCGACCACTGCACGACTATTTACTGCGGCAGTCTGCCGCTCCTGGGCAAATCGACATAGACCTACGTCGCTCACCCAGGAGCCTGTAGGGGGCGAGCATGCGCCGCCGGAGGCACGCTCCCACACTGGTTCGTTCGCAGACATCACCTCGCGTATGACCGGCGGCTCCGATGTCCGCCGGCCACTAGCAATCCGGAGATGGAGAAGGACGGACGGCTGATGTAAACCATTTATTGATCACCAATAAAGTTAACCCCTTTTACAGTAACAGTTCATATTTATAGCACTGATTACTGTAGTAATGTCACTGGTACTCCCAAAAGTGTCAAAAATGTCAGTCAGGGGTCCGATCTGTCCGCCGCAATGTCGCAGTCCCGGAAAAAAAAATTGCAGATCGCCGCCATTACTAGTTAAAAAAAAAACAATAAAAATGACAAATCTTTCCCGTAGTTAGTAAACGCAATAACTTTTGCGCAAACCAATCAAAATACGCTTATTGCGATTTTTTTTACCAAAAATATGTAGCAGAAAACAAATTGGCCTAAAATTTTAAAAAATTTTAATTTTTACATTTCTTTTTGAGAATTTCATATAAAAAAAAAATGTGAAAAATATTGTTATTTTTTCAAAATTGTCGCTCTTTTTTTGTTTATAGCGCAAAAAATAAAAATCACACAGGTGATCAAATACCACCAAAAGAAAGCTCTGTTTGTGGGGAAAAAAAGGACGTTAATTGTATTTGGGTATAGCGTCGCATAACTGCGCAATTGTCCATTAAATTCACGCAGTGCTGAATTGCAAAATAGGGCCTGGTCTTTGAGCAGCCAAATCCTTAAGGGCTTAAGTGGTTAATCTGACTTCAAAAGACTTGGAACTATATAACTCAGCAATCTCTGTTTATCCACTTGTTGTAACTAAAGCAGTCAAAGTAACAACTGAGATATCACACTCTAAACCTGGGGGGCGCCCCTTTAAAAATGAATTACTAGAGTCACTGTCCTAGCAAGGCCTTGCGATTCTTTGCCGGCAGTTGGAGCTCTGGTCACTTATGCAAGTGACATTTGTAATCCACAATGAAAGGTATAGATAAAATCCAGGGTCTACTTTAGGTGTATGTAATATGTGTGACTTTAAGTATACTTGCGGTTCCCCAAATCATCAGGCACTTTAATATCTCAGCAGAGTCCAATGGCGACCGTCACAACCTTCACAGGGTTCTCCCTTCTTCCCTACTGCGTCACAGACTCTTTCCACGCTTGTCATATTTAGGCCTCTCTCACTCACTGCACTGCTCTCGGTCCTCTTGCCTCTCCACCGGGCTGGTCAACTCACCGCGACTCCCGTTGTCTCCTGGATACACTCTCTCTCTCAGTACAGGCCTCACCCTCCGGCCTTTCCATCCACTCAATCAGTTCTGCTCCTCTCTCAGCACCTCTGCTCTCCACGAGGTCCCTGAAGCAAGAGAGTGCGCATCTGGCCCCCCTTCCAATTTATCTCTCCTCCCTTGATCCTCCGCGCATCCCTCAGTTCCCTGGGAGTGTAGTCCAGCCAGTCCAATCTTGCATAGTCTTTGCCCTTTGTCCAACTACATCCCCCATAATCCAGTTCACTACTTTGGCAGGGAAACCCATATTGTTCACAGTTCTTAAAGAAGTAATTACTCCAGGCTTGGACTGCACCGCAACACCATATCTCTACCTGGCTACATAAGTGCAATATTTTATTTTCTTATTTATTAAAGAGTGTTAGTAAGAGTGAGTAACTGAAGAAATGTAAAAAAAAAAAAAAAAAAAAGTTTAAAATAAGTAAATATGATATACTTTCCTATCTATTTATGCTAGCAGCATAAGGATTAAAAAGAATTAATGTTGATTGGGAGAGTAAAATTCTACTTTAAGATATTTACATTTCCAGCCTTGATGCTGAGATAGAGAGGAAGGCTGCAGAAGCTTCACAAAGAAGGAGAAAACATCACGGAGATAAGATAAGACTCTATCTTTGTAACTATCCTTGTATGTTTTAACTCTTTTTTTTATCTCCCTGGTAGAGTTTGTCCTGGTAAATCTCCTGCTTTTTTCCTCTCTCTCTTATACCTGTTTCCTCCACACAGTTTGTCATTCCTGCTGCTTTATTCCCCCCTCAGAAACAATATATGATGCGATTTGATTTTCTTTCCTGCAGCCATCCCTGCTGTGAGAACACAGCGATTATTGCTAATGGCTAGAGCCGCTAACAATAATCGCATGCAAAAAATCCGACATGCTGGCTGTACCCAAGTCGATCCATCGATCAACTTGGGTACATTCAGCCTGCACATGCATGGTTCAAATCTCGTCCAGTCCCTGCTGGACTGGCCAAATTCAAACCGTCTATGGCCAGCTTAAATTTTAGAAGCAGTCAGCAGATTGGCCTCCACTGTATTTGATTTTAGGCACAGTGCTGAAAACTGAGAGCAACTGAGCATATGCAGAGAAGGGTGAGACGGTGTATTACTGGGTTTTACACAGTATGGGCACTTATTTTTAATGTTTTACATAGCTATACCTGCAAAAGGGGCCAGACTGATTTATCAAGACTTAATTTTCTGACTAAAGTTCCACATTATGATCTTTAACCCCATCAAAGAGGACAAAAATCAGATTTGAGGACAAAAGATGAGCCCTTTTCAAGTACTTTTATATGGTGCTTACCTAAGACAACTGACAATATATTAAACATTTTATTGTTATCATGGTTCCCTTCCTCTACTCTCAGGGTTGCTGTCCTTTGAATTTCAGATGGTATTATTCTCTCTTGCCCTTCTGAGGGTGCATGCCTCTGCCTGGTCTTGTCCCTGTGTATTCCCATCTCTCTCTGTTTTTCAGATCTCTCTGATATCTCTTCTGTTTGATAGTCTCATTCTCCTCAAAAATCCTCTCTGTTGTTGCCTTCTTGATTTCCACGATATTCATCATCCTGTTTTCTCAGAAATTGTTCAACTTGTGTAGTCACTTGCCTTCTTCTCCTACCTCCTTTTCTTCCCGAATTCCTTGATTCAGAAAATATACTCTATAATCTGTTGCTTTTCTCTTCACCACTAGAGGTCTCAGTTTTACTTGATCTCTCTCCCTTTTGCTATTTTCTGATCATGTACAAACTTCCCCTTTTTCAAAGGATTCCAAAATTCTAATGAATTTTCTGTGTTTCCTTTATCTTGCTTCTATACTTCTCCACATATTATAAAATATAGAAACGTAGAAAAGTGACAGCAGAAAAAAGATCAATAGTCCATTGAGTCTGTCCCCCCCTTTTTTTGTTAACTTTTTCATTTGAGCATAGATCTGTTTGTCCCAAGCATGTTTAAATCCCCTTACTGTTGACTGAGTTACTACCTCTGCTGAAAGTTTGTTCCAAGCATCAACTACCCTTTCGTTAAAATAATATTTTCTAAGATCTGTTTTGAACATCCCTCCTGATAATTTGAAGTCATGCAGTATGTTCTTGATTTTGGCTTCATATTAAAAATACTGCCCTCCTGAACCTTATTCACCTCCTTGTTGTATTTAAAGTTTTCAATCATGTCTCCCCTTTCCCTTCTTTTCCCCAGACTGTACATATTATGTTCCTCAAGCCTTTCCTGATATGTTTTCTCCCTCAGACCTTTCACTATTTGCGTTAACCATCTCTTATCAATATCTTTTTGTAAGTGAGGTCTCCAGAATTAGGCTAGGTTCACACTGCAAATTGGATGCAGGTTATCCCAGAATTCAATTTGCATGTCAGGAGATTGTGACTGGCTCTCTATGGAGCCTATTCACATATCTTCGGAGGGGCTCCAGTGCAAATTGCACAGGAGTCCTGTGCATCTTCTGGTCCATTTCAGGTCCAAATTCAGCCAAAAATTTGGACTGAAATCGGACCTGAAACTGTGAACAGGGACGCACCAGACCTCTGCTGTGAGCTGCTCCGTGCGGCAGTGTGAACCCTTAAGCCCCGTACACACGATCAGATTATCGAACGATCTGTCGTCCGTTTTTTGTTTCATGCTAGTCTGATGTGGAAATTGAAGAGGTTATTTTCATACGAATTGTCCCGTACGACAGAATTCTACTTCAGAAATGATGTCATGTGTTGGATTGTTTTGTATGTGTTCTTTCGTCTCTGAGCATGCCTAGTCTTGCTCTTAAGATTTTTTTCCATCGAAAACTGTACTAATGAGACGAAAATCGGACGTTGTGTTGACGGACGATAAAAATTTTATAGCCTGCACATCAGGATTTTTTCAGCCGAAAAGTCGGAGTCGGCTGTCGAAAGCACCATACTAACAATCCGAAAATCGGCAGATCGGTCCTCGGACAAATTTTCCCTACAGATTTTCTTATCGTGTGTACGGGCCTTTAGGCACAGTATTCTAAATGAGATCCCATGAAACATCTATATAGGGAAATCAGGACCTACTTCCTCCTGCTGGTGATCCCTCTAGTGATTGCTCCTAGAATTATAATCGGATTCTCCACTGCCAGGTCACAGTGATTTCTCGTTTGGCAATTATCTGGGATAAGTAATCCCAAATCATTTTCCTCTGTAGTGCTGGCCAATACTGTACCCTCAATGTTGTACTCTCTCAAATTTAACCATCATTACTAGAACCAATATCATTCCCCAACTTGTTATTGTTTGCAAAATTTACTTCTGAGAAGACTGAACAGAAGTAATGATTTGCCACATTTAGGTCTACCTCAAGATTAAGGCTCCGTTCACATCTAGGCATTCCAGATTGTGGGCAGAATAGCCGCGATGCGGGGTGCCATTAGAAGTGACGGGAATCACAAGCGCGTCCCTCAATTTGCGGCGAATCAGGTTGGCAGGCAGAATTGCGGTGATTCTGCCCACGATCAGGGACACCTAGATCCATTCATCAGGGTATGCGAACCGTTGCTGAGTATGCCATTGAATTTCGTACCCTGGCAGCATAGGTGGGCTGGAATAATGAGGCTTTGGTGGCCATCTTCTCTAATGGTCTCTCCGATGCATTGAAGGACGAGATTGTGGCCAAGGATCTCCCTGATGAGCTTGAGGCTCTCATTTCCTTCCTGATTTTAATCAATACCAGGCTCAGGGAGGGACCATCATTTAAGGAGCGCCAGCAGAGGCCTTCTACCAGATTTGCTCCTACATTTTCTTTCCCACCCATTCCTCCCATGTCTTCTGTGGATGGTGCGTCTGGCTGTGAACCCATAAAGCTGGGGTTCACTCTCTTTTCTGAGGCTGAGCGAGCCTTTAGGAGAAAGGAGGGCCGTTGCTTGTATTGCGGTCTTGGTGGGCATTTCCTGAAATCATGTCTGACCCGTCCGGGAAGCACTCGCACCTAAGGTCCTGTCGGGGTGTAATGTTCTGGTACCTTTGGGTACCCTAATTACTCTTTCATAAGTGTATGCGCCCCACCATTCTCTTTTGGTAAGGTGCGCATACACCTTTAAGACTGATGCTGTCATCACTGAGCGCCGGACTGGATGGCTATTTAGATCGCCGGCTCTCACTCACATGTGTTTGTTCAAACTGCTTTGTGCCTTGATGCTAACCTGTCTTGAAGCTCTCATGCTTGCAAGCATACCTCGCTGTCAGAACCACGCTGCGCTGATCCCTGTATCCCGCTACCGGATCATCCGCTCTTGCCGAACCTCTCCTCTACTACATTGCTATTAGTGATAAGTACCCCACAGGGGAAACCTCTATAACTTTCATACTAAAGCTTACACTATCTAGCTCTGCATACTAAGGACTATTACTACATCTGCATTATCTAAGATTGCTAGCTCTTGAGCCTACTACCACCTGTTCTTGCACTGGGTTGATCTCTCTTGTATGTCCACCTGCTACACTGTCATCTGCTACCATACATGATTGCTAAACCTATCTGCATCCCATCTGCTACTATCTTACTTTCAAGAACATTTCCTTTCAAGTGTCTGTCATCTACCATCTCTACCCAACCTGTCTCTTCAGCCTATCATCACTGTGTTACTATATACATAAGTCACTCTAGGAAACATCTTATTGAGTGTGTGTATTTACTTGCTGAATTGAGATCATCCACACATGAGTCATTGAGAGTTGGGATTGGTGTCTCAGCGTTTCTCTACATGACTACTGAAGTGGAATATTTCTGCAGCTGAAAATCCACATCATACATAAAACGCAGGAGCGTTACACGGGGGCAGATCTTAGGTGGAATTTCCTCGTCCCCGGTTTCCTGTAAAGATATACCGCTAATCACAGTTGTCCTCTCCTGGGAAGTGGGTTTGGTGGTTACTCAGGCGTTGGTAGACTCTGGTGCTGGCGGTTATTTTATTGACAGTACGTTTGCTACTGCGAATTCCATAACCTTGAAACCTCGTGTTTCTCTAGTAGTTATCGAGGTGATTAATGGCAGACCCCTGCAACCGGCACAGGTTACCCACAAGACTGTTCCGGTTGGCATGTCGATAGGGGCTGTTCACAGGGAGTCAACCAGTTTCCAGGTTATTTCGTCCCCACACTACTCTGTTGTTTTGGGGAACCTTTGGCTTCAGAAACACAATCCGACCTTTAATTGGCAGTCAGTCGAGATCCTCTGTTGGTCTCTACAGTGTTTGTATCCATGGGCCTGTTAAGGTAATTTTTCCCTTCTTGGATTCAGTGTTACCTACTGAATATCGTGAGTATCAAGATGTATTTGACAAGGTGCTGGTACTCTTCTTCCTCATCGTCCGCACAATTGTGCCATAGACTTGCAACCTAGTGTGATTCCCCCTTGTGGGAGGGTTTATCCTCTCTCAGTTGCAAAGAATAAGACCATGGAGGAGTACGTTGCGGATGCGCTTGCCCCTTTGCAAGTCCACTTCTCCAGCGGGTGCCGGTTTTTTCTTCGTAAAGAAAAGGGGGTGAGTTGAGACCATGCATTGATTATAGGGGCCTCAATCGCATCATGTTAAAGAATGCATACCCGATTCCGTTGATTACTGAATTGTTTGATTGTCTCAAGGGAGCAACGATCTTTACCAAGCTTGACCTAAAGGCCACGTATAACCTCATAAGGATCAAGGAGGGCAATGAGTGGAAGTACGCTTTTAATACCAGAACTGGTCATTAGGAATCTCTGGTGATGCCCTTTGGCTTGTGCAATGGGCCTGCTGTCTTCCAGAAGTTCATCAATGATGTCTTTTGTGATATGTTGCAGCAATGCTTGGTAGTCTATTTGGATGACATCTTGATTTACTCAGACTCCATTGAATCACTGGGCTACATAATTTCTACTGAAGGATTCTCTATGGACCCTCAGAAGGTCTCGGCTGCTCTACAACGGCCTCGCCCCAGTGGTCTCCATTCCATTCAGCGTTTCCTTGGGTTTTCCAACCACTATCGGAAATTTATCAGGAACTTTTTCCTCTTTGGCCAAACCTATCTCAGATCTGACTAAGAAGGGCAGCAATTCCCACAATTGGACGCCTGCTGCCATCCAAGTTTGCAAGGCCGTCAAGTCTGCTTTTACTTCGGCTCCCATTCTGTCTCATTCCAATCCTGGTTTTTCCTTTGTCCTAGAGGTGGATGCATCTGAGACGGGAGTAGGCGCCCTCCTGTCTCAGCGTCAGACACCCGATTCCAATATAGCCGGTCATCCTGGTAAGAACCAGATGTCCTGGGCTATTTCCTGTCAGTTCTGGTGGCCATCTCTCTGAACTGATGTTGCTGCGTATGTGGCTGCTTGTTCGGTCTGTGCCCAGAACAAATTTCCTTGGCACCTTCCCTTGGGCCTACTGCATCCCATTCCCAATGGGGAGCATCCCTGGTGTCTCCTGGCCCTGGATTTTATTGTGGAACTTCCTGTGTCTCTAGGTTACATGGTTATCCTCATGGTTGTCGACCGGTTCTCAAAAATATGCCACTGTGTTCCATTTAAGCGGCTGCCTACCACTCAGGATTGGCTGCCTAATACTCAGGAGCTTGCCTCAGTGTTTGCCAGGGAGATCTTCCATTTACACTGGTTGCCTAAGGAGATTGTCTTGGACTGTGGGAGCAAGTTTGTCTCTGGGTTCTGGCATGCATTTACTCCCAGTTGGGTATTCGACTCTCATCCTCCTCGGCCTACCATCTGCAGTCCAATGGTGCCACTGAGTGTTCCAACCAAGCTATTCTCTATTGCTATATCTCTGACCATTAGGACAATTGGGTTGATCTACTACCCTGGGGGAAGTTTGCCAGGAACTCTGCCATCAACTCGTCTTCTGAAATGTCTCCATTCATGGCCAATTATGGGTTCCAATCCACTGTGTTGCCCGAGTCGTTCTCACCACAGGACTTTCCAGCTGTGGAGGATCATCTTCGTGCCTTACGTTCCTCTTGGGTGCAGATTCTTTACGGTTCTCTGCACAGTGTCAGAAGCTCCAGGCAGACCGAAGACGTTTATCTGCTCCTTGGTACCAGGTCAGGGAGGGGGTGTGGTTGACCTGTAATCTCAACCTCAGGGTGCCCACTCCAATACTGGCACCCCATTTTGTTGGGCCTTTACACATCCTCTGTAAGGTGAACCCAGTGGCCTATGCCCTTGGTCTTCCCCCTGGAATGCGTATCTCCAATGTCTTTCATGTGCCACTTTTGAAGCCACTGGGTTGCAATCGCTATACTTCTTCACTTCCTCGTCCCATTCCTGTGAGCAATCATGAGGAGTATGAGGTTAGCAGCATCTTGGGTTCTCATCTGTTCTGAGGTCATGTTCAATACCGGGTGCACTGGAAGGGTTATGGTCCTGAGGAGTGCTCCTGGGTTCCCTCTGCTGATATTCATGCTCCTGCCCTTCTCCACACTTTCCATGCTTGCTTTCCTCAGAAACCATTTTTTGCTCTGCGGAGGAGGGGCCGTTAAGGGGAGAGCACTGTCAAGATCTTACCTTAGTACAAAACCAAGAGTAAAGAGAAAGTAAGGGTTTATCAGGCCAATTGGGAGAAGGAAAACCAACATGCAATTATCTAAAAAATCTATATTTTATTGTACATATAAAAAATGTGTATAAATGAGGGACAAAAAGAGAGGTCCCCCATATATTCACCACAAGAATAAAAATCGCAGCACAGAAATATATTCCCTATAGGCTCATTGGGACCCTCAAACCGAATGTCATCAGAGACTCCTTGCATCAACACCAGTTTGAAGCATTATTTCTCCCACTATAGGGAATATATTTCTGTGCTGCGATTTTTATTCTTGTGGTGAATATATGGGGGACCTCTCTTTTTGTCCCTCATTTATACACATTTTTTATATGTACAATAAAATATAGATTTTTTAGATAATTGCATGTTGGTTTTCCTTCACCCAATTGGCCTGATAAACCCCTACTTTCTCTTTACTCTTGGTTTTGTACTAATATTTTTTGGGGCATGGGCCGACCTACACGGTCATTTTTTGTAAGATCTTACCTTGCCCTTCTGTTGGCAGCCATCTTGGACATGTGCAGACTCCTGCCTCTTATAAAACTCTAATTACATCATCACTTGCCTGCTGTTTGGGTGTCGCACAGTGATGATGCTGCACACCTGACTATATTTATCACCTGATGGGTTGCAGTCCTTGCCCTTGTTTTTGTGCTCCAAGGTTCACCTCTGCTAGCAGTCTTCTGTTCTCCGTGTTCCTCCGTGTATGACCTGGCTTGGCTGACAACTCTCCTGGCTCTCGACCCCACATCAGCAGAGGACCCGGCATTGGCAGACTACCCACTTCTGGACTCGACCCCGGCTTGGATGACTACCCGCTTCTGGACTTACCCCTTGCTTTTTCTTGCTCTCACTTCCTCACTCTTGCTGTGCATTTATTGTTGTTTGCGCCAATAAACTGATTTAATTTACTTGCATCCCTGTGTGGTCTGGTTTCCTGGCACCCTGACAGATATGCTGGCATGGACAATTTTCGCGGACTCCTAATTATCCCCAAGAGGAGCTTCTGCTGTACTTCAATCAGGTTGTGAAGTCATGGTATGGGTACAAGTTCTTTAATGTGATGGAATCCCTTCTCTGGGCACTTGTGAAACGCCAAGACATCTACAATCTGCATGGGAATACCTGGTCATCCCACAGCCCTTCCTGACCCTTGAAGGGGACACTGTTACCACCAAATACCACCAAATAATTATATACCGGAGGGCTTGCCAAGAACTCAGAGGGCTTGCCAAGAACTCAGTATGGGGGCGACAAATCTATATGGACTATGTAGAACTGGTATGTCCCAATGCATATCCCTTTTATCCTACACATAGGCAGGATTGGTCTACCACACCATGTGTACAACATCTGAGTATGTCATGTTTTATTGCAGTTACTTCCTGAGTTAGTATACAGGTATAAGTTTTATTTCACTTTATGCCAATAAGTGAATTTCTGAATTTAAAATCTTCACATGGTTATGTACGGTTTCAGAATTTTTGCATATTGTAATGTTCTAAAGCATTCTCTGCCCATCATTTCATTGGGTTTGTAATACAGGGATGCACTGTATATAGGAGTTAGAGAATATAAGGAGATGATTAAAAAGTTAATTGTGATGTTCACTAATGATGCATCTAAGGGTTAATGTCCAGTAATGCAGGGGTAATTTGCTGTGCCTGTCCTTTCTAGCCTATGGTGCTTCCTGGAGTGGGAAAAGAGATATATACACTGTGTGTGTATATATCATGTGTGTGTGTGTGTATATATATTGTAAGGGATTAGCTCGGTGGCGGGTGTGGATGACCCCTTGGGGGGTGCGTTTTCCCAGAGAGGTAGCCGACAAGTGCTTGCAAACAAACAGTGTGGTTTATTAAATGGTGTTTTCTTCACCAGGCTGTATGCAGCAAAACATCCAAAATAAAAATAAAAAAGAAAATAAATCCTTGCCTCTGTGGGCGGCTACCTTCTCACAACTGGAACCTGCCTAAGTGTCTGTCTCCAACCTACCGTCGGGCAGACTTCCTTGTCCTACAGCGGACACTCAATAGTCCTTTTATAATAGCTTCACAGGGCAACACAGTCCTTTGTTTCTTTCACATCAACAGTTCGTCTTCTCACCTTTGAGACGTATTCACCCTTGGTTACCGTCCCGGGCACACATCACTCCGGGGGGTCTTCTCCCAGGCCCACACATCCTGTCGGGAGGCACACGCTGACTGTCCTCCTGCTCCCAGCCCACATGGCTTCAGGACACAGCTTCTGGAGGCAGCAAACAATAGGAATTTCTCTGAACAAATTATAGAGCCTTAACTCCCTCATTCTGAACAGGTGAAGGCCTTTCAACTTCCTGCTGGCTAGCTCTGTAGCCAACACCCTAAATTAATTAATGGACTTTCTAAATCAGGTGGAAATGTATCTCCTTCCTGTGACTACATTCCCAGATTTAGCTGACTTCCTGTTACATACCCCCCCCTCTTGTTTCAACCCTAGGGTTGGGACACAGATTTCCAGGCACGCATGTGTCAAGCACTGCTGACTCACTGATAAGCCTCCTATTATCCTCAAGCTTCCGGATGAAACTGTTTTGTCATCTTCATTGACGGATTTCTCATAAATGCCACACAGTTTGTCTCTCATCTCATATACACATTCTTCAACTGCATTTTTGGCATCATTTCGCTCCTTCTCGTTTCTGTCATCTTCATTGACAGCTTTCTCATAAATGTCAGACAGCTTGTCCCTCATAACCGTCTGTCCAATCCACCACGGAGGACCGTGATCCATAGGCAACTCAATTGGGCTAGTCTTAATGTCTTCAACATTCTTAAGACGCCTCTCTCTGCAATCCATAAATGTTTTCCACAAAACTTTGAGAACCTTTGCTTCACTAAGCTTTGTTCCAAGTAGGGACTCTTGACATCCCTCTGTGACTTGAGTTGCCTCTCCATACAGCTGTACACAATCATTGACTTTTTGTTGTAAAAGGGAATGATCTTCCTTCTTGAGCTTTGCTTGCTCTAAGATGCTGTGCAGAGGATTTTCCAATTGAGACAACAGGCTGTCACACATTTCTTCAAAGTGACCCCTGTTCCTTTTCCCAGAGATATCAATATCATTCAAACATTTCATATTCATAGGCAGATCTGAAGCATTTGCACTCATCAACTTCTTAAACTTTTCGCCCTCCTGAGCGAGTCGCAGTAAAGGCCTACTATTTGATTTGATATTCAGTTTATATTTCTTGCCAAACTCTTCACAGAAGTAGCCAACCAGAACATCATCAACTTTCCTTCCACCAACATAGGGGTCAAAGGCAACAACACAGTTGAACCCAGCGATCTGGGTGGTATCCATTATAGACCTCCTCTCTGCATCAGTGAAGAAGCATGGAACTGCAACACATTCTTTTACAGGTTTCTTCAATGCACTTTCTGCTGAACTATTTGACCGCTCAAGGTCACCTAGTTCTTTTTCTCTATCTGAATTCCACATGGAATGCATCTCAAGATCACGATCAAACTTCTGCCACCCGTCTTTCACCAGTTCCATTTTGGAAACACTCCCTGAAAGGCACTTATTCATTTGCATCACGTTTTCACCAACAGCCTTAGTTTTCTCCACTAGGTTTTCAGCCTGAACTGAGAAATCACCACATTTCTTACTCAGCTCCTTTGTTTGCTGAAGCTCTAATGATACATTTTCCAATGCTTGAAGTTTTTGAAGGAACGGTTTATTCCAAAGGGGTGATTCAAGCCACATGTCGTCACATTTCTGAGGCTCACTCAGGACAGACCCCAAAACACTGATCCTTTTAAAAACTGCATCAGGCACACTATCCCCTCTTTGGGACAGATCCTCTGTTGCCTGGAATTCCTCTTCCAGTTCCTGCAACGGAATCTTCATCTCTTCTACTTGCTGTTCTAAGGCTCGCTTAGACTTTTCTAGCTCCTGAACGCTTTTCACAACATCATCCTTGGAGCTGACCAATTCTTCCATTTCTGTACGCAGCTGTTTAACACTTTCTAGTTCAGCCTTACACTCTAGAGCTTCCTCCAAAGAGCGAGCCAAGAACAGGGCTTTGCTCTCGTTATCACGCACCTCCGTTTCTGCACGTGCGCGTTCTTCTGCATATTTTGCAGACACAGTCTTCTCTTCACCAAGCATCTGATCAAACTTCTTTTTCACATCTTCAACACACTGTAATGAACCAACGCTTTCTTCCATGCGTTTTTTCATATCCGCTATCTGAGCTTGCAATGTTGCGACTTGCTCTGATAGGTTTTTCTTTGCTTCCGCCTCCTCTTTTAATTGTTCCAGGAAGCCATTTTTCTCATCTTCCATTTGTTTGAGCTTTGTGCTAAAACTCAGCCTTTGACACCTCTCTTCCTGTAAGAGTTCCTGCGTGTCTTGCAGCTGCGATTCCAAGATAGAAAAATCTTCCGCAATTTCTCTAGATTTGCTGTCTGCTTGAGAAAGCTGATTTGTAACATTGTCCAACTCAACCTGCAGTCGGTTTGCCTTCTCTGACAGCTTAGCACACAATCGGTCACCTTCTGACACCTTGACTTGCGATTCCAGAAGCTGTGCCTCTACTTTTTCCCTCTTATGTTCACAATCTCCTTTTCCCTGCATAAGAGCCTTCACCTCATTGGCTAGCATCTGGGAATAAGAATGTAATTCTGCCACACAGGCTTCTTTCTCCTTTAACTGCTGCTGGACACGTTGGGCTTCCCCTTTCCAACTTTCACAGTCCGCACGCCATTCATTTACCACATTGCTCAAAGTAGTGAGCTCATACACAGTACTCAGTAATTTAGCCTCTCTTTCACTTTTCTCGTTGTCGCTGAGAGACAATGTCGTTTTCAGAGCGACATTCTGTTCCTGCGACTCCTGCAGGTCTATTTTTGTAGCTCCCAAAGACTGAAGACTTTTTTCCAGCTGATTACGCAACTCCAACATATCAGCCATACTTTGCTTCTGCAAAGTCTGAATTTCACTTTCCTTTTCCATGAGGATGGTATCTTTCTCCGTTATAGTCTCTCTGCGTTTTTGCAACTCGACCAAAAGAAGAGCAGTGGATTCTTCCCACTGTGACACATGAGACTTGAGTAGTTCATTCGTTTCCTGCAAGTTTCTATGCTCCATTTTAAGCAATTCCAAGGCTTGTTCCTTTTCTTCCATTTTCCATTGCAAGGCATCCAACTCAGCCCTGCACACATACTCGGTTTCCTCCAAACCGATGGCCTCCATTGGCTGCTGGCGTCTCTGTTTCCAGCCTGCCATGCTCTCTTGATGAGCCTTTTGTTGAGCTGCAAAGCTCTGCTGAAAATCCGCATTTGCCTGCTGTTGAGCTGCATTTGCTTGCTGTTGAGCTGCATTTGATATAATCAGATGTTTCAACATCTCCTCCATTTTGAGTTTACTTTTCATCTGAGCACACTGCGTCTCCATAGCAGTTTCATCAGTGTTGCTAGGGACAACAACCTTCCTCTTTAGTAGACTCTCTTTAGGCATGGATGGGGCTGGTTCAGACGGCAACATCCCCTCCATCCATAGAATCCGGTCTCTCATTTCATCTATCTTTGCATTTTTCAGGCGTTTGGACCGCCCCATCTTCAATAACTCCACAAACAAATTTTTCACAGTCCAGCAAACAATTTTCAGACCACTGTCTCTTCAACACATGTAGTTTTTCTCTCTCTTGCAGGATCTCTTTTCCTGCGCACACAGTTTGTGCAGTCACTTGCACCAGACACAACAAAGTTCATCAAAAAATTTTGAGACCCCTGTCTCTTTAAAACACTTTTTTTTTTTTTTTCTGTCAGGATCTTCTCTCCTGCACACATAGATTGTGCAATCTCATGCACCAGACAAAGTTCATCAAACATTTGCACTTCCTTGCAGGGATCTTCGCTTCTGCCCACTGCATACCTCCACCATATGTAAGGGATTAGCTCGGTGGCGGGTGTGGATGACCCCTTGGGGGGTGCGTTTTCCCAGAGAGGTAGCCGACAAGTGCTTACAAACAAACAGTGTGGTTTATTAAATGGTGTTTTCTTCACCAGGCTGTATGCAGCAAAACATCCAAAATAAAATAAAACAGAAAATAAATCCTTGCCTCTGTGGGCGGCTACCTTCTCACAACTGGAACCTGCCTAAGTGTCTGTCTCCAACCTACCGTCGGGCAGACTTCCTTGTCCTACAGCGGACACTCAATAGTCCTTTTATAATAGCTTCACAGGGCAACACAGTCCTTTGTTTCTTTCACATCAACAGTTCGTCTTCTCACCTTTGAGACGTATTCACCCTTGGTTACCGTCCCGGGCACACATCACTCCGGGGGGTCTTCTCCCAGGCCCACACATCCTGTCGGGAGGCACACGCTGACTGTCCTCCTGCTCCCAGCCCACATGGCTTCAGGACACAGCTTCTGGAGGCAGCAAACAATAGGAATTTCTCTGAACAAATTATAGAGCCTTAACTCCCTCATTCTGAACAGGTGAAGGCCTTTCAACTTCCTGCTGGCTAGCTCTGTAGCCAACACCCTAAATTAATTAATGGACTTTCTAAATCAGGTGGAAATGTATCTCCTTCCTGTGACTACATTCCCAGATTTAGCTGACTTCCTGTTACAATATATATATATATATATATATATATATATATATATATATATATATATATATATATATATATATATTGATATGGGTTGGACCAGGGAGCTGGTTGATCGTGGGAGCTGGAAAAGCCATACACGTAGAAATGTAGAGTTGCACCTAGAGTGGGGTCACCTAGTAGCAGGACCCTGAGGCAGGACTGAAAAGTTAGAGCCAGTTAGAATCTACCACAAACCAAAGCAATGAGCACCGTAGCATGGCCAAGTCCAGCATAGTATACAAGAGGATCAGATTGATTGTTGGAGAGATTTAGATGTTAAGGAACTAATATTTTACACCATTTTATTCAAGTAAAGGGGTTCTGCTTTAATAACAAAATCTGGTCTCAATTACCAATGAAGAAAATAAGGGACTGCTCCTATAGTGAAAAGCAGCGATGAATGAAGTGTAAACGTTCATGTTAACCATGAGAAGTAAAAAATGAAGGAAGAGCGTTAGGCCCCACTTCTCTTCATGCCTTCAGGCTAAAAAAAGTAAAGTGTACCATATAACGTGTATAAAGTGCTGGTGGAGGCACATCAGTGTTTAACACGATTTCCCTCAAAAAGACTCCGTTGTCACTGCTGGGACAGATGCCACTGGAAAGTGAAAAGACATGATCCTACTGGTGTGGGGCCTGGTTCAGTAGTTTGGCCTCTGGCCAAGAAGGGAGCTAATTCACACAAGTAAGTCGTATCATTATGTAGCTAAAAAACTAAAAGATAAAGTGGTGGAATAATATTTGTACTAATTGCACCTAATCATACATTTCACTTTGCCAGGCTAGAATAAGGGCTGGAGTGAAGCCATGGAAAGCCCTTGACCCCAGTATTTCAGGAAAAGATGTTTCAATATCTAAATTTGACTTGGTGGAAAGTGGTAAGTTGACACAAAAATGTAAATGTGTTGCTGTTTTTTTTTTTGGTAAAAGAAATCTCCTCATTTCAACATGTATGGAAGGGTAAATAAGGGAACAATAAAAGG
Source organism: Pelophylax lessonae (assembly GCF_965119305.1). NCBI lineage: Eukaryota > Metazoa > Chordata > Amphibia > Anura > Ranidae > Pelophylax > Pelophylax lessonae. The sequence goes on along the minus strand of NC_138769.1, from coordinate 394,222,001 downwards.
CTTGATTAGGCATTATCATTTGCATGCCTATTGGCACTTTTCCACTGCAAGTACCGGCTCGGCTCTACTCGGCCCTGCTTGGCCCGGTTTGCTTTTCCACTGCTGGTACCGCATGGTACGGTGTTGGAACGGTTCGGTACGGTACGGTATGGTTTGCTTTTCCACTGTTTATAGTACTGATAAGTAGTGGGCAGGATTACTCTGTAGTTGCACCGCCTCTACTGCCGTGACATCATCTTAAGGAGACACAGCAATCCTATGGCCTCTCAACACACAGCGCTTCTCACTGCAGTGGTGTTGCATAAACAATGACAGGTGTCACGAACCGGCAGGACTGGTAGTGGATCCTCTGGACCAGAGAGGCGATGGTGCGGGTTGTACTAGAGGACTGGTTCTAAGCAGTTACTGGTCTTCACCAGAGCCCGCCGCAAGGCGGGATGGATTTGCTGCGGCAGTAACTACCAGGTCGTGTCCCCTAGTAACAACTCGACCTCTCTGGCAGCTGATATGGCGTGGTACACAGGGAGTAGGCAAGAGCGTAGTCGGACGTAGCAGAGGTCAGGGCAGGCGGCAAAGGTTCAAAGGCGAGTAGTAGGTAGCAACGGGTTCGGCAACAGGCAAAGCAAACAAACACAGCAGGGAACGCTTTCTCAGAGGCACAAGGCACAAAGATCCGGCAGGAAGCTGTGGGAGAAGAAGGTATTTATGGGTAGTGCACAGGTGAAGCCTAATTAAGTCAGCCCTACCTCTCACAAACCTTAACCCTTAATAACCACTTTAGGCCAGGCACCAATCACTGGTGCACTGGCCCTTTGAATCTAAGAGTCCCAGCGCGCGCGCGCCCTAGAGAGCGGGGACGCACACGCCGAGACGCTGGAGTGCTGCCTGGGGGCATACGCTGCGAGCGCTCCGAGGCCAGCAGGGGGCCCGGAGCGCTCAGCGTAACAGTACCCCCCCCTTTGGTCTCCCTCTCTTTTTGGTACCGAGGAACTTGAGGATGAGGCTGCGGTCCAGGATGTTCTCCTCCAGCTCCCATGACCTCTCCTCAGGACCGCAGCCCTCCCAGTCGACCCAAAAAAATATTTTCCCCCGGGAGATCTTGGTCGCCAAGATCTCCTTGACAGAGAATATATCGGAGGTACCAGCGACAGGGGTGGGAGAAACAAGCTTGGGAGAAAAATGGTTAAAGACAGCAGGTTTAAGAAGGGAGACATGGAAGGAGTTATGGATTCGGAGGGAGGGAGGGAGGAAGATGGAGCTGATAAGAAACTTGATTGATACAACTCTTGATTTTATAGGGTCCCAAGAAATGAGGGCCCAACTTGTAACTTGGGACCCTAAATCGGATGTACCTAGAGGAGAGCCACACCTTGTCACCCGGGCGAAATTCCGGAGGAGATCTGCGTCTCTTGTTAGCTTGAACCTTCATACGGGCGGAAACCTTGAGGAGAGCAGCGTGGGTTTCTCGCCAGATGGAGGAAAAGTCCTGTACAAGACTGTCAACGGCAGGTACAGAAGAAGGAGTGGGAGACTGTGGCAGAGATGGAAGAGGATGACGGCCAAAAACTACAAAGAAAGGAGACTTGTTAGAAGCAGAGGATTGTTTGTAGTTGTAGGAGAACTCCGCCCAGGGAAGTAGATCAGCCCAGTCGTCATGGCGTGAGGACACAAAGTGACGCAGATAGTCACCCAAAGTTTGGTTCACCCGTTCTACTTGGCCGTTAGAGTGAGGATGGTACGAAGAAGAGAAGTCCAATTTGATCCCGAGCTGAGCACATAGAGCCCTCCAGAATTTGGAGACGAATTGTACCCCACGATCCGAAACAATATGTTTGGGAAGGCCATGGAGACGGAAGATGTGTTGGAAAAATTGTTTGGCCAACATGGGTGCAGAGGGTAGACCGGGCAGGGGTACAAAGTGAGCCATCTTGGAGAAGCGATCCACCACGACCCAAATAACGGACTTGCCATGGGAGGAGGGAAGATCTGTAATAAAGTCCATAGCGATTTGAGACCAGGGAACTTCAGGAACAGGTAGATGCAAGAGGAGGCCCGTTGGTTTCTGGCGAGGCGATTTATCCCGGGCGCAAATCATACAGGCCTGGACGAAGTCCGAGACATCTTTCTCCAGAGAAGGCCACCAGTACCTTTGGGAGATTAGTTGGAGAGATTTTAGCACCCCTGGATGGCCGGCAAAAGGGGAGGCGTGGCCCCACTTGAGAATTCGCAACCGCTGACGTGGAGGTACGTAGGATTTGCCAGGAGGAAGAAGGTGCAGGTCCACGGGAGCGACTGTAATAAGGCGTTCTGGAGGGATAATATATTGAGGTGTTAACTCGTCGCCCACCACATCAGAGGAGCGAGACAGAGCATCTGCCCTAATGTTCTTACAAGCCGGACGGAAATGGATCTCAAAATTAAAGCGGGCGAAGAACAGAGACCAACGGGCCTGGCGGGGATTTAATCTCTGAGCAGACTGGAGATAAGCCAGGTTTTTGTGGTCCGTGAAGATGTACACAGGATGTGTGGCGCCCTCGAGTAAATGTCTCCATTCTTCCAGTGTCAATTTAATAGCCAGCAGTTCTCTGTCCCCAATGGAGTAATTTCTCTCTGCGGGAGAGAATGTTTTCGAAAAGAAGCCACAAGTTGAAGTCTTGCCCCTGGAGGACTTCTGGGTGAGGACAGCTCCGGCTCCCACCGAGGAGGCATCCACTTCAAGAGAGAAAGGCTTGGTGGAATCTGGTCTAGAGAGAACGGGTGCAGAGGCAAAGGCGGATTTCAGGGACTGGAAGGCTTCCTCGGCTTGGGAAGGCCAGGATTTGGGGTTAGCTCCTTTTCTTGTGAGAGCCACGATAGGAGCTACCAGAGTGGAATAGTGAGGGATGAATTGCCTGTAGTAGTTCGCAAAGCCCAGAAATCTTTGTATGGCTCGGAGACCAGAGGGGCGTGGCCAATCCAGAACCGCCGAGAGCTTGGCTGGGTCCATTTGAAGTCCTTGGGCTGAGATAATGTATCCCAGGAAAGGCAGGGAGGTCCGTTCCAAAAGACATTTTTCAAGTTTAGCGTACAGGCGATTCCTCCTAAGACGAGTAAGAACTTGTCGCACATGGGCCCGGTGTTGGTCCAAATTGGAGGAGAAGATGAGAATATCATCCAGGTATACGACCACGCAGGTGTAAAGTAAGTCCCTGAAAATATCATTGACAAATTCCTGGAAGACAGCAGGTGCATTGCAGAGGCCGAAGGGCATCACCAAATACTCAAAATGGCCGTCCCTTGTGTTAAAGGCGGTCTTCCATTCGTCTCCCTCACGGATACGGATCAGATTATAGGCCCCTCGAAGGTCCAATTTAGTGAAGATCTTTGCCCCTCAGAGACGATCAAATAGCTCAGAGATTAAAGGCAGAGGGTAACGGTTCTTGATGGTAATTTTATTAAGACCTCTGTAGTCAATGCAGGGGTGGAGGGAGCCGTCTTTTTTTGTCACGAAGAAAAAACCGGCCCCAGCAGGAGAAGAAGATTTTCTTATGAATCCTCTCTGTATGTTCTCACGTATATAGTCGGACATGGCAAGAGCCTCAGGAGGTGAGAGAGGATAAATTCTGCCCCAAGGTGGAGTAGAACCGGGTATCAGGTCGATCGGGCAATCGTAGGGTCAGTGAGGAGGAAGAACCTCAGCTTGTTTCTTGCAGAAGACATCCGCAAAGGAATGGTATGGCTTGGGCAGCCCAGGAGGCGGAGAAATTTGCGGGTCCTGTTTGACCAGAGCAGGCTTGAGACAGCGGTCAGAACAGGAGGAACCCCAACGCAGGATCTCACCGGTGGACCAATTCAGGACAGAACTATGACGTTAAAGCCACGGCAGACCCAGGAGGAGTTCGGAGGAACAGAAGGGAAGGACAAAGAACTCTAAAGTCTCAGTATGAAATATTCCGATGTCCATCTGCAGAGGTTGGGTACGGAACTGCACGGTGGCAGAGAGTCTCTCACCGTTAACAGTAGAGATGAAAAACGGCTTGGGTAGACGGATTACTGGAATACGGTACTTGTCAACCAAGGAGGCGTGAATGAAGTTGCCAGCTGAACCGGAATCCAAGAAGGCGGTTGCGGAGAAAGAGGACTTGGAAGAGATGATTAACTGCACGGGTATGATGAGACGTGGAGAGGAAGAATCCACACCTAGCAACGCCTCTCCCACGTTTACTAGGTGCGAGCGTTTCCCGAACGTGGTGGACGGAGAGGACAATCTCTAAGGAAGTGCTCGGTACTGGTACAGTACAGACACAGGTTCTCGTCTCTGCGGCAGCTTCGTTCTTGCGGAGTCAGGCGTGACCGATCCACCTGCATGGCCTCCATGGCGGGAGGCCCAGTAGCGGGTTGAGGTGGATGCAGAAAAACGGGAGCCAGACGAGGGTAGCGTCTAGGATGAGCTTTTTCCTTTTCAAGGAGGAGTTCCTCTTGTCTTTCGGCAAAACGCTTGTCTATCCTAGTGGCCAGCAAGATGAGGTCACTAAGAGTGGAAGGAAGTTCACGTGCAGCCAGGACGTCCTTTATCTCGCTGTTAAGTCCCTTCTTGAAGGTGGCGCAAAGGGCTTCATTGTTCCAGTTCAGTTCAGAGGCCAGGGTGCGGAACTGAATGGCATAGTCACCCACGGAAGAACCTCCTTGGGTCAAGTTTAGTAAGGCAGTCTCTGCGGAGGTAACCCGGGCAGGCTCCTCAAAAACATTCCGGAACTCTAGGCAGAAGCTCTGGACGGAAGCGGTGGCAGGATCTGCACGGTCCCATAGTAGTGTAGCCCAGGCCAGGGCCTTCCCGGACAGTAAACTGAGAATAAAGGCTACCTTGGCTCGCTCAGAAGGAAACTGGTCGGACAGTAGCTCGAGGTGGAGAGAGCACTGTGACAGTAACCCACGGCACTGCTTTGGATCTCCATCATATTTGTCTGGTAGGGACAAACGGATTCTGGAACCGGTGGCAACTGCAGGCGGAGGTGCTGGCTGTTGCTGAGAAGGCAGGAGCTGCTGCAACATAGCGGTCAACTGGGCCAGCTGTTGACCCTGCTGGGCCACAATGGTGGTGAGGTCCGCTAGGCTTGGCAGGGGAACATCAGCGGGATCTATGGCCGGATCTTACTGTCACGAACCGGCAGGACTGGTAGTGGATCCTCTGGACCAGAGAGGCGATGGCGCGGGTTGTACTAGAAGACCGGTTCTAAGCAGTTACTGGTCTTCACCAGAGCCCGCCGCAAGGCGGGATGGATTTGCTGCGGCAGTAACTACCAGGTCGTGTCCCCTAGTAACAACTCGACCTCTCTGGCAGCTGTTATGGCGTGGTACACAGGGAGTAGGCAAGAGCGTAGTCGGACGTAGCAGAGGTCAGGGCAGGCGGCAAAGGTTCAAAGGCGAGTAGTAGGTAGCAACGGGTTCGGCAACAGGCAAAGCAAACAAACACAGCAGGGAACGCTTTCTCAGAGGCACAAGGCACAAAGATCCGGCAGGAAGCTGTGGGAGGAGAAGGTATTTATGGGTAGTGCACAGGTAAAGCCTAATTAAGTCAGCACTACCTCTCGCAAACCTTAACCCTTAATAACCACTTTAGGCCAGGCACCAATCACTGGTGCACTGGCCCTTTGAATCTAAGAGTCCCGGCGCGCGCTTGCCCTAGAGAGCGGGGACGCACACGCCGACACACTGGAGTGCTGGGGGCATACGCTGTGAGCGCTCCGAGGCCAGCAGGGGGCCCGGAGCGCTCAGCGTAACAACAGTAACTGCCTTGTAGTGAGGACCAATCAGGCTGCATGGGAGGGGTTGTGGAATTTAGTACGGTACGCTTGGAACCACAATCGAGTAGGTACTGTTTTTCAGAGCCGTACCGTTCAGTTCCATGCAGTGGAAAAGCGCCGCCGTCCCGTACCGAACCGTTCCTACACCGTACCATGCGGTACCAGCAGTGGAAAAGCAAAAAAGCGAGCCATACCGTTCGGTTCCATGCATTGGAAAAGCGCTATATATATGTACCTTTAATCTACTTTACTGTAGTGCCTTGGCTAGGCCTGGTTACCTAGGGTGCAAGTCTCTGTTTTTAAAGCTAAAGTCTAAAGAATAATAATCTTATCCCCTACAAATAAAAAGCACAGGATCCTTTACCAGCATATTAGAAGTGATTTTCTACCAATTAGCCAGGGAAAAGATTCCTATAGCTGCAGAAAGCCCTTCCAACATGAATACCACCCATCAGTTTTTAAAGAAAGTCTTGTCAAGGCTTATATTTGTATACAGATGTGAGAGTATGCAGACATATACAACCATTTAGTCTTCTTTCCGGACTTAATCCAGTAAAAATATTTAATCCTGCTTGCATATTTTAGCAACACTTTTGTGGCATTGTTGTCATATACCTGATAGGAGACTGAAATGATGAGGTCAGCCTCCCTTGTATCCCCAGCCTAGGCACCACTGAGAGTGGAACAAATAGTGCCAAGACACAGGAGGAACATGAGTATCAGTATATGTTGATAGCAGAACCTTAGGCTGGCAATACAAAGCTGGAAGATCTGGCTGATCAGAAACAGCTGAGCCGCAGGATAAACTAGTCAGGGTTAAGGAGGAAGTGCCGATGTACTGTGGGTTCAAGAGGTGGGCCTTGACAGTGCTCCCATTTAGTTTATTGCAGACATGCATATCGATGGTTGCAGCAGATGATAGGCACTCAGTAATAGTGTTGAATAGAGCTGATTCAGAAGTAAAAGCGTGGTCACAGGGATAGCTGCGGTCAGCAGCAGGTGAGTAGTGAGGTACAGAGGCATAAGCAGGATCAGAGTCATAACAGAGCCGAGATCAGGAACCGGTGATCAGAAGTAAGAGCAAAATCCAGGATCAGATCAGAAGCAAGCCGGGTTGGTAACAGAAGACTAATTCAGGACACAAGCAAAGCACAAGGAATAGCTGAAGACCAGTCAGCACTGGCACTGGATAAGGACATTCTTTAATTAGGCCATCTGGCACCAACATGACTGTGGCTGTGCTCTTGCACCTGGTCACAGTTCTATGAGCTATACCATGCGCATGTCTCTGAGCCAGCTGTCTTACAAGAATTCCCTGAAAATTGTGTAATAAATGCTATAACTTATTATTTCTAAAGAAAATTAACTGTATGTGCGCATTAGGCCAGTTCACGTTTGTGTGTTGTGGGAATGAGCGCAAAAACACATGCATTCCCATAGTGCACAAAAAACATGCATTCCTTCTACAGGCATGAGGTGGTGCACCCCAACGTACCTTTTGTGCAATTATGCTTGCTCCAAGATTCATGGTAACAAAGTACGTTTTGGTGCAGCTCCATTAAAAGAAGAAAAAAAAAGGGTCATACACTTATTTTGTGGGGCAGTCAAGTTTAGGGCAGCCCATTGAAATTAATGGACTGCCTCAGGTGCGGTGTGCAAAATCACAGAAACCGGTGTGCTCTATTGCACCTTCATAGGTGTGAATGGAGCCTAAAAACTCGTGTACACTACTGACCTGACAGCTCAGGTCCGAGCTGCTGTATTAACAATCTGATGTTAGTAGAGCGATTTCCCTTGCTGTCCCTCTGCCAGAATACTCCAGTCAGCACTCCCAGTCATTGGCAGACCTTTTTCAGTCATTACCCTTCCAAAGAAGCTGGCTTCGGTCAGATCAGCTGCCGTACAAGCGGACTGAATGTCGGCCGGTTTCAATTGAACCGGCCCATGCCACTTACCATTCTGCCCATGTGTACTAGGCTGTAGTGAGTAGAGCAGTGGTTCTCAACCATTTGACCGCAACATCCTTTCTGCCGGGCTGCGCACTGAAGGAAAATTCAGCAATTGCTGTGAGAAAAAACAGCTGGAATTAATGAAACACAACCTGTAACCATACAATTCAGTGATCCTGATCCCTATCACTGCTGCAGAGCTACCTGCATATTCCTCCTCCAGCCAGATTCCTAGCTTGAAGAGCCCGCCATACTCCACTCTACTATAAAACATGGAAACAAACCGCACACTAGTTGCCTATGCTCAAATGTAAATTAATCAAGCTGATAGTACACATTGAAACTCCTGTTAGAAGCCACACCCTTAATGCGTTTCACCCAAAATAGGCACTTTGAAGTTGCAGCCAGGCAGCAAACTTCTTAAATGTCACATTACTGTATGAGATCTTCCTGACTGGCTGCATTTCCAGGGTGTCTGTCTGGTTACATTTGTGATTACACATCACACTCAGTGAACTGTGGGAACACGGCTATTTAATTAATTTAAGTTCTAATTTGAATGTGCCCTGATAAGTGGTAGGCCCTGCAGTAGTGTGATTGTGCCTCCTGTGTGTCCTTGTGTCACAGTCAAACAGTCCTACTGTCTCTAAATTGCCTCTCGTCACTTCTTTCTTGTCCTCCCATCCAGTTTAGGCTGTGCTCCAATAACCCACCTGTAAGGGGTTTTCCCTTTAGGCACAGGCATGTGTGAGGCCAGTACCTACTATATTAGTCGGGAGAAGTTCTAAGTTTGGGGTCTGTGTGCAGCACACGCAGTGATCAGAGGTATAGAGAGGGAGCATGTCCACCTCTGAAAATCTTTATTATTGTGAGTGCAAACTTGATCGGCCATGTATCTGGTGGTGAATAGAGAAAATGGTTATCCTCCTGGTAGTGTGAGTATAGCTCCCACTCAGTATGTCACGCACCAGTTGGCCTTGGCCCTTATGAACCATGGGTTTCAGGCATTCAGTTTTATTATGGAGCTCTAAATTGCAACCATTTGCATGAGTAGCTCCGGGCACCTAGGGAGTAGCACAGATCAGGCAATGGAGAAAACATAATGGCCAGACATCGTACACAGGGAGAGCAGTGTTTATAGACTGCGGTGTCAATCCAGAATAGAACAGATCTTTTATTTAATTTTAGCATGTCATGGTTTATTGTAAGGCTACTGCTGCATAGCATGGCCATGAATGACAGCTAGAGGACTCCTAAAACCGAGAGCAGGAGAGCAGGAGAGCAGGAGAGCAGGAGACAGAGATGCAATAAAGAAGGGATAAAGATACAGAGCATGTATGAGAATGGTTGAGAAAAAATTGCTTTAAAAATAGTCAAGTTATGTTATTGTGTGTACTTTTAAAATTACAGTAACCCATATTTTCAACGAATTACTTCTTTTTAATATATTTTAAATTCCAATTTTCATTCCCATACTTTTATTGTATGAATATCAAGGTTTTTTTTGTTTTGTTTTTTTTACTGCTGGGGCATGAAAAGGTTTTGGAAATATTTAGCAGACCCTCTCACTAAGGTTGAGAACCACTGAATAAGAACATAGATAGGCCTTACATAGATAATGTATATCTCTGAAAATACTGTATACCTACTGTATATAACAAAATAATAGTAACTGTGATATATCTTTATATTTCTGCTGTATTACAGGAGGCACACCATCATCTTATTCCAGCGTTGATGCTATTCCCATGCATGACATGGCCTCTGGAGAAGATGATACAAAGCAATTGGAAATAAAAGATTATCTACCAATGGAAACAACTAACGTTGTGGGTGAAATCCTTTCCAATAAACAGCTCTTGGTCCGGAGGGGACTAGCGTTGCTTCTAGCCATTAGTGTACTTATGATTGGTATTGTTATTAAGCTGTTTACTACCAAATGATAATACAGGAGCTGATGAGTCTCAATGAACACACTTAAACAAGTATGTAGTGTTTCCAAGACAATGTCCCCACTACATCAAGTTCCAAAAACCTTTGTAATTCTTTACCCAAGTAACCAGTTCTTCAGGTTTTTCATAGTTTGTTTTACAAAAAAGTGAAAAAGAAGCAAGCACAGGACACATCAATGTGGCCTACAGTAAAGGAATTACATGAATTGAGGTAATTCAATATCTAACACAAAAACATGTCAAGCAGGGACTTCCAACGTAACCATGAGATTTAGCATAACAGAGTATAGTTTAGCACAGTGTTTGCAATGTAATAGCTATAAATAAATTGTACATATAATACCAACCTCCTTTATTGTAAAAGAACAGTGTGTGATTTGTTTTATTCCACTGAACATGCATATTATTAAGTTTGTAACTCTGAGTAGGGTAAAGCATCTATCCCCTATAGTCTGTTAATAACTAAAGGTGGAGGTGAAAGGATAGGGTTATTAAGCCACCCATTTCGGATCTTCTCACATTTGAAAGAGCTTCCTCCACGAGTGTAAGTTAAGCTTTCTATGGTTATATATCGGAATTCCCCTATCTAGCCAGGTGCATGCTGTAAGGGGTTGGGGGTGATGACCAGTGTTGTGCTGTAAATTTTCTGGCTAAGTATACTGTAGCAGAGTGCTTATATTCCTTAATATGCTCAGATACATGTGCAGACCCCTTTAACTTGACAATGAAGCTACATTTCTCTGCTTCCCTCCCTCTGCATCTCCGAAATACCACACGTGATGAGGCAGAGGTAGCTATGCAAAGGATCTGCAGCCAGGCATGAAAGAGCTCCCCTGTTAGAACAATGTCAGAACAGTTACTGTTGTGAACATCTCCTCAAGTATGGGTACTACAGTTCCAGTTAAAGTTGGCATGGACGTCTCCAGCTGTTCACCTGTGTTACCAGAGATACCCTGGACTTTACTGAGGGGATGCTGTTAATACGATTAATTGCAAGTAGCTATTTGTAAACAGACCCTTTTTATTCCCATGCAGCTACACCCAAGACTGTAAGTGCCCTATATACAGTATAACTAGAAAGTACTGCAACCACTCAATGTCACTCTGACACCAGTATCTATATATATGAAAAACAGTTCTTCGCCACTCTTTTCCAATAATGCTTATACATAAACATCATTGAATAATAACACAATACAATATTCCAATATGATAATGTAAAGTATTTATGTCACTTTGCTTTTTCTAATGACAGCGCAGATCATAGGCATTGTGCTGCTTTGTGAGGGCAGTTGGCACATCCTGCAGGAGATGTAGGGCATGTGCCCTGTGTGCCTTATGCTAGTTACTCCCCTGATACCCATATTTAGCTCAAGAGAACAGTGGAGGTGAATATCATGATTACTGACATCAAACACATCTTGGCAGTAGAAAAGTAGTTAGGGGCACTGGCAGAACAAGTGAATAGGATCTGCCTGTCCTGATGTGCCTCTGGTGCATAGTTTGAGTTCCTTCTGGAGAAGCAGTATATATTTAATGAGTTTTAAAAACTTTATGAAGCAGGAATAATTGCATACAGTATTTATCAGGGAGGGGGATATTGACATCTAAGAGATTCTTTGCAGTGCTTCAAGCCACAGTTCATTTGTAAGATTTGAGTGTGTCAGGAAGATACAATTGTGAAAGGTGGGTAATGACAGTTTTTCCACAAGTCTAAGAATTCCAATTCTTTAAACAAAAGCCTATTTACAGTCTATTTGCCTTACCCTGGCATAACTGTTGTATACATATTATTGAAGTTGCAGAAATGACCTGGCAATGCTGGAATTTATCTGTGGTCAGCGGGTCATTGACAAAATCGTTTACATGTCTGGAATTGCCATTCTTGAGAGGTAAACAATGCGGCATAGTGTGCAATATTTCATTTCTCTGAGCCACAAACGCTGTCTGCTGCCTGCATTCACTAGCTACTAGGAGGGGAGGGGGAGGAAGTAACTGTATGGGAGGGAAATATGAAGGGGACTGAAGGGGCGAGCTGCCCCCAGCATAGCTGGAAGCAGGTATGCTGCTGCTGCCCCTAAGTTTTCCCACCAGCAGGAACAGGAACAAAGGAATCAAAGAGGCTAAAGGGACAGCCAGTCATTCCACGAAGTGTTTGTCTTTATATGCAGTGTGTATGTATATAAGAGGGTCGTGGAACCAATCATGGGGGTGCTGTGCTCTGGGCTGTATATACCTCTGACTCCTGCACTGTGTACGTTACATAGGTTACCCCTGTCCTCTGAGAAATACCCAGTCCTGACCCCTACACTCTATACATTACACACACCTGACCCATGGTTGTCTTTAAGGAATGTGGAAATAGGAAAAGTGCTCAAAAATCACCTGTGGGTCATCTTCAATAAATTCCAGCCAATTGCAATGTAATAATGGTCTTGCATGAGCTTTTTATGAGCACCTATTTAAATGCACATAATGGCCTAATGTGTCAATGCTTGCTGTGAAAGGGTACTGCATGTAGAAGGGGGGTTAGGTAAGGCGAGAGATGTAAAATTTCCAGAAATGTTGAAGCCATGAGAAAAAAACATTTTTTTCAGGAGAAAAATTAAATTTTCGGAAAACATAAAACAAAAAAGCAGTGTGGAGCAGAGATGTATAGTAACGAAGTAGAACTACTTAAGTACTGTACTTAAGTACTGAAATGCGGTATCTGTACTTTCCTAGAGTAGAATTTTTTTCTCCTACTTCTACTTTTACTTCACTACATTTTTTTCGATGATTTTGATACTTCTACTCAAGTATTTTTTTTTTGTGCTGCATAGTTACTCGTTACTTTTAAAAAAATTACCACTGCCAGAACAGTAGATGGCAGGTTACATAAAGCTCAAAAAAATGTGTATAATGTCATTTGTAAATCAGCGCATACGAAAATAAAGGCTGTGTATAATAAAAGCTGCTATACCAAATCTTTCCAATAAAAAGAAAATATGAAACAAACAAATAAATTGTGCTACAGCGCTTAAAGTGCATCAAGAAACTACTAACAAACACAACTTGGCTGTGCAAATAAAGTGCCTGTGCAATCGATATAATATCATTGTTGCCCCCAGTGCCCTGCCCACACTCCACACAGTATCAAAAATAAAGTGACATGAATGTGCTAAAGCCTAAATGCAGTGAAAATAATTATTCCCACAATGTAACAGTAAATTCAATTCATATAAAATATGACAATAAATCACAATAAAATAAGTTATGAAATAAGTTAGGTCAGGTGCGTGCAACAAGTTGAAGTGTGTAAACCTATCTATAACGAAAAGTCCATAAATGAATTCCAGTGTGCAAATCTAAAGTGTCACTTCACTTGTCAGATGCTTCCACCTCCTTCAGTGCTCGAGTGACCGATCAACACACTTAATGGTGGTGGCACTGGTGGATAGCGTCTGGGTGGCACTGTGGCACTGACTGCACTGGTTCAAAAAGCCATATATATTTAATTATTTCTATTCTCAATCCCATAGGTCCTCTCCTCATAAGATATTAATAACAAGATTAGGTGATGAACTTCTTGGCGGCCCTGGCAGGATGACGGGGACACCCGCCACTTCTGGAGCCGAGCCGCTGTGATTCCCCAACATGTGACAAAGTGACAGCCAGGAGATCTAGTAGTGCTCAACAATACCGCTTTTATATATAAAAATGAAATAAAATATACTGACTCACAATTTAGTAGTAGTAGTAGGTAGCGTGTAGCAGTAGGCAGGACAACTCAATTCAATCAATCCCACAGCCTCGCTCGCGCCGCTGCCCGCGGAATCACTGTCATGATCATCAAGTTAAGACCGCACTGGAGGAGCCGTGCTGCCGTCTTCCCGCTCGAGGTCTCCGCCTCTAAACGTGTTGTGTGTCACTCAGACTCCATCCCTTAGGGCCCTTACTGAGAGGAGTTGTGACGCGGGAGCAGGACTCGGGGCATTTTCTTCGTTATCTCATCTTCTTCTCTATGAGGTGAGTGAGGTGGACCGTGGAGAGGGCCTAATCCTTGCCATGGCAAATGTGCCATTTGAGAATCAAATAATCAATATAAAATATTAATATATTATATACACACGGGTCATGGGTGGCTTTTTTGAACCAAGAAGAGTGAGACTGACGGCTATGATGATTATCCGACCATCCATGGTCCATGGACCATAAGTGTTGTGTTGTGGTGCGGCCTGTGCTTCCTGCGGCCTGCCTCTTCCTGTGCGGCTGTGCCTGCACTGCAGTGGCCACTGGCAGTGGCACTTGACTTGAGCAAAGCAAATGAGCACTACTAGTGTGAAGGACAGGTGGTGGAAGCATGTTCTGACAAGTTCTTATAATGACAATAATATAGACAGCTTTTTGAACCAGTGCAGTGCCAGTGCTACTAAGGTGAGAGGCAGAGAGAGAGGCTATCCAGTCCACCACTTTACTTGAGCAGATCACAGAAGAAAGGTGGAAGCATCTGACAGCAAGTGACAAGCACTTCTTAGATTGCACACTGGAATTCAGTTATGGACTTTTCCTTATAAAGTTAAATTTACACACTTAAACTTGTACCTAACTTATTCACAATCACAACTTATTTTATTGTGGTATTGTCATATATATTTTATATGAATTAAATTTACATTGTGGGAATAATTTGCACTGCATTTAGCACAGACATGTCACTTTATTTTTGATACTGTGGGCGATGATTTTGAATACAAGAAGAATATATATAATTGCAGGCACTTTATTAGCATTTTTAGCACAACCACTTTGTTAGTAGTTTTTGATGCATTTTTCACTTTAAGCGTTGTAGGTTTGATGAAGCTGGCCTGGCACATCATCATCAATTGAGCAAATCAAATCAAACCGCGATTAAGAAGACTGCGCATGCTCCTGTTCTGCCTTTTGATCAGCTGAAAAGATGGACGAACCAAAAACACCACCTTCCACCCCTGGCCCTTCAACTTCAAGTGATCTGCCTGGCTGTGAGAGTGAGGAAGCTCAGGAAGGAGATCACCCCTGGCTTTAAAAGGTGGATGCTTTAAAAGGGGAAGGGAGGGACTTTATCTGTTTTTTGTTTACAAAAAGTTACAGCCTAAGGAATTGTGATTGTCCTTTAGGTTAATCATTTGAATAAATCATTTGAAATAATAAAAAACAATATGATGTTCAAACTTTTGACTTCTTTCTTTAATAACTACATAACACAGTACTTGTACTTCTACTTTCAGTACTTGAGTAGAATTTTTTTTTCAAAACTACTGGTACTTTTTACTTTTAGTACTTAAGTAGCAATTTTTTTGAAAAAACTACTTGCAATACTTAAGTAAAAAAAATGTTGAATACTTTAGTACTTCTACTTAAGTAACTTTTTCTGCGAGCACTTCCACTTCTACTCAAGTCACTTTTTGATCGAGCACTTGTACTTTTACTCAAGTAGAAATTTCGAGTACTTTATACAAGTCTGGTGTGGAGTAGTTTTACAAATTGAATTAGCTTACAACAGATGTTGCTGGGGAAAAAACACTTTGTGATGATACAGAAGCACCAAAAAGAGTTTTTTTCTGAAATGAGAAACTAGGAGGGAAGATCTACCTGCATTTTCATTATGGTCCTCATCATTTAACTCCATAAAGTATTTTTAATGTCTTTAGGGCATCTCCAGTATGCAAGGATGTGTTTTATCATCCTTGTAGCATTTGGAAAATAATATTTCTCACATTTGTACATTTCAACTTTGCTCTCAGCACAGTAATTGCACTTTTGAAAATGTTTCCAAACTCTAAATGTTGGTCTCACCATTTTACTGAAAGGAGAAAAAGAAAAAGCGATTTACTAAGCAGACTATAGGGAAACATTATGCTGTGATGGTGGAGAACATTAATAGGAATAATTTAAAGGTTATAAAGATAAACTAATTAGTCAAACAAATTTACCCTCTTACCTGTCAATTAAAGCCTGAGAGGACAGAAACTATTATCTACTGTATCCCAACAATCACCCAACTGTAAGAGGTACAAGATGGAGCCCAAAAGAAAACTAAACTGGAGCATGTTATATAGTTTGAATACCATGTCATAGATATATTATTTTTCATTGTAAAAGAACATATTCCACTTTTTCTTTTTTACTTTTCCAGGAAAAAAAAAAACGGCTTTGCAAAAAAAGGAAAAAAAAAATTTCCCCCCAATTTTTCAGTTTTTTCCCCCTGGCCTTGCCATCTCTAGGTAAGGTCCCCTTGTTCTTGCCCTCTATTGTTTGTGGTGGGTGGAATATTAAGCTTATCATGTGTTTGTCCTATTCTGTTTTGAAACATAAATACAAATTCTCCACTAGGAAGAATCTAGTATAGGAATAGACTGTCTTTGACTGAAGATGCCTGAAATCATCCTGACCATCTTTGGATGCAGTTGTGGTATATATGCCACAATTTGTGCCATAAGGGGGTCCTGTAGGGGGAAGTATAGTTGAGGACAGGACCCTATCTGGTCAGGGAGAGACAATCTCAGAAGACTTCCTCACCCCAAACTTGGGAACAAGCCAGAACAGAAAGGCTGTTGACCCTGGAAGAGAGTGACCCTGGCCCCTGGTGCCCTTACTTCTTGATCCTGCTCACCTATCACCACCCAGCATTTTTTCCTACTACTTCTGCTCACTGATCACACTGCCCTTGGAGTCCTTTCCATCTGCTCCCACACACTGATCACACAGTGTCCTTTTCCCCTGCTCCTGCCTGCTGGTCACACAGCCCCTGATGTCCTCAACTTCTACTCCCAATCACTGATCACACGGCCCCCGGCATCCTCTTCTGCTCCTGATCACATGATGCCCTCTTCTCCTGATCCTGCCTGATGATCACACAGCCCCCCGGTGTCCATACCTCCTGCTCCTACTCACTGATCACACAGCCACTGGTGTCCTCTCCTGCTCAATGATCACATAGCCCCCGGCGTCCTTTCCTCCTGCTCCTAATTCCAGGGCACGAGGCCTTGGTGTCCTCAGCTCCTGCTCACACCCCCCCCCCCCATTGAAGTCACTTGGTGCCTGGCGTCTTCTCCTACCTCTCAACTTATCACTCACCCCTTTAGCACCCTCATCTTCCGCTCCCTTCTCACACGTCCCTCAGTGTCCACGCTCCTTTTTGCTGATCACATAGCTCTCTGTGACCTCTCCTCTTGCTTACTGTTCATATGTCGTCTGCTTCCACTCCCTTTCACTGATCACACGGACCTCTGTGTCCTCAGTACTCACAGTGCTCCAGTCAGTTCTGGCATATCCTACATTTTAAAATGCAGTCAGCAGTTGATGTGTACATACCCCAGCTGTAAAAATAAATAAATAAATAAATAAATAAATAAATAAATAAAAGCTGTTAGCACCATTCAGACACAAAATGGAGAGACTAAATGTTACCTTGCTACGTTTGTATCTACTCTGTTCCATTCATCTGCAGATCAAAGAGATACTTTTTCTCATTATTTCTTTTTCATTACCAATTCATAAACTTTTTCATTTTTTGTTTTGTTTGTTAGTTTTTTTGTGTCGCATAAACATTATTGAAAAATTGAAAAAAAAAATGTTTCTTTTGTAAATAACTGCAATGTATTTTACTGGAATCATAATTTTGGTGTTGTTTTAAAACAGGAAACATTTTGGAATAACATTTTTATTTATATGTATCAATGGTAACACTATTGTTTTTAAGTTAGTCGTGATCAAAAAGAAAATAGTGTGTTTTTGTTTTGTTACTTTTTTTTCTGTCTAAAGATTGCATTAAAAGTTAGTTTGTGCAAGACATTTTCACAAAGCAAAAGCCTTGTTTCTCCTTAAAAACAATATACAGTATGTATTACTATAGTAAATGAATTGCCATTTGGGCAATTTCTAAAAACGCCTGCACAGCTCATTCCTCATAGTGGGAGGGCTTATTAAAATTGCTGCTCTAGGGCACGAAGCAGAATACCCTGCGATTGCTGAGTTCTTCTGACAAATTAATTTGGCCCTGTGTAATGTGATCACTGTGACCAATCACAGTGATCACAAAAGAAACACAGGCTATATGTTGCAGCCATTGGCTCTGTTTCCTCTCACAGACCAAACACCTGTGAGGGGAAACAGAGCCACTTCTCCTATTAGTGAGTTTGGGCAGTGTTTTAAAGTGTAATGCACCAGTCACTATCCACACCAGTCCCAATGTCACTAAGGTGTCTGTTTATGAAACCGAAATGAGCTGCGATCCTGATGATTTTTTGATGGCGGTTTATGAAACAGAGATGATCAGGAGAGAACATGTTCTCAACTGATAATTTCCACATGGAGAATCTGTCATTTACATGCACAGAAATGGCCAGTGTATGAAGCTGCGATCTCCGCACTTCACTGGTGATCTGTGCCAGAATTCACACTCCCAGATTCACCATCCCAGAGGTAGAGAATCGGGGAGAGAAGACAGAATCCCTGGAGAACTGAGGGGGAAGAAGGAAGATTATTGGCTTCCTTCTTCCCCGAATTTTTGTAAATATTGTATTTTATATTTTCCTGTGACAACACTGAAGAAATGACAGTTTGCAACAATGTAAAGTAGTGAGTGTAAAGCCTTTATAACTGTAAATTTGCTATCCCCTCAAAATAACTCAACACCCAGCCATTAATGTCTAAACTGCTGGCAACAAAAGTGAGTACACCCCTAAGTTAAAATGTCCAAATTGGGCCCAAAGTGTCAGTATTTTTTGTGGCCACCATTATTTTCTAGCACTGCCTTAACCCTCTTGGGCATGGAGTTCACCAGATCTTCACAGGTTGCCACTGGAGTCCTCTTCCACTTCTCCATGATAACATCATGGAGCTGGTGGATGTTAGAGACCTTGCGCTCCTCCACCTTCCGTTTGCAGACGCCCCACAGATGCTAAATAAGGTTTAGATCTGGAGACACGCTTGGCCAGTCCATCACCTTTACCCTTAGCTTCTTTAGCAAGGCAGTGGTTGTCGTGGTATGTTTGGGGTCATTATCATGTTGGAATACAGCCCAGCAGCCCAGTCCCTGAAGGGAGGGGATCATGCTCTGCTTCAGTATGTCATAGTGCATGTTGGCATTTATGGTTCCCTCAATGAAGTGTAGCTCCCCAGTGCTGGCATCACTCATGCAGCCCCAGACCATGACACTCCCACAACCATGCTGGACTGTAGGCAAGACACACTTGTCTTTGTACTCCTCACCTGGTTGCCACCACACACTTGACACCATCTGAACCAAATAAGTTTATCTTGGTCTCATCAGACCACAGGACATGGTTCCAGTAATCCATGTCCTTAGACTGCTTGTCTTCAACAAACTGTTTGCGGGCTTTCTTGTGCATTATCTTTAGAAGAGGCTCCCTTCTGGGATGACAGCCATGCAGACCAATTTGATGCAGTGTGTGGCATATGGTCTGAGCACTGACAGGCTGACCCCCCACCCCTTCAACCTCTGCAGCAATGCTGGCAGCACTCATACATCTATTTCCCAAAGACGCTTTAGGAGAGCCCCTCTCTTCGAGACAGCCTAACCTGCAGTCACTGCAGACAAGAGGTAGATACCCGCACACAATCCAAGGGGACGTTTAGATCAGGGCTTGACACATTCGCCTGAAATCTAGGAGCCAGCTAAAAAAGTTAGGAGCCAGTTTTTCTTTTTTTTTTTAACTAACAACCAAGCTTTATTTAATAAAACGGATAGAACCTCACTCTCCTCTAAAGCGCAAGTGGATGGAAACAGACTGTCTGTCTCTTTCCATCCGATGCCATCTGATCCGATCCACGGGATGGATAGAAAATAGAACCACCATCCGTCTGTTTTTGGCGGACAGGATCAGATGGTGGCAGATTACTGCTCCATAGAGGAGAATGAAGGGTCCGATCAGGTCTGCCTGAAAAACTGATAGGCGGACCTGTTCAGACAGCCCGTGTGAAAGGGGCCTTCGGCTGTGGCACGGTGATGACAAATAAAAAAAAAAAGATTATATATATATATATATATATATATATATATATATAAATTTTTTTTAATAAGAATTGAAAAAAAAACAAAAACATTTTTTTTTTAATAATTAAAAAAAAAGAAAAAATTATTATTATTTTTTTTTTTTAATTTAAAAAATACATTAATAATAATAACCCCACTCCCTGTCCACTTACCTTTAAGCAAACGTAACTGGACAGAGAGATGAAGCCTGCAAAAACTTCCCTATCCTCTCCTGTTTGGAAGGAGATGGAAAGGCATTGAGAACAGGCATTACTCACGGCCACCACAAGAGGGCGCCAGTTCCCCAGCCTCTCTCCTCTCACAGATGAAGGCCGAAAAGCAGGGGCCTCAATTTTTGGACGGCGCGGAAGTCCGTGCACTCGGGGAAGGAGGTGGGGGCGCAAAAGGGACAGGACACCTCCTGCAGGGCACCCCAGGCGCCAGGTCGCTAATTCTAGTCGCAAATGTGACCTGGCGCCCGGGTATTGTCGAGCCCTGGTTTAGATGCAGACGCTGTGCCCGCTGTCCATGGGTGCTAGAGGGAAGAAGTGTTTCCCTCCCCAACGGCAGCTGGCGCAGGGCCAATTATTTTGTTGACTGCACCACACAAGGCATCGTATATCTAATGCAATGTACTTGCCATGCCTTCTATGTAGGGAAGACGGTGCGCCAATTAAATCAAAGAATTGGCGACCACTTGTACTACTCAGAGGGCGGCAAGATACAAATGACAGTCTCTCGACATATAGCACTTCACCATAAATACAATAACTCTGTAGTTACATTCTATGTGTTGGAAGTAATCCCCCCAGATCCTAGGGGAGGCAACTGGGATAAATGTGTGCTCCAAAGGGAGACCTATTGGATCGAATCTTTCAATGCCACTTTGCCACCTGGCATTAATGAGGTCCTCACGTATAAGCCCTTTCTATAAGATATAGGACAAGTACTTATATCCCCAAAGTGAATGTAAAATAATGGGAATACAATGAGCCAACAATATCAACATAAACAATATTGAATGTAGAAATTGAGAGCAAATCCAGTTCCAATGTAAATAGCCTCTGAAGTCCATGGAATCTATGGTCTGGACGTTGTGGTTTTCTTAAACAATATAATGTATTTTTATTTTATTAATAATGATCAACAGTGTGCTACACATGCTATAAAGAGTTAATTTATGCATTTACAACAAGAAAAATAATGATGTGAATTATCTCATGGTATATCTCTCTATTATAAACTGGCATTATGCTTATGATAAGCAATTAACAATAACAATGTATGTATATATATATTTCCTTGTAGGCTTTTGCAGTTCCAGCAATTATATACCAGTGGACCCCTATATATGCTTAGTGGCATGCTGCAGTCTCGTGCGGTATCACTGTCACTGGCCACTAGATGATGCTGTGGATTCCTCCTCGGCGAGTGTTGCGGTCTCCGGGCAAGGGGCGGGTGACTTTTGTATCGCTTCCGCCCTCTTTGAGGCTAAACGGGACCCACGTTTATCGTGGGAGTCCCATTCTAAGCATTGCGCGTGCACACGACTAGCGCACGCGCATTTGGAGACTGGACCCGGAATGACATCACCTACAACCGGTGGCGCATTCGGGTTGGGGCAATATAATTGGTGCACGCCACAATGGCGGCAGAGGAGCGGGGATGTTCATGGTGGCAGCAACATAAGGTATTTCACTTTTATAATATCATGGGGCTAACTCAGGGGCAATGATGGTTTACCCTACACATAGGGGACAGTAATATATATATATGATAAACTTTTACCTACAGATCCACCATAACTGCTAAATGTGGATAAAGCTGTTGAAGTCTAAACAATAGCCCCAGTCCCTTGGGGGAAAAGCCACAACTGAATATAATTTATGAACGCAGTGATGTGGATCTGCTATGATCTCATTATGAGCGCTTAAGTGGTAAGAAAGTGGTTACCCGGGTTCAGGCTCTGCAGGGATGTCCCCCCAAAACACCCCTACATTTTACCTATATGGATGGGGAGAATATTAATAACCCAATTTTGGGCAAATAAAATACATTTATATCCATATATATATACATTGTATCCCCTTTGTTTTTCAAGCTCATCTGAAACTATATAATAACCATCTTGTTTTGGTCCGCCCCCCCTCCTCCATACTACCATATATTTGATATCAAGTGGCAACTTCTGGTAGGTGCTAAATATTCATATATAAAAAAATCTCTTTATGCTATGGAAGTCAGAAAATTCCCCCTGTTGCATCTTTTTCACAATCTTTGAGGTTTAGAGGAAGGTTCCCCCTCTTTTCTTTCTAGCATCACTACTTATATTGAGCACCTTACTTACCATATGCTATAAAATTCACCCTTTTTTTGCCCCCGCACTCGCCGGGGAGACGTTTGCATGCCACGCACCATAGGTGATCATCTGGCCAGTCAATGGTATTGCATGGAGAGCACTGTACTGAGCATGGACTTTATCCACTTGGAGGTATGCTGAGAGAAACTGAACATGTCTTACTCTTAACTATGAAACCGTATGATTATTAATACTACTTTGATGATGTTTTATAGACAATAACAAAACCCTTATCATGCCAATTCGCCCCTGAAGAAGCTTTTTAGCGAAACATGTTGGGCAAGGACATGGGTGGCAGCACAAGTGGCCCCACCCAAAAAGTATAAGAGGGTCTATAATATGTCAAATGGTTGTCAATTGTCACAAATAGAGTTGAGCGGACACCTGGATGTCCGTGTTCGGCGGGTTCGGCCGAACTTGAAAAAAAAGTCCGGGTCCGTGTCCCGGACTTTTTCCGAACTTTACCCGGACACCGACCCCCTTTGAAGTCAATGGGGACCCAAACTTTCAGGCACTAAAATGGCTCTAAAACACCAATGGAAAGGGCTAGAGTGCTGCAAATGGCAGCAAAACGTAGTTAAGAGCATGGCAAGTGCTCTGCAAACAAATGTGGATAGGGAAATAACTTAAAACAACAAAAAAAACTGAAAAATAAAACAATTTTCTTCATCTGTGAAGGACGAGGCCCATATGGAGTAGGAGGGAGGTTGAAGTGGTGGTGGATGTGGTGATGTTGGTGGAAGTGGCGGTGGAGGACGAGGTAGCCAACACTGCTTTTTTTCAGTCGTTTTAAATGAGGGTACACCCCAAAAGAGTGAGAAAGATCAAAAATATAACAATGGCTGGGTAAGGTCGGTATCCATCTCTATTCTGCACAAGGTACGGAAAAGTCCTGTGGGATCCATGCCTGGTTCATTTTAATGAACGTAAGCTTGTCCACATTGTTTCTGGACAGGCGGCTGCGCTTGTCTGTGATAACGCCCCCAGCCGTGCTAAATACACGTTCAGATAATACACTGGCTGCAGGGCACGCCAGCACCTCCAAGGCGTAAAGGGCAAGCTCAGGCCATGTGCCCAATTTGGAGACCCAGAAGTTGAAGGGGGCAGACCCGTCATTCACTACATGTAGGCATGTGCACACATACTGCTCCACCATGTTGGTGAAATGCTGCCTCCTGCTAAGACGTTCTATATGAGCTGCTGGTGCTGCTGTTTGTTGTGGCGTGCTGACAAAGCTTTTCCACATTTCGGCCATGCTAACCCTGCCTTCTGAGGTGCTGGCGGTGCCCTGGTTGCGTTGGCGACCTCTTCCTCCTCCTCCTCTGCTTTGGCCTTGTGCTTCCACTGTGGCCCCGCTGTCAGGTGGGAATGCCAGCAGCATCGCGTCTACCAGCGTGCGCTTGTACTCACGCATCTTGCGATCGTGCTCTAGTGAGCGAATTAAGGACGGTAAGTTGTCCTTGTAACGGGGATCCAGCAGCGTGGCCACCCAGTAATCAGCACAAGTTAGAATGTGGGCAACTCGGCGGTCGTTGTGGAGTCACTGCAGCATGTAATCGCTCATGTGTGCCAGGCTGCCCAGAGGCAACGAAAGGCTGTCCTCTGTGGGAGGTGTATCGTCTGTGTCCTCTGTATCCCCCCAGCCATGCACCAGTGATGGCCATGAGCTGGCCTGGGTGCCACCCTGCTGTGAACATGGTTCCATCTCCTCCTCCATCTCTTCATCCTCCTCATCCTCCAGAACTGTGCCCCTGCTGGACAATTGTGTCCCTGGCGTTTGTGTGTGCAGGAACCCACCCTCGGAGCCACTTGCGAATGACTGCCCTGAAAGCCTTGGAAATGTTACCTCTTCATCCTCCTCCTCCTCATCCTCTTCCATCATCATCCGAATCGTTTTTTGAAGGAGGCATAGAAGTGGGATAGTTAAGCTGACAACGGCATCATCGGCACTGGCCATGTTGGTGGAGTACTCAAAACAGCGCAACAAGGCACACAGGTCTCGCATGGAGGCCCAGTTATTGGTGGTGAAGTGGTGCTGTTCCGCAGAGCGACTCACGCATGCGTGCTGCAGCTGAAACTCCACTATGGCCTGCTGCTGCTCGCACAGTCTTTCCAGCATGTGCAAGGTGGAGTTCCACCTTGTGGGCACGTCACATATGAGGCGGTGAGCAGGAAGGCCAAAGTTACGCTGCAGCGCTGACAGGCGAACAGCAGCAGGGTGAGAACACCGAAAGTGCGCACAGACGGCCCGCCCTTTCTGCATCAGCTCTGACATATCGGGGTAATTTTTAAGGAACCTCTGCACCACCAAATTCAGCACATGCGCCAGGCAAGGGATGTGCGTCAAATCGGCTAGGCCCAGAGCTGCTATGAGATTTCGCCCGTTATCGCACGCCACCAGGCCGGGCTTGAGGCTCGCTGGCAGCAACCACTCATTTGTCTGCTGTTCCATGCTCCTCCACAACTCCTGCGCGGTGTGTGGTTTTTCCCCCAAACAGGCAAGTTTTAAAACTGCCTGCTGTCGTTTACCCCTGGCTGTGCTGAAGTTGGTGGTGAAGGTGTTACGCTGACCGGATGAGGAGGCGGTAGAGGATGAGGAAGCGGAGTAGGAGGAGTTAGGAACAGGAGGCAAACTGAAGCGCCCTGCAATCCTCGGTGGTGGAAGGACATGCGCCAAATTGCTATCCGCCTCAGGCCCATCCGCCACTGCATTTACCCAGTGTGCCGTTAGGGAGATATAACGCCCCTGACCGTGCTTACTGGTCCACGTATCTGTAGTTAGGTGGACCTTGGCACAGATGGCGTTGCGCAGTGCACACCTGATTTTTTCCCCCACTTGGTTGTGCAGGGAAGGGATGGCTTGCCTGGAAAAGTAGTGGCGGCTGGGCATGACGTACAGTGGGACAGCCACCGACATAAGGCTTTTAAAACTGTGCGTCTCCATCAGACGGAATGACAGCATTTCAAAGGCCAAGAATTTTGAAATGCTGGCATTCAGGGCCAGGGATCGCAGGTGGGTAGGGGGGTACTTCCTCTTCCTCTGAAGTGTTTGGGAGATGGAAAGCTGAATGCTTCCACGGGACATTGTGGAGATGGTTGGTGACCCAGGTGGTGGTGTTGCTGACAGATCGTCTGTTTGCGGGGTGGCAGGTGCCGGTATCACTACAGAGGTGGATGAAGAGGCCGAAACTGCAGCAGAAGAGGAAGCAGGAGGAGCCAGGGACCTTTCTTGGTTTTGAAGGTGTCTACTCCACTGCAGCTCGTGCTTTGCACTTCGAAGCTTGATCATGCAGGTTGTGCTCAGGTTGAGAAGGTTTATGCCTCGCTTCAGGCTCTGATTGCACAGGGTGCAAACCACTCGTGTCCTGTCATCAGCACATTTTCTGAAGAACTTCCACGCTAGAGAACTCCTTTGAGCTGATTTTGGTGTGCTCGGTCCCTTGCTGCGTTGGGCAGTAGCAGGCGTAGTGTCTAGGGCACGGCCGCTCCGCTTCTGCACCCTGCTCCCTCTTCTGCTGTGCTGGTGGCTCTGTGCGACCACTGCCTCTTCCTCCAAACTACTCAGGTCACCTGCATGACCTTTATTCCATGTGGGGTCGAGGACCTCATTGTCCTCCACATCATCTCCCACCCAGTCTTCACCCCTGCCCTCCTTGTCGGTCTCCACAATTCTGAGTGCCGCAGCAGTTGGCACCAGCGTTTCGTCATCATCGGAGACGTGCTGCGATGGTCCTTCCATGTACTCATCTTGAGAAATAAGTGGTTGGGCATCGCTGCTCTCAATCTCTTCCACTTCTGGGGCAGGGCTAGGTGGATGGCCCTGGGAAACCCTGCTGACAGAGTCCTCAAAAAGAAGAAGAGACTGCTGCATGACTTGGGGCTCAGACTGCTTGCCTGATTTGCAAGGGGGTGAGGTGAAAGACAGTTGGACATTGGCTGCAGGTGCCAACTCTGACCTTTCTGAAGTAGACTGGGTGGGAGACAATGTGAAGGAACTGGAGGCACTGTCAGCAGCAAACCAATCTACTATCGCCTCTACTTGTTCTGGCCTCAACACTTGTAGAGGCGCATGATGCCCTACCAAATACTGCTGCAGGTTCTGTCGCCTACTCACACTTGAGGAAGGTGTTTCACTTGTGCGTGTAGCTGGCACAGATCGACCACGTCCTCTCCTTGCAACAGGAGCTCTACCAGCAGCACCACGACCCAGGCCACGGCCCCTATTTGACGGTCTCCTCATATTTCTGTAATTTATGATCTTGCCCTAGAAAGGTGTTTATTGAATAGCGGAACAAAACAACAACAATATCGCACGGGTGTATCTCACAGTCAAATATGCAAACTATGCCGCAATTTAATTTTTTTTTACCCCAAAAGGGTGTTTATTAAATAGCGAAATAGTAAAACAGTATACAAATACAACGGGTGTATCTCACAGTCAAATATGCAAAGTATGCCGCAATTTAATTTTTTTCACCCCAAAAAGGGTGTATACTGAATAGCGGAATAGAAAAAAGGATATAAAATGGTGTATCTCACGTACAAACACAGACTAGGCCCCGATTACAATTTTTTGTACCCTAAAGGGAGGATGAGGAAGAGGAGTAGGAGGAGTTAAGAACAGGAGGCAAACTGAAGCGCCCTGCAATCCTTGGCGGTGGAAGGAGATGCGCCAAACAAATTTAAAAGGTGTATCTCACACGTACCGATACAGACTATGCCGTAATTAAATTCTTTTCACCCCAAAAGGGTGTATATTGAATAGCGGAATAGAAAAAAATTTATAAAACGGTGTATCTCACACGTACAAACACAGACTAGGCCCTGATTACAATTTTTTGTACCCTAAAGGGAGGATGAGGATGAGGAGTAGGAGGAGTTTGGAAAACAGGAGGCAAACTGAAGCGCCCTGCAATCCTCAGCGGTGGAAGGAGATGCGCCAAACAAATTTAAAAGGTGTATCTCACACGTACCGATACAGACTATGCCGTAATTTAATTTTTTACACTCCAAAAGGGTGTATATTGAATAGCAGAATAGGAAAAATTTTATAAAACGGTGTATCTCACACGTACAAACACAGACTAGGCCCCGATTACAATTTTTTGTACCCTAAAGGTAGGATGAGGAAGAGGAGAAGGAGGAGTTCGGAACAGGAGGCAAACTGAAGCGCCCTGCAATCCTCGGCGGTGGAAGGAGATGCGCCAAACAAATTTAAAAGGTGTATCTCATGTACCGATACAGACTATGCCGTAATTTAATTTTTTACACTCCAAAAGGGTGTATATTGAATAGCGGAATAGGAAAAATTTTATAAAACGGTGTATCTCACACGTACAAACACAGACTAGGCCCCGATTACAATTTTTTGTACCCTAAAGGCAGGATGAGGAGTAGGAGGAGTTCGGAACAGGCAGGAGGCAAACTGAAGCACCCTGCAATCCTCGGCGGTGTAAGATGCGCCCAAAAAATTGGAAAGGTGTATCTCACACGTACCGATACAGACTATGCCGCAATTTAATTATTTTTACCCCAATGGGTGTAGATTGAATAGCGGAATAGAAAATATGATATCAAAAGGTGTATCTATCTCACACGTACAGACCCAGACTAGGCCCCGATTACTATTTTTTGTACCCTAAAGGCAGGATGAGGAGTAGGAGGAGTTCGGAACAGGAGGCAAACTGAAGCTCCCTGCAATCCTCGGCGGTGGAAGATGCGCCCCAAAAATTGGAAAGGTGTATCTCACACGTACCGATACAGACTATGCCGCAATTTAATTCTTTTTACCCCAAAGGGTGTAGATTGAATAGCGGAATAGAAAATATGATATAAAAAGGTGTATCTCACACGTACAAACCCAGACTAGGCCCCGATTACAATTTTTTGTACCCTAAAGGCAGGATGAGGAGTAGGAGGAGTTCGGAACAGGAGGCAAACTGAAGCACCCTGTAATCCTCGGCGGTGTAAGATGCGCCCAAAAAATTGGAAAGGTGTATCTCACACGTACCGATACAGACTATGCCGCAATTTAATTATTTTTACCCCAAAGGGTGTAGATTGAATAGCGGAATAGAAAATATGATATCAAAAGGTGTATCTATCTCACACGTACAGACCCAGACTAGGCCCCGATTACTATTTTTTGTAGCCTAAAGGCAGGATGAAGAGTAGGAGAAGTTTGGAACAGGAGGCAAACTGAAGCACCCTGCAATCCTCGGCGGTGTAAGATGCGCCCAAAAAATTGGAAAGGTGTATCTCACACGTACCGATACAGACTATGCCGCAATTTAATTATTTTTACCCCAAAGGGTGTAGATTGAATAGTGGAATAGAAAATATGATATCAAAAGGTGTATCTATCTCACACGTACAGACCCAGACTAGGCCCCGATTACTATTTTTTGTAGCCTAAAGGCAGGATGAAGAGTAGGAGAAGTTTGGAACAGGAGGCAAACTGAAGCACCCTGCAATCCTCGGCGGTGTAAGATGCGCCCAAAAAATTGGAAAGGTGTATCTCACACATACCGATACAGACTATGCCGCAATTTAATTCTTTTTACCCCAAAGGGTGTAGATTGAATAGCGGAATAGAAAATATGATATAAAAAGATGTATCTCACACATACAAACCCAGACTAGGCCCCGATTACAATTTTTTGTACCCTAAAGGCAGGATGAGGAGTAGGAGGAGTTCGGAACAGGAGGCAAACTGAAGCACCCGGCAATCCTCGGCGGTGTAAGATGCGCCCAAAAAATTGGAAAGGTGTATCTCACACGTACCGATACAGACTATGCCGCAATTTAATTCTTTTTACCCCAAAGGGTGTAGATTGAATAGCGGAATAGAAAATATGATATCAAAAGGTGTATCTATCTCACACGTACAGACCCAGACTAGGCCCCGATTACTATTTTTTGTACCCTAAAGGCAGGATGAGGAGTAGGAGGAGTTCGGAACAGGAGGCAAACTGAAGCTCCCTGCAATCCTCGGCGGTGGAAGATGCGCCCCAAAAATTGGAAAGGTGTATCTCACACATACCGATACAGACTATGCCGCAATTTAATTCTTTTTACCCCAAAGGGTGTAGATTGAATAGCAGAATAGAAAATATGATATCAAAAGGTGTATCTATCTCACACGTACAGACCCAGACTAGGCCCCGGTTACTATTTTTTGTACCCTAAAGGCAGGATGAGGAGTAGGAGGAGTTCGGAACAGGCAGGAGGCAAACTGAAGCACCCTGCAATCCTCGGCGGTGGAAGATGCGCCCCAAATATTTGGAAGGTGTATCTCACACGTACCGATACAGACTATGCCGCAATTTAATTCTTTTTACCCCAAAGGGTGTAGATTGAATAGCGGAATAGAAAATATGATATAAAAAGGTGTATCTCACACGTACAAACCCAGACTAGGCCCCGATTACAATTTTTTGTACCCTAAAGGCAGGATGAGGAGTAGGAGGAGTTCGGAACAGGAGGCAAACTGAAGCACCCTGCAATCCTCGGCGGTGTAAGATGCGCCCAATAAATTGGAATGGTGTATCTCACACGTACCGATACAGACTATGCCACAATTTAATTCTTTTTACCCCAAAGGGTGTAGATTGAATACCGGAATAGAAAATATGATATCAAAAGGTGTATCTATCTCACACGTACAGACCCAGACTAGGCCCTGATTACCATTTTTTGTACCCTAAAGGCAGGATGAGGAGTAGGAGGAGTTCGGAACAGGAGGCAAACTGAAGCACCCTGCAATCCTCGGCGGTGGAAGATGCACCCCAAAAATTGGAAAGGTGTATCTCACACGTACCGATACAGACTATGCCGCAATTTAATTCTTTTTACCCCAAAGGGTGTAGATTGAATAGCAGAATAGAAAATATGATATAAAAAGGTGTATCTCACACGTACAAACCCAGACTAGGCCCCGATTACAATTTTTTGTACCCTAAAGGCAGGATGAGGAGTAGGAGGAGTTCGGAACAGGCAGGAGGCAAATTGAAGCACCCTGCAATCCTCGGCGGTGGAAGATGCGCCCCAAAAATTTGGAAGGTGTATCTCACACATACCGATACAGACTATGCCGCAATTTAATTCTTTTTACCCCAAAGGGTGTAGATTGAATAGCGGAATAGAAAATATGATATCAAAAGGTGTATCTATCTCACACGTACAGACCCAGACTAGGCCCCGATTACTATTTTTTGTACCCTAAAGGCAGGATGAGGAGTAGGAGGAGTTCGGATACCCTAAAGGCAGGATGAGGAGTAGGAGGAGTTCGGAACAGGCAGGAGGCAAACTGAAGCACCCTGCAATCCTCGGCAGTGGAAGATGCGCCCCAAAAATTTGGAACGTGTATCTCACACGTACAGAAACAGACTATGCCGCAATTTAATTATTTTTACCCCAAAGGGTGTAGATTGAATAGCGGAATAGAAAATATTATATAAAATTGGTGATTTTTCAATAGCACATGTGAACACAGCAGTGTCTTTTGTTTTATGTCACGGTCAGTTCTGCAGCAGACTATGAAGGGAAAAAAAAAGAAAATTCCCCTTTAAGTTTGTAATTTTTAAATAGATTAGTACAGACTATGCCACAATTAAATTTTTTTTAACCCAAAAGGGTGTATATTTAATAGTGGAATAGAAAAAAGTGTATAAAATTGAAAATCACTCAATAGAACATGTGAACATCACAGCAGTGTCTTATGTCACGGTCAGCTCAGAGTCAGCAGCAAGCAGGCTATGAAGGGGGGGGGGGGGGAATTCCCCTTTAACTTGTAGTAAAATAAAGCTGATGATAAAAATAGATTTTTTTCTCCCTCCTCCTCAGTGGGCTCAAGTGAGGGCAAAAAGATCGTTCACTGCACCACCCCCCACACAGCAAAATCGATGTAGACTGTCCCTGCCTAATCTCTCCACTCTCCAGCTGTCCCTAAAATGCTCAAAAAGATCGTTCACTGCACCACCCCCCACACAACAAAATCGATGTAGACTGTCCCTGCCTAATCTCTCCACTCTCCAGCCTGTCCCTAAAATGCTCAAAAAGATCGTTTACTGCACCACCCCCCACACAGCAAAATCGATGTAGACTGACCCTGCCTAATCTCTGCAGCCTGTCCCTAAAATGCTCAAATAACTGTCCCTGCCTACACTCCGACCTGTCCCTGCATTCTTTTCGGACACAATTTTTCACTGTCTGTCCCCAATCAGCAGCCAGCACGTATGATGTGTGCTCTCTCCCTAAACTACAGCAGAATGACGCAGCGCGCTGGGGCTCTCGAACTTATAAAGACATGGTCACATGCTTCAGATGGCCAATCACAGCTACTAATACATTAGTAGGCATGGCTGGGGTGGCTTAAGGCACACCAGTTAAACGCTTATTGATTGGCTGTTGAAAGCCCGCCATTAAAAGCGCACCATTACATACAAAACAGGAAATAAAATGACCGAACATGGATTTTAAACCTGAACATACAGTAAAGTTTTCGGGTAACAAAAATCCAATTATTCGGTATGAACACGAATAATACAGTCCGTGTTCGCTCAGCACTAGTCACAAACTATCTAAATATATGTATTCTTTATAAAAATTTCATTGTGTTATATCAAGTGTTTTTAACTTGTAATCTGCAATAAAATGTGTATTTTTATATAAATTATGTGTTGGTGTACATCATGAGTATGATACCAAGAAAGTCCCCATGCAGCCCACATTCACCAATTCCCAGTAGGGGTTTTTGGTAATATAAATTGTTCATTAACATTTGGGATGCAGTTATCAAATAATTGATTTTTTTACTACATAGCACAATCATCTCAAATACTATTTCCGAAAGACAACCTCTGGATATGACGCTGAGCACGTGCACTCAACTTCTTTGGTTGACCATAGGGAGGCCTGTTCTGAGTGGAACCTGTCCTATTAAACAGCTGTATGGTCTTGGCTACCATTCTGCAGCTCCGTTTCAGGGCCTTGGCAATCTTCCTATAGCCTAGGCCAATGATGGCGAACCTTGGCACCCCAGATGTTTTGGAACTACATTTCCCTTGATGCTCAAATACACTGCAGAGTGCATGAGCATCATGGCAAATGTAGTTCCAAAACACCTGGGGTGCCAAGGTTCACCATCACTGGCCTAGGCCATCTTTATGTAGAGCAACAATTCTTTTTTTTCAGATCCTCAGAGAGTTCTTTGCATGAGGTGCTATGTTGAGCTTCCAGTGACCAGTATGAGAGAGTGAGAGTGATAACACCAAATTTAACACACTCCCCATTCACACCTGAGACTTTGTAACACTAACAAGTCACATGACATTGGGGAGGGAAAAGGGCTAATTGAGCCCAATTTGGACATTTTAACTTAGGGGTGTAGTCACTTTTGTTGCCAATGGTTTAGACATTAATGGCTGTGTGTTGAGTTATTTTGAGGAGACAGCAAATGTACACTGTTATACAAGCTGTACACTCACTATTTTACATTGTAGCAAAGTGTAATTTCTTCATTGTTGTCACATGAACAGATATAATAAAATATTTACAAAAATGTGAGGGGTGTATTTACTGAATGTGCAATTGTCCCTGATTGATACCAAACCCAGGTCACTGACACCAGACCAGTGTACACCAGCAACAGTGTTCCTGAGCTAAAAATAAAAAATAGTGCTGCGCTGCTCACACTTAATGTTTTTGTAAATAACATACAGCCCTCTTAACACAACAAAAAAAAATGTAAAAAAAATAGTTACCGCATATACTCGAGTATAAGCCGACTTTTTCAGCACGTTTTTTTATGCTGAGAAAGTCCCCCTCGGCTTATACTTGAGTCACGGCCTCATTTACCTTTCTCTGGTGCAGTGCACATGCGACGCTGCCATTCGGGAAAGCCCCTACAAGTTCGGCTATTCACGGGCAGACGGCGTGCGTGGTGACGAGCTGGCGCCAGGCGGTGCCATTTTTAAATGTAAGGCGCCTCACCGAAAGGTAAGTGAGACTCCTCCGCAGCCCCTGCATTTCCTCAGGACATGCAGTGCTGCGGGCATGGTACAGGAGATTCCCCTGTACCCTGACCCTGAGAAGTATCCAACCCGCTAGACACTATAGGTTCAGACATTTCAGAGATGATCTCCAAAAATACACTGACAGAATAAAATACAAGTTTGACTGTTTTCGGAGATAAAAGGTAAGTCAAACAACTTGATAAGAACAAATAGGATTCTGCAATAACAGATATTGCAGTGTCACCCCATTAAACCCCAATTACTTCAAAGGAGCTCAAAAAAACCGACACCGCAGGAATAAATGCTTAATCAACAAAGTATTATATTCAAAGAACTAGCAATATCTCATATTTACTCAATGAGAATCTATCATTATGCCAATGGGGTCCCCTTTAAGAATAGTGAGTAATGAAGTTCCTGCTCTAGCAAGGCCTTGCAAAATCTTTGCCGGCAGTTGGAGCTCTTTATAACTCTTCAGTGTGATATTTGTAATCCAAATGTAGTGGTGTATATGAAATCCTATCTGCAGTCAGAGTGTGGTGGATGCAGGTTTATACTTGCAATTTCAGATGTCACCAGGCACTCTTTCACAGCAGCAGCGTCCACATGTGACGGAATATCTCCTCACGATGCTGCGTCATTGGGAATGTTCGGGTCTCGCTGTTACGGTCAGTCAGTTCAGCTCCACCCATTCTGCACTCAGCTCAACTGGATCCGTCGCCTCCCTGTGACTTCCAGGCTCCGCACCGCTGAGGATGGGCTCCGCTCTCTCTAGGCAGCACTCTCAGGCCTCCGTCACTAACTGTGTTCTCTGAGACCTGACAGACCGATCTATCCTCCACAAGTCCCGGAAGCAAGAGAGCGCACGCTCGGCCCCACCGAGAGGTATATCCCCTCTCCCATGATCCTTCACTCTCCCATGGCTCCCTGGGAGTATAGTCCCTCCTGCCAACCATGTAACAATCCACCTTCCACACCAAGCTACATCTCCCACAATCCAAGTCGCCTAGTTCCGGTGAAAGCCGATCCTTCTTGTAAACTCTTAAAGAAACACTCTAGTTGCATTATAACGGTAACTCAGTTATATATACTCATGATATATATACATATGTAGTAGTTCCAGCTTGGCTACATCCTCCCCCCACTTGAAGTTCTTTGGTCCCCAAAGATGGAGGAATTCTCCTTATGTTAATCAAAACATATAATAGTCTGTAGAAAAGGCAAGTCAATAACAACTCTGGATAGAAGTTAAAGTAGTTGATAACTGAACAATGAAAGAACTTTCAACTAACTGACTAGGCAAAGCATTAGAAAAAATGGAGTCACTCTCACAACAGGCTAATAAAAGATTGGTGGCCCCCCGTATAGAGAAAAGGGTCATCTTCCACCAAAGGTTCAATGGAAGTGGTCGGTGTTAGGTTGGGACGTTGAGTAGTTGCAATAAGCTCATCCGAGCTCTCTCCAAGAGTATTATAGGTAGGCCACCACCAGTCAAATATCACTTCTTCATCTTCACTATCTTCCTCCTCCTCTTGTTTACTTGAAGATCTTGACGCTTGCTGTGTCCCAGATCATAAAGTGGGGATCTTAGGGATATCAGCATTAGAGACGGCTAGTACCCTAATGGCATCTGAAATAGGCAACAAGTGATTCCTATGCCATGCCCTTACGGGACCAATCTTCCCCTCTGGATGGGTCTGGTAGACAGGCAAGCCAGATAGCTTCTTGCAAATGACAAAGGGTTGAGAACGCCAACGGCCAGCTAGTTTGTTTGGGCTATAGATCCTGGATCCTTACTTTTGAATCAAAATATTTCTTATTCCGTTGCTCTCTTAAGACAGATGCTTCAAGGGCCTTCTCATAGGCTACTTTCAAATTCCTCGAAAGACGATCTACATAACCTTTAAAAGAACTCGGCGAAGTATGGTCAGGCGATGTTCCAAAAGCCAGATCTATGGGCAATCTAGCTTCTCTTCCAAACATTAATCTATAAGGGGAATATCCAGTGGAGTCATTCACTGTACTATTATAAGCATGCACCACTTTGGCAATGTGATCCCCCCCAATATTGTTTTTTCTCTGTCTGCAAAGTTTGTAACATATTCAGCAGAGAGCTATTAAACCATCTCAGGTTGAGGATCTTCATGTGGATGTTACAGAGTTGTCCTGGACTTCTGTATATTCAGCAATTCACATAGGCTCTGGATCAGCTTACTTTCAAAGTCCCGGCCTTGGTCAGAATGTATACATTGCGGTAGACCATAATGGACAAAGAACTTCTGTTCTTTATTGAAGGTATGTTTTAAGTGTACATAGACTGCTCATTTTAATGGGACTGAAGCCTGTAGTTGCTGCAATAAATGATCAATGTGCTTTATTTATGCAGCTTTGCCCACACACTACCTGTACTAAGTAGCATTCTTTTTATGCCTGCTTTTCCTCCTTTCCCTCTTCATTGCACACTATTGGCTTCAGAGTGTTGAAATCCTATTGGTATGTATCTCTTGTACACTGTGCAGGTTTTCTCATATATTCCCCTTATACCAGATCTCCCTTCAAAATATTTTGATGAAAACTGTCTGAAGTGCTGCTGATCAGCTATAGATAAACTATATAAAGATGAAGGAATTTAAAAAAATCAGCGCTATATCTGTTAGTTATACTAAGGTAAACTATTGTAGTGTGGGCTCTATCTGGGTGTGAGGTATAAAATAAATAAAGTAAAAAGTTTCTATTAAAAAAAATAAAATAAAGTGCAACATGAAAAAGTGAAAATGCCATACACCACTCCTAATTGTCAGAATCAGTCACCTGGTATCTTGACAATAATACCAAAAAAGTGCAAGTGCGTAAATACCAATATGTAAAATAACACTGTTACTGTGTCATATATAGTGCAATGACCCAAAAATTAATAATCATAGAAAAGTTCTCAAATAGTCTAAAAAGAAAAAAGTGCTAGTGCAATGAAAATGAATTGTGCTGTGATCACAAGTGTAATAAATACACTGATTATTGCAAAGTATAAATATATCCAAAATCCATAAATAAATGAAAAAGTCCATCATAAAAAAGTCAGTATCCAGTGACAAAGTAAAAATGGTGCTGACATCCAAAACAAGGTGTTCACAGTGTTCACACGTGAAATACTTCCACCCACAGTGCTCCACTGATTCTCTTAGGTAGAACTCACCAGAAGCGGTGCTGGTGAAATTAGAAACCAGCAAAGAACGCTCATCCAAAACAGAGACCAGCATAAATAAGTTGAAGGAGAATAAGATCTGGCTAGTCTCTGTTTTGGATGAGCGTTCTTTGCTGGAGGAATTCTTAAAGGATGAAAAAGGGATGAAGGGATAACCTCCTGCATACTATTCTTCAATAACTTCAAAGACTCTCCAAAAGCAAGTAGAGTTTATTTTATTTTGTTTGACATTAGAGAAGAAAATTTTACACCATGCTTGGAAGTCGGAACTGGTTACTATAATTTTTGAATCCCATCACTGCCCTTGAGTAACTTCAGACCAGGCAAAGGCAAAGTTTCAAAAGCTTTTCCCAGGAATAAATTAACGCTACAGTTCAACATAAAGCGCAGTCTTTTCCTAAAATCCCTAGTCTCTAACAGGCTTATGGCTGCCCCAGCGTACCTGCACAGAAAGGAGTTGATTCTTGAGAGAGTCCATAATGGTAGAGATGGCATCTTTTTTCAGCCTCTAAACCCCTCTCTATGTTAGCCTAAGTGTTTGGAGGCAGGAGGGTTCAAAAGAGCCTTTGTTTTACTGCAAAAGATGCCAGCTAACCCAAAACACATGTAAACGCATCTAAACGCTAGGCACTGTTAACGCATGAGCATTCATTTATTTCAGTGGACAGAATAAATAATTTCCTGGCCAATGCAATGAATGAATGCCCAGAGACTTGATGCGCCTAAACGTGTTTTCAAAATATGGCATTAGGCGAGTTTATTGATGCTTTTTCCTCCCCTGGAGTGAAGGCATCTAGGGAGTGAAAAAATCATCCGGTGTGAATGAGTCCTATAAAGAGAGAGCTTTCCAAAGGTTATGAGAATGTCTCACAGGCCAAAGACATAATGCACAGGGTTAGTATAGGGTTAGTCAATTGTTATGTCATGCGTGTAAAGGGCCTAATTTGTGTAATATGGAACCAACCATCAGGCCAGAGATATTCGGCCTTGAGTGAATCAATTCAGCTAATGGTTCAGTAAGTAATGTGAAAATGAGAGGGGAAAGGGGACACCCCTGCATCGTACCATTTGTTATGGTAAATGGAGCAGAAAGCTTTTGTAAGGTCCACATTTTTGCACTGGGTTTAGTATAGAATGCAATGATTCACTGATACAAATGTGCCAGTAAGTCCAAATTTGATTAGTACTTTATTAGGTACCCCCAGTGGACAATCAGGGGCTTGTTGTTCAGGTATAAACCTGAGCAGGTCGGGGTGGTTTGCAAATAATTCTTAAGAGTCTGTGTGCTATGAGTTTGGTGGAGATTTTTGTATAAGCCTTTAGCAGTCAGACAGTATGAAAGTTAACTAGGTCCAGGGCTGGTGCTAGACTATTCTGCGCCCTAGGCAAGACCAGCTACTTGCCCCCCCCCCCCCCAATAAATAAAAAAAAAAACTTCAAAATTTCCCTATTTCCCAATACTCGCAGCACACTCCATGTGTGCGCAGCACACTCCAGAGTGACCAGTGCCCCCATCAATGCAGAGTGACCAGTGACCAATTCCCCCAACAATGCAGAGTGACCAGTGCCCCATCAATGCAGAGTGACCAGTGCCCCATGAATGCAGAGCGACCAGTGACCAGTGCCCCCAACAATGCAGAGTGACCAATGTCCCCGTCAATGCAGAGTGACCAGTGACCAGTGCCCCCATCAATGCAGAGTGACCAGTGCCACATCAATGCAAATTGACCAGTGACTAGTGCCCCATCAATGCAGATTGACCAGTGCCCCCATCAATGCAGAGTGACCAGTGACCAGTGCCCCCATCAATGCAGAGTGACCAGTGCCTCATTAATGCAGAGTGACAATGACCAGTGTGCCCCCATCAATGCAGAGTGACCAGTGCCCCATTAATGCAGAGTGACCAATGACCAGTGACCAGTGTGCTCTCATCAATGCAGAGTGACCAGTGCCCCATCAATGCAGAGTGACCAATGACCAGTGTGCCCCCATCAATGCAGAGTGACCAGTGCCCCATCAATGCAGAGTGACCAGTGACCAATGCCCCATCAATGCAGAGTGACCAATGACCAGTGCCCCCATCAATGCAGAGTGACCAGTATGCCCCCATTAATACAGAGTGACCAGTGTGCCCCCCATCAATGCAAAGTGACCAGTGACCAGCGTTCCTGAGCTACGAACCTTTTGGCGTGTACCCGCACGGTCCCCCCTATTTGGATTTTACATGTGCATTACCTGCTACTACATTGTGAGTACCCGATCTTTATGATATTATAATAAAAATTCTTGCTACGGTATCACACTATGTGCCCCCCCTTGTTCATTTATATACATACCAACACTGGAGTACAAACCAGGAAGTACACTGAACACTGTGGAACAGCACTCATTCCCCCACATCCCTTCCGTACCGAGACGTACAGATGTGGAAGCAGTGTCCAGGAACCCTAGGACAAGCCATCTCTACGCTGTGGTATACAGCTTATATATACCCCTGCCTAATACCCCTTTGTGGGATTGGGCACTCTGGTGAGTGCAATCTATTTCTTTAACACCCTGGGCACCCCTCTTTAAACTGAAGACCTATGGGATTGTCATATGAAGACTGAGCACCACCACCTATGAACTTTATTTTAAGATTTATGCAATACAATAAGCATTGATCAGTTTCACTGTGCCCAAGAACTTTTGCACTTTAATTTTATTTATATATTTCTGCACACAATCTACTTTAGACTTCATTTTTTTGTTAATACTTATCCCTCACAATATCACTGCACTTAGCACTCTATAACATTATATACGGCATCATTTTTTGTGTCCCCCATATTCTGATTATTGATTGTTTTATATATATATACATATATATGTATATTTGATACCAGTCACTATTTTTTTTTTTAAAGCCCGTGGTGTGTGAAACACACTCAAAAGACTTACACCCGGTGCATAAAAAAGTGCACACACGCAAAACGTGAGACACACAAAAAGTGCACAAGGCATACACATGGCCCTCCTCCGAAGAGGAAGGGCCCTGACCCTGATCCCCCGGGGCGCGAAGCTCCTGACGGGGACTGAGGTACTCACTTAGGTCCGCCCAGCCGAAGCCAGGCAGACCACGTTCTCCAGGGGGACTGCCGAAACAGCCCACCCCAAGTACTAGGTGGGGCTCCCCCGAAGGGAGACCCCGTGAGAGAGGGTGAACTAAGCCAGAAGGCCATATCCACCCCCTCCCAAGACTTTCAGGGCAGGCCCGAGGACCTACGCCGTACTAATCGTGCAAAGTGACAGTACAACCAAAAAGGGACAAACGTGAACACACGACAAAGAAAAACAGAGTGGGGAAAGGGGAAGTGGAGAAGTGCTGGGTAGTGCCAAAGTGCGAGACCTTGACAGGCCCCCCGGCCAGGAATAAAAAATTCCTCTGGTGCTGGCCAAAAGGCCCGCCCCAAGAGGCAGGTGCAGAAAAAGTGTGATGGTGCAGTGACCAAGGTGCTGAAAAACTCAGGAGAGCTGCCCCTCACCAGTGAGAATTAAGGCACCCCTGGGCTGCCACCCCAGGGGCACGTACACCACGGGCTTTTTCGGTCTCGGCCCATGGTCAGACCCAGTGTAGCCCTTCCCACCAGGAGGTTAGGAACATAGACAGCTTAGAGAGAGCCTACCTTCAACTGGGATAAAAATGGCCCCCCTTGCAAGCCAAATTCACCCAGGAGGAAAGGCCCTCCCACTACCATCCGCATTCCTCACCAATTACATCCAGGAGCAGTACTAACCGGTTGACCACGCCAGCTTTCTTGCTCCCTTCAAACTGATAGGGGCGGACCCATTCAAATCAGAAGGCGGCGGACCCATTCGGCATTCTCTGACAGTGCCTACTTTCCGGTCCTCCAGTTACGCCCAGAGCGCCCCGGTTCATTTCAGCCCCTGCCGATACTAAACATCAAGGTCCATACCAACTGATAAGAACAGATACTACACTTGATCTTAGCCAAAATAGTCACTATGATTTAGGCTGCACCTTATATCACTGGATCACTTTTGCATATATGTTTACATATGGTTGCACTTTAAGTCACTGGATCACCTTATGGAGAGATTTATCTATTAGATTACATCCTTAAGCACTTTACGTCTGTTTATGTATTTATATCATATTTATATGTGATTTTGGTTGTGAATTAGCATCTTTTCTATTTTTTGTATACATATTCCACTTCATTTTTGAGTACATACAGTGAACCAGTTTATTTCATACACCACTCCTTGACCATATTTAGAGCCCAATTATCCTACCATCCATTACCTATTTAGGCAGCGCCATATTCCCTACCCCCCCCTTTTTTTTATAGGTAGTGAGGAGTGAAATCAACAATTTACGCCCTTAGAAAGCCTGAAGGCGGTGATTGGTTTTCGGGGTCCTGTATGCGGCTAGACTGCCAAAAAGTCTCACACATGGGGTATCCCCATACTCAGGAGAAGCAGAAAAATGTATTTTGGGGTGTCATTTCACATATACCCATGGCATATATGAGCAATATATCATTTAGTGACAACTTTGTGTAAAAAAACAAATAAACAAAAAATAATATAATTTTCCCGAAACTTGGAAACGTGGAAAAATATAAAATATTCCATGGACACACCACGTCTCTCTGCAAATAGCTTGGAGTGTCTACTTTGCAAAATGGGGTCATTTTGGGGGGTTGTGCTATCTTGAAATTTCTGAAAAAACAAAAGGGATTAAAAGAGGTGCATGGAAGCTAGCCAGCCCCCAGTCTGATGTGCTTCCATTGTGGAGACACTCAAATTAGAAAGTGTTAGGACTGAAGGTAAAACAGGGTGCCGTGTAATTTGCAAATGCATGTCAAGTAAACCCCTGTTCTTTATTTATATCATGAGACAGATCTACGTGGTTGGTGGCAGACTGGAGGGTGAGTTCATCAGACTGGGGGCTGGCTGGCTTCCATGCACCTCTTTTAATCCTTTTCAACTTTCGTTTTTTCTGATACAGGGATGGAGACACTGGGCATTACCTGCTGGAGTCTCACTTAAAGTCCCACATAGCCTACATTGTTTATCTTGAAATTTCAGGGCCTCTGAAACTGTGACAGGTAGTGAAGAAGTAAAATAAGCAATTTACGCCATTAGAAAACCTGAAGGTGGTGATTGGTTTTCGGGGTCCCGTACACAGCTAGGCTCCCAAAAAGTCTCACACATGTGGTATCCCTGTACTCAGGAGAAGAAGCAGAATGTATTTTGGGGTGTCATTTCACATATACCCATGGCATGCGTGAGCAATATATCATTGA
Organism: Pelophylax lessonae; assembly: GCF_965119305.1. Classification (NCBI taxonomy): domain Eukaryota; kingdom Metazoa; phylum Chordata; class Amphibia; order Anura; family Ranidae; genus Pelophylax; species Pelophylax lessonae. Next base: position 394,180,411 of record NC_138769.1, on the reverse strand, counting down.
GTGACAACTTTGTGTAAAACAAAAACAAAAAAAAAACCAAATTGTCACTTTCCCGAAACTTAGGGCAAAATATAAAATACTCCATGGACTCAATATGCCTCTCAGCAAATAGCTTTGGGTGTCTACTTTCCAAAAAGTGGTCATTTGAGGGTTGTTTTAACTGTCCTTGCATTTTATGCTCAATCTTACCCACACATCACCCACTCTTCTAACCACTTGAAAACCAAGCCTTTTCTGTGACTTTTTGTTTACATGAAACATTTTCCCACTGCTTGTAAAAGCAGTCTAGCGGCTAATTATCTGCTAGGATCACTTTTACATGTAAGCCGACCGCTGGCTGTAAAAAATGATACCAAGATGATGCCTAAATTTGCAGGCATCATCCTGGTATAACCACTCAAAGTCCAGCAATGTACCAGTACATTGCTGGTCCTTGTTTGGCATATATTGTAGGTTTTTTTTTTTTTTATGCAGCCTGTGGGCTGAACGAAAAAAAGAGAACCTAACAGAAATCTCTGCTAGAAAATGTGTAGTACACCCATCATTAGCCTCCCAAAACATCCAAACCCACTTTCTAATGATGGGTATACATGACAAATTCCATGTATACCTATTGTTTTTTTAACTGCTGTGGTGAAATCACCTCCTTCAGCGCTGCCATCAGAGATTTCCATATATGTTGAGCGCAAATTCTGTTTGTGTCAGATATCCAGTTACCATGTTTGTAATAAAATTAGAAAACAGTAGAAGTAATTAATAATACTTTTTTGATGAGGGACCAGAAAAATTATTTAAACAAATATAATGATTTATTAACACACAATAAGAAACAACCCATAACAAAGAAATCAACACTATGAGTGTGCGTGGCATACTCATTCTGTGGGGGAAATATACCAAGGCCTAAGAGGTATTCTAGGCACCTGACCCACTAGATAATCAGCCACTTATTATCAGATGAGGAGTTCATGCATATGAGGCGCTACCCCCGGAGGAGCCGCTTGATATTTGTGCCCGGGTCTCCCACTGATTTATCCGCAACCAGTCACAGGGTATTTTTTCCACACAGCCAGGTGCATACACTCCTCTGATCATTGTCTTCAATGACCAGTCTAGGGTGTGTTTTTCTGTGTTTTATTTGGAGAAATTGGATAGGAAAAGGGATTTAGTAGGATACTCCAAATGAACTATTTACAATCGAGGACAGCTTTCTCAGTAGAACTATGCAGCAGGCTGTACAGAATAGAACAAAGTCCCTTGGTAGTATGAAGAATTTACTGGACTTTTGCTTTTTCAAAACACCAGCCAGTGTCCCCTTTAGCTTACACCCAGTATGCTGACTTCTAGCACCCAGAGGGGGGATATAGCAACACCAGTCCCTTTAGGGGGTCTGTACTCACAATGCCCTGGCCACAGGTCATCTTCCTCCATGATACCAGACAGGATCTGTGGACATCCTTCCTTAGTCAGCTTTCAGGAGAACCATGGGTTTCAGCTTTAGTGTTCCAGGCCCTCAGATCGCCCACCTGAGGCCGCATGGCAGCCTGCGCTGAAGAGGGGAGGCAGGCTCCCTCCCCACCTGGACCTCTCTCTGTAGAGGAAGACCCAGCGCCCATGTGCTCATCAAATATAAATACAATCACCCAGCATGCATTGGGGCACATCCCCTTCTAATTGGCCAGGGCTGTAGGGATATTCATGCTTTCATCTGCATGGTTTCCACTCACTGTCTAGCACCTCCCATAGCTGCTAGACCAGTGTGAAACTTCAAGACTGCATGAGCAGCACCAGAGCAAACTGAGCAGACTGTTAATCAATCACACACTCTGTTAAGCAGACGGCACACATATTTACCTACTGCCTCTCTGTTAGGCAGAGAAACCAATATATATGACTATGATAGCAATCACTCTAGCACCTACCTAGGAGGGTGCTACACATATATCAACCCATCATCAGGTTTTTGAGACTTCAGACTTCAGTCACTAGAAAGGGTGGTGGTAGCCTAAACATTTCTGGTGGAGGGTGTGGGAGATCATACAGAAAACCCCAAGTGTAAAGGCAGTTAAAGCTATTATTTGGAGTCATAATAGGCATACATTTTTTTTTTTGATAGGTAGCCTAGTTAGATATTCCCATTTATAGGGAATTTTCCAAACACAAAGAATCATAAATTCCTGGAATTCCTTCTGTTGTGTGGGCAGTAGATTCAGAGATATCAGGAAACATAGAAATGCAGTTGTATAGTTCTAAAAGTGTGCTATTTTTCCTGGAAGTGAACATGAGTCTTTCTTTTATATGGAAGAAATGCACAAGTACATCTCTGGTATGTTTTGACAATTCTATGCGCTCTGTCATTGATGAATCTGTAATAAAGACTCAATGGTAGAATAGCTTTGCAGTTGCTGAAGATACAGAATCAGATCTGCTTCAGCAGTTTTCTCTGGGTATGTCTCTGCATTTTATATCATTCCTTCTCAAACTATCTTCTAAGTCAGTGACCTTCTCTACTTTCTATTTACGTCCCCGCAGTTCCTGATTTTGTGCATGATAAGCACCAACTAGCTCACTGTATGCTTTGACAAAATTACCCATTTTTATTTCAATGTGGTCAGTGCAATCTACAACCTGGTCTATTTGCCCATGGGTATGAGAAACAGTAGCCGGAAAATCTGTTGAATTTTTTTGTGTAGGAACAACAACATTTTTTTGATTGTGAACAGGGTGGGACGTTCAGTCTGCTCTGGAATTCTTGTAGATAATAAAATAGATTGCTTCAATGGCCTGCCATAGACGGTTTGAATCTTAGTCAGTTCAGCAGAAGCTAGATTTGAGCCATGTATGGGCAGGCTGGATGTACTAAGTTGATCGATCAATCAACTTGGGTACAACAAGCCTGCCGGATTTTACATACGATTATCGCTAGAAGCTAGTATAGCTGTCAGCAATATTCACTGCCTTCTCCTGAGTAATGAGAATACTCCCAGAATCGAAGACCCGCTCCACCCAGAGGTGGCGGGTACCAAGGAACAAGGAGAGGACAACCACAGGGAGGATACATGAGACCTCAATACCAAGACCAATACTGGAACGAAGGAAACGCACACGAGGGAAGAGAGGAGGGAGAAAGAAAACGAAGACGCAAATTTTAGGACAAGGCATTTTTAATCTGACTGACACTGTTTTTACCCCAGATGAATTGTATGTTTTAGATCTCGGTCTTAAATACGCTCCGAACAAAGAAGTCGACCCCTTTGAAGTTTTTATTGATCTACATAAATTTTTCAGAAAACTCAATATTAAAAAACATTTTAGCCTTAAAGGATCCACACGTTTTACTACTGACTCTTTTTTTATTCATTCGGATCTTAAGAATCATTCTATTTTTAACCCCCAAGTTTCAGGGGGAGAATGCATTGGAGCTTTTAAGAAAATGGTGGAAGAAGACACGCAAAATTGGTACCCACCCGAAAAAACGTAATTACATCCAACATACCATTAAAGAATTGGAGAAAAAGAAAAATATCGTCATCCGCCCTACAGATAAAGGCGGCGGATTGGTCATCCTCAACAAATCAGATTATGAACAAGAGATGGCCAACCTATTACAAGTACCAGACACTTACAAGAAACTCAAAGGGAATCCTACCAAATTATACAAGAAAAAACTTAGAGAATTTATAAAAAAGGGAAAGGATATAGGCATTTTAGACAAGAAGGAGGCTCAGTACTTAATGCCTGAATCCAGTAAAACGCCGGTGATATATTACCTACCCAAAATTCACAAAAATTCAGAGAAACCTCCCGGCCGACCAATAGTGAGTGGTGTGGACTCACTATTCTCGAGATTAGGTGAATACTTGGACAATTATCTCCAACCTATAGTTAAGATGGGGAAATCATACCTTAAAGACAGCACTGACCTTATTAATACTCTCAAAACGATACACATCCCTGTTCAATGCATTCTAGCTACTATTGACGGAAACTCGCTTTACACCAGCATTAGCCAATCTGATGGCCTCAAAGCAGTCAATAAAGCATTACAGGAAAGAACTAAATTGAAACAAACGCAGATATAATATATCATGGAAGGTTTGAAATTAGCAATGGCTAACAATTTTTTCTGGTATCATCAAGACTACTATCTACAAACCAAAGGAGTAGCTATGGGTGCTAGGTATGCACCCAGTGTCGCCAACCTACTTATGGACATGTTAGAAGAAAGCTCTATTTATACTCAAGACATACCACAACTTATCTTCTACAGGCGATACATAGATGATATTATTATTATCTGGGAAGGCACTGAAGACACCTTACAACAATTATTTTCAAGACTTAACAACAACCCATACGGGATTAAATTTACAGGCAACTTGAGTCAAGAACATATCAATTATTTGGACCTGCACATTTTTAAAGACCACCACAGCCTTAAAAGTAAAACTTTTTTTAAAACCACAGACCGAAACGGCTATATACCCACTACCAGTTGCCATCACCCCTCCTGGAAAGAGAACATTCCGAAGGGGCAGTTCATTAGAATCAGAAGAAATTGTGATAATCTAGATGATTTTTTGACACAATCAGAAGTGCTACTTAATAGGTTTATTGAAAAAGGATATAAGAAGGAAACATTATTAAATACCAGACAAGCAGTATTACATATGAATAGAGAAGAATTACTACAAAAGAAGGATCGCTCTAACACCAAATGAGAAGACACGACCTTTGTAACTGGTTTCCACAGTAATTTTAAACAGACTGAACATATCATTAAAAAATATTAGCCGATACTAAAATCAGACAAAACTCTGTCCAAACTACTACCCACAAAACCTAAATTCATATACAGGAAAGCACCTTCACTTCGCAAACCAACTGGTTCATAATGTGGTAGACCCTCCAAAACCAGTTAAGATGTTCAAGGACCTAAAAGGATTTATTAGATGTAATAGATGCCTTCCATGCAGAACCAACAGATTCCAACCCAAAAAAACTTTGAAATTTAAGTCTAGATGGAACGGAGAAGAATTATTACCTGCCAGACCACCCATGTTACTTACCTTATTGAATGCACTTGCCGGCTTCAATATGTCGGTAGGACCACCAGGCCTTTGTATATCCGGATACGAGAACATATTAAGAACATAAAGAAAGGTTTTCCCAAACACAGTCTGTCCAGACATTTTGCAGAAGTTCATAATAAAGATTCTACTGGACTCACCTTCTGTGGTATTGACTCTATATCAGGACATTGGAGAGGAGAAAACAAAAAGATTAAGATTTCAAGGAACGAGACCTCCTGGATATACAGACTCAATACACCTAGAGGCTTGAACCTGGACATTGATCTTAACTGCTTTATTTCCAATTTTTAACATTTTTTACATTCCCTATCTCACACACTTTTTAACATAATTACACCTTTTTTTAATATATTTATTATATATACATTATTTTTATAGAATATACTTTTTAATATCTATATTCTTATATTTTTATGTGTGATAAACTACTTTATATCACCATATATCACGTATTTTTACATATGCCTTGTCCAATATATATTTTTTATTTTTATCTTCCTCCTATCCAATAATATACTCTTCCCATGCCATTCTCATTATTCACCACTAGATGTCCTCCTCACCATTACCTCCTTTTTAAACATAATTCTTTTACACACATATTTCTCTTTTCTTTTCATAATTATTCTTTTTATTATATAAATTATTTGTTTTTAAATCAATATTTCATAGGTATGATATTATGTCTATATACATTGACATTCCTCCTGGATACTACACGTGCATTCCTCCTGGGCACAGAAATAATTTAAAATTTTGGCCTTTCTCCCTATCTAAACACATATATTTTGGCCGCCAGATGAAAAAATTTGTAATACATCAGCTTTTCTCCCATCTTTCAATTGTTACACATACTTGATGCAAATCGAGTGATCGTCCATCTTGCCGTAGTCCGCGGGCTACCGTCCCGCATGTAGACCTAATACGACACTTGTTTAGATAATCTGTTGCCGGGCAACCACGTGTATTTAAGGGAGTATAATGGAAGTGACCCGACGCTGCTGAGGACGTACTATTACGAAATGTGTACGGCGTGTCGCATCACTTCCGGTTCCTGTACTGAGTCGTGGACCGCATTGCGTTCCACACGCTTGTTTCCACCGCTGGTTTTTTACTGCACTTATGTGAGTACCCTTAATCTTGTTTCTTTGTGCAAATAAACCCCAATTTGGCAATATTACACTATGTAAACAAGCAAAAAATTGGGGGAGCAAACCCTGAACATGTATATCTAAAGCCGGTGCAGCTATGAACCAAGAGACATGTATATTAAAAAAGAATAGCGCACACATGCAAAAGAAAAGGCTATCAAATATGGAGACAATCCATAAATAAAAATGGGGATTTGGTCCCACCATATGGCCATATCGTGCTCAAGCCCACCACTACGTCAAAGTACCCAATTATCAATGGGTCCTACACTATCCATAAAAAAGGATGAATCCAGCCTCTCTAACCCTTGGAGACAACACTCCTTGCTGGGAAAGATGTGCAACTGCACTACAAGCGACTCCTCCTATATCTACTTGATAGTGGACACTGATAGAGTACAGGTCTGTGTGGGGGGTGGGGTGCTCAACCCCAGAAGTCTGGTCAGACCGAATACATAATAAACAAGCAAAAAATTGGGGGAGCAAACCCTGAACATGTATATCTAAAGCCGGTGCAGCTATGAACCAAGAGACATGTATATTAAAAAAGAATAGCGCACACATGCAAAAGAAAAGGCTATCAAATATGGAGACAATCTATGAATAAAAATGGGGATTTAGTCCCACCATATGGCCATATCGTGCTCAAGCCCACCACTGCGTCAAAGTACCCCATTATCAGTGGGTCCTACACTATCCATAAAAAAGGATGAATCCAGCCTCTCTAACCCTTGGAGACAACACTTCTTGCTGGGAGAGATGTGCAACTACAAGCGACTCCTCCTATATCTACTTGATAGTGGACACTGATAGAGTACAGGTGTGTGTGGGGGGTGGGGTGCTCAACCTCAGAAGTCTGGTCTGGTTTTGCTTGAATATTACACTATGTGCCATTCCTTTATACTTTGAACACCTGTTCCACCGTTACCCCGCGGATATCTGGAGCACCTAGCCCATACCACCAGGATACTACCAGACCTCAGCTCCCCCCAGGAATCCTCCCATCCGGGAATCCCCATAGATGTCCAACCCAGGACCTGTAGAGGAGAATAGGATCCATCCACCAGATTACTACTCATACCCACTCTATACCCCTGTGTGGGGTGGTTATTTCTGGTGAGTGTGCTATTTACCAGAGGGGTCACGGAGCACCTCACTGCCCACCACGGGGTCACCTATTGTGTTCAATCCACACGAAGATTGTCACCTACTTACCAATTTATCACCTTTTGGACATTTCCAGTCACTTTATCACCAGTTTATTCTGTATATCCAACACTGGACTCTTTTTCCCGTTTTATACACTATCACCATTTATTTATTTGTTTATTTACGTCACTAGTTTACGTTGGTATACACCCACACCAACCTTGTATTTTCACGCAATTGGCACTTTGAGTCCATGGTATTCTGCTTATTGTACTATATGCACTTGCCACTTTGAGCTTATGACAGTTTGTATTATTATTATTTATATTTTACATCACCTGTGGTCACTTATGCACTTTTTATCACCATTACATTTTTTAGATTGAAGTTGATGGTCATATATATATTAATTAATTTATGCACCTGGCACTTTTGATTTTTTACATTTTTATACAGTTCATATTCCCACATTTTACAGTTTTCACCTCTCTCTTTTATCTTGTCATTTTATTACCAGTTTTACCTATTTATTGCCACACTTTATTTGGCATACAGGCTTTTATATACGCTTCTCATTACTAGACAGCGCCATTCCCCCCCACCCCCCTTTTATACGTTTTATAGTCTTCTGACTATAATTTAGGGAGACTGCAGTCTAGCATTTGCATATTTATTTACATCCATATATTCCATAAGAGCGGAGTTCATTACCTACATCACTAGATATTATATAATCTTTTTACAAAACAGATTGCATAATTTTACAATGACTAACCAAGGTTTATTTTTGGGATTACAGAATGTCATAATGCTGACTTCTGAGCTGACAGGGGGAGAGGAGAAAAGAAGACAAGGGACAAAAAAACTTTTTTAAAAATATTTTATTGTTTTATTTCAGGTTTTTTTTACCTGGAGAGAGGGGTAAATGACACAGCACAAAGACTGTGCTGTCTATCATGCTTTAAAGGATCAGGATATACATATATTTTTTTAGGGTTACAACCACTTTAAGATCGTCCTTGTACATACCGTTAATAAATAAGACATCCCCTGAAAATAAGCCCTAGAGTGTTTTTTGTAGCCAAAATTAATATAAGACCCGGTCCTATTTTCGGGGAAACACGGTACATACATACTTTAACTTCTTTATAGTTTTTTATTATATTATAATTTATGATTTTTTGTTTCAAACTTTATCATACCCGAGATGTTATGAAGAAGAACGCACAGTAAAAAAAAAAAATCATATGTAAATAGTTGGTTTGGGCTGCTCGTTCTTAAGAATTACATGCAAAATAATGGTACTGCTTTCAGCACCTAAAATCCAAAAGAATCATACCGCCAGGGAGGTTAAGTCCCAAATTTTAAGTGCGTGACGTGTTATTATATGTGCCCTTAAATTAAATTTTCTATATTGTGATGGTATCCATATAAGTTTCCCTAATTGTGAATTGCTCAAAGTGCATTCTATTTTTACCCAGCTCTTTTCACTTTTTGTCCTACCCCATTCCATAACCCGTGACATTATTGTCGCCTGATAATATTTTTTAAAGTCAGGTACCGCTAATCCTCCTTGTATCTTTCCTTTAGTTAGTACTGCATATTGTATCCCCGGTTTTTTTTTCCATATAAATCCAGATATTAGAGATTTTAAGGTCTTAAAATATGACTGGGGTATTGGTATTGGCAGCATTTGATAATTATAGGCAATCTTTGGTAGTATTGACATCTTTATTATGTTTATTCTACCTATCCATGACAGGGCCCATGATGCTAGCTTATTGATTTCTGATCTTATTTAGTTTAATAAAGGGATACAATTTATAAAGTTTCTCAGGGGATGGAGTTAGTTTAATTCCTAGATATTTCAGTTCTGTTTTTCTCCACACAATGGGAAATTCTCGTTTTAGAGTATTTTCCTCCTGCAAACTCATATTAATATTTAATATCTCAGATTTTGCTGGGTTGATTTCTAAGTTAGATAATTCCCCATATTTTTTTAAAATTTTCATCACATTTGGTAATGTTAACCTTGGGCTGGAGACGTAGAGCAGAATGTCATCCGCATAAGCGGCGACCTTATGCTCCACCTCCCCTACTTCCACCCCCTTCACATCAGGACTCCCCCTTATTGTTGCCAACAGGGGTTCTAAGGAGAGGACAAACAACATCGGCGAGAGAGGGCATCCCTGCCTAGTTCCATTAAACATTTCAAATGGCTCTGAAAGGGTCCCATTTATTTTTACTTTTGCGGAGGGGCGACCATATAATGTACTAATCCAAGCAAACATCCTCAACCCTATTCCCAATTCTTCCAGAGTTTTATTCATGAATTCCCAGTTGACCCTGTCAAATGCTTTTTCAGCATCTATTGACAGTATCAACCCTGGGAAGCCATTTCTGGCCATCTGCTACATTATGAGGATTGTTCTTATGCTATTGTCCCTTCCCTGTCTCCCGGGGATAAACCCCACTTGATTGTTGTGTACCCATTCCGTCATCAAGACTTTCATCCTTGTTGCCAGTATTTTTGAAAGTAGTTTTATGTCTGCATTTAGGAGGGAAATAGGTCTATAGCTCAAACAAATTGAAGGGTCTTTCTCTTTAATCTAGGTATTAACTGTTCTTTAAACCTCTTATAATAGTTAATTGTGAATCCGCCTGGCCCTGGGCTCTTTCCTGAGGCACTTTTTTAAACCTGAGGAAGTTTTTAGCACTCTTCCTATTTCTTCCTCCGTAATTGGAATTTCTAGCAGTTTTAACTTCTCTTCCTGGACTCTGGGCAACTTCGCATACTTTAGATACTCCTTAATCATTTCGGCTCTATTCAACCCATTTTTCTGTCCTTCCTCTCTTTTTACATTATATAATCTCCCATAATACTTTTGGAACTCTTTCGCGATCTCCCTCGTTGAATACTTTATCTCTCCCCTTTTATCTCTTATCCTTTCTATGAAATTAATTGATTTATTTTTTTCAAGATCCTTGCCAGCTTTTTTCCGATCTTGTTACTCCATAGATATCTATATTTGGCTATTCTATCGAACGCTTGTCTAGTTTCCTGAGCCAGAAATTCTTTAAGTTCGTCCCTTTTAATTACCAATAGGCGATGGATCTCAACCTCTTGTGATTTTTTATGTTTTTGTTCTAGTTCATAAATCTCTTTTATTAATCTCTCTTTATTTCTTCTTCTATCCTTTCTCCTCTGTACCCCTTTAGATATTAGAATTCCCCGGATATACGCTTTGTGTGTCTCCCATAGAATGTCTTTTGGGGTCTTCTCTGTCTCATTTATTTGAAAAAATAATTCCAGTTCCTTTTCCATTTTTTTCTCCCCACACTCTATCTCTTATTAGGTCTTCGTTGATTCTCCATGTGTTCATTTTAACTTGTCCACCAGGTATTGTTAGCCTCATAGTGACTGGTGCATGGTCTGAACAGGTTTTGACCTCCACTCTCGCCTCTATCACTGACTCAATAAGTCTATGTTCGATCATTATATAGTCGATCCTTGAAATTGTCCCGTGTACAGGGGAATAGAATGTGTAGTCCCGTTCTTTTGAGTGCAGCACTCTCCAGGTGTCTAATAGTTGACATTGATAAAATTTCCTCTTTATCATCTTTAAATGAGACACTCTGTTTCCCTGTACACAAGAAGTACTGTCCAATTCTGGGTCTAGAACAAAGTTAAAGTCCCCTGCTAGTATCACACAGCCTTTTTTAAAACCCATTAATTTTCCCAGTACATTTCCTAAGTAACCTATTGATGTGACTTCTCCGCTAGTCCCCCTATTGTTTATCCTGGCCCTAGAACCCTTGGCGATCAAGCTTCGTCTCAACCCAAATATCCAGGGTATTCCCTGCGGACCCAGGGAGCATAAGTGTGCCCTTTTCGCGGACGATATTCTGTTGTACCTGTCTGCCCCATTGGTTTCGATTCCTAATTTGCTTCAGGACTTGGAGCTGTTCGCTGCGGTGTCAGGTCTGCGGGTGAACCGGTCCAAGTCCCAGGCCCTGAACCTCACTTTGGATGACGCCACTGTGTCGACGCTTCGGAGCGCTTTTCCTTTCCGATGGCAGGAGAAATCTCTACCGTATCTAGGCATCTATTTGACATCCTCGATCACTACGCTTTATGCAGCTAACTACCCTCCCCTATACAAAACCCTGGGGGCAGATCTCAACAGATGGGCGACCAACCCCCCGTCGTGGTTCGGCAGGTTGCACTCGGTTAAAATGAATATCTTGCCACGTTTACTCTATTTATTCCGTACTTTGACAATATCTATCAATATGCCGGACCTCAAAGCATTCCAGAACAAGGTTGTACAGTTTATATGGGGAGATAAGAGGCCTAGGGTAAATAGACGCACTCTGTATACGCCTAAATTGAGGGGGGGTTTGGGTGTCCCTGATTTTCTCAAATATTACTACGCTGCACAGCTCACTCATTTAATAAAATTTCACTCCAGAGAACCCCGCCCGATTTGAATGCAGCTGGAGGCCAGTCATGTATCTGCTCATTTCATTGAACATCTAATGTGGCTACTGCCAAAGAACCGCCCCGCAATCCTTTGTCCCACCCTGTCCCTGTCTCTGGGAATATGGGACCGACTGGCGAAACGACATAGTTTCAGATCTCCTCATGCCCCACTAGCGCCCTTATTGGGTAACCCGCGATTTCCCCCGGGCCTCTGTCCCCTAGCTTTCGCTTGGTGGACCAATAAGGGTCTACTTCGTCTAGCCGACTTATGCGATAGTAGGGGTATTCTCTCCAGATCTGTATTGAGGGACAAATACTCTCTTCCAGAGGAGGAGCTGTACCGCTACGCTCAAATCTCCCATTATGTTTCCTCCCTAAAGAGTGTCGGCGATATAGCTACCTCGACTCCAATGGAGTACCTTTGTACCAATATTGATAGACAGAAGGGATTTATCTCTTCAATATATACAGTGTTACAGGAGGATGATGTTAAACTACCATATATGGTTCGATGGGAGGCAGACCTGGGGGAGGAGATGGACAGGGCCGAATGGAATCAGCTGGCGATACTGAACTCAAAGTCACTAATTAATACCTCTTTGATAGAGGCCAATTATAAGGTACTTCTGAGGTGGTACATGGTCCCTGTCAGGCTGGCAGCGGCGATCAGAGAGGCCTCCCCTTTGTGCTTCCGGGGCTGCGGACAGCCTGGCACGGTCATGCATATATGGTGGACCTGCCCCAAGGTCCGCAGATTCTGGATCCGAGTATACAACTTTATATATTCACTCACTGGCGTTAACCTGTCTAAATCCCCTACCCAGGCGTTGCTGGGTAAGCCAATAACTATGGCTCCTAAACACACGAAACGTCTGGTTGCTCTCATTTTTACGGCAGCCAAGATTGCCATAGCTCGCTCATGGCGATCCCCGATGATATTATTAGAACTGCTAAAGACAAAATTGACATGGATAATGGTAAACGAGCGAATGGTGGCGATCCTTCAGGACAAATTGCCTCTATTCGAGAAAACCTGGGACCCCTGGATGCGATATCTAGCGGGGACTCAGTAGTAAGTGTGGTTCTCCTGGGGAGCTCCCCTGGGAGCGCCTCCCCATGGCTATTGGGTTTACATGTGGCGGACCTGGACACCACCCTCCCCTTGCCCCCGTACCCTACTCCTTCTCTACCCCCTACCCCTTCTTTTCCTTCCCAGTTCTTTATATTCCCTCTCTCTGTTTTTCCTTTTTCTTTTCTGACTTTCTGTTGACTCTTATTTTTAGAGACGCGGCCCCCATGGGACCCTGTTAGATTTGTCACTGCCGCATAGAGCGACCTTACTAAGCACATTAGATCTCTTATCTGGTATATTACTGCGGCTACAGAGCTCCCCTGAGGCCGGGGGTTGGTGGTGGGCTGGGATCTGGACGACCGCCCCCCTCCATTCGGCGCAGTATGTTCCCCTGTGGGGCGCTGGGAGGGGGCGGATCCGGGCCTAGCCCGGACCGACCAGCCGGGGACGTGGCAAATAAGGTATCACTTGGAAATATTGTATGCTATTATGTATCCCTTCGGGGACTGTGTCACTCGTTGTACTTTAAGTTGTACCCATGTACTTTATAACAGACGTTCTCTGAACTGTTTTATTGTGTACCCTTTTCCTTAGCATTTAAAACAATAAAAACCTATTGAAATTTAAAAAAAGGAATCTCCCTTCAGGGTCTGACATCCTCTCTTCGAAGGAGAAACCAGCCTCCCTGGCCAGTCCAATAGCTACTCCCTTTGATTTCTTCGTTGTAGAATCAGCATAGTACCATGTGGGGTGGTCCTTAGAATACAGCCTAATATTGGATGAATGCAGAGGAGTTGCTAGGTGGAAAAAAGACCCGGGGCTTCAGCCCGAAAGATACATTTGATACCCCCTCCCACATTTTAAAGTTAGTCCCGCCCAAGCTCCTCCTACATTTAAAGTAAGTACCGCCCAAGCTCCACCCAATGCCCCCCCCCCTCACCCCTGCCTAATGCCCCACCATAAATTAACCCATTATGACACCAAATCTTGGAATTGTTATTATTTGTCAAGTATATATCCCCTGCGCTCAAAAGGTGCATGTAGGCCGGAGAGGCATAGGCTGTATCATAAGCATCAAAAGGTCTTGCTGCCCTCTCGGGATGATGGGTATCCACATAAACTGAAAGCAATAAAACAAGAGAAGGGGCGCACCGACCTAGTGCAATAACATAAGATAGTTATTAAAAAAATAATAAAACAACATATATTCTACTCACAAGAGTACGCTATATACAAGCGATAAAGAGAGAGTCCCTTCAGCCGTCCAGAGACCACAGGACAGTAATACTTAGTTGTGACAGGCAAGCTTGAAGGTGTTCATATAGCTAACGCATTTCGAGGGAGAACCCTCTTCCTCAGAGCCGTGATTGACAATGACCAGTTAGGTCTATTTATACTGCCAGGCATCATGGACAATGACCTCCCACAGGTGGGCCCTGCCCCACCAATATTACCCACATACACTTGTGAACAGCAGATGCAAAAAATACATACAATGCATAAAATATACAATACATTTTCAAGTTAAAATGAATATACACATGATAATAGATTACTAATGTAGCAGGTTTTCCAGGCATTGAGCCTGAGGTGGGTCTGCCATTGTTACCGGTTACCTCTCCAGCCCATGTGAGCTGTGCCTCCAGGTGTGAGAACAAGAGTCAATGACAATTCCGGCATCTTTGTTTGGTTGTTTTATTGTATTTTAGGGGGTGGGAGAAAGGAATGAGTGGGATACTCCTCTGACTCAACTAGGTACACTTTTAGCACTCTTAGCAAAAATACTTGTTAACGCTGTCTTGACGCCAGCCGACGCTAGCCAACGCTTTCTGATGCTTTGAATGTACTGTAACACTGCAAGCTGTGCAGGAACCTAGACTTTAATTCAGAAGATCCAGGACTGTAGAATACTTGACTTTTAACACTGCCTTGCTCAAAAGTCACTGAACAGCTCCCTCCAGCCCTGCACTGGCTTGAGGTAGCTCTTGTGAATTCCTGTGCTGCTGCAACTCTCAACTGATGCACTACACACTGTACATTAACTCTTCAGGGCCCAAACTACAGGTGCCCCCTTTACACTTCAGGGTCCTCAACCTAGGTACCTCCTCTAATACTTCAGGGTCCTCTGACCAGGCACCCCCTTTACAGCTAGCTGACACTTGGATCCCAGAACCTTCTCCGGAGTGGTCCCCTCTAACACTAGGCAGACCCCCAGGGGCAATCCACAGTACTCACGACCTGTGTAGGCTTTCCTGGGACTGAACCCCTCTCTCGCTCCGCTAGTTCTCGGCACACCGGATCCCCTTCAGCCCAACTCAGCACTCTCTGGACTCTCAGGCAATACCCCAAGACATCTGCTTCCTCAGACAGGAGGAGGGACGGTCGTTCTCTCCCTCCTGGGACTCTGCTCCCGCCAAAGACCCTGTGTCACGCACTCCCCTCAAACCTATACCCACTCCCAGAATACTTTGGCCTTCTGGGGTAGTTACAAGTCTGAATGTGTCCATGATTGGGTTTCCTCCACTGCCCTATGAGAAGCCTCTCACAGAGCCAGTGGGGAGACTCCCCTCTCAGCAGACACACCTGGAAGCCATGACACCCTGACCAAAAGAAATCATGGCCCTGCTGTTAGTCAGACAAGGCCCACTATGCATTTACCTAGCACCTACCTGTAGGGTGCTACACTAATAATAAATAAATTAGACATCCTTATCAAATGGCTGCAAAAACTTGAAATCGCCATATAAAAATTAATTCAATTTCATAACTCTCATAAACGACCACTAGAAATATCAGGCATTGTTCCCACATAATTCGATTTAGAAACATGGAAAGAATTTTCAGTCATAAAAACAAGCATGCATATTCTTAGGCTCCTTTCACACGGTCCGCCTCCGTAGGCGGATCCGTGCTGCTCAGCAGGGGATCAATACACTGATCCCCGCTGAGCAGGCAGGTGACAGCTCTTTCTCCGCTCTGTGTGCGGAGAGGGAGGTGTCAGAGCCCCATGCATCTCTATGGGGGAATCGGATGAGAACGGACTGCCTGTCCGCTCTCATCCCATCCGATCCCCTGGATGGAGGGAAAATAGGGTTTCCATCTGTCCCAATTTCACGGACAGGATCAGATGCGGATGGCAGCGGGTGTCAGCGGAGATGTCTGCATAGGGATGCATGGAGGATCCGATCAGATCCGCCTAAAAAACTGACAGGGGGATGGGATCAGATCGTCTGTGTGAAAGGACCCTTAATCAAATAAAATGTAGAATATAAAATATATTATATATACTATATATCTCACTCAGACAGGGCCTTCCACTGACCAGTAGAGGGAGGGGGAGGGGAAGCCATACCACTGAGACACAGCTGAGCCAGGCGAATCCACGTTTGATACATCATCCTACTCTGCCTTCGGGTGGGGAGGGGGGGGGGCCCACCAAGATTACACCCCAAGACTCCACTTCCAACCAGGTTGTATTTCCACATGTATGCACTGATGCTTTGCGCGATCTCTCTCCATCCAGACCGCGCTGTTGCTGTGTTGGAATGCACGCCATGGCAAGCAGGAAGCGCCGATATGCGTGCGTTCCATCACCGAGTGCATCACTTCCGGCAGCCAGTAACCTCACTTCCTCTCAAGCTGCCGGTGTAACGTTAAAAAACCCTACCCCGTGAAAATTCCCTCCCCTTGTCATTTCCTGTGAAGGTACGTCATTCAACAGCTGAGCAGCTTCCCAGTGCGCATGCTCACAGCTGCGGTGGGTAGGGAATTTTCATGGGGTAGTGTTTTTTAACCTTACACCACGTCATTTATCAGTGCATGGCCAGCCGCTAAATTATATCATCTTGGAGACTTCCCTCATCAGCAGGTGCGGCACCCAAATGAGTGACGGTTATGTTCTAAAACACTGTAGCCATGATTTGTATTTTCAAAGACCCGTTGGCAATTTAATTTTCCTGGAGCAGTTTTAGAACGTAACCGTCACTAATTTAGGACGCCGCACCTGCTGATGAGGGAAGTCTACAAGATGATATAATTTAGCGGCTGGCCATGCACAGTCGGACGCGCTGCAACAGCTGATAAATGACGCGGTGTAAGGTTAAAAAACACTACCCCATGAAAATTCCCTACCCGCCGCAGCTGTGAGCATGCCCAATGGCAAGCGGCTCAGCTGATGTATGACGTACCCTCACCGGAAGTGAGGAGGGTAGGGAATTTTCACGGGTAGGGTTTTTTCACGGAACCCCGGAGACCGCACTGATCATCACACCCACCAGCCAGAATGGAGAGGGAAGAACGAAGACACAGCACACACACTCGATATGAATCCAAAAAGCACCAGACACAGTGCATATACTTGCTCTATCTCAAAGATAATAATATATATGTGTTTACTCGGAGATGGCTCATATTAAACAAGAGGCTATATCTAAGCATTTGCAGACCAAAGGCATATAAATCTATTTAAATGAATCATGACAATTGTTGTCAGTACTCCTGGACTAAATGGTCCAGTGTTTTGCCTGCAGAGTACTATACCCATCACCTAGGACCAGACTGCCTATATACTCAGTATGAAATAAGTAAACGAATGAATGAAAAAATATATTATTAATTCAGCTATTATTAATTGCAACTGTCAAGTTCAAGCATTGATATCGGGTGTGGGAGGGACCGATATGCGGGGCTCCGTCCCTTTGTTCTGTGCATTGAGAAACAGAAGCTGGCCGGGGAGGAAGGGGGCAGGGGGCGGGACCAATTGTAACTGCTGTATGTGCCTCCACAGCGGTGTATAATTCAGGTTTATTATACACTGCTGTGTGTGCACATACAGCAGTTACAATTGGTCCCACCCCCTGCCATCTTCCTACCCAGCCAGCTTCTGTTTCCCAATGCACGGAACAAGGGGGCGGAGCCCTGCATACCGGCCCCACCCACACCCGACATCAATGCTTAAACTTGAAAGCTGCAATCACTCTCCTTGAGGCTGCCCCAGATCGCCCACAAATCACTGGCTGTGTTTTATAAATGTTACAATGCTGATATGTAGCCCGAGTTCCCGGCCAAACCCAGACCTTGGCACTCGGGGCTAAACATTTTTAATGAGCAACAGGAGATCCGGGGCTTTTGGGGGGCCCACTCGGGGCTATAGCCCCAGTCAGCCCCCCTCCCGACGCCACTGCCGCAGAGCATTATGTTATGTGAGAGGAATTCAGAGTGTAAGACAGTGTCCAAGAGTGCAGAGAACAGGGTATGGCAATTGGTAGTACACAGAGTTGTATAAAGTACTCGAAACCCATACTTGAGTAAAAGTACAAGTGCTCAATCAAAAAGTGACTTGAGTAGAAGTGGAAGTGCTCAATCAAAAAGTGACTTGAGTAGAAGTACTAAAGTATTCAACATTTTTTGTACTTAAGTATTGCAAGTAGTTTTTTTTTTTTTAAATTTTGCTACTCAAGTACTGAAAGTAAAAGTACAAGTACTGTGTTATGTAGTTATTAAAGAAAGAAGTCAAAAGTTTGAACATCATATTGTTTTTTATTATTTCAAATGCAGATTTTATTTATACATACAGTAGCATTTATTTTCGTATGCACTGATAATACACACGTTTTGAACTTCATGAAACCTGCCATCTACTGTTCTGGCAGTGGTAATTTTTATAATTGTAACAAGTAACTATGCAGCACAAAAAAAAAATATCGGAGTAGTATTGAAATCATTGAAAAAATGTAGTGAAGTAAAAGTGGAAGTAGGAGAAAAAAATTCTACTCTAGGAAAGTACAGATACCGCCTTTCGGTACTTAAGTACAGTAGTGAAGTAGTTCCACTTAGTTACTATACATCTCTGGTAGTACATGCAGGAGAGAAGTGTAGAAGGGTGTTGAAGCAGACTATGTGTAGAGAAGTAGTGCAGAGGGTATGATGATTGGCAGTGAGTGCAGGAGAATAGGGAGGATGGTATGAAAAATGACGGTGAGTGCAAGAGAAAAAAGTGAATGGCATGATGGCGAGGAGTTTGTGCAGTAGAGGAATGTGGAGGGTATGATGGTGGCAGTTGTGTACAGGAGAGGGGTATTAAAGGTAAGGCAGTATGTGCAGGGAACAAGTGCAGAGGGTATGTTGTTGTGTCCTGGAAAGGAGTGCAGAAGGTATGAGGTTCTGAAGGTGGACAGTATTTGCAGTGGAGAAGAGCTCAGAGGTTATGAACAATTAGATTGTACTGTGTAGCCTGCTCTAGGTTTTACTCAGCAAGGAGGTCTGTCATTTGGGGGGCTGGGGGTGAGCAGGCTGGGAATGATATATATAAACAAAAAACTATCAGCGCAAAAACCGTGTGGGAAATTCACATAAAGTGCAATAAATATTGAAAAGTCAATGTGCATAAAAAATGACCGGCAGCATACACTAATCGTGTCCACACCTCACAATCAAAGAAATATAAATGAAAAACGTGATGCGCCAGATGTGCACAAAATAATGTTACAAAGTGACAATAAAAGGGTCCATGTATACAGTTCAAATAATGCCGTGCTCAAAAAGCAATTCAAATAGTGCTGTGCTCAAGTGTCCATATAGCACTAAAGGAGCCTTGATCCAGTGAAAGATGATAACAAACACCAGTGTGTCAAATCCCTCCACCAGCAAAATTGGCCTCTCATCTCAGCATAAGACCCAAACGGGCCAGCATTAACCTGTATGAAGATAATGGACTCCAGGGAGTGACTCTCCAGCCTTTCACCTCCGGAGGTCGCCGGGACATGCAGTAAAAAATATAAGGCAAAAATCTAGTGCTCTCTGCTTAAATATTGGTAGGCTTTATTAAAGATAGGAAAATAACTCACATTTGTCAGGCACTAAGCCGTGCCTGCTTGTATGGCATTCAGTGTGTAGCTCTACCCGGAAGATGGTCAGCGTCAGGCACGCAGGCTGCGCCCCCTATACGCGTTACATCAGAGCGTACAGCTACATTGACTTCTTCGGTAGGGGTCCCCTACCGAAGAAGTCAACGTAGCTGTACGCTCTGACGTAACTCGTATAGGGGGCGGAGCCTGCGTGCCTGATACCGACCATCTTCCAGGTAGAGCTATACACTGAATGCCATGCAAGCAGGCACGAGATATGGTATTATGGTATTACAATTCACAAATGTGTAAGTGTATATGTTTATTTAGCACACATTCACCAGTATGTCAGTTTGTAGAAACTGCCTGTCATATGCCATAGTTCTCTGACTGATTGCCTTTGAGCTATGAAGATGACTTTAAGAATGACTTTTCGGGTGCAGTTACCAGGACACAAGTACACCATTTTCTTTGACTTCACATATGCTAAGCTCAAACATTGAAAATAAGAGTCTACTGTAATACAAATCCAAAGTAATTTACAAGTGCACCTCTGCTGGGGGCTATTCATAGGGGGGAAATCTGTTGTGAGATGACATTACAATAGGTGGTGAAACAGGAAAACAAGGGCTAAAGAGGGTTTCACTAGAAAGGCTTGTTTTACTACTTATAGTTTCTATTTTCTGTCTCTGCTGTTGTAAAGGACAATAAAAGTAGAAAAGAATATCCTAAACTAGTATACTTAACTGCAGATACATTCAGGCTGATTTGGATTTAAAACTGCAAAAATGTATTTCCTGTTCATATAATAACACTTCTATAGGAAGTCTAATTTCCATGTTTCATTAGGGGCATATCAATGATACAAATGTCTTGTGCATGAAAGCTCAGTACTTTTAGGAGCTACTTTTGGCGACATGCTTCACGTGATGCAAGTTGCCTCAATTGCAGCACGAGAATTGAGGCAGAGCCACACACACGATTTTTGGAGCCATTCAATGAATGACATCTCAAATGTGTGTTCTGTGATTTTTCATTTACACCTCCGCGCTTTGAAATCAATTGAAAAAGCAGAGGAG
The DNA here is from genome assembly GCF_965119305.1 of Pelophylax lessonae. NCBI lineage: Eukaryota > Metazoa > Chordata > Amphibia > Anura > Ranidae > Pelophylax > Pelophylax lessonae. The sequence goes on along the minus strand of NC_138769.1, from coordinate 394,159,539 downwards.
TAAATGCAGCCTAAAGCCAGCCATAGACGGTTTAAAATTCAGCCAGTTCTGCAGGAACTGACCAAATTTCTATGGGCAGGCTGGTTGTACTGAAGTCATTCAATCGATCAACTTCAGTACAATAAGCCTGTTGGTTTTTTGCCCAATTACTGCTATAGCCACCAGCAGTGATCATTGTATTCTGTTGGTGGGGAAGGCTCCCTTGCTCCCCACCAGTAGAACACATTAGAGCTGCTGGAGGGATTGCCCTATCAACATTGCTTACAGTCATTGTGATGTGTCCCTTTTGTTGCTGGCTCCCACTTTAGCTGTAATGTTCCATCCTCAAGGTCCCCCTACCCTCACTGATGTAATCTTTCAGTGTAGTGAGGGTTAATGGAGTCTAGGAACTTGTCATACACACTTATCAAGAGTGCCAACTATGTCTGCACCATCTCCTTTATTCATTGAAGCTGTACTATAGCTTCTATGATTAAGTGCCGGGTCACACTATAGCGATGTCAAACATTGCATGTGATTCACACTGCACTGCTCTTAAAATCATATGCAATGTCTGTGCAATGCAAATTCAGCCATACAAGTTGAATGGCTGAATTTGCATCGCATTCAGACCAAAGTTGTGCAGGATCTTTTTTTGTCCCCACCAGAATCAGAGTGCATGGGTGTTCACCCATATGCGATCCAATTCCTGTCCGAATTGACAGTTCGCACTGCGATATGGGAACTAATCTGGGAGTGTCATTAACTTTGTATTAACACTCCCAGCAGTTCGCATATGGCAGTGTAAACTGCCTGTGAGTCGGGTGCGATGCGGGAACTTGCGATGGATACGCAGGGTTCCCGCATCGCACCAGTGTGAACCAGCACTAAAAAAAGATCCATGAATGGAGAAGGCAGATCTTTCATTCAGCTGCCCATCTTCCATTCATATCTATAAAGTGTAGCCCCTTGCACTATTTTTATTTTTTTTAAACTAAACTTCATCTTTAACTAAAAAAAAATATTCATTTTTAACAATGCATCCGTCTAGATTTTTTTCCATAGAGAGGTCACTGGTCATTCATATGCATAGCTTGACAATCAGGTTACAGAATGTTCTCCTTCCAATGAGTAAGTGAAACACGCAGAGATAAATTCTCCAACACTTCACCTCCCCAGGCTAAACCTGTCCAAATATTCAGTGTGACAGTGCACAATGGACCTTTCACTTCATTCTTTAGTGTAATAGAAAAGTAAGAGCACATCTATCAGTGAGAATCTCCAAAAATGACGACAAGACATACAGAGGAAGCCAAGGAGACCTCTCCTCTATCAAACAAACCTCATGGAATTAACAGATTGTTTCGCCAACTGGTACCTTATGGATTCTGTAATGAAGCAAAGGAGCAACTTATGTTGGCCATACCTGTGGTAAGACATGACTTTAATTAATGCATTGTTACTGCTTGTGCTATTTAGATGGTCAAGGGTGCCATGTTTTGTAAGTGTAATCATTAAAACTGAACTTCAGGAATTATTTATATAGGATATTTACATTGGTTCAGCTTGGCATAATATAGAGATGCATTACTCATACCTGATGGTCCAGGGAAGCTGGAAATCATTGTAGTGTGTGTATGTGTAAGCTGAAAGACATCCCCCCTTAACTGCAACTGGAACCTGTTTACTCTCTCTATGTATCTGTGCTTTTTGGTATGTGGCCTTTTCAATCTGTTGCCCTGTGTTGCCCCATGATGTTTTTGTTGTTCTGAAGTGTCTTACCATGTTTTATGAGCAAACCTTATCTTTATACCATTCTTGCCTCTTACTGTTCTGACTTTAGAAGTGAAAGGTCCACTCTTATTGTTAGGCCTTCTTATATCCACTCATGATTAATTAACAAATTTCCACCCCCACCCTTATACCAGTATAAATTTAGTGCCCCCCTAAGGGGTCAGTACGTTGCTGGAGGTGCATGTAGCAGAGCATCTTTCTTTAAGGCTTCTTTCTCTAAGTGATTCCTTCTACAAGTGATATGCACTTCAAGCTCTGCTCTTCAGCGATTGCACGAAGCGAGCATACACTGCAAACTACACCAACAAGCACCAAACAGGCTGCAGGTGACCCTGTCTGTCTATTCAGCTCTTTTTCCACTCTGTAAGATGCACTCTCTACCACTCCTGCTGACAGTTGTGTCCTCTCTTCTCAAACTCATTCGCCTTCACCCCCTCTTCTCCACCCCTTCTTCTGTACTCTAACTATTACTGCTCCTATCAACTCTTGCTAAATTTACATCCACATACTGAGAAAACCTCCAGGACTCTGTGGCATGTCCCTTCATATAAATCACACTCCCACATTACCTCTCTCACCCTCCTCCTTCTCCTTGCCTCTGGTGATATATCCCCAAAACCTGGGCCTCTATTTGGCTTTTCACCACGCTCCCACCACGCTACACCCTCTGCCAGCAGCCGCAACCCACAGAACCTGGTCTCCATTCCTCTTCTCCCCAATACCAGCCTCTTCTTCTCCTGTGCCCTCTGGAACGCTAACTCTGTCTGTAACAAGCTCACCTCCCTCCATGACCTCTTCATCACAAACTTCTGGACGGAAGGGAGGTGGAATGGGAATCCTTCTAGCCCCATGCAGCACCTATCAGATACTTCACCCATCTCCCCTCCCTGACATTCTCCTCTTTTAGTTCAATCTGATTTTATTGAGAAAAAGGAGTTTTACAGAATATGGGTGAAGGCTAAGGAGCAAACAGAAAAAAATCACAGCCATGTCACATAGTGAATTTCAAGTAAGTGCCTATTAACATTCTCCTCTTTTGAGGCACATTGTATTTGTCTATTTTCTCCTGATTCTTTAAGTATTGCTGTCATCTACCGGCCTCCTGAACCGCTATCAACCTTCCTTGATGACTTCTCTGCCTGGCTACCCTACTTTCTCTCTTCTGAAATCCCCACAATCATTCTTGCTGACTTCAACATTCCTGTTAATGTTAATACTACTACTGCTTCTAAACTTCTCAGTCTAACCTCATCTCTTGACCTGAAGCAATGGATACAGTCTCCTACACACTCTATTGGCAACACCCTTGACCTTGTCTTCTCCTATCTATGCACTCTGTGCAACCTCTCCAACAAACCTCTCCCACTCTCTGATCACCACCTTATTAGATTCCCTCCCTACCTGTCTTCCACCTCCTCTCCCTCCAACTGCCTTACAGTTACCCATAGAGACCTTCGCCACATCAACCCTTCTCTTCTCTACTCTTCTACTAACCATCTATATGGCAAAATCTCACCCCTGTCATGCCCCAACCTAGCCACTTCCATCTATAACAGCTCACTGTCATCCTCCCTAGACAAGCTCGCTCCCCTCACCACATGCAGATTTGCCCCTGACCGCTACAACCCTGGCAAGCATACGACACCAGAAGTCACAAAAAAAGGAGCCGCTGTCTTGAGCACCTGTGGCGTAAAATCTGCCCTCCTAAAATACTATTTCCGCCTCCTCACTGCCAAGCAAACCTATTTTATCACGCTCACTCAAACATTCTCATCTAGTCCCCATCATCTCTTCTCTACCTTTAACTCTCTACTCTGTCCTCCACCAACTCCACCCTCTAACTCACCCACTGCCCAGAAGATCGCCAATCACTTCAAAAATAAGAGCGATACAATTTGTGATGAGATCTCCAATGTGCAGAAACTTCCCCCACTTAACAACCCATGTCCACAGGTACAATCATTACTTCCCTTATTCAACCCTGCTAGTATTAATGAGGTTGCTGGACTTTTATTTGAAACCCATCTAACCACCTGCCCCCTGGATCCTGATTTCTTGCACATGCTACGCTACCCTCTGACTCTATTCTATGCTCTCTAACTCACATCTTCAACCTCTCCCTCTCTTTTGGCATCTTCCTCAACTTTCTAAAAGACGCACTAGTCACTCCCATCTTTAAAAAGCCCTCACTGGACCCCACCAATCTTCACAATCTATGCCCCATCTCCTTACTCCCCTTCTCCTCCAAACTCCTTGAACGATTGGTTTACAACAGACTGAGCGACCATCTGACTAACAACAAACTTCTTGATCCCATTTAGTCCGGATTTAACCCTCAACATTCCACTGAAACTGCCCTCCTTTAACTCACAAATGATCTACTAACAGCAAACACCAATGGACACTATTCTGTACTACTCCTCCTAGACCTCTCTGCTGCCCTCCTCAAAAAACTCCACTCCCTTGGTTTCCGCAACTGTACTCTTCATTGGTTCTCATCCTACCTATCCCAACACGCCTTCAGTGCTACTTACAACTCTACTACCTCCTCTCCTCTTCCTTTCTCTGTCGGGGTCCCCCAAGGTTCTGTTCTTGGACTGCTCCTTGTCTCAATCTACACCTCCTCCCTGGGTCAGCTGATTGCCTCCCATGGCTTTCAATATCATCTCTACGCTGATGACACCCAAATCTATCTCTCCACCTCTCAGCTCACTCCATCAGTCTCCTCACGCATCATCAACTTACTAACAGACATATCAGCCTGGATGTCACATCACTTCCTCAAACTCAACCTATCCAAAACCAAGGTCATGATATTTCTTCCCCTACGCTCCTCTTCCCCTGATTTCTCTGTCAAAATCGACGGCTCAACGATCAACCCGTCCCCCCATGTCAAGGTCCTAGGTGTAGTCCTGGACTCTGAACAGCCACACATCCAGTCACTGTCCAAAGCTTTGAAGCAGGGTAGATGGAGCATAGGTGGATGAGACATAATATCCAAAGTGACTGTCTGAGTGTAGAAAATCTGGCAGGAATGGCAGGTGGATAGCAGCAGCAGCAGCACTAGTAAGCGCAACAAGAAGGCAGCTCACAGGAGGTAAAGGAGTCTCTAGGTAACATGAAAACAAAAACAGGAGCGCCACTCTAAGTGCAGTATTAGAAGGACTGAAAGCCACAGTCCTTCTAACACTGTACTTAGAGTGGCGCTCCTGTTTTTTGTTTTCACTGTCCTAAGCTTGTTGCCTCAACCTCCGCAACATCTTGAAGATACACCCTTTCCTAACCAACAACACCACAAAGCTTCCAATCCACTCCCTGGTCATCTCTTGTCTCGGTTACTACAACTCCCTTCTCATTGGTTTAGCTTTAAATAGGCTATCCCACCTTCAGTCCATCATGAACGCTGCTCCCTGGCTCATCCACCTTACAAACCGCTCTGTGTCTGCTACCCCTTTTTGCCAATCCCAAATTAAATTCAAGTTACTAACCATAACTTGGCACCCAGCTACATCACTAACCTGGTCTCAAAATACCAACCAACTCGTTCTCTTCATTCCTCCCAGGACCTTCTACTCTCTAGCTCCCTTGTCACCTCTTCCCATGCTCGCCTCCAGGATTTCCCCTGAGCCTTTCCCATCCTCTGGAATGCTCCAAGCTGTCTGACTATCTACTACTTTGTCCACTTTCAGACGATCCCTGAAAACACATCTCTTTAGAGAAACATATCTGGCAACCACCTAACAACTGTTGTTTTATTCTCTCCATCAGCCCATCCCCCACAGTTATTACCTCTTTTATCTCTTGACCCTTTTTCTTAGTTTGTAAGCTCTAACCAGCAGGGCCCTCTAGTTCCTACTGTATTAAAGTGTATTGTATTTGTGCTGTCTACATTCAAGCTGTAAAGTGCTGCGTAAACTGTCGGCACTATATAAATCCAATATAATAATAATAATAATTGTAGTATTCAGCACTACTACAGCGATAGCTGTGATCTTCTTTGTCCTGCTCAGGTTCTATGAAAGCGACAACTGTGTTGTTACTATTGAATGGCAAATGTACACAGGTTGGATTCATCAAGGGTTTGTTGAATTTTATTGAAAACACAATGAAACGGTCATTTAGAGGAACAATTTTATTGAAATCTAAAGGAGGCAAATCTCATTGTTAAATTTTAGTGTTAATAAATAAACTACTTTTCTATCAAAAAAGGCATGAAAAGCTGGGCACTGTACCAATGCAACAATATTTTTTTAATTCTCCCAAAACATTTCTGAGCCCCCCCTCACCCCCCCCCCCCAATACACGCACAGACTAATATATATGCACGTGCCACCTATGCGCAAAAACATTGATTGCGATAAACATATTACATTTTGCCACACACGCTACAGTGAAAGCATTAATTCTAGACATATTATTTACAGTTAACTCTAAACTTATGAACTGTAGGGGGTTTAAAGCGTTGCCTAAGGAAAATAAAATGTTCTGAAGATTGTCTCCATTTCACGGGCACACACAATTTTAAGCCTTGACATATTGGGTATTTATTCACTCAGCGCAACCTCATCTTTTATATTTTACCACAAAATTGGGTAGTATATAGCGTTTATGTGGCTTTTTTTCATCTTACTGTATTTTGTACTGAAAGACACACAAACTTTCACTTTTTTTTTTTGTACACTTGTTTACACTCTATCCAAAGCTAAAAAAATACTTTTGCCCTTAGTTATATTTTAACTATACAAACAGAATAACAGTCACTACAACATTTATCTTTAGGTGAGGAAAGATAATATATATATATATATATATATATATACACAGTATCTCACAAAAGTGAGTACACCCCTCACTTTTTTGTAAATATTTTATTATATCTTTTCATGTGACAACATTGAAGAAATTACACTTTGCTACAATGTAAAGTAGTGAGTGTGCAGCTTGGCCCAATTTGCCATGTTCCCTCCCCCGTGTGATGTGACTCGTTAGTGTTACAAGGTCTCAGGTGTTAACGGGGAGCAGGTGTGTTAAATTTGGTGTTATCGCTCTCACTCTCTCATACTGGTCACTGAAAGCTCAACATGGCACCTCATGGTAAAGAACTCTCTGAGGATCAGGAAAAAAAAGAATTGCTGCTCTACATAAAGATAGCCTAGGCTCTCCAGTGCTGTCATATGAAAAGATATAATAAAATATTTACAAAAGTATATATATATAAAGTATATATATATATACGGTATATATATATATATATATATATATATACACACACAGTATCTCACAAAAGTAAGTACATCCCTCTCATTTTTTTAAATATTTTATTCTATCTTTTCATGTGACAACAGTAAAGAAATTACACTTTGCTGTAAAGTGGTGAGAGTACAGCTTGTATAACAGTGTAAATTTGCTGTCCCCTCAAAATAACTCAACACACAGCCTTTAATGTCTAAACCGCTGGCAACAAAAGTCAGTACACCCCTAAGTTGCAATGTCCAAATTGGGCCCAATTAGCCATTTTCCCTCCCTGGTGTCATGTGACTCATTAGTGTTACAAGGTCTCAGGTGTGAATAGGGAGCAGGTGTGTTAAATTTGGTGTTATCGCTCTCACTCTCTCATACTGGTCATTGGAAGTTCAACATGGCATCTCATGGCAAAGAACTATCTGAAAAAAAATAATTGTTACTCTACATAAAGATGGCCCAGGCTTGAAGAAGATTGCCAACACCCTGAAACTGAGCTGCAGCACGGGGGCCAAGACCATAGAGTGGTTTAGCAGGACAGGTTCCACTCAGAACAGGCCTCGCCATGGTCCACCAAAGAAGTTGAGTGCATGTGCTCAGCGTCATATACAGAGGTTGTCTTTGGGAAAATAGACATTTGAGTGCTGCCAGCATTGCTGCAGAGGTTGAAAGGGCGGGGTCAGCCTGTCAATACTCAGACCTTACACTGCACACTGCATCAATTTGGTCTGCATGGCTGTCATCCTAGAAGGAAGCCTCTTTTTAAGATGTTGCACAAGAAAGTCCGCAAACAGTTTGCTGAAGACAAGCAGACTAAGGACATGGAGTACTGGAACCATGTCCTGTGGTCTGATGAGACCAAGATAAACGTATTTGGTACAGGTGGTGTCAAGCGTGTGTGGCGGCAACCGTGAGGGAATTATGAATGCCAACATGAACTGTGACATACTGAAGCAGAGCATGATCCCCTCCCTTTGGAGACTGGGCCACAGGGCAGTATTCCAACATGATAATGACCCCAAACACACCTTTAAGATGACCACTGCCTTGCTATAGAAGCTGAGAGTAAAGGTGATGGACTTGCCAAGCATGTCTCCAGACCTAAACCCTTTTGAGCATCTATGGAGCATCTTCAAATGGAAGGTGGAGGAGCGCAAGGTCTCTAACATTCACCAGCTCCATGATGTCATCATGGAGGAGTGGAAGAGGACTTCAGTGGCAACCTGTGAAGCTCTGGTGAACTCCATGCCCAAGAGGGTTAAGGCAGTGCTGGAAAATAAAGGTGGCCACACAAAGTATTGACACTTTGAGCCCAATTTGGACATTGTCACTTAGGAGTGTACTGACTTTTGTTGCTAGCGGTTTAGACATTAATGGCTGTGTGTTGAGGTATTTTGGAGGGAAAGCAAATTTACAGTGTTATACAAGCTGTACGTGCACTACTTTACATTGTAGCAAAGTGTAATTTCTTTAGTGTTGTCACATGAAAAGATATAATAAAATGTTTACAAAAATGTGAGGTGTGTACTCACTTTTGTGAGATACTGTATATGTTTTGTTTACATGATAAATTGTGATGGATAGAACACCCCCGGGTTCTGTTCTACACAAGAACTTCAGAACAGGGAAAAAGTTCTGACCAGAACCTTATTAAAGTCTATAGGCAGGGCCGGTTTTAGACAAAGTGTGGCCCTGGGCAAACCTAAAAGTGGGGCCCCAAATTTTTTATATTCTAGCAAAAATATAGGCGCCATATATGGTGATATGCTGCGCAGCACCCAATTGCACCAACCGGCAAGGGAAAGGGAAGAGAGGGGCCGTGTCCTTCCACAGGTGCACTAGGAATCTGTGCTTTGGGCTCCTGACAGTGACGGGGCCCCTTTGTAAAATGGAGCCTGCCAGGGGCGAACAGAGAACCCTCAGGGCCCCCGGGCAAAATAAATCAAGGGCCCCCTTCCAGGCCCCACCCATCCAGTTACACCCTTGTCCCGCCTCCAGACACACCCACATCCCGCCTCCAGACACCCTACACAATCTTTACACACAAGGAACAAAAGTGCAATAATTTATAAACAAGTGCAATATAAATAATTCACAAACCAAGACCAGTGCATTACAAAAATCATACATAGACAAAACCAGAGCATTACAATAGTAAATTGCCAGGTCTAGGTGGGGTAGGGTTGCTACCTCACCCCTTTAATCCAGGACACATACGAATTACCAGTGGCGGCTGGTGCTCAACATTTTTGGGGGGCGCAAACAGAAAAATGTAATAGGCATTGCTTTGCGTAAAAAAACGCTGTAAAAAATTGCGTGACTTAACAAACAATCATTAGGTTGGTTCAAGATTGACCAGCGTGTCCCCATTCACTGCACAGTGACCAGCATGTCCCCCATCAATGCACAGTGTCCACAATGCACAGTGACCAGCATGTCCCCCATCAATGCACAGTGACCAGCATGTCCCCCATCAATGCACAGTGACCAGCATGTCCCCATTCAATGCACAGTGTCCAGCATGTCCCCATTCAATGCACAGTGTCCACAATGCACAGTGACCAGCATATCCCCCATCAATGCACAGTGTCCACAATGCACAGTGACCAGCATGTCCTCCATCAATGCACAGTGTCCAGCATGTCCCCATTCAATGCACAGTGACCAGCATGTCCCCATTCAATGCACAGTGTCCAGCATGTACCCCATCAATGCACAGTGTCCAGCATGTCCGCCATCAATGCACAGTGACCAGCATGTCCCCATTCAATGCAGAGTGTCCAGCATGTCCCCATTCAATGCACAGTGTCCAGCATGTCCCCATTCAATGCAGAGTGTCCAGCATGTCCCCATTCAATGCAGAGTGTCCAGCATGTCCCCCATCAATGCACAGTGACCAGCATGTCCCCCATCAATGCACAGTGTCCAGCATGTCCCCATTCAATGCACAGGAAGAGGGGGGGAGGGCGGGACTTTAAATGAGGCGCACGGAGGGATTGGCCGTGCGTCTCCATCCCTAACTTTTCGAAGCTGCTTTAGGAATTAATTTCTTCCTTTTTGCCTATTTAGCTATTTGCCATTATGTATCATGTTTTATTATGTTTATCATGTTTGTATTTCATGCTACACCATTAAACATGATTTTTCAACTGTGCAAGCCTGGTCACTGCCATGTCTCTCATATAAAGTCCCAACCCTGTTTTTCTTTCTTGCATTCAATGCACAGTGACCAGCATGTCCCCATTCAATGCACAGTGTCCAGCATGTCCCCCATCAATGCGCAGTGTCCAGCATGTCCCCCATCAATGCACAGTGTCCAGCATGTCCCCATTCAATGCACAGTGACCAGCATGTCCCCCACCAATGCACAGTGACCAGCATGTCCCCATTCAATGCACAGTGACCTGACCAGCATGTCCCCCATTCAATGCACAGTGACCTGACCAGCATGTCCCCATTCAATGCACCGTGACCTGACCAGCATGTCCTCCATCAATGCACAGTGACCTGACCAGCATGTTCCCATTCAATGCACAGTGACCTGACCAGCATGTCCCCATTCAATGCACAGTGACCTGACCAGCATGTCCCCCATCAATGCACAGTGACCTGACCAGCATGTCCCCCATCAATGCAGTGTCCAGCATGTCCCCATCAATGTGTGACCCCCCCCCGGAGGACTTCACTTACCTCTGGTGCCACCGCCGTCACCGTGCCCGGCGTGCTGCTCGGGACTCGGTCGGACATCTTCTCCCTCCGAGTCCTCGTCTCGACCTGCATGCGTGCCGCCCGTCTCCGTCCCGACTCCCTGGCGACCGTGCTGCTCGGGAGTCGACTTCTTCCTCCTCCATGGAGCTGCGACTCGGTCGGCGCCGCCCGCTGCCTCTTCTCTGACGGCGGACGGTAAGGTGTGGTGAATTTTTTGGGGGGATCACATATTAGGGTGGGGCTGTCAGTGGTGAATTGTGTGGTTCAGGGGGGGCTACACCGCCACTGTATCATACCCCCCCCCCCCGCACACAATTCACCAATGATCTCCTCACCAAATTCACCACTACTGTGTCATTCCCTCCGAATGACACAGCAGTGGTGAATTTGGTGAGATTACATATTGGTGGGTGTGTCAGTGGTGGGGGGGAATGACACAGCGGTGGTAAATTTTGTGGGCAAATCACATATTGGTAGGGGGTTTGTGCCACAGACCCCCTACCAATATGTGATTTCCCCACATAATTCACCACCGCTGTGTCATTCCCCCCCCCCCACCAATATGTGATCATGTCCCCCAAATTCCCCACTGCTGTGTCAAACCCCCCACACCACCACCAATATGTGATGTCCCCCAAGTTCACCACTGCTGTGTCGTCGTCCCCCCACCACACAATTCACCACTGACACCCCCACCAATATGTGATCTCCCCCAAGTTCACCACTATGGTGAATTTAGGGGAGATCACATGTTGGTGGGGGTGTCAGTGGATGTGGTAGTTAGCTGGGCTTGCCTTGAAAAAAACCTGTACTACTGTACTGTATTCCGTTTATTATCTACTCAGTGACTGACCTCACCACTTTTGAGGACACCATAGATCCAAAGGCGGAGCGGGCCACAGGACCTTTCACAACGTCACGTTCACGTGACTCCGCTGAGGTGTGGGCGGGGTTAGGTGCCCTCAGCGTGATGGGGCGGGGTTAGGTGCCCTCAGCGTGACGAAGGAGAGTGACTCGGCCAATGTGTGGGCGGAGCTACCTGTCAATATTCACTGGGGAGGGCTAGGAGTAACTCGGCTAAAGTGTGGGCGGGGCTAGAGCTCTTCAATGTGCACGGCCACGGACCAACGAGAAGGCGGGCCTAAGAGGGACTCTTTGTGGTGTAGGCGGGGCTAGGCATCCTTAATGAGCACAGAGGGCGGGGCTAAGAATGACTCGGCTGATGTGTAGGCGGGGTTACAGGTCGTCTCCCCTCCTCACACTTCAACATAGAACTGGCCGCCGGGCCCCGCCTCCTAGTTCTATAGCGGCGGCCGCAGGACCCCTCCCCTCCTCCCACTTCCATAGCGCTGGTCGCCGAGCGGCGGTTCCCGATAGCCCGATGTTGTCTCTGAGACAACATCGGGTGAATTAGTGCTGTACTGGGCGACGGGTTCCCTTCCCGTCCGAAGTGCCCGACCGCTCAGTCCGCCCCTGAAGCCGCTGCTGACACTGACATGGGGCCCGGGGCCCCTGGACATTCGGGGCCCTGGGCAGTTTCCCAGTTTGCCCCCCCCTAACGCCGGCCCTGTCTATAGGACCAGAACTCAAAAAATCAAACGTCCCCATTTTTAGTCTTATATACAAGTTATTGGCCATAAAAAGGGTATGGGGGCTGGGTACTGCCATGAGGGACATGTACCAATGCAAAAAAAAAAAAAACGTTGTTTCTAAATGAGAAGTGATTTTAATGATGCTTAAAGTGAAACAATAAAGATGAAAAATTCCTTTAAATATAGTGCCTGGGGGGTCCCCTTAGTCTGCCCGGCCAATCTGTACAATGTATAGAACCTGCTGCTGCAGAAAAAATAATATATACTGTATATAGATATGTATGAAGAACAAAAATTACATTTAAATCGATTTTCCCTGCAGGCTTTCTTTTTTTGTAAACAATGGCTTGGGGAGACAGTCTACATGATGAAGCCACATTTTAGTGCACTTGGAACAATATTATAATTTTTTGGGATAAATTCTGGTAATTACAAAGTTTTGCATGAGAGTGAGCAAGCCTTATGTGAAGAAGCCAAATTATAGTACACTCAAGGTTATGGGGGAACATGACTTCCAATTTGTTGTTTATCAGTGTTCTCCCATCTCTGTAGGTTCATGTTACTCTCTTCCTCACCCTCAGAACCAACATCAGAATCAAGTAAACTCTGCGTATCCTCAAGAAGCAAGTGGCGGACACTGTGTTCAAATAATTCAGATGACTCCTCCATGCATGATGGTGGGGCTATGGCAGGAGTAGCTGTGGACAAGGAGGCAGAATAGGTCGCTCTGGCAGCTGGGGTGGTCTGCAAACTAGTTTCAGCTTGGATGATAGAGGATGAGGAGGATGAGGATGGTTTAGGAAGCCAGTCCACCACCTCCTCTGCATCTTGTGGCTGGATAGCATGGGCAACATCACTAAACAGAGACAAATATGCCCTGCCTGAAGACGGACCACGACCACTTTTGTCTGTGGACACAGATGCTGCTGACCTCCTAATAGTGGCATGAGAACATCTGCCTCTCCTTGTTGGCCTCCCAGACATGATGGGGGGGGACTTTTTACACTTCTTCACCCCTATCTACAGCTCACCCCAATCCACAGCCTTAAACCTCTACAACCCCCAATCTTTCACCTCTGCACCTTCCAGTGAGACCCCCATCGCCCTCTTAACCCTATACAAATCCTCATTTTGTACACTCTAATCCCCCCCCCCCCCCCCTCAGCTCTAACCTCTGCAGAACATCCACAACTTTACAGTCTCTACCATTTCTGCACAACCAGCTCCCCTTCCTCTCCCTTTCCCTGTGCAGCTCTCTCACCTGCATTGGCATTAGAGCAGTGCAGTTAACTCCGGTCTATTAGACACATCAAACTTTTTTTTTCCTCAGCCAACTGCAGTCTCCTCCATACAGCTTTGCCTGTCAGATCAGCGTAGCACAGAACCAAGGAGGAGTTTCAGAGAGCTTCACTCGACTCCATGCTACATAGATCAGACAGGCAATAGGGATAGCTGCCTCTGGAATTCCCCAATAAAGTTGACAGTTGCGGCGTCTGGACCTGGTCCCAGGGCACTGATCAATCAGATGTGGGGACATGCCCTGGATGCCGGCGGTAGCATACAGAAGCCATTGGAGGAAATTAATGGTATAGAAAACTTCCTCTATTGGCTTCTGTGCTATGTGACAGTCTGCAAAGGAGAGGGCTGTCTGAAGTGGCGGAACATTCCGCAGAAAAAGAGCCCTGCTTAGCAAATTTGTTTGGGCAAAACCACCCAGAATAAAACATACTATACTAAGCCAATTTTAAGAAAAGGAGGCCTGGCTTTACTAGATATCAAATTATATCTCACTGCTCTTCCTTTACCCCGTGTTATAAACATGACGTGTTATATGTGTTTTATATTCATGATAAATAGTGTTGGGCAGAACACCCAGGGTTCTGTTCTGCCTCAGAACAGGGAAACAGGTCTGACCAGAACCCAGAACACTATTAAAGTCTATAGGACTAGAACTCAAAAAATCAAACATCCCAATTTTCAGGGCATTGGCCATAAAAAGGGCATGGGGGCCCGGGTACTGCAGTGGGAGACATGTATCAATGCAAAAAAAAAAAAACATTGAGCAGTGCTTTTAATAATGCTAAAAGTGAAACAATAAAAATTAGAAATTCCTTTAAAGCGGAGTTCCGGGCACAAAATCTGTATTTTTTTTTTGTGCCCCTCCGCTAGCTACACATAACCTGAAAAGGAATTGGATAGTTATTTTTTTTTTTTTGTATACTCACCTTGTAATTGAAGATCGTAAATACTCACCTCAGGGTACTTCCTCCTCCAGCGCCGAGGCTCACCCCGTCACTTCCTGCTTCGCAATGATTCCTGGGAGCTGAACGTCATCGCTCCCAGGAATCAATGCGACGCCACCGGCCCCGCACGTCACTTCCGGGCGACGCCGCATTCCCCTGCTAAACAGCTTCTGGGCATGCCCAGAAGCTGTTTAGGAATGCGGCGCTGCACCGGAAGTGACGAGAGGGGCCGGTGCGGCGCATTCTGGGAGAAGAAGACGCGGAAGAAGACACCGAAGAGGACCGCGCCGGCTTCAGCTGCCCACAAGAGAGATGGAAACGCTGTGGAAGAAATTTTCAAAGTAAGTATTTCTTCTAAAAGGTAAGTGCGAACCGGGACAGATCAGAGGCTAGCCATTGTGGAATGTGCTAGCCCTGACTGTCCCGGGGGTATGTTCAGTAAAAAATCATTTCTGTGCCCGGAACTCTGCTTTAAATATAGTACCTGGGGGGTCCCCTTAGTCTGCCTGTAAAATGGCCGATCTGTACAATGTATAGAACCTGCTGCAGTAAAACTGATATACTGTATATAAATTAAAAAATAAATGACATTTAAATTGATTTTCCCTGTAAGCTTTCTTTTTTTTTTTTGTAAACAATGGCTTGGGGAGACAGTCTGTATGATGAGACCACATTTTAGTGCAGTCAGAACAAGATTAGACATTTTTTGGATAAATTCTGGAAATTACGAAGTTTTGCAACACAGTGAGCAAGCCTTTTGCGAAGAAGCCAGATTATGACTTCCAATTATGACTTCAAATTTGTTGTTTATCAGCGTTCTCCCCTCTCTAGGCTCATGTTACTCCCTTCCTGAACCTCAGAACCAACATCATGATCAAGTAATCTCTGTGTATCCTCAGGAAGCAAGTGGCTGACACTGTGTTCAAATAATTCAGCTGACTCCTCTGTGCATGATGGAGGGGGTAGCTTTGGACAAAGAGGCAGAATAGGCTGCTCTGACAGCTGTGGTGGACTGCAAACGAGTGTCAGCTTGGGTGCTAGAGGATGAGGATGGTTTAGGAAGCCAATCCACCACCTCCTCTGCATGTTGTGGTTGGATAGCATGGGCAACATCACTAAACAGAGACAAACGTACCCTGCCTGAGGACAGACCACATCCACCTTTGCCTGTAGACACAGATGCAGCTGACCCCCTCATAGTGGCATGTGAATGTCTGCCTCTCCTTCTTGGCCTCCCAGACATGATGGGGGGCTAATTACACAAATGTATAAGATAATAGGAAATGGGTGATTGGATGCACTTTATTTAATGAAATGCGGTGTTTGGTGCACTAAAAACTGTGTACAATTGGGGACTGCCGATGACACAAATTGAAAAAAAAAATATATATATTAATAAAAAAAGGGGAGCACCAGCGTCGCAGACAAACTGCGACTGACAATTCAGGGGAACAACAACAATAATAAAAAAAGATGCAGCGACAAAAAAATAATAAAATGAAATATGCTTGGAAATTGAAAAACGAAAAAAAAAAAATGTATAAAAAAAGGGGGAACTCCAGCATCGCAGTAAGTGCCCGTTCACATGGGGCGAATCTGCCTGCTCAGTGAGGGATCTCTTTGCTGATCTCTGTTGATCCCCACTCCACTATGGACACGCTGTGGAGACAGCTGCTCTCCTCTATGGACTGCATGTCAGTTTCCATCCGACTGTCATTGTATCCACAGGAATGATGGATGGCGAACAGTATACAGCGAACAGTATACAGTATAGCATTTTCCATATACCCGTATAAGTGTGACTTGTGACCAGGTTTAGCACTTGCGGTCGTTTCTTTTACCCTTAGGATACCCGCCACCCCCTCCCAATAAAGATTTAACCCCCTGATCCCCCCCTGATCACATCCAGTTAACCCCTTCCCCCCTGTCACATTGCACACTAATACACATGTAATATACTGTTTTACTGTATTTTGTATTAGTGTGATTGTGACTTGAGTTAGCGCTATCGACTTAGTTTCTGTCCCAAGGAGGTTTAGGGTCCCTGCCACCCCCCAATAAATATTTAACCCCCTGATCCCCCCCTGATCACCCCCAGTTAACCTCTTTATTGCCCTGTCACAGTGTCACTTTGATAGTGTACAGCTTTTTTTCTGATCACTATTATTAGTGACACAGGTGACATTAGCTAGTGTTAGCGTCAGTCTAAAATAGCGCAGATCCCCGGTGCATAGTTAGAAATAACCCCTTGATTACCACACACACACACACACACACACACACACACACACACACACACACACACACACACACACACACACACACACACACACTTCCATTACTAGTATAGTGTTTGAACAGATCAATATCTGATCTGATCCGAACTATACTAGCGTCCCCATAGTTTAGGGTTCCCAAAATGCGGTGTTTGCACGATCAGCACTGATTCCTGCCAGCACCTGTGTTTAACCCTGTGAGTCACACTACTGTACCCAGGGCCGCTGATAAGCCAGTACAGCCAGCCCTCCTGTAGGGGGCCCGAGCTCTGTCACTTCAGAAGAGGGGCCTGGGCACCTGCAGGAGAGGAGAGCCGGCTCTACTGCCTTGTGACTTCAGGCTGTGGAACCCCCTTTCTTTCTGTGTGTGTCAGGGACAGCTGCAGAGTCTCTCTCTGCCTTTGCTATGAAATCGTTACACTGCTGGGTCCTGAAACTCCCCCTCCCCTCCCCCTGTGATCGGCAGTGTTGCAAAGAAGAAAGATCGAGGAGGTAAGAAACTCTCTGCCTGCTCCACCTCCTCCCTGAGTGCTGAGCTCTGCTCTGCCAACCTCCACACCCTTCTCTGTGTGCAGAAACTGTAACCTGCAGTGGTTGTAGGGTCTGAATGGAGTAGTCATTCTGCTGGAAGGGTGTGAGTGGGAATGTAGCTGCAGAAAGTTGAGAGAGGGGGGAAATGTGCCAGGTGCCAGCTGCAGGTAGACACTGGCAACCACTGCAGTGCTGGAGCTAGGGGCCAGTGAATAAACCTCTCCCTCCACCTGACAGACATTTCTATTTGGCACCCCTGAGGACCCATTCACATTGTAGTGGGAATGCATTTTCCTGCATGCATTTTTTGTTAGCTTGTTTTTCACACATAAGGCAGGCTATTTATTTAAATAGATAGCGCTACATTTGACAAATGCACCATAGAAGCTCTAGAACATTTTAAGGAATCCTACCTTAAGTTTGCCACATTCTGCTAACTGTTTACAATTAATGGCGCCACAAGCACTATGCGAGTTTGCAATGCATAATTTCTAAAACGCATGCAAAGCATGCAGTTCCTGTGCACTTTGTTACACGTTTAGGAAATGCACAGTGTGAATTCGGCCTAAAGACTCTTTCACATGGGCAGTTATGCCATTGATTTACCATTATCCCTGGCTGCACACCCAAATCCAAACAATACAGTCAGATAGGGCTGTATACAAACTGTGGCTGCAATGTTTTACTACACAGCTGTGGCATTTTTAATGCAGGCTACAGAGTTTGATGGGCAGCACCACCTATCAAATTCCCCGTTGAGTTCAATGGGGCCGCTCTGCAACTGCAAACCAAACACTTGGCTCACAGTTGCAGCGCGGTGTCGCAATGTAAAATTACCATTCAGCAATTCAAAAAAGTAAAACAAAATTATATAATTTTTGGCATGGCTGCAAAACAGCATTGTGACCATCGCATTTTTAACAAAAATGTAATTTGATATTTTTGGGGGAGGGCCCTGTCAGGTAGGCTGTTCGGGGCCCAGTGATTTCTAACAGCAGCCCTGACTGTACCGGTAAATTTAGTTAACTAAAATGACCAAACGTTGGTACAGTAGTGCAGAGGCTTACAGTATACTGACCATGTCAGATGAGAGCGATGGTGAAGCCTCACTGGCAGAATCAGGGTCAGTATACGAACCTGATGACAGCAGTGGCTCCCTGACTGATAGCTCCGACGACAGATGGGTCCCTGTTACACCCAGGTGTACCCGACCCCATTCTGGAGTTGTTGAGATGCAAGAATCACATGGTGCTCGTATGGAGCAGAGTGTCGGTACTAGTGCCGCTCATCCTTCTGGTGGCTTGGCAAGCGCCAGCGGCCTAGTACACCCTGGACCTAGTACAACCAGCACTGCAGTAACACTTGGTGACGTGGCGAGTACCATAAGTGCAGTTGAAGCTGGTGGGGTGGCTAGCATGAGTAGTGGCCCGCAGCCACCACGTATTCGAAAACAGGCCAGTAGAGCCCATAGTGCCCTCCCTGATGGCATATCCCAATTGGCAACCCACTGATTCTACAGCCCCAGTACTTCCCCCATTCACTGCCCAACCTGGAATCCACGTGGAGACAGCTGGTTTTACGCCCCTGAATTCTTTTGAGCTGTTCTTCACGGAAGATCTTTACGGATCTATTGTGGATCAATCAAATTTATATGCACAACAATTTATCGCCCCTTGCCAGACGATTTGGCTGGAAACCTACAACGGTTCCCGATTTTAAAATCTTTCTGGGCCTTTCCCTCAACATGGGCATAACCAAACAGAGGGAATTGCGGCTATATTGGTCCACTAGCCCACTTCACCATATGCGCATGTACTCTGCCTCCATGTCCAGGGCGAGATACGAGCAAATTCTGCGATTTATGCATTTCAGCAACAATGAAATCTGTCGTCCTCGGGGAGACCCTAAATATGATCGGCTCCACAAAATTCGGCCCCTCATAGACCACTTCAATCAGCGGTTTGCAGCCTTGTTTACGCCCGAACAAGTTGTCTGCGTTGACGAGTCCCTGATTAAGTTTACTGGCTGCCTTGCTATGAAACAGTACCTCCCCAGCAAGCGTGCCAAGTACGGGGTCAAGCTGTACAAGCTCTGGCCACAGGCTATACAGTTAGTTTCCGGGTCTATGAGGGAAAAGATAGCACTGTGGAGCCCCCCAACTGCCCAGACTACATAGGGAGCAGCGGCAAGATAGTTTGGGACTTGGTGTCACCCTTATCCGGAAAGGGGTACCATTTGTACGTGGACAACTTCAAACAAGCGTGCCACTATTTAGTCACCTTCTTGAATTACAAATTGGCGCATGTGGCACCGTGCGACCTAATCAACGGGGGTTCCCCCAACGGCTTGTAGATTCCCGTCTTAGTCGGGGGGAGAGAGCCTGCTTGAAAACGGACAAATTGCTTGCAGTGAAGTGGAGGGATACATGGGATGTTTTCATTCTGTCCTCCCTTCACGCAGACACGACGATCCAAATTCCTACGGCAACTGGTGTTATGGAGAAACCCCTCTGTGTCCACGACTACAACCTTAATATGGGAGGGGTGGACCTTAACGACCAGCTTTTGGCGCCGTATTTAGTTGCCGTAAAGCCAGACGCTGGTACAAAAAAGTGTTTGTTTATTTATTCCAATTGGCTATGCTGAACGCCTTTGTCCTATACAGGGCGTCAGGACGAACTGGATCCTTCCGAGAATTCCAGGAAGCAATCATCTAAGCCTACCTGTACCCAGGAGGTATGCCTGCCCAACTTCCCCTTCCAGATACAGTTAGCCGGCTGCATGAGAGACATTTTCCACATGTCCTCCCGCGTACCCCTATGCAAAGACACCCCCAAAGAAGATGTCGTGTCTGTAGCAGGCGCAGATGTAGGCGTGACACCCGCTATTATTGTCCCAGATGTCCTGACCAACCTGGTCTCTGCATCGGGGAATGTTTCGAGCGCTACCATGCACTAGTAGAGTATTAGTGTAGGGTACAGCATGACATAGTGTAGGGCACACAAACACAGGGTCTTGAAAGATGTTCGATGGCTATCGACATTTTGAGAGACCCAAGCTGGAAAATCGCAGTTCACAGAAAAAAAAGTGTTACAAAAAAAAAATCCAAAACCAGTTGTTGTGTCAGTCTTTTTTTATGTTCTTCTACTCTTCCTACTGTACTTTTACTGTACTTTGTTTGTTTTTCATTCTTTTGTTAACCTGTTTCTCTTGCAGGTACCCGTCGGCTGCCACATTGATTTTATATATTCTGACACAAACAGTGTTTGCGCACAGCATATATGGATACCTCTGATGGCAGCAGCTGTGGTAGGCTGATTTCACCACTGCAGTTAAAATACCTTTAGGTATACGTGGAATATTGTCATGTATACCCACCATTAAAATCAGTGGGTGGCTGTTTGGGCGGTTAATGGTGTGTAATACTACAAAATATTCCTGTGGTGATTTCTGTTAGGTTCTCTTTTTTTTCATTTAGCCCACAGGCTGCATGAAAAAAAAAAAACCTACACTATATGCCAAACATGGACCAGCAATGTACTGGTACATTGCTGGACTTTGAGTGGTTATACCAGGATGATGCCTGCAGATTTAGGCATCACCTTGGTATCATTTTTTACAGCCAGCGGTCGGCTTACATGTAAAAGCAATCCTAGCGGATAATTGGCCGCTAGACTGCTTTTACATGCAGTGGGAGGGGACTCCCCCCCCCCTCCCTCCGCCTTCCGTGGTTTTTCTCGGGCTCTCCTGTCCCACAGGTTAACCCGAGAGTGCAGCCGGTGGTTCAATTATCTAACCATAGAGCTGATTGGAGATGAGAATGGCTCCAATCATCTCTATGGCCTAAGATACCGGAAGCTACGAGCATTTCGTGACTTCTGTTTCGTCAGAAATAAACAGCGCCATTGGGAGATTGGGAAAGTATTTTATCACACAAATTTTGGTCAGAGGAGAGATCTAGAGTCTAAAAGACACCAATTTTTTTAAAAAAGAGTACCTGTCACTACAGATTACTATCATAGGGGATATTTAAATTCACTGTGATAACAATAAAAATGATTTAAAAAAAAAAATGAAAGGAAAGGTGTCAAAATAACATAAAAATGCAAAATAAAAAAAAAAATCAAGCCCCCCGTGCTTGCGCGCAAAGGCGCACGCAAGCGTTGGTCTAGTGTCATAAGTAAACTGCAATTGCAGCATGCATGTGAGGTATCGCCGCGAACGCCAGGTCGAGTGCAGTAATTCTTGCAGTAGACCTCCTCTGTAAGTCTAAAGTGGTAACCTGTAAAGACTTTTAAATGCTTTTAAAAATGTACGTAGTTTGTTGCCGCTGCATAGGTGTGCGCAATTTTTAAAGCATGTCATGTTTGGTATCTATGTACTCGGCATAATATCATCTTTTAAATTTTACCAAACAATTTGGAATTATATAGTGTATTTGTGCAAAAAATAAAAAAAATTATTTTTTTCGCAGAAATTGCGTTTGGAAAATCTGTGCGCAAATACCGTGTGACAAAAGCATTTGCAACATCCACCATTTTGTTCTATAGGGCCTTTGCCTTAAAGAAATATATAATGTTTGGGGGTTCAAAGTAATTTTCTAGAAAAAAAAATATTTTTTCATGTAAACAAAAAGTCACAGAAAAGGCTTGGTTTTCAAGTGGTTAGAAGAGTGGGTGATGTGTGGCTAAGATTGAGCATTAAATGCCGGGACAGTTCAAACAACCCCCAAATGACCCCTTTTTGAAAAGTAGACACCCAAAGCTATTTGCTGAGAGGCATATTGAGGAGTCCATGGAGTATTTTATATTTTGCCCTAAGTTTCGGGAAGATGACAATTTGTTTGTTTTTACAGAAAGTTGTCACTAAATGATATATTGCTCACGCATGCCATGGGTATATGTGAAATGACACCCCAAAATACATTCTGTTGCTTCTCCTGAGTGCAGGGATACCACATGTGTGAGACTTTTTGGGAGCCTAGCTGTGTACGGGACCGCGAAAACCAATCCCCATCGTCAGGTTTTCTAATGGCGTAAATTGCTTATTTTACATCTGCACTACCTGTCACAGTTTCAGAGGCCCTGAAATTTCAAGATAGCACAAAACCCCACCAAATTACCCCATTTTGCAAAGTAGACACTCTAAGCTATTTGCTGAGAGGCATGGTGAGTCCATGGAATATTTTATATTTTGCCACAAATTTTGGGAAAATTATTATTTCTTTTTTTTTTTTGTTGTTTTTTTACACAAAGTTGTCACTAAATGATATATTGCTCACACATTACATGGGTATATGTGAAATGACACCCCAAAATACATTCTGCTGCTTCTCCTAAGTACAGGGATACCACATGTGTGAGACTTTTTGGGAGCCTAGCTGTGTACGGGACCCCGAAAACCAATCCGTACCTTCTGGCTTTCTAAGGGCGTAAATTGTTGATCTCACTCCTTACTACCTATCACACTTTTGAAGGCCATGAAATGCCAAGATGGCAATCAACCCCCCCAAATGACCCCATTTTGCAAAGTAGGCACTCCAATCTATTTGCTGAGAGGCATGGTGAGTATTTTGCAGCTCTCATTTTTTGGGGAAAATGAAGAAAATACAGGAAAATGCATTTTTTTTATCTCTTTTTTCAATTTCCAAAACTTTGTAACAAAAAGTGAGATCTGCAAAACACTCAACATGCCTCTCTACAAAAGGGTAGGGTGTCTACTTTCCGAAAACTGAAAAGGGGTCATTGGGGGGGGGGGGGGGATTGTGCTGTCTTGGCATTTCATGGCCTCCGAAACTGTGATAGGTAGTCAGGAGTGAAATCAACAATTTACACCCTTGGAAAGCCTGAAAGTGGGGATTGGTTTTCGGGGTCCTGTACTTGGCTAGACTGCAAAAAAGTCCCACACATGGGGTTTCCCTGTACTCAGGAGAAGCAGCAGAATGTATTTTTGGGTGTCATTCCACATATACCCATGGCATGTGTGAGCAATATATCATTTAGTGACAACTTTGTGTAAAAAAAAAAATATATATATATTTCCCGGAACTTGTGGCAAAATATAAAATATTCCATGGACTCACCATGCCTCTCAGCAAATAGCTTGGGGTGTCTACTTTCCAAAATGGGGTCATTTGTAGGGGGTTGTGCTATCTTGGAATTTTAGGGCCTCCGAAACTGTGACAGGTAGTGCAGAGGTGAAATGCACAATTTACGCCATTAGAAAACCTGAGAGTGTTGATTGGTAGTGATGTCGCGAACCTAAAATTCGCCGTTCGCGAACGGCGAACGCGAACATCGGCAAATGTTCGCGAACCGGGCGAACCGCCATAGACTTCAATAGGCAGGCGAATTTTAAAACACACAGGGACTCTTTCTGGCCACAATAGTGATGGAAAAAGTTGTTTCAAGGGGACTAACACCTGGACTGTGGCATGCCGGAAGGGGATCCATGGCAAAACTCCTATGGAAAATTACGTAGTTGACGCAGAGTCGGGTTTTGATCCATAAAGGGCATAAATCACCTAACATTCCTAAATTTTTGGAATAACGTGCTTTAAAACATCCAGTGTGTGAATACAATAAGGTATGATGTTGTATCGGTCAAGTAGTGTAAGGGTTACGCCCGCTTCACAGTGACAGACCAAACTCTGACAGACCAAACTCCCCGTTTAACAGTCAGTCAGTCAATCCATTTGCACAACCGCAAACTCCCCATTTGCACAAGGTTGGATACCAAGCTAGCCATGTCCCGTTCCTTGTCCTCACTGACATCATTGAAGGTTTCTTCCTCCACCCAGCCACGTACAACACCAAGGGTCCCCGAAAGGTGACAACAAGCCTCCTGGGACGCCTGCTGTGGCTGGTATTCCACCTCCTCAAAGCCACCTTCCTCCTCTGACTTCTCTTCTTCAGACTACTCTCTCTGCGTTGCCACAGGTCCAGCAATTGACAACGACAAGGCTGCTTCTGGTGGTGATGGGGACCACAACTCTTCCTCTTCATGCTCATCTACAGCCTGATCCAGTACTCTTCGCAGGGCATGCTCCAGAAAAAACGCATATGGGATGAGGTCGATGATGTTGCCTTGGGTTCGACTGACCACCAGGTTTGTCACCTCCGCAAAAGGACGCATGAGCCTACAGCCATTGTTCATGAGCATTCAGTAACGCGGCCAAAAAATACCCAGCTCCGCAGAAAGAATGAAAGAAAATGAATGTTTTTTCTATGAAAAATTATTCAGCGGATCGCTTTTGATCTGTTCACAATGAAGCAACGACCTTATCATCTGGGGTGTGCCAACACACTCCTAGAGGTGATCGCTTCATTGTGATACGCAAGCCCCTTCACCACGACAAGGTAACGATCACAAAGGGGAATTGACACATGTATGTGCCTTTTTTTTTGTTTTTTGTTTTTTTGCAGCCACAGTGTAGCACCAGAGGCCAGAAAAATTAGGCATGTACACATGCATGAAAAAGTAGGCATTGTTGCAGCCGCTGCTTTAGCAGCGGCCTGAAAAATTGAGGTTTTCAAGGCAGAAAGTGCACTAAAACATTGCGGCTTGAACCGTAGTTGGTGGCGGAGAAGTCACGTAAGTCATCCGGCATGCAGAGAATGATTAAATACAGCAGCGTGTGGACCATTTTTAGCCCAAGGCATCTCAGTCATCACCAGTCCTTTTTTAGTCAAATGCATCCCCCACTGTCAGTCCCTTCGGGATCCATGCCTCATTCATCTTAATAAACGTGAGGTAATCAAGACTTTTTTGACCTAGGCGACTTCTCTTCTCAGTGACAATACCTCCTGCTGCGCTGAAGGTCCTTTCTGACAGCACACTTGAAGCGGGGCAGGCCAGAAGTTCAATGGCAAATTGGGATAGCTCAGGCCACAGGTCAAGCCTGCACACCCAGTAGTCAAGGGGTTCATCGCTCCTCAGAGTGTCGATATCTGCAGTTAAGGCAAGGTAGTCTGCTACCTGTCGGTCGAGTCGTTCTCTGAGGGTGGACCCCGAAGGGCTGTGGCGATGCGTAGGACTAAAAAAGCTCCGCATGTCCTCCATCAACAAGACGTCTGTAAAGCGTCCTGTCCTTGCCGGCGTGGTTGTGGTAGGAGGAGGATTACTTTCACCTCTTCCCCTGTTGGATTCCCGTTGTGCTGTGACTGTGACATCACCCTTATATGCTGTTCATACTTTTCAACTTATTTTGTAGCTGCTGCATCCTTTGCGACTGCCGGTAATTGGGTAACATATCAGAGACTTTCTGCTTATACCGGGGGTCTAGTAGCATGGCCACCCAGTACAGGTCGTTCTCCTTCAGCCTTTTTATACGAGGGTCCCTCAACAGGCATGACAGCATGAAAGACCCCATTTGCACAAGGTTGGATGCCGAGCTACTCATGTCCAATTCCTCGTCCTCACTGATGTCATTGAAGGTGTGTTCTTCCCCCCAGCCACGTACAACACCACGGGTACCAGATAGGTGACAACGAGCACCCTGGGATGCCTGCTGTGGTTGGTGTTCCTCCTCCTCAAAGCCACATTCCTCCTCTGACTCCTCTTCCTCAGACTCCTCTTCCAATGTTGCCGCAGGTCCAGCAAGCGATGGTAAGGCTGTTTCTGGTGGTGATGGTGACCACAACTCTTCCTCTTCACGCTCATCTACGGCCTGATCCAGCACTCTTCGCAAGGTGCTGTGCCACCCTATAGGAGTGTTGGGCAGTGGGTACAGTACACTCTGTGGACCTGAGAGTCACTGGCAGCCCAGGCAACTGCAATTATAAAAAAAAAATATATATTTTTAATTTGCAAGCTGCTGTGCCACCGTATATATCAGTGGTGGGTGGGCAGTGGCACAGTACACTCTCTGTGGACCTGACAGTCACTGGCAGCCCAGGCAACTGCAATTATAAAAAAATATATATATTTTTAATTTGCAAGCTGCTGTGCCACCGTATATATCAGGGGTGGGTGGGCACGCAGTGGCACTGCAGTGGGCACAGTACACTCTGTGTCCAGGAAACCAAAATGAAACAAATCACCGCTCGGAAAACAATCAGCTGAGCCAGATGGATCCCGAGCAGCTGTGGCAGTCCTGTAGGAATGGGTGCTCACCAAGGTCCGTGACCTGAGGAATCCATGTAAATGAAGAAAAAAGTGGCACTTCCAGACCCAGGAACTTGGAAACTTGAGTTTATTTCTTCAAATCATAGGTACAACATCAGACAAGACCACAAGACAAACAGGGCTGTCCAGTTTGTCTTGTGGTCTTGTCTGATGTTGTACCTATGATTTGAAGAAATAAACTCAAGTTTCCAAGTTCCTGGGTCTGGAAGTGCCACTTTCTTCTTCATTTACACAGTACACTCTGTGGACCTGACAGTCACTGGCACCCAGGCAACTGCAATTATAAAAAAAATATATATTTTTTTACTTTGCAAGCTGCTGTGCCACCGTATATATATCAGTGGTGGGTGGGCAGTGGCACAGTACACTCTCTGTGGACCTGACAGTCACTGGCAGCCCAGGCAACTGCAATTATAAAAAAATATATATATTTTTATTTTGCAAGCTGCTGTGCCACCGTATATATCAGTGGTGGGTGGGCACGCAGTGGCACTGCAGTGGGCACAGTACACTCTGTGGACCTGACAGTCACTGGCAACCAGGCAACTGCAATTATAAAAAAATATATATTTTTTTACTTTGCAAGCTGCTGTGCCACCGTATATATATTAGTGGTGGGTGGGCACGCAGTGGCACTACAGTGGGCACAGTACACTCTGTGGACCTGACAGTCACTGGCAGCCCAGGCAACTTTCAATTTGCAACAAGATGCTGTGCCACCGTATATATATCAGTGGTGGACAGTGCACTGCAGTGGGTACAGTGCACTCTGTGGACCTGACACAGCACTCACTGCAATTATGACAGAGGAAAAAAAAAATATTTTTTAAAATGCAAGGTACTGTGCCTGTGCCACCCGAAATGAGTGTGGTGTGCACACAGTACAGTCTGTGGTGGGTCTGTGGCCTCTCACACACAGCGGGCAGGCAACTGCAGTGTACAATAGATATATATATATATATATATATATAAAAAAAAAATACTCAATTACCAGCCCTAAAAAGGGCTTTTGGGGACACTAGATATATATATATATATATGAATAAATAAAAAATAAATACTCAATTACCAGCCCTTAAAAGGGCTTTTGGGGACACTAGATATATATATATATATATATATATATAAAGAAAAAACTCAATTACCAGCCCTTAAAAGGGCTTTTGGGGACACTGTGCCTGCTGACTGTGAAGTTCAGGGTCAAAGTTTGCCTCAATGATGTATTATAGGGGGCGGACCGAACATCGCATATGTTCGCCCGCAGCGGCGAACGCGAACATGCTAAGTTCGCCGGGAACTGTCCGCCGGCGAACAGTCCGGTACACCCCTATTGATTGGTTTTCGGGGTCCTACACAGCTAGGCTCCCAAAAAGTCTCACACATGTGGTATCCCTGTACTCAGGGGAAGCAGTAGAATGTATTTTGGGGTGTCATTCCACATATACCTATGGCATGTGTGAGCAATTTATCATTTAGTGACAACTTTGTGTTAAAAAATTTTTTTTTAAAAAAAAATGTAATTTTCCCAAAACTTGTGGCAAAATTTAAAATATTCCATGGACTCACCATGCCTCTCAGCAAATAGCTTAGGGTGTCTACTTTCCAAAATGGGGTCATTTGGGGGGGGGGGGGGGTTGTGCTATCTTGAAATTTCAGGGCCTCCGAAACTGTGATGGGTAGTGAGAAAATGCAATGAAAAATGTACGCCCTTTGAAATTCTGTTTGTGGGGGATTGGTTTTCGGGGTACAGTACACAGCTAGGCTCCCAAAAAGTCTCACATATGTGGTATCCCTGTACTCAGGAGAAGCAGCAGAATATATTTTGGGGTGTAATTAAACATATACCCATGGCATGTGTGAGCAATATATCATTTCAATGACAACTTTGTGTTAGTCATTTTTCAAACACCTGTGACAAAAAAATGAAATATTCAATGAGCTCAACATGCCTCTCAGGACATTCCTTAGGATGTCTACTTTCCAAAAAGTGGTAATTTGGGGGGGGGGGGGGGGGGGTTTGTACTGCCCTGCCATTTTAGCACTTCATGAAATGAGATAGGCAGTCAGAAATTAAAGCTACGTAAATTTCAGTATTTACACCATAGTTTGTAGACGTTATAACTTTTGCGCAAACCAATAAAAATACGCTCATTGAGATTTTTTTTGTCAAAGACATGTAGCTAAATACATTTTGGCCAAAATATATGACATAAATTGAGTATATTGGATATTTTTTAAAAGACAAATTTGAAAATGTCATTTTTTCTCAAAATTTTCGTTCTTTTTTTATTAATATCGCAAAAAATAAAAAGCCCAGAAGTGATCAAATACCACCAAAAGAAAGCTTTGTTTGTGGGAAAAAAAGGACGTAAATTTCATTTGGGTACAGCATTGCATGACCGTGCAATTGTCAGTTAAAGTCACGAAGTGCCAAGTTGAAAAAAGGGGTCTGGTCAGGAAGGGGGTAAAATCTTCCGGGGGTGAAGTGGTTAAACACTGCAATACACTCTCACTACACTACACTGACACTACACTGTACTGACACTACACTATACTCACACTACACTACACTAACTATGGCCCTCCAGTTGTTCAGGATCAAAAATTCCCATTATGCCTAGTCATGTTTGTGTATGTCAGAGTTTTACAATGCCTCATGCGATGTGTAGTTCCGCAACAGCTGGAAGGCCGTAGTTTGAGGATTCCTGCTCTACACTAACACTAACTAGCTTGCTGAGCCATACTCTCTCTATCTCAAACTTCACACTGCAAAAGGGTTCCAACGTCACACGTTGCAGCTCCACCCAGTCTTTAGCCCTAGTTCTTTAACTGACTAGTGTTGGGACCATTCTTTACTGTGGTGCTCACAAGTACAGTCCCAGTACAATCTGCATGCAGCAAATAATACTGCTAATTGGATTGCCATTCTCAATGTGTGCTGTCTCTACTAGCAGCAACAGGTTAACCACTTAGACAGTAAGGAGTGATAAATATATGAAAAATTAAAATCCTATAAATACACTCACCCTGCGCTAAAATCAATAAGAAGGCACAAGAATAAAATCAATACTAACGACTTGACGTCAAAGCAGCTGCTATAAAGGATAAGATCAACTACAAAAAGGTGTCCGATAATATTAAGAAACAAAATAATATATTCAAACACTAGCAGCGCTAAATAAACAAACTAAGGAATAAAATCCAAAGTCCTTAAATGGGTATTTCCAGGTCATGTGGTGAGTTGGTTAGACGTAATCCTTTTATCACAGGGAGGGTGTGAGGGGTCCTGGCCGTAGCACCTGATTTCCACCACCACTTTGTGCTCCCCCCCCTATTCTTAAAACTCACCAGAGAATGGTGAATCAAGATCCTTCAAGGAATTCCACCACTAGATTCCAACATTGGACACTGGACCACTTTTCCTCTATTTGGCTGTACAATAGAAAATAATGAATAGTGAAGGCATTGAGTAAATATAATGTAAATTCCGCTGGATCCCTCTGTACCAAACCTTGTGCAATCTGGAGAGGGCTCCGGCGTATATGTAGATGTCCTTATGCGACCGCGCACAACGGCTCTGACGCGTTTCGTCCTCCGACTTCCACAGAGAGCCCCTCTGTGGAAGTCGGAGGACGAAACGCGTCAGAGCCGTTGTGCGCGGTCGCATAAGGACATCTACATATACGCCGGAGCCCTCTCCAGATTGCACAAGGTTTGGTACAGAGGGATCCAGCGGAATTTACATTATATTTACTCAATGCCTTCACTATTCATTATTTTCTATTGTACAGCCAAATAGAGGAAAAGTGGTCCAGTGTCCAATGTTGGAATCTAGTGGTGGAATTCCTTGAAGGATCTTGATTCACCATTCTCTGGTGAGTTTTAAGAATAGGGGGGGGAGCACAAAGTGGTGGTGGAAATCAGGTGCTACGGCCAGGACCCCTCACACCCTCCCTGTGATAAAAGGATTACGTCTAACCAACTCACCACATGACCTGGAAATACCCATTTAAGGACTTTGGATTTTATTCCTTAGTTTGTTTATTTAGCGCTGCTAGTGTTTGAATATATTATTTTGTTTCTTAATATTATCGGACACCTTTTTGTAGGTTAACCACTTAGCCACTTGCCACCCGCCGCACAACTATTTACTGCGGCAGTCAGCCCCCTACAGGCAAAGCGTCGACCCTGCTGATGGTCTGATTGGGTTCAGAACCGATCAGTCATCAGGTCCAGGCCAATGATTTTTGGCCTGGACCTGTTTATCGGTCCTGCCCAATCAGATACTGTCTGTGCCTGTGTAATGTAAACACAGGCACAGAAAAGACCCGCTTTCTCCTCCCAAAATCCTTTTTGGATTCATCGAGAGGAGAGAGCGGATCTGAACTGTGAGTACTGCACCAGCAAACCCACACACACATAGCTAGGCACATTTAACCCCTGATCGCCCCCCCCCCAGTTAACCCCTACACCCCCTGTCACAACACACACTGTATACAGTATATAGCATTTTTCTATATACCCATATAAGTGTGACTTGTGACTAGGTTTAGCGCTTGCGGCCCTTCCTTTTATACTTAGGATACCCGCCACCTCCCCCAATAAAGATTTAACCCCCTGATCCCCCCGATCACCCCCAGTTAACCTCTTCCCCCCTGTGACATTGCTCACTAAAAAGGTAATCTAGTGTTTTACTGTATTTTGTATTAGTGTGATTGTGACTTGAGTTAGCGCTAGTGAGTTAGTTTCTGTCCCAAGGAGGTTTAGGGTCCCCGCCACCCCCCAATAAAGATTTAACCCCCTGATCACCACCAGTTAACCCCTACACCCCCTGTCACAACACACACTGCATACAGTATATAGCAGTTTCCTATATACCTGTATCAGTGTGACTTGTGACCAGGTTTAGCGCTTGCGGCCGTTCCTTTGAGGGTTAGGATACCCGCCACCCCCCAATAAAGATTTAACCCCCTGATCCCCCCCTGACCACCCCCAGTTAATCCCTTCCCCCCCTGTCACATTGCACACTATACACAGGTAATATAGTGTTTTTCTGTATATCTGTGATAGTGTGATTGTGATTTCAGTTAGCGCTAGCGAGTACATTTCTGTCCCAAGTCGGTTTAGGGTCCCCACCACCCCCCCACCCCCCCAATAAAGATAAGCCCCCTGATCCCCCCTGATCACCCCCAGTTAACCCCTTCATTGCCCTGTCACAGTGTCACTTTTATAGTGTACAGTTTTTTTTCTGATCACTATTATTAGTGTCACAGGTGACATTAGTTAGTGTTAGGGTCAGTCTAAGATAGCGTAGATCCCCGGCGCATGGTTAGAAATAACCCCTTGATTACCACATACACACACACACACACACACATACACACACACACACACACACACATACAAAAACACATATACACTTCCGTTACTAGTATAGTGTTTGAACAGATCAATATCTGATCTGATCTGAACTATACTAGCGTCCCCATAGTTTAGGGTTCCCAAAACGTGGTGTTTGCACGATCCGCCCTGATTCCTGCCAGCACCTGCGTTTAACCCCTCCGCCCAGCCCACCCCACCCAGGCAAGTGTAGTAATTAATAGATTACTGTCACTTACAAAAAAAACACAAAACCGCTGTGTTAGCAGAGTCAGGCCTGATCCCTGCTAGCATTAGCAGTTTTTTTTGGTAGCGGTTGAAATAGTCCTTGACAACCAGGTGCTTTTTTTTACCTGTGAGTCACACTACTGTATTTGTAAATTTAGTTGCTAAAATGTCAAAACAACGGTACAGTAGTGCAGAGGCTTACAGTATACTGACCATGTCAGATGAGAACGATGGGGAAGCCTCACTGGCAGAATCAGGGTCAGTATACAAACCTGAAGAGAGCAGCGGCTGACGGATGGGTCCCTGTTGGAACCAGGCATACCCGACCCCATTCTGGATTTGTAGAGGTGCAGAGATCGCAGCGTGCTCATATGGAGCAGAGTGTCGGTACTAGTGCCGCTCAGCCTTCTGGTGACCTGGCGAGCACCAGCGGCCTAGTACACCCTGGACCTAGTACAACCAGCACTGCAGTAACACTTGGTGACGTGGCGAGTCCCATAAGTGCAGTTGAAGCTGGTGCGGTGGCTAGCACAAGTAGTGGCCCACAGCCACCGCAAATTCGAAGACAGGCCCGTAGAGCCCATAGTGCCCTCCCTGATGCGCTGGCAAATCCTAATTGGCAACCCACTGATACTACAGTGCCCGTACGTCCCCCATTCACTGGCCAACCTGGAATCCACGTGGAAACAGCCAAATTTACTCCCCTGTATTTTTATGAGCTGTTTTACAGGAAGATCTTTTCAGATCTATTGTGGACCAATCAAATTTATACGCTGGTCAATTCATCGCCGCCAACCGAAATTCGCCCCTTGCCAGATAATTCGGCTGGAAACCTATAACCGTTTCCGAGTTTAAAACCTGTCTGGGCCTTTCCCTCTACATGGGCATAACCAAAAAGAGTGAATTGCGGCTATATTGGTCCACTAGCCCACTTCACCATGTGTGCATGTACTCTGCCTCCATGTCCAGGGCGAGATACGAGCAAATTCTGCGATTTATGCATTTCAATGACAATGAAATCTGTCGTCCTCGGGGAGACCCTGAATATGATCGGCTCCACAAAATTCGGCCCCTCGTAGACCACTTCAATCAGCGGTTTGCAGCCTTGTTTACCCCCCATCAAGTTGTCTGCGTTGACGAGTCCCTGATTAAGTTTACTGGCCGCCTTGCTATGAAACAGTATCTCCCCAGCAAGCGTGCCAGATACGGGGTCAAACTGTATAAGCTGTGTGACAGGGCCACAGGCTATACAGTTAGTTTACGGGTCTATGAGGCAAAAGATAGCTCTGTGGAGCCCCCTAACTGCCCAGATTACATAGGGAGCAGCGGCAAGATAGTTTTGGACTTGTTGTCACCCTTATCCGGAAAGGAGTCCCATTTGTACGTGGACAATTTTTACACAAGCTTGCCACTATTTAGTCACCTGCTCGAATTACAAATTGGCGCATGTGGCACCGTGCGACCTAATCGCCGTGGGTTCCCCCAACGGCTTGTAAATTCCCGTCTTAGTCGGGGGAGAGAGCCTGTTTGAAATGGACAAATTGCTTGCAGTGAAGTGGAGGGATACACGGAATGTTTTCGCTCTGTCCTCCCTACACGCAGACACGACGGTCCAAATTACTACGGCAACTGGTGTTATGGAGAAACCCCTCTGTGTCCACGAATATAACCTTAATATGGGAAGGGTGGACCTTAACTACTAGCTTTTGGCGCCGTATTTAGTTGCTGTAAAGCCAGACGCTGGTACAAAAAAGTGTCTGTTTATTTATTTCAAATGGCTATGCTGAACACCTTTGTACTATACAGAGCGTCAGGACGAACTGGATCCTTCTGAGAATTCCAGGAAGAGATCATCAATGCCTACCTGTACCCAGGAGGTGTTCCTGTCCAACTTCCCCTTCCAGATGCAGTGAGCCGGCTGCATGAGTGGCATTTTTCACCTGTCCTCCTGAGTACCCCTACCCAAAGACACCCCCAAAGAAGATGTCATGTCTGTAGCAGGAGTGGATTTAGGCGTGAGACACGTTATTATTGTCCCACCTGTCCTGACCAACCTGATCTTGCATCGGGGAATGTTTTGAGCGCTACCACACACTAATGGAGTATTAGTGTAGGGTACAGCACGACATAGTGTAGGACACACTAACACAGGGTCTCGAAAGATGTTTGATGGCTGTTGACATTTTGAGAGACCCTAAGCTGGAAAGTTGCAGTTCACAAAAAAAGTGTAAAAAAAAAAATACAAAAAAATATAAAATAAAAAAGCCAAAACAGTTGTCGCCTCAGTTATTTTTATGTTCTACTCTTCCTACTGTACTTTTACTGTATGGACCAGCAACGCACTGGTACGTTGCTGGACTTTGAGTGGTGATACCAGGATGATGCCTGCAGATTTAGGCATCATCTTGGTATCGTTTTTTACAGCTAGCAGTCCGCTTACATGTAAAAGCAATCCTAGTGGATAATTGGCCGCTAGACTGCTTTTACAAGCAGTGGGAGGGGACTTCCCCCCCTCCCGCCGCCTTCCTTGGTTTTTCTCAGGCTCTCCTGTCCCACCGGTTAACCCAAGAGTGCAGCCGGTGGTTCAATTATCTAACCAGAGAGCTGATTGGAGACGAGAATGGCTCCAATCATCTCTACGGCCTAAGATACCGGAAGCTACGAGCATTTCATGACTTCTGTTTTGCCAGAAATTAACAGCGCCATTGGGAAATTGGGAAAGCATTTTATCACACCAATTTTGGTGTGGTCAGATGCGTTAAGGTCAGAGGAGAGATCTAGAGTCTAAAAGACCACAATTTTTTAAAAAAAGATTACCTGTCACTACAGATTGCTATCATAGGGGATATTTAAATTCACTGTGATAACAATAAAAATGATTAAAAAAAAAAAAAATTAAAGGAAAGGTGTCAAAATAACATAAAAAAGCAAAATAAAAAAAATCAAGCCCCACTGTCCCCCGTGCTTGCACGCCAAGGCGCACGCAAGCGTTGGTCTAGTGTCATATGTAAACTGCAATTGCAGCATGCATGTGAGGTATCGCCGCAAAAGCCAGGTCGAGTGCAGTAATTCTTGCAGTAGACCTCCTCTGTAAGTCTAAAGTGGTAACCTGTAAAGACTTTTAAAGGCTTTTAAAAATGTACGTAGTTTGTTGCCGCTGCACAGGCGTGCGCAATTTTTAAAGCATGTCATGTTTGGTATCTATGTACTCGGCATAAGAATATCCTTTACATTTTACAAAACAATTTGGAATTACATAGTGTATTTGTGCATTAAATTAAAAAAAATTATTTTTTTCGCAGAAATTGCGTTTGGAAAATCTGCGCGCAAATACCGTGTGATAAAAAAAATTGCAACATCCACCATTTTGTTCTGTAGATCCTCTGCTTTAAAGAAATATATAATGTTTTGGGGTTCAAAGTAATTTTCTAGTAAAAAATTTTTTTTTTTCGTGTAAACAAAAAGTCACAGAAAAGGCTTGGTTTTCAAGTGGTTAGAAGAGTGGGTGATGTGTGGCTAAGATTGAGCATAAAATGCCAGGACAGTTCAAACACCCCCCAAATGACCCCTTTTGAAAAGTAGACACCCAAAGCTATTTGCTGAGAGGCATATTGAGTCCATGGAGTATTTTATATTTTGCCACAATTTTCGGGAAGGTGACAATTTTTTTTTTTTTACACAAAGTTGTCACTAAATGATATATTGCTCACGCATGCCATGGGTATATGTGAAATGACACCCCAAAATGCATTCTGCTGCTTGTTCTGAGTACAGGGATACCACATGTGTGAGACTTTTTGGGAGCCTAGCTGTGTATGGGACCCGAAAACCAATCACCACCTTCAGGTTTTCTAATGGCCTAAATTGTGCATTTTACTTCCGCACTACCTGTCACAGTTTCAGAGGCCCTGAAATTTCAAGATGGCACAAAACCCCCCAAATGACCCCATTTTTGCAGTAGGAACTCCAAGCTATTAGCTGAGAGGCATGGTGAGTCCATGGAATAGTTTATATTTTGCCACAAGTTTCGGGAAAATTATTATTATTTTTTTGTTTTTTTACACAAAGTTGTCACTAAATGATATATTGCTCACACATGCCATGGGTATATGTGGAATGACACCCCAAAATATATTCTGCTGCTTCTCCTGAGTACAGGGATACCACATGTGTGAGACTTTTTGGCAGTCTAGCTGCGTACAGGACCCCGAAAGCCAATCACCACCTTCAGGCTTTCTAAGGGCGTAAATTGTTGATTTCACTCCTTACTACCTATCACAGTTTTGAAGGCCATGAAATGCCAAGATAGCACAACACCCCCCCCCCCCCCCCCAAATGACCCCATTTTGAAAAGTAGACACTCCAAGCTTTTTGCTGAGAGGCATGGTGAGTATTTTGCAGCTCTCATTTATTTTGGAAAATGAAGAACAAAAAGGAAAATGCATTTTTTCCCCTCTTTTTTCAATTTCCATAACTTTGTGACAAAAAGTGAGATCTGCAAAACACTCAACATGCCTCTCTGCAAATAGCTTAGGGTGTTTACTTTCCGAAAAGGTGTCATGGGGGGGGGGGGGGGGTTGTGCTTTCTTGGCATTTCATGGCCTCCGAAACTGTGATAGGTAGTCAGGAGTGAAATCAGCAATTTACGCCCTTGGAAAGCCTGAAAGTTGTGATTGGTTTTCGGGGGTTCTGTACTCGGGTAGACTGCAAAAAAGTCTCACACATGGGGCATCCCCATACTCAGGAAAAGCTTCAGAATGTATTTTGGGGTGTCATTTCACATATACCCATGGCATGTGTGAGCAATATATCATTTAGTGACAACTTTGTTTAAAAAAAACAAAAAATAAATAAATTTCACTTCTGGCAAAATATAAAATATTCCATGGACGTGGCATGTGTGAGCAATTTATCTTTTAGTGACAGCTTTGTGTTAAAAAAAAAAAAAAAATGTAATTTTCCCGAAACTTGTGACAAAATACAAAATATTCCATGGACTCGCCATGCCTCTCAGCAAATAGCTTGGGGTGTCTACTTTCCAAAATGGGGTCATTTGGGGGGTTTTGTGCTATCTTGAAATTTCAGGGCCTCCGAAACTGTGATGGATAGTGAGGAGTAAAATCAAAAATTTACGCCATTAGAAAACCTGGGGGGCGTGGTCTGGACACGGCCGCATGAGAGCACGCTAAACATCTAGCTCCAGGCTTCCACAGCCGGCCCGGGTAACATTCAGAAGACGGACCCCGGCATGTCTCCAGGCAGAAAACGAGGAGCAGGCACGGCCGTTCGTACACCTGGTAAGAAAAAGGAGGAGATAATACAGTACCTCCGATCACCACAGCCTACAGCCATTACGAATCCCAGCGGGAACATAGTAGGAGGAGAGCTAATGCAGGAAGAAGCCGGGGGTGAGAGTGGACCGCCGAGAGAGGCACAGGCGGTGCCTACGGCGGCGTCTATGGCGGTAGCATACAGCTCTGACATGCTGGAGGTCCTGCAACCATCGGCTGGCTTACAAGCGGACCTAGAGATCCGTGCACTATTAAGAGCCCTCCCTACACGCGCAGAGATTGAATCCCTAGTGCAGCGGATAGAGGAGACACACAAACGTGACTTACAAGTACGGGTTACTGCATTGGAAAAGACCCGGGAGGACTCTAGAGAATCTGCAATATCGCTTCAATTACACCTTGAGGATATAGAAGACAGGAGCCGTAGGAATAACCTACGGCTCAAAAACATACCAGAATCGGTGAGAGGAGAGGCCCTGTGGGGAAAGGTTTTGGCTATACTTCAAAAAATCCTCGGGCTAAACCCCTCAGACCCTATAGAAATGGATAGAGTCCACAGGGCTACAGGCTATAGACCCACAGATCCAGACAGGTCACGGGATGTGGTCTGCAGGATGCATTACTATACTCAAAAGGAAAAAATCCTAAAGCAAGTATGGGAGTCGGGAATGGTAGACCTGGAAGGAGCGGCTATCAAAATACTACCAGACCTATCCAAGGCAACACTACAGAGGAGAGCCCTACTGCGCCCGGTGCTGGAGGCTGCACGACAGGAGGGATATACATATCGGTGGAAATATCCCCTAGCGGTGACCTTTCGGAAAGATGCACGAGTATTTACATTACGGCACCCTTCAGAGCTATCAGATCTTTTCTTCTTTTTGGGGATACCCCCCATACACGTGCCAAACTGGCTGATCATCCTACCACGATCGGAAGGCAGACCGCAAAGGGCACTAACGGCTGAGCGTGAGTTACAAACTAAATCTTGAAATGTTGTAAGCAATGGAACATTTATAAACGGTATATTCTTGCCTACTAAGAAGATGAACCCTCTGCACACCTGTCATATTTTTTCATTATGGGGTTGATTGGTTTTTGGGTTTTTTATTTTTCCCACAGCCACACTTAAGAGGGGTATTTTCCCTTTTTTTTTTTCTCCTCTGGAGAAAGCTTCATAAGTAACTATCCCCTTTCTGTCTTGGCGGATCGGAACCCTCAAGCGTTTGGCCCCCCATCTATACCCCCTCGTCCCCTCTTATTTTTTTTCCCGGACCACCCAGAAGACTGGCTCCCCTTAATGGTAACAAAGAGTCCCTTTATAATTTTTGTTTTTTTTTTAGGAGAGGGAGACGAGAAAGGAGTGGGGACTCTCCCTTTGTGTTTTTTGTGATTTTTTCCTTTTACTGAGACTTCAGGGGACGATGGTTTCTCTAAAAATGCCTATAAAAACTAAATGAAGTGGCTTAGACGCTGGGAGTATAAGGTTGAGAGTGGGGGGGGATGGGGGGAGGCGGGAGGTGGGGGAGGGGATTTGGAGCCTAGAGGGGGGAGATTGGTATTGGATGAACCCACGCTTCTCCTTCCTCCAGCTTGGAGTGGGGGTATTATAGAGGGAGGTTAATATACGGAGGGTGGAATGAGGGAAACGATTACTAGGAGTTGGGCCTCCTTCTGCTGTTCCCACTTTGGGGTGTGGGGGGAGGGGGGATGAAGGGGAATATGAAGGGAGGTATATATGGAATAAAGTACTGACCCCCCACAAGGGTGGGAGGGTGGGACGGACTGGGGTGGGGGGTGCTAGGGTCTCCCACAGCTTCACGAACCCAGACTTGGGGGGGAGGGGGGGGATTGGGGGGGATTGGAGACAGCGGGGGTTGGGAGATGGGGGAAGGAGAATAGGGCAATGGGTAGTATGGATATAAGGATCAGCATAGAAGTATAGGCGGATACAGGATTAGCAGCAGAAACTAAAAGAGGAATTTGGGGGAATGTTGATAATTGAAGGGGTAATAAATATATACTATAATAGAGATTTATAAGTGTAATTGGTATTATCCCAAATACGGCCCCTTGTTAAATCTGGTTCGGTACTGTTGGACAGCCAGGCTCCCCCCCCACCCGCCTCCGCTGGAGGGGAGTGTTTAATCTTTTTCTCCTTTTTTTTTCTTTTTTGTTCTTTCTCCCTCGGTTTCCTTGTCCCCCCCCCCTCCCCCCCCCCTTCCCCCTCCACTTTCGCCAGACATTATTGGAGATAGAGACACAGACCACGGTATATTTAACACATGGATATAGGCGGGAAAATTAAATAATTGGGTACCCTTAAGTGATAGGTTCAACGAGTTGTAGCAACAAGACAAGGATAAGGAGGCCAAAGATAAATATGGATAGATAGAAGCTAGCAATAAGGAAAGGGTCAGATTTGAATCAAATCTCATCAAGGGCAAAAGAAGGGCCGATCGGTGGGAGCCTGGGGTCGCCCAAGTGGTGGTCCCCGCACCTAAGCCCCTACAGGGCACGCGCCCAATTGTTGGTCCTAGACCATTGGACGCCAAAAATAGCCCATACTCTCTTTTTTTTCTTTTTTTTTTCTTTACCTCGTTTTTTTTTTTTCCTCTCTCCCCCACCCCCTTCTTTCCTCCTGTTTAGTCCCGAGCTTTCACATTCTCGTACAATGGATAGACTCAAAATATATACGTTAAACGCCAAAGGATTAAATATACCAGAGAAAAGACGAATCCTACTTTCTGAACTGAAAAAATCAGAAATAGATATTGCCTATGTACAGGAGACTCATTTTAAAGAAACTAAAACACCAATACTCAAAAATAGATTTTTCCCCCAAGTATACCACTCAACTAGTACGAATAGCAAAACTAAAGGTGTATCAATAGTGATTTCAGGGAAAATCCCATGGCTATGTTCACAGATAATGTCCGACACAGAAGGCAGGTTTCTTTTTGTAAAAGGGAACATAGGAAGCTTCAAGGTAACATTAGCCTCAATATATGCTCCAAACACCCAACAAGATACCTTCTTGAAAAATTGCTTAGAGAAGTTACAAGAATTTCAAGAGGGGTTGCTTATTCTAGGTGGAGATATGAATATGCCTCTAATACCATCAGAGGACACATCAACTGGAACATCTTCTATCCCACCTAGAGTACAGAAAAGGGTTGCAAAGCAACTTTACAGATTGCATTTGATAGACGCGTGGCGACTGCTACACACAGGAGAGAAGGACTTTACTTTTTTCTCTACACCACATGCATTATATTCTCGGATCGACTACTTTCTGATACCACATTCACAACTACATGCGATTAAATCAGTAGAAATAGGC
The DNA here is from genome assembly GCF_965119305.1 of Pelophylax lessonae. Taxonomy (NCBI): domain Eukaryota; kingdom Metazoa; phylum Chordata; class Amphibia; order Anura; family Ranidae; genus Pelophylax; species Pelophylax lessonae. The sequence continues at coordinate 394,118,809 of NC_138769.1, read as the reverse complement.
CCAATAACATGGTCGGACCACGCACCACTGACACTCACATATGTTTTACAAGAAACACCTTTAGTCAGATCACAAACATGGACTCTAAATTTAAGTCTGCTACAAGAAAAAACAGTTATATCAGAGGTGGAGAGAGAATTAGAGTTTTATTTTCAAAATAATGAAGGGATGGAGACAAGCCTGGGGGTGACTTGGGAGGCCCATAAGGCAGTGATTAGGGGGATATTTATAAAACATGGAGCACGACTCAAAAAATTACGTACAAAACAAATGAATCAACTTATACAAAAACTACATGAATTGGAATCTCGACATAAACACGCCCCTAATGCAGATTTAATGAAAGAAATCTCCAACACCCGTAAACAGATAGTAGATATACTACAATATAAGGCTAAAATAGCTCTACAGAGAAGCAGAAAGACAATATATGAGTCAGGGGAAAAGTGTGGGAAAATGTTAGCGAGATCAATACGAGATACAAGAATAAGAACATACATTCCTAAACTAATGTCTTCGAAAGGCCAGAAAATTGAAAAACCAGGAGATATAGTAGAGGAATTTCGGAAGTACTATGAGTCACTTTACAACCTAGACCCACAAAAACAGGAGCCAGAAGAGATGACCCAATATCTTATCAGATCAGGCATGCCAGGTGTACCAGAGGAGGTGAGGGAGTCGCTGTCTGCAAATATATCATTGGAAGAACTTCAGAAGGCAATTAAAAATACTAAAATAGGGAAAGCACCAGGGCCAGACGGTCTACCAATACAATATTATAAGACATTTTTCCCTAAATTAGGCCAAAAGATGGTGGATCTGTTTAACAGATCTACTGTACAATCACCTGTACATAAAGACACGCTACGAGCACATATAACAGTGCTACCAAAAGAAGGAAAGGACCCAACAGCATGCCCCAGTTATAGACCTATATCATTACTTAACACAGATCTAAAATTATTCTCTAAAATTATAGCGAGCAGACTTCAGACTCACCTCCCCTCCCTGATACACCTGGACCAAGTGGGCTTCGTGCCCAATAGAGAAGCACGAGATAATACAGTAAAAGCCCTTAATCTCCTATATTTGGCCAATGACTCTAAACAAGCATGCACTTTTATTGGGACCGATGCAGAAAAGGCATTTGACCGGGTCAGTTGGAAATTTATGTTTAAAGTATTACAACATGTGGGGATCGGAGAAAGGTTGATAGATTGGATAACCCAACTATATATAAATCCAACTGCCCGGGTCAAAGCAAATGGAGTTCTGTCAAAAGAACTCAAGATCTCTAATGGTACACGACAGGGATGTCCCCTATCCCCTATACTATTCACCCTAACATTAGAGCCCTTCCTATGCACCATACGGAACAATCCAGATATATGGGGAATAAAAACAGCAGGCATTCAACAGAAAGTCTCTGCTTACGCAGATGATATGCTTTTTACACTTACAAATCCCCTTATCTCTTTGCCTAATCTCTTGCAGGAATTTCGTCAGTATGGAGTATTGTCCAATCTGAAGATCAATTTAGGCAAATCTGAAGCGATGGGAATTGGTTTAAATAATGACCTAAGATCACAATTGTGCGTAAACTTTGCTCTAAGGTGGACGGGAGAGGCGTTGAAATACTTGGGAACGCTCTTGCCGGCTGAGCTATCCCGCGTGTATACGCTAAACTTCCCACCCCTCTTGAACAAAGTGAGCGAACAATTAAGAGGGTGGCAAACTGGATTAAGTTCATGGTTCGGACGGTGCAATATCCTCAAAATGGCTATACTCCCCAGGTTCTTGTATATGTTTCAGGCTTTGCCAATCTCAATACCACTAAACTATTTCAGACAGGCACAGTCAGAATTTTCAAAGTTCATATGGAGCCAAAAAAGACCTAGGCTCCAAAGAACACTTATACATTTACCCAAAAAAAATGGAGGACTTGCAGTACCGGATATATCAAAATACTACCAGGCAGTACATCTAGGGAGATTTATAGACTGGTGTTGCCATGTTGAGACCAAAATCTGGCCCAACATAGAGCAGACGCAAAGTGAAATACCGCTAAATAGGGCCCCTTGGTGCCTAGGTCTACTACCTAAGAAGACAATGCGACTCCTAACAGTAGGAACTACAATCATGATATGTAGAAAGCTTTTTCGAAATCCAGCTATAACTACAAAAAACACACCATTATTTCCTATCCTAGGGAACCCAGCATTCACCTCAGGATATCAGGACGTACAATTTAATAAAATGAGAGAGAGAGGGAAATTCCAGGCATCCCACTTTATAAGGGCGGATGCTTGGGTAACTGTAAACATATTGAAGGATTCTGGGGAGGATTTCGGTCTTGATCATTGGAGAGCTTTACAATTGAACCATTTTTTACAATCGCTCCCCTCCCCCACGGAATTTGACAGACCTTTGACTGTTTTTGAGAGAATGTGCACACAGAAGGGCGCGGTTTCTCACATACTTTCAAAGACTTACTCTATGATAACAGCTCCATCCATAGACCACAGACCGTACTATTTCAGAGGACGGGAGAGGGAATTGGGGACTGTATTCACACCAAAACAAATACAACATATAATAAAATTCACGTTTAAATCCTCAATATGCACACGAATACAGGAAACAAACTACAAATTATTATCAAGGTGGTATTATACACCAATTCGTTTACACAAATTTTCAGTACAAATATCGGATAGATGCTGGCGGTGCCTAGAGGAAGAGGGGAATCTTTTTCATATTTTTTGGCAATGCCCAAGGATAAAGGGATTCTGGGGTCGGATAAAGGAAATATCTCAGAAATTTACTGAATATGATATTCCAGAAGATCCTATATTTTTCCTCTTTCACGCACCAGAACTGTCAGATAGACAATATAAAAAATCGATTCTTAGGCATCTCCTAGATTCAGCTAAAGCGTGTATCCCTTTAAGATGGCGGGATCCAAATCCGCCAACTATTAATATGTGGAGGCAAAAAGTGGAGGAAATAAACAAATTTGAGGATTTGATCTTAACCGGGCAAGGCAGAAGAGAATTATATACTAAAAGGTGGGCCATATGGAATCAATATATTGTCTCAGAGGAAGGGAAAGTCCTGTATACGGAAGAGTAGAGAACAATATAAATGAACTTAAGGTGGAGGGGGGCGGGGCGGCAGAGGGGGGGAGAGAGAGACGGATGATAAATCATTATTATTTAATAATGTTCCCCCTTTTTTTTTTTTTTTTTTCTTCACTTCACTATCTCTCTCCCTATTAGGAGGAGAGAGTCCTAAACTTTATTAAAACACAATTTAGGATAGGAACAAAGGGAGAAAATAAGAGAGGGAAGGGACACGCAGGGACGAAGGGACACTTTTTTTTTTTTTTTTCTCTTTTTTTTTTTTGGTGGACAGAACCCCAATAAGGGGCACAAGGAGGAGTGACAAAATGATATTGAAGAGATAGAAGAAAGAGGGGGGGGAGATGGGCACGATGTAGTAGTAGACACTAAATTAAATAACATAAATGGTATAAGGTACACATATACACAGAAGAGACAAATCACAGATTTCTAATTCGGTTTTTTTTTTTTTTTCCCTCTCTCTGACCTCCCCCCTCTTGGGCCCCCACCCTCCATGCCCGCTTGGTCAGAACCTCCCTTATAGGGAGGTAAATAAAAAATATTAAGTGGTCTAACCAAAAGACAACATAAGGGTTCTTGTGATAGAAACAGATAAATGGATGCCTTGACTAAGGGATTAGGCATAAGCTGGGATGAGGGAATTAATAGGGCCTGGGAACTAGACAGGAGGAAAAAATTTATTTTTATTTTTTTTTTCTCCTTTCTCCTCTCTTTTCTTTTCTCTTTATTTCTTCTTTTTTCTTTACTTTATTATATTGTCCTTTTCTTATCCTTTTCTTGGTATAGGATATTTTAAAATAAGAAAAATGAGAGAATAGGGGGGAAATCAAGGTAGATGTATTTTTCAATATGGAAGGTTACAATCCAAAAGCAAGAATATATGGTTAAAAGTGAATAATAATGATTTACAGACTGTATAAAGATTATGTGGAATTAGTTGTGAAATGTAACCAATGAATGTTCCCTCGGTTTTCTTGGTATAAATAAATAAAATTTGAAAAAAAAAAAGAAAACCTGAACATGGTGATTGGTTTTCGGTGTCCCGTACACAGCTAGGCTCCCAAAAGGTCTCACACATGTGGTATCCCTGTACTCAGGGGAAGCAGTAGAATGTATTTTGGGGTGTCATTCCACATATACCTATGGCATGTGTGAGCAATTTATCATTTAGTGACAACTTTGTGTTAAAAAAAAAATGTAATTTCCCTGAAACTTGTGGCAAAATATAAAATATTCCATGGACTCACCATGGCTCTCAGCAAATAGCTTGGGGTGTCTACTTTCCAAAATGGGGTCATTTGGGGGGGGGGGGGGGGGTTGTGCTATCTTTAAATTCCAGGGCCTCCGAAACTGTGATGGGTAGTGCAAAATGCAATGAAAAATGTACGCCCTTTGAAATTCTGAAGTGGGTGATTGGTTTTCGGGGTCCAAGTATCTTGCCATGAAGAAGGAGCGCGGCTGCCCTCCCCCAGGCAGCAAGCACACTCGGAAACGCGTTGCATGCAGATGACATCATCCAGGTTCGACTATCCACCAAGCCTTGCTGTCAAGCAAATACACCAAGCCTACTTTTCTGATTCTAACCTTGCCGTACAAGCCGGCCACGGCGAAAGGACTTCGGCTCCAGCAGGATGGATGTCCATGACCGGATGATGTACACTTCTCCACACTGGAACCTTGTTTTATGGGCATGAATATATGCTTACTAACGTGAGTGCAGAATTTTATTCATTAAACCTGTTGCATAAAGTCTACACTTAGAGGCGCCTCTGTCTGTCTATGTTTACATTGGTAGACCGTCGTTCTGTCTCCATGGGGAGCGATCGTGGGTGCAGGGAGGACATCGTGTCCGCCAGACCACCTGATTGGCTCCCCCTCTAGCCAATAGGTGCGTGCGCACGCCCTCACTAATTGCTACACGAAACAACGTACATGTACGTCGTTTCGTGTAACAGAGCCGACCTGCCACTGTAGGGGCAAAGGTTTAAAAGTAATATGAGGAAGTATTACTTTACTGAGAGAGTAGTGGATGCATGGAATAACCTTCCTGCAGGAGTGGTAGCTGCAAATACAGTGAAGGAGTTTAAGCATGCATGGGATAGGCATAAGGCTATCCTTCATATAAGATAGGGCCAGGGACTATTCATAGGATTCAGATATATTGGGCAGACTAGATGGGCCAAATGGTTCTTATCTGCCGACACATTCTATGTTTCTATGTTTCTGTATAACTACAGCGGCTGGTCGGCAAGTGGATAATGGCAGCAGTGTCCTCTCATCAGTCCCAGGGATACAGCAACAGGATCCTGCTGTTCAGATGTCAGCTCACGTCTGGATCTGCCTGGAGCGACTGCGGTCCTTACCACGTGACCACAGGCTTGTAGAAAGTTGGTGCCTGCCAAAGAGCAATGATGTGCACACCTGAGTTTTCTTACCACAAAGAGAAAATTTATGTGAAAAAATACAGGTCTATCTCTTTATACCCGGCTCACATTGGGAATTGCAGTCCCATTGTTTATAGAGTACCATATTAAGTTTATTTCATAAACTTTATCTCTCATAATTCAGTACTGCCAACCATCAAGTCTCTTGAGCTCCTTCTGCTTGTGTGCTACCCTTGGTGGAAGGAGGTGAGGTAGTGGTAACATACATAAGAAAAAACCTGACGCTGAGAACTAATTACCAAAGAAGAAACCCAAAAAGTTAACATGTGGCCAAAAATGTGTTAAAAACATAGTGAAAAAATAGCATGGGGAAAAAATGACATGGAGAAAAATCTGTATGGAAGAAATAGCCTTGGGTCCTGAGTCGGGGATGCAAATGTCTTATAATCAATCCCAAATGATAGAAGCACTGAACAAAGAAGGAGTATTAGCGCTCACCAACACAGAAAAATAGGCTAAACATGTTGGAATATAATGTCACAGTTTAATGTGATAAAATGATTAAAAACTTGTCCACAGAAGATCTGATGGGAAGATGGCAAAAAGAAATAACCCCATCTTTAGGTCACCATAAGAAACATGGACAATGGAACAATACCTTCAGGGGTGGCTGGTGCTGTTGCTGATGTATCCAGAAAAGCCGATGGTAAGGGGCTGTCTGTGGTGTAGGTGAAGGATCACACCAGGGAGTGCATCACAGAGGAGAGGAGGAGGGTGCAGTCCACGGCGTCCGCTGGAGCTGGATGTGGTGACAGCTCTGTGCGCACAGGAGGATCAGCCACACACACAAGGCTCGCCGGCTCCTCCAGCACTCCTGTGTCCTGAGCCGCGCCGACTGATGACGTCACCAGACCAGGGACACAGCAACAGATTGCAGATGGTATAAACAGCAAGGGTCCACACACGGAGTATCAGTGAGACAATGGGGGAAAGATTATAAATGCCAAATTTGGCTGATCCTCCTGTGCACACAGAGGTGTCATCACATCCAGCTCCAGCGGACGCCGTGGACTGCACCCTCCTCCTCTCCTCTTTGATGCACTCCCTGGTGTGATCCTTCACCTACACCACAGACAGCCTCTTACCATCAGCTTTTCTGGATACATCAGCAACAGCACCAGCCACCCCTGCAGGTATTGTTCCATTGTCCATGTTTCTTATGGTGACCTGCGGATGGGGTTATTTCTTTTTGCCATCTTCCCATCGGAGCTTCTATGGACAAGTTTTTAATCATTTTATCACATTAAACTGTGACATTGTATTCCAACATGTTTAGCCTTGGTGTATTTTTCTGTGTTCGTGAGCGCTAAAACTCCTTCTTTGTTCCGAGGTAGTGGTAACCCCTTTATCTGAATTCTATTGGGAGCAAATAGAGCACTGCAGCACAGTGCTCAAAATCATTCTCTGTCTCTAGCCAAGCACCTCACTACATGTAGTACAAGTAAAAATCTATTTCTTCTTTATTTCTTTGCACATGATTTGGTAATAGAAGTGAACACAGCTTCACCTTATTTGCTTAGCTATGTTAGATTTCAACACAAAAAGATATTTTCAGAACTGTTTTGAGACACAACAGACAAAATACACATCCAACACTACTATCTCCAAAATAATTAGAAGTGCATGAAAAAGATTCAAAGCAACCAACTCCTCAAATAAATATTTTATTATAGGACTGTAAAATCCCTAAACATACTCCTCATATAAACAACACCCACCACAGGCAGCTCTTGATATTGAAAAATCCCAAAATATCAAACAGTACCATATTGATTAATTACCTATTGTATATTAATATATAAATATATATATATATATATATATATATATATATATATATATATATATATATATATATTTCTACAAATTTGTGATCAGCAAGACTGAGAACCACGAAGATAATGTTTGTCAATATTATTAGTATTATTATATAGCATTTATATAGCGCTGACAGTTTACGCAGCACTTTTCAACTTGAGGGTAGACAGTACAAATACAATACACTTTAATACAGTAGGAATCAGAGGGCCCTGCTCGTTAGAGCTTTCAATCTATAAGACTTTATGGATGAATGTTTTTACATAAAGGTATTCATAAGCTGGAACTTTTATCAAAAAAAAAAAAAAAAGAAGACATATAGTGTGACACACAAAATAAAGAAGTGGTGGTGCCCAACGGTAAATTGTTTAAATACAATAGATGCAAACAATTATTTTTTGGTCTATGTGCTCTTTGCAGTTGTGGTGGACTCCTTAAAGAATATTCCAGCATGGTGTTATTCCTTTTCAGCCTCCAATGTAAACATTCACATACATACAGCGGGTAAACCAAGTATTGAACATGCCACTATTTTTCTCGGTAAATATATTTCTAAAGGTGCTATTGACATAAAAATGTCACATGTCGGTAACAACCCATACATACAAAGAAACCAAAACAAATAGGTTCAGAAATTAAGTTATGTTTAAAAAAATGGAATAACAATGGGAAAAAGTATTGAACACGCTAACTGAAATGTGTTTAATACTTCGTACGAAATTCTTTGTAGGTAATGACAGTTTCAAGACACCTCCTGTATTGAGAACCTAGTCGCATGCATTGCTCAGGTGAGACTTTGGCTCATTCTTCCACACAGTCTTCAAATCTTGAAGGTTCCATGGGCCTCTTCTATGAACTCTAAACTTTAGTTATTTCCATAGATTTTCTGTTGGATTCAAGTCAGGTGATTGGCTAGGCCATCCCAGCAGCTTTATTTGCTTTCTTTGAAAGTCTCCTTGACTTTGTGTTTGGGATCATTGTCTTGCTAAAATGTCCACCCTTGTTTCATCTTCAAGGGCAGATGGCAGAAGATTTTTCATCCAGAATGTCTTGGTACATTTTTCCATTCATCCTTCCTTCAATGATAAAAAAGTTTGCCAGCATCATGTGCTGAATAACAGCCCCACACCATGATGTTCCCACCTCCAAACTTCATTGTTGGTATGGTGTTTATGGGGTGATGTGTAGTGCCATTTGACCTCCAAACATGGTGCGTATTATGGTATCCAAAGAGTTCAATTTTGGTCTCATCTGACCAGACTATATTTTCCCAGTATTTCACAGGCTTGTCTAAGTGTTGTGCAGCAAACTTTAAATGAGCTTCAATATGCTTTTTCTTCAGAAATTGAGACTTCCGTGGTGAGCATGCATACAGGCCATGGCAGTTGAGTGCATTGCTAATTCGAGGTCTATCTGAAGCTCTCCGCAAATTGTTCTTGGACAACTCTTCTGATAATTTTTTTCACTCAGAAATCATACGAGGAGCACCTGGTCGTGGATGGTTTATGGTGAAATTATGTTCTTTCAACTCCCGGATTATGGCTCCAACAGTTCTTACTGGAACATTCAGAAGTTTATAAATCCTTCTTAAACCAATGTCATCAATCAGTTTTGCAACAATAAGGTTGTGAAGCTCTTTGCTTTTACCCATCATGAGATGTTTCTTGTGTGACACCTTGGTAATGAGACACTTTTTATAGGCCATCAGTTGAGACTGAACCAGCTGATATTAGTTTGCACTGATAAGGGGCAGGATGGCTTTCTTATTACTGATACATTTTAGCTGATGTCTTGGGTTTCTGTGCCTTTTTGCATCTCTCTTTCTTCATGTATTCAATACTTTTCCCTGTGTAATTCCATTTTATTACACATAACTTAATTTCTGAACTTGTTTTAGTTTCTTTGTATGTATGAGTTGCACGGGTTTGCTACTGCCTGTGGTGAAAATTTTATGTCAATAGCAGCTTTAGAAATACACTATATTGTCAAAAGTATTGGAACACCTGACTTTACATGCACATGAACTTTAATGGCATCCCAGTCTTAGCCTGTAGGGTTCACTATTGAGTTGGCCCACCCGTTGTAGTTATAACAGCTTCAACTCTTCTGGGAAGGCTGTCCACAAGGTTTAGGGGGTGTGCCTATGGGAATGTTTAACCATTCTTCCAGATGCGCATTTGTGAAGTCAGGCACTAACTGACGAGAAACTGGCTTTCAGTTTTCACTATAATTCATCCCAATGGTGTTCTATCAGGTTGAGGTCAGGATGCAGCCAGTCAAGTTCCTCCACCCAAAACTCACTCATCCATGTTTTTATTGACCTTGCATTGTGCACTGGTCCAAATCATTTGGTAGAGCAGGGATTATGGTGTGGGGTTGTTTTTCATGGGTTATGCTTGGCCCCTTAGTTCCAGTGAAAGGAAATCTCAAGGCGTCAGCATACCAAGACATTTTGGAAAATTCCATGCTCCCAACTTTGTTGGAACAGTTTGGAGATTTTTGTGCATCAGTGCACAAAGCAACATCCGTAAAGACACGGATGAGCGAGTGATTGGATGACAGAAACCTGCAAAACTCCCCCCCAGATATAGAGCAAATGCACTTAAAGTATATTTGCCTTTAGTAAATAAACCTCCCTGTGTCATTTCTATCTGCTGTCAGATTCTGCTGCTATCTGCCTGTATAATTTCTGACAGCTTTTCCTGACACCAAGAGGTGAAAAGGTGACAGGGAAGGGAGCTCCAGCTCACAGCCTGTGATTGACAGCCTCAGTTCTGTTCCTGTGTGCCGTGTAAAGGGGGTGTGTCCCTTTCCTCCATTTAGCTCTTACTGAGTTCTGCCGAGTGTAACTTTATCAACCTGCTTTCTGGAAGCTCACACAAACTGTATACATTCTGGACTTTGAACAATTTAGAGAAGAGAGGGCTTCATATAAACAGGTACAATTTATGTAGGAGGATTTGAATAAAATCTATGAATCACCTGAGGCTAGTCACTTCACTGGGTATTTGTGAGGGTTTATAACCACTTTAATAAACATTTTTTTTTTTCAGTTCTTATCTCAATTCATGATATATCTTTTATTCGTGGTGAGTTCTATGTTCTGTGGCCATTTAGGAAAAATTGAATTGGATTCTATTACGCTTGCTACAGCTGTAAGTATTAACTTTTTTACCGCTCATCTTTTCTCTATTAAAGAACCTCTTTATTTTAATGAATTAAAAACATCACAAGCGACTTCATAGCCCAAGTATGTATAGTGGTTTTATTTGTGTGTATGTAATATTACGGATATATCATTAAAGATTGTAGTTATTTCACTTTCTCTTTATGTATATCATGACAGCATATCTGCCTTTATCTAGAGTAACAAATACGGGGAAAAGTGGACATAACTTTTTAGCTATTCAGATAATACAGCGATGCTCAAATCTGTACAGTATTAAAAAGAATCAAGCTATGTGTATCCTGCATTACTGTAGCAGCCACTTGAGAATGTAGTCCTATTTTCCCACCCAGAGCACACACAGCCAGGTAAACAGCATTTTCTTCACTCTTCCACTAGCTATAAAGAAAAGTCTAGTGGTTTCCCTTTGAATTTTTATTTGGGAACAATGAACTTGGATAGGGAAAGGGAGCATGGGATACCCCAATAAATTGTAGAACTCAATAATTTGAGGACTTCTCAACTCCTAAACCTTCTGGTTGCACAGTACATAAGTTCTTTATGCTGATGGTGACTAGTGCTCCTTGCAGAGTTTAAAAGCTACACAGAGTCACAGCACTGGGCTCACTTACTCATATAGCCACAGGAGCATCAGTTTCCTCCTGCCAATTATCCACCGGGCTATCACTAGTGAGGGAGATGTAGACTCACGCCACCATAGGAAAGATGCTCTTTCCGACTAAATTCAAATAGGCCCCCCCAGCTAAACCAAGCTGAGACCTTAGTGTCTTCCTAATGACTTCTACTAGAAATCTGCCCCAAGGGCAGTGCCCCCCCCCACACACAAAAAGGTCTCCTCCAGCAAGAGTGGACCCAGGAACTCTGCATCCTGTTATTCAGGCCTTAGATTATTTATGGGCTCTCTCACCACAAAATGGGCAAACCTCACTAGGGACTGGCTGCAGTCCCATACATTTCCGAGCTGCATGCCCTGTTATTCCCCCCACTATAAATCTAGAATCTTCTTGAAAATTGGGGGAAGTAACAGAGCAACATATTACAGTGGAACCATTTACATTTTACTAGCAGTCTACTCTACTCTAGAAGGGTGCTACATTACAATACAAGGCACACAGATACATCCATTCTATGTCCAGTAACCGAACTATCCATATTTTTAGAAATCGTTTTTAAAAAAAATCAAATCTCCATTTTTCTGCCTATTCCTCCTGTGGAGCAATTGCTATATTTATGCAAGTACACATATACACTATATTACCAAAAGTATTGTGACTCCTGGCTTTACACGCACATGCACTATAATGGCACCCCAGTTTTAGGCAGTCAGATTCCTCCACCCCAAACTCCCCCATCCATGTCTTTATGGACCTTGCTTTGTGCACTGGTCCAAATCATTTGGTGGAGAGGGGATCATAATGTGGGGTTGTTTTTCAGGGGTTGGGCTTGGCCCCTTAGTTCCAGTGAAGGGAACTTTTAAGATGTCAGCATACCAAGACATTTTGGACAATTTCATTCTCCCAACTTTGTGGGAACAGTTTGGGGATGGCTTCTTTCTGTTCAAACATGATTGCGCATCAGTGCAAAAAGCAAGGACCATAAAGACATGGATGAGCGGGTTTGGGGAGGACAAGAATGGTCAAACATTCCCATAGAAAACACTCCTAAACCTTGTGGACAGCCTTCCCAGAAGAGTTGAAGTTGTTATAGCTGCAAAGGGTGGGCCAACACAATATTGAACCCTACGGACTAAAACTGGGATGCCATTAAAGTTCCTGTGCGTGTAAAGGCAGGCATCCTAGTACTCTTGGTAATAAAATGTATTTACACTTTACAGGTGTTGAAAAAATAAGTAGTGAGCAGGGATTTACTCAGACCCTGATACAGAGATTATGACCACCCATTTGAAAAGGTGAAAAAAAATGCATTATAGTATCATGCAATAAGAATGAAACATTACAGTATTTTTTTTTTTTTTTAGTAAGAACTGCATTATATTTGTGCAATAACTTTTTACAGCTCCTCTACTTTGTGCAAAGTTTGTCTGAATGGTTCCGCAATACATCTCTTTTACAGGTTATAAATATAACTGGCATATCATTTGGATATGGAATGAGTGCTGGATGTGATACATTGATGTCACAGGTATATTGTTACATGCTTTTTTTCTTTATACCATTTTTTGCATATAAATTCTGTAACATTTAGCTGTATTTGCATATTAGAATGCTGGTCCTGTCTGTTCATTCCTTTCTCCATCTGGTTGTCCCTCCATCAGGGCATTTTTTATGCACTATGCTGCCCTAGGCACATCTGAATGAGGACACTCTTGTACACAAGCTTCACCCTTTGAGGAAAAAAAAAAAGTCTGAAACAAGTTCTGCCTAAACTAGTGCAGCTGCCCATAGTAGCAAATCAGCTTCCATCTTTCTTTTTTCCCCACAGCTTGGAAAAAGAACATTTTTAACAGCTGATTGGCTGTTGTAGGCAAGTTGAGATAAGTTTGTCTCACACACCTTTATTAATTGCCCGCTTTTGTCATTTAATGATTTTAGAAAAAAATGACTGTTGAAATGCACAGAATGGTCTGTTTGTTTTAAAATAAATATCTGTAATCTGATCTACAGACCAACAAACAAGAGAAAGAGTGAAGATTTAATGTAAGGTGAAATATAAAGAGCCTTTGCACTTCTTTCTACTCCATGTCTAGTCTTTTCGTTTGTTTGTTCTTATTGTGATCCTATGTACTGTATAAATGCTGTATATACATATTTTTATGAACATATTTGGGTTGCAGGTAGAATATTCTGCATGCATCATTGTATTTTATTAATGCTTTTCTTATGTGATATATTTAAAACAAGCCAACTGTTGGTTCCAAGCCTTGGTGCACCTGATGACATTCTTAATTAAACTGCATGCAGTATAGGTTAGGTTCAGATCTCCGCTGGTATGGTGGTGGTCTCCAGCTGGCAGGTGAATATTGAGACAGCGGTCCTCTCTTTCTAACTACTCAGTGCCAAAAGGAAACATTTTCCTGGGCAGTTTAATAAAAATTATCTCTCCACCCCTCTTACTGCATAGTGCCTATTGGAATCTGTATTGTAATCATTATAGTGTAGCCATTATATGGCTGCAGTCTCAAACTACAACTCCTAGGATTCTTAGTGCTTTGCATAAATTCTATGGGTTTGCTTGGCTTAAAGCGGAGTTCTGGCCTCAAAATCGACACAATCGATTTTGGGCCATCCGCTTGCTGAGTGTCACCTGAACAACAAATCGATAGTCACGATTTTTTTTTTCACTTACCTTGTTTCAGAAGAAAATATACTTACCTTCCTTCCACTTCCTCCCTCTGCACCGTCACTTCCTGTCCTACAATGCGTCCTGGGAGCTCTTACTCATCACTCCCAGGAGGCAATGGGCAGTGACGTAGGCGCCCGGGCTCCTCTCACAGCTTGCACAATGAGCTAGAACCAGGAAGAAAGGAATACATTTACATACTGCGGCTTTGGATAACCACAACAAAGATGGCTGCGCTCAGCAAACGATTTTAAAAGTAAGAATTTACAATTTACACTAACTTATAAAACTATGTAATACGGGATTAGCGGATGTATTAAGGGCCATGGATCACTATTTGGGCAGTATTTTTATAAAAAAAAAAGATTCTGAGGCCGGAACTCCGCTTTAAGCTCTCCCCCTGCTGGCTGGGGGAGGGAGGGGGGTGCTGCATAACATCAGTATCTCAGTAGAGGGAGAGAAGAATAAAGGACAATGTCTCCATTGTCATATTGCTGTAGCCCAGCACCTGACTACACATAGTTTTGGCAACTCCAAAGCAGAATGTACAGAGGTTGTGTGGGCAGATTAAGTATATTCTCTACAATGCATTGAAATTATGAATTAAAGCAGGCTTGTCCAACCTGCAGCCCGAGGGCCGCATGTGGCCCAGAACCACAGGCAATGCGGCCCACTGCCCCCTGACAATTATTTTTTTTTTGCTGGGGAGGAAGGAAGTCGAGTCGGGGGCACGGCCACAGCGGCTTCCAACTAACTGTAGGCAGAGGCTGCCTCGGAGCCTCTGTCAATGATAGACAGCACATTGGTGACGTCTATCAGAGGAGCCGGTCCAGGAGGCAGGACTTCGTATGACAGCGGTCACCGGATAAGCGGGAGATCCCTGCTCTGTGTAATCCAGCGGCTCTCCTCTCTCTTCATTGCAGACTGCATTGGATGGGCATGCACTGGTGAGGCTACATTGGATGGGCACTGATCAGGCTGCATTGGATGGGCATGCACTTGTGAGGCTTCATTGGATGGGCACTGATCAGGCTGCATTGGATGGGCATGCACTTGTGAGGCTGCACTGGATGGGCACACACTAGTGAGGCTGCATTGTATAAGCATGCACTGGTGAGGCTGCATTGGATGGGCACTGGTGAGGCTGCACTGGATGGGCACTGATCAGGCTGCATTGGATGGGCATGCACTGGTGGGGCTGCATTGGATGGGTACTGATCAGGCTGCATTGGATGGGCACGCACTGGTGAGGCGGCGCAGGAAGGGCACGGTGGCGTTTTATTACTTATATACCTTAACTGTAGTATATATTTTATATGCGGCCCAAGAAAATTTCTCTACACTAAATGTGGCCCAGAGAAGCCAAAAGGTTGGACACCCATGAATTAAAGCGTGGCGCTAATGTCTATCTATAACAAAAAAATATTTTTGTCCTGTATTTCTGTGTGGAGTCATGGAGGGTTTTCCTAGACATAAGGGACAACTACCTTCATGTGCTTGCTCAAAACTTCCAAATGCATCTACGTTTTAATGTGCAAATCTTCATCTGCAGTTTATTTCCTTTTATGTGACCTATCTACTTCTTGAAAGAACTTTTTTCAAGGTCTTTATAGCTGCAATCACTTATCTAAGGGAGAATGGAATTCATATTTTGAACTGTTATACCTGTAATGTCCCAGTGTCATGAGACATTGTTTTTACATCTACAGATTTCAATAGAGACTCTTACCCAATTTGGGTGATTGATCAGTTGCACCAAAATCCTGTTGACTCTTTTACAGTGTATGGTTTATCTTGTTGCCTTATTTGACACCCTGCACCTCTTATAAGAGAAAAGTACAGGTGGTCAGACTGAGAGTTTAGCAGGCTTTAGTAAACAGATTTCTTTCAGTGTTGTAGCTTAATGAAGTGGACATCTAAGACTTTTCAATGCCACAGTTGATAACACCCACTATGCAGTCTAGTCTATGGTGGCGGATGAAGAATCTCTTGCTGCACTGCCCATTAAATTTGATGCCCTGGACCACTGTAACATCCGATGAAAGTAATTTCTGTTTGGGTACTTAATTCAGATGGCAAGCACTGACAAAGGGCATTGTGTCCAATTTCCAAGAACTGAGAGCTAATTGGATGGCATTAAATATTCTGGCTCCATTATAAACCCACAAATTGCTTCCCTTGTGAATTGATAATTGGGTATCAGCGACATACGCAGCTCAAAGAGGTAAGACCAATTCTGGCTTGGTTCCAAGACAATTTAACTTACAGTATACCAGAGCATTCTACATTCCAACATTCCAGGATTTTCAGGTAGACTACCTATTGAGGAATTTCATAAGCAAGAAGGTAGCGGTTTCTTAAAGAGCAGCTCAAGGCTCCCTCAGAAAAAAATAAAAGTCAGCAGGTACAAATACTGTAGCTGCTGACTTTTAGTTTTAGAGTACTTACCTGTCCAAGGATCCAGCAATGTCCGCACCCGAGCTGATTTTTCAGTCCACTATCCGGTGCTGCTGCCACCACTCCATTGCAACTCCACAGCCAGTACCCACTGCGCATGCACGAAGCACGCTGTGCTCTGTGAATGGGCTGGCTGTGGGGGAAGGAAGAGGGGGGCAAAACTTCCTGCTCAGTTCGCCAAACTTCAGTCATATTTCTTTGAAACATTACCTTTCTCTGACTCAACACCCTAGGAAGAGTTACAAGTTGTTTGTTATTCTAATGGGAACCAAGAATAGGAGAAACAACTTCTTCTATTACATGCTGTATAGTTCACCTGGTGCCACCCCCACAACAGGTTATGTTGGGTCCTTTGTTCTTACCTTAACTTTGATAAATACTTCAGCACCACTGACACCTCCGGTTACACACTTTAGAACAGGTAGATAAGGGATTTTTCAATACCTAGGGTCACCCTGATATCAGACTTGAGACTTTGTATTAAATAACATGTATATGAGTATAATGTGTATATATATGTATGAGTATAATGTCAAATAATTATCAGATAAATCAGGGTATAACAGTGAAAAGATTTAACACTGGGTGTTGGTGGGTGGAATGGGGAAAGATGGGGGAGGGCTATGGCAGGTGATATGAAGGTTCCCATGTTACAAACAACCATTGGAAATGGTACTATTTGTGCTAAAATAAACAAAATATGCAAAATAAGTGTGCAAAACGTGACAATGAATTAAAGTGTTTTTTCACCAATGCCAGAAGTCTGCCAAGCAAAAAAGGTGAGTTGGAAGCTTTGGTGCATGAAGAGAACTATGATTTATTTTGTATTGCTGAATCTTGGCTTCATTCTTCGCATGACTGGCCTAATAATATTCCTGGCTATTCTCTCTTTTGGAAAGACAGGGTAAAACGGAGGGGTGGTGGTGTCTGTCTCTATGTGAGAAGTGATTTCAAGGCGAGTGTAAAAGAGGACCTAGTTGATGGAGAATGTGATAAGGCTGAATCATTATGGGTGGAACTGCACATGGGTGTGCGTACTACAAAAGTAATTATTGGTGTTGGGTATAGATTTCCCAGTGTTAATGAGAAGGTGGAGACTCAGCTCCTTGCATCGATGATCACAGAACAGAAATGGGAATTCTTCAAAAAGACTGTTGGTGAACTTACTGCAAAGTATATTTCCAATACATTTAAAAGACTAAAATTAAAACTATAAACAATAAGAAAAGAGCCTTTAAAAAATGTAAAAATGAAAGAAAACTATCATTGTTTAAATGTTACAAAGAATATAACAGAATATGTAAAAAGGAAATCAAGGATGCAAAAATTCAAAATGAAGGGGGTGGGAGAAGAAAAGCAGCGCCACCTCAGTGTAGGTTAAAAGGTTATTTATTACATAAAAACGATGTAGTATCTCACACAGAGGAGATAGTTGATCAGCAATAAAGGATGGTTCATCTGCAACACTGTAGGGAAGTTAGGGAAGTAGACTGTGGCGGCCGTGGTCCTGACTGTGCCGGTGGAGTCTGACACTTTCTGTGTATCTGGCAGCGTTCAGTGTCCAGGCTTACATCCAATAGTGGCGGGGGTGCGCGCGTTCGGAGCATGCGTGTTCCTTCCTCAGGCAATGCCGATCTATGTGTCAGACTGGGAGTTTTATGGCTGAATGTCTCAGGGGACGGGGATGGTTGCTGTGGAGATGTGGTATATACAATAAACAATCTGGCTGGAACAGGAAGTGCTGAGATGGAGAGTCTCCCGGTGCGTGACTGGTCGCCACGGACACACGCCGTAAACACAGCCCTCTCTCAAATAGAACGGGGAGTGACTAACATCATTGACTGCAGAGCGGGGCTGATGTAAAAGCCTGCTGGACTGTTGACGATTGCAGAGATGAAGCAGAGCAGAGGAACTGTGAACATACATCTATATACCGGGTGAGGCATATGACAATGTCAATTTGAGAATGGGAGATGTAATTACAAAGGTTCATATGGCCTAGGGGATGTGTATGGAGGGGGTAATAAGGTAAAAGTCAAAATGAAAAATAAAATAAAATAAAGATGAAATAAAAATAAAAATTCAAATGAAAATGAAAATCAAAATAAAGTAAAACTAAAAATAAAACTAGAAATAAAAATAAAGTGAAAAATAAAAATAAAAATAAAATAAAAATAAAAATGGAAATAAGGAATGAAGGTGAAAAAATAATAATGACAATAATAAAACTGAAAAAATAGAACTGAAAAAATGATAGGAGATAATGCATATATACTCATATGTATAGGCACCTAAAGATAGGAATGAGATTAGCCCATGATGGAGAGGGTTTTTTTGTGGGTAATTGAGATGAGGGTGGTGGTATTTCAAGGTAGGGGGAGAAGGCAGAATATGAAGTATTCTGAAGAAAAATGCGGTATATGAAGTATTGCTATATTCAGGATAATCAGTAGTGGTTTACAGTAGTGGGTTGACCTCAACTTCTTCATTTAAACCTTTCCCGGTGTTAGGGAGTCCAGGCGATATATTCAATATGATTCTCGAGCACATAGGCATTTAAATATTTTTTTTGGAGGGAGTTTTTTTTGGGTATGGATTTGATAATCCACACTTTTAGGTCCGCTGAAGATTGGTGGTGGTGCTGCAGAAAATGTTTAGGGACACTGTGTTTTTCATTGCCAGCTTCCACAAACCTTCTGTGTTCCCGAAATCTTTTGCGCAGAGTACGAATGGTGTGGCCTACGTAAAGGAGGCCGCATGGGCATGACATACAGTATATTATGAACTCTGTGGAACAGTTGAAAAAATCAGGAATGGTATATTTTTGTCCTTTTGAGGAAAATTCTTTTTGGCCGTGTGCAACACGCTTACAGGTCAGACATAATTTTTTTGCGGCATTGAAACATGCCTTTGATGTTTAGAAAGGTTAAGGGTGCACTTGGTGTAGTAGAAGATTTTTTGATTTTTACTAGGAGCGATATTGTTCTTCAAATTCCGGGCTCTTCTGTTTGACACCAAGGGGCGGCCAGGAATACTGGCTTTTAAATGTGGGTCGGCTTGGAGGATGTGCTCCATTTGTTTGTACTGGCTATGAAATTTGGTGGTGAATCTCAGTGATTTTGTATGTGGATCGACGAGGTTTCCTTTTTTTGTTTTTGTTTCTTGGTTCATTTTCTTGATAGAAGGTGAAGCCGTCATCTATGAGTTTTTGTGGATAAGCTTTTTATAAAAAATATGTTGTCAGGTAATTACCATGAGTAGTGAAATCCTCGGTTCGTGTGCAGTTATGTCTGAGTCTGCAAAACTGACTTTTTGGTATGTTGTTTATCCAGCGGGTGATGGCAGCTTTTGAAGTGCAAATAAGAATTGCCCGCTGTTGGTTTGGTATAATTTTCAGTGAATATTGTTTGTTGGTCGTGGCGGAGGAGGAGGTCTAGAAAGGCTAAAGAGTTTTAGTTTTGTACTGAAGTGAAGGTGATGCTTATATTGTTTTGATTGCAGTGGTCTACGAAGGGTTGGATGGTGAGGGGTGTATCATCCCAGACAATAACTACGTCGTCGATGTAACGACCATAGAATATAATCTGGGAGGAAAAAGGATTGTTGGACCAGAGATATCTCTTTTCCCACAGACCCATGGTCAAGTTGGCATAGCTGGGTGCGAAATTCGTAGCCATAGCTGTGCCATGGGTCTGTAGGTAGAAGTCGCCATTAAACTCAAAATAGTTATGAGTTAGGCAGTATTCTGTGGCTTCCAGGATAAATTGTGCTTGGCGAAGATTCATGTTTGAGTCTTCTTCTAGAAAATGTTTGACTGCTGATAGGCCTACATTGTGTGGTATTAATGTGTATAGGGAGCAGACGTCCAGTGACAACCACATGTAGGAGGGTTCCCATTTGTAGTTGGCTAGCATATCGAGAAGATTTCTCTTACATAAGATGGAAGATTTTGTGCCAGTGGATGTAAAAACTGGTTGATATAAATAGAAAAATAGCTAGTGACACTCTCCAAGGCTACCACAATGGGTCTGCTGGGTGGATTGATTGGGTATTTGTGGATCTTCGGTAGGTCAATAAGAAAAATGGATTTTTGTAAAATCTTACCGTAAAATCCTTTTCTCTTAGCTCATTGACAGACGTAGTCCTCGGTGATACAGCACCTTCGGGTTATGTTGCCTCCACAGGAGCAGGACTAGACAGGAAATTAAAAAGCTCTGGCCACACCCTAGGGGCAGTCCCAGAGTGTATATCCTCTCTCTCTCTGCCTCAGCAAATCAGTTATGTGAAAAAGCAGTCTTTAGAGATTTTAACCCAACCCAACTCAAAAAACAGAGGGGCGGGGACTACGTCTGTCAATGAGCTAAGAGAAAAGGATTTTACGGTAAGATTTTACAAAAATCCATTTTTCTCTAGCGCTCATTGACAGACGTAGTCCTCGGTGATACAGCACCTTCGGGACGTCCCAGAGCAGTATCACAAATGAGGGGTGGGAAAATGAAAATCAAATCCCAATCTAGAAGGCCCAACCGGTGCCAACTAGAAGTTTACAATGCTCATCCTTAATGATGAGACTCAACAAAAAAGAGAAAATTTTTTTTTTTTTTTTCAAACAGAAAAAACCCTCGAGGTAGACCACCGGTCTCCTCAAATTGCGGCCTGCAAAACCTTGCGGCCAAATGAGGCATCCGCCGATGCCGTCACATCAATTTTATAGAATTTTGTAAAGGTATGTACCGACGACCAGGTGGCCGCCTTACATACCTGGACCACTGACGCCTGATGGCGAAAGGCCCAGGAAGTACTGAGCGCTCGAGTCGAGTGCGCCCTAACAGGGAACGGAGGACTCTGACCCTTAATAGAATAAGCCTGTACCACCGTTTGTCTAATCCATTTGGCAATGGTCGCGGCAGATGCAGGCAAACCCTTTCTGGGGCCATCCGTGATCACAAAAAGTGAATCCGTCTTACGGAATGATTCCGTAGCTTTCAGGTATACCCTGATTGCCCGAACCACATCTAAGGAATGCAACGCATGTTCCCGATGATGCTTGGGCTGAGGACACAAGGAAGGTAGTACAATATCTTCATTCAGATGAAAATCTAAAACCACCTTAGGAAGAAAAGATGGCTTAGTATGAAGTACTACCTTATCCCTATGAATCACTAGGTATGGGGACTGGCATGATAATGCAGCCAGTTCTGACACCCTGCGAGCAGAAGTAATAGCCACCAAGAAGGCCACCTTCTGGGATAAAGTAAGCAAGGGAATCTCCCTGATGTATTCAAAGGGAGGTTTCTGTAGAACCGACAAAACCAAATTAAGATCCCAGGGCGGTAAGGCCGCGCGGACTGGTGGAGCCAGGTGCCGCACCCCCTGGATGAAATTCCGCACCAAGGACTTGGTAGCTAAAGGCTTCTGAAAGAAGATTGCTAATGCTGAAACTTGACCCTTGATGGTGCTCAAGGCTAGCTTCTGCTCAACCCCTTGTTGCAAAAAGGCCAATATTCGAGTCACCGAATAGGTACGTGGAGGAAATCCTAAAGATTCGCACCACGCAATATAAGTCTTCCATGTGTGATAATAGACCTTGCTGGAAGTCGCTTTCCTTGCTTTAATAAGGGTAGGAATGACTGAAGTAGACAAACCTCTGTCCTTCAGTACTTGGGTCTCAATGGCCAGGCCATTAAAACCAGCGACTGTAAAGCATGATGGTAAATTGGTCCTTGAGACCACAGACACTCCCTGAGACGAAGTTCCCACGGAACGTCTGCGACTAGCATGTCCAAGTCGGCCAAGCCGGCTTGAGGAGGCCAGCCTAGAATTTCTAGGACCACTGGCGCTGATAGAATCTGAACCAGGCGTCCCTAGAGGTATCTGGCCCCGACCATCCGAGAAAGTCTGGTCGTTTTCTGTTCCCACACATTTATCAGATACCTGATTGTTATCAGGAAGGGTGATCTTTTCTGGTTGAACCTCAGGGACCGAAGTCACCCGACTAGAGGCTACTTGGCCTATCTGGTCAACCAGATCCGATTCCTGTGAGGTATAGGGACTAATCTTAGGAAAAGGTAAAGGAAAAGATCTATTCAGGGAACGGTAACTACCGCTTCCTGTAGTACTTAAATGTTGGAAGGGAAGAATCGCACCGGTAGTAGTGGTTGATGCTCGATCTAATGTCCTGAATACCGGTGAAAACGTCCCCCCACCCTGAAACCGGGTGGGGGCGCACCTTCAGGCTGTGTACTCCTTTGCTTCGGGTTTGGCTGGGTTGGTCCTCTGTTTGTCCGACCAGCCCTTCTTGAACCCTCCTGGAGGAGTCTTGCCTTTCCCGCTTGTACCAGCCGGGCGCCCTTTATGGGCGGTAAAGAAAGGTCCTCGCTTGTTGCGAGGTCCCTTAGCTTTAGCAGCCTGTGGCAAAAAAGTGCTCTTGCCCCCAGTGGCATCCTTAATGATTTCATCTAGGTTGGCCCCAAATAGACGATTCCCCTGAAAAGGGAGATTTGTCAAGGTCTTTTTGGAACCTAGGTCAGCTGACCAGCATTTTAACCACAGCACACGTCTGAGGATGACCGCTGACATAGATGCATGCCCTAATAAGGGAGTAGTGTCCAAGGCTGCGTCAGATAAACTGTAAGCCCTTGTATAATCTGTTCCATCAAATCAGATGTCTCCTGGGGAATATCTTTTCCCCTAAGGTCTTGGCGTACCATTCTCGCCCATTCCGTAAGTGTCTGGGAAACTAGACCAATAACAATTACTGGTCTAAATGCTGACCCTATCAGAGAGAAGATGGTGCGGGACTCTGCTTCCATCTTTCGATCCACCGGATCCTTAAAGGACGAAGTGTCCTCCACTGGGATAACCGTGGCTTTATTCAGCCTGGAAATAGGTGGATCCACCACAGGTGGTACCGTCCATTTCTTAATGATGGATTCCTCAAATGGATAGCGTCTAGCAATACGCTTGGAAATAGTAAAGGTACGTTTAGAATGCTCCCATTCTCCTTTAATCTGATTACCGAAACACTTGGGTACAGGAAAAACCTTCACCGTTTTGATGGGCTTATTAGTACCAAAAGGAATCTCTGTTTCAGTTGCCTCTGCCGGTAAAGCCTCAAGTTTTAAGGTTTCCTGCACTGCCACAACTAGTGCGTCCACCAATGCTTCTTCCTGAATTATAGCGGGAGAAGAAACGTCCTCCTCACTGTCTGAGGGGGCTTTACCTGAGACAACAGCCCTTGCAGAGGAACCTGCAACTGCAGTGACCATCTCTGAATCTGAGTCAGAGGTGTCAGATAGTATAGGGGTAGGCGGGGGTCGCTTCCTTGACCCCCGTCCCTGACAGGCCGCCTCCACCCGAGCCACCATAGACTCCAAAATTGCTGTAAATGACTCTACACTCTGTGCACCGGCGGGTCCCGTGGCCCCCTCGAGGGAAACAGGTGGGGGAATATGTGTGGCAGGGTCCATGATAATTCCAGTCACTTCCTGGATAATATAATTCAAAAATAAAAAACTTTTTTTTTTTTTTTTTCAGACCCCCAGCGCCACAAAAAAGCCCCTTAGTGTTACCTGCTAGGGATCCCTATCGATCGAGAGAGAGAGAGATAGACCCCCAGGCTCACCACTTGATGCTCAGAGTTTAACTGCAACAGGTTACAGCGCTGTCTTGACAAACAGGAAGTCTTTTGGCTGGCTGCCCAGGAAGAAAGGAGGCGGCTCCGCCCCTCTGCACGCCTTCCGGCGCCTCCCCTAGCTCCACGAGGTGTTTGGATCACCTCAAACATGGCCGCCCCCATGCTGGAGGCACGAGGCTACGCCAAAATGGCGGCTCGTGCGATCCAGCAAAAAAAATGGCGGCGGCCTGTACTGAATAGCGGTGTGCTGCAGGGCACACAACACTCTCTCTGCATGGGGATTTGGCGTGGTTGGCGGTACCGGCCCTGGCGGACCGCATGGCCATTCGGGAGGCCTGCTAATAGCTGGAGATCTGATTAGGAAGGCAGTCTACATGTCCGTGGCTTCTGACTGGTAGGTAGCTTATTTTTATCACCGTAAGATTCCCAGAATGCCACTGATTACAATCTTTTTAACATGTATACAATTAGATTGTTAGCTCCAAAAACCAAGCCTCCTGGCTTTTTGCACATAAAATCACACTCAAAATAGGAGGATCTGTGTCATTTATAGGATAGAGAGGGACTCTATCTTACCATACAGAGAGGGGCCCGCGTTCACCACAAGACCCGTCAGGGGAAAAGGGGGAACATACTACTCACCATACCGGAACCAGGCAGGCACCAACTCCTGACAGTACCCCTCTCCACCGGGGCGGGAGGGCTGTCGACCGATATGGACGCCGTGACTCATGGTCTTTGGCGTTTCAACGAGACGTTTAACTCGCGGGGTCAGTCCTTTAATGGGACTTTGTCGCGGCCGACCCAGCGCGGAGCTATGGCCTGCACGCGCTCGTAGGCTGAACTGGGGTGACCACCGGATCTCAACATCCAGCCCGTCGCCCAGTTCAGCTTTCTTGCTTGAAGATCTCACAGGAACACTGGAGAAAAAAAGCTGTCTAAAAAAATCTTTTAAGAAAAAAATCTTGCCAGGACCTAAGATCCCAGCAAGGTATCTAGGTCCTTACTCCTAACTAGACAGAAAATAACTGATTTGCTGAGGCAGAGAGAGAGAGGATATACCCTCTGGGACTGCCCCTAGGGTGTGGCCAGAGCTTTTTAATTTCCTGTCTAGTCCTGCTCCTGTGGAGGCAACATAACCCGAAGGTGCTGTATCACCGAGGACTACGTCTGTCAATGAGCGCTAGAGAAATATGGTCTATTGTAGAGGTCATGTTTCAAAAAGGCTGTTTCTGTTTTGTTGATAATTCCTTCTGATGCTGCATTGTTAATGAGTTGGTGTGCTTCTGAGGTAAATTCTGGTAAAGGGTCTTTTTCTAATTTGATGTAGGTGTTGGTGTCTGACAATAGTCTGGCTGATTCTTGAAGATAGTCGGATCTATTTTGGACCACGATCCCACCGCCTTTGTCGGCAGACTTAATGATGATATTGTTGTTTTTGGTGAGATTGGCCATAGCTAGACTTTCTTCAGTGGAAAGGTTGGAGTGGGAACCTCAAGTAGTGCGGTTCTGTTGGCAGAGTTTTCGGATGTCTTCATAAACCACCTGGTAAAAATTATGTATGAAGGATCCTTTGGAGGAGGTAGGGTTGAAGATGGATGGTGGGCGAAGCGACGTGTGCAACACTGGTGGAGAGGTAGGCAAATGTTGGCTAAGAAATTCGACATATAGGTCCTCATCATCAGTGTATAGTTGCTCCAGATGTAGCAGGGCCGTTAGATCGGAGGGAGTTGAATTTAGGTCCTCAGAGTCGGGATAGGGTCGGGATCGAGCGTTTCTTCTGTGATCTTGTTGTCACTGTTTTTTTCGATTTTCATATGGAAGAAGCATTTTACGGTGAGATTTCTAATAAACTGGTTGAGGTCTATGAAAAGTTGGAACGGATTGGGGCCAGCAGTTGGCGCAAATGTGAGACCCCTGCTGAGCAGAGATACTTCAGGAGGTGTTAGGGTGTGGTTGGATAAATTTTGGATTTTAATGGTCATTTGGTCTTTCCCATCCATTCGCTCTACTGAACAACCTTCAACACAACCCCCTCAACCCGTATCCAAACCCACCCCATTGCTCCTTATGAGCACTCATCAATCCCCCGCCAAAACTCAGGAAATGATATCCCAAAAATGGTGTGAACTAACACCAAGCAGTCCAAAACTCGACGTTCCCACTCCAACCTTTCCACTGAAGAAAGTTTAGCTATGGACAATCTCACCAAAAACAACATCATCATTAAGTCTGCCGACAAAGGCAGTGCGATCGTGTTCCAAAATAGATCCGACTATCTTCAAGAATCAGCCAGACTATTGTCAGACACCAACACCTATATCAAATTAGAAAAAGATCCGTTACCACAATTTACCTCAGAAGCACACCAACTCATTAACAATGCTGCATCAGAAGGAATTATCAACAAAACAGAAACAGCCTTTTTGAAACATAACCTCTACAATAGACCATATTTCTATCACCTATCGAAGATCCACAAAGACCCAATCAATCCAGTAAAATGTGAGTAAATGCTTTCCTGTATGGTATGCATTCTATATTTAAATTTATTAATGCCATTTCAGGTGATGGTATTATGGTTGTTCCAGTAATCTAGGAAAGGAGTGTAAATACTTCCTGCCAATAGGGTGATAAACTAAGGCATTCCCACAGGGTAAGGAATCGGAAGCCATGTGCTCCACAATTCCTCCAGCAATTGGGGGACATGTGGTTCTCGAATTTTGCTATTTTATCTGGGGTTAAGTATCTCCTTTGGACAATATTTTGGGTAAGTTCCAGTGGCAGCTGGGTGATAGGGGGCGCAGGGGCGCCGCCCCCCCCCCCCCCCGAAAAAAAGAAGAAAAAAAAAAGATTAAAAAAAAAAAAATTCAATTTTTAGCCCACTAGGGGCGCCGGACCTAGTAGTGGGTATGGGGGGGGGGTTGGGGTTTTGCCTCCCACGTGAGGCAGACAGAGGCGCCGATTGATGGCCTTCTGGGGGTCATCGGGGCGCAGAGCAACACCCCGACACTCCCCACTTTACTGGACTTCTGGCTGTGATTGGTCCAGACTCCAGCATGGACCAATCACAGGAGGGCATCCCGGGACGGTCCTGTGGTCACGTGACGTGTGGGGGCGGTGCACCGCCCCGGCGTCACGTCCTTCCCGCCCGCCGGCGCAGACTGAGTGAGAGGAGAGCCGCATGTGGAGTAGGTAGGATGGACGCCGAACCTTACACTAAGCTGGGTGGTTCTATTTTGATGTATAGCAAACAAGGCATGCTGTGATGTCTCTTGTAGTTCTTTAACCTAGTTATCTGTAGATGGTGTAACATATAACAGGTACCCCATAGCCTGCTGCCTCTTGTAGTTCTACCCACTACTTATCTCCAGCTCTCACTTGTACCAAGCACCCTAGACCATGCTGGATGATGCAATGTTAGTGTATAGCAAGCAAGGCAGGCTGACTCTTGTAGTTCTATAGCTAATGTAGCTAAATATCTGTAAATGCTGTAACTTGCATTAGGTACCCCAGTGATTGCGAGTTATTGTAATTCTGTTGATTGCTTACCACATGCCACCAGCTCTCCCAGGTACCCCAGGGAATGCTGGCTCTTGAAGTTCTATATCCTAGTTATCCTCAGCTGTCACTCATACCAGGGCCTTAGACTATGGATGCTTTACTGCCAGTGTATAGCGAACAATGCATGCTGATTGCTGACACTTGTAGTTCTATATCCTAGTTATCCCCTGCTGTCACTCGTACCAGGGCCTTAGACTATGCTGGATGCTGTACTGCCAGTGTATAGCGAACAATGCATGCTGACACTTGTAGTTCTATATCCTAGTTATTTGTAGATGCTGTACCTTGTACCATATACTCAATGCATGCTGGCTCTTGTACTTCTACAGACTACTCATCTCCTGCTGTCACTTATACTGGGAACCAGTATAGGATAGCAAATAAATGTAAATGTAACAAAGTACCCCACAGCATGCTGCCTCTTGTAGTTCTACAGACCACTATTCTCCAGCTGTCACTTGTACCAAGGACCCTAGACTACACTGGATGATGCAATGTTAGTGCATAGCAAGCAAGGCAGGCTGGCTCTTGTAGTTCTACAGACTAGCTATCTGCAAGGCAGGCTGACTCTTGTAGTTTTATAGCTAAATTATCTGTATATGCTGTCATTTCTATCAGGTACCCCATGCCACCACTAAGGATGATCGAACTTTTGAAAAGTTCGGTTCGGCCAGAACATCCGAACTTCTCGAAAGTTCGGCCCGGATTTCAGAACCCCATTGAAATCAATGGGACCCGAACTTCGGTAATCAAAAAACACCATTTTGAAGCCCCAAAACCCAATAAATGCCCCTAAAGAGTGCCTAGGGTTCTGGGTCATGCCCCATTAACTATTAATCACACAAAAAAAGTTCTTAAAAATTGTCATTTTTGATAAAAAAGCCAATTATTGAAAAATTAAAAAAAAAAAGAGATTTTTTGATTTTTACTTTGGATTTCAGATCTGGGGTGTCTAAAAAGTGTACATGTGAAGTTTCAGCTCTGTAGCATGTCCAGAACCAGAAAAAAAAAAAGATTGTTTGTATTAGAAAACTTTCTGACAGGGGGTTGGCTCCGCTCCTGTAACACCTTGCCGGTTTAATAGAAGGCATTTTTTTGGGATCTTTGCAGTCAGGAAAAACATCTGAACTTGTGTATAGTGGTACTGTGCACAAGTTCTGATGTTTTGCCTGCCTCCAAAAACCCCCAAAAAATGCCAGCAAAAACACACCTGGGCATTTTTTTTTTGACGCTAGCGTTTTTTTTGGAATTTTTTCGGGTTCTTTTGAGGCAGGCAAAACATCTGAACTTGTGTATAGTGGTATATATACACACATACATATATTTATATACACACCTAGACATATATAGGTGTGATAGTAGCAGGAATATATTACTGTAAATGATTTCATTAGCGCAAGCATATATTTCTGCTACTATCACACCTATATATGTCTAGGTGTGTATATAAATATATGGATGTGTGTATATACACCACTATACACAAGTTCAGATGTTTTGCCTGCCTCAAAAGAACCCCAAAAAATGCCAGTAAAAACACACCTGGGCATTTTTTTTTTTGACGCTAGTGTTTTTTTGGCATTTTTTTTGGTTCTTTTGAGGCAGGCAAAACATCTGAATTTGTGTATAGGGGGTATATATAGACATATATGTCTGAATATATACCCCTAGACATATATAGGTGTGATAGTAGCAGAAATATATTACTGTAAATGATTTCATTAGCGCAAGCATTTATTTCTGCTACTATCACACCTATATATGTCTAGGGGTATATATACAGACATATATGTCAATATATACCCCCTATACACATGTTCAGATGTCATGTCTGACATCAAACATGTCCTCAAAAAAGCACTGGCAGTGGCAGCCCCTGCAGCATAAAAAATGCTTGGCTGGTGAGAAGCCATATGCCTGTCCCGAAGCTATTCAGAGAAATGATAATTTCTCTATAGCGGTCACCCTGCTATGGAAGGGTTTTGTCACCCTGCCATAGCAGTCACTGCCAGTTAACCCTACACTACACTACGGTCCCCTGACACTTAACACTTTCCCTACAGAAACTAAATTTTTGAAGCTAACTTAAGTGTAAAGGAGCACTCTAACTACACTAGATATCCCTTTCCTCACACTAAAAATAGCTAAATGACACTTTTAAAGTAAAATTAACAGAACTGCTTCCACTCTCTTCCATGTCCAGTATAACAATGCTAGGAATATGGCGGGGCGATCTTATATACTGGGGGGCGTATTCACTAATGATTGGTCTAGGGACCCCCTAGTCACTCCAATCACATTCCTAGCATTCTCCTGCCCCCTCAATTGGCTTTTGCTAATGGTTCTGGTCCAATCACGGGCTTTTAAAGCCCATTTCCTGAAGCATTGCATTTTGGGCGGTTCTGGTTGCCGAATCCCGAACTTTTTGGGCAAAAAGTTCTAAATTCGGCCGAACCTCGATCACCCA
Organism: Pelophylax lessonae; assembly: GCF_965119305.1. Lineage (NCBI taxonomy): Eukaryota > Metazoa > Chordata > Amphibia > Anura > Ranidae > Pelophylax > Pelophylax lessonae. The sequence continues at coordinate 394,088,793 of NC_138769.1, read as the reverse complement.
ATGTTCGGGCTGAACCGATGGTGGACCCGAACCGTTCGATCATCCCTAGCCACCACCTCTTCTAGGTACCCCAGTGAATGATGGCTCTTGCAATTTTATATCCTAGTTACAGTATTTGTAGATGCTGTAACTTGTACCATGTACCCAGTGCAAGCTGGCTCTTGTAGTTCTACAGCTTACATATTACTTGCTGCCACTTTTTCCAGGTACTCCAGATCCTGCTGGCTCTGTAGTAGTTCTACAGACTAGTAGTCTGAATGTGCTGCAGTTTTTACCAGGTTCCCCTAATGCATGCTGGCTATTGTAGTTCTACAGATCACTTGTCTCCTGATGTGACTTGTACTAGGTACCCTTGACAATGATGGATAATGCAATGTTAGTATATAGTAAACCAAGTATGCTGGCTCTTGTAGCTCTATAGCCTAGTTATTTGTAGATGCTGTGACTTGTAGTGGGTACCCACTGCATGCTGGATTCTTGTAGTTCTACAGACCATATATCTCTTGCAATGGTTTATACCAGGAACCCTTAGACCATACTGGATGAGGACGTGCCAGTGTATTGCAGACAAGGCATGCTGGCTCTTGTTCTATAGCAAAGGTATCTTCAGTAGAGATGTATAGAACTGTTCGCCGGCGAACAGTTCCCGGCGAACTTAGCATGTTCGCGTTCGCCGCTGCCGGCGAACATATGCGATGTTCGGTCCGCCCCCCATAAGACATCATTGAGGCAAACTTTGACCCTGAACTTTACAGTCAGCAGACACATTTCCAGCCAATCAGCGTACCTCCCTCCCACACCCTCCCACCTCCTATAAATAAGCAAGGGCAGCATCCATCTTAGATCATTCTGAAGCAGTGTGTGTAGTGAGAGTAGGGAGAGCTGCTGCTGCTGCTGCTGCTGTTAAGCTAGGGACAGTTAGTCAGTGTTCCTGGTCTTGCAGTGTTCTTGGTCCACTACTGCTGTAATATCAGCACCCCAAAAAGCCCTTCTAAGGGCTGGTATTTGTGGTTTTTTTTTTTTATATATATATATATATATACCTAGCGTCCCCAAAAGCCCTTTTAAGGGCTGGTAATTGAGTTGTTTCTTCATATATATATATATCTATATCTATCTAGTGTCCCCAAAAGCCCTTTTAAGGGCTGGTAATTGAGGATTTTTTTATTTATATATATACATATATATATATATATAGTGTCCCCAAAAGCCCTTTCAAGGGCTGGTAAGGTAATAGATTTTTTTCTTTATATATATATATATATATATATATATATATATATCTCTATTGTACACTGCAGTTGCCTGCCCGCTGTGTGTGAGAGGCCACAGACCTACCACAGACTGTACTGTGTGCACACCACACTCATTTCGGGTGGCACAGGCACAGTACCTGGCATTTTAAAAAATATTTTTTTTTCCTCTGTCATAATTGCAGTGAGTGCTGTGTCAGGTCCACAGAGTGCACTGTACCCACTGCAGTGCACTGCCCACCACTGATATATATACGTTGGCACAGCATCTTGTTGCAATAAATTGAAAAAAAAAATATTTTTTATTATTGCAGTTGCCTGGGCTGCCAGTGACTGTCAGGTCCACAGAGTGTACTGTGCCCACTGCAGTGCCACTGTGTGCCCACCCACCACTGATATATAAGGTGGCACAGCAGCTTGCAAAGTAAAAAGAAAAAATATATTTTTTTAAATTGCAGTTGCCTGGGTGCCAGTGACTGCTGTCAGGTCCACAGAGAGTGTACTGTGCCACTGCCCACCCACCACTGATATATAAGGTGGCACAGCAGCTTGCAAAGTAAAAAAAATATATATATTTTTTTAAATTGCAGTTGCCTGGGTGCCAGTGACTGCTGTCAGGTCCACAGAGAGTGTACTGTGCCACTGCCCACCCACCACTGATATATAAGGTGGCACAGCAGCTTGCAAAGTAAAAAAATATATATATATTTTTTTAAATTGCAGTTGCCTGGGTGCCAGTGACTGCTGTCAGGTCCACAGAGAGTGTACTGTGCCACTGCACACCCACCACTGATATATAAGGTGGCACAGCAGCTTGCAAAGTAAAAAAATATATATATATTTTTTAAATTGCAGTTGTCTGGGTGCCAGTGACTGCTGTCAGGTCCACAGAGAGTGTACTGTGCCACTGCCCACCCACCACTGATATATAAAGTGGCACAGCAGCTTGCAAAGTAAAAAAATATATATATATTTTTTAAATTGCAGTTGCCTGGGTGCCAGTGACTGCTGTCAGGTCCACAGAGAGTGTACTGTGCCACTGCCCACCCACCACTGATATATATGCCTGCAAGAGAAAAAGCCAGCCGCAGAGAAGCCGTATTCCTGAAAATATAAGAAAAATGCTGTTTTTTAGGGGTTCTGGACATGCTACAGAGCTGAAACTTGACAGGTACACTTTTTAGACCCCCCAGACACTAAATACAAAAAATGACATGCCTGCCTAAAAAAATGCCCGATAAATGCCTGCAAGAGAAAAAGCCAGCCGCAGAGAAGCCGTATTCCTGAAAATATAAGAAAAATGCTGTTTTTTAGGGGTTCTGGACATGCTACAGAGCTGAAACTTGACAGGTACACTTTTGTGACCCCCCAGACACTAAATACAAAAAATGACATGCCTGCCTAAAAAAATGCCCGATAAATGCCTGCAAGAGAAAAAGACAGCCGCAGAGAAGCCGTATTCCTGAAAATATAAGAAAAATGCTGTTTTTTAGGGGTTCTGGACATGCTACAGAGCTGAAACTTGACAGGTACACTTTTTAGACCCCCCAGACACTAAATACAAAAAATGACATGCCTGCCTAAAAAAATGCCCGATAAATGCCTGCAAGAGAAAAAGACAGCCGCAGAGAAGCCGTATTCCTGAAAATATAAGAAAAATGCTGTTTTTTAGGGGTTCTGGACATGCTACAGAGCTGAAACTTGACAGGTACACTTTTGTGACCCCCCAGACACTAAATACAAAAAATGACATGCCTGCCTAAAAAAATGCCCGATAAATGCCTGCAAGAGAAAAAGACAGCCGCAGAGAAGCCGTATTCCTGAAAATATAAGAAAAATGCTGTTTTTTAGGGGTTCTGGACATGCTACAGAGCTGAAACTTGACAGGTACACTTTTGTGACCCCCCAGACACTAAATACAAAAAATGACATGCCTGCCTAAAAAAATGCCCGCTAAATGCCTGCAAGAGAAAAAGCCAGCCGCAGAGAAGCCATATTCCTGAAAATATAAGAAAAATGCTGTTTTTTAGGGGTTCTGGACATGCTACAGAGCTGAAAATTGACAGGTACACTTTTTAGACCCCCCAGACACTAAATACAAAAAATGACATGCCTGCCTAAAAAAATGCCCGCTAAATGCCTGCAAGAGAAAAAGCCAGCCGCAGAGAAGCCATATTCCTGAAAATATAAGAAAAATGCTGTTTTTTAGGGGTTCTGGACATGCTACAGAGCTGAAACTTCACAGGTACACTTTTTAGACCCCCCAGATGCTAAATCCAAAGAAATTTTTTATTTTTATTTTTTTTTAATTTTTCCAATAATTGGCTCTCTATCAAAAAATTATAATTTTTAAGAACTTTTTTTTGCGTGATCCCTCTCCGGCATGCCACAGTCCAGGTGTTAGTCCCCTTGAAACAACTTTTCCATCACTATTGTGGCCAGAAAGAGTCCCTGTGTGTTTTAAAATTCGCCTGCCTATTGAAGTCTATGGCGGTTCGCCCGGTTCGCCGGTTCGCGAACATTTGCCGATGTTCGCGTTCGCCGTTCGCGAACCGCGAATTTTAGGTTCGCGACATCACTAATCTTCAGATGCACCAGGTACATTTGTGCATTCTGGCTCTATTAGTTCTATAGCCTAGTTATCTCTGGTTGCTGTATCCTTCTACTAGAAATCCCAGATCATGCTGGCTCTTGTAGTTCTACAGACTAGATATGTGTACATGTGGCAACTTTTACCAGGTACCCAATGAATGCTGGCTCCTGTAGTCCTACAAACCACTTATCTCCTGGTGTCAATAGTAGCAGGGACCTTAGACCATTCTGGATGATGCAATATCATTATATAGCAAACAATGCATGCTGGCACTTGTAGTTCTTCAGCCTAGTTATCTGTAAATGCTGTAATCATACTGGGTAGTACCTTAGTGCATGCTGACTCTTGTAGTCCTACAGACCACATATCTCCCGGTGTCACTAGCATCAGGCACCTTAGACCAAGCTGGATGATGTAATAGCATTATATAGCAAACAGTGCATGCTGGCACTTGTAGTTCTTCAGCCTAGTTATATGTAATTGCTGTAAACATACCAAGTACCCCAGTGCATGCTGGCTCTTGAAGTCCTACAGACCAGATATCTCCTGTTGTCACTAGTATCAGGGACCCTGGACCATGCTGGGTGATGCAAAGTCATTATACAGCAAACAAGGCATGCTGCCACTTGTAATTCATCAGCCTAGTTATGTGTATATGCTGTAATGATCCTACGAAGTGCCCCGGTGCATGCTGGCTCTTTTAGTTCTACAAACCACTTATTTCTTGGTGTCAATAGTAACTATCAGAGACCATAGACCATGCTGCATGAAGCAATGTCATTATACAGCAAACAAGGCATGCTGGCTCTTGTAGTTCTACAGAGCACTTACTGTGTCACTGTGACACTGTGTCACTGTCACACTGTGACACTATGTCATAGTGTATCTCTCACTGTATATCCCATAATAGGGCCCCTGCTCCCTATTATGGGATATACTAGTACTGATGGACCCCTTAATATGTGATATATTGGGAGAATTTGTTCACGCAAGCAAAATAAAGGGGTCAAAATGGGTGGAGTCTATAAGGGGTGGGGCTTCTGAGAAATGGGAGGGGTCAAAATGGAAGGGCGGGGTCTTGTGCCCCACCATCTTAAAACTTCACCAGCCGCCACTGGTAAGTTTGCACATTGCAGTGCATTTTGTGGTATCATATGTGGATTGGAGAGCTTTTTGCCATTTCTTTCCTGTTCAGTCATGTCCAAAGTCCGGCCCGCGGGCCAGTTGCGGCCCGTCCTTTACTTCCATACGGCCCCCAGAGACACCGCTGATCAATGTCTCTCTCTGTGTCTGAGCCATCGCACATCCCTGCCCCGATGCCGATGCGATGGGGTGGGGGGGCAGAGCGGAACTCAGCGGGACTCGGGAGCAGCCGAGCTGCCGAGGGAGGCCAGAGGCCCCCCGCCCCCCGCTCTGCTCTATGTGCCTGGCACTGCCCAAGATGCGGGAATGCAGAAGGAATGTGAAATCTGCATTCCTTCTCTCACCACACAGCCACCTGTAGAAGCCCCATGTGGAGCTTACCGAGGAGGTCTACTGCCTGTCTTAGTAAGTGCGATTTTATTCATAAAGCCCTGACACTTTTTTTTCCATATATATATATATATATATATATATATATATATATATATATATATATATATATATGTGTGTATATATATATATGTGTATAAAAAGGCCAGGAAGCAGCGCCGAGAGGTAGAAGGGGGCGGGCGGGCGGCGCCAGGACTTCCGATGACAGCGCGTCCTTCCTTCTCCTCTGCCCCGCCCGCCCCTTCTACCTCTCGGCGCTGCTTCCTGGACTTTTTTAAAAGTGATTTGCATAGTGTCAATGGAGCTGGCGAGGCTGCAATTATGGGCACTGTGCTGGCGAGGCTGCAATTATGGTCACTGCGCTGGCGAGGCTGCATATATGGGCACTGCGCTGGTGAGGCTGCATGTATGGGCACTGCGTTGGCAAGGCTGCATGTATGGACACTGCACTGGCGAGGCTGCATATATGGGTACTGCGCTGGCGAGGCTGCAATTATGGGCACTGCGCTGGCGAGGCTGCATGTATAGACACTGCACTGGTGAGGCTGAAATTATGTACACTGCGCTGGCGAGGCTGCATGTATGGAAACTGGGCTGGCGAGGCTGCATTTATGGGCACTGCGCTGGCGAGGCTGCATGTATGGGCACTGCGCTGGCGAGGCTGCATATAAGGGCACTGCGATGGCGAGACTGCATATTTGGACAGTGCGCTGGTTAATGTTAATTGTGTTCCTGACATATATTTCAGCATCCTGTGTTGTTTTTTTTTTTTCATCTTGCCTTCAGATATGAAAGCAGAGTGATTTTACTACTGTTTAGAATTGTCATTCAAATCGTTTGCAATAACGTTTGCATAAAATAGTTCATTTGTATTTAATTTTAAATGTCAGGCAAAATGGTCGGCCCTCACGCATGTTCACTTCATCAAGTCTGGCCCTCTTTGAAAAAAGTTTGGACACCACTGCTGTATATGGTCTGTCTAGGTCTTGTTGTGGGATTTTTTTAATACAGTGAGCAATTTGTAGGTATCTTAAATAGGATTCTGGGTCAAGTTTTAGGTCTGTTTTGAGGCAATGGAAAGGTTTTATCTGTCCATTATGGACTATATTGGTCAAGAGTAAGGAGTCATGTTTGGGCCATTTATGTAGTGGAAAGTCTGGAATAAGCAAGGCGAGAACAAATAAGGGTAGTTTGATGGGTGTTGTAGGTGTACTATTCTAAATAGTGGAAGTGAATTTACGCCAAGCTCTAACTGTTGCTAAGATAGTTGATGGGAGGTGATACGGGAGGGTTGCTTTTGGTTTTAGGCTACATAGTAAATTTTTTAGGTTTTTGCCTGAGATGGCATGCATTTCCAGAGCACTCCATCTGGTGGAGGTCGTTGGAAGGAACCACTACCTTAGCTGAGCTAGAATGCCTGCTGTGTGTTAATCGGCAATGTCTACTAGTCCTGATCCCCCTACTGATCTGTGTTTGACAAGTCTGTATCTAGACACTTGTGGTTTTTTCCTGCCCAAATGTAGTTTTGAAGTAATGTTTGGAGTGAATTTGTGTAATTTTTAGGTAGTGGGATAGCTAATGTATGGAAAAAGTATAGAAGTTGTGGAAGGATAATCATCTTAAATGCTGCCAAACAGCCAGCCCATGAAAATTTTTGTTTTTCGAATTGATGGAAGGATTGGAGGAATTTTTGTTTATAGCGGATAAAATGTTCTTTGTAGAAAATTTCAAATGTCTTGTTACAGTGATTCCTATAGTCTGTACCTGTTTCTGCCCATTGAAATGGAAATTTTAAGGATACAAGGTTACAAGTGGTGCCATCAACCCCCAAGTCTAAGATATATGATTTAGTGGCGTTGACCTTATAGTAGGAAATAGCTCCAAAATTGAGGAGTAATGATTGTACTGCCGATAGAGATGAATGTGGATTGGTCAGCATTAAAAGGATGTTGTCAGCAAATAGGTTAATCCTGTGGTTGTAGTCGCCAACTTGGAAACCTGAAATTAGTTTGGAGCTTCAAATACATTCTGCCAGTGGATTGATGGATAAATTAAAGATGAGGAGTGATAGGGGACACCCTTGGTGTGTGCCATTTGATATGTGGAAGGGAGTAGAGAGCATTTCTGCCACATGTACTCGGGCAGAAGGGGCAGAGTATAGTGGCATGATGGCGGATAATATTGAGCCTTTGAAGTTGAATTTAATGTGAGTTTGTGATCTGACCATATAATGGGATCTATGGTTGAACAGGAGATTTTTTGCAACAGCCATTTATCGACAAGAAAAAAGTCTACTCGGGAGTATGAATAGGTGGGGGGCCAAGAAGAAGGTGAAGTCTTTCTCTATCATATGATGGCATCTCTAGACATCATGGAGGTCTTGGGATCAGATGAAGTTTAGCATGGGGGAAGGGTTTCTGAAAGAAGGATTTGTGGTATCCATTGATTGGTCTGGTGCTATGTTGAAGTCCACACAAATAATCAAGGAGCCCTGCCTGTGTTTATTGATTCTTTTCATCACTTTGTTTAGAAAGTAAATTTGTCGGGAGTTTGGAGCATAGATGCAAGCTAGGGTATATTTGGATCCTGCAATGGTACAGATCAGAATTAAGTACCTTCTGTTTGGGTCAGAGAGTTTCTCAAGGAGAAGAAAGTCATTTTTTTTTTTTTTTGTTGATGGCTGCTAGTACTCCTCTTTTCTTTTTTTCCTGATTGGATGCTAGGAAAACAAGAGGGAAGTGTTTATGGTGATATGAGGGGGTAGCCTGAAATGGGTTTCCTGAATGCAAAGTACCTCAAAATATGATGGTTGTGCAGACTGCCATAGTGATGTCCTCTTCGCGGGATGGTTTAGTCCTTTCACATTTATCAATAAGATTTTAACTGCCATTTAAGGTGTAGTATATTAAGATAGATAAGGTACTCACAGTCAAGTTGAGGTGAAGGACAGTGGAGATCGGTATTTAGTAGAGCGTTGGTTGGTTTCTGGGTTTACTGGTAGGAGGTTCTTCAAGGTATTAACAAGGGTGGTGTTCCATATTACATCAGTAGAAAAAGGCCTCTCTCTTCTCAGGGAATGGGGCATCAGGGTAGTGGATAGGGGCAAGGCCCTTTTTTTCACGACACCTACTGAGGCCTCCAGATGGCTGGATTCTCGTGGCAGTCCGAGAAACGGCGGATCCCCGTAAATTTCCTGAGAATGTGCTGTTACAATGTTGTGGTTGGTTCTCTGGGCTAAATACGCTCTGCTCATATATATATACAACTGTTGGACAAGAGGGACTGTTGGACCTTTGCTCCCCATTTTTTTTTTCTCTCAATTTTTTGTTTTTATTTTGCTTCTCGTGAGGTACTGTGCGGAGTTCGGTGAAGATCTACTTTCATCTATCCTGAACGTTGGGTGTTGGGGGTGTTTTTTCCTTTCCCTCCTTTTTTTCTCTCTTCTTTTTCCGGGGGGACTATTTTGGAGTTTTTACAATAGGCCTGGCAAGACCTTTCAAACTTTTTTCTTTTTTTGGGGTTCCACCGCTGATCCCCATTTAAGTTATTTGCTGGTTTTGGGTATGAGGCACTTGGCAAGTTGGGGCTGTGTGCAGGGATGGGGGTTGTTGGGACTTTGTTTCTTGAACTGCTTTTTCCTTAACCTGACCATTTTTTCTCAAACTCAGCTAGTGTGAATGCTGTACCTGCACAATTATGCGTGTCCTACTGGGACGGCACTGTCAATCACAGGGGCCTGTGGTGGGCATGGAGTCCTGGAGCTCTGGTGGAAGCTCTGCGATAATGAGGGTTACTTCTCAATTCCTCAGTGTATGGATATCTGCTATATAGAATGGCGGTGACCCTACGAGTGGTGTCCTGGAATGTCCGAGGACTTAATTCACAGTTCAAGCGGTCATTGATGTTTGATTATTTAAAAAAATATAAACATCATTTGATGCTGTTGCAGGAGACTCATTTACAGGGCTCCAGGACTCTCTCCTTAAAAAGGGCTCATATTGCGGTGGCTTACCATGCCACCTTCTCTTCTTATGCAAGGGGTGTATCCACCCTAGTGTCGAAGGCGCTGCCCATCTCATTCCAAGCGGTTAAGACTGATCTATATGGGAGATATGTGATATTGGTAATTAAGGTGTGCAATAGGCTTCTGACGATAGTAAATGTCTATGTGCCGCCTCCATTCTCGCTTTCTCACTTGGATGATATGCTCAGAGCCACTTTTGAGATAGCAGAAGGTGGATTTTCATTATGGCGGATGCCTCGATGGACAGGCTAAGGGCAGCCGTGGGTTCCCCTGCTCCTCTGGCGGGATGGTTGGCTGCCTATGGATTCTGGGATGTCTGGCGGTACAGGCACCCGAATCTTAAGCAATACTCCTGTTACTCAGAGACGCAAAAGTCTTTATCCAGGGTGGACACTATCCTTGCAGAGGATGTGGGATTGGAGCTGGTTGATTCAGTTGAATGCTTACCAAGAGCTCTTTCTGACCATTCTCTGCTGTCTCTCACTCTAGGCTTGGGGGTTAGACAGGTGATATGTCACTGGCGTATGGAGGCGAGCTGGTTACAGGAAGAATACATTATGATTAAATGTAAGCAGGCCATTCCGCTTTTTTGGGTAGAAAATGAGGCATATGGGTCTTCTATGACTCAATGGGAGGCCTTTAAAGCTACATTGCGGGGTGTGTTTGACAGAGGTGAAGGGCTTCAAGCATCAGCTCGCTTCCACTTTAGCAGAAAGGGAAAAAAAAAAAAGTGGGATGCCATTAAAGTTCATGTGAACAGCAGGTGTCCCAACACTTTTGGTAATACTGTGTGTGTTTCTGTGTGTGTGTGTATATATATATATATATATATATATATATATATATATATATTATGTGAGGGGTTAGCTCGGTAGCGGGAGAGGGTAACCCTTTGGGGGGGTTCGTTACACAGAGAGATAGCCGAGGAGTAGTTGAAAACAACAGTCTATGGTTTATTCTTGCAATTTTCTTCATACAAGTGCAAGCATCAAAACATCATAAATCAAACATAAAAAAAACCCTGGCCACTGTGGGCGTCTACCTTCACACACAGGAACCTACCTATGGAGTCTGTCCCAACCTACTGCTGGGCAGACACTGCTGGTCATACAGCAGACAACCAATATTCCATTTGTTTTCTTTTCACACAGAAAAATTCCATCACCTCACCTTCAGAAGTCTTTCAGCTGACTGCTCTCCTCAACGAACACAGCTTCAGGAGGCAGCAATCAGTAGTCATCCTCTGGATAACTTATAGAGGCCTTAATTGCCTCATCCTGAATAGCTGAAGCCTTTTCAACGTCCTAACACCTTTCTGGCTACCTCTGCAGCCGACACCCGATAGTAATTGGTGAATTGTCTAAACAAAGCAGAAATGTATCTCCTGTCTGTGACAACACCCACAGATTTACCTGACTTCCTGTCACAATATATATATATATATATATATATATACTGTATATATATATATAGAGATAGATAGATAGATAGATAGATAGATAGATAGATAGATAGATAGATAGATAGATAGATAGATAGATAGATAGATAGATAGATAGATAGATAGATAGATAGATAGATAGATAGATAGATAGATAGATGGCATCCTCCCAGGTAGGTGCTAAAAGAGAGAGTTTTTGGATCTTTCTGCTTATCAGAGAGATTGACAGGTAAATTTATATTGCTCTCTGCCTACCAGAGAGCAGGATCTGCTAGTGAGGTCTGCTCATGGTGCTCAGGTGCAGCTCAGCTTGTCTGAAGTGTTCCATACTGGTCCAATAGGGAAGCATATTGGACAGTGGGAGGAAACCTGACAAATGAGTGCACAGGCATTTAGTACAGCCCTGGTGATTAGCAGAGAAAAGTGCCTCGGTGCATGCTAGGATACTGTATAAATGCCAAGGGCACATGTGCTCGGGGTCTTTCAGCTGGACAGCGGGGTCCTGAAGGGAGGAGGTGGCTGCCCCCCTCTGTAGAAGCTGCCATGCAGCCTCAGGTGGTCGACCTGAGGGCCTGAGTCAGATAGAAGCTGAACCCAGAGGTCCTGCAAAGCTGACTGGAAGGAAGACAATGGAAACGATCTGATTCTGCCTACAGTGAGTACAGATGTGTGTCGTGGGGCCTGTCTGATGAGGGCCAGCCCTTCTGCTAGAAGCGTCAGTGGATAGGTGTCAGTCAAGGGGATGCTAGTAAGTGTCCTGAAGATAATGTAGTTGCATTAAGTCTGCTGCTGTAGAAAGCAAGAAGACCAAATTCTCCCATACACGTGGCAGTATGGCAGTGTTGCCAACCGTCAGTATTTTTACTGGCACCCAGTAAAAAACAGGCACTTTTCCCTTGCCAGTAAATGCCAGTGACAGGAAAAGGTTGGCAGTAAAAAAACATGGCTATGACGCATGGTTTGGGAAACTGCCCATGCCCATCCGAGTGCCTGCGACAATGTGTTTGGGTGGCACCAGCGAGGGTGGATCTGGCAGAGGCGGTTCTTGAGCCTGTCGTTTGATGTCATGATGTAAGGGAGCTGATCGGAGCGGCTGGAGCCTCGCGTGTGAGTAAGACGGGAGAAAGGCTAACCGGGAGCTGGACTGTTAGCGCTGTTTTGACTGGAATGGACTGAAGGGACCACCTGGCATTATTATTATTATTATTATACATGATTTATATAGTGCCAACAGTTTGCACAGCGCTTAACAAAATGAAGGCAGACATTACAGTTACAATACAATTTGGAACAAGAGGAATCAGAGGGCCCTGCTCCTTAGAGCTTATAATCTAGAAGGGAGGGTCAATTGATACAAAAGGTAATAGCTGTGGGGGATGAGCTGATGGAGAAAGTGAAACAGTGTTGTTAGTTAGTAGCCGGATAGGCTTCTTTAAAGAGAAGGGTTTTCAGGGATTGTCTAAAGACGGACAGATTGGGGTAGAGAGTTCCAAAGAATGGGAGAAGCTCTGGAGAAATCCTGGAGGTGAGTATGGGAAGAGGTGACACGGGAGCTAGAGAGCAGGAGGTCTTGGGAGAACCCAAGAGAGCGGCTTGGTTGATATTTTGAGATCATGTTAGTGATGTAGCTGGGGGTAGAGTTGTGGATGGCATTGTAAACTATTGTTAGCACTTTGAATTTTATTCGTTGGGTGAGTGGAAGCCAGTGAAGGGATTGAAGGGGTGGAGGACACTGAATGGTTGGTAAGGTGGATAAGTCTTGCAGCCGCATTCATTATGGATTGAAGGGGGGATAATCTATGTAAGGGTAATCCAATGAGGAGGGAGTTGCAATAGTCGAGGCGAGAGATAACCAGGGCGTGAATTAAAAGCTTGGTGGTGTCGTTGGTTAAAAAGGGCCGTATTCTAGCGATGTTGCGGAGGTTAAGGCGGCATGATTTGGACAGGGATTGGATGTGAGCCTGAAAGGACAGCGCAGAGTCCAGGGTTACCCCTAGCACCCTGGCATGTGTGGAAGGACTGATAGTGGTTCCATTGATCTTGACAGAGAATTCCGGGGAAGGGGCACATGGAGGAGGAAATATTATGAGATCGGGTTTAGATAGATTCAGTTTGAGGAAGTGGTGTGACATCCAGGCTGATATGTCTGTTAGTAGATCAGTGATGAGGGAGGAGACTGATGGGGTGAGCTGAGGGGTAGAGAGGTAGATTTGGGTGTCGTCAGCATAGAAATGGTAGTGGAAGCCATGGGAGGCTATTAGCTGACCCAGGGAGGAGGTATAGATTGAGAATAGTAGCGGTCCAAGGACAGAACCTTGGGGGACTCCAACAGTAAGAGGAGTTGCAGGGGAGTAAGTGGAATTGTAAGTGACACTAAAAGTGTGGTGAGATAGGTAAGATTCGAACCAATGGAGAGCACAGTCACGAAGACCGAGCAAACTGAGTGTTTTGAGAAGGAGGGGGGTGGTCAACAGTATCAAAGGCAGCAGAGAGGTCCAAGAGTAAGAGTATTGAGTAGTAACCATTGGTTTTAGCTCTTAGTAAGTAATTTGTAAGTTTTAGGAGAGAAGTTCCTGTGGAGTGTTGCCGGCGAAATCCAGACTGAAGGGGATCAAGAAGGTTATTCTCAATGAGGTGCTTGCTCAGGCGGTTGTAGACTAAACTTTCAAGGAGTTTGGAAGCAAAAGGGAGTAAGGAGATGGGTCTTACGTTATAAAGATTGGTGGGGTCTAGTGAGCCTTTCTTTGGTATGGGAATTACTAGCGCATGTTTTAGAGAGTTGGGGAAGATGCCAGTGGAGAGGGAGAGGTTGAAGATATGCGTTAAAGAGTGTAGGATAGAGCCAGAGGGTGACCGTAGTATTTGAGAGGGAACAGGGTCCAGGGGGCAGGAAGTTAGGTGGGCATTAGAAAAACATTTAGTGACTTCCTCTACAGTAGTTGGGCTAAACAACGGAAGTATTGATTGTGCAGGAGGACAAGGTGTGTAAGGTGAGGGAGATATCTGTAGTCTAAAGATCTCTTCACAAATTGTATCAATCTTATTTTTGAAGTGATTGGCAATCTCTTGGGCAGTGAATAAGTTAGTGGGTGGAAGTAATGGAGGACGAAGTAAAGCATTAAAGGTAGAAAAGAGTTGACAGGGACTGTGTGAGAGGGTGTTAATGAGAGTGATAAAGTAGGTCTGTTTGGCAGTGTGGAGGTAGGAGCTGTATTTTTGGAGGGCAGATTTATATTGGCTGAAATATTGCTGTGACTTAGTCTTACGCCACAGACGCTCAAGAGCGCGACTACGTTTTCTGAGGCTTCTGGTATTGTCTGTCTGCCAGGGTTGTAGCGGTCGGGCCTGATTCTGTGTGTAGTGAGGGGGGCCAAGGCATCCAGGGTAGATGAGAGTGAACTGTTGTAGACAGAAGTGGCCATGTTGGGGCAGGAAAGGGATGAGATTGTGTTGAAGAGACAATCTGTAGCTGAAAAAAGAAGTGAAGGGTTAAGATGGCGAAGGTTTCTATGGGTAATTGTTCGGTAGTTGGAAGGTAAGGAGGAGGACAAGGAGAGACGGAAACTAATGAGCTGGTGATCTGAGAGAGGGAATGGAATATTGGAGAGGTTGCGAGGAGTGCATAGGTAGGAGAACATGAGGTCAAGGCTGTTGCCATTAGAGTGTGTAGAAGCATGTGCCCATTGTTTTAGGTCAAAAGAGGAGGTTAAGCTCAAAAGTTTAGAAGTAGCAGGAGTGGTAAGATTAACAGGGATGTTGAAGGCTCCAAGAATGATTGTGGGAATTTCAGAAGAGAGAAAGTAGGGTAGCCAGGCAGAGAAGTCATCAAGGAAGCCTGGTACCGGTCCAGGAGGCCGATAGATCACAGCAATTCTCAACAAAACTGGAGAAAATAGACGAATACAGTGAGCTTCAAATGAGGAGAGAGACAGAGAAGGGGGTGGATGAAGAACCTGAAAAGTGCTTTGAGGGGAAAGCAGAATTCCAACCCCACCTCTTTTCCATCCACCAGGCCTGGGAGAGTAAGTCCACAGGAGGCCACCATGGGAGAGGGCAGCAGGAGAAGGAGAGTCAGATTCTTGAAGCCAGGTCTCAGCATTTGCAAGCAGGTTGAAGGAGTTTGTGATAAATAGGTCATGAGGAGAAGGGGAGGTTGGCTCTAGGCAGAAGAGGAACAGAAACCAGATTGTGTGGATTTCGGCTGGTTTCAGAGGATAGGGGGTGACAGGTATGTTGCCAACCGTCAGTATTTTTACTGGCAGCCGGCATGGAGAGAGACTATCACTGTGACTCAGGAGGAGACGTGTTGTGTCGGTGATCTGTGCTGCTGCACACTGCTGTCAATGTCACTGTGAGAGTCATGTGTATGCGCCTGCCCATTCTAATTTCTTTCCCTCCTAGGTCTTGTCCCTGAGCTACTTACCTGCTATATAAAAAAAAAAAAAAAAAAAATAAGAAATGTTTTTTTGCCTTAATATCTACCCAAAATCAGATTTCTAATTGCATATTGTACTTGTTTGTAGCCTAAATACTGAAATTTGCACTTAAAACTAATTTTGTAACTTTTGGAAATGCCAGTAAAAACTTGGCTGTTCCAGTTAATTTTGGGTGTCATGTCAGTAAATTTCAATCTGGTAGGTTGGCAACACTGCAGTATGGTCAAAGCAGTGTGCCTGCTTCTACAAAAAAGCCGGTGAGGCCAAGTGAGAGTTGTCTTTATCTACTGTAAATAGTTCAAGTTGAGTACTATTCCCTTTTCCCATCCAAGTTCCACAATAAATACCAAAAACCAAATCCCCTAGACTGTTTATTGAGTAATGAGCAACTGGAAGTAAGGATGGGTGAGTGAACTGTCCCCTAGTGACTTTCTGCAGGTAATCAGAAGAGACCCAAGAAGTCATCACACAGCAAGCCCTACAGGGACAGTGCTATATATATACTGTGTATATATATATATATATATATACTGTGTATATATATATATATATATATATATATATATATATACACACAGTATCTCACAAAAGTGAGTACACCCCTCACATTTTTGTAAATATTTTATTATAACTTTTCATGTGACAACACTGAAGAAATTACACTTTGCTATAATGTGTATAACAGTGTACATTTGCTGTCCCCTCAAAATAACTCAACACACAGCCATCATTGTCTAAACTGCTGGCAACAAAAGTAAGTACACCCCTAAGTCAAAAAGTCCAAATTGGGCCCAATATTTTGTGTAGCCGCCATTATTTTCCAGCCCTGCCTTAACCCGCTTGGGCACGGAGTTCACCAGAGCTTCACAGGTTGCCACTGGAGTCTTTTTCAACTCCTCCATGATGACATCACGGAGCTGGTGTATGTTAGAGAACTTGCGCTCCTCCACCTTCCATTTGAGGATGCCCCACAGATGCTCAATAGGGTTTAGATCTGAAGACATGCTTGGCCAGTTGATCAACCTTACCCTCAGCTTATTAAGCAAGGCAGTGGTCGTCTTGGAGGTGTGTTTGGGGTCATTATCATGTTGGAATACTGCCCTGCAGCCCAGTCTCTGAATGGAGGAGAAATCCAACATTTGAGACCGCACTCAAGGTATATGATGAACTCAAAAAGGTTTCTTTATTCCTCATGTGTAAAGTAGACAGACAGTGTGAAAACAGACGTGCCTGGTTGATGCATTTCACGACGCTGTAGGTCGCTTACTCATAACCACATGGTTATGAGTAAGCGACCTACAGCGCCGTGAAACGCGTCAACCAGGCACGTCTGTTTGCACACTGTCTGTCTACTTTACACATGAGGAATAAAGAAACCTTTTTGATTTCATCATATACCTTGAGTGCGGTCTCAAATGTTGGATTTCTTCAGTTCTCGGATGACGGATCTGACCTGCACCAGGTTTGGAATACACACCTGAGCGGCTTTCCCCTTCTCATTGCTTTATCTGAATGGAGGAGATCATAATCTGCTTCAGTATGTCACAGTACATGTTGGCATTCATGTTTCCCTCAATGAACTGTAGCTCCCCAGTCCTGGCAGCACTCATACACCATCCAACTTTTATCCCACTCAATCTAATATTCAGAATTCTTGACCATGTGTAATAAAGAACAACATTCACACTTCCAACATAATCTCACACCGGTAGAAAGGTCAGCGCTCGAAGCTCTTAAAACAACGCCGATATCATCATAAAACCAGGTGACAAGGGTGGAAGCATTATAATACAAAATAGGAACGACTACATCAGGGAAGCCACTAGATTACTAGTGGAAAAAACACATATGTTAGATTACCCATAGACCCCTTGTCGGCATTTATTATAGAAGCCAGTGCACTGAAACGCCAGGCACAAAAGGAACAGATTATTACTTCCAACGAGGCATCATTCTTAGTCAAAAAATACCATGACACACCATATTTTTATCATCTGCCCAAGATTCACAAGGATACCACCACACCCCCGGCAGAGCCTCTATGGGTAGTATAACCAGGGGGTTTTCTCAATATGTGATTCGAGATGGCTTGCATCTTTTGGAATTACTGAACCCCTATCAATGGGAATCTATCTACTCTTGGCTTTCCCTGGATGTTAAGTTCCTGTATACATCCATTCCACATAAAATTGTCATGCTTGCTGTACAAACCCCTCTACTGGATCATCAAACTGTTCCCTCTAATCAGATTCGATTCATTCTAGATGCAACATTTTTCTGCCTAACACAACTATTTTCAGTTTCAAGAAAACTTTTACCTACAAATTAATGGTAATGCCATGGGAACTAATTTTGCCCCATCATATGCTAATCTCACTATGAGCCATTGGGAAGGCGATATATTGATGACATTATTATCATCTGGGATGGGGACACCAACGATATATCCAGCTTTGTCTCTCATTGTAACAACAATAATATGGGCCTTTCCTTTTCCTCCATCCAAGATAAGGAACATTTGGCATTTCTGGATGTAGATCTGTACCATGACGATGGCCAGATTCACGCTAAACGCTATAGCAAACCTAGTTTCGGGAATTCTTTCCTGCATTATATCAGCTGCCACCATCCACATTGGTTAACCACTTTATGACCGCTCACATTGACACTACTGCGGCAATGTGGCACGATCCCGTCCAGCGACGTAGACCTACGTCGGGCGCGATCACGGCTCCCAGAGAGCGCTCCTGCGCACCGCGGGAGCCGATTCTGGTCGGATTCGGTAGGGAACCGATCAGTCACCAGATACTGACCAATAATTTTTGGTCTGTATCTGGTGATCGGTTCCAGCCAATGGTTATCTCTCCCCTGCTTGTGTAATGTAAACACAGGCAGGGGAAGTGATGTCACTGTCCCTTCTGGAGCCCTTTCGGTTCCAGGAGAAGACTGAGACACATCAAAAATGTGAGTTTCCACCAACACTACACTGGCACACTTCACATAGGCACATTTAACCCCTTGATCACCTCTGATCGACCCCTGATCACCCCCCAAACCCCTCACAATGAACACTATATACAGTGGTATACAGATCTTTTACTGATCACTGTATAAGTGTCACTTGTGAGCCTAATTTGTGCTTGCGCTAGGCCCAAATAGGGTTAGGGCACCCGCCACCTATCCCCTAATAAACTTTTAACACCTTGATCTCCCCCTGTTAACCCCTTCACTCCCTATCACACAGTGCACTAATATATGCAGTATATCAGATAACTACTGATCACTGTATTAGTGTCACTTGTGACCCTAATTTGCGCTTGCGCTAAGCCCAAATAGGTTTAGGCCACCCGCCATCTATCCCCTATAAAGGTTTAACCCCTTGATCTCCCCCAGTTAACGCCTTCACTGCCCTGTAACAGTGTTCACTATATACAGTGATTACCGAACACTGTATTAGTGTCACGGGTGACACAACTTAGGCTAGTTAGCGTCAGGGTCCCACTACACCACCGTTACTTAGCGTCAGTTACAGTCAAGTACACTAACACACATACACACACACACCTCCATTACTAGTATAGTGTTTGAACAGATCAATCTGATCTGATCAGAACTATACTAGCGTCCTCATAATTTAGTGTTCCCAAAACGCAGTGTTTGCACAATCAGTACTGATTCCTGCTAGCACCTACGTTTAGCTCCCCTGCCCAGACCACCTTACCCAGGCAAGTGTAGTAATCAATAGATTACTGACACTTCCAAAAAACACAATTCACACAAAACCGCTGCGTTAGCAGAGTCAGGCCTGATCTCTGCTAGCACTAGCAGTTTTTTTTTGTAGCGACCAAATAGTCCTCGACAACCAGGTGCTTTTATTACCTAGTAGTCACCCTACTGTACCGGTAAATTTAGTTACTAAAATGACCAAACGTTGGTACAGTGGTGAAGAGGTCTACAGTATAATGGCCATGTCAGATGAGAGCGATGGGGAAGCCTCACTGGCAGAATCAGGGTCAGTATACGAACCAGATGACAGCAGCGGCTCCCTGACAGATAGCTCCGACAGAGGGGTCCCTTCTAAGGTCAGGCGTACCCGACCCCATTCTGGAGTTGCTGAGATGCAAGAACCAAGAGTTTCTCGTATGCAGCAGAGTGCCAGTACTAGTACCGCTCACACTTCTCGTGATCTGGCAAGCCACGAGCGGCCTAGTACACCCTGGACCTACAACCAGCACTTCAGTATCACCTGGTGACGTGGCGAGTCACCTAAGTGCAGTTGAAGCTGGTGCGGTGGCTAGCACGAGTAGTGGCCCGCAGCCACCGCGTATCCGAAGACAGGCCCGTAGAGCCCATAGTGTCCTCCCTGAAGCGCTGGCATATCCTAATTGGCAGCCCACAGATTCCACAGCACCAGTACTTCCCCCATTCACTGCCCAACCCGGAATCCAAGTGGAAACAGCTGGTTTAATCCCATTATCTTTTTTGAGCTGTTTTTCACTGAAGATCTTTTCGGATCTATTGTGGACCAATCAAATTTATATGCTCGATTCCCGAGTTTAAAACCTTTCTGGGCCTTTCCTTCAACACGGGCATTACAAAAAATAATGAATTGCGGTTATATTGGTCCACTGACCCAATTCATCAAATGCACGTGTTCTCTGCTGCTATGTCCAGGGCTCGATACGAACAAATATTTTGGTTCATGCATTTCAGCGACAATGAACTCTGTCATCCTCGGGGAGACCCTGAATATGATCGGATCCACAAAATTCAACCCCTCGTAGACCACTTCAATCAGCGGTTCGCAGCCTTGTTTACCCCCGAACAAGATGTCTGCATTGACGAGTCCCTGATTAAGTTTACTGGCCGCCTTGCTATCAAACAGTACCTCCCCAGCAAGCGTGCCAGATACGGGGTCAAGTTGTATAAACTGTGTGACAGGGCCACAGGATATACAGTTAATTTCCGTGTCTACGAGGGAAAAGATAGCACTGTGGAGCCCCCCGACTGCCCAGACTACATAGGGAGCAGCGGAAAGATAGTTTGGGACTTCTGTCACCCTTATTCGGAAAGGGGTACCACTTGTACGTGGACAATTTCTATTCAAGCGTGCAACTTTTTAGAAACCTCTTTCAATTGCAAATTGGCGCTTGTGGCACCGTGCGATCTAATCGCCGGGGCTTCCCCCAATGGCTAGTAAATGCCCCACTGAGCTCGAGAGAGAGAGCCTGCTTGAGGTGCGAGGAATTGCTTGCAGTGAAGTGGAGGGACAAACGGAACGTTTTCGTTCTGTCCGCCATTCACCCAGACACGGCAGTCGAAATTACTACAGTCACCGGTGTTGTTGTTGAGAAGCCCCTCTGTGTCCACGACTACCACCCGTAAAATGGGAGGGGTGGACTTCAACGACCAGATGATGGGACCGTACTTAATTGCCCGTAAGGCCAGACGCTGGTACAAAAAAGTGTCTGCATACCTATTTCAATTGGCTATTTACAACACTTTTGTCTTATACAAAGCGTCTGCCGGAACATTATCTTTCTTTCAATTCCAAGAAGAGATAATCAGAGCCCTTCTGTATCCAGCTGGTGCTCCTGCCCCAATTTCCCAACCAGATGCAGTGATCCGGCTGCATGAGAGCCATTTTCCGGAATTCCTCCCAAGTACCCCTACCCAACGATACCCCCAAAAAAGATACCGTGTCTGCAGCAAGCGCGGATTTAGGCGTGACACCCGGAATTATTGTCCCGACTGTCCTGACCGACCTGGTCTTTGCCACGGTGACTGTTTCCATCGCTACCACACACTAGTGGATTATTAGCGTAGGGTACAGCACGGCACAGTTTGGGGCACATTTACACAGGGTCTCAAAAGATGTTCGATGCCTGTCGTCATTTTGAGAGACCCGAACCTGGAACCTGGAACTCTAACGTTTGAAGAAAAAAAAAAATACATAAAAAAGCCAAAAATAGTTGTCGTCTCAGTCATTTTTTATGTTCTTCTACACTTCCTACTGTACTTTTTCTGTACTTTGTTTGTTTTTCATTCTTTTGTGACCTGTTTCTCTTGCAGGTACTCGTCGGCTACCACATTGATTTTATATATTCTGACACAAACAGCGTTTGCGCTCAGCATATATGGATACCTTTGCTGGCAGCAGCTGTGGTGATTTTCTGATTTCAGCACTGCAGTTAAAATCCTATTTTGGTATACGTGGAATAGTGTTGTGTATACCCATCATTAAATTAAGTGGTTGTTTGGGCGATTAATGGTGGGTAATACTACACATTATTCATGTGCTGATTTCTGATAGGTTCTCTTTTTTTTCGTTCAGCCCACAGGCTGCATGAAAAAAAAACAAAAAAACTACACTATATGCCAAACAAGGATCAGCAATGTATTGGTACGTTGCTGGACTTTGAGTGGTTATACCAGGATGATGCCTGCAGATTTAGGCATCATCTTGGTATCGTTTTTTACAGCCAGCGGTCTGCTTACATGTAAAAGCAATCCTAGTGGATAATTGGCCATTAGACTGCTTTTACGTGCAGTGGGAGGGGACTCCCCCCCCCCTCCTGCCGCCTTCCGCCGCCTTCCACGGTTTTTCTCGGGCTCTCCTTCCCACCGGTTAACCGGAGAGTGCAGTCGGTGGTTCAGTTATCTAACCATAGAGCTGATTGGAGATGAGAATGGCTCCAATCATCTCTATGGCCTAAGATATCGGAAGCTACGAGCAATTCATGACTTCTGTTTCGTCAGAAATAAACAGCGCCATTGGGAAATTGGGAAAGCATTTTATCACACCAATTTTGGTGTGGTCAGATGCGTTAAAGTCAGAGGAAAGATCTAGAGTCTAAAAGACCCCAATTTTTTTAAAAAGAGTACCTGTCACTACAGATTGCTATCATAGGGGAAATTTAAATTCACTGTGATAACAATAAAAATGATTAAAAAATAAAAAAATGAAAGAAAAGGTGTCAAAATAACATAGAAAAGCAAATAAAAAAAATAAAAAAATCAAGCCCCCTGTCCCCCCGTGCTTGCGCGCAAATGCGCACACAAACGTTGGTATAGTGTCATATGTAAACCGCAGTTGCACCATGCATGTGAGGTATCGCCGCGAATGCCACGTCGAGGGCAGTAATTCTTGCAGTAGAACTCCTCTGTAAGTCCAAAGTGGTAACCTGTAAAGACTTTTAAAGGCTTTTAAAACCGTACGTAGTTTGTTGCCACTGCACGGGCGTGCACAATTTTTAAAGCATGTCATGTTTGGTGTCTATGTACTCGGCATAAGATCATATTTAAAATTTTACCAAACAATTAGGAGTTATATAGTGTATTTCTGCATTAAATATAAAAAAAGTGTTTTTTTTTACGCAAAAATTGCGTTTGGAAAATGTGTGCGCAAATACCGTGTGACAAAAGAAATTGCAACATCCACCATTTTGTTCTGTAGGGCCTCTGCTTTAAAAAAAATTTATAATGTTTGGGGGTTCAAAGTAATTTTCTTGTAAAAAAAACCCAGAAAATACTTGGTTTTCAAGTGGTTAGAAGAGTAGGTGATGTGTTGCTTAGATTGAGCATAAAATGCCAGGACTGTTGAAACACCCCCCAAATGACCCCTTTTTGGAAAGTAGACACCCAAAGCTATTTGCTGAGAGGCATATTGAGTCCATGGAGTATTTTACATTTTGCCCTAAGTTTCAGTAAAATGACAATTTGTTTTTTTTTTTTGTTTTTGTTTTTTTTACACAAAGTTGTCACTAAATAATATATTGCTCACGCATGCCATGCGTATATGTGAAATGACACCCCAAAATACATTCTTCTGCTTCTCCTGATTACAGGGGTACCCCATGTGTGAGACTTTTTGGCAGTCTAGCCGCGTACAGGACTCCGAAATCCAATCCCCATCTTCACGTTTTCTAATGGCATAAATTGCTTATTTTACCTCTGCACTACCTGTCACAGTTTCAGAGGCCCTGACATTTCAAGATAGCACAAAACCCCCCCCAAATGACCCCATTTTGCAAACTCCAAGCTATTAGCTGAGAGGCATGGTGAGTCCATGGAATAGTTTATATTTTGCCACAAGTTTCGGGAAAATTATTATTATTTTTTTGTTTTTTTACACAAAGTTGTCAGTAAATGATATAATGCTCACACATGCCATGTGTATATGAGAAATGACACCCCAAAATACATTCTGCTGCTTCTCCTGAGTACAGGGATACCCCATGTGTGAGACTTTTTGGCAGTGTAGCTGCGTACAGGACCCAGAAAACCACTCCCCGACCTTCAGGCTTTCTAAGGGCGTAAATGGTTGATCTCACTCCTTACTACCTATCACACTTTTGAAGGCCATGAAATGCTAAGATGGCACAAAACCCCCCCCAAATGACCCCATTTTGCAAAGTAGACACTCCAATCTATTTGCTGAGAGGCATGGTGAGTATTTTGCATCTCTAATTTTTGTGGGAAAATGAAGAAAAAACAGGAAAATTCATTTTGTTTTCCTCTTTTTTCAATTTCCAAAACTTTGTGACAAAAAGTGTGATCTGCAAAACACTCAACATGCCTCTCTGCAAATAGCTTAGGGTGTCTACTTTCCGAAAAGGGGTCATTTGGGGGGGGGGGAGGGGGGTTGTGCTGTCTTGGCATTTCATGGCCTCCAAAACTGTGATAGGTAGTCAGGAGTGAAATCAACAATTTACGCCCTTGGAAAGCCTGAAAGTGGTGATTGATTTTCGGGGGCCTGTACTCGGCTAGACTGCAAAAAAGTCTCACACATGGGGTATCCCTGTACTCAGGAGAAGCAGCAGAATGTATTTTGGGGTGTCATTTCACATATACCCATGGCATGTGTGAGAAATATATCATTTAGTGACAACTTTGTGTAAAAAAAACAAGAAAAAAATAATAATAATATATTTCCCGGAACTTGTGGCAAAATATAAAATATTCCATGGACTCACCATGCCTCTCAGCAAATAGCTTGGGGTGTCTACTTTGCAAAATGGGGTCATTTGGGGGGGGTTTTGTGCTATCTTGAAATTTCAGGGCCTCTGAAACTGTGATGGGTAGTGAGGAGTAAAATCAAAAATTTACGCCATTAGAAAACCTAAAGATGGTGATTGATTTTCGGGGTCCTGTACACAGCTAGGCTCCCAAAAAGTCTCACACATGGGGTATCCCCATACTCAGGAGAAGCGGCAAAATGTATTTTGGGGTGTCATTCCACATATACCCATGTCATGTGTGAGAAATTTATCTTTTAGTGACAACTTTGTGTTAAAAAAAAAAATAAAAAAAAAATTGTAATTTTCCCAAAACTTGTGGCAAAATATAAAATATTCCATGGACTCACCATGCCTCTCAGCAAATAGCTTGGGGTGTCTACTTTCCAAAAAGGGGTCATTTGGGGGGGGTTTGTAGTATCTTGACATTTCAGGGCATCCTAAACCGTTATAGGTAGTGAGAAAATGCAATGAAAAATGTACGCCCTTTGAAATTCTGATGGTGGGGATTGGTTTTCGAGGTCCCGTACACAGCTAGGCTCCCAAAAAGTCTCACATATGTGGTATCCCTGTACTCAGGAGAAGCAGTAGAATATATTTTGGGGTGTAATTACACATATACCCATGGCATGTGTGAGCAATATATCATTTCAATGACAACTTTGTGTAAAAAAAAAAATTTTTTTGTCATTTTTCAAACACCTGTGACAAAAAAATGAAATATTCAATGAGGTCAAAATGCCTCTCAGAACATTCCTTAGGATGTCTACTTTCCAAAAAGTGGTAATTTGGGGGAGTTTTGTACTGCCCTGCCATTTTAGCACTTCATGAAATGAGCTAGGCAGTCAGAAATTAAAGCTGCGTAAATTTCAGTAATTACACCATAGTTTGTAGCTATAACTTTTGCGCAAACCAATAAAAATATGCTCATTGAGATTTTTTTTGTCAAAGACATGTAGCTAAATACATTTTGGCCAAAAAATATGACATCAATTGAGTATATTGCATATTTTTGAAAAGACAAATTTAAAAATGTCATTTTTTCTCAAAAATGTTGCTCTTTTTTTATTAATATCGCAAAAAATAAAAAGCGCAGAGGTGATCAAATGCCACAAAAAGAAAGCACTGACTGTGGGAAAAAAAGGACGTAAATTTCTCTTGGATAGAAAGGGTGCTTCAGCCTAGCGCTTTATGTGTGCCACATCCCTAATAATGTTAAGGCAAAAAATGGGGTTCCCCTTGTGGGACTTTGTAGGCACATAAAATATAATATATATGAAAAGGGTATTTGAAAAAATATTATTTTATTATAAACACAGATTTGTATTAATAATTAAAAACAGTACAGGCAAGGAAGAGAGACAGGTAAATCAACCACAGTAGTCTGAACTGAAACCCAACATGTTTCGAAGCCAAAGGGAAATTTGCTTCTTCTTCAGGGGAAGGTTCAAACGGTACTCTAATGAATAAGAGAATATAAACAATATAAAAACCATGAATTTTTGAAGGTTTTTTTTAGGAAGAAAACATTCCAACATGACTCTTTAGAGTTTTACATAGTAGTTATGATGGCAATAACGAGTACTTACAGGGTTGAAAAATAGCTGTGCTCAGGTAGCCTGCACGGTTAAAAACATCTGGTGGGTGCGAGTGTCCTTGCGAACAAATGCAATAAGCAAGATGGTAGGTGGGTATACTGGTCAGTAAACCAACAGCTGTTGAGATCAGGTGTGTAGCCCCCAATCAATGGACGTCTGAAGTCCTTAATTAGGAGAAGCCAGGAGCAGCCTTTAAGCATAGGTGAATGGCAAGGATGTAGGTAGCGCCGGTCTGAAAAGTAGACAGATCAGGGCTAAGTACATTGATATGGATAGTAAAATGAGCAAAGAAAGGAAATTTATATATTAATGGATGTCGGCATGTAAAGTAGCCACATGTCTATAAATAATATAATAAATATGTAGGAAGCATTATAACGAAATATATGCCAACTGGTAGCCCAACATAAAGCGGGCGATAAGGCCACGATAGGGTGTAACTAAAAATGCAAAGCCGATCAGAGAAAAAGGGGGTTTTTTTGGAAGGACTAGGTAAGAAATTAAATACAAAGTCAATACCTGGATGTAAATGATAGTGAAGCAAACGGCGTCCTCTCAGCACCACAGCCAGCAAACAAATGCGCTGGCTGTGTGTTGCGAGAGGTGCACTATAAGAGTGCTAGCCGATTAGCACAAAGCGTGTAACAGCTGGCTTCAAGGGAAGGGCTTCCCGGAACGCCGGTGCCGAGCCCGCCCACAACCAACATGCGTCACACATGACGCAACGTGGGCGGGATCGGCATCTGCGCTCCACCGACACGGGGGTCAGAGCCGGAAGTGCAAATGCACTATGGCTGCCGATTGGTCCGGGCTGAACCGCAAAGGGCACAGAGGATAGAAAATAGGACCAAGCTACCACGTGAACGCGGTATATGTCTCCCCGTGTCGGGACGCACACTGGAGGAGGGGCATCACCCGGAGTCAACAAGGATTGCTGAGGAGAATTTACAGAAGCCAAATTAATTTAAAAAATGCAAAAAGAATATACAAAGAGTGTATCATAATTGTATCAATCAAGAATGATTAGAAATTGTGATTATTGTGTGTAGATAACAGCAAGGACACGACCCACAGATGTCTGCAATTTGTCTACATCTGTGGGTCGTGTCCTTGCTGTTATCTACACACAATAATCACAATTTCTAATCATTCTTGATTGATACAATTATGATACACTCTTTGTATATTCTTTTTGCATTTTTTAAATTAATTTGGCTTCTGTAAATTCTCCTCAGCAATCCTTGTTGACTCCGGGTGATGCCCCTCCTCCAGTGTGCGTCCCGACACGGGGAGACATATACCGCGTTCACGTGGTAGCTTGGTCCTATTTTCTATCCTCTGTGCCCTTTGCGGTTCAGCCCGGACCAATCGGCAGCCATAGTGCATTTGCACTTCCGGCTCTGACCCCCGTGTCGGTGGAGCGCAGATGCCGATCCCGCCCACGTTGCGTCATGTGTGACGCATGTTGGTTGTGGGCGGGCTCGGCACCGGCGTTCCGGGAAGCCCTTCCCTTGAAGCCAGCTGTTACACGCTTTGTGCTAATCGGCTAGCACTCTTATAGTGCACCTCTCGCAACACACAGCCAGCGCATTTGTTTGCTGGCTGTGGTGCTGAGAGGACGCCGTTTGCTTCACTATCATTTACATCCAGGTATTGACTTTGTATTTAATTTCTTACCTAGTCCTTCCAAAAAAACCCCCTTTTTCTCTGATCGGCTTTGCATTTTTAGTTACACCCTATCGTGGCCTTATCGCCCGCTTTATGTTGGGCTACCTGTTGGCATATATTTCGTTATAATGCTTCCTACATATTTATTATATTATTTATAGACATGTGGCTACTTTACATGCCGACATCCATTAATATATAAATTTCCTTTCTTTGCTCATTTTACTATCCATATCAATGTACTTAGCCCTGATCTGTCTACTTTTCAGACCGGCGCTACCTACATCCTTGCCATTCACCTATGCTTAAAGGCTGCTCCTGGCTTCTCCTAATTAAGGACTTCAGACATCCATTGATTGGGGGCTACACACCTGATCTCAACAGCTGTTGGTTTACTGACCAGTATACCCACCTACCATCTTGCTTATTGCATTTGTTCGCAAGGACACTCGCACCCACCAGATGTTTTTAACCGTGCAGGCTACCTGAGCACAGCTATTTTTCAACCCTGTAAGTACTCGTTATTGCCATCATAACTACTATGTAAAACTCTAAAGAGTCATGTTGGAATGTTTTCTTCCTAAAAAAAACCTTCAAAAATTCATGGTTTTTATATTGTTTATATTCTCTTATTCATTAGAGTACCGTTTGAACCTTCCCCTGAAGAAGAAGCAAATTTCCCTTTGGCTTCGAAACATGTTGGGTTTCAGTTCAGACTACTGTGGTTGATTTACCTGTCTCTCTTCCTTGCCTGTACTGTTTTTAATTATTAATACAAATCTGTGTTTATAATAAAATAATATTTTTTCAAATACCCTTTTCATATATTTTCATATATATTATATTTTATGTGCCTACAAAGTCCCACAAGGGGAACCCCATTTTTTGCCTTAAATTTCTCTTGGGTACCACATTGCATGACCGCACAATTGTCAGTTGAAGTCGCACAGTGCGGAAGCACAAAAAGTGGCCTGGACGTAAGACAGCAAAATCCTCCAGTGGTAAAGTGGTTAAATAAGATACCTAAGAGTCAATTCTGCAGGCTTCGACATAATTGCACTAAACTTACAGACTACCAGATCCAAAGTAAATCCCTTAAACAGAAATTTGTGGAAAAGGACTATCCAGCTCCCTTGATAGAAGAGGCACATGCTGCATATGACACCCCTGATCTCCATAAGACTTTAGCTAAAAAACAGGTAAACTCAATTCGCTTAACCACTCAGTTTCCCAATCGATACAAAAATATGGAACACATTATGTGTATGTGTAAGCATTGGCCTATACTACAACATGACCCTAACTTAAAAAACAGCATACCAATGACACCCAGATTTTCATATAGAAAACTCCCAACATCAAAAGGAAAATAGCGCCAAGCAAGTTAAAATCTAGCAAACATATATCACCATCACTCAAATTCTTTTCCATCATTGGGATGTACCAGTGCAAAAAACCCTTTTGTCTCACGTGTAGCTTTGTCTGTCATGGACATTAAGAATTTGTTATAAAAGGGAAGACATATTCCATAAAATTATTTCACACTTTCTACTGAATATGTAGTATACTGTTTGTTTTGCCCTTGCGGCCTCCACTATGTAGGCCGCACAATACGTACTTTAAGAAAACACCTTGGTGAACACCACCGGGCCGATGAGACTGGCAAAGATGAACATAGTGTTTCCAGACACTTTGCCAAACATCATGAAAAATCCACCACGGGTTTAAAAGTATGGGTCACCAAATCCATCCCAATCACTGTCCCTGAAGTAGAAAGGTTTGTGCGCCTCTGCCGCAGAGAAACTTATTGGATATACGCTCGATGTTCTATCACCAGAAAAGATAAATGAAGAACTAGAAGTCAATAGTTTATTGTAATCTCTCCTGCTCCCTTTTCCTCTCCCCCTTTTTTTTTTTTTATATTTTATTAATTTTACTGTATTTTATTATATTTATTATGATTTTAATCGCATATTTCTGCTTTTTGTCCATTTTTTTACCTTTTTTTTTTCAACAATTTATTATCCCTTCATTATAACTTCCCATATACGATCGATCACGATGGAATACAGATGCGATACTGACATGTAAGCTCATCCTTCCTCTAGTCCCTCCTCCCCCTTGTTGCTGTCCTATGTATGAGTAGGCATGAAGTAATCATCTGGCCCCTCCCATCCCCGACCCCATCTGCCTATATACACCAATAGATCTTTAGCGGGCGGAGGTCTGATAAAGGAGCTGCGCATGCTCCAAAACATGTTACCATCCACCTGCACTTGACGCCGGCTGCTTGCGTTCCAACGTGATTAAAGGAAGTCTCGCCACGCTGTATGTACGCTGATACATGAAGCAGCCTCTTGGACATCAGATTACTGAGTATCGGCTCGGGTCCTGGAAATATGCCACCAATCCACTTCAGCTTCTCTCATTGCCTTTATTTTTACTACTTCTTGTAAGTGTTTTTAACCTTTTATGCTCCATTAAATGGTCTATACTGCACTTAGAGGTGCCTTGTTTTCTTGCACTGAAGTCCTCTTCCACTCCTTCATGATGGCATCACGGAGCTGGTGGATGTTAGAGACATTGTGCCCCTCCACCTTCCATTTGAGGATGCCCCACAGATGCTCAATAGGGTTTAGGTCAAAAGAAATGTTTGGCCAGTCCATCACCTTTACCCTCAGCATCTTTAGCAAGGCAGTGGTCGTCTTGGAGGTGTGTTTGGGGTTGTTATCATGTTGGAATACTGCCCAGCGGCCCAGTCTCCGAATGGAGGGGATCCTACTCTGCTTCAGTATGTCACAGTACATGTTGGCATTCATGTTTCCCTCAATGAACTGTAGCTCCCCAGTGCCGGCAGCACTTATGCTACCCCAGACCATGACACTCCCACCACCATGCTTTAGTATAGGCAAATCAAACTTGTCTTTGTACTCCTCACCTGGTTGCCGCCACACATGCTTGAAACCATCTGAAGCAAATAAGTTTATCTTAGTCTCATCAGACTACAGGACATGGTTCTAGTAGTCCATGTCCTGAGTCTGCTTGTCTTCAGCAAACTGTTTGTGGGTTTTATTGTGCATCATCTTTAGAAGAGGCTTCCTTCTGGGACGACAGCCATGCAGACCAATTTGATGCAGTGCGCGGCGTATGGTCTGAGCACTGACAAGGCTGACCCCCGACCCCTTCAACTTCTGCAGCAATGCTGGCAGCACTCATATGTCTATTTCCCAAAGACAATCTCTGGAAAATACGCTGAGCATGTGCACTCAACTTCTTTGGTCGTCCATAGCGAGGCCTGTTCTGAGTGGAACCTGTTAAACCGCTGTATGGTCTTGGCCACTGTGCTGTAGCTCAGTTTTAGGGTCTTTGCAATCTTCTTATAGCCTAGGCCAGTGATGGCGAACCTTGTTGAGCCCCAATCTGCAACACAAAACCAACTTATTTTTTTCAAAGTGCCAACACTGCAATTAATAACAGCCACAGATAATGGCCTCTCACCAATCCCGGCGACACAGCAACACTTCCTCCGAACAGATATCCACTCACTCTCGGTTGCCTGTGGCAAGGCCCGCAACTGGCACTGCAGGGTGGGTATCCTTGTAGTGCCTCTGTCCCTGACTCACAGTGTGCTGCTCCAGTCTTTCTCACGATCTCTCTCACGATCTCGATCTCTCTCTCTCCCCATAGTCTTCCGGGACTAAATGTCTCATGGTGCACTTGTCAACATCCTCATTGGTGCTTGGCTGCAGCCAACGGGGAGGCAGGAGGAATCCGAGTGGGCGGCGATCTCTGCAAGCGCCGCTCGGTCCCTGTCCAGCGCTGCTTGACAGAAAGTGGGCGAGCGGGGAAATACACTGACACTGAGTGCCGTGCGGGGGGAGGGAGGATTAGAGAGCCAAGGCATCAGCGGGGGCAGCTTCCCAGTATAGCTGGCGTGCCCCCAGAGAGGGCCCTGTGTGCCAGCTGTGGCATGCGTGCCATAGGTTCACCATCACTGGCCTAGACCATCTTTATGTAGAGCAACAATTCTTTTTTCAGATCCTCAGAGAGTTCTTTGCCATGAGGTGCCATGCTGAACTTTCAGCGACCAGTGTGAGAGAGTGAGAGCAATAACACCAAATTTAACATGCTTGCTCCCCATTCACACCTGAGACCTTGTAACACTAACAAGTCACATGACACCGGGGAGGGAAAATGGCTAATTGGGCCCAATTTGGACATTTCCCCTTATGGGTGTACTCAGTTTTGTTGCCAGCGGTTTAGACATTAATGGCTGTGTGTTGAGTTATCTTGAGGGGACAGCAAGTTTACACTGTTAACCACTTAAGCCCCGGAGGATTTGGCTGCTAAAAGACCAGGGGGTATTTTGCGATTCGGCACTGCGTGACTTTAATGGACAATTGCGCGGTCGTGCGACACTGTACCTAAACAAATTTGACCTTTTTTCCCACAAATAGAGCTTTCTTTTGGTGGTATTTGATCACCTGTGCGATTTTTTGATCACGCGCTATAAACAAAAAAAGAGCGACAATTTTGCAAAAATAACAATATTTTTCACATTTTTTATATGAAATTCCCCCCCCAAAAAAAAGTAAAAATCAAAATTTTTTAACATTTTTGGCCAATTTGTTTTCTGCTACATATGTTTGGTAAAAAAAATCGCAAAAAGCGTATTTTGATTGGTTTGCGCAAAAGTTATTGCGTTTACTAACAAAGGGAAAGATTTTTGTCATTTTTGTTGTTTTTTTTTTAACGCGTAATGGCGGCGATCTGCGATTTTTTTGCGGTACTGCGACATTGGGGCGGACAGATCGGACCCTTGACTGACATTTTTGACACTTTTGGGGTTACCAGTGACATTTCTACAGTAATCAGTGCTATATATATGCACTGTTACTGTACAAATACACTGGCAGTGAAGGGGTTAACTTTATTTGAGAGGGAGGGGTGATGTGTGTCCCTAGGGGCGTGATTCTAACTGTGATTGGCTGTCTGTTGAGCTGTAGTTACACTGATCATACGGTTCTACATAGTAGAACCGTATAATCAGTGTTTCTACACAGGGAGAACTGACAGGCAGCTTGTTTACACAAGCTGCTTGCCTTTCTCCCTCTCCCCCGCCGATCGCCGAGTGACCAGCGGACATCGGGTCCGCCGGTCACACGCGCAGGGGGGGGGTCCGTGACCGCGCGGGAGCGGGAGCGCGCCGCCGGCGGCGCGTGCTCGCTCCCGAGAGCCTCACAGGCTAGTGACGTTAATTTATGTCACTTTGCCTGTGAGGGGCTGACTGCCGCAGTAAATCTACTGACAGCAGTCTGCAAGTGGTTAAACAAGCTGTACACTCACTACTTTACATTGTAGCAAAGTGTCATTTTTTCAGTGTTGTCACAGGAAAACAGATAATAAAATATTTACAAAAATGTGATGGGTATACTCACTTTTGTGAGATACTGTATAATAGACTGCAGGGGCAGTCAGGCAATACACCACAAAATCTGTGGAACAATTGTGGAAATCATTAATGGTGTAAGTTGTACCCTTGGCATCAAAGGGCCTTTGTCCATGTTTACCAAAATCACAGGTTTTGCAGATGGCTTACGATACATACCCTCAAGGGGAATGAGACACAAGTGTTGTTTAATTTCCCAGATTTTAGTTTACTCAGTGCGACTTTGTTCTTAAGAGTTGGGGCTTTTTTATAGGTAACTTTAGGTTTCTGTAGGATGATGGACTGTAAACGGCGTCATTTTTTTTAAAATAAAGTATTGGGGGTCTCTTTCCAGGGCATTTTTTCAGTAGAAACACAGTTCCAGCACCTCCAGCACTAAATGTATGTATTGGGAAGGGGTGATGAGGTGTGCTGGAGGGTCTATTGATGTTGGCTACTGAGGGATCTATTATTGCTGGTGGGGGTCTATTGCCACTGAGTGGATCTATTGTTTCATGGGGTGTATTGTTGCTGGTATGGAATCTATTGTTGCTGGTATGGGATCTATTGTTTCGGGGAGGGATTTACTGTTGAGGGTAGGGTCTCCTGGTGCTGTCTGCTGGGAAATTCCATTGCTGGTGGGATTCCATTTATACGGGGGGGGGGGGGGGGCTATTGTTGCTGGGGGGGGGGTCTATAGTAGCTGGCTGCAAGGGATCTATTTTACTGTATTTGTTGTTTTCATTAACACAATCCATAAAAATTATTTAGCACCACAAAATGATACTTGATTCTGTATTCTCTAAAAATGGCGGTACTCGGAGGTGGGTAGGGGATGGAACTAAGGAACAGTGCTTGGAAGTGGGTAGGGGATGGAAAGAAGGGGTGACTCAGAATGGGGAGTACCTGTACCTATTCTCCGAGAAAAAAAAGCCCTGGATCTTTCACAAGTAAGTAACCCACATAGTCTATAAATAAAAATTTTAGAAATAAAGTTTGTTCTATAGAGGTACCTCAATAATAGTAGTGGGCCATCAATATACAGTATATTGTAATATGCATATCCTTAAATTTGAAAAATTACATTTGAACAATTAACCATTTAATATTATTATTATTAATATGTATTATATTTTATATATGTATTTTTTTAATCTACAATATCATATTTGTTCTTGATCATGAGTTACATGAGATTTAAATTACATCTTTACTACTTTGATAGTGTTAGTTAGATTTGCTATTATTTCATGATGATTATTAATTTTATTGCTTATATCAATTTATTACTTTTTATCTATTATTACTTGACCATCGTAGATATTTCCACATGACGAATTTCTTATAGCCCCCTATTGTTGTTTTTTAATAATAAGTAGTATTGTGTATTGCTGGGTACTGTAGTCCCGTTGTGTGTGTTTGTATGTGTGTGTGTATTGTGAGAGATTAGCTCAGTGGCGGGTA
This sequence comes from Pelophylax lessonae, assembly GCF_965119305.1. NCBI lineage: Eukaryota > Metazoa > Chordata > Amphibia > Anura > Ranidae > Pelophylax > Pelophylax lessonae. The sequence continues at coordinate 394,054,338 of NC_138769.1, read as the reverse complement.
TGGATGACCCCTTTGGGGGGTGCATTTACACAGGGAGATAGTCGAGAAGTGGTTGCAAACAACAGTTTGGTTTATTCTTGCAGTTTACTTCACACAAGTGCAAGCCTCAAAAACATCAAAATAAAAATAAAAATAAAACACAAAATAAATCCTTGCCACTGTGGGCGGCTACCTTCTCACATACAGGAACCTACCTACGGAGTCTGTCTCCAACCTACTGTTGGGCAAACTTTGCTGATCCTACAGCAGACAATCAATAGTCCATGTTTTTTCTTCACACAACAAATGTCCATTGAACATGTCCCTTTTCCTCTTCACATTGAACATGTCCCTTTGCTTTTCTCTTCACATAGCAAACAGTTCATTTATTTCTTTTCACATAGAAATAGTCCATGACTTCACCTTCAGTAATCTTCAGTCTTAATTAATTTCCCCTTCACACAGGAAATGTCCATTGGTTTCTTTTCACATAGAAATGATCCATTGGTTTTTCTCTTCACACTCTTCACCCTCCTCAGCGCACATCGCTCCAGGAGGTCTTCCCCTCACAGCTTCAGGGGGCATCCATCTGATTGTCCTCCGCTACCCACACGGCGTCAGGAGGCAGCAATCCTTCTCCCAGGCTCTCACAGCGTCGGGAGGCACACATCTGACTGTCCTCCTCTCCCCAGCCCACACGGCGTCAGGAGGCAGCAATCAATAGGACTTCCTTTGGACAAATTATAGAGGCCTTAACTTCCTCATTCCGAACAGCTGAAGGCCTTTCAACCTCCCTAGACAGTTCTGGCTACCTTTGCAGCCGACACCCTATAGTAATTGGTGAACTTTCCAAACCAGGTGGAAATGTATCTCCTGTCTGTGACTACATCCACAGATTTACCTGACTTCCTGTCACATACCCCCCCCCCCCCTCTTGTTTCAACCCTAGGGTTGGGACACAGTTTTCCAGGCACACATGTGTCAGGCACTTCTCTTGACTCTCACTGATAAGCCTCTTAGTATCTTCAAGCTTCAGGATGAAACTGTTTCTGTCATCTTCATTGACAGATTTCTCATAAATGCCACACAGTTTGTCTCTTATCTCATATACACATTCTTCAACTGCATTTTTGGCATCATTTTGCTCCTTCTCAAGTTTGTCCTGCATAACCGTCTGTCCTATCCACCAAGGAGGACCATGATCCATAGGCAACTCAATTGTGCTAGTTTCAAAGTCTTCAACATTCTTGAGCCGCCTCTCTCTGCAATCCATAAATGATTTCCACAAAACTTTGAGAACCTCTGCTTCACTTAGCTTTGTTCCAAGTAGGGACTCTTGACGTCCCTCTGTGACTTGAGTTGCCTCTCCATAAAGCTGTACACAATCATTGACTCTTTGTTTCTTGAGCTTAGCTTGCTCTAAGATGCTGTGCAGAGGGCCCTCCATTTGCGACAACGGGCTGTCACACATTTCTTTAAAGTGACCCCTGTTCATTTTTCCAGCGACATCATCAACTTTCCTTCCACCAACATATGGGTCAAAAGCAACAACACAGTCTATTACCGGTTTCTTCAATGCACTTTCTGCAATTGCATTACTTTTCCCTTTTAGCTCCTTTTCTTTATCTGAACTCCACATGGAATGTATCTCAAGATCACGCTCAAACTTCTGCCACCTGTCTTTCACCAGTTCCATTTTGGAAATATTCCCTGAAAGGCACTTATTTATTTGCTTCACGTTTTCACCAACAGCCTTAGTTTTCTCCACTAGGTGGTGTTTTTGAAGGAAATGTTTATTCCAGAGGGGTGATTCAAACAACATGTCATCAAATTTCTGATGCTCACTCAGGACAGACTCCAAAACACTGATCCTTTTAAAAACTGCATCAGGCACACTATCCCCTCTTTGGGACAGATCCTCTGTTGCCTGTAATTCCTCTTCAAGTTCCTGCAACTGAATCTTCATCTCTTCTACTTGCTGTTCTAAGGCTTGCTTAGACTTTTCTAGCTCCTTGACACCTTGACTTCTGATTCCTGCAGCTGTGCCTCTACTTTTTTCTCTTGTGTTCAGAATCTCCTTTTCCCTGCATAAGAGCCTTCACCTCATTGGCTAGTTTCTGGGAATGAGACTGTAATTCTGCCACACAGGCTTCTTTCTCCTTTAGCTGCTGCTCGACACATTGGGTTTCATCTTTCCAACGTTCACAGTCCGTACGTAATTCATCTACCACATTGCTCAAAGTGGTGAGCTCATACACAGTACTCAGTAATTTTGCCTCTCTCTCATTTTTCTCCTAGTCACTGAGAGACAATGTGATTTTCAGAGAGACATTCTGTTCCTGCACCACCTGCAGGTCTATTTTTGTAGCTTCCAAAGACTGAAAATTTTTTCCAGCTGATTTCGCAACTCCAACATATCACGCATACTTTGCTCCTGCAAAGTCTGAATTTCAATTTCCTTTTCCATGAGGATGGTATCTTTCTCCATTATAGTCTCTCTACGTTTTTGTAACTCGGAAAAAAGAAGAGCAGTGGATTCTTCCCACTGTAACACCTGAGCCTGCACGTTTCTATGCTCCATCCTAAGCAATTCCAAGGCTTGTTCCTTTTCTTCCATTTTCCGTTGCAAGGCATCCAACTCAGCCCTGTACACATACTCGGTTTCCTCCAAACCGATGGTCTCCATTGGCTGCTGGCGTCTCTGTTTCCAGCCTGCCATGCTCTCTTGGTGAGCCTTTTGTTGAGCTGAGAAGCTCCGTTGTTTCAGCATCTCCTCCATTTTGGGTTTACTTTTCATCTGAGAACACTGCGTCTCCATAACTGTTTCATTTGCACCAGTGTTGCTAGGGACAACAACCTTCCTCTTTAGTAGACTCTCTTTAGGCATGGATGGGGCTCGTTCAGACGGTAACATCCCCTCCATCCATAGAATCCGGTCTCTCATTTTAGCTATCTTTGCATCTTTCAGGCGTTTTGACCGCCCCATCTTCAATAACTCCACAATAAATTTTTCACAGTCCAGCAAAAAATTTTGAGACCACTGTCTCTTTAAAGCCAGTAGCTTTTCTCTCTCTTGCAGGATCTCCTTTCCTGCACACACAGTTTGTGCAGTCTCATGCACCAGACAAAGTTCATCAACATTTTTGAGACCACTGTCTCTTTTAAAACAAGTCGTTTTTCTCTCTTTCAGGATCTTCTCTACTGCACACACAGATTGTGCAATCTCATGCACCAGACAAAGTTCATAGGACAGATGAACTTCTTTGCAGGGATCTCTGCTTCTGCCCGCATCCTCCACTATATGTGGAAGATTAGCTCAGTGGCGGGTATGGATGACCCCTTTGGGGGGTGCATTTACACAGGGAGATAGCCGAGAAGTGGTTGCAAACAACAGTTTGGTTTATTCTTGCAGTTTACTTCACACAAGTGCAAGCCTCAAAAACATCAAAATAAAAATAAAACACAAAATAAATCCTTGCCACTGTGGGTGGCTACCTTCTCACATACAGGAACCTACCTACGGAGTCTGTCTCCAACCTACTGTTGGGCAAACTTTGCTGATCCTACAGCAGACACTCAATAGTTCATGTTTTTTCTTCACATAACAAATGTCCATTGAACATGTCACCTCCTCAAATGGAGCATGCATCTTTTATCAGCAGTCATTGGCTTGGGGGCAAAAAGCTGTGCTCCCCTAAGCATGTTCTTGTGCCATACTCACACAGGTACTTATTGATGGCCCTCTGCTGCATGTGTAGCCGAGGCAGCATTGCCAAATTTGAGTTCCATCCTGGTGGGCATGTAACAAATCAGGCGGTTTATGGGCAGGTGGAATTCCCGCTGAATTTCAGCCAACAGAACACTGGCTGTGGATGACCATCTGAAATGGCTACAGACTCTTCTGGTTTTCCTTAGAAGATCTTGCAACCCTGGGTACCTGTTTAAGAAATGCCGCACCACCAAATTGAGGACATGTGTCAGGCATAGTACATGTGTACACTTTCCCTGTTGAAGGGCAGGCAGAAGGTTAGTGCCATTATTGCACACCACCATTCCTGGCTCCAGCTGGCATGGCATGAACCACCTCTGGGCCTGCCCCTGCAGAGCTGAAATAATCTCTGCTCCGGTGTGGCTCCTGTCCCCTAGACAGACCAGCTAAAGCACTGCATGATGCCTTGAGTGCTTAGGGGTACTTGTGTGTCATAGGACAATTCAGCAGAGGAAGGCATGGAGGAGGAGGAGGGGGTGACAGATCTTCCATTATTACCACCAGCTGTATGGAGACGTGGTGGCAAAGCAAGCTCCAGCACAGAGCCTTGTATCGCATCCTTCCTAGTTGCAAACAGATTTACCTAGTGTGCTGTGAATAAAATATATCATCCTTGACCATGCTTGCTGGACCACATGTCAGCAGTAATGTGGACCTTGTTGCTGACTGCCATGCCCAATGATGCCAAAACATTGTCTTCCACATGATGGTACTGTCAGGGCTGGGCTTGCAGCAGCTCTCTTTTCCGTGCTCAGGCTGCTCAGCTGTTGGATATTTGTCAGCACTCATTGTTTCCTCAGTGGCTTACCTGATTATCATTAACTGCTTGTCAGTCCCACTTACAGCCAGCCCCTTCTGGCTATTTGAGCTGCCTTGTTCATTCCTTTCCTGATTTCGCTTTGTCAGGGTATCCTGAGTTTCTCTGCTGTGTTACTGTTAAAGACTTTGCCAGGCTGACGTCCCTTCAGGTTTCCGTATACCGACCTTCTGCTTTCCACTACGCTGATTTCTGGCTCCCTTATCACTTGGCTTGTCTGATTTCCCATTTTGGCTTTCGAACCTTGGCTTATGTTTTGACTACGTTCCTGATCTGTACTATTTTTGCAAGGTGTGATTTTTACTGCATTTTCCGTCTCAGTCTGATTCATAGTTCCTGACATTAGGCAAAGGCCATGAATTCAGAAGATGCAGGAAATTCACCTAGTGGTAATATTTTTTCCAGATTGAGTGAGCAGGATCACCGCATGTATCAGTTTGCCACAGCATTACAGACACTCCTGATTCATACTGCTCACCTAGATCCTCTCACTGTGACTGTTCCAGTACAACCAGTGTTGCAGGCCATCCCTGCTGCTGCTCCAGTCTCTGTGCAGTCACCTGCCTCGAATGTTACCTCTGTAAGAGGTATGTCTGGTTCCTTTCTGCTTCCCTGATGCCTGATTCTCCTCCTCTCCCTCCTGCAGGCATTCAACGGATGCAGGAGATATATGGAAAGATCAATTCCTCTTTATGCAGCTGTCCCACCGCCCCTAATATACAACTTCCTTTGCTGCCCCCCCCCAGTGCTATCCAGCACCCCCCCCACCCAGTGCTCTTCAACCCCCCCTCTCCAGCCTCCCCCCAGTGCTCTTTAGCCCCCCTCCTCTCAGTTCTCTTCAGCTCCCCACAGTGCTATGCAGCTCCCCCCAATGCTCCCTGGCTCCCCCAGTGCTCTCCACCCCCCTGTACACCCTGCCCCCCCCTCAGTGATCTCCAGTCCCCCCCTGTGCTCTCCACCTCCCTGTGCACCCTGGCTCCCCCCCATCAGTGATCTCCAGTTCCCCCCAATGCTCTCCACCCCCCTGTGCATCCTGGCCCCCCCCTCAGTGATCTCCAGTCCCCCTCCCCCATGCTCTCCACCACCCTGTGCACCCTGACTCCCCCCCATCAGTGATCTCCAGTTCCCCCCAGTGCTCTCCATCCCCCTGTGCATCCTGGCTCCCCCCTCAGTGATCTCCAGTTCCCTCCAGTGCTCTCCACCCCCCCTGTGTACCCTGGCTCCTCCCCTCAGTGATCTCCAGTTCCCCCCCCCAGTGCTCTCCACCCCCCTGTGCATCCTGGCTCCCCCCCTCAGTGATCTCCAGTCCCCCCCAGTGCTCTCCACCGAAATGTGCACCCAGGCACTCCGCCTCAGTGATCTCCAGCCCCCCCAGTGCTCTCCAACCCCCTGTGCACCCTGGCTCCCCCCTCAGTGATCTCCAGTTCCCCCCAGTGCTCTCCAGCCCCCCCCAGTGCTCTCCAGCACCCCCCTCCACCCCCCATTGCTCTCCAACCCCCTGCAATGCTTTCCAACCCCCCTTAATTCTCTCCAGTGCTCTCTGCTTCCTCTGTGCTCTCCGCCCCCCCCCAGTGCTCTTCTATCTTCTATCATGTCTGCAGTCTCTGCCCATCTCCTGTATCATGTCTGCAGTCTCTGACCATCTCTTGTATCAAGTCTGCAGTCTGACCATCTGTTGTATTATGTCTGCAGTCTCTGACCATCTCCTGTATCATGTCTGCAGTCTCTGACAATTTCCTGTATCATGTCTGCAGTCTCTGACCATCTCTTGTATCATGTCTGCAGTCTCTGACCATCTCTTGTATCATGTCTGCAGTCTCTAACCATCTCTTGTATCACATTCTCAGTCTCTGGCGATCTCTGGTATCATGTCTGCAGTCTCTGACCATCTCTTGTATCATGTCTGCAGTCTCTGACCATCTCTTGTATCATGTCTGCAGTCTCTGACCATCTCCTGTATCATGTCTGCAGTCTCTGACCATCTCTTGTGTCATGTCTGCAGTCTCTGACCATCTCTTATATCACATCCTCAGTCTCTGACCATCTCTTGTATCACATCCTCAGTCTCTGACCATCTCTTGTATCACATCCTCAGTCTCTGACCATCTCTTGTATCATGTCTGCAGTCTGACCATCTCTTGTATCATGTCTGCAGGGGGGGGGGGGGGGAGCAGACTGCAAGGGGCACTGTGATGGGGGGCTGTGAAATATGTGCAATAAATACTCTTGAGAACATTACACATTTTTGTGAGTGTTTTTACATTTTAAAGTGTGGGGGGTGCCAGATATAGGATCCGTCCCGGGTGCCAAATGCTCTAGGTACGCCACTGCCCTGATCACTGGCTGGTCTGATTTCCCATTTTGGCTTCCGAGCCCTGGCTTATGTTTTGCCTACATTCCTGATCTGTACTATTTTTACTATTACATTAACCGCTTGCCGACCGCCGCAAGTAAATTTACTGCGGCGGTCAGCCCCGGCCAGGCAGAGTGACGTTAATTAACGTCACTAGCCTGGGAGGGTGTGGGAAGCGAGCGCGCGCCCGCGGAGGCACGCTCCCGCGCGGTCACAGACCCCCCCGCGTGTGTGACCGGCGGACCCGATGTCCGCCGGTCACTCGGCGATCGTCGGGGGAGAGGGAGAAAGTCAGGCGGCTTGTGTAAACAAGCTGCCTGTCATTCTCCTCGGTGTAAAGACACTGATCACACGGTTCTACTATGTAGAACCGTTGATCAGTGTCCTTACACCTCAAGCCACAGCCAATCACAGTAAGAATCACGCCCCTAGGGACACACACAGCCCCTACCTCTAAAATAAAGTTAACCCCTTCACTACCAGTGTATTTTTACAGTAACAGTGCATATGTATAGAACTGGTTACTGTAGAAATGTCACTGGTAACCCCAAAAGTGTCAAAAATGTCAGTCAAGGGTCCGATCTGTCCGCCACAATGTCGCAGTACCGCAAAAAAAATCGCAGATCGCCGCCATTACGCGTTAAAAAAAAACAACAAAAATGACAAAAATCTTTCCCTTTGTTAGTAAACGCGATAACTTTTGCGCAAACCAATAAAAATACGCTTTTTGCGATTTTTTTTACCAAACATATGTAGCATAAAACAAATTGGCCGAAAATGGTAAAAAATTTTGATTTTTACATTTTTTTGGGGGGGAATTTCATATAAAAAAATGTGAAAAATATTGTTATTTTTGCAAAATTTACGCTCTTTTTTTGTTTATAGCGCAAAAAGTAAAAAGCGCACAGTTGATCAAATACCACCAAAAGAAAGCTCTGTTTGTGGGAAAAAAAGGACGTCAAATTCGTTTAGGTACAGCGTCGCACGACCGCGCAATTGTCCGTTAAAGTCACGCAGTGCCGAATCGCAAAATACCCCCTGGTCGTTTAGCAGCCAAATCCTCCGGGGCTTAAGTGGTTAAAGGTGTGATTTTTACTGCATTTTGTGTCTCAGTCTGATTCATGGTTCCTGATAGGTACAGAGCTGGAATAGCCTTGTGTGCAAAGAAATAGTGACAGGGAACCTGCCATTGTGGTACAGCATATTCTGCAAATTCATGGAAAGGGGCAGAAACCACCAGATGGAAAGACATTAGTTGTAAAGCCAGCAATTTGTACAAGCTGGAATTTAGACGCTGGGCATGTGGGTAGCAGGGAGTGTATTATTTTTTTTTTTTCGATGCAGCAGCTGGGGCAGAGAAATATGCCTGCTATGCTTTACAGCGGGTGGTGTGCTGCTGGCAGACGTGTTACAAGGACCTATGACACCCTTTACAATACCATCATTCCTGTCAGTGAAGGCTGCTGAGAGGTCATGAGTTATAGCGGGGGCAGACATGAAAGGTGAGGAGTGATGACGATGAGAATTGTGTCCCTTTTGTGTGGCTTTCAGGTGCTCTTGCCAACAGGTTGATTGGTGGGAGGTTAATTGCCTGGTCAAGCATGTGGTACCCAAATGGCTGGTGTTTTTGCCATGCTTCATCTGCTTGTGCCAGAGACTGCAAATTGCAACAATGCGATCGGCGCCACATGTGCTAAAAAAGGCCCTGGCAGCTGAGCTGTGGGAAGTGGGCCGGGAAATAACAGCTTCACAATGTGATGAAATAGAGTGGCTGCTCTCTATACTTTCATGATGGATGCCTCTGGAGGACATCCTGCCTTGTTGGGGTTGTGCTTCACCCTTACTTTCCTCCTCTGCTGTATCCCGCACCCAAGTCGCGTCAGTGACCACATCATCATCATCCCCTCCATTCTCATCATCACTGAAGTCAACTTGGCAATATGCCTGTACTGGGGGACTATGACTGGCTATTGTTGTTTATCAGTGTCCTTCCCTCCCTGTAGGTTCATGTTACTCCAGTCCTCTACCTCGGAACCAATATCAGAATCAAGTATCATTCAATCAATGTCTGTTCATCCTCAAGTGGACACAGACACTGCTGGCCCCCTCATAGTGCCTTCCCAACATCAATTTATCATCAATTTTTCTATTTCTTATTTATTCACTATTGTGTACCACTGGAGTGAATTTATTATGTTTTCTATTTGAGTAGCGCATCATTTTTTTCTATTTATTGCAATGGGCAAGTGTTATGAGTACTTGTTTTAGTGGGAGCTGCAACTCACATATTTTATCCTCCCATTTAGAGCAGCGCACCTATTATCTATCTCCCTTCGGAACATCAGCCTCTCCTTGTTGGCCTCCTAGAGATGATGGGGGACCTATTACTCAAATTTAATAGAAACTCAGAAATGTGTGATTTGATGCACTTTATTGAATGAAAAGTGGTGTTTGGTGCACATTAAATCGAGGACTGCCGCTGACCGAAATGTAAAAACTAGTGTTGGGCAAACAGTTCGGCCCAAGCATGAGTTCGGGCCCTAGGGGCGTTAACTCCTTTGTTTGGCCTGCCGAACTACTACAATGCACTGCACCGCCACAAAGTGCATTGGAACCCTTGATTGGCTAAAGCAATGAAAGCTTTGCCCAATTATGGAACATAACACTGTCAGAGCCATGATTGGACACTGTTATGATGACTCCAATCCAATCACAGCTCATTGCTCTTAGTCCCATCCCACACTATAAAAATATTCTTCCCATAGTGTCAATTTGCAGTCTGATATTGGCGTGGAGAGAGATAGAAAAGGGCTCTGTTTAGTGCTACTAGCGAGTTAGTTTGCTGTAGTGGGCTATTGTGATTCTATTGTGAGTGTAAATTATCAGTTTAGTGTGACTTTAGTGATAGTGCAGTGTGAGTGTAGTGCGACCATTCATTTTTACTTTAGTGTCACTGTGACAAACTCACTCAGGACAGGGGCTTTTGGAGGGGACTGCAGGCTAGCCTCTTGCTACTGATTATGGTCCCTAGCTTGTGAGGGAACACTGCTCTTTGTGGGGTGTAGGCTGGGGGGACCCCTGCAGAAATGTTACTTTGGATTCAAGTCCACATCTCCCCAAGACACACAGACTCTGAGACTCTGAGCCTAGGATCCATGTTAAAGGCCTAGCTGCCTATTGCCAGTAGGGGACTGCTCCGCACAGTCAGACTCATGGCAGATGCTAATGTCCTCAGCTTAACCATCTGCTGTCCCACATTGTTGATTGTGCCGATCAATTTACCTATTGTCTACTGTGGGGATGTGTTTACATTTATAATAATGTGAATTGTACTTCACGAGCTCGATGATGCAAGTCTGCTAGTTAATTACCTCAAGTTAAATAAATCACTGTCATCTATTAGTTGCTAGTAGGAAAGTAGAATACTGTTTGTGTTGGTTGTTCCTTAGATATGTTAATTATATTTCTGTACACAATTTCATCTGCAAAGAATAATGTAATCAGGCACCTGACCTGGTGGGGTATATATTCAGTGTGAGTTTGTTCAATAAATGCTCCAGATCTTATACAAGCTTTTCTCGGCTAGTTTTGTATGGGGATGGCTAGAATATCTGATATCTATGTTCAAAAAAGAAGCGGTATTCTGACAGAAGCACACAAGCACATTATGGGGTTGAAGTTCTGTTACATTGGTGGCAAGCAGTGGTATGCTTCCTGTAGTCTGGGACATCCAAACCCCCACTGGGATCCAAGTTCTGGATAGCAGAAGAGGAGAGGTACAGATATCAGCCGCCATGGAAGAAGAATTCGAAAGGAGGTTGTGAAAGATGTGGATACAGCACAGGGTACCAGTGGCAGAGCAGGTCCTGCTAGGATGGTATGATTCAATCCAGTTGGAACTCTGGAAGGAAACGCTAGCCCGTGAGCAGCGACGCCAGGGAAAAATCCTCCCCTCCATCCAGGAAAGGTAATGGTCACAGTATGGATTGCGGGTGCTATTTTTGGGAGATAAACCGCACAAGGAGCAGGCAGCTGAGTTAAGCAGGCTGGTCTGGGCAGAGATGAGTTTGGAAGAGAGCTATAGAGCCCTTCGGTGGTATGTATATCCCAAGCAAGCCCTTGGATAGCAGATGACAGCCCAACGGAAGGCTTTGGCTACGGCGGCCTGGGACTGTTGTACGGGAAGCTGTCAGGGGACCCTAACTTTGGGAGCAATCTGGAGTGGCTGTAGAGTAAATTATGGGAAATTATGTATTACAGAGAAGAGATCCTGAATATCTCGGAAGTGTTTTGGGCACTGAAAGATATGGAGTTTCTGGCCGTTCAGGAATTGGAGCTGGAGATCACCTAGAGATGGCTGCCAGACTCTGCTCAGCACCAGGGCTGGGTTCCCTTTGCCTGGGAATATCCAGAAGTACCAGCTGACAGTCTGGAAATCCTGGCTGAAGAGTCGGCGATGTGGAACAGTAACAGTGTGCTTTGCTCACCTGCACCCACACCTGCAGCAATTCTGGAGGCCCAGGGCAAGAAGGTGGCGGTAACTCCCCAGCAGCAGATCAGGATCCAGGGGGAGAAGGTAGAGGAACAGTCAGTCAGAGTGGAGGAAACTGTCTTCCCTCCCTAGCCAGGATCTATGCACCTGGGAGATGGTACCAAAAAAAGGTTGTCCAAACAGCCAGATGAGGGTAAGGAAGATGGAGCAGATGACTCCCCTTCCCAGCAAGAGACGGCGCTCTAGAATGATGACACCAACCCAGCAGAAGAGCTGGCAACAGAGCAGAGTGCTGCTGGCCTCTGCCCTCAGCTAACAAAGAATAGCTTTCCTGAGAAAGTGGATGGAAATACAGTCTCCTCCTGTATATCCCAGGGATGCTGGGCAGTCAGCCCAGATCTCCAACAGCATGACGAAGTGAGCCCAGCCACCCTGTCATCTCTCCAGTGGCCGAAAGAACTCCAGGGAGAAGGGCCACTCCACGCTTCTCTGCTGCGGTGGGTATGTTCTACGAGAGAGGCAGAGGTTGGCTGGGTGAGTAATGCTCTCTTTGGGACAATTTGTTTGGAGTAATGTGTGGGTACGGGCATTGGGGGACTGGAACTGCAGACTAACTTTGAAGTCAACCCGTCTGGGGTCTCCTCCTGTGTTAGTCTCCTTCCGAAGGAGGAGAAATGTGACAAACTCACTCAGGACAGGGGCTTTTGGAGGGGACTGCAGGCTAGCCTCTTGCCTACTAACTATGGGCCCTGGCTTGTGAGGGAACACTGCTCTTTGTAGGGTGTATGCTGGGGGGAACCTTGGAGTAATGTTACTTTGGATTCAAGCCCACATCTCTCCAAGACACACAGACTCTGGGACTCTAGGCCATGTTAAAGGCCTAGCTGCCTATTGCCAATAGGGGACTGCTCCGCACAGTCACACTCATGGCAGATTGTAATGTCATCAGCTTAACCACCTGCTTCCCCACATTGTTGATTGTGCTGATTAACTCACCTATTGTCTACTGTGGGGATGTGTTTACAGTTATAATAATGTGTATTGTACTTCATGAGCTCGATGACAGCAAGTCTGCTAGTTAATTAACTTAAGTTAATTAAATCACTGTCATCTATTGGTTGCTAGTGGGAAAGTAGAATACCGTTTGTATTGGTTGTTCCTTAGATATGGTAATTATATTTCTGTACACAATTTCATCTGCATATGATAATGTAATCAGGCACCTGACCTGGTGGGGTATATATTCGGTGTGAGTTTGTTCAATACATGTTACAGATCTTATACAAGCTATTCTCGGCTAGTTTTTTTTATGGAGGTGGCTAGAATAACTGATATCTATGTTCAAGATTGAAGGAAGCGGTATTCTGATGGAAGCACACAAGCACATTGTGGGGTCATGGTTCCATTACAGTCACTTTAGTGTGAATCTAGTTATAGGGCAGTGTGAGTGTAGTACGACCGTTCATTTTTACTTTAGTGTAATTTAATTTGTCAGGACAGGGTTCCTTGCAGTGCGCAATTGCAAGTTTACCGCAGTACAGTATATTGCAGTGAGCTAGTGCACATTTAAAACAGTATATTTCAGTGAGTTTGTGCACATTTACCGCAGTACATTGCAGTGCGTTATTGCACGTTTATTGTAGTGTACTTCAGTGTGTTATTGCAGGTTTACCAAAGTATATTGCAGTGCATTACTGCACATTTAACGCAGTATATTTCAGTGCATTATTGCAGGTTTACCGCAGTATATTGCAGTGCGTTAGTGTACGTTTAGCGCAGTATATTTCAGTGCGTTAGTGCAAGTTTAACTCAGTATGTTTTAGTGCATTGGTGCACGTTTACTGCAGTATATCGTAGTGCATTAGTGCCCGTTTAACACATTAAATTTCAGCGAGTTATTGCAGGTTTACTGTTATATATGTGTGTGATAGTGCATGTTTAACGCAGTATTTTTCAGTGCGTTATTGCACATTTACTGCCACAGTATATTGCAGTGCGTTACTGCACGTTTAATGCACTATATATTTTAGTGCAGTATATCTCAGTGCGTTAGTGCACGTTTACCTCAGTATATTGCAGTATGTCTTTATTACATTTTGTTATAAGCCCCCCCCCCCCCCATCATGACTGGGAGGCCAACACGGAGAGGCAGACATTCCCATGGGACTGTGAGGGGGCCAGCAGCTTCAGTGTCCACAGGCGAAGGTTAATGTGGTCTGTCCACAGGCAGGGCATCATTTCCTCTGTTTAGTGATGTTGCCCGTGCTATCCAGCCACAATATGCAGAGGATGTGATGGACTGGCTTACTAAACCCTCATCCTCCATCACCCAAGCAGAGACTAGTGAGCAGTCCTTCACAGCTGCCAGAGAGGCTTATTCTGCCTCCTTATCCACAGCTACTCCTGCCAAAGCCCCAGTATCAGGCATAGAGTGGTCAGCTAAGTTATTTGAACGCAGCATTGGCCACTTGCTCCTTGACGATGCATAGCCATTACTTGATTCAGATCTTGGTTCTGAGGTTGAGGAAGGTAGGAACATGAGCCTATAGAGAGGGGAGAACACTGGTAAACGACACATTGGCAGTTATGTTCCTCCAGCAGCAGCGTACAAGTTGGCTCCAGACTCCAGTGATAATGGGGATGGAGGGGATGATTAGATCACTGACATGACTTGGGTGCCAGATGGAGCAGAGGAGGAAGGTTAGGATAAGACACAACCCTAACAAGGCAGCCATCATGGAAGAGTAGAGTAGCCACCCTATTCCACCAGTTTGTGGAGCTGTTATCTCCCGTCCACTTCCCACAGCTCAGCTGTCTGGACCTTTTTTAGCACACGTGCAGCCGATCGCACTGTTGCAATTTGAAAACTTTGCCTAAAGCAGATCTAGCATAGCAAAAAAATCAGCCATTTGGGTACCACATGCTTGACAAGGCATTTAACCTTCCACCACTCAGCTCGTTGGCAAGAGCACCTGAAAGCCACACAGAAGAGATGCATTTCTGCTCCTCACTAGGGATGATCGAACTGTTCGGGTCGACCATCGGTTCGGCCCGAACATTGGGTGTTCGAGGTTCGGCCAAATTTAGAACTTTTTGCCCAAAAAGTTCGGAATTCGGCAACCAGAACTGACCAAAATGCAATGGTTCAGGAAATGAGCTTTAAAAGCCCGTGATTGGACCAGAACCATTAGCAAAAGCCAATTGAGGGGGCAGAAGAATGCTAGGAATGTGATTGGAGTGACTAGGGGGTCCATAGGCCAATCATTAGTGAATATGCCCCCCAGTATATAAGATGGCCCCCGCCAAATTCCTAGCATTGTTATACTGGACATGGAAGAGAGTGGAAGCAGTTCTGATAATTTTACTTTAAAAGTGTCATTTAGCATTTATTACTGTGAGGAAAGGGATATCTAGTGTAGTTAGGGTGCTCCTTTACACTTTAGTTAGCTTCAAAAATTTAGTTTCTGTAGGGAAAGTGTGAAGTGTCAGGGTGACCGTAATGTAGTGTAGGGTGAACTGACAGTAACTGCTATGGCAGGGTGACCAAACCCTTCCATAGCAGGGTGACCGCAATAGAGAAAAGCTAGTTTCTCTTAGGTGACTTTCGCTGTAGGGATATGGCTTCGCCGCCGCCAGCATTTTAGACTGCAGGCGTTGCTAGTGCTTTTTTGAGGACATGTTTGGAGTCAGACATGACATCTGAACATGTGTATAGGGTGTATATATACACACCCATGTCTGTATATATACACCTGCACATATATAGGTGTGAAAGGAGCAGAAAAAACTACTTGCGCTAATGAAATAATTAACACCAATATATTTCTGCTCCTATCACACCTATATATGTCTAGGCGTGTATATACATATAAGTATGTGTGTATATACACCACTATACACAAGTTCAGATGTTTTGCCTGCCTCCAAAGAACCCAAAAAAAATGCCCAAAAAAACGCTAGCGTCAAAAAAAAAAAACGGCCAGGTGTGTTGTTGCAGGCATTTTTTTTGGAGTTTTTGGAGGCAGGCAAAACATCTGAACTTGTGTATAGTGTACCTGTGAAGTTTCAGCTCTGTAGCATGTCCAGAACCAGAAAAAAAGATAATTTTTCAGTAGAGCAGGGATGGTGGGGCCCTACTTTTACACCTATATGATCTTTTTTTTATGGTACTGGACATGCTACAGAGCTGAAACTTCACAGGTACACCTTTTAGACCCCCCAGACACTAAATCACACAAAAAAAGTTCTTGAAAATTGTCATTTTTGATAGATTTTTGATAGAGAGCCAATTATTGAAAAAAATAAAAAAAAAATAAACAGTTTCTTTGGATATAGTGTCTGGGGGTCTAAAAAGTGTACCTGTGAAGTTTCAGCTCTGTAGCATGTCCAGAACCCCCCAAAAATTAGCATTTCTTATAATTTTTATTAGAACAGGAATACGGCTTCTCTACAGCGTTTTTTCTTGCATTTATTGGGCATTTTTGGAGGCAGGCATGACTTTTTTGGATTAGTGTCTGGGGGGTTCTAAAAAGTGTACCTGTGAATTTTCAACTCTGTAGCATGTCCAGAACCAGAAAAAAGGATCATTTTTTCAGTAGAGCAAGGATGGTGGGACCCCCCTTTTACACCTATATGATCTTTTTTTTTATGGTTCTGGACATGCTACAGAGCTGAAACTTCACAGGTACCCACCAGACACAAAATCACACAAAAAAAAGTTCTTAAAAATTGTAATTTTTGATAGATTTTTGATAGAGAGACAATTATTGAAAAAAAAAATTCTTTGGATTTAGTATCTGGGGGGTCTAAAAGGTGTACCTGTGAAGTTTCAGCTCTGTAGCATGTCCAGAACCATAAAAAAAGATTGTTTGTATTAGAACACTTTCAGCACAGGATTTTGGCTTCTCGCTATTCACACCTTGCCGGTTTAATAGCAGGCGTTTTTTTGGGTTCTTTTGAGGCAGGAAAAACATCTGAACTTGTGTATAGTGGTATATATACCACTATACACAAGTTCAGATGTTTTGCCTGCCTCCAAAGAACCCCAAAAAATGCCCAAAAAAACGCTAGCGTCAAAAAAAAAAAAAACGCCCAGGTGTGTTGTTGCAGGCATTTTTTGGGGTTTTTTGGAGGCAGGCAAAACATCTGAACTTGTGTACAGTACCACTATACACAAGTTCAGATGTTTTTCCTGACTCCAAAGAACCCAAAAAAAATGCCCAAAAAAAAACGCCTGCTATTAAACCGGCAAGGTGTGAAAAGCGAGAAGCCATATTCCAGATCGATAATTGCACTAATACAAACAATCCTTTTTTTTATGGTTCTGGACATGCTACAGAGCTGAAACTTTACAGGTACACTTTTTAGACCCCCCAGATACAAAATCCAAATAATTTTTTTATTTTTTTTAAATTTTTTTATTTTTTTATTTTTTTCAATAATTGGCTCTTTATCAAAAATCTATCAAAAATTACAATTTTTAAGAACTTTTTTGTGTGATTTTGTGTCTGGGGGGTCTAAAAGGTGTACCTGTGAAGTTTCAGCTCTGTAGCATGTCCAGAACCCCCAAAATAAATCATATAAGTGTAAAAGTGGGGTCCCACCATCCCTGCTCTACTGAAAAATGATCTTTTTTTCTGGTTCTGAACGTGCTACAGAGCTGATACTTCACATGTACACCTTTTAGACCCCCAGATACTAAATCCAAAGAATTTTTTTTTTTTTTTTTTTTTAAATTTTTTAAATAATTGGCTCTCTATCAAAAATGACAATTTTTAAGAACTTTGTTTGTGTGATGCTGTGTCTGGGGGGTCTAAAAGGTGTACCTGTGAAGTTTCAGCTCTGTAGCATGTCCAGAACCCCCAAAAAATGATCATATAGGTGTAAAAGTAGGGTCCCACCATCCCTGCTCTAATTAAAAATTATCTTTTTTTCTGGTTCTGGACATGCTACAGAGCTGAAACTTCACAGGTACACTTTTTAGACCCCAGATACTAAATCCAAAAAATCTCTTTTTTTTTTTAATTTTTTCAATAATTGGCTTTTTTATCAAAAATTACAATTTTTAAGAACTTTTTTGTGTGATTAATAGTCCCTGGGACATGACCCAGAACCCTAGGCACTTTTTAGGGGCATTTATTGGGTTTTAGGGCTTTAAAATTGTGTTTTTTGATTACCAAAGATCGGGTCCATTGATTTCATAGGGGTTCTGAAATCCGGGCCGAACTTTCAGTGAGTTTGGATGTTCTGGCCGAACCAAACTTTTCAAAAGTTCGATCATCCCTACTCCTCACCACCAGTCAATGATGATTTGGGGAACCAAGTCAAAAGTCAGCACAGCCCTCTACCAGGAAATTCTAGAGCACTTCATGCTTCCTTCTGCTGACCAGCTTTATGGAGATGCTGATTTCATTTTCCAGCAGGACTTGGCATCTGCCCACACTGACAAAAGTACCAATACCTTGTGTAATGATCATGGTATCACTGTGCTTGAATGGCCAGCAAACTCGCCTGACCTACACCCCATAGAGAATCTGTGGAGTATTGTCAAGAGGAAGATGAGAGACACCAGACCCAACAATGCAGATGAGCTGAAAGCTGCTATCAAAGCAACCTGGGCTTCCATACCACCTCAGCAGTGCTATAGGCTGATCGTCTCCATACCATGCCGCATTGATGCAGTAATTCATGCAAAAGGAGCCTTGACTAAGTATTGAGTACATACTATACTGTACATGGGCATACTTTTTAGTAAGCCAACATTTCTGTATTAAAAATCCTTTTTTTTTTTTTTTTTTTGGTCTTCTGTAATATTCTAATTTTCTGAGATACTGAATTTTGGATTTTCACTAGCTGTAATCCACTAACATCAAACTTATATTAAAGAAATGCTTGAAATATATCACAATGTGTGTAATGCATTTTAATAAAATATGAGTTTCACTTCTTGAATTGAATTACTTAAAAAAAGTAACTTTTTGACGATATTCAAATTTTTTGAGATGTACCTGTATATACACAGTAGTCTGCTGCATGCATTGATATGGGTTCCCACACCTTCAGATAATGTGATCCAATAATTAATTCTGCGCTATCTTCATAAACAAAATGTTATATAGTGCTGAAAGCCTCCCTTAATGTATGTATGCTGAACACAAAATAAAATGAAATCTCCAAAATCATCAATTTATCATGGCACTATGGTGTCAGTAATCAATAATGGTGATACTGCTCTTATTTGGTAGTCAGTTTTTGTTTGTTTTTTGAATTTTTTCATTATATATAAATATCGAAAGTGTTTATTATATTTGTCCCCTGAGTGAGTATCACCATTATTGTTACATGATAAATTGATGATTGTGGAGGTTTAATTTTATTTTGTGTTCAGCATATATACACTAAGAGAGTTTCTCAGCACTATATAAATTTTTGTTTATGAAGGTTGCGTAGCATTATTTATTGGATCATATTACAAGGGGGCACAGAGGGGCACAGTACAGGAGGGGCACAGCAGGTTACTTTACATGGGGGGCAGTAGGGCACATTACAGTATGGTGCACAACAGGGCACATTACGTGAGGGGCACGTCATCACAGTTTACATGGGGGGCACATTATGTGGGGGGGCACATTAAGTAGGGGGTACAGCAGGGTACTTAACATAGGGGTGCAGCAGGGCACATTACATTAAAGCAAAAAAGGGCACAATACATGGGGAGCACAGCAGGGCACATTATGTAGGGGCACAACAGGACACATTACATCATGATGGGCACAGCAGGGTGCTTTCCATGGAGGGGAACATCGTGAGAGTATATTCTGTATAATCTATGCTGTCCTTGTCCTCTCTGTACTATATACAGTATCTATCCTATGTACTATATTTATAAACTGTCCTTGTCCTATCTGGGTAACCCTTTACTAAACATATACAGTACATATGCACTGTATACTCACTGTTGTCCTACTGTCCTCTCCTTTCTTAATATCATCAACGATTGCAGTGACCATAGGGAAGCCAGGCTCCCCCCCTGACTGCCCCTCTCACCAATTAGTGGACACCGGTCCTTTCTTTCCTGGTTTCTTACCCATATTGGCCGACGTTGCTGCTGCTCAGTCCTGCTGCCCCTTTAAATGGTCAGGCTGGGGCAATTTGACCTCGAGCGGGTGCGTGTACAGTGTGTCTCCCATTCAGGATGATTCTGAGCTGATGGCTGTCAGAGAAATGGCCATGCTGCAACTGGCAACTCCGCCAGTACTTCCAATGGCCGCAATGGACTCAGGCCATAGACTCATGGCTGTGCTGCAACTGGCAACTTTGCCAGTACTTCCCATGGCCACAATGGACTCAGGCCATAGACTAATTCACTGGCCTATAAAAGGACTCTGCTCAGCCCATCAAATTGCTGGATTGTCTTCAACTCCTCCTGTTTCCTGAGTGTTGCTACTTCCTGGATTCCAGGTGACCCGGCTTGTTCCTGACCTGTCTGCTCTCTCTCCTGGCTTTGACCCTTGGCTCAGTCTGTCCATCCCTGCTCCAGTTTGGCTCTCCAGTTATCTGACCTCAACTTGGCTCACGGACTTGCTTCCTGTCTACCTGCCCTCCAGTACCTGATCTCGGCTTTCCCACGGACTTCTCTGCTTCTGGCCTTCCTGCTATACCTTTGACTTGCACCTGTTGCAGCTTCCTGCCGAGCCCTGTGTTTGACCCCCGGCCGGTCTTACACCTATGGCCTGGTTGTTGCTGGTTCCTCCTTGGACTGTCCGGCACTCTGCTAGAGACCACCTGTCTACCATCAGAACCCTGCCGGCAACCAGTGCTTCTGTGGGCGCTACACTCTCTGTCTCAACCACAGGGATGTGCCGCACTCAGCCGCAAGGGAAGCCCTCTCTGCATCTCGGCCTCGGATCAGGTACGTGACAACGGCATTCACAGGTTCAACTGTAGCACCTCAAGGTCAAATCCATGTATGCAATTTGAGTCAGTGCACAGTGGGCCCCCCTTCCCTCGGGGGCCCGTGTGTAGGGCACACTGTGCAAACATGGATGATATGCCACTGAATACATTCCAGTCTCTGCATAATCCAGTAACAGTGATTCTAATTATATCAAGCTGATCAAAAGAGCATACAGGGCTAATGGCAGGTTGTTCCCAAAGCTTTGAAAAGCCATTCTACCAGAAGTGTTTCTGCCTCCTGGGTAGCTTATGCTAAAGTTTCCCATGAGATGTTTTACAGTGTTGATACAGCCAGAGTTACTTCTAAACACTTTTGCAAGAGAGCTCTGGAATTCTTTGTGCGCTGATTTCATTAAATATCATTATTGCAAGCATTATCCACTTATGTAATGGGTTATTAACTATTCATATGCTGCCACAAAGGCACCAGGAAATCAGAAAATTGTATTCTTACATTTTTGTAATTGTTTTTCCTGGTGCCTATCCATGGCAACATATGGAACCTCCCTAGTCTTGGAGCTATTTATGAGAATAGTGAAACTAAATTTCTATTATTATAAATTGATCCTTTGTTATAATTGATCCTGTGGGTTGGATGGTGGGCATGCGGGCAACAACCACCATATTCTGGATGGGCACCAGGAAAAGAAAATCACAGAAACCTAAGTATACAATTTTCCACTATTTGCATAGAGTTTTGCATCAACTTTCATTAGTTAGATAGAATATTATTAACTGGGATAATTATACTTGTGTATGTATATTCTCATTCTTTTAGACATATGGCAGCAAGAATTTGAAGCGAGTGGGAACAATCCTGCAAAGAGGAATTCTTATTTTAATGCTGTGCTGCTTCCCCTGCTGTGCATTATTTATTAATACAGAGCAGATATTGCTATTGTGCAAACAAAACGCAGACATTGCCAGGTTAGTGAAATCTCATTCTTCCTCTTACCTTATGCAGGAAACAATTTTGCATTTGCTGAGTAAAAGTAGAACTCCAGGCTTTAGATCACAAGAAAAAATTCCTTTCATACATTTTTATTCTGGGCGTTTAGGGCAAGTCATGATTTTCAGGATGCACTTTTCTCTTTGGTGATGGTGGGTGATCTCCAGTCATGCAGAGAGGTGCTGATGTTTTGATGTCAACTGAGCTATCAGAACCTAAGCCAACATGGTGAAACACCCCCAGGGGAGTGTGTCCATGACTACCTGGGCTCACAAGAAGTGGGTTGAATGAAGCTAGCAAGGAGAGGCTTGCAGCAGAGTTTCTGTGAGGACAGTGCTGGAGACTAGGTGAGGCTTACAACAACAGTTGCATTTTTTTAATTTTAAAGGAGCTGAACAAGTTATTTTAAACAAACAAGTAAACTGGAAATCTGCTTTAAGGGTAGTCAAAATGTATTTATTCTGACTCTGCAAGGACAAAAAAAATGAGATTTGTACAAAATATCAATCATGGGTGAATGCTGATAAACCTTTGGTATGGTCTCTCTGCCTGAGTTTTCTGGTCTTTGCATTGCTCCCTACAGTTTTACTCCCTCTTCTGTAACATGATGAGAATCACGCTGCTTGCTACATTTTCTATAGCACAACTGTCCCATATTTTTATCAGTATTACAATAACACTTACAATGTTTCTGTGGATGTGCTTATCAAACGAATCAAAGGTGTATTTAAAGGAAATCTCAGCAGTGACAAACATGTATGTTGGTAAGATAAATGTAAGATGAATAAATAAAGTATTCATATGTTAAAAGACTCATATGCATTCTTTTACAGGTTAACACAAAAATATGTGATGATCTTTTTACCTGCTCTGCCTGTAAGTTTTTTTTACTGTACTACATCCTGTCTCCTGTGACTGGGACCTATTTCTATATATACACATTTTCTAATGTAGTTTGCTTTAATTAAAAATGCTGTATTTGGTTTGTTTTCAACTTTTGTGTTACCAGCGGTAGGATGGGCTGCTAAGAGGAGCAAAGTCTAAGGAGTGGTTTGTATAGTTGCCAATATTTCCAAAAATTTTCCAGGGACACCTTTTTTTTTTTTTTACTATGTGTACATCAAGTCATCACAGTTGGAGAATGCATTTTAATTAGGGACTGGCATTCTTTTAAAATATTAGTATTTCTACAAGAAGCATATTGTTAACCTATTCTACAATAACATTTTAAAATACTGTCTATTTATCATATTAAGGACAGAAACAAAGGAAATAAGTCACTGCTTATTTGTAAAATGATTTATGTGCTTGTTTATCTACTTACAATTAGTTACAACTTTTAGAGCTTGTTTACTCTTTCGGCGGCCCTTGCCAACCCTCTGAAAAACGATCCATGGTTAACAAGTGGCTGGGAAGTGATATGCTGCCTCTTAGTGCACTTGCTAAAAATTATTTAGATCACAGTTATTGAATAAACTAAGTGGCAAAAATATATTTTAAAAATAATTAAAAGGATTGCTGCATCTAAAGCACCAATCCTGGTAGGATGTGTAATAAACTTTAATAAAACAATATTCCAAAGTGCGCTGTCCTCACAGTAATCTCATAAGAAACATAGTAAAGTACCTTAAACATATAATAAACTCATCCTATTTTAACAAATCCATTTAAATCAAGTCCATATATCATGTGCAAAAATTTGCACAAATCATAGTGCAAATATGTTATAAAGTGCAAAAAGTGCTCAGTTCAAAAACATCAACATGTTTTCTCTCTTGCGGTGATTTATTCATTTGTATAAGGACAGCGCACTTTAGAATATTGTTTTATTGTAGTTTAACATTTAAAAGCCTGCAGTGCTGCAGAAAGAGGGGTGAAAAGGGGGATGGGATGGTGAAAAGGGGGGCAGGACACTGTTAACTGGATCCAGGACAAAGGTCATTGCATTCAGGACACATGTCACTGGATTCAGGACACTGGTCACTGGAGCCAAGACACTGGTTGCTGAACTCATGACACTGGTCACTGGACTCTGGATTTAGGCCACTGGACTCAGGACACAGGCCAGTGGACTCAGGACACTGATCACTAGATCCTAAACATAGGTTCCTGGTTATTGCATTTAGGACACAGGTCACTGTGCCCAGGACACAGGTCATTGCATTTAGGACACAGGTCACTGGAGCCAAGACACTGGCTGCTGAACTCAGGACACTGGTCACTGGGCCCTGGATATAGGCCACTAGACTCAGGACACAGGTCACTGGACTTGAGACACAGGTCACTGGACCCAGCACACAGGACACTGGACTGCGAACATGATCCAGCAGAGGTTATTCCTCACAGAATGCTTAAAAAGTACCTTATACATACAGTTAGGTAGGCCAACAAGCCGAAGAGGCACAGTCTCTCTCCCACTGTTTCCTCTTCCTGCAAGAGTAAAGAAGGCAGTCTATGTCCGGAGAATCAGATGGCATATTACTTTGCTTGTGAATGACGCTAGGGACAGCTAGAACTATACAAGAAGAGTCAGTTATGTGGCACTGCACTACTTCGCACACTGCCACAAGTTTGGTGACAGACTTAATGGATCTCATTTGAACTGCACAGGCTGCAGTTCAGTCAAGAGTCAGAACAATGATCATTTTATTTATTGTCAACTGTGAGATGTCTGTGATTCCTGGGACACAGCTCGGGATGAAGACAGCATGGGACAAATAGGTAAAAAGTTGTCAGCTATGGGCTTGTATTATGCTGTATTCTGCTGCAAAGACATTTGAAGTGAAGCATCTGATTGTCAGACAAGAGCATCTTTCGTTAATTGGCCACGGGCAAGCAGTGATAGTTAGCCTATACATTGATCATTTTTTTCTTCTAGACAGCAGGTTAAACAAAAAAATTGATCTGAATCCTACATCTACACATTCGATGTGGATGGGGAATCAGCTGTGCTGTGATATTGCTGTGGGGAACCTTCCTTGCTGTCAGAATATAATGTTCAGTGTTGCCGACTATAGCCACTGGCACTTGATCATTCAGAAAAACAGGCTGGTTGTGCACAAGATGATTGATAGTTTGGCTTGTGTACAACCAGCCTGCTCACATATGGAATGTATTCCAGCCGGTCCCTGCTGAACTTCGATTAATGCATGGCCGACCTTAGGCGAGGCTGAATGACAGGCGTAGGTCAGGGCAGATTGTGTTCAGGCAAAAGATCAAGGCATGCCACAAACAGAAAAACAGGTATCAGTGACCAGGCCAGGGATTTATATACATGTTCCCAATCTCACAAAAGCATGAAGAAATCTTTAGTTTAGGCATTGATATGGTCTATTGTGCTTGAAGTGGAACTTCAGTATTCCTTTCACTTTAAACAGATTGTTTGAGCCAACTTGGTTAAAGGCCAAGTTCGCCTTTTTTTTTTTTTTTAAATAAAAAATGAAAAAATTTACATATTTTTGCAGTTAAAAAAATTTTTCTTTTATTATTATTTTTTCTTAGGAGCCTGCTTAGCATTGCCCCCTCAATCAGTGGATCAGTTCATTGATACTACAAGACTCTGCCGCTGTGGCAAAAAAATATAAGCAAAAGTCTGTGCAACAGTTACTATATTCTCGCACTTAGTAAAAATAATCACTCAATAATAGCATAATCAATGTATTGTGCTTAATACTGTGATCGACTTAAATATCACAATAATAAATCAAATAAAACACGACACAACATACCTTAAAGTGATTAGTCAATCAAATGCAATAGATAGTGAATAAAGTTCAAGTTGTGTCACTCTTTCTTAAAAAATAACATGAATGTGTGCACCACCTTTAGGTGAAAAACAGTGTTCAACTCACTCAGTCCAGCAAACCTTCCAAAATACGTGAAAAAATGTGCTCCTGGAGCAGAAAGCCTGCACTGATCCCCCCAAAGGAACAAAGTACACTCTTGTGATGCCCAGGAGAAATATAGCCAAAATAGCTTTGGTTATACTTCTTTAACAAGTGCTGTGCCACAAGCAATTGTACATACACATGATTGGTTTGCTTTTTTAATGTGAGTTTTATTTAATCTATTTTATTGAATAAAATTTGTGGGGAGAACACTATGGATGTTTCTGTTTTCCCTTTGAGCTCATACGTGGAATTAATTCCCTTAATCTGGACTGACTGTTTGATCCATGAAGCTATCCTTTGAGAGATAATTGATTTGGGCTAAAGCTCTGTATGGTTTGGAAGATTTCTGATACTTAGCAGGATTCTTATGTTTTTTAACACCTATATTTGACCTTTTGTTAAGAAGGTCTATATTAAAGGTGAGCAGAGCAGACAACTGAACACTATTTTTCACCAAAATAAAGAGTGACACAAAACTTTATTCATTGTTTGATGCATTGACTTATCACTTAGACAGGACTTGATTGTTGCAGCTGCGCAGGCAGAGCCCCACACAGCTGCATTGTTTTTAAATTCTAACAGCAGGTGCAGGGAGAAGAACGCCTGCCCACTGTCACAGTGGAAAATCAGGGGGTGAGCAGGACAGTGGCGGATCCAGGGGGGGCATCGGGTCAATTGCCCCCGAGAATATTACCCACTTATTACTCACACGCTCCAGAGACTCCAGTCCACCACACAGTGCCGAGTCCCGCTAGCAGCGCGACAGAGCTGAAAGATTCTCTTGTAGTCCAGCTGCCGTGCCGCTGGCCTATACAGCAGCTGCGGCCAACAGTAAGTGTTGCAGAGTGCGATTACTGGGTGCAGCGGAGTCCATTCAGATCAGATATTGTGGAGTAACAGGAACTGGCTTCTTTATTGGAACATAACCACAGATAGCATAGATGTCATCTTCTCATTTGTAAGAAGAACACAGACAGGAAAAAGTAACCAACGAGTACAGTGCAGGAAATTACAACACATCATAGAAAATGCATAGCATATCACTGAGCATTAGCGACATCTAGTGTCCTTTTTGTGAACTGCAGTTTATAGGCTTAGCTTAAAGTTGTTGTATCTCCAACACCCCTTCTCAACAGCTAAGGCTTAGTCTATTAAATCCATCTTCTTTGTAAGCCTTGAGTGTCTTTCAGCGGTCAGAGGCTTTGTAAGGATATCTGCTGTCATATCCTCGATTGGGCAATAAAGTAACTCAAGAAGACCTTGCTCTTGAAGATCCCTAAGAAAGTGGAATTTCACATCAATGTGTTTGGTTCTTGAATTAACTCCTTCCATGTGCGCAAGTGCAAGGCATCCTTGATTGTCCTCATAGATTTCTGTTGGTCCCAACTGTGGTTGACCCAAGTCTGTTAATAGCTGTCTCAGCCATATAACTTCTTGGCTTGCTTGCGCTGCAGCAACATATTCTGCTTCAGTAGATGACAGTGAAACAGAGAGTTGCTTTTTACTAGTCCAACTGATGGCACCTCCTGACAGAAAAAATAAGTAGCCACTGGTATATTTCCTGTCGCTGGTGTCTCCTGCCCAATCAGCATCCACATATCCTGTTAAGGTGCTTTCATCACTTGCTGGTAACTTTAACTTGTAGTGTGACGTCCCTTTAAGATAGCGAATGATTCACTTTACAGCATTCCAGTCCTTTTGACTTGACATTGAAACCTTTCTGCATAGGATTCCAACAGTTGCTGCAATGTCTGTCCTTGTAGCAGTGGTAAGATACAGCAATTTTCCTATTGCCTTCCTGTATTGAATATTAGTAGGTAATGGGTTATCTTGGCAATTTATTTCCTTTAGGTAGTTGGTTTCCATAGGAGACTTTACTGGTTTGGCGTCTTCCATTCCAAATGTTTCAATTATTTCTTGTATTTTGTGTCTTTGGTTCAGAAGAAAGCTGCCATCTTCCTCTCTCTCGATCTGGATGCCGAGGTAATTCTTTATTTTGCCAAGATCTTTGGTGTTGAAGTTCTGATTTAGTTTTTCTAGGATTTCTGCTTCATCCCCTTCTTGCTCAAAGCAAATCAGGATATCATCCACTTAAATAAGCATATAGACCCATCTGTCTGTCAATTTCTTTGTGTATAAGCAGGGGTCTGCTTTACTCCTCAAAAGATTTTGATGTGTAAGCACATCATTTATTTTTATATTCCACACTCTGGCTGCTTGCTTTAGACCATATATACTCCTGCAAAGTTTGCATACTAGGTCTGGCCTTTGTTCATCTTTGAACCCTGGCGGCTGTTCCATGTAAATTTCTTCCGTTAGCTCATCATGTAGAAACACGTTTTCACATCAAAATGTTTCTCTTGCATTTTCCTTGTGACGGCTACTGTCAGTAAAGTCCTTATTGTAGTGTGCTTGACTACTGGTGCAAACGTCTCGTCATAGTCCTCTCCATATTTTTGAGAATAGCCCTTGGCTACTAGTCTTGCTTTGTATCGTTCAATTGTACCATCTGCATTGTATTTCACTTTGAAAGTCCATTTACAGCCTATGGCTTTCCTTCCAGGTGGTAGTTCTGTAAGTGTCAATGTTTTAGTGTCATGCATGGATTTTATCTCTTCATCAGCAGCCTTTATCCATTTACTTGCTTCTTGTTCTGAAAGCTGAGATATTTCTTCCCAGGTTGCAGGTTCGTTGATACTGGCAGAACTTGCTTTGTATGAGAGATGTACAGGTGGTTTACCATTGTTTTCTCTTGTTGAACGTCTCGGTTTTGTGTCTGAGCCTTCTTGTGTCTGTTCTTCAGTACTGGTAGAGTCTGCACTCACTTCAACTGTTTGTTCAGAAGTTACAGAGATAGGCTGGTCAATGTCAGTTTTCCCTTCTATTCTTGCTTCTACTGCTGTCATTACATTGTCTCTTAAATCTTCAACAAAAGTTATGCTGTTGCTAATGGTAACCTTGTCTGTTTTGGGATTTAGGATTCTGTAACCTTTGACATTGTCACTGTATCCAACGAAGATACCTTCAAATGCTCTGTTTTGGAGTTTGGTGCCTTTTTCTTCAGGTATGTAGATGAATGCTTTGCATCCAAAAACTCTTAGGTGTTTTACATTTGGCTTCTCATTGTGCCAAAGTTCATATGGAGTTTTCTCTATTGTTCTGGAAAGAAGTCTGTTCTGCAAATATGTAGCTGTCATAGCTGCTTCACCCCAGTATTTTTGTGGTAGTCCAGAGTCTGTCAGCATACATCTGATCATTTCAGTCAGAGTTCTGTTCTTTCTTTCAGCTACTCCATTTTGTTCTGGTGTATATTGGACTGTCTTTTGATGTTCTATTCCATTCTGTTTTAAGTTAACTTTTATCTTATATCCTGTGAATTCACCTCCATTGTCACTCCTAAGTATGAGAGACTTCCTCTGAAACTTGTTACTGGTCTTTAATATATAGTCTTGTAATTTGTCAAAAACTTCACTCTTGTGTTGCATTAGGTAGGTGACTGTGTAGCTTGAATAGTCGTCTATGAAAGTCACTATGTACCTTTTGCCTCCAGGTGTAGGTGGGTTTAGGGGACCACACACGTTACTGTGAACTAAGTCAAGTGGTCTTGAAGCTCTCTTCTGACTGACTTTGGGAAGTGTTGCTATTTTAGCTTTGCATTTAATGCAACATTCACACTTAACAGTAACTGGAAAAGTAGATATTGTTAGATCCCTTGTCAGATTCCTCCTCTGTAGTCCCTTTATGCATTCTGGGTGTCTGTGATCTAGATGTCTGTGCCATATATGTATACAGTCATTGTGCTTGTGTGTACATAGTCTCACCTTTTCCTTCACTGTGTGGAGGTGATATAGATGATCATCCAGCTTGGCACTTGCTACTGTCTGGTTGCCGTTTAGGATTGAACACTTGTCACCTTGGAATTTTACAGTGAGTCCTCTGGCTGTTAGACGCTTCACAGATAAGAGTCCTCCTTCTAGATTAGGAACATAAAGCACATCTTTCACTGGTATGGCTAGATTGTGTCCCTCATCATCAGGGCATACAAGGGTTCCATGCCCATATACTTCTGCATGTATTTTGCTTCCATCTGCAAGATAAATAGTTTCTTTGTTGTTCAGATCAAGTTCTGTGAAAAAACTTCTATCTGTCAGGTACCTTGGTTGAGGCCGAAGTGCTGAGAGGGCTTCCCTTGCAGCTCAGTGCGGATCACCCCTGGAGGTGAGACAGGAGATGACACGTCCCAAGGAGCACTGGATGCTGGTGAAATCCGGATGGATGGATGGTATGGTATGGACACCCAGGACCGCTTCCAGGAGATCTAAAGGTGCTCAGTGGAAAAAGACACAAGGCTAATGCCAGGCAGAGGGTCATACACAGTTAATCAGTCCGGAAGTAATGAGCCAAGTGGAAGGTAGCAAAGGGGCAAGACAAGAGAGAGTCCGTGAGATCCAAGCCAAGGTCGGTACACAGGAGATCCAGCAGGGGTGTCAGAGCAAAGAGTGGTCAGGCAAGCCAAGGTCGATCAAGGGAGAAGATGCAGACAGGTCAAAGAAGCAAGCCGGGTCAAAACACAGGTAAACGGACAGGTCACGGGTACAGGAGCTGACGATAAACCAGCACTGAGCACACCGGAAGAGCGTCTTATATAGGGCCAGGGCTGGGGAGATGGGCGTGGTGACACACCTGCTCTGCATCCGGCGATCTATTGCTGCTGAATGGTGATTCCTTTCCTGACACTATCACTCGTCATGTGACTGGTTGCCCCCGAATCGATGCACCAGCCTTGACATTTATGGTTGCCTGTCACTTTAAATGTGGCATTCAGTTTTCTTTCCATGGATCATTGATTGTGGCTTTGACCTTTTGTTTAGCATAAGAGGGACACTGTCTTATTTGCTCTGCTTTCCATATAGTACAGTCTTTCTTTATGTGTCCCTGTTTGTGACATCTGAAACACACTCTGGTCTCTTTCCTGTGTAACCTTGCATCTGTAGCTTTAAGAGCAGTTCTGGTGTCGGTTTCTGTGGAGTCATGCACTAATTCCTTTCTTCTCTGATACTCATCTATGAGCCTGGTTTTTACAAATGTTAGCGTCAGATCTGTTTTAGGTCGTGTCTCCAGTGCATTGATCAGTGCAGTATATGTATCGGGCAAACTGCATAACAACATGGCTTCAGCATGGCTGTCTGTTATATTCTCCCTGATTGATCTGAGTTGCGCAATCACTTCCAGCATTGTGTTTATATGCTCCTGCATGTCCTGTTCTTTGCTAAGTCTCATTCTGTAAAGTTTCCGCAGTAGAAACAGCTTGCTGTTTAAACTGGATCTTTCATGCAGTCTTTTCAGTATGTCCCACATGCCTTTTGCTGTGTCCTCATGGCGTATATGTATGAGCTGATCATCCTCCACTAGTAAGCTTATGGTGGCCAGTGCCTGTCTGTTTTTCTTGTCCCAGTCCTGATTATTGTCCTGTGGCCTCTCTGTGGTGGTAACCTCCCACAAGTCGTCTCTAGATAATAGCATTTCCACTTTAACCACTACCCATCCGCGCTACAGCCTATATACGGCTGCAGCGCGGACTCGAATTTTCGGGAGGCCGTTTTTAAACGGCCTCCCAGTGACACGCCCCCAGCGCGCTCCCGCGAGCGCGCTGCGGGGAAAATCTGTGTCGGCCGTGTCCCTTGGACACGGCCGATCACAGATCGTGGTGAATGGCCAATCACAGCGGCCATTCACCACGTGATCTGGCCGTCCAATGAGCGATGATCTCATATGTAAACATATGAGATCATCTCTCATCGCCGGCGCTCCTTCCTCACACGGAGCCTGCAGTGTGAGGAAGGAGGGGGAGCCTCACAGCGCCGGGGACACAGGAGAATGTAATCAGGGCACCGATCACCAGTGCCCTGATTACAAGAGGTAAAAACACACACACAGTGCCCCCCCATCAGTGCCCACAGTGCCCGCCATCAGTGCCCCCCATCAATGCCCACAATCAGTGCCCATAGTGCTGCTAGTCAGTGCCCATCAGTGCCTGCTCATCTAGGCACTGATGAGCACTGACTGGCAGCACTATGGGCACTGAGTGTGGGCACTGATGGTGCTGCCCATCAGTGCCGCTCATCAGTGCCACCTGTCAGTGTCCAGTGCCATCCGCCAGTGCCCATCAGTGCCGCCTATCAGTGCCCATCAGTGCCGCCCGTCAGTGCCGCCTCTCAGTGCCCAGCAGTGCCACCTGTCAGTGCCCAGCAGTGCCACCTCTCAGTGCCCAGCAGTGCCGCCTATCAGTGCCCAGCAGTGCCGCCTATCAGTGCCCAGCAGTGCCGCCTATCAGTGCTCATCAGTGCAGACTCTCAGTGCCGCCTATCAGTGCTCATCAGTGCGGCATATTAGTACCTCCTCATCAGTGCCCATAAGTGCCACCTCATCAGTGCCCATAAGTGCCACCTCATCAGTGCCCATCAGTGCAGCCTATCAGTGCCCATCAGTGCCGCCTCATCAGCGCACATCAGTGAAGGAGAAAAATTTATTATCAAAATTTACTCGCAGAAAATAAGAAAAACTTTTTTTTTTTTTCAAAATTTTTTGTCTTTATTCTTTTTTTTTGTAAAAAATAAAAAACCCAGAGATGATTAAATACCACCAAAAGAAAGCTATATTTGTGTGAAAAAAATGATAAAAATTTCAAATGGGTACAGTGTAGCATGACCGCGCAATTGTCATTCAAAGTGTGACAGCGCTGAAAGCTGAAAATTGGCCTGGATGGGAAGGGTGTTTAAGTGCACAGAAGGCAAGTAGTTAAACTTCCATAGCTGATAATTGTCATTGTTCAGCTTGGCCACTAAGAGTTTAAGTTCTGAGTTTCCAGACATGTTTCCCTCCTTTATATATGAACAGTCTTACTTGTCTATAGGAGATGTCACTGGAAACCTTCCTTATGTCGATCTCCGCATCAGTCACTCTGTCTCCCGTTCAAGGCTTTGTTCTGCCTGGGCCGAAAAATAGTTTGCATTGGTAAAAGCATTTTTTAAGGGGATTACGTACATCTCAACTTATTAAAATAGGTGGAACTCCACTTTAACCACTTAAGGAACAGGCCTATTTCTGTCACTTTACAAGTTAAAATCAGTATTTTTTGCTAGAAAATTACTTAGAACACCCAAAACTTTTTTTTTTTTTTTTTGCAGAGACTAAGGCCCCTTTAACACGGACGATCCGATCCTCCTTTCAGTTTTTTTTAGGTGGACCTGATCGGATGCTCCATGCATCCCTATGGTGCAACGGATGTCAGCGGAGACATCTCCGCTGACACCCGCTGCTATCCGATTCGATCCTGTCTGTGAAATCCAAACGGATGGAAACCCTATTTTCCATCCATCTGGCGGATCTGATCCGATCGGATGAGAATGGACAGGCGGCCCGTTCTCATCCGATCTCCCCATAGAGGACAGTGGGGATCTGACAGCTCCGTCTCCACTCACAGAGCGGAGACGGAGCTGTCATCCACCTGCTCAGCGGGGATCGGCGGATCGATCCCACCGCTAAGCAGAACGGACCTCTTTGGATGGTGCGCCATGTGAAAGGACCCTCACTCTGAAGAATAAAATGGAGATTGTTGCAATTTTTTTGTCACACCGTATTTGCACAACGGTCTTACAAACGCAATTTTTTGGGAAAAAATACACTTATGTGAATAAAAAAAAAAAAAGAAAACTGTAAAGTTAGCCCATTTTTTTTCCCCTCTAATGTGAAAGATAATATAACGCGGAGTAAATAGATACTGTACCTAACATGTCATGCTTCAAAACTGCACACGCTCACGGAATGGCAACAAACTTTGGTACTTAAAAATCCCCATAGGCGTCGCTTTAAAAATTTCTACAGGTTACCAGTTTAGAGTTACAGAGGAGGTCTAGGGTTCAATTATTGCTCTCCCTCTAAAGATCGCGGCGATACCTCACATGTGTGGTTACATATGTGGACGCGACTTGCGTATGCGTTCGCTTATACACGCGAGCTCAGAGGGACAGGGTGCTTACATTTTTTTTTCTTATTTACCAGTATTTTATTTTTTATTTTCACACTGTCCCTATTAAAAATATTTTTTTTGATCACTTTTAGTGCCGGTTCACATTTATGCGATGCGGGAACGCTGCGAATATACAGCGTGTTTCCGCATCGCATCCGCACAACAGGCACTTCACACTGCCATATGCGATACGCTGGGGGTGTCAATTCAAATTTAACGACACCCCCAGATCAGATCGCATATCGCAGTGCGATCTAAAAGTTTGCACAGAATCGGATCACTCAGTGCGATTGCGGTGCGAATTCAGCCATACAAACTGTATGGCTGAATTTGCACCGCACAGACATCGCATGTAACTTTAGGAGCAGTGCGCTCCGAATTACATGCAATCTCTGTGATTGCACAAATGTTAACCGGCACTTATTCCTTTTACAAGGAATGTAAAAATCCCTTGTAATAGAAATAAGCAGGACAGGTCTTCCTCGATGTGAGATCTAGGGTAAAAAAGACCTCACGTCTCACATTTACACTTAAAAGCAATTTAAAAAAAAAAAATGTTATTTAAAAATGTGACCCTTTAATGCCGTTGGGTGGAAGTGATGTTTGACGTCCCTCTGGTCCTCCATGGGCGTGGAGTGGGGGCCAGGGGTTCTCGGGGGCACATGCATGCCTGCCGGAGCGCTGCTCCTGCTGTGATCAGACACTGCGGGAGCCAATCAGCGGGGCACACGCGATCGTGCAGGAGAATGACAGAACGGCCGTCTGCCTAAGCTAAGCTGAAACACAGATCTCTCTTTTCTTCTAGCACATCCATCCCCGCCACAGTTAGAAAGCACTCCCTAGGAGCACACCTAATCCATGATCACCCCTAGTGTTATCCCTTCCCTGCCAGTGTCATTTATACAGTAACAGTGCATTTTTTTTAGCACTGGTCACTGTATTTGTGTCACTGGTGCCCAAAAAAGTGTCATTTAGTGTCAGATTTGTCTGCCGCAATGTCAAAGTCCCCCTAAAAATTGCTGATCGCCGCCATAACTAGTAAAAAAAAAAAATTAAAATCTATCCCATAGTTTGTAGACGCTATAACTTTTGCGCAAACCAATCAAAGTACACTTAGTATGTTTTTTTTTTTTACAAAAAATATGTAGCAAAATGCATATTTGCCTAAATTGATGAAAAACAAAGGTTTTTAAAAAAATTTTATTGGGAATGTTTTATAGCAGAAAGTAAAAAATATATATATATTTTTTTCAAAATTGTCGGTCTTTTTTCTTTATAGTGCAAAAAAAAAAAAAAAAATGCAGAGCTGATCAAATACCACCAAAAGAAAGCTCTATTTGTGGGTAAAAAAAGACATCAATTTTATTTGGGTACAGCGTCGCACAACTGCACAATTGTCATTTAAAGCAATGCAGTGCTGTATCGCAAAAAATGGCCTGGTCATTAAGGGGGTAAAACTTTCCACAGCTGAAGTGGTTAAAGTTAGTGTATGCAATGCCTATTTCTGTTTTCTAGTTTTGGGATGAGCAGGGAATGGTTGTTTCTCATTCAAAATTAATGCAGCACTTTAAACGTGAGTAAAGTCCATAACATTAGGAGATGAAAAGTTGATAGATAGGGATCCAGTGACTGTGGTTCCACACGACAGGTGCTAGTGAAAAGCCGTCACTGATAGAGGGGATACACACTGACCCTTACCCCAAATGTTGGACTACTCAAAAGTAGTCAATAAAGTGTTTATGTAATGAACTTCAAGCTGTCGTACTCCTGGGGTCTTTTGGTAACTGTGTCCAATCAAACTATAACACACTCCTTCCAGGACAATACTGTATTCTTTTTTGTTGAAAATGTGAAACCAGGGTTCTTAATTCTCTGTACTCCTCAGCTCACGCCTCACTCTTCAAATTTTTGCCAAAAAAGAATACAGTATTGTCCTGGAAGGAGTGTGTTATAGTTTGATTGGACACAGTTACCAAAAGACCCAAGGAGTACGCCAGCTTGGAGTTCATTACATAAACGCTTTATTTACTACTTTTGAGTAGTCCAACATTTGGGGTAAAGGTCAGTGTGTGTCCCCTCTATCAGTGGCGGCTTTTCACTAACACCTGTCGTGTGGAACCACAGTCACTGGATCCCTATCTATCAACTTTTCATCTCCTAATGTTATGGACTTTACTCATGCTTAAAGCGCTGAATTTATTTAATATTATTGATATTGTTTTTACCAGGAAACTGTGCTGGCTGCTCCTATTTGGTTATTGATATCATCTTTTTATTACGAGCACAGGTGTTTTTGAGTTTTAATTTGTTTTTTGTCAGTGTCCCATTAAGGAGATTTTCTCTCACTTCCTGTTCTGTAGACACAACAGAAAGTAAGAGAGTCTCTGATATAATTCAACCATGGTTTAGAAAGTAGGAAATAGACGCGGAAAAATGAAGGCAGGGTCTTAAAGCGGAACATAATTTATTACTGCAATATTTTCTTATTTTCTCCCTCTCTCCTATATAAATGGTAAAAATATGTATTTTTTTGTTTATCATCTGGCTAATTTTTGTGCTGCAAGTGTATGTAGTTTGGGATAGAGATAGAAGGTTTAGAACCCCTGACAAGTTTGTTTTTTTTTTACTACTGTTGGGCACTGATAAGGCTGCATTTGATGGGCACTGATAAGGCTGCATTTGATGGGCACTGATGAGGCTGCATTTGATGAGCACTAGTGAGGTTGCATTTGATTGGCACTGGTGAGGCTGCATTGATACATTGATCTCTTGTATCATGTCTACAGTCTCTGACCATCTCTTATATAATGTCTACAGTTTCTGACATCTCCTGTATCATGTCTGCAGTCTCTGACCATCTCCTCTATCACGTCTGCAGTCTTTGACCATCTCTTGTATCATGTCTACAGTCTCTGACCCTCTCCTGTATCATGTCTGCAGTCTCTGACCATCTCCTGTATCATGTCTTTAAAGAGGCCCAGCCAGCCAGTTATGGTACATGTACATGTCAACAATGTGTGTGCAGTGCTGTTCTATAAAGCAATTTATGTGGTGTGCACTTTTGTGCTTTATTATAGAAACAGCAGAATGAGTCAGAAAAGAGCAAAATGCAGGACTATAGATTCCTTCTTCAGTACTAGTGCAAAAAAGTAATCAGGAGAAAAGTCAGTACTAGAAAGCTCTTCAAGTATGGAAATTGACACTGCGCTCCCATCCTGTTCTGGTACAATTGTAGAGCCAATATCTTGTCAAACAGATTCTAATGTGTCGCCACCGTCTGTTGATACCCCACCTCAAACCAGCAGTAGCCTAATAAGTAGACATTGGCACACATCTTGGAAAAACAATGAATGACTACACAAAATGCTTGCTATTGGAAAATGCATGGCAACCCCCTCCTGGATATGAACTATCGTTCTCTGTTCAGAACATCACTTCCAAGAATGGAGAAACGCGGAAAATAAAACAATACTTGTCAAAGCAACATATTGACAGTTTTCCTTGGCTAGTGTATTCACCTGCCAAAAAGGGTTTTTTTTGCAAGTACTGTGCATTGTTTGCACAACATCAGAAAGGTGGTCATAACAAAGGCATAACCCTTGGAAAATTGGTAATGGAGCCCTTTACTAATTTTAAAAAGCTTAAGGGCAAGGATGGAGATTTGGAAGTCCATGCAAGGCTTTTTTATCCAAAACAATATGGTGATGCCACCTTTCTCCTGCGCTTAGAATCCAAGCTCCCAGACCACACTTCCCACGGGACTCACATATGGCGTCTCGGATGGCTAGAGTCTTGCTGCCCAAAAGGACTGGGGTAGTCCAACAGTACTACAAACACAAGAAAACAAAGAAGGGCGCACCGATCTAGCGCATTATCCTCAATAGTATGGCTTTATTAATAAATCATAAAAATGGCTAATCACAAACAGAAGTTTAAATAGTAGTACATTGTTCAAACCTCCTCCCTAAGGTCTTGGGAGCCCCTCCCTCTAGGGGTGTGGCAGTAATACTAGTAATACACCAATACTAGTAATACACCAATAGTGCAAGTTCTCTAACATCCACCAGCTCGGTGATGTCGTTATGGAGGAGTGGAAGAAGACTCCAGTGGCAACCTGTGAAGCTCCGGTGAACTCCATGCCCAAGAGGGTTAAGGCAGTGCTTGAAAATAATGGTGGCCACACAAATTATTGACACTTTGGGCCCAATTTGGATATTTACACTTAGGGGTGTACTCACTTTTGCTGCCAGTGGTTCAGACAATAATGGCTGTGTGTTGAGTATTTTGAGGGGACAGCAAATTGACACTGTTATACAAGCTGTACACTCACTACTTTACATTGTAGCAAAGTGTCACTTCTTCAGTGTTGTCACATGAAAAGATCTAAAAATAATTTACAAAAAATGTGAGCGGTGTACTCACTTTTGTTAGATACTCTGTGTGTGTGTGTGTGTGTGTGTGTGTGTGTATATATATATATATATATATACACACACACACACACCTACACATATATACACACATACACGTGTGTGTGTGTGTGTGTGTATGTATATGTGTCTACAAACTATGGAATATGTGACGCCCTTATTACAGAATGACCCCCTTAGCACAGGCCACTAAGCACAAACTGACCCCCAAGAACAGACCCCCAGCAGAAACCCCTCAGCACAGACCCGACCCTCCAACATGTACCCTTCAGCTCAGACTAAACCCCCCCCCCCCCCAGCACAAACCACTCAGTAATGACTCTTCCAAAACACTGACTGTTCCCACCCCCAGCACATATTCCATAATATGGACTCCCTCTCAGAACAAAGACTAACCTCCCTCCAGCACAGATCCCTCAGTACAGACTGAACCCCCAGCACAGACCCACCCCCCCAGCATAGACAGACCCCCAAAGTGCATGCTCCGCAGCAAAGACTGAGCCCCCCAGCACAGAAATAGAGATGGCCTTGCGGTTCGTACCGGCGGTCGGTTCACGGCGAACTTTGCTCGTTCGCGGCCGCCATATTATTTTACATTGTGAAGAACTTTGACCCATGACACAACCATCAGGTGGTACAGGACAGCCAATTGAGACATTTCAGCACATGGACATAGCCCCTACCTTTATAAATAGACCTGATCTGGCTGCCATTTTACATTCTGTCTTTTGTCAGTGTAGGGAGAGGTTTGCTGTGCGGAGCAGGGACAGATTGTCAGTGACACAAATCGCTAACAAATAGCTCCACAAAAGTCCTTTTAAGGACTGGTATAGGTGCTTCTGTCAGTGTAGGGAGAGGTTTCTGCGTGGAGCAGGGACAGACTGTCAGTGACACAAATCGCTCAGTAATAGGTCCACAAAAGTCCGTTAAAGGACTGGTATAGGTGTACTATTATTTGGTCTATATTCTGTCTTTTGTCAGTGTAGGGAGAGGTTGCTGTGGGGAGCAGGGACAGACTGTCAGTGACACAAATTGCTCGGTAATAGGTCCACAAAAGTCCTTTAAAGGACTGGTATAGGTGTACTATTGTTTGGTGTGCAGTATATAGGGGTGTAATACACTTATAATATACTTTCTAATATAGAAAGCATATTATAGTGTATTTGGGTACTGCAGAAATTTTGCCTCTTTCGCTGCGTTAACTCTGCTACACACAGTGACAAAAGTTACTAGAAAATATTTTTCATAACTGGTGTGATAAACCAGTGGCCCCCCAAAACAACAGATTGAACTGGGGTGTTATATAACAATATACTTTCATAATAGTGTATTTGGGTACTGCAGAAATTTTGCCTCTTTCGCTGCGTTAACTCTGCTACACACAGTGACAAAAGTTACTGGGAATTTTTTTTAAAACTGGTGTGATAGACCAGTGGCCCCCCCAAAACAACAGATTGAATCGGGGTGTTATATACTTTCTTCCACATATACTGTGCTTCTCTAGAGACTTTTGTCACAGGGTCATATAAAAAATGACAGGCAGAGGAAGAGGTAGGACCTTCCGCAGAGGGGTAGGGCAGAAGCACCAGGCCGGAGCCAAAGTGGGAATTTGCAGAAGGTGCGTTTGATTACGTCAAAGGATGCACCAGACTTGGTTGAGTGGCTCACTCAGCCTTCCTCTTCTGCACCCTCCTCATCCTCTCTATCTGCACCCTCTTCACTCTCTGCTGTGTGCACCCACAAAGACACCACCCCTAGAGTAGAACGAACTCCTGGATGTTTGGGTTCGGCGGGTTCGACTGAACTTGAAAAAAAAGTCCGGGTTCGTGAACTGGACTTAACCCGAACTTTGTCCCGATCCCGAACCCCATTGAAGTCAATGGAGACCCGAACTTTTGAGCACTAAAATGCCTCTAAAACAAACATGGAAAGGGCTAGAGGGCTGCAAATGGCAGCAAAATCATCTTAAGAGCATGGCAGGACGAGGTAGCCAACACTGGTTTTGGTTTTTAATAAAAAAACTTTTTACATTCGGGTACACCCCAAAAGAGTAAGAAAGATCAAATCCAGCAATGGCTGGGTGAGGCCGATATACATGTCTATTCTGCACAAGGTACGGACAAGTCCTGTTGGATTCATGCCTGGTTCATTTTAATGAACGTGAGCTTGTCCACATTGGCTATGGACAGGCGGCTGCGCTTGTCTGTGATAACGCCCCCAGCTGTGCTAAATACCTGTTCAGATAATACACTGGCTGCAGGGCAGGCCAGCACCTCCAAGGCGTAAAGGGAAAGCTCAAGCCATGTGCCCAACTTGGAGACCCAGAAGTTGAAGGGGGCAGACCCGTCATTCAGTACGTCTAGGCGTGTGCACACATACTGCTCCACCATGTTAGTAAAATGCTGCCTCCAGCTAAGACGTTCCATATCAGCTGCTGGTGCTGCTGCTTGTTGTGGCGAGCTGACAAAGCTTTTCCACATTTCGGCCATGCTACCCCTGCCTTCTGAGGTGCTGGCGGTGCCCTGGCAGCGTTGACGACCTCTTCCTCCTCCTCCCTTGCCTTGGCCTTGTGCTTCCACTAAGGCCCCGCTGTCAGGTGGGAATGCCACCAGCAGCATCGCGTCTACCAGCGCGCGCTTGTACTCGCGGATCTTCCGATCATGCTCCAGTGAGGGAATTAAGCACGGTACGTTGTCCTTGTAACGGGGATCCAGCAGGGTGGCCACCCAGTAATCAGCCCAAGTTACTATGTGGGAAACTCGGCGGTCGTTGCAGGGACACTGCAGCATGTAATCGCTCATGTGTGCCAGGCTGCCCAGAGGCAATGAAAAGCTGTCCTCTGTGGGAGGTGTATCCTCTGTGTCCTCCGTATCCCCCCAGCCACGCACCAGTGATGGCCATGAGCTGGCCTGGGTCCCACCCTACTGTGAACATGGTTCCATCTCCTCCTCCATCTCCTCGTCATCCTCGTCATCCTCATCATCCTCCAGAACTGTGCCCCTGCTGGACAAATGTGTCCCTGGCGTTTGTGGGTGCAGGAACCCACCCTCGGAGCCATTTGCGAATGACTGCCCTGAAAGCCTTGGAAATGTTACCTCTTCATCCTCCACCTCCTCCTCCTCATCCTGTGCCACATCCTCTTCCATCATCGCCCAAAGAGTTTTTTCAAGAAGGCATAGAAGTGGGATAGTTAAGCTGAAAATAGCGTCATCAGAACTGGCCATGTTGGTGGAATACTCAAAACAGCGCAACAAGCAGGGCTTTTTTTCAGCGGGAACGCGGGGGGATGTAGTTCCGGCACCTCCAGTCGGAATGTATGCAATGGCAAAGGGGTGCTGGGGTCAGCGGGGTAAGCTGAAGGGCCCTATTGATGCTTGCTGCTGGGGGATCTATTGTTGCTGGGGTGAATCTATTGTTGCTGGAGGGCATTTTGTTGTGGGTAGGATTGTTGCAGTGGAGGATTTATTGTTGCTTGGGGGGACTATTGTTGCTGGGGGGCTATTGACATTGGGGAGGGTCTATTGTTGCAGGGGAAGATTTATTAGGGGGGGGATTGTTGCAGAGGAAGATTTATTGATGCTGAGGGGATCTATTGTTGAGGGGGGGGGTCTATTGTTGCTGATTCCAGGGGATCTATTTTACTGCTTATCTAGTTATCATTAACAAATTCCATAGAAATTACCTAGAACCACAACATGATACTTGGTTCTGTATTCTCTAAAAGGGGGGTACTGGTGGGTGGTAGAGGGTGGAACCAAAGGACAGCGCTCGGAGCCCTGGCAACAAGGCACACAGGTCTCGCATGGTGGCCCAGTTATTGGTGGTGAAGTGGTGCTGTTCCGCAGCTGAAACCCCACTATGGCCTGCTGCTGCTGCTCGCACAGTCTGGCCAGCATGTGCAAGGTGGAGTTCCACCTTGTGGGCACGTCACATATGAGGCGGTGAGCGGGAAGGCCGAAGTTACGCTGCAGCTCTGACAGGCGAGCAGCAGCAGGGTGAGAACGCCAAAAGTGCGCACAGACGGCCCGCATTTTCTGCAGCAGCTCTGACATATCGAAGTAATTTCTAAGGAACCTCTGCACCACCAAATTCAGCACATGCGCCAAGCAAGGGATGTGTGTCAAACCGGCTAGGCCCAGAGCTGCTATGAGATTTCGCCCTTTATCGCACACCACCAGGCCAGGCTTGAGGCTCACTGGCAGCAACCACTCATCGGTCTGCTGTTCAATGCCCCTCCACAACTCCTGCGCGGTATGTGGTTTTTCACCCAAACAGGCAAGTTTTAAAACTGCCTGCTGTCGTTTACCCCTGGCTGTGCTGAAGTTGTTGGTGAAGGTGTTACGCTGACAGAAAGAGGAGGCGGTAGAGGATGAGGAAGTGGAGTAGGAGGAGTTAGGAACATGAGGCAAACTGAAGCGCCCTGCAATCCTCGGTGGTGGAAGGACATGCGCCAAACTGCTATCCGCCTCAGGCCCAGCTGCCACTGCATTTACCCAGTGTCCTGTTAGGGAGATATAACGTCCCTGACCGTGCTTACTGGTCCACGGATCCATAGTTAGGTGGACTTTGCCACAGATGGCGTTGCGCAGTGCACACCTGATTTTGTCACCCACTTGGTTGCGCAGGGAAGGGATGGCTTGCCTGGAAAAGTAGTGGCGGCTGGGCACGACGTACTGTGGGACAGCCACCGCCATTAGGCTTTTAAAACTCTGCGTCTCCACCAGCCGGAATGACAGCATTTCAAAGCCCAGGAATTTTGAAATGCTGGCATTCAGGGCCAGGGATCGGGGGTGGGTAGGGGGGTACTTCCTCTTCCGCTCCAGTGTTTGGGAGATA
This sequence comes from Pelophylax lessonae, assembly GCF_965119305.1. Taxonomy (NCBI): domain Eukaryota; kingdom Metazoa; phylum Chordata; class Amphibia; order Anura; family Ranidae; genus Pelophylax; species Pelophylax lessonae. The sequence continues at coordinate 394,011,839 of NC_138769.1, read as the reverse complement.
GAAAGCTGAACGCTTCCACGGGACATTGTGGAGATGGTTGTTGGTGACCCAGGTGGTGGTGTTGCTGGTGTATCCTCTGTTTGCGGGGTGGCAGGTGCCACTGGCACTACAGAGGTGGATGAAGAGGCAAGGACTGCGGCAGCAGAAGAGGAAGCAGGAGGAGCCAGAGACCTTGCTTGGTTTTTGAGGTGTGCACTCCACTGCAGGTTGTGCTCAGGTTGAGGCTCCGCTTTTGCATCCTGCTCCCTCTGCTGTTCTGGTGGTTCTGTGAGACCAACGCCTCTTCCTCCAAACTACTCAGGTCACCTGCATGACGTTCATTCCATGTGGGGTCTTCACCCCTGCCCTCCTTGTCGGTCTCCACAATTCGGAATTCTGCAGCAGTTGACACCTGTGTTTCGTCATCATCCGAGACGTGCTGTGATGGTCCTCCCATGTATTCATCTGGAGACATAAGTGGTTGGGCATCGGTGCACTCAATCACGACCCAGGCCACGTCCCTTATTTGACCTTCTCCTCATATTTATAGAATTTTGGATCTTCTCCGAAATGGGTTTTTTATTGCAAAGCGCAATATAACAGTATGCAATGGGTGTATGTCACTGTAACATATGTTGACAGTGCTGCAAACAACTTTTTTTGCCCCCAAATGTTTTTTTTTATTGCAATGCGCAATACAACAGTATGCAATGGGTGTATGTCACTGTAACATTGGCATGCAGGGCCGCAATCAATTTTTTTTGCCCCTAAATGGGATTTTTTATTGCAATGCGCAATAAAACAGTATGCAATGGGTGTATGTCACTGTAACATATGTGGACAGGGCTGCAATCATCTTTTTTGTCCCTAAATGTTTTTTTTTATTGCAATGAGCAATACAACAGTATGCAATGGGTGTATCTCACTGTAATGTACGAATGAAAAGCTGATAAATAATTGTCCCCTTAATTGGTGCTTGTTGAATAGCAGATTTGAAATGCAATGTCTGTCTAAACGCTCACAGTAAAATATGAAGGAAAAAATGTTTTTCTTTTTTAAATGCAGATTAAGCAGACACATATGCACTCAGCTTTCAGTAAATGGCCGCTACACACCGCACACCTAACAGGTTGGATACTGTTGTTGTTCTATTCCGCTATTGAATAAGGAAAAAACCCATTTGATTCAAAAACTGAAAAATTATTTTTTTTCCCTAAATACTGAAAAATAATTATTTTCCCTTTACATTGCTGCTTTTTGAAGAGCAGGTTAGAAAAGCGGTGTCTGTCTAAAGACTGTATGTCAAAGTTAAATATGAAGGAAAACTTTTTTTTTCTTTTTTAAATGCAGATTAAGCAGACACATATGCACTGAGCTTGCATTAAATGTGCAGCACCGCACTCCTAACAGACTGATAAAAGTTTTTTTTTCTCCTTTCTCCTCACTGGGCTCAGGTCAGGGCATAAAGATCATGTACTGCATCCCCACACAATCAAATCAATGTAGATGGCTGTATGATTAAAGCAGATTGTTCCTATCTATGCTTTCCCTAAAAGCAATCTCCAGCCTGACCCTACAGTAATCTCCTATCTCTCCCTCAGCAGCAGCAGCCAGGAGCCTCTCCCTAGTATAGTTATAGCAGAGTGACGAGCGGCGCTGTGTGACTCCAGCTTATATAGAGTCTGGGTCACATGCTGCACTGGCCAAACACAGCCATGCCATTAGTAGGCATGGCTGTGATGGATTCTAGGGCACACTAGTTAAACGCTTGCTGATTGGCTGCCTTGCACCTGTTGAAAGCGTGCCATTAAAACCACGCCAAAACATCAAATAACGTTACCGAACAACGGACAGTACCCCAACATACAGTGAAATGTTCGGGTTTGGGTCCGGGTACCGAATACCCAAAAGTCCGGTACGAACAATACAGTCCGGGTTCCCTCAACACTAACCAACACCACCACCATTTACCCCCCGCTTTAGTCACAGGAATTATTTTCCGATCCATCACAAAACATTTGCGATGCACAGCCATTGTTGGCATCAGATCAGGAAGAGGAGATAGCAACAGCCGCCACTCTGCAGTCTGACGACAGTACCCAGATCAGCCCAAGGAGGTTGGTCCCCGCTGTTGCTGCCTACTCTGAGATCTCAAATGTTAGTGGTGGGGAAGGTGACTTCGATGATGACGTCAGGGCCGTCTTTAACGCAGGGCAAAAGGGGCAGCTGCCCTGGGCCCAATCATTGCTCTGGGGCCCAAAGTAGCTGCCCCTTGAGCTCACGCTGCTTCCCACCAGGTCTTTCTTTCAGCCGGAGTTCAGCCTCCCGAGCTGGTCACTTTCTGGTTGCTCAGTACGGTCCGTTGCAATACAGAAGCGCTGCTACTGTATTTTCATGTGACAGCGCTCCTCTCTCTGCAGCCGTTTGGATCCCTCGCTGCTCTACACATCTCTATATGAGAGCAGAGGAGTGAGAGAGAGGGGGGCGGGGAATCTACACAGACACAAGCTGAGGAGCTCCCGTGAAGCCAGCAGCCAGCACGGACTTCCTGTGTAAGTTACAGCTGCTGTTTAGTATCCCCACTCTGAAGTTTTTCAAATGCAGAGAGAGGATTTGGGGCAGGAAAAAAGCTTTGTACTGGGGGGGGGGGGGGGTTAGAGCTCTAAACTGGGGTGGAGAGCTATGTACTTGGGGGGGGGGGGAGATAAATGTACAAAGCACAGCCTCCAACCCTGCACTCTGCTCACATAGGACCCCCATCCCTGCCCACATAGGACCCCCATCCCTGCCCACAGAGGACCTCCATCCCTGCTCACATAGGACCCCCATCCCTGCCCACATAGGACCCCCATCCCTGCCCACAGAGGACCCCCATCCCTGCACACAGAGGACCCCCATCCCTGCTCACATAGGACCCCCATCCCTGCCCACATAGGACCCCCATCCCTGCCCACATAGGACCCCCATCCCTGCCCACAGAGGACCCCCATCCCTGCCCACATAGGACCCCCATCCCTGCCCACAGAGGACCCCCATCCCTGCCCACAGAGGACCCCCATCCCTGCACATATAGGACACCCATCCATGCACACATAGGACCCCCATCCCTGCTCACAGAGGACCCCCATCCCTGCACACAGAGGACCCCCATCCCTGCACACATAGGACCCCCATCCCTGCTCACAGAGGACCCCCATCCCTGCTCACAGAGTACCCCCATCCCTGCACACAGAGGACCCCCATCCCTGCACACAGAGGACCCCCATCCCTGCTCACAGTTGATGCCCATCCCTGCTCACAGAGGACCTCCATCAGGGGGGATCGTGACCAATAAGCGCACTCGCCTAGCTCACAACAGTGTTGACTACCTCACATTTATAAAAATTAATGAGGCATGGATCTCGGAGGAATTCAACACATGTGACCAGTAGACCATGTTTGATTCAAATTTCTCATGACAGCCCACAAATATCCGCCACCACCCATAACAATTCATGGTCCCTGTCTTAGGTAAATACAGCGGCATAAAAGGCCTATTATGTCCGTTGAATGCCTAATTTTTGGGGCCTGTAATGGCCTGACACTTATTTATCCTGTGAATGCCTAATGTTCCTCCAGCCACAGAATACCAAGTTCTTTGCTGTCAGCTGAACGCCTGTTGGCTAATTTTTGGGGCCTGTACTGGCCGACACTTACTTCTGTATCCTTTGTATGCCTAATGTACCTCCAGCCACAGAAAACCAAGTTCTTTGCTGTCAGGTGAACGCCTGTGGGCTAATTTTTGGGGCCTGTATTGGCCGACACTTACTTCTGTATCCTGTGTATGTCTAATGTACCTCCAGCCACAGAAAACCAAGTTCTTCGCTGTCAGGTGAACGCATGTGGGCTAATTTTTGGGGCCTGTACTGGCCGACACTTACTTCTGTTTCCTTTGAATGCCTAATGTACCTCCAGCCACAGAATACAAAGTTATTTGCTGTCAGGTGAATGCCTGTGGGCTAGTTTTTGGGGCCTGTACTGGCCGACACTTACTTCTGTATCCTGTGAATGCCTAATGTACCTCCAGCCACAGAAAACCAAGTTCTTTGCTGTCAGGTGAACGCATGTGGGCTAATTTGTGGGGCCTGTACTGGCTGGCACTTACTTCTGTATCCTGTGAATGCCTAATGTACCTCCAGCCACAAAATACAAAGTTCTTTACTGTCAAGGGGGACGCCTGTGGGGTAATTTTTGGGGCCTGTACTGGCCGACACTTACTTTATCCTGTGAATGCCTAATTTTTCAGACTGGCATTGAAAATCAATGGGTCTGTAAATGTTCCTCTAAATTGTGGAACGGATGCGGACCCATTTTACAGACATGTGAATGGACCCTATATGTATTTGACATGTATTTACCAGCTGCTGTCAGTTCTGGCGGATTTAGAAAAAAAATAAATACATTTTTTTTGCTGAAAAAAAGAAAATAATAATTTATGGCAACTTTTCCAATAGCAATACTTCTGGTATGTCAGTGTCCATGTTGTGGGACTATGTGTGCACAGCTAGTAATTATTTTGTGGCTGCAAATATGACCTGGAGGTTTTTCATGTTCGCCTGCCATTAAAATGAACCTGAGGTTCACGAACATTTGAGCGAGTTTGCCGATCGCGTTCGCGAGCCGCCCCGGCAGATGTTCATCCATCACTACACTGGACCCTCAGCACAGACCCTTTTTGAGCATTTTTTCTGGTGTTTTTTTGAGTGTTTGTACACATGTTTTTGAGCGTTTGTGTACAGTGTTTTAACCGCTTGCCGACTGCTCACAGTATATTTACTGCGGCAGTCAGCCCCTCACAGGCAGAGTGACGTAGGTCTACGTCGCTCGCCTGTGAGGCTCTGGGGAGCGAACGCGCGCCCGCGGAGGCGCGCTCCCGCGCGGTCACGGACCCCCCCGCGCGCCCGCGGAGGCGCGCTCCCGCGCGGTCACGGACCCCCCCGCGCGTGTGACCAGCGGACCCGATGTCCGCCGGTCACTCGGCGATCGGCGGGGGAGAGGGAGAATGTCAGGCAGCTTGTGTAAACAAGCCACCTGTCATTCTCCTCGCTGTAAAAACACTGATCACATGGATCAACTATGTAGATCCGTTGATCAGTGTCCTTACAGCTCAAGCCACAGCCAATCACAGTAGAAAGCATGCCCCTAGGGACACACACAGCCCCTCCCTCCCAAATAAAGTTAACCCCTTCACTACCAGTGTATTTTTACAGTAACAGTGCATATATATAGCACTTATTACTGTAGAAATGTCACTGGTAACCCCAAAAGTGTCAAAAATGTCAGTCAAGGGTCCGATCTGTCCGCCCCAATGTCGCAGTACCGCAAAAAAAATCGCAGATCGCCGCCATTACACGTTAAAAAAAAAAACACCAAAAATGACAGAAATCTTTCTCTTTGTTAGTAAACGCGATAACTTTTGCGCAAACCAATCAAAATACGCTTTTTGCGATTTTTTTTACCAAACATAGGTAGCATAAAACAAATTGGCCGAAAATTTTAAAAAATTTTGATTTTTACATTTTCTTTTGGGGGAATTTCATATAAAAAAATGTGAAAAATATTGTTATTTTTGCAAAATGTACGCTCTTTTTTTGTTTATAGCGCAAAAAGTAAAAATCGCACGGGTGATCAAATACCACCAAAAGAAAGCTCTGTTTGTGGGAAAAAAAGGACGCCAAATTCGTTTAGATACAGCGTCGCACGACCGCGCAATTGTCCGTTAAAGTCACGCAGTGCCGAATCGCAAAATACCCCCTGGGCGTTTAGCAGGAAAATCCTCCGGGGCTTAAGTGGTTAAAAGCATTTTTGACCTTTGGTGTTTTTTAATTAGCCAATAAAGAAAAATATCATCTGTTTCATCATTTGTTGCTATGCTTTTCAGCTGCTTTTTTAATGTATTTATTATTATTTATTAATTTTTCTACTTTTTTGTAAGGGTTAAGGGTTAGGGTTTAAAGTTTAGGGTTAGGGATTAATTTTTTTTTTTTTTTTTACTTTTTGTTTATTTATTTGTTTTGTTAGGTTAAGGTCTAAGGTTAGGGGTTAGGTTCTATTTTCTTCTCCAGCGTTTTGGAGCTTTGAGCACCCACACATACCCCTTAGCACAGACTGATTCTCCTGCACAACCTCTCCAGTACTGACTCTGAGCACAAACTAAGGCTGGCCATACATGATACAATTTTCTTTCAGTTTTCTGTCAGATTTTCTTGAAATTTACCTTCAAGTATGTAGTACGAAGGCCTGCCTAATTGGATACAAGTGAATGTGTTGTTTAGCTTTGACCTCACATTATGTGGTTTGTGGTAGATCTGACAGAAAATTGTACAACAAAAGTTGGACATGTATGGCCAGCCTTAATTATAGGCCATACACACTATACAATTTTCTTTAGATTTTTCCTTCAGACTTACCAAAAGCATATAATATGAGGTCAAACCTAAACACTTTCAATTTGTAGGCAGGCCCTTGCACTACATAGAAAAGGTAAATCTAAAGGAAATCTGACAACAAAAGTTGTATAGTGTGTATCCAGCTTTACTCCCTAGCATAGACTGACCCTTAGCACAAACTCCTCAGCACAGACTGACCCCCCCCCCACCCCCAGCACAAACCCCTCAGCAGAGACTGAACTCCAAACACAAACCCCTCAGTAATGGCTCCCCAATACAAACTGACCCCCCAAAAGCAGACCCCTCAGTACAGACTGAGCCCCCTAGCACAGACCTACCCCCCCTCCCATTGTACATACCCATGAGCAAAGATTTGACCCCCCCCAGCAGAGACTCTTCAGTATAGCTCCTTTAGTACAGACCAGCCTTCCTTACACAGACTCCTCAGTACATACTTTCCCCTGCCCAGCACATACTTTTTAGCACAGACTGACCCCCTAGCAGAGACCAATCAGCACAGACTCATCAGTCGAGACTGACCCCCCAACACAAACACCTCAGCACAGAGCGATCCCTCAGCACACGCCCTTCAGTACAGACTGACCCCCCCCCAACACAGACTGACAGGGGGTGTAGCATTAAAGGGGGGCAGTGTGTGCAGGAGGGGGGTGGAGTATTAAAGGAGGGCAGTTTGTACAGGAAGGGGGTGAAGCGTTAAAGGGGGGCAGTGTGTGCAGGAAGGGGGTGTAGGACTAAAAGCTCAGTGTATACAGAAAGGGGAATGTAGGGTTAAAGTGGGGGCATTATGTGCAGGAAGGGGGGCATGGTATACAGTTTTTTTTTTGGGGGGGGGGAAATAGCTGGTCTTGCCTAGGGCGCAAGATAGTCTAGCACCGGCCCTGGACACCCCTATCCCCCACAAATACAGAACCCTCGTTACAGACACCCCCCTTAATTACAGGACCCTCAGTACAGACACCCTCAATTCCCTCACTCCCCCATATCCCATGGGTATACCGTTAGTACAGATCACCCCCTCTATAAACTCACTCACCAAAATGACCATATAGCACGAGTTCAGAGTGAGGGTAAGTCCTCCTCTCAGCTCTGTCATAAGAGTAGAGAAAGGAAGGAGACTTCCTGTCACTCTGAGCTGCCACTGTCACTAAGGCACCAGGTATGGACTTGCTGGGGGTGCTGCTGCCGCCTGCAATGGCAGGAGGCACCAACAAGGAATCCTCACGTAGGGCGGACCACACCTCCTGCACTCCCATACAATACATTAGTACACCACCGACAAGGTGTTCTCTAATTGGTTGAGGGTGAGAGGTAGGTGGATGACATTACGATCTCCACCATGGCCAATCAGTGAACGCCTTGTATTCATCAATAAAAATACAAGCGGCTCCTGAATGGCCAAGGTGCTGTGTATCAACAAGTGTATTACAGCGTTCCCAGTGGCCAGGCCATTCTACAATGGTAAGCGTTCACTTCAACCAAACTAGCTCAAACAATCTAATTAACGTGAAAGGAAAGCTCTGCATTTTTTAAATTTTATTAAACTGGACACCATGTAGTTCATGCCATATTGTACTAGTATGCACTGCACATGAGCACAGGGGTCACATCATCAGGGCACAGAGTGGGTGCTGGTAATGTGGTCTGAGCTGCGCATGTGTGACTCAGATGCCATTACTGCTGAAAGGCCAGGAGAGACATGTATGACAGAAGAGACCACTAGGGTATCTTAGGTAAAAACCTAGCCTAATAAATAAACCTAATAACTTTTACTTGTTTCTTAGTAATATTACAACTGGAAGGATTGCTGCACTACCTAATTGTTATCAGTAGAGGGCAAAAGTGTTCACCTAAGTGTAGCAATCCTAGTTTGAAAAGAAGAACTCTAGCATAAAAGTAGGCACTGGCAGAACAGACAGCCATTCTAATAGAGTGAGTGGGAGTCATTGATTCCTTGCAGCTGCTGTAAAATTGTTCAATATCGCACAGTCACAAAATATTGGTACATTGCATGGATATGTAAATGTTTTAATGATTTCACAGTTGTGCATTACAGCACATAATTTTGCTTTGTGTGTCAGATTGCTTACCATATGCAACAAACATCATATTTCCCTTTAATAGAGACCTTCCCCCAACTCCTGGCATAATCATCATCATGTAATTATCATCAAGGGCCAGAGAGGCCATATTCATCCCCTCATCTAAATGAACAGAGTATGCTGGGATTTATAGCACGAAGGAGTAACAAAACAAAGGACCAACCATTATTAGGCAGTGTCAAACTGGCCAAACTTCCAGGGCCCCCACTCTCTGATGTGTTCCCTGTCTTACCCTGTGCAGCCCCAGAGTAATTTAGAGTATCTTTTCTATTCTGCAGAGTGCCAGGACTGAAATGTCATGTGTTCTAGCAGCTTATGTAAGTAATGGGTGCCTGCTAGAGGAACCGCTTACAACTTTAGTTAAGTAATGTAGCGCCGCCCCATGAGAGCTGCTAGGAGATGATTGACCCCAAAGGTTGCCCGGACCCTGCAAGCTTACTGACACCTGATTCCCTGGGTTTGGACATGTTTCAGAATTAGTAATGCAATCACACAGACAACAGATTATGATAAAGTAACCAAGTGTGTTTATTGTAAAGTTCTTTAGCAGATGGAGCGGTAATGGCTTAGGCAAATATTATTTTTGGCATTAAACTCTTACACTTAAAGGGATTGTAAACCCCCGTAATGACTTTTGCCTATAGGTAAGCCTAGAATTAGGCTTACCTATAGGTACTGTAAATATCTCCTAAACTTGCACCATTTAGGAGATATTTGCATTGCATGCAGCCGATGATGTCATCAACGCATGCATGCGCCCTGAAGGAATGGCCACCCGTGCCGTTCCTTCAGAGCCATGTGCCGTGAACGAAGGCTGCCGAGTACATGGCTGGAGGACGCAAACCAGGAAGAAGGACGGCCGAACATGTCGGCCGTCTCAGTGGGGAGCGGGTGGCACTGCAGGGCTTCGTTCTAAGGTATTTCATAATGAGCTAGTATGCAATGCATACTAGCTCATTATGGCTTTGTCTTTCAGGTTTTTCTTTTTTTCATTTTTTTTCCCTGAGGTTTACAACCTCTTTAACACAGATAAACAGGCCTGCAATACATACAAGTTACATTAAATTGAATGAAAAGCAATCAATAGAACCTGAGAGAGATGACTGCAAGGAAGGAGAATGATCTTGTATATGAGACTTTTAACCCCCTGATGCCATAGACCCAATAAACTCTATGTAACAAATATAGAACCAAACAGAGAGGTAACACCAGAACTTTGGGAAAAGAGTTCCCCTTTAATGGGTGCAGATTTTGTGCACCAAGTCCTTTAAGAGAAGGCGGGGGGGGGGGGGGTGGCAAAGTTCTGGTGGTGTAGATGTTCTGTGTCTTCCTCTAGCTTACAAGGGCCCAGAGAGATTTTTCTGTATAATTGCTCCAATGCTGTAAATAGCAAGGGCAAAGTGTATCCTTGTTAGAACTTTAGTGTAAAGAAATTGGATCAAGGTGTCTGCATGCAGTGTCTTTGAGGGGTGTAAACAGGGTGGGCTTCTGCCCTGCTCACCAATCCAGACAATACTCAAGGAAATAGGAGGGGATGGATCGTGGAGCAGGTTCCTGAAGAATCTGTGCTTGGGTGAAGGTGGGGGGCATCCCCAGAAGCTGTGCAGGAATGACGCGCCTGCACCGGACATGACGAGTGGGGCCGGTGCAGGGCATTCTGGGATGAAGAGGACACAGAAGAGGACACTGAAGAGGACGCGCTGGCTTCAGCTGCCCACACCTGAGATGGCAGCGCTGGACAAGACATTTTCAAGGTAAGTATTTCTTCTAAAAGGTAAGTGCGACCTGGGACAGTTCAGAGGCTATCCATTGTGGAATGCACTAGCCCTGACTGTCCCGGGGGTATTTTTAATAAGTGGAACTCCGCTTTAAGTCTTTGTGCGGTTTGGGGATCAGGACAATGAGGGCCTCGCGCAATGTAGATCGTTTTATACAGTAACAAAAGACGAGGTAGCAAAAGCTCCCTGTGGTGTAGGTACCACTCCACAGGAAAGCCGTCTGGGCCCGGGGTCTTATGTTTAGGGAAAGTTTTGAGTGCAAGTTCTATCTCCTCCAAAGTGATCGGTTTGTCAAGACTGAAGCTCTGGGCCCTAGTGAGACTACGGAATGGAATAGAGTCCACATATTCGTACAGCTCGGGGGGGCGTATAATTGGCACTAGAGGTGTATAAATCAGTATAATAGTGGAGAAAGGATTGTAGAATGTCGGCAGTGGAGGAGCACGATTGCCCATGGCGATCAAAAATGGTAGGGATAGTAACCGGTTCCGTAATGGCCAAAAAAGTTAGTAGACGGCCATTCCTGTCCCCAGATTCAAAGATGCGCTGGGATTGGTATAGAAGCTTCTTCTGAGTCTTATCGACCAGGGCAAGCTCATACTCCCTCAGTGCAGACCTCCAAAGTTGATGATTCTCCAGGGTTGGGTCTATAATATAGGCTCGTTCGGATTTACTCAAAGCATCCGCCAGTTCCTCAATGTTTGCCGCAATGGCCTTCTTGAAACCTGCAACACCCTTCATATATGCCCCCTGAGGACAGCTTTAGAAGCATCCCAGCAAGTTAGGTCTGCAACCCCCTCTGCATTCTCCTCCCAGTAATGAGACATAGCAGTGGCGCACTCTGCTGACACCAGCAGCTCACGGAGGCAGTACGGGCTCATACGCCACACCTCTTTCAACCACGGCCTAGCCAACAACAGGTTCAGCGCCAGGGGTGAATGGTCAGAGATCGCCCTAGGCAGATAGTCAACAGTAGTGAGTTTAGAGAGCAATTCAGAGGTTACAAAAAAATATATCCAGTCTGGAGAAGGTACCATGAGAGCTGGAGTAACAGAAATATTCCCTCCGCTTGGGATATTTCCAGCGCCAAGCTTCAATCAGACCGTATGCCGCTGCCCAGTCGGTCAGGGCCAACGATGGACGCACAGAGCCATGGAACCTGTCCAGGAGAGGATCCAACACAGCGTTGAAATCCCCCCCTATAATTAGGGATCCCTGGGCTACCGAGAGAACAGCTTTCATACAGTCATCAAGGCGCTGTGCCTCAACAGGTGGAGGGAGATACAAATTAACAATCGTATACAATTGATCCATATACGTTAACACTACTACAACATAGCACCCAGTGCGATCAGTCTTCACCTCCACCACCTGCACAGGACAATCCCTAGTAATCAAAGTTGACACACCCCTGGAGTAGGTGGAGTATGTAGCATGAAAGGCGTGAGCAATACGAGGCCTCTTCAACGCCCTCGTTTTCGCATCCATTAAATGGGTTTCTTGCAAAATGAGGATGTTGGCCCCAGTGCGCTTAAAGTAGTCAAACACCAGGGACCTCTTAATTTTGGAGTTTAAACCCCTAATATTCTAGGTTAACAGCTTGAGAGTCATGACTGGGTAGTAAAAAACACGAATGAGCAGAATATTCCAAAGAGGAGCCTCCTGCCTGTACAGCCCCACCCTTGATAAGCAAGAAATACATACCAAAACCTGAGGGCCGTGCGGGCAGGGAACACCTCCAGAGTACCCACCTGGACCGCAACACCACTAATAAATGGCAATAAAAGAAACAGACCACTTCTGCTAAAATATAAGACTATGTAGGAAAAAGAAAAACAAACAGTAATAATAATAACATACCACGAAAGACATTAAAAAGCCGACAAAGAAGGGTAGGGTCACAGGCCAATCTGGTAACATAAGGCAGAAAGTAGGGTCAGAAATGGAGCAAAGGGGGCACTTTAGCCTAGTTCATCAAGCCAGTCAGAAGCCTCCTGAGGTGAAAGAAAGAAGGGGGCCAATCCATCACTAATCACCCGAAGTTCAGCTGGAAAAAGCATGCTGTAACCGAGTTGCTTGTCCCGGAGCCTACGCGTGACTGCGGTAAAGGCCATGCGTTGCTTCTGGGTAGAGGCCGAGTAATCCGGATAGATTGAGATCTTGACTCCATTACATTTAAGATCAGGAATATTACATGCAGCACTCAGAATATTTTATTTATCCTTGAAATTAAGAAATTTCGCCAGCATAGATCTCGGGGGAGCACCTGGGGGGAGGGGGCGTATAGGAAATCGATGCATCCTCTCTATGGCAAACAGGGGGGAAAGATGTTCCACACCTATCACATTTTTTAGCCAGGTCTCCAAAAAATCCTCAGCATCTCTGCCCTCTAACTTTTCAGGGAAGCCAATGAAGCGAAGATTGTTCCTACGCATACGATCCTCAAGGTCTCCCAGTTTATCAGAATGGTCTTTCAGAGCGAATTTCAGCAGTCAGAGGGTTAACAGTGTCCTCAACATCACTAATACGCTGTTCAGCAGTAGAAATCCTAGCACGGTTTTTTGCATATCATGTTTAACTATGGAGAGGTCCAGCCTGACAGTCTCTATTTGTAAAGTCAGGGCTGCCTGACAAGAATGTATTGCCTCTATAATATGTTGTAACTTGAGCCCCTCGCCTGTGGTCTCCTCCGCAGTCCCAACCCCCTCCCGGACAGCAGCAGTATGTGGTGTCCCCTCAGCCCACGTCCCCTCAGTGTCCCAGGGGTCCGGTCCCTCAATTCAGGCCCGATGAGGCTGCAGCAGGCCCGCAGGAGGACGCAGAAGAATCCGCAAAATGCTCCCTTTCAGTTGTGGCGGTCGGGATTTCGAGGGTGCTGTGCCAGGCTTGCCAGAGGGTGCGGGTATCCACGAGTTACCTTGTCCGGCGTGGCTCTGTTTCTCCCTGGGCGGGAGCGCTGGCTGTGATGGAGGTCCAGCGTCATCTTGGGAGGCTTTGCGGCCCGGGCTGGGTCGCAAGGCCGCGGAGGATTTCGTCCCCCATGAGCTGATTTTTACCATGGCACCGGCAGCAGGAGGTGGTAGGCAGGTTAACGTGGCAAACCGTGGGGTTCGGAAGTCAGGATCCGTGAAAATATCTCTGTAGGATCGAAGGCTGCCGCCGGAGCTCTGAAGCCGCGCTGCTCACATCTCGGCCGCTATAAAAAAACTAACATGGTAATGCATAATAGTCATTAAACGTATAGCAATCATTAGTACTGAAGAGTTACTATATCACAGGCAAACCAATGAAGGGTTAATAGACGTCAGACAATTAGCACTGACAGGTTAACCTACACTAGACAAATGCACTGCAAAGGTTCTTACAACAAATCAAACATTAAGAGCATTAACGTGTTACTAAACCCAGGACCCTGCATTATTATACCTGGTCTCCCACAGTACACAGAAATTGGAAATGCAACTATTTTAGTAAATGTAAACTGCTAAATACCTTTTCTCATTAGCAGTATATAGCAGTCTTATAACTCCTTTCTGAGTCTGGCCAAGAACTGGTTATAGCTTGAAGGAGGAGTTTTCATTATCCTCTGGCTGTCCTATGAGGCTGCATAACCCCTGAATGTTAACTAAACTGAGCATGTGCAGAGTGCAGATAGATTGGGGAGAGTAAAAGAAGGGGAGAATCAGAGAAGACAGGATCAAACAGCCTTTTTACACAATGTGGAGGGTTAATCCCTTAGGTTCCACCATGAGTATAACAAGCATGCTTTACTGCATTTTTACTGTTGTAGATTTATCAACACTTTAATACACAGTAAGCAAAGCCTGCAGAGACAGCAGAGACAGGCATTGCTGAGTTAATAGGAAAGACTCAAGTCTGCAACAACAGCAGACACCTGAACTATCATTAGCAGTACTGCACACGCAAACCACAGCTTGTGAGGCATTGACAAAACTGACAGAACTATGGATAACAAGCCAGCAAAAATTCACTTGTCTGCATTCAGCAGCGCAGGATAACAGCTAGAGATGGGCTCAGGTGTGTTCAACCCACCTGTCCAATCCCGCCAGGTAGCCGACTCTGCACACAGCTAATCACAGGCAGTGAGACATTTCCCGGTCTGTGCATCTGTGGACTGGGAAATGTCTCACTACCTGTGATTGCTCGGCTTCCTGGAGAGATCGGGTAGGTGGGTTGGGACTATGATCCCTAACACGCCTGAGTCCATCTCTAATAACAGCATATACCTATAGACAACTCATAACAGTATAACAGCAGAGTACTATTGTTTTGTGCACCATGTGGTTCACCTTACCACCTGAACGCTTCATGGCCAACAGGAAGCCCAATGAATTTCCATCCATGTTGTCATGATGAAGGAAACGCTTGTGCAATCCTTGTGCATTTTTTTAAGATTTATTGTAAATTTTTTGCACTGTGGATTGTTTACAGCACTATTTACTGATATATTGGATTTCTTAGTATTTACCTCCCAATTTTTTGCAATGAAAAAGAGGGACACCTTCTGGCACAATGTATTTAAGCAATGAACACACCAGTGCCAAGTCCTCAATTAAGCAAACCATTACGAATTTATATGCCAAATATTATTGGCCAAACCTGAAGTTGCTTTTTTTCTAACAATAATTTTCCTTTTTTACAGGCTTTTTAACCACTTGCCTTCCGCGCTATAGCCTAATGATGGTTACAGAGCGGCCAGCTAGTTCTAGGATGCTATATTATGACAGCATCCCGTGATCATGCGTGCCCGCTGCAGGGTGCGGGCAGCGCGCTCTGTGATCAGTGTCTGGAGGACACTGCTGGACACAGATTGAGGTAAAGAGCCAAACAGTGGCTCTTTACTACGTTATCAGCTGTGTCCAATCACAGCTGATCTTGGATGTAAACAGAAGCCAGTTATTGGCACTCCTTTCCTCATGCTGACAGCAGGAGGAAAGGAGAAGGGAGCTGTTAACCGGCTTCCCTAAAAGGGACATCTATGATGATAATCAGGTCACTGATTATCACTGTCCTGATTATCAGTGCAGTCCCAACAGTGCCCACCAGTGCTGCCAATCTGTGCCCACCAGTGCTGCCAATAAGTACCCAACAGTGCTGCCAATCAGTGTCCATCAGTGTCACCTATTAGTACTCATCAGTGCAGCCTCATCAGTGCTCACCAGTGCCTTCTCATCAGTGCCCACCAGTGCTACCTCATTAGTGCCCATCAGTATCCATCAGTCCCACCTTATCAGTGGCCATCGTTGCAGCCTATCATTGCCCATCAGTGCAGCCTCATCAGCGCACATCAGTGAACAAGAAAAATTACCTGTTTTCAAAATTTTATAACAAACTATGAAAAAGTTTCAGTTTTTTTTTTTTTCAAACAATTCGGCCTTTATTCGTTCATTTGGAAAAAAATAAAAAACCCCAGTGGTGATTTAATACCACCAAAAGAAAGCTCTATTTGTGTGAAAAAATGATATAAATTTTGGGTACAATTGTCATTCAAAGTGCGACAGCGCTGAAAGCTGAAAATTGGCCTAGGCAGGAAGGGGGTAAAAGGGCCAGTAAGCAAGTGGTTAAGTATGGAATCACCACTCTTGGAAAATGTTCATTCAATTGTTTAATTGTGTAGGAAAAAAAAAATCAGACATGCCTCAAAACTATTTTCATTTAACATTCCAAACATTTGGCTTTAAGAAACACTTTAACAAAAAAAAAGAAAGAAAACTGTAGTCAATTGCAACAGTTTTTGCAGGTCAAGCAGAGGAAAAAATATGGACTCTCTCCATTCTAAGGGAAATATTATTGAATCACCATGTACTTTGCTGTTCTGAAACAAACATCTGCATCAGATTACATCTGATAATTAGTTTGCAGTTAAAAAAGAGTGCTCAGACACCTTGGTGAGCTGTTGCACCAACCTGATTGACATGAATCATGGCTCCAACAAGAGAGAGATCAGCTGAAAGAAAGGAGAGGATTATAAAAAATTCTTCAAGAAGGTAAACCATTACAGAATGTTGCAAAAGATGTTGGTTGTTCCCAGTCAGCTGTGTCTAAAAGCTGGACCAAGTACAAACCAAATGGGAAGGTTGTTAAAGGGAAACGTACTGGTAGACCAAGGAAGACATCAAAGCATCACGATAGAAAACGTAAAGCTCATTGCCTTGAAAACAGAAAATGCATAACAAAACAAATGAGAAACAAATAGTCAGAAACTGGAATCAATGTCTGTGACCGAAATGTAAGACTTTGCCTAAAGGAAATAGGATTTACATAAAGAAAAGCCAAACAAAAATCACCATTAATACCTAAACAGAAAAAAACAAGGTTACAGTTGGCTAAAGCAAAGCAATCATGGATTGGATGACTGGATGAAAGTAATATTCAGTGATGAATCACCAATCTGCATTTGGCTGGGTGATGATGTTAGAACTTTTGTTTGGTGGCGTTCCAAAGAAATGCCTATAGAAAACATGCAAATTTCCACAATCATTGATGATATGGGGTTGCATGTCAGGAAAAGGTACGGGGGAGATGACAGTCATTAAATCTTCAATAAATGCTCAAGTTTGTATTGAGATTTTGGACACTTTTCTTATTCCATCAATTGAAAGGATGTTTGGTAATGATGACATAATTTTTCAGGATGATAATGCATCTTGCTGTAGAGCAAAAGCCGTGAAAACTTTCCTTCAAGAAAGACATGGCATGGACTGCAAATAGTCCAGACCTCAATCCAATAGAAAACCTATGGTGGAAATAAAAGAAAATGGTCCATGACAAGGCTCCAACCTGCAAAGCTGAACTGGCAATTGCAATAAGTGAAAGTTGGAGCCGGATTGATGAAGAATACTGTTTGCCGATAGGTAAATCCATGCCTCAGAGAATTCAAGCTGTTATAAAAGCCAGAAGTGGTGCAACAAAGTACTAGTGGTGTACTGTAGTGTTTTTGTTTCATGATTCCATAAATTTTTTCTCAGAATTGAGTGATTCCATATTTTTTTGCTTGATCTGACAAAACAGTTGCAATTGACTACAGTTTTCTTTTTTGTAAGTGTTTTCTAAAGCCATAAGGTTGAAATTTTAAATGAAAATAGTTTTAAGGCATGTCTGTGATTAGTTTTTTTTCTACACAATTAAACAATTAATTGAACTTTTTCCAAGAGTGGTGATTCCATACTTTTTACCAGGGGTTGTGATAAACAAGACAATTAAGCAATAGGATGAAGGTTTTAAGTGAAGAATAACTCATATAGATTCATAGATATGTGTACGTCAGACCAAAAATAGGGATAACTAAGAAGGAAAAAGGGACAGAGGGATTTGGTTCTAAAAACAGGGACAGTCCCTCTAAATGAGTGACAGTTGGGAGGTTTTAGCACTGCACCTAGTTTTATTTACTTTAACATGAGCCCTTGCTCTCACTTCTGGTCTCAAAGATCACCATAACTGAAATAGGAACTGAGGGAACATTTTACACAATAGGGACACAGAGAGCAAGAAAATCCTACTTTCTGTTCTACTATGTATGTAATTGTACTTGATATGCTTCTAATTTTTATCACAGGCCGTATTTCTTCTGCACCTGCAATTAAGATATTTGCAAAATCAGGTAAATTTTCTGTAAACTTGACTCTATATTCTATAGTTAACATGTTATTTTTGTCTATTCTTAAAGACCTTACTCCACAAACTTCCTTTGCACAATAATGAGGCTATTCTTACTGAAAATGATCCAAATTATTGGTACAGTACAAGTCCACATTATTCACATAAATATAACCCTTTCAAACTCCATAAGTTCTAATTCCAAATACTGGCATTACTAATACATAACATATCCTGCATAATGAAAGCTAATATGGACGGGGTTACTGCGGTGCTACAAACTGTGTGTTGCTCCATAGCCTGGCCGACCAATCTTAGCACTTACCAGCTGCAGTTAGTATTATGGTGCGACAGATAGCACTTTAAGGCTTTATAAAAGCCCCCCTGGATTTAAAAATATATATTTTTTTTCATGTAGAATTACACAACTATATGTTTTCCTTTTCTAGGGTATAATGTGGCCTCAAGTTTTAATTGGTGTAGTAGCAAACATCATCAATGCTGTTATCAATGTTATTTTCATGCACGTCCTCAAGATGGGATTGGAGTAAGTATGTCACATTTATTTTTACATTTCACCCAAAACCAATCATTTTACTAATAAAAAAAGTACCCATTTCACAAATTACAGTAGTATATAATGTACAGTAGTTTTACAATGGGTGGATGGATTTTTCTACTTGCTGAGGACTGTGAGTGCCATTTAAACAGTATACAGAGAGATACAAGGTGGCAGAAATTCAGAGTGAAGGAAGACTGAGAATTTATGCTATGGTGACAATGTTTTAAAAAAAGCCTGTTATGAGAGAAATAGGGTGACTGTCACTGCGTTTTTGGTGATTTTTTTTTTTCCCCCCGCACCAAAAATGCAGCATACAGGTCTTTTAAGAACGCAACTGACTGGTGTAAAGAGCTCCTTAGGATTTTATGATCATACATTTTTCTTCCACTTTTGGTAAGGCAAAAATGGAAGAAAACTGATCAGTGTGAAAGTGGCATTCATCTTTTTTAAATACTGGCTTCAATCTTTGTTACATTTTCAGATCAGTAAAATTAGAGAAGCCAGTCTTTATCTGTATACTAGGTAAGTGACTGAAAGTACTGAAACCAGACTGAGCATGACAGCATGATAGCCAGACAACTGTGCATTTTCAGAGGGAGATGTTAACAATGGCAACCGTTTGGTTACCCATATAGCAAGTTTGCTTTAACTGTATAGATGTAGATGCAGGGTCATGGTGATCAAGACCCAGCATTTGTTTCTGTGCATTACAACATAATGTTTATTAAATTAATAAAGTGAAGATTTAACACATTCATTTAGCTTGGGATGCACTGATTATCAAATACAGACTAGGTGTAGATGCACCTGAATCAAACAGGATATAGAGCAGAGAGATGAGTAAGGAAATACAGTAAAACCTTGGTTTACGAGTAACGCGGTTTACGAACGTTTTGAAAGACGAGCAAAGTTTTTCTTTTAAAAGGCTGCCTTGGTTTCCGAGCGCTGTCTTGATATACAAGCAATATCCGAGCAGTAGTTTTAATGTAAAAAAAAAAGAATGACACTCACAATGTTAAAGTGTTTGTTAACCCACACTGCTATGTTGCTATAATCCTCTTTGTTTTCCAATGCTAACTGCTCCTGTCACTGTATTTTAGAAAAAAAAATGCTGGCTTTACCTGATTTCAGAGCGCTGATCGGCTGTCACATGACCAGCTGCCTCTCTCTCCTCTCCCCGCCTGACAGCTGCAGTGGGCGGAGCCGAGATTCCCCCGCTAACGTCAGTCAAGAGGGGAGGAGGAGAGGAGGAGAAAGCCGGCTGGTCATGTGACGGCTGAGCCACCGGTGCTCTGAAATCAGGTAAAGCCAGCATTTTTTTAAATAAAACACAGTGACAGGAGCAGCTAGCATTTGAAAACAAAGAGGATTATATAGGATAATAAAAGGTTTTTCAACATGCTTCTGGAACAAATTATGCTCGCAAACCATGGTATTACTGTACAAGTGGCCATGTTGCTCCAGTTCTAAATGTGTGTGTTGCTGTATGTTTGCAAGATGTTGTAATATAAATATCCAATCAACAGTTTTTTTGTATTTACTTTATCAAGTGCTGAATACATGCATTTGGAAATACTGTATATATCTCCATTGTAATAATTTACTTATATATTTACTTTTTTTCAGAGGTTCAGCTTGGGCAAACACAGCTTCTCAGTGGATTATGTCACTTGCAATTTTTTTATATATAGTTGCTAAAAAAGTGCACGTGGAAACATGGGGAGGTATGTTAAAGAATTAAACAAAACATAAAAAACATTTTAACATGAGCTTACTATTCTGTACACCCATGTTATGGGTCTTTTCTCACATGGGAGGCACAGCGTGATGAAGGAAGCCTGTTCAAATCAATAACAAGAAGATGGCTGCACAAATCTGCATGGATCTCCAAGTGCATCCCAGAGTATAATTCCATGCAAGACTGATGCACGAATTAGAATGCAACCTGATCCCATACCAGAAAAGACAGTCCTTTGCTTGGGTTTGTGCAGAACAGTAAGCTTGCGTGTGTGAGGCCATATTGACATTGCAAAAGTCGGCCATTATAAAGATAACCTGTTTCTAGTCTTGAGTGGTACATTGGAACAAATTGGTGCCTTTGTTGAGTCTGAACTTCAACAAATTCATTTTACAATTACAAGTGATGTCAATTTGGAGGTTATTAATTTTTTGAACATCACACTAAGAGGGGACCTTGTGACAAGTGAAGTAATGACTACCACTTCTAAAAAGGAACCCAGTGAAAGTACCACCCTGGGAGCTTGCCATTATTACCCCTCCTTTACTATTAGGGCCATACCAGCGGGGGAATTTATTAGAGTGGGGTGGAATTGTTCTAATCACCTAGCATTTTTGAAAGAAATAGAAGTCTTTACAGATAAGTTAAGGACCAGAGTTTACCCAGATTGGTCTATCAAGAGAGCAAAAGCCAAGGTATCGCATCTTAGATGTGAAGATTTGTTGACTGGTTCATCCAGGATCTGATGCCAGCAGAAAAAACATATTTTTGTGACAGTGTTTTAGAAGGAATAAAATAAAGCAGTAACTCAAGTAAATACCTATGTGTTTTGAATATGGATAAAACGTTATATCCTTTCTTTAAGGAAGGTTATTGATTTTCGAGCAGTAGGTAGTCTTTTAGTCCTAATTCTAGTTTTTCTTTAAAGCAAACCTGTGGGGGAAGTGGGGGGATGTGGCTTGACCATGGCTGCATGAAGATGTAAGAACTCTGATCTTTGCACAGCGGTGGGAATTTCAACAGTAGCCTGTCTGTTTAGGCAGCTGTGCATACCCATGCCGAAGCTGGGTAGCCTCTGGTACCCCAAACCATCTCTATGTTACATTCTACTTAGCGGTAAGGAGAGGATCATGCCCCAATTTTTCATCCAATATGGTGCCATCCAGACAGCCTCTGTTTGACCATGCTCTGCATTTCTGAGCCGCCAATACATACCCAAACCTAGTCTCTGAACCACCTCCTTCACACAGCATCCAGTCTGGACTCACTGATCCTCATCCCGATACTCCCGTCTGAGGGCTCCCTGATATTCTCTTCTCGGTCCCGCAGCCCTCTGAGTGCTATGTTAATGGAGGACATGGACATCCATCAAATGCTCCAAGCTCTCCCCACTAAAAATTTAATTCAACAGATGCGAGGACAGCTCACAGGAGCCCTGCGGGAGGAAATAGATGACATCCGCAATAAATCCTTAGTTGCTAACCACAGACTGGAAGCACTGGAAAATCAACCGTCTACATCGGCTTCCTGTGTGTAGTCTATTGAGGACCTACTCCAAGCCCAGCAGCAATGCCTGTTTGCTGTGCAATTGCAAGATTCAGATAACAGAAATAGGAGAAATAATGTGTGGATTAGAGGGATCCTGGATGCCACCACAGAGATCGATCTATGCATCACCGTGACAGCCATCTTTAACTTGTACCTGGGCAACACATCAGACACTCACATTGAGCTGGACCAGGTACATTTCTTCACAGTTAAGGAGGAAATATGTGGGCAGCATGGTTTTGGGGCACTCTAGATTTTGACGGCACCATGATCTAGCTCTTCCCAGACCTGTGCCCTCAAACACTGTATTGGCGCCACCAGTTGAAGCCCCTCCTAGACCACTTACAATCCTATGAGCGACCTACCACTGGGGATTTCTACTATCCTTCACCATTCAAAATGATAATCCATTCTTTTACTACACCCAGCTCAGCTGTAGCAGCTGTTTCAATTTCTGGACTATGAAGCAGGAGTCACACCAGATTGATGTCAGCTTTATGGAACTCTGATACTTTTCCCTGGCTGAGACCTCAGAGAAGAGGGCATTCACGCTTCAGACACCCATAATCCTCTGCCTCTCACCTAGATCTGAAAGCTAACGAAGAATGACTGCATGGAATTTCTGTCTGGTACTGTGAGGGCTTGTCATTGCTCTTTTCTATTTACATCAAGAACTGGTTTTATGAGTCTGGTTTCCTTACCAAACTTCTCTCTCTAGTTTGTAACTTCAAGGATTCCACTGCAGAGGAGGCACATTGAACAACTTGGGCTGTTGATCTTTGCCAATGCTAGACATCCAGTTAAAAGTAGTATATGATGCTATCTGGTTCACACCACTGGGAAGACTGGCATTCTACTTGTTAACATTTATATTTGGCAGCTTCTGTCCTCTGGAATGGACATGGGTACCTCTGCGCATCCTTAGAAAGATCTAGTGTGTGTTGCCGGGACTGGATGCAGGAAAGACCTTGGGCTCTAGTCAGTTGCCTTCTGATTAGCCAAGCTAATCTGGGGTCCTGGGCCCCTTCCGCCTCAGCTACCAGCACACCATTCATCTGTGAAGTTGATGTTGCCTTGTATATGCAACACATAAAGTTGAATTTTACTAATGCAGATTTCACTCTGGTTCAGGGACCTGGAGGCTCAAAGTACTGCAGGCCTTCAAGCTAGACACTCTAATTCTTGGGCCCTAGGGACTACGCAGTGATTGGTTCTACTGCCACTTCTCTCCTTGGCAATGGAGACAGTTATACCTACTCCTCCATCTTCCCTCACTCCTAGTAATTATTGGTATGGAGGTCTGTGAGATGGTTTGCGGTATCCCCCCGCTCCCCCCTGTCCCTCATTTCCATTTTTTGCCCTCCCTGCCCATGAGCTCCTCTCTTTGGGTACTCCAATTGCTGTCACGCTTGGTTGTATTAATGGTTTGTTTTATACATGCTGCCCGATTTGGAGGAAAAATTCTGGGCAGTACATTTCATTGCAATTCGCCAACTTGTTGGCCACATACCACCATTCTTAAGCTGTGTCCCTCTTCCCTCCAGCTGTGGTTCACTCTTAAGTCATGCCACTTACTGTCTCAATAGATTGTATAAGTATTTTTAGTTCGCTCTATGGTTCTCCACTTCCTAGGGCTAAGAATACTAATGGTTTGAATTAATTAGTGCCCACTAATTGCTGTCACGCTTAACTCCTGGTGAACCTGCATTTCATGGTTTGTTGCCTGTAGGTAGGTGGCCGGTTAGCCTACTGTAAATTGATAGCGAACTCTGTGCACTAACTGTTGGAACTCAGATCCCTGCCCTGGTTGTCCACCTTACCACCATAAACACTTCTCCTCCGCTTGGAGGCTTGCTAGAGGCAGATGAAAACCCCAAACCTTATTCCTGTTGACAGAACCCGATATTTGCGCCCTGTCTGAAATTCCCTAACATTTTTTAGTTGAAAACCCCATTTCTGGTCCTAGCCTCTCACTAAGGCCTTCCTATCTCTCGCTTTATCCTTACAAGTGTCCCACTCATTCCACCTACCTCTACCTTACCCACCCTTTTTTTTTCTTCCTTGACCCCCACACCCTCCTGGCCATACCCTACCCAGGACACCATGCCTACTGTCACCTTCACTTCCTAAAACATGAAGGGCTTAAACAGTCAAGAGAAACACACTAGACTTTTGGGCACCCTAAAACTCAGGTAATCTTACTTCAGGAAACACTTCCACAAAGACAAAATTCAGAAGCTGGGGAACTTCAGGAGACACACTTCCGCAAAGACAAAATTTGGAAGCTGGGGAACTTCAGGGTTCCAACGGTATATCACAACACCTCCCAAGTCTGAAGGAGTGGATATCCTTCTCTCCAAACAGGTTCCTTGGCTGAAGCACCAGGTAATTTCTGATGATGAGTGGCGTCTACTAATAGTCAAGGGCCATCTTTGTGGGCAAAAATTAACTTTAGTCAATTTATATTTATCAAATGAGGATCAGGTTTCTTACTTACAGGCTTATCTCTCCCAGGTTGACCAACACAAAGAGGGCATTCTCATGGTGGTGGGGGGGCTGCAATCTGGGCCTGGATCTTCTGTTGGATGTTTTGGAGGGGGCCATTCGCTTACCTTTTCTCTAAATTAAAGAAGGCTAAAACACTACTTCTCTAGCTATCTATAAGTTGATAATGGTGAACCAGCCATACTCATGACAGTGATTATACTTTCTACTCGTATAATCACAAGACTTATTGTACATGAGAATTGATTACCTCTTCACTGAGCAGATTGCCCTTCCTCTTTTCTCTTTGGGAACAATTGGCTCGTTTACTTTGTCAGCTCATACCTCCATTTATTTCTGTCTTGAACTGGGTTTCCATTTAAAAAAGGAATGGTACTGGAAACACAATGAATCTCTCATAAACAACCCTGTTTACAAAAGCAGGATCACGCAGGAACTTGACTCTTTTGCGACCAATGCCACAGAGGAAATTACCCCTTTCAGTCTTTGGGAAAAACACAAATGCATTCTGAGGGGAATACTAATCAGTTTGGGGACACATGGAATGTGTGCCTAAAACAAGACACATGGAAAGAAGCTACTTTCCTCCCAAATATATGACCTGTTAAGGGACATCCAATCCCTGGACAGAGTTCAGTCTCAAGCCCAGCAAGTAGGTGAACAGCTCCAAGGCTTGAAATATAAATTAAATCCTCTCCTCATAGATAAAGCTGAGGGCAAAACTAGTTCAGGGCAAGAGAGCGTTCTATGAATATGGGAATAAAAACAGAAGAATGTTGGCTAATGCCCTTCGGGCGACTAGAGTGAGAACTTATATTTTGCGGGTGAAGACCTTTGAGAACACCCCAGTATTCTCATCCCCTGCAATTGCCTGGGCTTTCTGGAACTACTATACCGACTTAAACAATCTAGGAGCCCACAGGTTTAACAGAGAGGCCAATTTGCTGCTCCATGTGAGAGGTGTAATCCTGAGGACAAGCGGGATTGATGCTAGCCCCGGCTCGCATCCGTGTATATAGCTTGGAAAAGAGATTGACTGCACACCTTCGCCAGTCCAATAGATTTATTGAAACATATATAAAACTGCCTCCAGGACAAGGACGCAGACCATGGAAAGGTTTACGTGTTTTACACTGACAACGAGCTTCTTCAAAACCTAGGGGAATGCTGAATCCACACTTCTTAAATAGAAGCCACCCCCACCTATCACAGGTGCTAGGTGATGTGATCAGTTCCCCATGTGTCTTGATAAAAACATTTCACATACAAAAGTGAATCACCTGAGAACATAAATGAACACAAATACAAATATTTATGATATGAAATACCAATGAAAAATTAAACAAACGACACATAATGCAAGTGGTAAAGCAGGAAAAAAGAAAAAATATATTAAAATTTGTTAAAAATGTAAAAAGGAAGGGGAAGGAAGATAGGTCCCAACTCAATAGGGGGGGGGGGGGTCCCCTTAGTCTGCCTAAGTCTCGAGTTAGAGAGGGAGGTATTTTGGATATTTTGACTCCAGACTCGAATTCCATCTGGACTTAATTTCGAATGGGATGTGAGTCTCTATTATAATAAGGTTATCCATGATGATTGTCTATATTGGTTAACATCCATCATCCTATCCTTTTTGCCACTCTCTCGCATACAAGTACATACTACGTCTTCTGCTTATCTATTTCTCCGTTTTGCCCCATGTTCTGGGGTGCATGTTTGGCCAGGAGGTTCATTCATTTGGTATTCATTCATATTTTACACATACAGCACTTGCCGGCATATAAGACGCGACTGGGCATATAAGACGACCCCCTAATTCTTTTAAGTTAAAACATAGGTTTTGGGCTATACTCACTGTATAAAACTACTTCCCTACCGAGGGAACACCATTTAAAAACATCAGATTTGATTTAAATACCATCATTTTTATTAAAATGGTTATGATTTACCGGTACTTAAAATCCTTCAAAATCCTCATGTTCATCATCTGACATCATAAGTTCATCAATGACATCTTTGTACAGTTGTAAGGCAGTCAACGTGTGGATCTAACTCTGAATCAGATGGTGTGGCTTCAGCTTTGGCTTCCCCTTCATTTTGCCACAAGTTGTCATCCTCCATACCATCCAATGAATTTGATATGCCACACTTCTTTAAATGTTTAAATGTCTTGTTTAGGCACACATCCAGTGGCTGTACCAACAATGTCAATCCTGCAGGAATAACTGCCGCATCTGTATTTATTCTTGCAAGCCCTTTCTTTGCACTGGTAGTTAAATGTGCCCTGAACCTATCCCACGCCAGTAGGTTATGTTCTCGACGAAATCCACCTGGTCACCTACTCACTCCATACAATATCAAGCCACAGCTTTATCCCTTCTTCATCCTTCCAGCCTTTTTCATTCACATGTACAAAAAAATCCAACAGGGAACTTAATTTTCAGGCATTGTTTTTCTTTTAAAAATAATCATTGGTCATAGTTTGGCACCATCAGCTGTATATGCTAGTACCACTGTAAAACTGGACTTTCTCATGTCCTGTTGTTTTAATTACCACTGTTTTTGCACCATTCGAATTGACCATTTTATTTCCAACCATATCGAAATTCATATGAGTTTCATCCATATTTCCGATATTACTTAAGGCATAGCCATGTTCCTTGCGCTGTTTTATTACATATCAATGGAAATTACTTACTTTGCCGTCAAGATCTGAAGGTCATTTTTGTGCAATTTTGGTCTTTTGCCTCAGTACCAGATTATGCCTTTCCAAGAACATAGTACACCAGGATACAGTGGCTTTAAATTCTTTGCTGTGATCTGGGTTACATTTGGCCCACTGACGTGCACACATACGTATGTTGTTTCGTGTCATTACATAACCAACCGTTTACACCCACTAATCTGTCAACCCAAAACGAATTTCCCTAATCTCTCAGTTGGATGTGCGGTAATACTGTATGTACCGTAGACTAGAAAGTGTTAAACAATATTGTATACAAAAACAACAATACTAATAAATACACTTTGTAAAGAAAAACATTATTATCAAATCCACATTGGATGAGAAAAATCAAAACAATGTCTTAAAAGTGAATGGCTAGTCAGAGGGCCAATATTTAATCTACCATATTTTCCAGCATATAAAATGACTTTTTAACCTTAAAAACATCCCCCAAAAATAGAGGGGTCAGCTTATACACGGAGTATAAAATGTAAAGGCCACTTTACATGGCCCAAAACGAACATCCCTATTAATCTCTCAACCCGCTGGATGTGCGGTAATAATGCATGTACCGTAGCAGAGTATAAAATGTGAGGACTACTTTACATGGCCCAAAACGAACGTCCCTATTAATCTCTCAACCCGCTGGATGTGCGGTAATAATGTATGTACCGTAGCGGAGTATAAAATATAAGGACTACTTTACATGGCCCAAAACAAACGTCCCTATTTTTGGGGGATGTTTTTGAGGTTAAAAAGTCGTTTTATACGCCGGCAAATATGGTAGATTAAATATTGGTCCTCTGACTATCCATGCACTTTTTAGACATTGTCTTGATTTTTCTCATCCAATGTGGATTTGATAATAATGTTTTCCTTTACAAAGTGTATTTATTAGTATTGTTGTTGTATACAGTCAGGTCCATAAATATTGGGACATCGACACAATTCTAATCTTTTTTGCTCTATACACCACCACAATAGATTTAAAATGAAACAAACAAGATGTGCTTTAACTGCAGACTTTCAGCTTTAATTTAATGGTATATACATCCAAATCAGGTGAACTGTGTAGGAATTACAACTGTTTGTATATGTGCCTCCCACTTTTAAAGGGACCAAAAGTAATGGGACAGATTAAGAATCATAAATCAAACTTTCACTTTTTAATACTTGGTTGCAAATCCTTTGCAGTCAATTACAGCATGAAGTCTGGAATGCATAGACATCACCAGACGCTGGGTTACATCCCTGGTGATGCTCTGCCAGACCTCTACTGCAACTGTCTTCAGTTCCTGCTTGTTCTTGGGGCATTTTCCCTTCAGTTTTGCCTTCAGCAAGTGAAAAGCATGCTCAATCGGATTCAGGACAGGTGATTGACTTGGCCATTGCATAACATTCCACTTCTTTCCCTTAAAAAACTCTTTGGTTGCTTTCGCAGTATGCTTCGGGTCATTGTCCATCTGCACTGTGAAGCGCCGTCCAATGAGTTCTGAAGCATTTGGCTGAATATGAGCAGGTAATATTGCCCGAAACACTTCAGAATTCATCCTGCTGCTTTTGTCAGCAGTCAAATCATCAATAAATACAAGAGAACCAGTTCCATTGGCAGCCATACATGCATACGCCATGACACTATCACCACCATGCTTCACTGATGAGGTGGTATGCTTTGGATCATGAGCAGTTCCTTTACTTCTCCATACTCTTCTCTTCCCATCACTCTGCTACAAGTTGATCTTGGTCTCATCTGTCCATAGGATGTCGTTTCAGAATTGTGAAGGCTTTTTTGGATGTTGTTTAGCAAACTCGAATCTGGCCTTCCTGTTTTTGAGGCACACCAATGGTTTACATCTTGTGGTGAAGCCTCTGTATTCACTCTGGTGAAGTCTTCTCTTGATTGTTGACTTTGACACACATACACCTACCTCCTGGAGAGTGTTCTTGATCTGGCCAACTGTTGTGCAGGGTGTTTTCTTCACCAGAGAAAGAATTCTTCGGTCATCCAACACAGTTGTTTTCCGTGGTCTTCCAGGTCTTTTGGTGTTGCTGAGCTCACTGGTGCGTTCTTTCTTTTTATGGATGTTCCAAACAGTTGATTTTGCCACACCTAATGTTTTTGCTATCTCTCTGATGGGTTTGTTTTGTTTTTTCAGTCTAATGATGGCTTGCTTCACTGATAGTGACAGCTCTTTGGATCTCATATTGAGAGTTGACAGCAACAGATTCCAAATGCAAATAGCACACTTGAAATGAACTCTAGACCTTTTATCTGTTCCTTGTAAATGGGATAATGAGGGAATAACACACACCTGGCCATGGGACAGCTGAGCAGCCAATTGTCCCATTACTTTTGGTCCCTTAAAAAGTGGAAGGCACATATACAACCTGTTGTAATTCCTAGACCTTTCACCTGATTTGGATGTAAATACCCTCAAATTAAAGCTGAAAGTCTGTAGCTAAAGTACATCTTGTTTGTTTCAGCCCAAATCCATTGTGGTGGTGTATAGAGCCAAAAAGATTAGAACTGTGTCAATGTCCCAATATTTATGGACCTGACTGTACACTCTTATTGTTTAACACTTTCTAGTCTACCTCTTAAATAGGCAGATTCTGTTTATAAATAATTAAAAAAGTATAAATATAATTTCCATTTTCTAATTTTTTTTTTCTATTTTGTCCTTTGATGGTCATGAGTTGGCACCTATGTTCATTCCCCTTCATTTTCCCCTATTTTTTTTTTATTTTTTTATTTTCTCCTGATTTATCACTCGCATTATATGTGGTTTGTTTAATTTTTCATTGGTATTTGATATCAGAAATATTTGTGTTCATTTATGTTTTCAGGTGATTCACTTTTGTATGTGAAATGTTTTTATTTGCTTATCAAGACACATGGGGAACTGATCACATCACCTAGCACCTGTGATAGGTGGGGGTGGCTCATATTTAAGAGGTGTGGATTAAGTATTTCATTAGGTTTTGAAGAAGCTTGTTGTCAGTGTGAAACGCATCAACCTTTCTATGGTCTGTGTCCTTGTGGCAGTTTTATACATGTTTCATTACATCTATTGGGCTGGCGGAGGTGTGCAGCCAATTTCTTTTCCAAATAACCCACAGGTTTCCTGCAGACTTTAACTTTCTTAGAGATGGTAATGCCATCCTGGAGGTTGTTCTGCAGGCTCATATTAAGGTCTTCTCCAAGGAGGGATGGACCCTGCCCTCTGTCCTAGCTACCGACCCATTTCGCCATTAAATTCTTATATAAAAATCTTCACAAAGATACTGGCTTCCGTACAGCTGAAATATCTTCCAAGTTTGATACATCCTAATCAGCCAGGATTCATTCCCGATAGGGAATGTCGGGACAACAGGCAACGAGTCCTGAATGCAAACACATCACATGCCCCTAGTGCTTCTCTCAGCTGATGTGGAGAAAGCATTTGAGAGAGTGGTTTGGCTGTAAGTATTGCATGGCCGGAAGCTCTGGGTACACATAGAGAAGGCGGCCATTAACCTCCATTAGTGCCCTCCATCCTGGCGAGACTGCCATGGCACCCGGAAAATGCACTCACCACTAAACATTACCCACTAGTGGGGGCCACGCTACAGGCCATCAAGCAGGTTTTTAAAAGTACTACTATATCCCCTATATGCTTTGTTCAGCCCTAGAGAGTAGAAAACAAATTCAGTACTTCTGAATATTGGGAAGCATATTAATCATTATATCATGTCCCTTGACACATCCATCAGGTGGTACAGGACAGCCAATTGAGACATTTCAGCACATGGACATACCCCCTACCCCCCTACCTTATAAATAGACCTGATCTGGCTGCCATTTTACATTCTGTCTTTTGTCAGTGTAGGGAGAGGTTGCTGTGGGGAGCAGGGACAGACTGTCAGTGACACAGATCGCTCGGTAATAGGTCCACAAAAGTCCTTTTAAGGACTGGTATAGGTGTACTGTCTATATTCTGTTTTTTGTCAGTGTAGGGAGAGGTTGCTGTGGGGAGCAGGGACAGACTGTCAGTGACACATATTGCTCGGTAATAGGTCCACAAAAGTCCTTTTAAGGACTGGTATAGGTGTACTGTCTATATTCTGTCTTTTGTCAGTGTAGGGAGAGGTTTGCTGTGGGGAGCAGGGAAAGACTGTCAGTGGCGGTTCACACTGATGCGATGCGGGAACACTGCGAATATATCTGCGTGTTCCCGCATCGCATCCGCAGCACAGGCAGTTCACACTGCCATATGCGATACGCTGGGGGTGCCAATTCAAGGTTAACGACACCCCCAGCTCAGATCGCATATCGCAGTGCAATCTGACAGTTCGCACAGAGTCGGATCGCACTGGTGTGAACCACCATTCAATCCGATTCTGCTGTGGACCAAAAAAAGGTTCCTGTGCCTGTATGACTGAATTTTCACCGCACAGACATTGCATGTAATTTTAGGAGCAGTGCGCTCCGAATTACATGCAATCTCTGTAATCACATCAGTGTGAACCCGCACACACTGATGTGATCACAGAGATCGCATGTAATTTGGAGCGCACTGGTTTATCACACCAGTTATGAAAAATATTTTCTAGTAACTTTTGTCATTGTGTGTAGCAGAGTTAACGCAGAGAAAGAGGCAACATTTCTGAAGTACCCAAATACTTACACTCTGACAACAGTACCCAGATCAGCCGAAGGAGGTCTCCGAGATCTCTAATGTTAGTGGTGGGGAAGGTGATGTAGATGATGCAGAGGCAAAATTTCTGTACCCAAATACACTCTGACGACAGTACCCAGATCAGCCGAAGGAGGTCTCTGAGATCTCTAATGTTAGTGGTGGGGAAGGTGACATAGATGATGCAGAGGCAAAATTTCTGCAGTACCCAAATACACTATTATGAAAGTATATTGTTATATAACACCCCCGCTTCAATCTGTCATTTTGGGGGGCCACTGATCTATCACACCAGTTATAATACTTTTTTCTAATTGCGTTTGTCACTCTTTGTAGTTGTAGTATCGCTGCAGAACCGCTCACCAGTCACAATGCTGCACAATACAAATCCACTATAATATGCTTTCTATATTCATTCACAATTGTGACTTCCTCATCTTCCTGCTCCTGCTCCTCGACGGCTTGATCAGTGACACGCTCCAGAAAGAGGGCGTAAGGTACGATGTCACTGATGGCGCCCTGGCTGCGACTGACCAGTTTGGTGATCTCATCAAATGGCCGCAGAAGTCTGCATGTATCGCGCATGAGCAGCCACTGGCGCGGTGAAAAAAACCCAAGCTCCCCAGAACCTGTCCTGCCGCAGAGTTCGTACAGGTAGTCGTTAACTGCACGTTTCTGCTGGAGCAGCCTATCAGGCATATACAAGGTTGAGTTACATCGCTTTGGGCAGTCACAAATAAGACGTCTGACGGGCAGGTTGTGTCGCCGCTGAATGTCAGCAAGGCGAGCCATGGCTGTGTAAAATCTTCTGAAATGGGCCGAGATTTTCCTGGCCTGCCGCAAGACATCCTGGACCCCAGGGTATTTGACAACGAATCGCTGCACGACCAAGTTCAGGACGTGTGCCATGCATGGCAAGTGTGTAATTTTGCCCTGTTTCAGCATGCTCAGCAGATTGGCACCAATGTCGCACACCACTTTACCAACTGTCAAATTGAGTGGTGTTAGCCACTGATCTGCCTGTGAACGCAAAGCTGAAAGGAGTGCAGGACCAGTGTGGCTCTTGGCTTCCAGGCACAACAGACGCAGCACAGCATGGCAACGTCTCACCTGGCATGCCGAATAGGTTCTGGGGATCTTGGGCGGCACAGCAGAAGAGACAGTAGCAGCGGAAAAGGAGGAGTCAGCCAAGGAGGAGAGGGAGGATGGAATAGGAGGAAGAGAAGAAGAGGCAGGCCTGCATGCAATCCGTGGCGGTAAAATCAAATCTACACGGGTGCCACGGGTTACATGCTTGACGGCCGTTAGAAGGTTCACCCAGTGGGCAGTAAAAGTTATATACCTTCCCTGCCCGTGTTTGCTAGACCACGTGTCTATGGTCAGATGTATCTTGGCACCGACACTGTGTGCCAGAGATACATTCACTTGCCGCTGAACATGGCCATATAGCTGGAGTGGAGGACAATTGTGAGGAGAGAGGAGAAGGAGAAGAGGCTGGACGGTGAGAGCCTAGAGTGTGGCTTTGTGGTTTCTCTGGGCGTTGCTCCCACTGGGCTCAGTGATGGGAGACCAGGTACCTTCTTAGGCCCCTTTTACACAGGCGGACCATTCAGATCCGCCTGTCCATTTTTTTGGCGGATCTGAACGGTCCCCCCATGCATGTCTATAGGGCATCGGATGTCAGCGGAGACATGTCCGCTGACATCCGATCCGATCCATCAAATCTGGACGGATGGAAACCCTATTTTCCATCCGTCCAGTGGATCGTCCCTAGGTGAGCGTTGGGCTTACCGCGACTTATGCGTTGACTGCAAAGGCTCCAGCATCAAGGAACGCATAGACCAACAGGTGTCCGACTAAATTGGGGTAACGGCCGATGTGGAAGCTTTGAGAAGTGATGAACCCCTGGACTACTGGGTGGGTAGGCTTGACCTCTGGCCAGAGCTTGCACAATTTGCAATGGAACTGTTGGCTTTCCCCTCGTCCAGTGTCCAGTCTGAAAGGACGTTCAGCGCAGCAGGGGGGATCGTGACCGATAAGCTCACTCTCCTAGCTCACGACAGTGTTGACTACATCACATTTCTAAAAATGAATGAGGCATGGATCTCGGAGGAATTCAACACATGTGACCAGTAGACCATGTTTGATTCAAATTTCTCATGACAGCCTACAAATATCCGCCACCACCCATAACAATTCATGGTCCCTGTCTTAGGTAAATACAGCGGCATAAAAGGCCTTTTATGTCCGTTGAATGCCTAATTGCTACAGTCTGTCCCAGCTCCACATAGCAACC
The DNA here is from genome assembly GCF_965119305.1 of Pelophylax lessonae. Taxonomy (NCBI): domain Eukaryota; kingdom Metazoa; phylum Chordata; class Amphibia; order Anura; family Ranidae; genus Pelophylax; species Pelophylax lessonae. The sequence continues at coordinate 393,977,867 of NC_138769.1, read as the reverse complement.
TCTCCCTACACTGACAAAAGACTTTTGTGGACCTATTAGCTAGCGACATGTGTCACTATATAGTCTGTCCCTGCTCCACACAGCAACCTCCAGCCACAGAATACAAAGTTCTTTGCTGTCAGGTGAATGCCTGTGGGCTAATTTTTGGGGCCTGTACTGGCCGACACTTACTTCTGTATCCTGTGAATGCCTAATATACCTCCAGCCACAGAATACAAAGTTCTTTGCTGTCAGGTGAACGCCTGTGGACTAATTTTTGGGGCCTGTAATGGCCGACACTTACTTCTGTATCCTGTGAATGCCTAATGCAGTGTTTCTCAACTCTGGTCCTCAGGGCACACTAACAGGCCAGGTTTGCAAGAAAACTGAAATACATCACAGGTGATATCATTTGCTGCTCAGTGATTGCAGTATTCTAGTCTGCATCTCCCCAAGGTAATACTTAAAATATGGCCTGTTAGTGTGCCCTGAGGACTGAAGTTGAGAAAAACTGGCCTAATGTACCTCCAGCCACAGAAAACCAAGTTCTTTGCTGTCAGGTGAATGCCTGTGGGCTACTTTTTTTGGGGCCTGTACTGGCCGATACTTATTTCTGTATCCTGTGTATGCCTAATGTACCTCCAGTCACAGAATACAAAGTTCTTTGCTGTCAGGTGAACGCCTGTGGGCTAATTGTTGGGGCCTGTACTGGCCGACACTTACGTCTGTATCCTGTGTATGCCTAATGTACCTCCAGCCACAGAAAACCAAGTTCTTTGCTGTCAGGTGAACGCCTGTGGGCTAATTGTTGGGGCCTGTACTGGCCGACACTTACTTCTGTATCCTGTGAATGCCTAATGTACCTCCAGCCACAGAATACAAAGTTCTTTGCTGTCAGGTGAACGCCTGTTGGCTAATTTTAGGGGGCCTGTACTGGTGACACTTACTTCTGTATCCTGTGAATGCCTAATTTTTCAGACTGGCATTGAAAATCAATGGGTCTGTAAATGTTCCACTAAGATGTGGACCCATTTTACAGACGTGTGAATGGACCCTATATGTATTTGACATGTATTTACCGGCTGCTGTCAGTTTTGGCTGATTTAGAAAAAAAATACATTTTTTGGCTGAAAAAAAAAATACATTTTATGGCAACTTTTCCAATAGCAATACTTCTGGTATGTCAGTGTCCATGTTGTGGGACTATGTGTGCACAGCTGGGAAGTATTTTGTGGTTGCAAATATGACCTGGAGGTTTTTAATGTTCGCCTGCCATTAAAGTGAATGGGGTCCGCCGTGAACTAGCGGTTCGCGAACATTTGAGAAAGTTTGCGGATCGCATTTGCGAACCGCCCCGTCCGATGTTCGTCCCTCACTACTTATTTCTGCCATGCCAAGTTTTTTTTTTTTTTCTTTTTTATGCATTCTTTATTTTTAAAAAAATGTTTTTTACAGGGAATAGACATGAGCCGAACAACCCCCTGTTCGGTTCGTGGCAGAACTTTCGAACATCGCAAAAGTTTGGAACTAAGTAACGAACCCCATTAAAGTCTAGGAGACCCAGCTGGAAGAATTAAAAGTGCCCTTTTTGAAGGCTTATATGTAGTGATGGACGAGCATCGGCCGGAGCGGTTCACGAACGTCAGCCGCAAATTTTCTCAAAAGTCCGCGAACCGCGAGTTCGCTGCGGGCCCCATTGACTTTAATGGGAGGCGAACTTTAAAAACCTTTAGGTCATATTTGCAGCCACAAAACACTTACTAGCTGTGCACAAATAGTCCCAGCACATGGACATTTTTTTGCTTTTCAGAAATCAGCAAGAACTGACAGCATCCATTCCAAAATTTGCGGAATCTTTACAGACCCATTGATTTTCAATTCCAGTATGAAAAATTAGGCATTCACAGGATAAAGAAGTAAGTGTCGGCCATTTCAAGGCCCCAAAAATCAGCCCACATGTGTTTACCTGACAGCTAAGAACATTGTATTCTGTGGCTGAAGGTACATTAGGCATTCACAGGATACAGAAGTGTCGGCCACTATAGGCCCCAAAAATTATCCCACATGTGTTTACCTGACAGCTAAGATTGTAGTATTCTGTGGCTGAAGGTTCATTAGGCATTGACAGGATACAGAAGTAAGTGTCGGCCACTATAGGCCCCAAAAATTAGCCCACATGAGTTTACCTGACAACTAAGAACGTTGTGTTCTGTGGCTGAAGGTTCATTAGGCATTCACAGGATACAGAAGTGTCGGCCACTATAGGCCCAAAAAATTAGCCCACATGCGTTTACCTGACAGCTAAGAACGTTGTATTCTGTGGCTGAAGGTACATTAGGCATTCACAGGATACAGAAGTAAGTGTCAGCCACTATAGGCCCCAATAACTAGCCCACATGCGTCTACCTGACAGCTAAGAACGTTGTATTCTGTGGCTGAAGGTACATTAGGCATTTACAGGATACAGAAGTGTCGGCCACTATAGGCCCCAAAAATTATCCCACATGTGTTTACCTGACAGCTAAGAACGTAGTATTCTGTGGCTGAAGGTTCATTAGGCATTCACAGGATACAGAAGTGTCGGCCACTATAGGCCCCAAAAATTTATTTAGTGAGTAAAGTTTAGAATGGTCTCTGGGAAGTTAGATCCCTAAGTATTTGATATGGGATGCGGCCCACCTATACCTTGGTATAGTAAGGTTTAAAGTAGAAGTATGGGAAAAAAAAGTTTTTTTTTCATCTTAGATTTGGGGAGGGTTATAACCCCTGTCAGATTATTTTTTTGCCATCTGTGTCCCATTGTGGAGATTTCCCTTCACTTCCTGTCCCATAGCCAAACAGGAAGTGAGAGGAAATCCCTGCAAATTAGGGTAATTCCTTGGGGACGCCTATGTCATCAGAACTAGTTTCTCCATTAGAAGAGTTCCCCTCTATTGTTTTTCTGTGGACAACCCAAAATTTGTGACTTTATTTTACCTTCACTTTCAATAATAATGGTAAACTGGACAAATAGAGAGGGTGTATCTCCTTAACCATGACACAGACAGCAATAAACATTGACAGGGCTTCTAACCCCTCTTCACTCCAATCAAAACTAAAAAAAAAGTTTTACCTTTTGTTATACTTTAAGGCTTTGGACGTTTGATGAATATGGAAGTTTAACAATTTCTCGTAATGGTCAAATTCAAGAAGGAAGTTGGGCAGTGTAGTAACAGGATTGTTAAGGCAAAAAGTAAACCCTCATTTAATCCTTGCAGACTCCCGCAAACACCCAGAGCTACAATATGAAAATGCCAAAATAATGCTGTTTCCTGATTTTTTGGCTAAAACAAAGCGGAAACATTGCTCATTCACTGATGTCCATAAGCTGATGAGAGATAATGGACTCCAATATAGTATGCTTTAAGCCCCGTACACACGTAGCGATTGTCGGCCGTAAATATTTGGCCGCCGAACGATCGGCCGATTGTAGGCTTGTTAGTATGATGCTTCCGACAGCCGACAGCGCATTTTCGGCCGAACAGAATCTGTCGTGCAGGCATTAAAATTTTTGTTGGCCAACACCAGAACGGCCGATTGTTCGCCAGTCAGTACAGATTTCGGCCGACAGACAGCAGATTTGCAAGACTGGGCATGCTCAGAAAAGAAAAAAGACAAGGAAAGTTAACCATCACATGACATCACTTCTGCAGTCGGCTGTTTTTGGCCGACAAAATTCGTGTGCAGTCTTTTGCAGTTTTCAACAGACACGACAGCCCTGGACAAAAGACGGCCGATCGTTCAGCTGACGATCGGTACGTGTGTACGGGGCTTTACCCTAGCAGACTCAACGTTCAGTTACAATTATCTGTAAAGTTCTTTGATTCACTGCAGGAAGCCAGTGAATGGCTGGACTCCATCTGCTAGGTGAACTCTTGCCTATGTTGTCTTAGTTACTGTATATTACTAAATCCTTTTCTCTTCCTGCTGGCACTCACTAATTACCTTCCTGAGTAGTCTCTCTGTTGCTCTGGTTGTATCCTGGTGATTAACTCTTTCTTTCTCCTTTCCAACTTCACTCCATTGGTCTTCCTTTTGGACACATAGGTTCAGATTTCCTCTAGTTTGGAAGACACGTGGATGCCTTACCATATTCTCCTGGGACATGTGGAGTCTCTTACAGGAGCCAGTGTGTCATCATGGACTGTTGGACAATCGCTCAGCGCAGTTGTGATCCCTTAAAGCAGGGTTTATAGGTTTGGCAACTTAACCACTTAAGCCCCGGAATATTTTACCCCCTTCCTGACCAGGGGGTTTTTGCGATTTTTTACTGCGTGACTTTAACGGACAATTGCGTGGACGTGCGACGCTGTACCTAAACGAATTTGACGTCCTTTTTTTTCCCACAAACAGAGCTTTCTTTTGGTGGTATTTGATCACCTGTGCGATTTTTTGATCATGCGCTATAAACAAAAAAATTGCGACAATTTTGCAAAAATAACAATATTTTTCATATTTTTTTATATGAAATTCCCCCCCAAAAAAATGTAAAAATCTAAATTTTTTAACATTTTTGGCCAATTTGTTTTATGCTACATATGTTTGGTAAAAAAAATCGCAAAAGGCGTATTTTGATTGGTTTGGGAAAAAGTTATCGCGTTTACTAACAAAGGGAAAGATTTTTGTGATTTTTGGTGTTTGGTGTTTTGTATTAAACGCGTAATGGCAGCGTTCTGCGATTTTTTTTGCGGTACTGCGACATTGCGGCGGACAGATCGGACCCTTGACTGACATTTTTGACACTTTTGGGGTTACCAGTGACATTACTGCAGTAATCAGTGCTATACATATGCACTGTTACTGCAAAAATGACACTGGCAGGGAAGGGGTTAACTGTATTGGAGAGGGAGGGGTTAAGTGTGTCCTAGGGGCGTGTTTCTAACTGTTATTGGACATGGCTTCTACTGTAAAAACAGAGATCAACGGTTCTACTTAGTAGAACCGTCTGATCTCCATTTTTACACAGGGGAGAATGACAGGCGGCTTGTTTACATCAGCCGCCTGCCTTTCTCCCTTCCCGGCGAACGATCGCGAGTGACTGGCGGACATCGGGTCCGCCGGTCACACTCACTGACTTGTTAGGAACGAGCGGGGGCAGGCGCATGCCTCAGCGGGCGCGCGCTCGCCCGCTATTGGCTCACAAGTCAGTGACAGGCTAGTGACGTACCGGTACGTCACTTTGCCTGGCCGGGGCTGACCGCCGCAGTATATGTACTTGCGGTGGTCGGCAACCGGTTAAAGCGGAGTTCCGGGCCACAAAAAAAATTTTCAATGAAAATACCCCAGGAACAGTCAGGGCTAGTACATTCCACAATGGATAGCCTCTGATCTGTCCCAGTTCACACTTATCTTTTAGAAGAAATACTTACCTTGAAAATTTCTTCTCCAGCGCTGCCATCTCAAATGTGGGCAGCTGAAGCCAGCGCGTCCTCTTCTGCGTCCTCTTCTCCCAGAATGCGCTTGCACCGGCCCCGCTCGTCACTTCCGGTGCGCGCTCGCCATCCCTCCACAGCTTCTGGGCATGCCCAGAAGCTGTTTAGCAGGGAATGAGGCGCCGCACCGAGAGGGCCGAGCGGGGCCGGTGCAGGCGCATTGATTCCTGGGAGCGATGACGTTCAGCTCCCAGGAATCAATGCAAAGAGGGAGTGACGACGCGGGCTGCGGCCGCAGAGGGAGGAAGTGGAAGAAAGGTGAGTATATTTTTCTGCAATAACAAGGTAAGTAAAAAAAAAAAAATCTTAATTATCCATTTCTTTTTCAGGTGACTAGAAGCAAGCGGATGGCCCAAAATCGACTATGCCGATTTTGTGGCCGGAACTCCGCTTTAAACTGCATAACAGTAAGGTTCCCCCTTTTTGAGTCTTGTAAGTTTTCTAGTATAACAGCAGGGATGTTTTCTTATGTAGAATTTGTTATTTTTCTACTTTTTGTTTTGTGTGTCCAGTACTGTCAGCACTCAATCCACACCTAGTAAGGTACTTATCTAAGTCTCTCTCAACATTCTGTTGTTTTATATTCCAAAATGTGTTACTCCTCATTGGAATCATTTTAAATGTGACCAATGATTGCGGATATCAGGCTGATCTCGTGGAATGTTAGAGGCTCTAATGACAAATAGAAAAGTATTTTAACATCCTAAACCTCTAAAACCCCATGTTGTCCTCCTGCAGGAGACTCACCTGGATGGCATCAGGGTACTGGCCCTGCACAGGCCCTGGATCCAAAGGGATTGCATGCTACTTATTCTTCTTATGCACAGGGTGTCTCGATCCTCATTTTTAAAGCAGAACACTGTACAGTGCACCAGGTGATCTGAGTGGGGGGTGTGTATGTGGTGGTAGTTTTGGATCTACTTAATTGTAAAATGGTCATTGTTAATGTGTATATATCTCTTCCTCTCCAGCCTCATGCTCTATATGATTTAATAGCCAAGTTGTCTCCATTTAATCATCTTGTCCTGGTTCTCGCAGGGGGTTACATTTTAGACTTAGCATTGGATTTCTCCAATTCTTTGTGCATCAGTTCCACAGACCTTTCTGTCTGGGCTTTGGTTTGCTAATCTAGTGGAGCTCTGGCACTAGAAGCATCCATTAGATAAATGTTACTCCCATCTTTCGAGTACCCACAAGTCCTCTCCCAAAATTGATTTGGCGTTTGCCAATTCTCATTTTTTGCCATTGATTCAGGATGTTTCTTATTTGGCTGGAGGTGTCTCTGACCATATTCTCTTGTCCTTGGCATTAGGTCTTCCTGCGGAGGCTGAGGTACATGCCTGGAGGCTAGCCTTGGGCTGGTTATGGATTGATCAAGTGATGACACAGATACCACCTCATATGAATATGTATTTGACTATGAATGCTGACAGAGGCAGAGGCACCTATAGTTTGGCATTCCTTTAGGCAGTAATGAGGGGGAAGTGCCTATTGGCCATTAAGGCGGCTCTAGGGATCAAAATTCTGAAATTCAATAAATGCAGGAGAGGGAGTGCGCATAGGCTCACGGGTCCTGGCTTCTAGATTCTGGCCCTGACTGATATAGGCCAGACAGTATTTATATTTATGCAGACAGAAGTTGATCAATACAAACCTTTGTAGGGTTTTTACCCATCTACAAATCTCACACGATTACCTGACCATGAGGGCTTTCATATTGATCAACCTAAAAAAGACTTTTGATTCAATTGTTTAGGCTTATATGCATAGGGTACTGGAGGCGATGGGGTTTGGGTCTAAATTTTGAATGTGGATGTCCTTACTTTACAGCCAACCACAAGTGGCCATCAAACAAGGGTATTCCACCTCAACTATTTTCCCTATTGGCAGGGGGACCCATCACGGCTGTCCCTTGTCTCCTTTTCTTTTTGCCTTAATGATGGAATCCCGTGGCGATAGCACTTAAATCTTCACCCGAAGTAGCAACTCTGCCTGTGGGAGGCCTCAATGAGTGTCTAGCGTTATATGCAGATGATTTAATCATATTTAAAAGAGACCCTTCATTGAGAGCTGCCCTCCATATTTAAGATGAATTTGTCACTTACTCAGGACTGCAGGTAAACTGGTCTAAGTCCTCAATACTACCACTAGATGGTGACACAAGGTCAGCAGTGAACCCTGCTCTTCTGCTACGATGGGTGCCCCAATTGACCTACCTAGGAGTTTTCATATTGGCCAATGTGGAGGATTACATGGCTTTGAATTTAACTCCTCTGCTTGAAATGGTTAAGACCCTAAGAGACTAATACACAATGCTGTTAACATATTCATTGTACTGTATATTAATAATTATGGTTATTTAGATATACATACTCATCCTGTTTTGGAAAATCTTCTCTTTTTTAGGATGGTCCAAAGACTGTCTTCAAGAGTGGGATATATTTTTACGCCTTGCTATCCCCAGCATGCTGATGTTTTGCATTGAATGGTGGAGCTTTGAAATTGGAGGTTTTTTAGCAGGTTGGTTTCTACATTCTATGGATTCTTTCACTCAGCACTATCTGCTCAATTCCCTGGGTTCTGACACTCTTTGGCACCTTTTATTGGCTCTTGATGTAGTGTCCTCTTTATATGTTCATATAGCCTGTCCACCTGCAGCGACTTGGCCAAGAGATCATAAGTGTGCATCCTGATCAGTTCAGCTTTCTATTTAGACCCTTTACACATGGGCGTACTGTATGTCTGTTTCTCCTCCGTCCATTGATGGATGAAAAATGGACACCAATTTATTTCTATGGGTAAGCAGATGTTAGGGGATGATCATTGTTAACATTCATTTTTTTTTTTTTTTTTTACTGAAGAAAGCGCTATTTTTCTTACGTTAAAAAATGGAAGCAGACCTAAACGGATGTCAAAGGACAAACAGTCCATTTTTGCATCTGTTTTTGTATTGGCTGTTAGTAGCTGACACCCGTAGGTGTACTAACAAGCGTTAACTCATCAGCTGTCAGCGGGGTTCTGGTCAGTGGAGTTCTTCTAAGGGTCTGGTATGGATTTTACGGGGGACCCCATACCAATTTTTTTTCAGAATTTTTAATTGCCTGCAATTGTTTTAACTACATTCAGCTGTCGCAGGAGAATACCGCTGACAGCTGATGAGTCATTGGTTGTGAGGGATGTGGCAGCCTGCTCCTTAGCAATCAGCTATTCTTAAAATAAAATTTGGATCAGTCGATCAATTTTCGACCGATTTTAATTCTAATCGTTACAAAAATTTGAAATTCATTAGAAAAGGCTTGTAAGGATGGATGTACACAAACGGATTTAAAAACTGAACCCCGTATCAATTTTTCATCTGCTTTTCTAGCAAAAAAATGTGACTGAACTGATGAAGCAAAAGGAATGCCTGTGTGAAAGGGGCCTTAGGGCAATTTATGAATCTCAGAGTGATTTCTTAATTCAAGGATTTGGCTACCTTTTGCATTTCAGATTGACTTCAGTTGCTAAACTTGCTTGCCCTTACTTTGCTAGTATTCTGATAGACCTGATGTGGCTGTATTCTCTGATTATGTGTCCATCCCTTGTTCTGGTATTGATGTTTGTCTCTGGTCATGTCCTTGGCACTTCCCAGCTATGCTTCTGTCAAGAGGCATAGATATTGTTTTTTCTTCCTGGTGGAAAGTGTGAGAGAATTCAGCTGTCTCAGGTTATTATGTAGTTTTTTTTTTTGGCTGACATCCCAAGGTTTGATATACCAACTACAGTATATCCCTATTCAACTAATTCTTTACTTGGATTCATACAAAGCATTTTTTTTTTTTTGAAACACTTAAAGTTGAAAACACACATGGTAAAAATATGCACTTGCAGGGGCATTGTTAGATATGCAAGAGACCTAGGGCACCTCCAGACTCACTGAAGAGTCCATCCCTGTGGCATGCCCTATGGCATAACAAGTAGCCTAAAGGGGAATAGTTAAAGTTATATTAAAGACATTTAAACATTAAAATAATATTGCACTGCCTCTTCTGAGCAGTCCCCGCCAGCGCTATCAGCTCCTCCCTGTGGGTGCCTTCTGTAGCTAGCCAGGTGCTATAGAGGAACCTGCGCATATGCAATCCTCCACAGCACACAGTGCCAATAAGTCATATCCCCATTCCCTCCTCACAGGAGTTTGACTAAATATAGAAGGAGCCTGTAGCTTAACGTGACCAGATTTTTAAAATAAAATCTGGGGACATATCTTTTTAATTTTTATTGGCAAATGGTAAACTATTTTCTAAGCATATTTTCCTCAAATTATATATGCAGTGTATGTGGCATGTGTTTATGGAATGATTGTATGATATTTACGTTATTTCTCACATTTCATCCATGAGATAAAAAAAAAAGATACTTCTTAGAATTTTTTGAGATATGACTACCAAATGTTATGAAGATAAGATAGAGAAAAAACAGCGCAGAGTTCAGGAGTGCGCAACTTACAGAGTGCAAAGTTCAGGAGCGCGCTACATAAAGAATGCAGGGCTAAGTCACGCTCAGGAGCAGATGTAGCACCCTCCTAGGAAGGTAGGTTCTAGGCAAATGCATCTATTGCTCCTTCTGCTTATTAGGGGAGCCTGATCTATTAGGTTGCCTGTTGAATGTCTCCAGATGTTATTTTACTTTGTCTGAGGGAGTGTCCCCACTGTATCCAATGTGGGAGCTTGTTGGACAGTGGAGGAAACCCAGCCAGTGACACATTGGCTTTTGTGGGAGTCCCAGTGGGAGGGCATTCTTGCAATGCATCCTGGGATTGCCCATAAAAGCTGGGGGGACATGTAACAGGGCATCTTTGGCAGGAATCAGAGTCCCAGGAGGAGGCTGGCGGCTGTCTCTCCTCTGCTGTGTTTGAGGAAGGTGGTCTTAGGCAGTTGGCCTAGTGAACCAGGTGTGGAGCTGAGCTGCAGAGGATCCAGTGAAGCTGACAGTGGAGCTGCTGGCGGAGTCTCTCGGGAAAAACAGTGTCCGTGAGTACCAGGAGATTTGCCTAAGGGTCTGCCCAGGAAGGGGGGCCACTCCAATGAAGTCAGGGGATCAGGGAGCCAGCTCACACAGAGTGTTACAGTAAAGGGGGTGCCGTGTAGAACTCTGAAAAATAGGGACAAAGGGGGTGCCAAGTAGGGCCCTGAAGAGCGATTCACAGAGTAGTACAGTTCATCAAGTTCTTCTTCACTGCAGTAACAAGGTGAAGCAGCGGCCTTGCCGCATTCAGCTATATCTAGACGTCAAAGCAAATTGTGCACACGTGTGCGGAGGAGCAAGATGGAGAGTGCTGGAGCAAGTCGAAGCACATCAGAGATTGAACCACCTGTTTGCAGAAAACCTGCTGGGCAGACTAGGGAGCAGACCGGAGAGCCGTAGACATCCATCCTGTGGGACACAGGAGTGCGGATGGTGCCCGGAGGAGGCATGGAGCACTTAGGCCTGGTATGTCCCCAGTGTTTGAGTGTGACTATGCGAGTGCAATCATGGAGCCAGTGTGGGCATTACGGCCATATGCTGCTGCGGGCGGAGAGGAGTGAAGGTCGGCCCAAGAAGCTGTTTGTGTTGTGGGAGACCGGAGTCGTGGGAGAGGAGTGCTGAGAGTGATGATGCAGCTGGGGGCCATGCAACCTGACAGTGGTCCAGTTTGCTCATGGAAGGAGACCCGAATGTCCAAACCAGGATGCATGCAGGTAGTGCGGGCCAAGGAGTGGTCTTCTGATGCATTGAAAATTGCAGCAGTTGATGCGAAGTCTGCTCCCATAAAACTTGAGGAGAAAAGATGGCCAGCGTTGACCAGGGCTGCTAAAGAGTGCAAGCAGTGAGGAAGAAGCCGGGGTCATCGATGTGGGGTCTCCTAGTTTTCAGAATCGGTTTGGGTCCTTAGAAGAAGGAATTGATGTCTGGAAATCCAAAGATGAAACTGGGGATCTGAAGAGCGGAGCAGTCCACCTTGTCCTGATGTGTTAGAAGCACCAGATGAAGAGACTAAGGACTCTGTGGTGCGGGGAGAGCGTGCCAAGAATCTGGGGTTCTGTGAGGCCTATGCCAGTCGGGTCCCAGATTTAACTCCACCCAAGAACTATGCCCGGGCTCGGGATCAAATGAGGCCTATGACTCTTTGATCAGGCGTGAAGAGACCCAATTTTCTCCAGCTGGGGGAGCGAACCATAAAAACCCTTCTCAGGTTCTTAAGGATGCCACGGTGGCTGCAAAGGAAAGTTGCTATGGAATACAGGTATGATTACTCTTATGCTCCACGGGAGGTCATGTTGGAGATCGAAACAAAAAGAGGGTCCTGGTGTGATGAAGCCATATGAGACTTCCTGTTTGTCCCCAAGCCCCATAGAAATTCCTCCAGGATGGATCTCTGGAAGAACTTTTTGTCGGTCAAGACCCAATGGAACTATGAGCGGTCCATCTACCTGGACCGAGTGGAGGTTCGCCGCCCAATTTGATCGGGCCAGGCCTGGTCGATCCGCATCAAAGATGAAAACAGGAAGCTAGTAAGGATTCCCCATCCTGACTACTATATCTGAGGAGAACTTTCCAGAAAAGAAAATTCAAAAATGGCTGGCTAGCCTATGTTTGGAACTGGACAAAGTGAGTTACTCAAGTTCTGATACTGTTGGGGCGTATGTCCCCTTTCCACTCCCCTTCTATCCTTGCAGAAGAGGTTGGGAAACAAAGAGACACCAGTAAATGGACTCAAATCCCTCTCCAGAGTTTTTTTTTCTGGAACAAATCCATATTGTTGTTCCGGAGACCCTTTCGGCCATCGGGCCGGGGTTGTGGATTACAATTAAAGAGTGAAGTTTTCAAGATTCTACCTCAAGTTCCAGATGGACTACTTAGGCCATCGGGCCTAGACTGGAACTTCAGAAACAGCTGCTCATAAAGAAGTGGGCAGCGTACCAAGAGTTCAGTGGGGGGTGCCCTGGTGTGGTCAGGGGCCCCGAAGAGACTCTTTTTCTCCTCCATGGGACTGTTGGATTGCTCAGGCTCCAGCAACCGACCTCCTATGGTGAAAACAGCAATGGACTATTGTAGGTAGTCAGTGGCAGGGCTCAGGACCACCTTGGAGGAGTGGACTGACCGGCTTGTCAAGACTGCAAGGAGAACTGACCAAGTAGTTAAGGATCTTGGATGAGAAGGTCGCCCCCGCGGGGAGGGTCTTCTCGACAACCGAAAAGTTCATATAGCAATGACAATTGTGTACTGTTGTAGTGCCTAACCTTTTCTTCTTTCTTTTGCAGGTGGCATAGAATTTAGAGATAGCAGTTAGGTTGATATAATTACTCACCAGAGCAGGCTTTGCTTGGTGGGGGGGTGCATTGCCACAAATGCACTTGTCATGTATTATATTGTACAGAGCGAGACACATATTTTTTAACTAATTTATTGATTGTACAATGTTAATTTCCCTTTTCCCCCTTTCCAGGTTTGTGGGATACTCTTAAAGTTTTTTTTTAGGATTTTTTATGGGATGTGGCTCATTTTGGTGGGGGTGGATGTAGCACCCTCCTAGGTAGGTAGGTGCTAGGCAAATGCATCTATTGCTCATTCTGCTTATCAGGGGAGCCTGATCTATTAGGTTGCCTGTTGCATGTCTCCAGGTGTGATTCACTGGGTCTGAGGGAGTTTCCCCACTGTATCCAATGAGGGAGCTTGTTGGACAGTGGAGGAAACCCAGCCAGTGACACACTGGCTTTTGTGGGAGTCCCAGTGGGAGGGCATTCTTGCAATGCATCCTGGGATTGCCCATAAAAGCTGGGGGGACATGTCACAGGGCGTCTTTGGCGGGAAGCAGAGTCACAGGAGGAAGCTGGCGGCTGTCTCTCCTCCTGCTGTGTATGAGGAAGGTGGTCTTAGGCGGTCAGCCTAGTGAACCAGGTGTGGATAGGGAATAGGGAGAAAGGGGGTGCCAAGTAGGGCCAAGTCAAGTTCTTCTTCACTGCAGTAACAAGGTGAAGCAGCGGCCTTGCCGCATTCAGCTATATCTAGACGTCCCAGCAAATTGTGCATAGTTGTTCAAGTTGGAGTATCCCACTCATCCCTTCTCCTATCCAAGTTCTCAAATAAAACAACAAAAAAAACAAACCCTAGACTGTTTTCTGACTGAGCCAAGCACTTTGAAAATGCTTAAAGAGGTTGTAAACTTGTTTAAAATTTTTTTTTTTTTTTTTACAACCTGCAAGAGAAAGACATAATGAGCTAGTATGCATCGCATACTAGCTCATTATGAAATACTTACCTTAGAACGAGCCCCCGCCGTGCCGCTCTCTTACCTGTATGACGGGCGACATGACATGCCGCTCGTCTTCCGGGATCGCGGCATCCGGTCATCTGATTGGCCGGAGCCGCGGTGACGTCACTCCCGCGCACGCGCGCGGGAGCCGACGGTCACGGCACGGGGCTCTGAAGGAACGGCACGATCAGCCGTTCCTTCAGAGCGCATGCGCCAGTGACGTCACTGGCTGCATTAAAGGTAAATATCTCCTAAACGGTACATGTTTAGGAGATATTTACAGTACCTATAGGTAAGCCTTATCATAGGCTTACCTATAGGTACAACTTCCTGAGGAGGGTTTACTTCCTCTTTAACTGTTGTGTTGTTGCTATGGGTAACCCAGGGGAATCTGTAACCAGCAGCTCCATGGGAGTAGTGCTACGCAAAGAATGCAGGTCTTGGGAGCGCACTACATAAAGAATGCAGGGCTTAGGAGCGTGCTGCATAAAGAATGCAGGGCTCAGGAGTGTGTTACATAAAGAATGCAGGGCTCAGCTGTGCCCATCTATGCAGCCTTTACCGGTGCCCAGAAATGCAGCCTGACCAGTGCCGATCCAATGCAGCCTGACCAGTGCCAAGCAATGCAGCCTGACCAGTGCCCAGCAATGCAGCCTCGCCAGTACCCATCATCCAATGCAGCCTCACCAGTGCCCATCTATGCAGCCTTTACCAGTGCCCAGCAATGCAGCCTGATCAGTGCTCACCCAATGCAGCCTGACAAGTGCCCAGCAATGCAACCTGACCAGTGCCCATCCAATGCAGCCTGACCAGAGCCCATCCAATGCAGCCTGACCAGTGCCCATCCAATGCAGCCTCACCAGTATCCATCTATGCAGCCTCATTATGCCCATCTATGCAGCCTGGCCAGTGCCCATCGAATGCAGCCTGACCAGTGCCCATCCAATGCAGCCTGACCAGTGCTCATCCAATGCAACCTGACCAGTGCTCATTCAATGCAACCTGATCAGTGCCCATTCAATGCAGCCTGAACAGTGCCCATTCAATGCAGCCTGAACAGTGCCCATCCAATGCAGCCTAACCAGTGCCCATCCAATGCAGCCTCACCAGTACCCATCTATGCAGCCTCATCAGTGCCCTTCTATGCAGCCTGGCTAGAGTCCATCCAATGCAGCCTGACCAGTGCCCAGCAATGCAACCTGACCAGTGCCCAGCAATGCAGTCTGACCAGTGCCCATCCAATGCAGCCTGACCAGTGCTCATCCAATGCAACCTGACCAGTGCCCATTCAATGCAACCTGACCAGTGCCCATTCAATGCAGCCTGAACAGTGCCCATTCAATGCAGCCTGAACAGTGCCCATCCAATGCAGCCTAACCAGTGCCCATCCAATGCAGCCTCACCAGTACCCATCTATGCAGCCTCATCAGTGCCCATCTATGCAGCCTGGCTAGAGTCCATCCAATGCAGCCTGACCAGTGCCCAGCAATGCAACCTGACCAGTGCCCAGCAATGCAGTCTGACCAGTGCCCATCCAATGCAGCCTGACCAGTGCTCATCCAATGCAACCTGACCAGTGCTCATTCAATGCAACCTGACCAGTGCCCATTCAATGCAGCCTGAACAGTGCCCATTCAATGCAGCCTGAACAGTGCCCATCCAATGCAGCCTAACCAGTGCCCATCCAATGCAGCCTCACCAGTACCCATATATGCAGCCTCATCAGTGCCCATCTATGCAGCCTGGCTAGAGTCCATCCAATGCAGCCTGACCAGTGCCCAGCAATGCAACCTGACCAGTGTCCAGCAATGCAGTCTGACCAGTGCCCATCATCCAATGAAGCCTGACCAGTGCCCATCCAATGCAGCCTGACCAGTGCCAAGCAATGCAGCCTGACCAGTGCCCATTCAATGCAGCCTCACCAGTGCAGGGGATTAGAGCGAAGAGGAGAGTCGGCTGGATCGTTACACAGGCCAGCGTCGCCTGCTGTGTCAGGTTTAAGTCCCGCCTCCTGGATTGACCCCTACCTATGATAGACAGCACATGCCCAGGCATTGGAAAAGTGTGCTATCTATCAAAGGAGCCAAACCAGGCAATTTAAATCAAAGCGGACACAGAGGGCGACACCAGCCTGACACCCCCTAGTGTGTGGCACCCGGGGCAGAGCACCCCTGTTGGTATGCCACTGGCTTTGGCTCCCCCCTCTGCATCAGCACCCACCCAGGATCAGCCCTGCACCTAGCGTCTCCCCTGCAATCCGGGGACAAATATGGGGACAGACTGGCTACGGGGACAGTATCCTCAGTCTGGGGAAGTCTGGTCACCCTACTGTAGCTCCTCTGCCCTCAGTTAATCCTTGAAAGTGGGAAGTCAAGGGAACAGTGCTAGAGCCGGAGAAAGTACTGAACTGGTCACATGGAGCCAGGTAAGTGTTAAAGGACAGGTAGTGGGGCATTTTTACCTTAATATAGAGAATGCATTAAGGTAAAAAAAATGTTTAGCCTTTAGTATAATTTTAAAGGCTAATCTAACCTTTACAAAATGTTACATGGTACACCTGTATTTAGGTTATAACATGTAACATGTTCTAGCACCCCAATTACCTCACCCCCTGAGCCCCCTCTAATGTCTCCTCTCCCCCACTGCTGCTTTCACATTTAAAATCAGTGCAGATGTGCAGAGCGCCGCTCACACAGCCGTGTCATTTATTCACAGAGATCTTTGAATAAAGAAATTACAGGTCCCATCTTCTACCACAGCAGATGGCTTGTTGTTCTCAATGTACTACAAGTGCGCTAATCAGCACACGTGTAGTTCATTCATACGTCCACCAGTTTTCTAAATGAAAGCCCATACCTTGGTACCAGAAAGCTGGAGGACGGCTCTGCAGGAGCCTGCCATTGCACCTGCGATCCACTGATGGTGGATTTAATGATTTTCAGGTTCCTGTGGGAGAAGAAATAAATGCACATCTTTTTCCTGCAAAAATATGCAAGTTTATTATTTTTTCCCTAACAGTGAACTTAGACTTTAACCACTTCCCGAGAATCCCGACCACCCATTGCCTTTTTATTGCGGCAGGGTGGCTCTCCTGTGCAAACTGACGTAGACCTACGTCGGTCACGCACGGGAAAATAGGGGGCGGCGCGCTCCCGTCCCCACTCGGCAGCAGGGAAGCCGATGCATGGGTCAGGTGGCTCCAATTGCCACCTGACACCCGCAATCTCTCCCCGCTGAGAGAGAAGAACGGTCATCTGTTGTAAACATAGCTGACCGTTCTTCTCCTTGAAATGATCATAAAGCCCATGTGATCCTTCTATATAGCATCATATGTCTCTATGGTCATTTCAGAAGCCACGCCCCCCCCCCCCACAGTAAGAATCACTCCCCTAGGCTCACATTTAACCCCTTGATCACCCACAGGGTTAACCCCTTCCCTGCCAATGGCATTAATACAATAACAGTGTATATTTTTAGCACTGATTACTGTAGTAATGTCACTGGTACCCCCAAAAGTGTCAAAAATGTCAGTTAGGGATCCGATCTGTCGGCTGCAATGTCGCAGTTTCGCAAAAAATCACAGATTGCCGCCATTACTAGTAAAAAAAAACAATAAATCTTTCCCGTAGTTAGTAGACGCAATAACTTTTGCGCAAACCAATCAAAATATGCTTATTGCGATTTTTTTTACCAAAAATGTGTAGCAGAAAACAAATTGGCCTAAAATGTTAAAAAAATTCTGATTTTTAAATTTTTTTTTGAGAATGTCGTATAGCAGAATGTGAAAAATACTGTATTTTTTTTTTTTCAAAATTTCGGTATTTTTTTGTTTATAGCGCAAAAAAAAATAAAATCGCACAGGTGATCAATAGAGATGGCCTATGGGTTCGTGGCGAATTTTGCTTGTTCGCTACCCGCCAATTTTGCGAACACATGGCGTTGTTCGCGGCGCCAATTTTAGTATACATTGGGGAGAACTTTGACCCATGACACAGCCGTCAGGTGGAACGGCACAGCCAATTGAAACATTTCAGCACATGGACATGCCCCCTAGCTTATAAATAGACCAGAGCAGGCAGCCATTTCAGATTCTGCTTTTTGTCAGCGTAGGGAAAGGTTGGCTGTATGCTTCAGGGACAGATTGCCAGAGACAAATAGCTCTGTTAAGATCCACAAAAGTCCTTTTCAGGGCTGGTATTTCGGTATAGGTCTACTACAGTCTCTTTTCAGTTTAGGGACAGGTGCTCCAGGGACAGAGAGAGATCGGCAGTGACACAAATCGCTCTGTTAACCGCTTGCCAACCGCGGCACGACTATTTACTGCTGCGGTGAGCCCCGCACAGGCAAAGTGACGTAGGACTACGTCACTAGCCTGTGAGCCTCTAGGGGGCGAGCGCACGCCGCCGGAGGTGTGCTCCCGCCCCCGCTCCTTCCCCAACAAGTCCGCGCGTGTGACCGGCGGACCCGATGTCCGCCGGTCATTCGCGATTGTCCGGTGCAGAGGGGGAAAGGCAGGCGGCTAATGTAAACAAAGCCGCCTGTCATTCTCCCTTGTGTAACTGCAGAGATCATACGGTCCTGCTATGTAGGATCGCATATCTCTGTGGTTACACGAAAAGCCACATCCCTTTACAGTTAGAAACACGCCCCAGGGACACATTAAACCCCTGCATCTCCAATAATGTTAACCCCTTCCCTGTCAGAGTAATTTTTACAGTAACAGTGCATATGTATAGCACTGATTACTGTAGTAATGTCACTGGTACCCCCAAAAGTGTCAAAAATGTCAGTCAAGGGTCTGATCTGTCCGCCGCAATGTCGCAGTCCCGCAAAAAAAATTGCAGATTGCCGCCATTACTCGTTAAAAAAAAAACACCAAAAATTACAGAAATCTTTCCATTAGTTAGTAAACGCAATAACTTTTGTGCACACCAATCAAAATACGCTTATTGTCAATCAATATATAATATAAATAAAACCAGACGGTGCTAATATACTATATCCTCTGCGCACAAATAAATAAATAAATAAATATATCTCGTTCAGAGAAATATCGCAGCTACTTCAAAGATAAAAATGTAAACAATCACTCTGAATAAAAGTCCATAAATGGAGTCATACACAAAGCAATAGCAGCGCTGATATTAAGTATCAATCAAAGCATGCAAGGAATTGCTAAAGTACACTAGTCCTTTCTCATTAAATGTCCATCATTA
This sequence comes from Pelophylax lessonae, assembly GCF_965119305.1. Classification (NCBI taxonomy): domain Eukaryota; kingdom Metazoa; phylum Chordata; class Amphibia; order Anura; family Ranidae; genus Pelophylax; species Pelophylax lessonae. Next base: position 393,958,929 of record NC_138769.1, on the reverse strand, counting down.
TATCAGTCTTTTTCACCAATTTGGGGTCACCAGTGAATTTTTATGGGGTCACCCGACATTCAATCCTCCACCGTTGTGATACAGGTACAAGATGGCAACTCACCAGACCAACTGGCCTTCCTATTCTCATAGAGAAGGCAAACAAGCATGAACTCTGTGGTCTTTACTCGATCGGCTGCAGCTGTTAGAAACACACCTCTCTCCACAGAAAACTGCGTTCCCTTTGCTCACGAGTCACTCACCAACCGGTTAAGGAAAACATAAAAGAAAGGACCGCACTAGTGTGATATTGTAAAACATCACTCCATACTTTATTAACCAATCCCCAATAAATGCACTCACAAACGCAATCAAATAGTAAGCCTTCTAATAAATCATATAAGGAAGTCACAGGGATGCATCGGTAGGCGATGTTGGCCGGCTCACCCTCTCTACGCTGATGTTCCTAGCCTCCAGTGCCTCCGAATGTGTCACCCGAGAACTTCCGGTCGCCGCGAGGTTCACGCCCTGACGCGTTTCGTCATTTCCGACTTCTTCGAAGGGCGTGGACCTCACGGCGCGGCGTCAAGATATACACACAGGAATGCTGACAATTCTAACGTCACATAGTAGGCGCGCCCATCTATGCAAATATCCCGGCTTTCCGATAGGAGGGAACACTTCCGCCCTTACTCTATCACACCGCGGTTCACGATACTTCCGCCCACACATCGTATTCCCGATGGACAGCCAATCGGTGACTTAATCTCTTGTATGTATACAGAAAAGGAGAAACACCCTTTATGGCTAATTCTCTTTTCTATGTCAACATTCCTCAGTTACAAGCAATCCCAGCGAGTGATAAATACATACATATAAATCATGACAATACAATGCTTAAAAGTCATGACAATACAATGCTAAAAAAAGCTGCCAAGCGGGATAAACACTCCCAGTTACTGGAAAGAGTTTTAAAAGATTGCATATGGTATATCTAAATATAACAGAGCATTCTAAATTTAAAAATTAAAGATTCAAAGCTCATATCCTAATGTTATATATAGACTCAGTAAACACTGAGCTCACTAGAGTAAAAGATAAAATCAAGGATATAATTCATAAATAACATAGAGTAAATTTAAATTAAAATGGGTTTAGATTAAAATACCTCAGACACTTCCGGTTCCGGCGCCCATGTGAGAGGCTGTGTGGGACATCGGCTCCGGGCAAACCTGCATAAAAGATCGTTCTCCCCGGTCCACACTAACCATCCGACCCCACGGTCCGACCCTACGCCTTTGGAAGACCCAGAGGGATGGACAAATTTCTTCGCCCGAACGGCTCCGCCGCACCGCCACAAATTGAGCCCGCGGCTTCATCTGCGGCCTACACGGAGGCCGTAATGGCGGACGCCGCGCCTATACCCCAGCCGGCCCTACAAGGTCAGTCCTCCCTGCCCATGCCTGAGGCCCAAATCGCCTCTCTAGCCCAGGCGGTGGCCAGCCTACTATCACCCACCATCACAGAGGCAGTGGATAAGGCGATAACCCTGGGGATGGCCCAGCTGCAGAAGGAACTGGGAGACCACACACGCAGGCTACAGGAGCTGGAACATAGGCTTTCAGATGTGGAGGATGAGCTCCAGGGCTCATTCTCGATGGACCAGCAAGCCAGGCAGACCCAGCGCTATCTATTGGACAAGCTGGACGATCTAGAGAACCGATCTCGGAGGAATAACCTCCGGATCATAGGCCTCCCTGAATCATACGGAGCAGAAACGCTAATGGATTTGACCACTACCCGCCTCCCTCTGGCCTTGGGGATTCACACAACATGCATTGCTGAGAAAGCACATCGCTTGGGGGCTCCATCTAATGACAGGAAAACACCCTGCCCTGTCATAGTGCGGTATCTAAACTACATGGACCGCCAAAATATCCTCAAATCGTTTAGGAACTCTAAATCGTTCCAAGTTGATGGCCACAAGTTGTTGGTCTTTGCAGACTACTCGCAGGAGGTTACCAAACGCAGAAAGGCCTTTCAGCCAATATGCCAAGCTCTCTACCGCAAGGCTATCAAGTTCACCCTAGCATACCCTGCTACCTTGCGTTTAACCGACTTATCAGGGGAACAAAAGTCTTTCACATACCCTGAGGAAGCTGTGCACTTTCTTGACCGCCACTTCAACGTTCAGGTGGAGCCACCAGCAACACCGTCTCCCCAGCGCCCCCAGGGGGCAAGAGAGCAACGGAGTCCACGGAAGGAGCCGACGAAAAGGCAACGCACCAATGGATCGTCGTCCAGTCGCAGGAATCGTTGAGCGACCCCACGCACCTGCCGGTGCTGGCCGCTCTTTTCTCGTTTTCTCCGGGAGGAGACCTTAGCTCTGGTGTCACCTTACCTACGTGACATATACCCTTTTCATAAATCTGGGCAGTGACTGCTGGCTATGATGCCCCTACGGCTCTAAGAAATACGGATCTGTATCCCGTGCCTCGGCGGCTCGGCTGCCCCCTCTCATGATCCAGCAAACTTTCGCTGCCTTGAAGGTATAGGTAATAGAACATGTTCTATACTTATTGTTTATATCCATTAACCTTCTGATGGTTTAATTCCTGTTATGTTTTATTAAGTTGACGTTTACCTGTTACTGAGTAATCACAGTTTCTTTGTGACTTGGGCCACGGCCTTATTACTGGTTTCTGGGCTCGGTGTCCCTTTTGGGCCGTGGGGTGTCGATACTTGAAGCGATCTCGTTGCCTATTTTGGACGCTGACCATAGAAACCCGGTAACGCTGTCCGTCCGCGTGCCCTATTACATGAGGAAAAAAGTGAAGTGTCCACAATGTTTTTGCCCCCTATCCTCCTTTCTAGCCCTAGCCCCTGGTGGGCTACTTGTGCCCCTGTCCCCCTCCCTTGACTTGCCAGATGTCCGGCCCTTACTGGGTCACCTGCTAATTATCTTTAGTCATAGGTTAAATTCTACCGTGTGCCGTCTCAGACCTCCTACTGCTCTCAAAGGCTTCACGGCTCAATCTAGCTTTTATGATCCCCCATGACCATTGTCTCATGGAATGTCAAAGGACTTAGGTCACCTCACAAACGAATGGCCGTCCTCAGACACCTGAAACGTCTGAGGGCGGACATTGCAATACTGCAGGAATCTCACTTAGAGGAGAGAGATTTCCACAGAATGCATAAGCTCTGGGTGGGACAGGTATTTGGTTCACCAGCAGTGAAAGGGAAATCAGGGGTACTGATTCTGATCCACAAGAACTACAAAGTCACAGTCCATGACAAACACTTTGATGGGGAGGGGCGCATCGTCATTCTGCATCTCAGAGATGGGGTGCAGGAGTGGGCGGTGGCGGGTGTGTACGCGCCTACCGCCCCCTCTGTTTCATTTTTTCAAACACTGGCTAGTGCCCTAGCACCTTTCCTTCATCTACCATTACTAGTGACCGGTGACTTCAACCAGCTCATGCAACCCTCTGAAGACAGATCACGGGCCACGGGGTCCTCATTCTCTAAGAACACATATCATTCCCCTTTATTGCTCAACTTGGCGGAAAGTTTACAACTTACCGACACGTGGCGCTTGTCGAACCCCACAGGCAGGGAATTTACTTTTTACTCTCACCCCCACAACACCCTCACGAGGATAGATTACGCATTCGCCAACACTAAAATGCTCCCGTACACTAGCTCACCGAAAATCCACGACATAGCTATTTCGGATCACGCTCCCATATCCATCGATATCTCCATACATGCAACCTCCCCTTCCTTCAAAAATTGGAGATTCCCCTCCTACTTGGCCAAGGACCCTGGGATTGCTACCCTTTTAGGCGACGTATGGGCCGACTTTGTCAACATCAATGACACACCTTCCATTTCCCCGACGCTTCTATGGGAATCAGGTAAAGCAGTCCTGAGAGGACGCATCATCGCATACGCGGCGGCATATAAAAAGAAGGTGGCCAAAGCCTATACGGAAGCCAGCGCCTCCCTTAGAAAAGCACAGACCGACCTCAACCTTGATAACTCTCCGCCTAACAGAGACAGGTGGCGCAAGGCGAAGACAGAATTCGATACCTGGGCTGACAATAGGGAGAGACTCTACAAATCCCACCTGGATTGGAAGTTCCACTCCTTTGGGAATAAACCTGGAAAGCTGATGGCCTCTTTGTGCCGCGGACCTTTTGAGCCCACACTTGTATCCTCCCTTAGGGGGGCAGATGGCCAGCTTGTAGAGTCTCCCACCGAAGTCAACAAGGTATTTGCGGACTTTTATAAGTCCCTGTACGGATCCGAATCCTGCGATGAAACTACAGCTGCGCGATGGTTGTCATCGGTGGCACTCCCTACGGTATCCCCGACCCAATTAGACTCCCTAAATTCCCCTATAACCGTCGAGGAAGTGCGGAAAACTATTCTAGGACTGTCACCAGGAAAATCGCCCGGTCCCGACGGTTACACTCCGGAATTCTATAAATTGGCAGTAGACCACTTGGCCCCTACCCTACAAAGCGTCTTCAATCATATTATGTCAGGCCATCCATACCTGCCGACTGGTTACCGGGCACACATTAAGCTGATTTACAAAAAGGGGAAGGACCCGAAGGACCCGGGATCTTATAGGCCCATCTCACTATTAAATGTGGATTCGAAGCTGCTCTCCAAGATCATAGCGGACAGATTAGCGTCTATACTCCCGTCCCTTATACACCCAGCCCAAGCAGAATTTGTTAAAGGGCGCTCAGCAGCCGCCAACATTAGAAAGGTTATAACCGCCCTGGAAATCACTAAAGCGAACCCTGACAACACGGCGGCAATCATCTCTTTAGATGCCGAAAAAGCCTTCGATAATGTTAATATACAGTGGCTAGACAAAGTACTGATACGCTTTGGCTTCTCCGGCGCTTTTTTACACACAATTAGAACCATGTACGCATCCCCCGAGGCTCAGGTGGTAATAGCAGGCCACATTTCGGAACCTTTTAAGTTATACAAGGGTACCAGACAGGGGTGCCCTCTATCACCCCTGCTATTTAACCTGGCCCTGGAACCATTGTCCAGATACATGCTACATCATCCTGGGCTCCGGGGGATCAAAGTGGGCCAGGAGGAACTCCGTACCGCCATGTTTGCGGACGACGTTCTGATATTTACCGCAGACCCTAACCATGATTTACCGCTTATACAGGACATGTTTGCAGAATATAGATTATGTTCCGGCCTCCGTATAAACTTCACTAAAAGTGAAATCCTCCCGCTAAATACAGTTCATACTCCGCATTGGGCATCATCTACCCTCCTTCGGGTCAACAACAGTCATATTACTTATCTGGGCATAAAAATAGGTCGTTTCTCCTCCTCCTTGTACCGTCTAAATTTCACACCAGTTATCGATAAAATGTGCGCAGAACTCAAAACATGGGCGAATTTGCCACTCTCCTTTAGCGGTAGGTGCCACCTATACAAAATGACCACCTTCCCCAAACTCCTCTACCCTCTCCAAACTTTGCCACTTCTCTTGAAACATGTAGATATCTCTAGACTACACAAAGCTGTCTCTTCATTTCTATGGAAAGGGAAACGCTCTAGAATATCGATGGCCAAATTACACTTAAACAAACGGGATGGGGGCATGGATCTTCCTGACACTCGGTTGTATAATGTGGTCTGCCTTGTGAGGAACTGTATAGACTGGTTGAGTCGTGAATCCAGATATACCAACTATGCCTTGGACTCAGAATTAGCCGCTCCCTGGAACCTGGCGGCACTGCTGCACTGTGGAACAGCTGATCTCCCGGTGTCGCTGCGCGGCAATTTGCTGCTCAGGGATACTGTGATGGCTTGGAGGGACCTGAGGAGACGTTTTAAGTTGCCTCAGCGCCTCTCCAGGTTCTTGCCTATATGTAATCACCCCAAGTTCCCACAGGCCCAGCAGTGCTCTGCTTATGGGGACTGGTCAAGGCGAGGTGTTACTAGGTTTGCTCAATTGTTTGATGAATGTTCAGGTATGCCTCTCTCGTTTGACACCTTTGCTATTCGTTTTCATCTGCCGAAGGGTCACTACTTATACTACAGACAATGCCTAAGTTTTGTGGACTCAATCTGCCGCACGCCCCAAAATCGCTTTGCCACTTCACTACTGGATACGTGGATACAACAGGGCAAACATAAGATTTCCCACCTATATAAGCCCTTGCTTGCTGCACTCTCTCAACATGTCTCTGACCAAGTGGCGAAACCGTGGAATGCTATACTCCACTCTGATACAGCACATCACCGCATCCTATCCGGATATCTCACCACCCGCCGATACATCACAAATGAGTTTTGGAGGGAACAGCAGTTCAAACTTCTGCATCGGGCTTACTTTCCACACATAAGGTGGTCCGCAGATGTGTCCCATCACTTCTGTACGCTGTGTAAGAGCCAATTTCCCTCTTTGCTTCACAAACTCTGGATGTGCCCTCCCATCGCCTCCTTTTGGGACAAGGTCTTACGGTATATATCGAACTACACGGGACTAATGCTACCAAAGGACATTTACCTCCTGCTGTTTGGTGATCCATCGTTGTCCGATTTTCATATACCCAAACACTCCCGGAGTATTTTGTTCAACAACAAGCCATGGATACTCTCTTGCCTCATGATAGCTCGCAGACTAATCCTGAAGCGGTGGTTGGAGCCATCTCCTCCCACAACCAAAGATCTCCATGTGGACTTATCTAGGCTGCGTGACCTAGAATTTACAGGCCTGCAACACACTCCCTCTGCCACCGCCCTACGCTTTAACAGGAAATGGCATCTCTTTCCCACAATGGCAGAGGATTCTCATAGTAGACCTGGTCTGGACATTTGACCTTTCAATGGATGCACAAGATCTGGCAGATCCCTCTTCCTTCACACCTTGGTGCCGCTTCATTCCTAACTGCCCTCGGCAAAGGCCCGATCTATCTTTATCATTATGGGGCACCATGACAAGCCATACGGTCTGTTGGGGATTTGATATTTATTTACTGCTATTATCTAGTTGCTAGCTGTGTAGTACTAGTTACATCTTACTGTTTTGTATGTGCAGAGAGTGCTTGAGACGGTGCCCAACGTTGACACTAAACGTTGCCTATGTTCATTTTCCTCCCAGGAGCAAATATAGGGGGCTTTGGCCCCGTTATACCGCATGTATCAGGTTTACACGCATATGTCTGGCTATCCATCCTCCCCCCCCCCCTTTTCCCTACCTTCTTCCCCTGACCCTACCGTTTCCCTTCTTAACCCCAGAAAATAGAAAAATGGTATCATTACTATCATTAATATCATTAATATTAATACCAATAATATCATCTGTTGTTGATACCTTTGGTTACAGAGATTACTGTTCTGTTATCCCTGGAGTTCTATACGCACATTCGCTTATTTTTGTTTCATGACCGATTGCCATTTACTGTGTATCCACACTACTTGTTCATTGTATGGTTGTAATGTATTTCTGCTGTAATGCGTTGAACTTCAATAAAATGTTATATAAAAAAAAAAAAAATACCTCAGACAATATTCAGAAAAAGTAAATTTAAAATCAATCAAAAATTGAATCAAATTTAAGTTAATTAATATAAAACGATTAAAATGATCAAAAATCACTAATAAAACAATTGAGATCCAGCTCAATGTTTAAACCTTTGGGGTCAAGGGCCTGGGTGAGGAAAATCCATTTAGTCTCGCATTTGGATAATTCTCTCACCCAGTTTGCCCCCCTCCAAGGGGGGGTAACCCTTTCTATTCCCCAAAAATGCAGACCACGGGGATCACAATTATGGTGTCTCCTAAAATGTTCCGAGACACTATGGTCCTTAAAACCGGTCAAAATGTTTGAAATGTGTTCTCCCACCCTTTTCTTTACAGTCCGTTTTGTTCGACCGATGTAGATCTTGTTACATGGACACATAAGGGCGTAGACCACATGGGTCGTGTCGCAGGTGATCAAATTTTGGACCTTAAATTGCTTGCCTATTGCTGGAACAGAGAATTCAATTCTCTTTCTTAAATTAGTTCTTGCAAAGAAACAGGCCCGACAGCGACCACAGGTATGGAAACCCTTTCTTTCGGGAAAGAAAGTTACATTTGGGGGGTTTTGAACTTTCTTAACAACCCTGTCCCCAAAATTGGGAGCCTTTCGATATATAAAAGATGGATTGGCCGGTATTACAGGGCCCAGAACTCTATCCTTCAACAGTAAAGGCCAATGTTTTTTAAAAATAGCTTCTACATTTTTGTAGTCATTGGAGAAATCCGATAGGAAGCTCCACTCCTTCGTATTGTCCGTGGTTTTACTTTTATTTTGTAAACAGTCTGCCCTAGGTATATCTACAATTTTCTTTATCTCCTGGTCCAAAAACTCCTCTTTGTAGCCTTTCTGAAGAAAACGGTCCTTAATTATTTTAGATTGTGACATAAAGTCATGGTCAAACGTACAATTACGTCTGACCCTCATGAATTGGCCTCTAGGTATATTTTTTAACCATGTAGGATGGTGGCCACTCATGATGGACAGGTAACTGTTGCGATCAGTCTTTTTAAAATACACTTTCGTGGCAAACCCATTTGAATGTCTGAAAATGGTGACATCCAAAAACTGGATGCTAGTAGTATCCCAATGAAATTCAAGCTTAATATTATTGGGGTTCCTATTCAAATGGCTCATAAACGAAAGGAGAGATTCTTCAGTCCCGTCGCAAATAAATAAAATATCGTCTATAAACCTTTTATAAAAACGTAACTCAGGTCTAGACTGATTAAAAACAAATTTGTCTTCCCACTCGGCCATAAAAATATTCGCCAAACTGGGGGCAAATTTGGCCCCCATGGCGACGCCGGTCTTTTGGCTATAAAAACAACTATTAAACCAAAAGTAGTTGTGGGATAGACAAAAATCGAGAGACTGTTGAATAAATCTTTTCTGGGCAAAAGGAATTTCATCTCTCTTACTCAGTGCCCAATTCAGGGCTAAAAGGGCATCATCATGTTGGATGATGGTGTAAAGTGAGGACACGTCAGCCGTCACCAAGAAGGCCGACGAGTCCTCACTCAACAACACATCACCCAACAATACCAACAGATCTTTGGTATCCTTCAAAAAAGCTTTAGTGGTAATGACACTCGGCTGTAAAAATTTATCCAGGTATTGGCCTAACCTTGCAGTTACAGAGCCAATCCCATTCACTATAGGACGTGCTGGCGGGCAATTCTCATCCTTATGTATCTTAGGAAGCGTGTATATTGTAGGGATTCTACAAACACTTGGAGTCAGATACCTTTTTTCTTTCTTAGTCAGGGCATAAGTGTGATAGCCCTGATCCACCAGACTTCTAAGTTCTTGGTCGAACTTCGACGTTGGGTCCGATGGTAGCTTCATATACGTGTTTGTGTTATTTAGCATACTGGAAAGTTGTTGATGATAAAAACTCTTATCCATTATAACCACTCCACCCCCTTTATCGGCTGGCCTGATTATAATTTCTTTCCTTTTCTCCAAGGAGTCTAACCCTTCGATAATATGCCTACAATTATTTTGAGCCTTTCTATTCGGAGTCAGCTCTTGTAAATCCTCCAATACTGCATTCTTGAACACCTCAACGTAATGGTTATTATTTGGTTTGGGGTTCATAGTTGATTTGTTTTTTAGACCACTATTCAACATGCCCCCTTCATTTATGTTACTAATCGAGGTAATTGGGTTATTCAGGAAATGCTTTTTAAGGTTTAATTTCCTAATAAACTTATGGGTATCGATGTAAACATCGAATTTATTTAGGGCACGTTTAAGTGCGCACCTAAACGTGCCCTAAATAAATTCGATGTTTATATCGATACCCATAAGTTTATTAGGAAATTAAACCTTAACCACTTGCCGACCGCCGCACGACTATCTACGTGGGCGGTCAGCCCCTCACAGGCAAAGTGACGTAGGTCTACGTCGCTCGCCTGTGAGGGTTTAGGGAGCGAGCGCGCGCCGCCGGAGGCGCGCTCCCGCTCCCGCGTGGTCACGGACCCCCCCGCGCGCGTGACCGGCGGACCCGATCGCCGCCGGCCACTCTGCGATCGGCGGGGGAGAGGGAGATAGTCAGGCAGCTTGTGTAAACAAGCTGCCTGTCATTCTCCTCTCTGTATGAGAGCTGATCACATGGATCTACTATGTAGATCCATTGATCACTCCTCATACAGTTGAAGCCACAGCCAATCACAGTTAGAATCACGCCCCTAGGGACACACACAGCCCCTCCCTCTCAAATAAAGTTAACCCCTTCACTACCAGTGCATTTTTACAGTAACAGTGCATATGTATAGCACTGATTACTGTAGAAATGTCACTGGTAACCCCAAAAGTGTCAAAAATGTCAGTCAAGGGTCCGATCTGTCCGCCGCAATGTCGCAGTACCGCAAAAAAAATCGCAGATCGCCGCCATTACGCGTTAAAAAAAAAAACAACAAAAATGACAAAAATCTTTCCCTTTGTTAGTAAACGCAATAACTTTTGCGCAAACCAATCAAAATACGCTTTTTGCGATTTTTTTTACCAAACATAGGTAGCATAAAACAAATTGGCCGAAAATATTAAAAAATTTTGATTTTTACATTTTTTTTTGGGGGAATTTCATATAAAAAAAAGGGAAAAATATTGCTATTTTTGCAAAATTTACGCTCTTTTTTTGTTTATAGCGCGTGATCAAAAAATCGCACAGGTGATCAAATACCACCAAAAGAAAGCTCTGTTTGTGGGAAAAAAAGGACGCCAAATTCGTTTCGGTACAGCGTCGCACGACCGCGCAATTGTCCGTTAAAGTCACGCAGTGCCGAATCGCAAAATGCCCTCTGGTCGTTTAGCAGCCAAATCCTCCGGGGCTTAAGTGGTTAAAAAGCATTTCCTGAATAACCCAATTACCTCGATTAGTAACATAAATGAAGGGGGCATGTTGAATAGTGGTCTAAAAAACAAATCAACTATGAACCCCAAACCAAATAATAACCATTACGTTGAGGTGTTCAAGAATGCGGTATTGGAGGATTTACAAGAGCTGACTCCGAATAGAAAGGCTCAAAATAATTGTAGGCATATTATCGAAGGGTTAGACTCCTTGGAGAAAAGGAAAGAAATTATAATCAGGCCAGCCGATAAAGGGGGTGGAGTGGTTATAATGGATAAGAGTTTTTATCATCAACAACTTTCCAATATGCTACAAACACGTATATGAAGCTACCATCGGACCCAACGTCGAAGTTCGACCAAGAACTTAGAAGTCTGGTGGATCAGGGCTATCACACTTATGCCCTGACTAAGAAAGAAAAAAGGTATCTGACTCCAAGTGTTTGTAGAATCCCTACAATATACACGCTTCCTAAGATACATAAGGATGAGAATTGCCCCCCAGCACTTCCTATAGTGAATGGGATTGGCTCTGTAACTGCAAGGTTAGGCCAATACCTGGATAAATTTTTACAGCCGAGTGTCATTACCACTAAGGCTACATTCACACCTGAGCGTAGCGTTTTTCGCGCGTTTTTTACCGCGATTTTACCGCGATTTTTGCGGCGTTTTTTACTGTGATTTTACCGCGATTTTTACCGCGATTTTTGTGCAGGCGTTTTTAGATTGAATAGAGATCAATGGAAAACGCCTGTAATCTGCCCAAAAAGAAGCTCATGTACTTTTTTGAGCGTTGGGCGTTTTGTATACAGCGTCAAAACGCTCAGATGTGAACAGGGGCCATTGAAATGAATAGGATTTGTCTTGTTGGGCGTTTTGAGAGCTGATCCTAGAGCAGAAAAACGCCCCAAAAACGCCCCAAAACGCCTAGATGTGAACGGAGCCTAAAGCTTTTTTGAAGGATACCAAAGATCTGTTGGTATTGTTGGGTGATGTGTTGTTGAGTGAGGACTCGTCGGCCTTCTTGGTGACGGCTGACGTGTCCTCACTTTACACCATCATCCAACATGATGATGCCCTTTTAGCCCTGAATTGGGCACTGAGTAAGAGAGATGAAATTCCTTTTGCCGAGAAAAGATTTATTCAACAGTCTCTCGATTTTTGTCTATCCCACAACTACTTTTGGTTTAATAGTTGTTTTTATAGCCAAAAGACCGGCGTCGCCATGGGGGCCAAATTTGCCCCCAGTTTGGCGAATATTTTTATGGCCGAGTGGGAAGACAAATTTGTTTTTAATCAGTCTAGACCTGAGTTACGTTTTTATAAAAGGTTTATAGACGATATTTTATTTATTTGGGACGGGACTGAAGAATCCCTCTTTTCGTTTATGAGCCATTTGAATAGGAACCCCAATAATATTAAGCTTGAATTTCATTGGGATACTACTAGCATCCAGTTTTTGGATGTCACCATTTTCAGACATTCAAATGGGTTTGCCACGAAAGTGTATTTTAAAAAGACTGATCGCAACAGTTACCTGTCCATCATGAGTGGCCACCATCCTACATGGTTAAAAAATATACCTAGAGGCCAATTCATGAGGGTCAGACGTAATTGTACGTTTGACCATGACTTTATGTCACAATCTAAAATAATTAAGGACCGTTTTCTTCAGAAAGGCTACAAAGAGGAGTTTTTGGACCAGGAGATAAAGAAAATTGTAGATATACCTAGGGCAGACTGTTTACAAAATAAAAGTAAAACCACGGACAATACGAAGGAGTGGAGCTTCCTATCGGATTTCTCCAATGACTACAAAAATGTAGAAGCTATTTTTAAAAAACATTGGCCTTTACTGTTGAAGGATAGAGTTCTGGGCCCTGTAATACCGGCCAATCCATCTTTTATATATCGAAAGGCTCCCAATTTTGGGGACAGGGTTGTTAAGAAAGTTCAAAACCCCCCAAATGTAACTTTCTTTCCCGAAAGAAAGGGTTTCCATACCTGTGGTCGCTGTCGGGCCTGTTTCTTTGCAAGAACTAATTTAAGAAAGAGAATTGAATTCTCTGTTCCAGCAATAGGCAAGCAATTTAAGGTCCAAAATTTGATCACCTGCGACACGACCCATGTGGTCTACGCCCTTATGTGTCCATGTAACAAGATCTACATCGGTCGAACAAAACGGACTGTAAAGAAAAGGGTGGGAGAACACATTTCAAACATTTTGACCGGTTTTAAGGACCATAGTGTCTCGGAACATTTTAGGAGACACCATAATTGTGATCCCCGTGGTCTGCATTTTTGGGGAATAGAAAGGGTTACCCCCCCTTGGAGGGGGGCAAACTGGGTGAGAGAATTATCCAAATGCGAGACTAAATGGATTTTCCTCACCCAGGCCCTTGACCCCAAAGGTTTAAACATTGAGCTGGATCTCAATTGTTTTATTAGTGATTTTTGATCATTTTAATCGTTTTATATTAATTAACTTAAATTTGATTCAATTTTTGATTGATTTTAAATTTACTTTTTCTGAATATTGTCTGAGGTATTTTAATCTAAACCCATTTTAATTTAAATTTACTCTATGTTATTTATGAATTATATCCTTGATTTTATCTTTTACTCTAGTGAGCTCAGTGTTTACTGAGTCTATATATAACATTAGGATATGAGCTTTGAATCTTTAATTTTTAAATTTAGAATGCTCTGTTATATTTAGATATACCATATGCAATCTTTTAAAACTCTTTCCAGTAACTGGGAGTGTTTATCCCGCTTGGCAGCTTTTTTTAGCATTGTATTGTCATGACTTTTAAGCATTGTATTGTCATGATTTATATGTATGTATTTATCACTCGCTGGGATTGCTTGTAACTGAGGAATGTTGACATAGAAAAGAGAATTAGCCATAAAGGGTGTTTCTCCTTTTCTGTATACATACAAGAGATTAAGTCACCGATTGGCTGTCCATCGGGAATACGATGTGTGGGCGGAAGTATCGTGAACCGCGGTGTGATAGAGTAAGGGCGGAAGTGTTCCCTCCTATCGGAAAGCCGGGATATTTGCATAGATGGGCGCGCCTACTATGTGACGTTAGAATTGTCAGCATTCCTGTGTGTTTATCTTGACGCCGCGCCGTGAGGTCCACGCCCTTCGAAGAAGTCGGAAATGACGAAACGCGTCAGGGCGTGAACCTCGCGGCGACCGGAAGTTCTCGGGTGACACATTCGGAGGCACTGGAGGCTAGGAACATCAGCGTGGAGAGGGTGAGCCGGCCAACATCGCCTACCGATGCATCCCTGTGACTTCCTTATATGATTTATTAGAAGGCTTACTATTTGATTGCGTTTGTGAGTGCATTTATTGGGGATTGGTTAATAAAGTATGGAGTGATGTTTTACAATATCACACTAGTGCGGTCCTTTCTTTTATGTTTTCCTTAACCGGTTGGTGAGTGACTCGTGAGCAAAGGGAACGCAGTTTTCTGTGGAGAGAGGTGTGTTTCTAACAGCTGCAGCCGATCGAGTAAAGACCACAGAGTTCATGCTTGTTTGCCTTCTCTATGAGAATAGGAAGGCCAGTTGGTCTGGTGAGTTGCCATCTTGTACCTGTATCACAACGGTGGAGGATTGAATGTCGGGTGACCCCATAAAAATTCACTGGTGACCCCAAATTGGTGAAAAAGACTGATATAATGATGGACATTTAATGAGAAAGGACTAGTGTACTTTAGCAATTCCTTGCATGCTTTGATTGATACTTAATATCAGCGCTGCTATTGCTTTGTGTATGACTCCATTTATGGACTTTTATTCAGAGTGATTGTTTACAAAATACGCTTATTGCGATTTTTTTTACCAAACATATGTAGCAGAAAACAGATTGGCCAAAAATGTTAAAAAATTTTGATTTTTACATTTTTTTTGGGGAATTTCATATAAAAAAATGTGAAAAATATTGTTATTTTTTCAAAATTGTCGCTCTTTTTTTGTTTATAGCGCAAAAATTAAAAATCGTACAGGTGATCAAATACCACCAAAAGAAAGCTCTGTTTGTGGCAAAAAAAGGACATCAATTTAATTTGGATACAGCGTCACACGACCGCGTAATTGTCCGTTAAAATCACGCAGTGCCGAATCGCAAAATAGGACCTGGTCAGGAAGGGGGAAAATCTTCCGGGGCTTAAGTGGTTAATGTCCACAAAAGTCCTTTCCAGGGCTGGTATTGGTATAGGTGTACAGTTTCTGTTCAGTTTAGGGACAGGTATCCAGTCTGTGCTACAGGGACAGAGAGAGATCGGCAGTGACACAAATCGCTCTGTAAATGTCCACAAAAGTCATTTAAAGGGCTACAATTTATTTGGTATAGGTGTGCAGTTTCTGTTCAGTTTAGGGACAGGTATTCAGTATGCTGTAGGGACAGACCAGCAGTGACACAAATCTCTCTGTTAATCTCCAAAAAGTCATTTAACCTTCCTAGCGGTATTCCCGAGTGTGGCTCTGGGTTAAATTTCAGTGCCAAAAGCTGTAACCCCCGAGCCACACTCAGGGTACCGCTAGGAAGATCGCTGGATCCTGGTAGAGAGGGTACTCACCTTGTCCCCGGGATCCAGCGATGTACCCCTGGTGGTGTGCGGCGGCGGATCTTCCTCCCAATGCTCTGTGTGCCTCGGCTTCCGTCTCCTGCGACGTGACGTTCACAGGGGGGGGGGGGGGAACCGGCTGCAAATTCAAAAGTAAAACACACTGATACATTGCAAAATAAAATAAATTCACATTAGTTTGCCCCCCAGTGCCCTTTCCTGCAGTTTTACTGTACTTTTTATACTATATGTGTATATATATATATATGTATATATATTATGTGACATGAAGTCAGGTAAATCTGTGGATGTAGTCACAGAGAGGAGCTACATTTCCACCTGGATTGGAAAGTTCACCAATTACTATAGGGTGTCGGCTGCAAAGGTAGCCAGAACTGGCTTAAGGAAGTTGAAAGGCCTTCAGCTGTTCTGAATGAGGAAGTTAAGGCTTCTATAAATTGTCCAAAGGAAGTCTAAGGATTGCTGCCTCCTGTCGCCGTGTGGGCTGGGAGAGGAGGTCAGTCAGATGTGTGCCTCCCGACAAGCTGTGTGAGCATGGGAGAAGACCACCTGAAGTGATGTGCGCTAAGGAGGGTAACCAGTTGTGAAGACGTCTCAAGGTGAGAAAACAAACTATTTCTATGTGGAAGAAATAAAGGAATGTTTGCCATATGAAGAGACAAGCAAAGGGACATTCTCAATGTGAAGAGTAAAGGGACATGTTCAATGGACATTTGTGGTGGGAAGATAAAACATGGACTATTGAGTGTCCGCTGTAGGACAAGAAAGTCTGCCCAACAGTAGGTTGGAGACAGACTCTTAGGTAGGTTCCAGTGTGAGAAGGTAGCCGCCCACAGAGGCAAGGATTTATTTTGGTGTTTTATTTTATTTTGCTGTTTTTGACGCTTGCAGTCTGGTGAAGAAAATTGCATTAATAAACCAAACTGTTGTTTGCAACCCCTTCTCGGATATCTTCTTGTGAAAACGCACCCCCCAAGGGCTCATCCACACCCGCCTACCATGGAGTAAAACCCCACAATATACAGTGTATATATATATATATATATATATATATACACATACATACTTAATATTATAATTTATGATTTTGTGTTTCAAACTTTATCATACCCGAGATGTTATAAAGAAGAACGCACAGTAAAAAAAATAATTATATTTAAATAGTTGGTTTGGGCTGCTCATTCTTAAGAATTACATGCAAAATAATGGTACCGCTTTCAGCACCTAAAATCGGAAAGAATCATACTGCCAGGGAGGTTAAAGGGCTACAATTTATTTGGTAAAGGTGTGCAGTGCACTATATAGGGGTGTAATCCACGGTATAATATACTTTGTAATATAGAAAGCATATTATAGTGGATTTCTATTGTACACTGTGCAGCATTGAGACAGGTGTGGTGACTGAGAGTTAATGCAGCAATACTACAAACAGTGCCAAAAGCACTTTTAATGTATTATAACTGTTGTGATAGACCAGTGGCCCCCCAATACCACATATTGAAGTGGGCTGTTATTTAACAGTACATTTTTCTAAGATTGTATTTTACTCCTCCAAAAATTTGGCCTCTTTTGCTGTGTTAACTGTGCTACACACAGTGACAACAGTTACAGGCCAATTATTTGTAGAACTGCTGTGATAATACTGTGGCCCCCCAATACCACATAATGAAGTGGAGTGTTATTTAACACTATACTTTTCTAAGATTGTTTTTTAGTCCTGCAAAAATTTGGCCTCTTTTGCTGTCTTAACTGTGCTACACACAGTGACAACAGTTACTGGCCAATTATTTGTAGAACTGGTGTGATAGACCAGTGGCCCCCCAATACCACATATTGAAGTGGGGTGTTATCTGAGTATACTTTTACAAGTGTATTTGTGTCCTGCAACAATATTGCCTCTTTTGCTGCATTAACTATGATACACACAGTGCCAAACTCCCTGGCCAATTTTTTAAATGACTGGTGTGATAGACCAGTGGTCCCCCAATACCATATATTGAAGTGGGGTGTTATCTGAGAATACTTTTACAAGTGTATTTGTGTCCTGCAACAATATTGCCTCTTTTGCTGCGTTAACTCTGATACACACAGTGCCAAACTCCCTGGCCAATTTTTTGAGCAACTGGTGTGAAAAAACAGTGGCCCCCCAATACCACATATTGAAGTGGGGTATTATCTGAGCATACTTTCCTAAGTGTATTTGTGTCTGGCAACAATATTGCCTTTTTTGCTGCGTTAACTCTGATACACACAGTGACAAACTCCCTGGCCAATTTTTGAACAACTGGTGTGATAGACCAGTGGCCCCCCCAATACCACATATTGAAGTGGGGTATTATCTGAGTATACTTTCATAAGTGTATTTGTGTCCTGCAACAATACTGCCTCTTTTGCTTAGTGAAGTCTGATACACCCAGTGCCAAACTCACTTGTCAATTTTTTCAACAACTGGTGTGATAGACCAGTGGCCCCCCAATACCACATATTGAAGTGGGGTGTTATCTGAGTATACTTTCATAAGTGTATTTGTGTCCTGCAACAATATTGCCTCTTTTGCTGCATTAACTCTGATACACACAGTGCCAAACTCACTGGCCAATTTTTTTGAACAATTGGTGTGATAGACCAGTGGCCCCCCAATACCACTTATGGAAGTGGGGTGTTATTTAACAGTATACTTTTCTAAGATTTTATTTTAGTCCTGCAAAAATTTGGCCTCTTTTGCTGTCTTAACTCTGCTACACACAGTGACAACAGTTACTGGCCAATTATAAGTAGAACTGGTGTGATAGACCAGTGGCCCCCCAATACCACATATTGAAGTGGGGAGTTATCTAAATATACTTTTACAAGTGTATTTGTGTCCTTCAACAATATTGCCTCTTTTGCTGAGTGAAGTCTGATACATACAGTGCCAAACTCCCTGGCCAATTTTTTGAACAACTGGTGTGATAAACCAGTGGCCTCCCCAATACCACATATTGAAGTGGGGTGTTATCTGAGTATACTTTTCTAAGTGTATTTGTGTCCTGCAACAATATTGCCTCTTTTGCTGAGTGAAGTCTGATACACCCAGTGCCAAACTCACTGGCCACCTTTTTCAATATCTGGTGTGTTAGACCAGTGGCCCCCCAATACCACATATTGAAGTGGGGTGTTATCTGAGTATACTTTTACAAGTGTATTTGTGTCCTGCAACAATCTTGCCTCTTTTGCTGCATTAACTCTGATACACAGAGTGTTAAACTCACTGGCCAATTTTTTGAACAACTGCTATGATAGACCAGTGGCCCCCCAATACCACATATTGAAGTGGGGTGTTATTTAACAATACATTTTTCTAAGATTGTATTTTAGTCCTGCAAAAAGTTGGCCTCTTTTGCTGTGTTAACTGTGCTACACACAGTGACAACAGTTACTGGCCAATTATTTGTAGAACTGGTGTGATAGACCAGTGCTCCCCCAATACCACATATTGAAGTGGGGTGTTATCTGAGTATACTTTCATCAGTGTATTTGTGTCCTGCAACAATATTGCCTATTTTGCTACGTTAACTCTGATACACACAGTGCCAAACTCCCTGGCCAATTTTTTGAACAACTGGTGTGATAAACTAGTGGCCCCCCCAATACCACATATTGAAGTGGGGTGTTATCTGAGTATACTTTCGTAAGTGTATTTGTGTCCTGCAACAATATTGCCTCTTTTGCTGAGTGAAGTCTGATACACCCAGTGCCAAACTCACTGGCCACTTTTTTCAACATCTGGTGTGATAGACCAGTGGCCCCCCAATGCCACATATTGAAGTGGGGTGTTATCTGAGTATACTTTCCTAAGTGTATTTGTGTCCTGCAACAATATTGCCTCTTTTGCTGCGTTAAGTCTGATACACACAGTGCCAAACTCACTGGCCAATTTTTTCAACAACTGGTGTGATAGACCAGTGCCCCCCCAATACCTCATATTGAAGTGGAGTGTTATTTAACAGTACATTTTTCTAAGATTGTATTTTAGTCCTGTAAAAATTTGGCCTCTTTTGCTGTGTTAACTGTGCTACACACAGTAAAAACAGTTATTGGCCAATTATTTGTAGAACTGGTGTGATAAACCTGTGGCCTCCCAATACCACTGATTGAAGCAGAGTGTTATATACCTTCTTCCAGATATACTGCAATTCTCTAGAGACTTTTGTCATAGGGTAATTTTAAAACATGACAGGCAGAGGAAGAGGCAGACACTTACGCAGGGGTGGTAGGGGTAGGGCAGGAGCAGTAGGCCGGAGCCAAAGTGTGACGTTTCAGAAGGTGCGTTCGATTACGTCAAAGGACGCACCAGACTTGGTTGAGTGGCTCACTCAGCCTTCCTCTTCTGCACCCTCCTCATCCTCTCTATCTGTACCCTCTTCACTCTCTGCTGAGTGTACTCCCAAAGACACCACCACAAACACCACCACCACCACATTCCCTCCTCTTGAGTCACTGGAATTATTTTCCGATCCATCACAAGACATTTGCGATGCGCAGCCATTCTTGGCATCGGATGAGGAAGAGGAGGTAACAACAGCCGCCGCTCAGCAGTCTAACGACAGTACCCACATCAGCCCAAGGAGGTTGTTCCAGCTGTTGCTGCCTACTCCGAGATCTTGAATGTTAGTGATGGGGAAGGTGACGTGAATGATGACGTGTCTATGGACGTCACGTGGGTGTCCACAAGAAAGGAAGAGGAGGGGAGTTCAGAGGGAAAGGGATAGGGAGGAGAGGCAGGCAGAACTTGCATTGCACAAGAGGTACAAAGCAGACTGCAAATGTATCAAGAGCGAGCCATCAAACATGTACAGTCACATCTGGCGCTCCCAGGACACCGGCACTTTGCTCCACAGTTCGGGCTTTTTTCAATGTGTCCGTTGCTGACAACAGTGTTGCCATCTGCAGCCTTTGCAGTCAACGCATAAGTCACGGTAAGCCTAACACTCACCAAGGGACGACCGCCTTAAGAAGGTACCTGAACTCCCATCACCGAGCCCAGTGGGAGCAACACCGTCAGAACCCACAAAATCACACTCCAGGCTCTCACCGTCCAGCCTCTTCTCCTTCTCCTCTCTCCTCCCATTTGTCCTCCACTCCACCTTCCATGATGCCGTCGTCAGGTTGTTCTGGAAAAAAGCAGGCTTCTGTGTCCCAAATGTTGGAGCGGAAAAAATTGATGACGCCGGATAACCCTCTTGCCCAACGTTTGACTGCTGGCTTGTCGGAACTGATAGCCCGCCAACTAATGCCATATCAACTGGTGGACTCTGAGGCCTTTCGTAAATTGTGGGCATTGGAACACCACAATGGAAGGTCCCAGGCAGGAAATATTTCTTGCAGAAGGGCATTCCGGAGCTGTATGGCCATGTTCAGTGGCAAGTGAATATATCTCTGGCACACAGTGTTGGTGCCAAGATACATCTGACTAGTGATGGACGAACATCGGCCGGGGCGGTTTGCGAACGTCAGCCGCAAATTTTCTCAAAAGTCCGCGAACCGCGAGTTCGCGGCAGGCCCCATTGACTTTAATGGGAGGAGAACTTTAAAAACCTTTCAGTATATTTGCAGCCACAAAAGACTTACTAGCTGTGCACAAATAGTCCCAGCACATGGTCAATGTCATAACAGAAGTATTGTAATTGAAAAAGTTGCCCTAAATTTTATATTATTTTTTTTTTTTTCATAAATCAGCCAGAACTAACAGCAGCCGGTAAATACATGTCTAATACATATAGGGTCCATTCACACATCTGTAAAATGGGTCCGCATCCTTTCCAGACCCATTGATTTTCAATTCCAGTCTGAAAAATTAGGCATTCACTGGATACAGAAGTATGTGTCGGCCAGTATTGGCCCCAAAAATTAGCCCACATGGGTTTACCTGAAAGCTAAGAACGTAGTATTCTGTGGCTGAAGCTACATTAGGCATTCACAGGATACAGAAGTAAGTGTCGGCCAGTATTGGCCCCAAAAATTAGCCCACATGGGTTTACCTGACAGCAAAAAATGTAGTGTATTTGACGGCTGGAGGTACAGTAGGCGTTCACAGGATACAGAAGTGTCGGCCTGTATAGGCCCCAAAAATTTGCCCACATAGGTTTAACTGACAGCAAAAAATGTAGTGTATTTGACGGCTGGAGGTACAGTAGGCGTTCACAGGATACAGAAGTGTCGGCCTGTATAGGCCCCAAAAATTAGCCCACATGGGTTTACCTGACAGCTCAGAATGTAGTATTCTGTGGCTGAAGGTACATTAGGCATTCAAAGGATACAGAAGTAAGTGTCGGCCAGTATTGGCCCCAAAAATTAGCCCACATGGGTTTAACTGACAGCAAAGAACTTTGTTTTGGATGGCTAGAGGTACAGTAGGCGTTCACAGGATACATAAGTAAGTGTCGGCCTGTATAGGCTCCAAAAATTAGCTCACATGGTTTGAACTGACAGCAAAGAACTTCATTTTTGTTGGCTAGAGGTACAGTAGGCGTTCACAGGATACAGAAGTGTCGGCCTGTATAGGCCCCAAAAATTAGCCCACATGGGTTTACCTGACAGCTCAGAACGTAGTATTCTGTGGCTGAAGGTACATTAGGCATTCACAGGATACAGAAGTAAGCGTCAGCCAGTATTGGCCCCAAAAATTAGCCCACATGGGTTTAACTGACAGCAGAGAACTTTGTTTTTGATGGCTGGAGGTACAGTAGGTGTTCACAGTATACAGAAGTAAATGTCGACCTGTATAGGCTCCAAAAATTAGTTCACATGGTTTGAACTAACAGCAAAGAACTTTGTTTTTGATGGTTAGAGGTACAGTAGGCATTCACAGTATACAGAAGTAAATGTCGGCCTGTATAGGCCGCAAAAATTAGCTCACATAGTTTGAACTGACAGCAAAGAACTTTGTTTTTGACGGCTAGAGGTCCAGTAGGTGTTCAC
Source organism: Pelophylax lessonae (assembly GCF_965119305.1). Classification (NCBI taxonomy): domain Eukaryota; kingdom Metazoa; phylum Chordata; class Amphibia; order Anura; family Ranidae; genus Pelophylax; species Pelophylax lessonae. The sequence goes on along the minus strand of NC_138769.1, from coordinate 393,936,454 downwards.
AGGATACAGAAGTGTCGGCCTGTATAGGCCCCAAAAATTAGCCCATATGGGTTTAACTGACAGCAAAAAACGTAGTGTATTTGACGGCTGGAGGTACAGTAGGCATTCAAAGGATACATAAGTGTCGGCCTGTATAGGCCCCAAAAATTAGCCAACTTGGGTTTAACTGACAGCAAAAAACGTAGTGTATTTGACGGCTGGAGGTACAGTAGGCATTCACAGGATACATAAGTGTCGGCCTGTATAGGCCCCAAAAATTAGCCCGCTTGGGTTTAACTGACAGCAAAAAACGTAGTGTATTTGACGGCTGGAGGTACATTAGGGGCTCACAGGATACAGAAGTGTCGGTCTGTATAGGCCCCAAAAATTAGCCCACTTTGGTTTAACTGACAGCAAAAAATGTAGTGTATTTGACGGCTGGAGGTACAGTAGGCGTTCACAGGATACAGAAGTGTCGGCCTGTATAGGCCCCAAAAATTAGCCCACTTGGGTTTAACTGACAGAAAAGAACGTAGTGTATTTGACGGCTGGAGGTACAGTAGGGGTTCACAGGATACAGAAGTGTCGGCCTGTATAGGCCCCAAAAATTAGCCCACATGGGTTTAACTAACAGCAAAAAACGTAGTGTATTTGACGGCTGGAGGTACAGTAGGCGTTCACAGGATACAGAAGTGTCGGCCTGTATAGGCCCCAAAAATTAGCCCACATGGGTTTACCTGACAGTTCAGAACGTAGTATTCTGTGGCTGAAGGTGCATTAGGCATTCACAGGATACAGAAGTAAGTGTCGGCCAGTATTGGCCCCAAAAATTAGCCCACATTTGTTTAACTGACAGCACAGAACTTCGTTTTTGATGGCTAGAGGTACAGTAGGCGTTCACAGTATACAGAAGTAAATGTTGACCAGGATAGGCTCCAAAAATTAGCTCACATGGTTTGAACTGACAGCAAAGAACGTAGTGTATTTGACGGCTGGAGGTACATTAGGGGTTCACAGGATACAGAAGTGTCGGCCTGTATAGGCCCAAAAAATTAGCCCACATGGGTTTACCTGACAGCTCAGAACGTAGTATTCTGTGGCTGAAGGTACATTAGGCATTTACAGGATACAGAAGTAAGTGTCGGCCAGTATTGGCCCCAAAAATTATCCCACATGGGTTTGACTGACAGCAAAGAACTTTGTTTTTGATGGCTAGAGGTACAGTAGGCGTTCACAGTATACATAAGTAAGTGTCGGCCTGTATAGGCTACAAAAATTAGCTCACATGGGTTTAACTGACAGTAAAGAACTTAGTATTTGGTGGCTGGAGGTACATTAGGCATTCACAGAAAAAATAATTGTCAGCCCTTAAAGGCCCCAAAAATTTGCCATTCAGTGGACATGAAATGCCTTTTATGCCACTGTATGTAGCGAAGCCAAGGCCCAGGAATTGTTGTGGGTGGATGGCGGTCTTTTCGGATATTTGTGGCCTAGCATGAGGAATTTCGATGAAACCTGGTCTACTGGTCACATGTGTTGAATTCCTCAGAGATCCAGGCCTCATTCATTTTTATAAATGTGAGGTAGTCTACACTGTCAGGAGCTAGGCGAGTGCGCTTATCGGTCAAGATCCCCCCTGCTGCACTAAACGTCCTTTCGGACAGGACACTGGATGGGGGGCAAGCCAACATTTCCATTGCAAATTGTGCAAGCTCTGGCCAGAGGTCAAGCCTGCCCACCCAGTAGTCCAGGGGTTCATCACTCCTCAGAGCATCCACATTGGCCATTACCCTGATGTAGTCGGACACCTGTCGGTCTAGGCGTTCCCTCATGCTGGATCCGGAGTACAGCTGTCGATGGTTCGGCTGAAAGAAGGATCTCATATCTGAAGTGACCAAGACATCTTCCAACCGCCCTCTTCTTGCAGGCGCTGTTGGATTGCGGGTTGTCTCTCTGTGACTGGAAATTCCTCTGCCAGCGCATGCAAAAGCAGAATGCAGCATTTCCCGCAGCAAGGCCTGGAAGTGCTGCATTCTGACCGCCCTCTGTGATTGTGGTAACATTTCCGCCATTTTGTGTTTGTACCGGGGGTCTAAATACGTTGCCACCCAGTACTGGTCCTTGGCCTTTATGCATTTTATATGGGGATCCCCCTTAAAACACTGCAGCATGTAGGCCCCCATTCCCACTAAACTGGAAGCGGTATAGTGGCCTGCTTCCAGCTCATCATCCAGGATAACGTCGTCCTTGTTCTGCTCCCCCATCCACGGATAACACCAGGGATCCCAGAAAGGTTTAAAGCATGCTCTTCTTGCTCCTCCTCATCCCCCCCAGCACCATCCTCCTCCTCTGACTCCTCTTCAGACTCCTACTGTTGATTTGTCTCAGATGGAGTAGCACCCCCTGGGAATTCATCCAACATTGCGACTTCCTGATCTTCCTCCTCCTGCTCCTCGATGGCTTGATCAATGACACAACGCAATGCACGCTCCAGAAAGAAGGCGTAAGGTATGATGTCGCTTTTGGTGCCCTGGCCATGACTGACCAGTTTGGTGATCTCAATGGCCGCAGAAGTCTGCATGCGTCCCACATGAGCAGCCACTGGCGAGGTGAAAAAAACTCAAGCTCCCCAGAATCTGTCCTGCCGCCGAGTTCGAACAGGTAGTCATTAACTGCACGTTTCTGATGGAGCAGCCTATCGAGCATATGCAACGTTGAGTTCCATTGCGTTGGGCAGTCACAAATAAGATGCCTGAGGGGCAGGTTGTGTCGCAGCTGAATCTCATCAAGGCGAGCCATGGCTGTGTAAGATCTTTGGAAATGGCCCCAGATTTTCCTGGCCTGCCGCAAGATGTCCTGGACCCCAGGGTATTTGCCAACGAATCGCTGCACCACCAAGTTCACGACGTGTGCCATGCATGGCACGTGTGTTATTTTGCCCTTTTTCAGCGCGCTCAGCAGATTGGCACTGTTGTCACACACCACCTTACCAACTTTCAAATTGAGCGGTGTCAGCTGATCTGCCTGTGAACGCAAAGCTGAAAGGAGTGCAGGACCTGTGTGGCTCTTGGCTTCCAGGCACAACAGACACAGCACAGCATGGCAACATCTCACCTGGCATGTGGAATAGATTCTGGGGATCTTGGGCGGTGCAGGAGAAGAGACAGTAGCAGCGGAAGAGCAGGAGTCAGCCGAGGAGGAGAGGGAGGATGGAGGAGGAGGAGAAGAGGCAGGCCTGCTTGCAATCCGTGGCGGTACAACTAAATCTACACGGGTGCCACGGGTTACATGCTTAACGGCCGTCAGAAGGTTCACCCAATGGGCAGTAAAAGTGATATACCTTCCCTGCCCTTGTTTGCTAGACCATGTGTCTGTGGTCAGATGTATCTTGGCAACAACACTGTGTGCCAGAGATATATTCACTTGCCGCTTAACATGGCCATACAGCTCTGGAATGCCCTTTTGCGAGAAATATTTCCTGCCTGGGACCTTCCATTGTGCTGTTCCAATGGCCACAAATTTACAAAAAGGCGTTCAAGTCCACCAGTTGATATGGCAGTAGTTGGCGGTCTATCAGTTTCCGACAAGCCAGCAGTCAAACGTTGGGCAAGAGGGTTATCCGGTGTCATCATTTTTTTCCGCTCCAACATTTGGACCACAGAAGCCTGCCTTTTTCCAGATCAACGTAACGATGGCATCATGGAAGGTGGAGTGGAGGGCAAATGTGAGGAGAAGGAGAAGGGGCTGGACGGTGAGAGCCTGTAGTGTGGCTTTGTGGGTTCTGACAGGGTTGCTCCCACTGGGCACGGTGATGGGAGTTAAGGTGCCTTCTTAAGGCGGTGGTCCTCAGGTGAGTGTTGGGTTTACCGCGACTTATGCATTGACTGCAAAGGCTGCAGATGGCAACACTGTTGTCAGCAACGGACACATTGAAAAAAGCCCGAACTATGGAGCAAAGTGCCGGTGTCCTGGGAGCGCCAGATGTGACTGTACATGGTTGATGGCTCGCTCCTGATACATTTGCAGTCTGCTTTGTACCTCTTGTGCAAGTTCTGCCTGCCTCTCCTCCCTATCTGCCGGTCCGTCTCTCCCTCTGAACTCCCTTCCTTTTCCTCTCATGTGGACACCCACGTGACGTCCATAGACTCGTCATCATCCACGTCACCTTCCCCACCACTAACATTCAAGATCTCGGAGTAGGCAGCAACAGTGGGGACCAACCTCCTTGGGCTGATCTGGGTACTGTCATCAGACTGCAGAGTGGCGGCTGTTGCTAATTTCTCTTCCTGATTTGATGCCAACAATGGCTGCGCATCGCAAACGTCTTGTGATGGATCGGAAAATAATTCCAGTGACTCAAGTGGAGGGTATGTGGTGGTGTCTTTGGGGGTGCACACAGCAGAGCGTGAAGAAGGTGCAGATAGAGAGGATGAGGAGGGTGCAGAAGAGGAAGGCTGAGTGACCCACTCAACCAAGTCTGGTGCATCCTTTGTAGTAATTGCACGCGGCTTTTGAAACTTCACAGTTAGGCTCTGGCCTACTGCTCCTGCCCTACCCCTACCACCCGCTGTACTCAGATAACACCCCACTTCAATATGTGGTATTGGGGGGCCACTGGTTTATCACACCAGTTGTTGAAAAAATTGGCCAGTGAGTTTGGCACTGTGTGTATCAGACTTCACTCAGAAAAGGAGGCAATATTGTTGCAGGACACAAATACACTTGTAAAAGTATACTCAGATAACACCCCACTTCAATATGTGGTATTGGAGGGCCACTGGTCTATCACACCAGTTCTACAAATAATTGGCCAGGGAGTTGGCCACTGTGTGTAGAGTTGCTGCAGAAACGCTCAGTCTCACCACCACACCTGTCACAATGCTGCATAGTGCACAATAATACTACTAATCCACTATAATATGCTTTCTACAAAGTAAATTATACTGTGGATTAACCCCCCCCCCCCCCCCCCTTTTTACTGCACTGCACAGCAATACCAAAAAATTTGCAGCCCTTTAAATGACTTTTGTGGACATTAACAGAGTGATTTGTATCACTGCTGACAATCTCTAATTGCCCCTACAGCAACCACTGGATACCTCTCCCTATACTAAAGAGACTGTAATAGACCCTGTAACGACAGTGCAGCACTTTAAATTACTTTTGTGGACATTAACAGAGCAATGTGTGTCACTGCAGATGATCTCTAACTGCCCCTACAGCAACCACTGGATACCTCTCCCTATACTAAAGAGACTGTAATAGACCCTGTAATGACAGTGCAACACTTTAAATTACTTTTGTGGACATTAACAGAGCGATGTGTGTCACTGCAGACGATCTCTAACTGCCCCTACAGCAACCACTGGATACCTCTCCCTATACTAAAGAGACTGTAATATACCCTGTAACAACAGTGCAGCATTTTAAATTACTTTTGTGGACATTAACAGAGCGATGTGTGTCACTGCGGACAATCTCTAACTGCCCCTACAGCAACCACTGGATACCTCTCTCTATACTAAAGAGACTGTAATAGACCATGTAACGACAGTGCAGCACTTTAAATGACTTTTGTGGACATTAACAGAGCGATGTGTGTCACTGCAGACGATTTCTAACTGCCCCTACAGCAACCATTGGATACCTCGCCCTATACTAAAGAGACTGTTATAGACCCTGTAATGACAGTGCAGCACTTTAAATGACTTTTGTGGACATTAACAGAGCGATGTGTGTCACTGCAGACGATCTCTAACTGCCCCTACAACAACCACTGGATACCTCTCCCTATACTAAAGAGACTGTAATAGACCCTGTAACGACAGTGCAGCACTTTAAAGACTTTTGTGGACATTAACATAGCGATGTGTGTCACTGCAGATGATCTCTAACTGCCCCTACAGCAACCATTGGATACCTCGCCCTATACTAAAGAGACTGTTATAGACCCTGTAATGACAGTGCAGCACTTTAAAGACTTTTGTGGACATTAACAGAGCGATGTGTGTCACTGCAGATGATCTCTAACTGCCCCTACAGCAACCATTGGATACCTCGCCCTATACTAAAGAGACTGTTATAGACCCTGTAATGACAGTGCAGCACTTTAAATGACTTTTGTGGACATTAACAGAGCGATGTGTGTCACTGCAGACGATCTCTAACTGCCCCTACAGCAACCACTGGATACCTCTCCCTATACTAAAGAGACTGTAATAGACCCTGTAATGACAGTGCAGCACTTTAAATGACTTTTGTGGACATTAACAGAGCGATGTGTGTCACTGCAGACAATCTCTAACTGCCCCTACAGTAACCATTGGATACCTCTCCCTATACTAAAGAGACTGTAATAGACCCTGTAACGACAGTGCAGTACTTTAAATGACTTTTGTGGACATTAACAGAGCGATGTGTGTCACTGCAGACGATCTCTAACTGCCCCTAAAGCAACCACTGGATACCTATCCCTAAACTCAAAAGATACTAGTAGACCTATACCGAAATACCAGCCCTTAAAAGGGCTTTTGTGGATCTTCACAGCGCTATATGTGTCTAGCAAACTCTCCCTGATGAGCACAGCAGACCTCTCCCTACACTGGCAAAAAGTAGAATGTGAAATCGCCGACAGGTCACGCCTATTTATAGGGTAGGGGGACTGTCCATGTGCTGGAATGTTTCAATTGGCTGTCCTGTTCCACCTGACGGCTGTGTCATGGGTCAAAGTTCTCCCCAATGTAAACAAATATGGCCGCCGCGAACTACGCCATGTGGTCGCAAATTTGGCGGGTAGCGAACAAGCAAAATTCGCCGCGAACCGACCACCCGGTGAACCGCAAGGCCATCTCTACATCTGACCACAGACACATGGTCTAGCAAACACGGGCAGGGAAGGTATATCACTTGTACTGGAAAAACAAATAGTGCAGCGCTAACGTGTAAAATTATGAGCATAAATATGAAAAAATACAATCATAAATTGTGCAAAAAACATGATACACAAATATGTAATAAATGGTGCAACACTGACATGATATAGTGTAAACCATATAGTGCATAAATTTGTCGAACGTGCATACAAAGTGAACAAAAGTCCATTTGAAAGTCCCAAACAAATTGCACATGTCCCAGAATGGACAATGGTAGAAAGGAGGCTTGAATCCCAAGGAGGTGTTACAGCAGGAATACACCTGTGACAGATATATAAATAAGCTGCTTACCAGAAGCCACGGCCTCCAAATTAATGGACAGGCCACACACGCTAAGATATAATATCGGTATGCTCCTTCCTTTGGAAGCCAGGACAAAAGGATCTATCTCCACCATGCTTTGTGTATCAAAACTCCAGGCACACAAAACACCAAATGTATGGGGAAGAAATTAGAAAGCCCATAGCGTAATCCAGTATGGTTAAAAGAGTAAAAATGTATTCAATATTGCACTTACATTTGGTGAGTAAAACAATCGCATCAATAAAATCTTAAAAATCCGCGGCGTCCCGCGTGTAGTGAAAAAGCCAGACGTCTAGGGGGCGTGGTAGCTGAGCATCCGGTACCGCCCGACCGGTTTCGTCATACGTGATGTCGTCCGGGACGTGGTCTTGTTTTTTATATCACTTTTACTGCCCACTGGGTGAACCTTCTGACGGCCGTCAAGCTTTTAACCCGTGGCACCCGTGTAGATTTGGTTATACTGCCACGGATTGCATGCACACCTCCCTCTTCTTCTCCTCCTCCTCCATCCTCCCTCTCCTCCTTGGCTGACTCCTCCTTTTCCGCTGCTACCGTCTCTTCCGCTGCGCCACCCAAGATCCCCAGAACCTATACCACATGCCAGGTGAGACGTTGCCATGCTGTGCTGCGTCTGTTGTGCCTGGAAGCCAAGAGCCACACTGGTCCTGCACTCCTTTCAGCTTTGTGTTCACAGGCAGATCAGTGGCTGACACCGCTCAATTTGACAGTTAGTAAAGTGGTGTGCGACAATGGTGCCAATCTGATGAGCGCGCTGAAACAGGGCAAAATAACACACTTGCCATGCATGGCACACGTCCTGAACTTGGTCGTGCAGCGATTCGTTGGCAAATACCCTGGGGTCCAGGACGTCTTGCGGCAGGCCAGGAAAATCTCGGGCCATTTCAGAAGATCTTACACAGCCATGGCTCGCCTTGCTGACATTCAGGGGCAAAACAACCTGCCCGTCAGGCGTCTTATTTTGACTGCCCGATGCGACGGAACTCAACGTTTCATATGCTTGATAGGTTGCTCCAGCTGAAACATGCAGTTAACGACTACCTGTACGAACTGTGCGGCAGGACAGGTTCTGGGGAGCTTGGGTTTTTTTCACCTCGCCAGTGGCTGCTCATGCGGGACGCATGCAGACTTCTGCGGCCATTCGATGAGATCACCAAACTGGTCAGTCACGGCCAGGGTGCCATCAGTGACATTGTACCTTACGCCTTCTTTCTGGAGCGTGCATTGCCTCGTGTCATTGATCAAGCCCTCGAGGAGTAGGAGCAGGAGCAGGAAGATGAGGAAGTCGCAATGTTGGATGAATTCAAGAAGTCAACAACAGGAGTCTAAAGAGGAGTCAGAGGAGGATGGTGTCGGGGGGATGAGGAGGAGCAAGAAGAGCATGCTTTAAACCTTTCTGGGATCCCTGCTGTTATCCGTGGATGGGGGGAGGAGAACGAGGACGACATTATCCTGGATGATGAGCTGGAAGCAGGCCACTACACCGCTTCCAGTTTAGTGCGAATGGGGGACTTCATGCTCCAGTGTTTTTAAGGGGGACCCCCGTATAAAAAGCATAAAGGCCAAGGACCACTACTGGTTGGCAACATACTTAGACCCCCGGTACAAGCAAAAAATGGCATGTTACCACAATCACAGAGGGCGGTCAGAATGCAGCGGGTAATGCTGCATTCTGCTTTTGCGTGCGCTGGCAGAGGAATTTCCAGTCAGAGACAGTTGCGGGTAGCAATCCAACAGCGCCTGCAAGAAGAGGGCAGTTTGAAGATGTCTTGGTCACTTCAGATATGAGATCCTTCTTTCAGCCTAACCATCGACAGTTGTACTCCGGATCCAGCATGAGGGAACGCCTAGACCGACAGGTGTCCGACTACATCGGGTTAACGGCCGATGTGGATGCTGTGAGGAGTGATGAACCCCTGGATTACTGGGTGGGCAGGCTTGACCTCTGGCCAGAGCTTGCACAATTTGCAATGGAACTGTTGGCTTGCCCCCCGTCCAGTGTCCTGTCCGAAAGGACGATCAGCGCAGCAGGGGGGATCGTGACCGATAAGCGCACTCGCCTAGCTCATGACAGTGTAGACTACCTCACATTTATAAAAATGAATGAGGCATGGATCTCTGAGGAATTAAACACATGTGACCAGTAGACCATGTTTCATTGAAATTCCTCATGACAGGGCACAAATATCCGCCAGACCGCCATCCACCCACAACAATTCTTGGTCCTTGTCTTCGCTAAATACAGAGGCATAAAAGGCATTTCATGTCCATGGAATGCCAAATTTTGGGGGCCTTTCTTGGCCGACGATTATTTTTTCTGTGAATGCCTAATGAACCTTCAGCCACAGAATACTACGTTCTTAGCTGTCAGGTAAACGCATATGGGCTAATTTTTGGGGCCTATAGTGGGTGACACTTACTTCTGTATCCTGTGAATGCCTAATGAACCTTCAGCCACAGAATACAACATTCTTAGCTGTCAGGTAAATGCATGTGGGCTAATTTTTGGGGCCTGAAATGGCCGACACTTACTTCTTTATCCTGTGAATGCCTAATTTTTCAGACTGGAATTGAAAATCAATGGGTCTGCTAAGGTTCCGCAAATTGTGGATTGGATGAGGACCCATTTTACAGATGTGTAAATGGACCCTATATGTATTTGACATGTATTTACTGGCTGCTGTCAGTTCTGGCTGATTTATGAAAAAAAAAAAAAAAATACATTTGTTTGCTGTAAAAAAAAATAAAACATTTTTAGGGCAACTTTTCCAATTACAATACTTCTGTTATGACATTGTCCATGTGCTGGGACTATTTGTGCACAGCTAGTAAGTGTTTTGTGGCTGCAAATATGACCTAAAAGTTTTTAAAGTTCGCCTCTCATTAAAGTCAATGGGGCCCGCTGCAAACTCGCGGTTCGCTGACTTTTGAGAAAATTTGCGGCTGACGTTCGCAAACCGCTCCGGCCGATGTTTGTCCATCACTAGTGATCAAATACCACCAAAAGAAAGCTCTATTTGTGGGGAAAAAAGTACATAATTTTTATTTGAGTACAGCGTCGCACGATAGCGCAATTGTCTGTTAAAGCAACGCAGTGCCGAATCACAAAATAGGGCCTGGTCAGGAAGGGGGCAAATCCTTCCGGTCTTAAAGTGGTTAAATAGAGTTTGAGCCTAATTGCTGTATACACTGCATGCATGTCCTGCAGTCCTTGTTCCCACAACATTTTCTTAATTACCAAGACAGAAATAAAGTGGACCTATTTTTGGAAAAAAATAAAGTGGACCTAAACCCTCCTATCCTTTTCAGTCAAGGAAGCTGCCATCCTAACCTCTGTTTGATCTGCAACTGCCATGGTGCTGCACATGTGGTCAGTTATGACACCAATCATTTGATGGTTGACAGTTGGGTTAACAGCACAAACAAATGTGACAGTCAGCATTCCCGGCATGCAGGGATTTAAATTGCTTTTTGAAACTGTTAAATCAATAGGTTTAGTTCCAAGGTATTGGTGGAATCTGTTTAACCAGTTTTTCATAAAAATTCTTCATGGTTCTTATAATTGGGGTGTCGATTTTGCCTATATACTGTTTGCTACATTGTGTCCCTCTTTTTCATCTCAGAAGCTTGGGAGGTATGAATTTATGTGGAATAGGTCCTGTGCCCAGCGCTCTGTGTATTATAGAGTCCTGTTCCCAGCGCTCTGTGTATTATGTAGTCCTGTGCCCAGCGCTCTATGTATAATACAGTCCTATGCCCAGCGCTCTGTGTATTATGTAGTCCTGTACCCAGCGCTCTGTGTATAATGCAGTCCTGTGCCCAGCACTCTGTGTATTATGTAGTCCTGCACCAAGCACTCTGTGTATAATGTAGTCTTGTGCCCAGCGCTCTGTGAATTATGCAGTCCTGTCCCCAGCGCTCTGTGTATTATGCAGTCCTGTTCCCAGCACTCTGTGTATTATGTGTCATTTGCCAATAAAAAAATATGTCCCCGGATTTCATTTGAAAAATCTGGTCACCTTAATCTAGCTCCACAAATTTAAAAAATAAATAAACAAATTCTATACCTACAGTTGATCCAGAGGAAGGCAAAAAACCCCAGCAAAGCATGATCCAATTTGTTCCAGCAGGGAAACAAAATTCCTTCCTGATCCCCTGAGAGGCAATCGGATATTACCTGGATTACCTTTACCTATAAATGTTAGTATCCAGTTATATTATTTACACCTAGGAAAGAATCCCTTCCTTTTTTAAAGCAATCTACTGAGCTGGCCAGAACCACCTCTGGAGGGAGTCTATTCCACATTTTCACAGTTCTTACTGTGAAGAACAAAAATAAATAATATTGGCGCACACACCCAGATACACTTGGATGAAGCAGCTGACACCCACAGGTTAATCTAGGTAACCAAACAAACTGAAATGTATAATAGGACTTAGTGCAGCGCTAGATGAACAAACCTATAACAATAAAAATATAGATATAATGATAAGAAAGTCCATGCAGGAGGGGCCCGTGCAGATAGAAGTGCACTCAAAATAAATCTGTGATCTTGAACTTAGTGATACAGATCCACCACCACACAGACTAGCCTCTCACCTCAATGGCTGACCCACAATGGGTCAAACAGCACCTGACACTTAATACTGCAACCAAAGAAAGCCTTGACAGGATGGATGGATGGTATAGCTGATCCTAATCACTCAGGGCAATCAAGCAAACAACTGTCCTCTTTAGGTGTTGCTCAAAGAAACAGCAGAAAGTTGCATATAGTGAAGTAAGTATGCGCATTTATTAACATAAAATTAGAAAGCCTCTTGTATGTTAAAAGTAGTCATCACGCTTGTAAAATCCTGACGGATCACTGCCGTAATGCACTGAACATGCAGCAGACAAGTAAAACTTCGTACTCCTCCGTGAGACAGCGGGTGATGTCACGGCTCTTTCCTCCGCACGCGTATCGTCCCAAAGGGGAGGGACTTCCTCAGCGGCGTATGGAGGAGCTTGTTACACCCGCCTTATAAGGAGCAAAATGAGCCGCAATTGGTCAAAGAGGTAGCCAGGCAATCAAAGTACACAAACATGGCATCCCGCCCTGCAGCACGTCTCCAAAGCCACACAGATGTGCTAGCTGAATAGTGGGAGACCCGGCTTGTTTGGCTGCAATTACAGATTAACCCCTTATCCGCCAGAAAAACTCTTTATGATATAAGCCACAAAAAATGAATAGATAAGCTGACCCATAGATCCCATATATCAGGACTTCAATGAGGGAACATTAAAATTATAAATATTTGGGCATGGAAGATGATGTAAAATCAACTGTCTTATCTATACAAGCAACACAAATCGCATAATATTGCTGACCCTAAAGGGGAATTATTTGTGTAAGGGAAGAAAATTTGACATTCCCCTGCCCATCTTTAAAAAGGACCACATCTTTAAAAAAAAATTGATTAAACAATTTGACAGTTCTATACCCTCACGTATAAAAACAGGAAATAAATATGATAAGGGTAACAGTAATAAATACTGCATAAAAGCTAATGTAAATGAAAAGGAGCCGCAAATGCACACCTACTGTCTCACGGATTACAAAATGATAAAAGTGAAAAACATACATATAAGAAAATTACTACAGATACTATACAGGGTAACTCAGAACTAACGATCAGAAATGAAACAGTTGAAATCAAAGTCAAAGTTTGACCCCCTCGGTACCGAGACTTTCGTCTCGTATATCCAGTAGGATTCACGTCGACTTAACTGCCTAATTAAGTTTCCACCCCTCCAGTGTTTTTTCACTTTTTCCAATCCCCAAAATTTTAAATCTCGTGGGTCTTTATGGTGACACTGTCTAAAATGCTGAGAGACGGAATTTGTTCTGAGACCTTTTCTTATATTGTTCATACGTTCAGCCACACGGACGTGCAATGCCCTAGAAGTGCGCCCGATGTACTGCAAACTGCAGCTACACTCTGTTGGAAATACAACAACTTTAAGCTTAGTCTATTGCAGTTCATAAATAGGACAGTAGATGTCGCTAATGCTAAGTGATATGCTATGCATTCTCTATGATGTATTGTCATTTCCTGTTCACTGTACTGTACTTGTTGGTTATCTCTTCCTGTCTGTGTTTTCTCACCATGAGAAGGTAATCTGTTGTTATGTTCCAATAAAGAAGCCAGTTCCGGTTTACTCCACAATGTCTGATCTGAATGGACTCCACTGCACCCAGTGATCGCACTCTGCAACACTCGAGCATATACACCACGCCTGTAGTCAAACATGTGATAAGATCAGAGATTTTATAAACTTTACCAGTAGCACTAGAGGTAAATTCCTTGCGTTTTTTGGTATTTGTCTTAGAAGTCCTACAGGATATACATTTCCCACAGGCATAGAAACCGGTGAGAAAAGAGAATAATTTATTTTCTTTATGAATAGGGGGGTCGATGACCCCTGGTGCCAACCTATCCCTTAGTGTCGGAGCTTTTCTATACACAAATTGTGGTTTATTTGGGAGAACAGGGCCCAAAGTTTTGTCCTGTTTGAGGATAGCCCAATGTTTCTCTATAATTCTTTCAATCTTTTTGTGTTGGACACTATAGTCCATCACTATCCTGTAATTATTGGAACTCGTCTCCTCCACCTTAATCTTATTTGTTAACAAAGACTTCCTTTCGATTTTTTTGCACTATTTGTAGATCCCTTTTTAGAGCCTCCTCATCATAGCCTTTTTGTTGAAATCTCTCCGTAAGAATCTTGGATTGGTCAAGAAAAACATTGTCAAATGTGCAATTGCGCTTCAATCGCACATACTGACCCCTTGGAATGTTGCACAACCACATACGGTGGTGGCAACTTTCCAGGGGTATATATGAAGTGCGGTCAGTAGGCTTGAAGAAATTGCAAGTTTTAAAACGACCCTTATCTTGTGAAATTACCAAATCCAAGAATACCACCTGATCTGAACTGGTATTTCAAGTTAGAAAAATATTTTTGTTATTATTCATTCTTTCTTTGAATTTCTCAAGGCCCTCTTTATCCCCATTCCATATTAGAATGAGGTCATCTATGTAACGCCTGTAGCAGATAAGTTCTGGCGGGCACTTGTTAATCACAACGTCTTCCTCCCAGTGGGCCATGAAAAGATTGGCCACACTGGGAGCAAAATGAGCCCCCATTGCCACTCCCCTAGTCTGCAAATAGCAATCATTGTTATACCAGAAATAATTCTTGGTTAAACAATAACACAGGCTGCTAAGGAGGAAGCTTCTATGTTTCCTAGAAAGACCAGACAAACCAAAAGCCCATTTAACCGCCGTCTGGGCATCTTCATGACTTATTATTGTGTATAGCGAACCTACATCCACGGTTGCCATGATGGTAGTCGGGGTAAAGGGTAAATCATCCAAAATTTGAATGATATGTTTAATATCTTTAAGATATGCTTTAGTTTGTACTACCAGGGGTTGGAGGTAAGTGTCAATATATTGCCCAAGATGGGACGATACAGAATCAATGCCGTTGACTATTGGTCGGCCGGGGGGACGCTCACTATTCTTGTGGATATTAGGGAGAAAGTAAATCACCGGGGTCCTACAGAACAGAGGATCCAAATAAGTGGATTCTCTCCTTCCCAAGACCCCCCTCTTCCTTCCCGACTCCACAAGCCTATGTAATTCGTCCTTAAATGTACACATAGGATTACTTGGTAATGTCTGGTATGTGTCCTGATCGACCAATAATCGATTCATCTCTTGTCTATAATATTCTTTGCTTAAAACCACCAAGCCCCAAGGACTTTCATATCATTATATCTACATATATTATTATTATTGTTATAGGTTTGTTCATCTAGCGCTGCACTAAGTCTTATTATACATTTCAGTTTGTTTGGTTACCTAGATTAACCTGTGGGTCTCAGCTGCTTCATCCAAGTGCATCTGGGTGTGTGCGCCGATATTATTTATTTTTGTTGACATATATCTTTATCTATTTAAATATCAGGCAGCAACACCATGGATGTTTTTGATTATTTAGAGAAAAGAGAAGTAAAAATTGCTGATGTCTTTTCTGATACTGTACCCATACAATCTGATGGAGATGTGTCTCTCCTCTACAAGAGATTTGGCTATCTCATGGAGAAAAAGATTAAAGCCTGGTGGGACATTGTCATATTTGAGCAATACCTCAAAAGCAAATTACTTCCTAGACATCTAAGGTGGGATGTTCCCCTCAATGATGGACTCATGGATAATGAGTCCATGGTTGAGTGGAAGGAATTTTTTTCCAAAAAAGGCTTTGAGCTTTTGGATTTTTTATTGATGAGGAAAAAACGGAAAATGAGAACTATTGAGTCCCAAATTAAAGAGAAACAATCCGCCTTGGATCCGCATAAGGATAAGGAGGAATTTATAAGGTTATCTGACACCTTTAAAAATAGGATGGTGAAATGGGATACTGAAGTTCAGAACAAAAAGAAGAAAAAATATGGCAGAGATTTAGGAGATTTTAACTCTAATCATATTTATAAATGGGAGAAAAATGCAATGAATACTGAAATGGGGGTAGAGAGTATTGAGGTTGACCCACCTGAAACTCCAGTGGGGATCCCTAGGCATGAAGTTCTTGAACGACAAGTGAATCCTCCCCTTACCCCATCCCACCATCAGGGTCCCCCTAGAAAGGACCCTAAAGCCCATAGAGGTAAAAACATTAATAGGGGGAGAAGTAGTATGGGTGGCCATCCGACAGGGGGACAAGGGAGACCAAAAAATGATGTGGAAAATCATGATTGGGGCCACAGAACAGATGATCAGGAGTCCTATTATGAACCACATAGATTTGGTCCCGCCACAAGAAGTATATAGGCCAGGTCCCTCTAGATACGGGTATTGGAATAGAGGAGGTCAGTCAGGGAGGGGAGGTCCACCCCGTAGCTATGCTCAAGTTAGTACCCATAACAGGTATGAGCCTTTACAATCACATGAACTCAAATTTGAGGAGAATTTTTTAGGGACTCCGAGAGCGCAGAAGAAGGGCCCGCCAATGTACCAGGCACGTCTGGACGACTGGTGGAGGGAACCTCGCCAATCTTGGGCCAGTCCAGAAAGTCACCAGAAAAAATGCAAAAATCAAGGGGAAGCAGAGGGGGGTGGCAAGTACAAAAGAAAAAATCCCATTAGGGGCAGGGATATACAATCTAAGTGGTATTCCTTTAGGCACGGATGAATTAAGAGTTTTGGATAAGGGGCTTAAGTTTGCCCCAGTGTGCAACTTGATTAAATTTCAGACGTACGTGAATATCCAAAAATTTGTCAGTGCCCTCAACATTAAGAAATATTACTTATCTAACCCTGTTACCAAATACTCCACCCCAGTGAGTCTAATGGGTCAAAATTGAATAATAGATCCACATTGAATCCCCTTAACAAGGACACTAAGAATGTAGAAGTCTTTAAAGGGATGGTTTGTAAAGACCTTGAAACGGTTAAGATTAAGAAACTGACGGACCCACAATCCATTAGGAACGGCATTAAGAAACTTGAAAACCAGAAATAAATAGTTATTAGGCCAGCCAATAAGGGAGGGGGCTTGGTGGTTTTAAGCAAAGAATATTATAGACAGGAGATGAATCGATTATTGGCCGATCAGGACACATACCAGACATTACCAAGTAATCCTATGTGTAAATTTCAGGACGAATTACATAGGCTTGTGGAGTCTGGAAGGAAGAGGGGGGTCCTGGGAAGGAGAGAATCCACTTATTTGGATCCTCTGTTCTGTAGGACCCTGGTGAATTACTTTCTCCCTAAAATCCACAAGAATAGTTCCCCGGCCGACCAATAGTCAATTGCATCGATTCCGTATCGTCCCGTCTTGGGCAATATATTGACACTTACCTCCAATCCCTGGTAGTACAAACTAAAGCATATCTTAAAGATACTTAACATATCATTCAAATTTTGGATGATTTACCCTTTACCCGGACTACCATCATGGCAACCGCGGATGTAGGTTCGCTATACACAATAATAAGTCATGAAGATGCCCAAATGTAACGCTCCTGCGTTTTATGTATGATGTGGATTTTCAGCTGCAGAAATATTCCACTTCAGTAGTCATGTAGAGAAACGCTGAGACACCAATCCCAACTCTCAATGACTCATCATGTGTGGATGATCTCAATTCAGCAAGTAAATACACACACTCAATAAGATGTTTCCTAGAGTGACTTATGTATATAGTAACACAGTGATGATAGGCTGAAGAGACAGGTTGGGTAGAGATGGTAGATGACAGACACTTGAAAGGAAATGTTCTTGAAAGTAAGATAGTAGCAGATGGGATGCAGATAGGTTTAGCAATCATGTATGGTAGCAGATGACAGAGTAGCAGGTGGACATACAAGAGAGATCAACCCAGTGCAAGAACAGGTGGTAGTAGGCTCAAGAGCTAGCAATCTTAGATAATGCAGATGTAGTAATAGTCCTTAGTATGCAGAGCTAGATAGTGTAAGCTTTAGTATGAAAGTTATAGAGGTTTCCCCTGTGGGGTACTTATCACTAATAGCAATGTAGCAGAGGAGAGGTTCGGCATGAGCGGATGATCCGGTAGCGGGATACAGGGATCAGCGCAGCGTGGTTCCGACAGCGAGGTATGCTTGCAAGCATGAGAGCTTCAAGACAGGTTAGCATCAAGGCACAAAGCAGTTTGAACGAACACATGTGAGTGAGAGCCGGCGATCTAAATAGCCATCCAGTCCGGCGCTCAGTGATGACAGCATCAGTCTTAAAGGTGTATGCGCACCTTACCAAAAGAGAATGGTGGGGCGCATACACTTATGAAAGAGTAATTAGGGTACCCAAAGGTACCAGAACATTACAGTACCCCCCCCCTTAAGGCCGGCTCCTGAAGTCCTCTGGAGCTGGTTTTTCTGGGTACTTCGCATGAAAATTGCGGATTAATCTAGAGGCATGTATGTCAGAGGTGTTTAGCCAGGTGTCGTCTTGGGGCCCATAGTTCTTCCATCGAACCAAGTACTGAAGTCTTCCTCTGTGGATACGAGAATCCAGAATCTCTTTTATCTCATATTCTTCTCCACCTTCAACTTGTACAGGAGGAGGAGGTGGGATAGTAGGCCTTATTCCTTGGTCAGGAACATGGGGCTTTAGTAGCGACACATGGAAAATGGGATGTATTTTGAGGTCTATTGGCAATGTAAGCTGTACTGCAGCTTTTCCAATAAGTTTCTTGATTGGGAAAGGTCCCAAGAACAGAGGTCCAAGCTTTTTGCTAGGGATTTTCAGTCTTAAATTTTTTGTTGAGAGCCAAACGAGGTCCCCGATAGCGTACTGAGGAGAAGGTCTTCTGCGAAGATCATAGTACTTCTTTTGTTGACTATGAGCGTGTGCAATGGTAGTATTAAGCAAACCCAGAGAGTCCTTTATTTGGGTAAGATAGTCTGAAGCTACTGGGTTATTTGAAGGAAGGATGCGTGGTGGAAGAATAGAGGGATGAAACCCATAGTTCAAGTAGAACGGACTCTGCTTGGTCGTACTGTGGGTTGCGTTGTTGTAGGCAAATTCTGCCAGAGGGAGAAGATCCACCCAATCATCCTGTTGGTAAGAAGTGAAACAACGTAAATATTGCTCGATGCATTGGTTGACTCTTTCAGTCTGTCCATTGGTCTGCGGATGGTAAGGAGAAGTGAGCTTCCGCTCGATCCGTAGTATGTGACATAGTTCTTGCCAGAACTTGGAAATAAATTGTGATCCACGCTCAGACAGAAGAGTTTTTGGGATACCATGTAACTTAAAGACATGTTTCATCAGGAGTTCTGCCGTTTGTTTGGACGAAGGTAGTCTGCGAATAGCAATGAAATGTGCCATTTTTGTCAGATGGTCCACTGACACTAAGATGGTATTAAATCCTTTGGAAGGAGGCAATTCCACTATAAAGTCCAAGGACACAACTTCCCATGGAGTTTGGGGTATTGGTAGACTGCATAGTAGACCGGATGGTCTCGTAGTGTCAATTTTGGACCTGGCACAGACATTGCATGAAGAGACAAATTTTTGTATAGATGTTTTTCATGTCAGGCCACCAGAGTTGCCTGGTAATCAGATTAAGAGTCTTTGTCATACCCATATGTCCTGCCATAGGCACATCATGCGATAATTCCAAGATCTTGGTGCGTATGGTAGGTGGTATGTAAAGTTTGTCGTTGTAGTAGAGGAAGCCTTCTGCATCAGTATTTAGTTGTGGTGGGGGTGAATCCAAACTTATACCATGCAAAACCTCTTCCTTCAAGGAACGGACAACTCCAATAATGCGTTTGTGAGGTATTATAGGAACGGAAGGGATTTCGAAGTAGTTTTCTTCAGTTAGTCGTGATAGTGCATCCGCCTTTTTGTTCTTATCTGCAGGTGTGTAGGTCACTAGGAAGTTAAACCTTAGAAAGAATAGTGACCATCGTACCTGTCGGTGCGAGAGAGTTTTGTTAGTCTGAAGATATTGGAGATTTTTATGGTCCGTGTATATAAGTATTGGTAATTGGGTGCCTTCGAGTAGATGTCGCCAATTCTCCAGAGCCAATTTTATAGCAAGCAGTTCCTTTTCACCCACGGGGTAATTTATCTCTGGACTGCTTAGGGATTTAGAAAAAAAGGCGACTGGATGAAGTGGTGAAGTGTGAGTTGGTCGTTGGGAGAGTATTGCTCCTACTGCCATGTTTGACGCATCTACTTCCAGAATGTATTGGAGGGATGGGTCTGGATGGCGTAGTATGGGAGCAGAAGTAAACCTTGTCTTTAACAGGTGAAAAGCTTTATTTGCTTCATCTGACCATTTGAATGGTTTTTTAATGCTAGTGAGCTGTGTGAGGGGTCTCACAATGGCAGAGAAGTTTCTAATGAACTTCCTGTAGAAATTCGAAAATCCAAGGAATCGCTGTAGCGCCTTGCGTGTGGTTGGTGTAGGCCAATCCTGAATGCAGGATATCTTACTCATGTCCCTCTCGATTCCTGTTTTGGATATGATGTAGCCTAGAAACAGTACCTCTTCTTTATGAAACAAGCATTTTTTCAGTTTCACATAAAGGTTGTGTGCAAGCAATCTCGATAATACTAGTCTTACATGTCTTATGTGTTCAGACAGGGATCGTGAATATATAAGTATATCGTCCAGATATACCACAACACAGACATCTAGTAAGTCTCTGAAAATATCATTTATAAATCGTTGAAAAACTGCAGGGGCATTGCATAGCCCGAATGGCATTACAAGATATTCGAACAATCCGTATCTGGTTCTGAATGCAGTCTTCCACTCGTGTCCATCACGGATTCGAATGAGATTGTATGCTCCTTTCAGGTCCAATTTTGAAAAATAGGTAGCTCCATGCACCTGCTCAATGAGCTCAGGGATAAGCGGTAGAGCATAGCGATCTTTTATTGTAATAGCATTCAATTGCCTATAGTCGATGATAGGCCTGAGACTTGAGTCCTTATTGCGGACAAAAAAGAGTCCTGCTGCGTCGGAAGAAGTGGAAGGTCTAATAAAACCTTTTTCCAAATTCTCATCCAAATAGTCTTTGAGATGGGAAAGTTCATCCTGTGAAAGAGGATAAACATGACCGAACGGCAATTTGCTATTTGGGAGTAGATCAATGTTACAATCATAGTCTCGATGGGGAGGTAGTGCTTGAGCATTTTTCTCAAGAAAAACCTCAGAGAGATCCTGATAACATAGTGGTGCAATCTCATCTGTCACCACAGACAGGATCTTCCCGAAAGACGGTAGGTTACACGTACCCTCGCAATAGCAAGAGAGGAAGGTCAGGGTCCGTTCCTTCCAATCTATGGTTGGTTGATGTGTGTGCAACCAGGGAAGTCCCAAAACAATGGGAAAGTGGGGTGAAGGTATTAGATCGAAGGTAGTGGTCTCCATATGAGACCCGTTAGTAGTGACTAGGAGTGCCTGGGTCTGATCAGTGATCGGACCAGAGGATAAAGGAACACCGTTAATAAGACTCACTGAGACAGGTTTAAGTTTAGAAATAATAGGAACTTTATTTAAAGCAGCAAAACGTATGTCAATATAATTTCCACAAGATCCTGTGTCAATCATGGCCTTAGTAGTAATCCTGTTCTGGTCCCACTGTAATGTTAAGCAAACAGAAAGGTAAGGGTTAGTGATTGAAGTTGTCAATCCCCCTAGGAGGACATGTGAACACTCACCCTTCTTTTTGTAGACTAGGGGACAGACGTTTATCTTGTGATCCGGGGATGCACAGTACAAGCAGAGATTACCAGATCGTCTTCTGGCTCTTTCCATAGTTGATAGAGGTGGGCGTATGGTTCCTACCTCCATAGGAACGGGGTCAACGGCCGAAATCCGAAAAGAACTGGATAATGGCATTCCCATTTTCTCAACCTTTCTTTCTCGTAGTCTTCTATCTATGGTGATACTGAGTTGTATCAATGCATCCAGGGTTTTTGGCAGATCCGCTCGGGCGAGCTCATCTTTAACGGCCTCTGATAGGCCAAGCCTAAATTGGGATTTCAGAGATGCATCATTCCATTCTGAATCAAGGGTCCATCTCTTGAATTCTGCGACAAAGTCTTCTACAGGTCTCCCACCTTGTTTCAAGGATCTTAATTGAAGATCGGCAGTACTCTGCCTATTGGGATCATCATATAGGCTAGTGAGTTCTGCTAGGAACAAGGCATAGGAGTTGAGAAGCTGGTCGCTTTTCTCAAAAAGAGAGTCTGCCCAGGCCCGAGGATCGCCTGTTAGGTAAGAAATAATAGTACAAACCTTAATGTGATCAGTAAGGTAGGTACAGGGTTTTAGCAAGAAAAGTAACTCACATGCGTTTTTAAATTCGTGAAATTTTTGCGATCGCCTGTAAATACCAAAGGAGGATTTATTTTGGGTTCAGGGGACTGAGCAGTGGTAAGTTGTGTCAGTCTAATTACCTGCTGCGACAAAGCCTGATTGTCTTCTTTTAATTCAGCAAGTGCGTGTATTAACGCAGGTACTTGCTGTTTTAATTGTGTCATCTGAGTGGTTATTTCTGCTGAATCCATTTGTGGTTCGTTCAATCTGTAACGCTCCTGCGTTTTATGTATGATGTGGATTTTCAGCTGCAGAAATATTCCACTTCAGTAGTCATGTAGAGAAACGCTGAGACACCAATCCCAACTCTCAATGACTCATCATGTGTGGATGATCTCAATTCAGCAAGTAAATACACACACTCAATAAGATGTTTCCTAGAGTGACTTATGTATATAGTAACACAGTGATGATAGGCTGAAGAGACAGGTTGGGTAGAGATGGTAGATGACAGACACTTGAAAGGAAATGTTCTTGAAAGTTAGATAGTAGCAGATGGGATGCAGATAGGTTTAGCAATCATGTATGGTAGCAGATGACAGAGTAGCAGGTGGACATACAAGAGAGATCAACCCAGTGCAAGAACAGGTGGTAGTAGGCTCAAGAGCTAGCAATCTTAGATAATGCAGATGTAGTAATAGTCCTTAGTATGCAGAGCTAGATAGTGTAAGCTTTAGTATGAAAGTTATAGAGGTTTCCCCTGTGGGGTACTTATCACTAATAGCAATGTAGCAGAGGAGAGGTTCGGCAAGAGCGGATGATCCGGTAGCGGGATACAGGGATCAGCGCAGCGTGGTTCCGACAGCGAGGTATGCTTGCAAGCATGAGAGCTTCAAGACAGGTTAGCATCAAGGCACAAAGCAGCTTGAACGAACACATGTGAGTGAGAGCCGGCGATCTAAATAGCCATCCAGTCCGGCGCTCAGTGATGACAGCATCAGTCTTAAAGGTGTATGCGCAGAGAATGGTGGGGCGCATACACTTATGAAAGAGTAATTTGGGTACCCAAAGGTACCAGAACATTACACCAAACGGCGGTTAAATGGGCTTTTGGTTTGTCTGGTCTTTCTAGGAAACATAGAAGCTTCCTCCTTAGCAGTCTGTGTTATTGTTTAACCAAGAATTATTTCTGGTATAACAATGATTACTATTTGCAGACTAGGGGAGTGGCAATGGGGGCTGGTTTTGCTTCCAGTGTGGCCAATCTTTTCATGGCCCACAGGGAGGAAGACGTTGTGTTTAACAAGTGCCCACCAGAACTTATCTGCTACAGTCGTTACATAGATGACCTCATTCTAATATGGAATGGGGATAAAGAGGGCCTTGAGAAATTCAAAGAAAGAATGGATAATAATAACAAAAATATTGTTCTAACTTGGAATACCAGTTCAGATCAGGTGGTATTCTTGGATTTGGTCATTTCACAAGATAAGGGTCGTTTTAAAAACTTGCAATTTCTTCAAGCCTACTGACCGCAATTCATATATACCCCTGGAAAGTTGCCACCACCGTATGTGGTTGTGCAACATTCCAAGGGGTCAGTATGTGTGATTGAAGCGCAATTGCACATCCGACAATGATTTTCTTGACCAATCCAAGATTCTTACGAAGAGATTTCAACAAAAAGTCTATGATGAGGAGGCTCTAAAAAGGATCTACAAATAGTGCAAAAAATTGAAAGGAAGTCCTTGTTAACAAATAAAATTAAGGTGGAGGAGACGAGTTCAAAAAATTACAGGGTAGTGATGGACTATAGTGTCCAACACAAAAAGATTGAAAGAATTATAGAGAAACATTGGGCTATCCTCAAACAGGACTAAACTTTGGGTCCCGTTCTCCCAAATAAACCACAATTTGTGTATAGAAAAGCTCCGACACTAATTGATAGGTTGGCACCAGGGGTCATCGACCCCTCTATTCATAAAGGAAATAATTCTCTTTTCTCACTGGTTTCTATGCCTGTGGGAAATGTATATCCTGTAGGACTTCTAAGACGAATACCAAAAAACGCAAGGAATTTACCTCTAGTGCTACTGGTAAAGTTTATAAAATCTCTGATCTTATCACATGTTTGACTACAGGCGTGGTGTATATGCTCGAGTGTAGCTGCAGTTTGCAGTACATCGGGTGCACTTCTAGGGCATTGCACGTCCGTGTGGCCGAACATATGTACAATATAAGAAAAGGTCTCAGAACACATTCCATCTCTCAGCATTTTAGACAGTGTCACCATAAAGACCCACGAGATTTTAAATTTTGGGGGTTAGAAAAAGTGAAAAAACACTGGAGAGGTGGAAACTTTATTAGGCAGTTAAGTCGATGTGAATCCTACTGGATATACGAGACGAAAGTCTCGGTACCGAAGGGGTTAAACGTTGACTTTGATTTAAACTGTTTTATTTCTGATTGTTAGTTCTGAGTTACCCTGTATAGTATCTGTAGTAATTTTCTTATATGTATGTTTTTAGTACATTTATAATTTTTTAATTCGTGAGACAGTAGGTGTGCATTTGCGGCTCCTTTTTTCATTTATATTAGCTTTAATGCAGTATTTATTACAGTTCCCCTTATCGTATTTATTTCCTGTTTTTATACGTTTGGGTATAGCACTGTCAAATTGTTTAATCAATTTTTTTTTTAAAGATGTGGTCCTTTTTAAAGATGGGCAGGGGATTGTCAAATGTTCTTCCCTTATACAAATAATTCCCCTTTAGGGTCAGCAATATTATGCGATTTGTGTTGCTTGTATAGATAAGACAGTTGATTTTACATCATCTTCCATGCCCAAATATTTATAATTTTAGTGTTCCCTTATTGAAGTCCTGATATATGGGATCTATGGGTCAGCTTATCTATTCATTTTTTGTGGCTTATATCATAAAGTGTTGTTCTGGCGGATAAGGGGTTAATCTGTAATTGCAGCCAAACAAGCTGGGTCTCCCACTATTCAGCTAGCAAGTCTGTGTGGCTTTGGAGATGTGCTGCAGGGCAGGATTCCATGTTTGTGTACTTTGGTTGCCTGGCTACCTCTTTGACCAATTGCGGCTCATTTTGCTCCTTATAAGGCGGGTGTAACAAGCTCCTCCATACGCCGCTGAGGAAGTCCCTCCCCTTTGGGACGATACGCGTGCGGAGGAAGGAGCCGTGACGTCACTCGCTGTCTCACGGAGGAGTACGAAGTTTTACTTGTCTGCTGCATGTTCGGTGCATTACGGCGGTGATCCGTCAGGATTTTACAAGCGTGATGACTACTTTTAGCATATAAGAGGCTTTCTAATTTTATGTTAATAAATATGCATACTTACTTCACCATATGCAACTTTCTGCTGTTTCTTTGAGCAACACCTAAAGAGGACAGTTGTTTGCTTGATTGCCCTGAGTGATTAGGATCAGCTATACCATCCATCCATCCTGTCAAGGCTTTCCTTGGTTGCAGTATTAAGTGAAAAAGTCCAGGTGCTGTTTGACCCATTGTGGGTCAGCCATTGAGGTGAGAGGCTAGTCTGTGTGGTGGTGGATCTGTATCACTTCAAGTTCAAGATCACAGATTTATTTTGAGTGCACTTCCATCTGCACGGGCCCCTCCTGCATGGACTTTCATATAATTTTATCTATATTATTATTGTTATAGGTTTGTTCATCTAGCGCTGCACTAAGTCTTATTATACTTACTGTGAAGAAACCTTTTCGTATTTGGAGACAAAATCTCTTTCCTCTAGATGTAAAGAGTGCCCCCTTGTCCTCTGTGATGACCTTAAAGTAAATAACTCAACACCAAGTTCACTATATGGACCCCTTAGTATTTATACATGTTGATCATATCCCCCCTAATCTCCTCTTTTCAAGAGAGAATAAATTCAGTTCCTCTAATTTTTCCTCATAGCTGAGGTCCTCCGTGCCTCTTATCAGTTTGGTTGCTCTTAATCATGATCCAACAACAACAATTTTGGCTTTAGTAATATCACATTTGACTAAAGGAATTACTGGATTATATTTTGATCATGTTTTGACTGTAAAAAACCAACAAGGACCGCAATCTTTGTAGAAAAATGAAACCTATAGTTTAATGGCAGCAGAATCACAATCTGTAATGTTCAAGTCATGATAAACATGCAATACAGCAAAGACTTAAACATTTAAACAAGCCTCTCTCAATTCACAGTGCTTGTTCAGCATGTTTAAAGTGGTAGTAAAGTCAGTTATTGCAGTGGCGGCTGGTGCTCAAATTTTTTTTTGGGGGGGGGCGCAAAAAGAACAATGTAATAGGTATTGCTTTGCGTCAAAAACGCGGTAAAAAATTGCGTGACTTTGAGGTCATGGTACAGGCATGGCACAGGTGATGGTATAGGCATGGCACAGGTGATGGTACAGGCATGGCACAGGTCATGGTACAGGAGATGCTATAGGCATGGCACAGGTCATGGTAAGGGCATGGCACAGGTCATGGCACAGGTGATGGTATAGGCATGGCACAGATATGGTATAGGCATGGCACAGGTCATGGTACAGGCATGTCACAGGTCATGGTACAGGAGATGGTGTATGCCCCCTTTCAATGCAGAGACCAGCGTACATGCCCCCTTTCAATGCAGAGACCAGCGTACATGCCCCCTTCAATGCAGAGATCAGCGTACGTGCCCCCTTCAATGCAATGAACACTAGGCCGTGCCCCTTCAATGCAGAGTTCAGCGTACATGCCCCCTTCAATGCAATGAACACTGTGTTGTGCCCCCACAGTGCAATGAACACTGTGCTGTGCCCCTTCAATGCAATGAACACTGTGCTGTGCCCCCTTCAATGCAATGAACACTGTGCTGTGCCCCCATAATGCAATGAACACTGTACTGTGCCCCCACAATGCAATGAACACTGTGCTCCCACAATGCAGAGTTCAGCGTGCGTGCCCCCTTCAATGCAACTGTGCTGTGCCCCCTTCAATGCAACTGTGCTGTGCCCCCTTCAATGCAATGAACTTTGTGCCGTGCCCCCATCAATGCAGAGTTCAGCATGCATGCCCCTTTCAATGCAGTATAACTCCATGCACTCCATGCTTCCGGCGCCCTGCATGCAGATTAGGGGGTCGGATGCATGGATGGGGGGGGGGGGGGGCGCCACTGAGGTATTGTAGAAAACTTTGACAGGTAGGGTTTTTATAAAGAGGTACCTAGAGGTCTCTTCTGTCATAAATCTCCCCCTACCTGTCAGCAAGTAATATGATCTGAGCTGCAAATGTGCTGCTCAGACCACATTTATGATCGCTCTGTGTTCCACTACGATGTGATTCCCATGTGCATGCGTGGGAGTGACATCGCCCTGGCACAGACAATCAAGTGGCTGAAGATTGCAAACCCAGAAGAAAGACCAGGCGAAGATGTAAGCTGCCAGGGGCAAGGGAACACAGTGAGAGTGCAGTGCTGGAGGGCAGCGTTTGCAGGTGAGATGGTCATAATGTACTAATGTGCTTTACAATGATGGTATACCGTTCCTCTATGGCCTCCCAGGTGAGTGGGGATTATGTAAGTGTGCCCCAGATCACTTGCTTAAAGTCCAATGTGAATGCAGAACAGTGGGGCAGTAAGGTGAGGGGGGGGGGAACAATGGGAGTCTAGCACAGTTTGCTTGAACCAGTCCCAATGTAAGCGCTCCCTGAATCATATAGTTCTTATTGGTCAACTGAACAAAAACATGTATGGACAGATAGACAGTTGGACACCTACTGACACATTTATCTTTTTTTTCAGGGCTTATTAGTGTTGTGGAGCTGGGAGGACATGCCGTTATATTGGAGTTGTCAACACTGAGTTCATTGGTATGATGGTCACTATTTATGCATTATAACAGATTAGCCTACTGTGCCTACTACTAAAGTGGCATTGAACCCAAAACCAAAAAAGTCATATATTGCAGCTCCCCAATCCATGGATAGGGTTCTTTGGAGGAGTAGTTAGCTTGCCTGCTCCCAGTATAGTTTAGTATAGTAAGGGAAAGTTGGACACTGAGTATTGGGTCCCTTTTTACAAAAGTCCTTCCTTAGTAATGTACAGTGGGTATAGAAAAGAATCACCCCCTCGTTTTGTTGCTTTGCAGCCTGAAATGAAGACACACAGTTTTTGTTTTATCCAGCCATATTTACTAGTGCAACTTATAACATCCAAGTGAAAGATATAGCACCAACAGGTCAGGAAAAAATAAAACAATTCAAAAACCGAATCACTGAGTTGGAAAAAGGATCACCCCTCTTATGTCAGTATCTCGTTGAACCACCTTTTGCTTTAATTATAGCCTTTAGTGTGTTGGGATATGTCTCTACTAATTTTGCCCATCTAGATTTTGCAATATTTGCCGACTCTTCTTTGCACAACTGCTCAAGTTCAGGTAAATTTGGTGGTGATCATTTGTGGTCTGCAATCTGTCGTCTGCAAGTCATTCCACAGATTTACAATGGGGTTGAAGTCTGGGCTCTGACTAGGCCATGCAAGGACATTCACCTTATTCTCCCTCATCCCCTGTGTGGTCATTTTTGCTGTGTGCTTTGGGTAATTGTCATTTTGGAAAGTAAACCTTCTTCCCATTGACAATTTTCTGGCAGAGGGCAGCAGTTTTTCCTCAAAATTGATGGTATTTTGCCCTATCCTTTTTTCTTCTATCCTGAGAAGTGCTCCAGTCCCTGCTGCAGAGAAACGTCACCATACCAGGATATTACCACCTCCATGCTTTGTTGTAGGAATGGTGTTATTTTGATGGTGAGCTGTATTGGATTGGCCAAATAATTTAATTTTAATCTCCGCTGACTTTAATACCTTTTTCCATATGGCCGCAGAATCCTCAAGGTGCATTTAAAGTGGTATTAAACCACTTACAGTGCTGGACCTTCAGAGCCCGTGCTATAAATGGAGGCTCCTAAGCGCATGCATGGAAGTGACATCATCGCGCCCCCCACCACTTATGTAGCTGGGGGCCGCGAATCTGGAAGAAAGACCTGGGGAAGATGTCAGCTCTCTCAGCGGTGACATTGCAGCGTTGGAGGGCTTTGTTCTAAGGTACATTTTTCATAATGTGCTAGTATGCGTTGCATACTAGCACATTATGATTTTTGCATTGCAGGTTTTTTTTTTTTTTTTTTAACCACCTGTGGATTACTACTGCTTTAAAGTGGTTGTAAAGGCACAAGATGTTTTACCTTCATGCTCTCTATGCATGAAGGCAAAAAACCTTCTGTGTGCAGCAGCCCCCCCTAGACCCCCTAATACTTAACTGAGCCCCCTTTCGATCCAGTGATGTCCACAAGAGCCTTGTCTCTCTGGAGACTCACGCCTGATTGGCTTTTGGCCATTGGCTCCTGCTGCTGTCAATTAAAGCCAGTGAGCCAATCAAGAGAAGGAGGAGGAGGGGCCGAACTGCGGTTCCGTGTGTGAATAGACACACAGAGCCACGGGTTGGGAGCGCACCTGCTTGGATGCCCCCAGAGAAAGCTGCTTGCTGTGGGGGCACCTGGCAGAAAGCAAAAGCCAGGGATGCCGCCGTGGGCCCAGAGAAGAGAAGGATCTGGGCTGCTCTATGAAAAACCATTGCACAGAGCAGGTAAATATAACATTTGTTATTTAAAAAGAAAAAAACAAAACAGGACTTTATTATCACTTATGGGTGTTAGATGAGACTGAAATTGAATTATTTGGCATCAACACCAAACGATATGTCTGGCGAAAATCCACTACAGCCTACCATCCAAATTACATAATTCCTACAGTAAAGCATGGAGGTGGTAATATCCTGGTATGGGTGCGGTTTCTCTGCAGCAGGGACTGGAGCACCTGTCGGGATAGAAGGAAAATGGACGTGGTCCAACAAAATAATGACATAAGGGTGGGGGTTTCCTTCTTCCAACTCAGTGATTCTGTTTTTATCTCTTTTACATTTTTTCTGACATTTTGGTGTTATATATATATATATATATATATATATATCTTTCACTGCTATATTATAACTAACCTTAGTAAATACAGCTTGATAAAACACAAACTGTGTCTGATTTCACTTCAGGTTGCAAAGCAACAAAATGTGATTATTTTAAATGGGTGTGATTGTTTTCTATACCCACTGTTGTGCGTAGAATTTGTGCCAATATAAACACCAGCTGTGGGTGCAGCCTAAGTAGTCAGGACATGGGTGCCAAACACCCCATGGTTACTAAGATGTAGTCTCCTGCAGAGCTGATCTACAAGGTCCTTTGTAGGACTGACGTCCCAAGCAAGATAAAACAGCATTAGTGAATAGTGGGGAAAGCTTAGGCCATATATGCCATCTAGGAGCATACTCAGCTGGGCAGAATCATGGTGGGATGTTGGAAAGAAACTGGTATGCTATAGAAGGCACCTTGATCCTACTCAGTGATGGAAGCTAAATGCTAGGAAAGTGCTTTCAAACCTGTGGTTATCCCAAGGAAAGGAGGTGAAATGGGAAGATGGATTATAAGATTTGTGCTTGTGTTCTTCGCAGAAATGACAACTACAGAAAATCTACTCTTGTGTATTGTGTATTACGCCAAAGAATTCTGATAATGTGTCAAATGTGATATCAGTTATCACTGAAATCTTTGTGAAGATACAATAAAGTGCAGAAAATGCATTTTATGTGTGGACTGTGAGAACTTTGGCACAAACAACTTCCCAAGTGTTGCAACCCTTACGTGGTGGCTGCATTTGTTTTTTTGTTTTTTCTAGGCTTTTTCCCTTTATTTATATGGACTTGACTAACAAATTTGAAGTTGAACTCCAGATAACACTTTATAAGCCTTTACAGAAAACATTTTTTTTCCTTTTGAGATAAAATTTTTCATAAATTAGTAAAAGCTGACCATTGTAAACAATCCTGTCAGTAATAAATAGTTTCTCTCAACCCTACTTTGTCTGGACAGCTTGGTTTGTTAATGTAAGTTGAAAAACTACAGATTTACTAGCTGAATCACCAAGTGAAAACATGGAAAAGGGCTTACAAAACCAAAATGAATGCAGCCACCACACAAGAGTTGGTGAGCTGCAATTTATTAGCTTTGTTCTTAGTTTAACCACTTGCCTACTTTGCACTTAAACCCCCTTCCCATCCAGACCAATTTTTAGCTTTCAGTGCTCTCACACTTTGAATGACAATTGCGCGGTCATGCAACACTCAACCCATATAAATTTTTCGTCCTTTTTTTCATAGAAATAGAGCTTTCTTTTGATGGTATTTATTCACCGCTGGGCTTTTTATTTTGTGCGCTATAAATGAAAAAAGACCGCAAATTTAAAAAAAAAACGTTTTTTTTTTAGTTTCTGTTATAAAATTTTGCAAATTAGTAATTTTTCTTCATAAATTTTGGCCAAAATGTATACTTCTACATATCTTTGGTAAAAATAACCCAAATAAGTGTACATTATTTGGTCTGCGTGAAAGTTAGAGAGTCTACAAGTTATGGTGCTAATCATTGAAAATTGATCACACCTAATGTACTGACAGCCTATCTCACTTCTTGAGACCCTAAAAAACCAGGAAAGTACAAATGACCCCCAAATGACCCCTTTTTGGAAAGTAGACATTCCAAGGTATTTAATAAGAGGCATGGTGAGTTTTTTGAAGTTGTCATTTTTTCCCACAATTCTTTGCAAAATTAATTTTTTTTTTTTTTTTTTTACAAAATTGTCATATTCAACAGGTTATTTCTCTCACATGGCATATGCATACTTACAACTACACCCCAAAACACATTCTGCTACTCCTCCTGAGTATGGCGATACCACATGTGTGAGACTTTTTTACAGCCTGGCCACATACAGAGGTCCAACATTGAAGTAGCACCTCCAGGCGTTCTCGGAGCATAAAATACACTTTTCATTTCTCAACCACCTATTACACTTTTGAAGGCCCTGGAGCACCAGCACAATGGAAAAGCCCACTAAATGACCCCATTTTGGAAAGCAAACACCCCAACGTATAATCTATGAGGCATAATGAGTCTTTTGAACATGTCATTTTTTTCCAGAATCTTTCGGAAAATGTGGAAAAAAAATGAAAACGCATTTTTTTTACACAAAGTTGTCAATTTATAAGATATTTCCAACACATAACATGTACATAGCAAAAATGACACCCCAAAATACATTCTGCTACTCCTCCTGAGTATGGCGATACCACATGTGTGAGACTTTTTTACAGCCAGGCCACATACAGAAGTCCAACATTGAAGTAGCACCTCCAGGCGTTCTCGGAGCATAAAATACACTTTTCATTTCTCAACCACCTATTACACTTTTGAAGGCCCTGGAGCACCAGCACAATGAAAAAGCCCACTAAATGACCCCATTTTGGAAAGCAAACACCCCAACGTATAATCTATGAGGCATAATGAGTCTTTTGAACATGTCATTTTTTTCCAGAATCTTTCGGAAAATGTGGAAAAAAAATGAAAACGCATTTTTTTTACACAAAGTTGTCCATTTATAAGATATTTCCAACACATAGCATGTACATAGCAAAAATGACACCCCAAAATACATTCTGCTACTCCTCCTGAGTATGGCGATACCACATGTGTAAGACTTTTTTACAGCCAGGCCACATACAGAGGTCCAACATTGAAGTAGCACCTCCAGGCGTTCTCGGAGCATAAAATACACTTTTCATTTCTCAACCACCTATTACACTTTTGAAGGCCCTGGAGCACCAGCACAATGAAAAAGCCCACTAAATGACCCCATTTTGGAAAGCAAACACCCCAACGTATATTCTATGAGGCATAATGAGTCTTTTGAACATGTCATTTTTTTCCAGAATCTTTCGGAAAATGTGGAAAAAAATGAAAACGCATTTTTTTTACACAAAGTTGTCCATTTATAAGATATTTCCAACACATAGCATGTACATAGCAAAAATGACACCCCAAAATACATTTTGCTACTCCTCCTGAGTATGGCGATACCACATGTGTGAGACCTTTACGCAGTCAGGTCACATACAGAGGCCCAACATGCAAAGACACATAGCATGCACATACCATGAATTACCATGAATTACACCCCACAATACATTCTGCTGAGCAAAGGGTAAACAAAAGCTTACCTGTAGTTTTAGAAGCGCAGTTGTCCACAGGAGTTGAGTCCAGGCAGCAGGCAGGGACTTGGTCAGCAACAGTGCATGCAATTCTCCAGGCAAGGATACCAGTCCAGTGTCAGTGCATGCGGCAGGCATGATGGCAGTAAGTCCTGCAGGCAGAAGTAGGGCCTCTGTCGGGATAGAATGGGGACAGGGGTAGAGGCTTCTCCCACCCAAATCGCTTTGAAGCCTCCGGGATCCAGACCCTAATCTGAGAAGAAGAAAAACAAGAAAAATTGTTTTCTTCATCCAGAAAAACATTTCTGGTCCCCTCACATATGCGAGACCCCTGTGGTATGAATCCCACTACTTCCAGAGGCAGGCAAAAATCGTGGTCAAACAGTCCAGGGTCAGTTCCAGAGCAGGCAGAGGTAGGTACAAAATCGGCAGGCAAAGGCGTGGTCAAATAACAGTCCAGGGTCAGTTCCAGATCAGGCAGAGGTATGAACAGAATCAGCAGGCAGAAGCATGGTCAAAAAACAGGCCAGGGTCAGTTCCGGAGCAGGCAGACATAGGTACAAAATCAGCAGGCAAAGGCGTCGTTGTATAACAGTCCAGGGTCATTTCAGGAGCATACAGTGGCATAAGGGGTGAAAGCGGAGGACTACGTTTACCATACTAATAATTTAGACAAGTATGGTAACGGCGGAAACAGTCGTCTACACAGAGGCCTGGTTGGGAAGGACACTGGGGACAATAATAGCGGGTGTCTTTTCGAATTCCTGCCTTGGTACACACCCTACATTTTTTCTGCCGTTTTTGGTCTCTTTGTGTGGGAGGGATTTTACTTGGAAAATGGCGTTCAGACAGTCTGCTTATTACGTCAGATCTAATGTTTTCTGGTGGGCCGTTTGGAAATATGAGGGTTGTGAAGATTTCCTCCAGGTAATAAAGGAAGGGTTGGGGGCTTTCGGTGGATTTGCGGTATAAAATGTAGGAATTGTATATGGCCAAATGAAAAATAAAAATTGCTACTTTTTTGTACCAATGATAGGTACGTCTTGTGGGTAGATAGGGTTCCATCATTTGGTCGTTGAAATCCACTCCCCCCATGAATAAGTTGTACTCATGTACACATGTTGGCTTTCGGACTGGGCCATTCCTTCGTCGGGATTCCACATAGTTGTCATTGTGGATCGAAGACAACATGTACACGTCTCTTCTGTCCCTCCACTTCACAGCCAGAACTTCCTCATTTCTCAGACTCGCCGTCTCCCCTCTTCTCAGCTTGGTGTTTACTAGCCTTTGAGGAAAGCCTTTCCGTTTTTTTTCGGACCGTGCCACATGCAGGAGTCTTCTTTCTGTGAAGGTTTCGGAACAGGGGCAAACTGGTGTAGAAATTGTCTACGTACAGGTGGTAGCCTTTTTCAAGGAGGGGGTAAATGAGGTCCCAAACGACTTTCCCACTTGATCCCATGTAGTCCGGACATTCAGGGGGATGCAGCTGGGTGTCCTTCCCTTCGTACACCCTGAAGGCATAGGTGTACCCTGTGGCTCGGTCACATAGTTTGTAAAGCTTCACCCCATAGCGGGCCCGTTTGCTGGGAATGAATTGTTTGATGCCCAGCCTGCCGGTAAATTTAACAAGGGACTCATCCACACATATATTTTGGTCTGGGGTAAATAATTGAGGGAATATTTCTGAAAAATAATTTAGAAGTGGCCGAATTTTGAACAGCTTGTCAAATGCTGGGGAATTTCGGGGAGGGCACTGGGTATTGTCGTTGAAATGGAGGAACCTCATGATCATCAGATACCTGGCCCTGGGCATTACTGCAGAGTAGATGGGCATATGGTAGATTGGTTTGGTTGACCAATATGCTTGCAGTTCGTTTTTTTTATTGAGTCCCATGTTGAGGGTGAGGCCTAAAAATATCTTGAACTCCTCCACCGTTAGGTCTCTCCACTCAAAGGGACGGGAATAAAAAGATGTGGGGTTACTCTGGATAAATTGATGTGCATACAGGTTGCACTGGGCCACAATGGACGTCAGCAGGTCCTCCGTAAAAATTAAACGGAAGTAGTCAATTGGGGCAAAGTTCTCAGTGTTGACCTGGACTCCTGGCTGGGCAGTGAAAGGGGGGATGATGGCTTCTCCTGAGTTGGGAGGAAGCCATAGGGGGTTCAGAAGGGCATAGGGAAGGCTGGCGTTGGTCCTAACCCTTTGGGGGCGAGGTGACACCCCACTTGAGCTTGGCCTTTCTTGCCGAGGCACTGTGGTGCTGGTGGATGGCACTGCGGAGCTGGTGGATGGCACTGCGGAGCTGGTGGATGGCACTGCGAAGCTGGTGGATGGCACCGCAGAGCTGGTGGATGGCACTGCCTCCTCCTCACCAGAACGCCTTCGTTTGGCAGGCGGGCAGTATTCCTCCTCGTCGGAGTCGGTCTGCGTCCCGCTGCTAATGACCGGCTCGTAATTTACTTCGGAGTCAGACTCTGACTCCGAAGATTCCGAAGCAGAAAGCTCCCTGTCCATGTCCTCACTGATTATATTGAAGGCCTCCTCGGCTGAGAAAATTTTTTTTGCCATCGTTGGTGACACTGATGGGCACGGTGACACTGATGGGCACGGTTAAACTGGCTCACTGATGGGCACTGTGATGGGCACACTGATGGGCTCTGTGGGCACACTGATGAGCACACTTATGAGCACTGATGAGTGCTGTGGGCACACTGAGCACTGGGCACACTGATGAGCACTGGGCGGCACTGATGAGCACTGGGCGGCACTGATGAGCACTGGGCGGGCACTGATGGGCACACTGGTGGGCACTGGGCGGCACTGATGAGCACTGGGCGGCACTGATGAGCACTGGGCGGCACTGATGAGCACTGGGCAGCACTGATGGGCACACTGGTGGGCACTGGTGGGCACTGGGCACACTTATGAGCACTGGGCGGCACTGATGAGCACTGGGCGGCACTGATGAGCACTGAACGGCACTGATGAGCACTGGGCGGCACTGATGAGCACTGGGCGGCACTGATGGGCACACTGGTGGGCACTGGTGGGCACTGGGCACACTTATGAGCACTGGGCGGCACTGATGAGCACTGGGCGGCACTGATGAGCACTGGACGGCACTGATGAGCACTGGGCGGCACTGATGAGCACTGGACGGCACTGATGAGCACTGGGCGGGCACTGATGGGCACACTGGTGGGCACTGGGCGGCACTGATGAGCACTGGGCGGCAGTGATGAGCACTGGGCGGCACTGATGAGCACTGGGCAGGCACTGATGGGCACAGGTGGGCACACTGGTGGGCACTGGTGGGCACACTGGTGGGCACTGGTGGGCACTGATGAGACTGGGCACACTGATGGCACACTGATGGCACACTGGTGGGCACACTGATGGCACACTGGTGGGCACACTGGTGGGCACACTGGTGGGCACTGGTGATCACTGGTGGGCAATGGTGGGCACTTTTTTTGCACTTACGATCTCTCCTCTCCTCACACTGCAGTCTGTGTGTGAGGAGGGAGAGCTGGCAATGAGTGATGATCTCAAATGTTTACATTTGAGATCATCTCTCATTGGATGCCTCGATCGTGACGAATGGCCGCTGTGATTGGCCATTCGTCACGATCTGTGATTGGCTGTGTCCAAGGGACACGGCCAACACAGATTATCCCCGGTGCGCGCTCGCGGGAGCGCGCGGGGAGTCTGTTACTACCGAGGCAATGACAGATGATCTCATATGTTTACATATGAGATCATCTCTCATTGGATGCCTCGATCGTGACGAATGGCCGCTGTGATTGGCTGTGTCCAAGGGACACGGCCAACACAGCTTCTGCCCGATGCGCGCTCGCGGGAGCACGCGGCGGGCGTGTTTATGGGAGGCCGTTTAAAAACGGCCTCCCGAAAATTCAAGTCCGCGCTGCAGCCGTATATAGGCTGTAGCGCGGATGTGAGAAGGTTAATACCACTTTAAGATGACACTGTCCCTTCAAAGCTAAAGTTAGGCCAAAGGCTTTGTTGCATTCAGTCTGTCCTGTGAGAATAGGAATAGGGGAGGGAAGACATGCAGCGGGCACAGAGCTGGATTGATAGAAGACTCAGGTAAGTGTTTGGGGGGAGGGAAGGGGGGAACTAGTGGAAGATTTTTTTTAACCCTTTTGCAGGTAATGCATTTTAACTTTAGAACCACTTTATGGGAAATGCTGGCTGTCACTGTAGTGCTGAAAGTCTGTGAAAAACCTGTTTAAAGCCCCGTACACACGAGTAGAAATTCGGCCGGGAATTTCGTCCGACGACCAATCTGCCGTTTTTCGGCTTGTTAGTATGGTGCTTCCGACAACCGACTCCGACTTTTCGGCTGAAAAAATCCTGGTGTGCAGGCTATATAATTTTTTCATCTCATTAGCATAGATTTTGATGGGGAAAAATCTTATGAGCAAGACTAGGCATGCTCAGAGATGAAAGAACACAAAGAAAGCAATCCAACACATGACATCACTTCTGAAGTAGAATTCTGTCGTGCGGGACAATTCGTGTGCAGTCTAGAGCACATTCCAACCAACAGACACCACTCTGGACAAAAGACGGAGGACCGGTCGGCGGAAATTCGTTGCGTGTGTACGAGGCTTAAGTTAACAGTCAGCATTTCAATTGAAGTATGTATTCAACTACACCAGATGGGATATCAAGGATGCTATATTATTTTTCATTATCACATGTGAAAACAAAGGTCATGTCCTGCTCCAAATAGTTGTACCCACAGCCATTCAATCATGGGTGCCAGCTTGTTTAGGCAGCATATCAATATTATGCAGAAAAGAAAAGAGCTGCACTCCTGTTCAATACTTGTGTATTTATATAAACAAGTTCCTTATACAGTACATAGATAATCAAACTGAGCTCCCTGACAGATTTTGCTTAGGATATGTTTAATTGTAGAGTCCCTATGATTAAACTTATGTAGCCAAGCTGGGATTATTGTATATATAAAAATGGTGTAAATATATTAAAATTAAAATAAAATGCAGCGCTAAAATGCAGTCCAGAGTCTATCTGGATATTATTAAAAGAAAAGAAATAACAAAAAAGTCCACTTTCTTGACACCTCGATGTGCAACAGCAGGACAAAAACTTGGTGTGCAGACAGAAGACATGCACCTCCACCACATGGATCTGCGAGCCTCTTACCAGAAATTTAGATCACTGCTCTCACAGTGATCTAAAGAAGCCTTTAAAATCCAAAGGAATTTTACTAGCAGACATCCGGCTCCAGAATCTTCACATAAGATACATATGGCTAGTAAGCAGTGTATTTTGCCCTTGCAGGAATCCCATGCGACAGATGGTACCATAGAAAATAAAAGGACCAAAGGTGCAATACTTCTTGAACATACAATTTATTATGATAGAAGTATAATGCACTCACCTAAAAAAGTTTATTTATTAAAATGTTTTAGGCCATCTGGTCTGAATATAGACCTAGATGTCAATTCATTTATAAATAATAGTTAAGTGACCTAGTTACCTTTATTTTAATTTTTATTATGATTGTATGATTGTTTAATTGTAAAGTTTCTTCCGACTTGTGACAACTAGCGCAGACTTTAGAGGGACTCTGACGATATGGGATTACTCATGTTAACACATGAGGACTATGTCATATATCCTTTGAACATTTTTATACCATGTTTGCACAATATATTTTATTTTTTATATATTTTATATACATTTTATAGATTTTGTATATAAGCGCCAATATACTTATATTGAGGTTACACATGTGCCAGTTTTCTGTCGGCATGTAATAAAGGGTTAAATTTAGACCTATGACCCCTTTCTCCCTTTTGGGAGTTATGTTTGGGTTTATTGTGGGGTTAAATATATTACCTCAAAAATTCCCTCTTTTTTAATAGGTTTTGAGCCTTCATATCCGGGTAATTATCATAGGGAGAAAAATTATATATATAATATATATATATCTATATATATAGATATATATATATAGATATATTTTTTCCCTTATGTAGAACTGTTTTACTTTTTCCTTCATTTATTTGATACACAGTACCGATTTCCTGGCTCCATTTGTTTTCCGATCCATTACCTCTGCGATCCAGGAAGTTCTTTTTCCGGCTCCAGGGGAGTTTACAGCACGGTTGAGTGGATACCCACACCCACTTCCTGTGCCGTCTACATATAAGTGCCGCTCAGTAAAGGCAGACAACGCCCCCTGATGATGTAGGGTTCTACGAAACATGTAGGTGGAGTCCGTGTCTGCGTCTGACGTCACAAGCCGGAAGAGCTCCGATGCCGCGGCTGTATCACATCACTACACATCGGTTTGAGAGTTTTTTTTAAGGCCTTTTTAAAGATACATTCTTGGTGAGTGCATTATACTTCTATCGTAATAAGTTGTATGTTCAAGACGTATTGCACCATTGGTCCTTTTATTTTCTATGGTACCATCTGTCGCATGGGATTCCTGCAAGGGCAAAATACACTGCTTACTACACCTTCCAGACATATGTATCTTATGTGAAGGTTCTGGAGCCGGTTGTCTGCTAGTAAAATTCCTTTGGATTTTAAAGGCTTCTTTAGATCACTGTGAGATCACTGTATTTATCACTGTATCACTGTATTTAGTGTCACTTGTAACCCTAATTTGCGCTTACGCTAAGCCCAAATAGGTTTAGGCCACCGCAATCTATCCCCTAATAAACTTTTAACCCCTTGATCTCCCCCAGTTAACCCCTTCACTCCCTATCACACAGTGCACTAACAGAGGCGGCTCTAGGCTTTGTGAGGCCTTAGGCAAAATTTAGACATGAGGCCCCACTGAATCCCTTTGCAGAGGTTAAGGAGAGAGAGAGAGAGAGAGAGAGAGAGAGAGAGAGACAGAAGACCCCTCACATCAGAGTACTTACTGGGAGACAGGAGAGACAAGGGAGGGACTGGATAAATGGATGGATGGATCAGGCTCAATCTTTCCTCTTCTGGCTGCTGGGCTTCAAACTTCCCACTC
Source organism: Pelophylax lessonae (assembly GCF_965119305.1). NCBI lineage: Eukaryota > Metazoa > Chordata > Amphibia > Anura > Ranidae > Pelophylax > Pelophylax lessonae. The sequence continues at coordinate 393,896,198 of NC_138769.1, read as the reverse complement.
AAGCATCCCTTGGTGGGCGAGCACAGGGGGAGAGGGCAGGAGGAGGAGGATCAGAAGGAACTGTAAGCACTGGCTTTGCTGAGCGGCTGTATCTTGCTGTGATCAGGGCCGGTGCTAGACTATTTTGCGCCCTAGGCAAGACCAGCTAATTGCGACCCCCCCAAAAAAAAGAAAAAATCTAAATAAATTCACTAATACTAGCACCAGAACTCCTGCATAACATTAAACTGATGACCTATAGGGTCTTTTCGTGTGTGCACCCATGAAACAGCAAAAAACTTCAGTATCCTATATTTTTTCATAGGCAACACTCAATAAGCTCTTACATGACATCAGGTTAGTGTTATGCAGTAGGTCTGATGCTAGAAATATTGCTGTCAGTCTGGCGTGCGCAGTGATGCATAACATGTGCAGGGCAATCACATGCATTTTTTTTGTGTGTGTGTGTGTGTGTGTGTGTGTATCTTGGGGGGGGGGGGGGCATTAGACAGAGGACCAATAGCCCCCTATGTGGTAGCATATATGTGACAGGTTCTCTTGATTAGACAGAGCCAGGTGGACAGGAGAGGGAGGGTGCAACCAGGTGGAGGGGAAATGCAGGAGAGGGCAGAGCCAGGTGAACAGGAGAGGGGGGGGGGTGCAGCCAGGAGGGGGCTGGACAGAGCAAGGCGGGCAAGAGAGGGGGGTGCAACCAGGTGGAGGGGGGAGATGTAGCCAGGTGGACAGGAGAGGGGGGAGGGTACAGCCAGGTGGGGGGAGGACAGAGCCAGGTGGACAGGAGAGGGGGGGTGCAGCCAGGTGGGGGTAGAAAAGAGCCAGGTGGACAGGAGAGGGAGGGTGCAGCCAGGTGGAGGGGGAATGCAGCCAGGTGGAAAAGAGAGGGGGTTGCAGCCATGTGGACAGGAGATGGGGTGCAGCCAGGTGGACAGGAGAGGGCAGAGCCAGGTGGACAGGAGAGGGGGGTTGCAGCTACAGAAGGTGGCGGGGGATGCAGCCAGATTGACAGGAGAGGAGTGTGTAGCCAGGTGGGGGGGGGGCAGAGCCAGGTGGACAGGAGAGGGGGGAGGGTACAGCCAGGTGGGGGGGGGGCAGAGCCAGGTGGAAAGGAGAGGGGGGTTGCAGCTACAGAAGGTGGCGAGGGATGCAGCCAGATTGACAGGAGAGGAGTGTGTAGCCAGGTGGGGGGGGGGGCAGAGCCAGGTGGACAGGAGAGGGGGGAGGGTACAGCCAGGTGGGGGGGGCAGAGCCAGGTGGACAGGAGAGGGGGGGTTGCAGCTACAGAAGGTGGAGGGGGGATGCTGCCAGGTGGCCAGGAGAGGAGTATGCAGCCAGGTGGGGGGGGGGACAGAGCCAGGTGGACAGGAGAAGGGGGGTGCAGCCAGGTGGAGGGGGGATGCAGCCAGGTGGGGGGATGGACAAAGGGCCGGTGCAGGAGAGAGAGGGAAGAGGAGAGAGACTGGTAAGTCAAAGTGCTCACTCACTTGGAATGGTATCGGGTGCGGGATGTTATTGAAGCTGCAGGCATGCTGGAGGTGGAGAGGACAGAACAGAGGGGAATGGATCCTCTCCACCTAGGACAATTGCACTTCCCGAACCATCACCTGAGCACAGTGACAGAGCAGACAACAGAGGGGTTATCGAAGGAGGGAGGGGGGAGAAGAGAAGCAGATGAATGGGTTTTCTGAGTCCCTTACCTTACATAGCAGGTGGAAGACAGAGGATGCAGCATGTCTGAGCAGAGGGCAGAAGCTGTCCAACTTTTCATTTAACAGGCAGATGATTGGTTGCTAGGACCGCCCATACTAACAAATCACAAGCTTTTTAACTTCCTGCCTTCTGCTCTGACATTCTGTCTTCTACTTGCTGTGTAAGAATTAAATTGGTGGCGGGGGAAGGATGAGACACATAGGCAGTCTTCCATTAAGAGATACCACAGCACTTGTCACCTGTGACCTGAACATACTCCTCCTCCCCCTCCAGCCTCGCGTACATGATCAGGGCGGGCCAGGCGCACTCATCTTGGAAGTGGCAGCACCTTCTCCCCTACTGGGGGTGGAGATAGGGGCGGGGAGGGAGTTCTCTGTGTCATCTTATGCATGCAGTCCGTCTGGCAGCACAGCTGAAGTGCTCACTCCTTACCGCCGCATGCAGCCAGCGCTCCGGGACCCCACGCTGTGCTGATGGCAGGGTGATCCTTGTTGCCAGGCTCAGAGGCGGCTCTTTAACTAGGAAAATTAGGCGGCTGCACAGCCCCTGTGAGTGCGAGGCCTTAGGCGACCGCCTAATTTGCCTAATTAAAGAGCCACCTCTGTGCACTAATATATACAGTAGATCAGATAACTACTGATCACTGTATTAGTGTCACTTGTGACCCTAATTTGCGCTTGCGCTAAGCCCAAATATGTTTAGGCCACCCGTCATCTATCCCCTATAAAGGGTAACCCCTTGATCTCCCCCAATTAACCCCTTCACTGCCCTGTCACAGTGTTCACTATATACAGTGATTACCGATCACTGTATTAGTGTCACAGGTGACACTACTTAGGCTAGTTAGCGTAAGGGTCCCACCACACCACCGTTATTTAGCGTCAGTTAGAGTCAAGTACACTAACACACATACACACACACCTCCATTACTAGTATAGTGTTTGAACAGATCAATATCTGATCTGATCAGAACTATACTAGCGTCCCCATAGTTTAGTGTTGCCAAAATGCAGTGTTTGCACAATCAGCACTGATTCCTGCCAGCACCTGCATTTAGCCCCTCCACCCAGCCCACCCTACCCAGGCAAGTGCATTAGTCAATAGATTACTGTCACTTCCAAAAAACACAAATCACACAAAACCGCTGCGTTAGCAGAGTCAGGCCTGATCTCTGCTAGCACTAGCAGTTTTTTTTTTTGTAGCGACCAAATAGTCCTTGACAACCAGGTGCTTTTTTACCTGTTAGTCACACTACTGTACGGGTAAATTTAGTTACTAAAATGACCAAACGTTGGTACAGTAGTGCAGAGGCCTACAGTATACTGACCATGTCAGATGACAGCAATGGGGAAGCCTCACTGGCAGAATCAGGGTCAGTATATGAACCTGTAGACAGCAGCGGCTCCCTGACAGATAGCTCCGACGACAGAGGGGTCCCTGCTAAGGTCAGGCGTACCCGACCCCATTCTGGAGTTGCTGAGATGCAAGAACCGGATGTTTCTCGTATGCAGCAGAGTGCCAGTACTAGTGCTTCCCCCAATGGCTAGTAAATTCCCCACTGAGTCTGGGGGAGAGAGCCTGCTTGAGGTGCGATGAATTGCTTGCAGTGAAGTAGAGGGACAAACATTTTCGTTCTGTCCTCCATTCACACAGACACGGCAGTCGAAATTACTACGGTCAGCGGTGTTGTTGTTGAGAAGCCCCTCTGTGTCCACGACTAAAACCGTAAAATGGAAGGGGTGGACTACAATGACCAGATGATGGGACCGTACTTAATTGCCCGTAAGGCCAGACGCTGGTACAAAAAAGTGTCTGTATATCTATTTCAATTGGCTATTTACAACGCTTTTGTCTTATACAAAGCGTCTGCTGGAACATTATCCTTCTTTCAATTCCAAGAAGAGATAATCAGAGCCCTTCTGTATTCAGCTGGTGCTCGTGCCCAACTTCCCCAACAAGATGCAGCGAGGCGGCTGCATGAGAGGCATTTTCCGGAATTCCTCCCGAGTACCCCTACCCAAAGATACACCCAAAAAAGATGCCGTGTCTGCAGCAAGCGCGGATTTAGGCGTGACACCCGTAATTATTGTCCCGACTGTCCTGACCGACCTGGTCTTTGCCACGGTGACTGTTTCCATCGCTACCACACACTAGTGGATTATTAGTGTAGGATACAGCACGGCACAGTTTAGGGCACATTTACACAGGGTCTCAAAAGATGTTCGATGGCTATCGTCATTTTGAGAGACCCTAACCTGGAACCTGGAACTCTAACGTTGAAGAAAAAAAAGTGTAAAAAAAATACATAAAAACATAAAATAAAAAAGCCAAAAATAGTTGTCGCCTAAGTTATTTTTATGTTCTTCTACACTTCCTACTGTACTTTTACTGTACTTTGTTTGTTTTTGATTCTTTTGTTAACCTGTTTCTCTTGCAGGTACCCATCGGCTGCCACACTGATTTATATATTCTGACACAAACAGCATTTGCGCTCAGCATATATGGATACTTCTGATGGCAGCAGCTGTGGTAGGTTGATTTCACCACTGCAGTTAAAATACCTTTAGGTATACGTGGAATATTGTCATGTATACCCACCATTAAATCAGTGGGTTTGGTTGTTGGGCGGTTAATGGTGTGTAATACTACACAATATTCCTGTGGTGATTGCTGTTAGGTTCTCTTTTTTTCATTCAGGCCACAGGCTGAGGCTGCATGAAAAAAAAAAAAAAAAACCTACACTATATGCCAAACAAGGACCAGCAATGTACTGGTACGTTGCTAGACTTTGAGTGGTTATACCAGGATGATGCCTGCAGATTTAGGCATCACCTTGGTATCGTTTTTTACAGCCAGCGGTCGGCTTACATGTAAAAGCAATCCTAGCGGATAATTGGCCGCTAGACTGCTTAAACATGCAGTGGGAGGGGACTCCCCCACCCCTTCTACCGCCTTCCGCGTTTTTTCTCGGGCTCTCCTGTCCCACCAGTTAACCCGAGAGTGCAGTCGGTGGTTCAGTTATCTAACCATAGAGCTGATTGGAGATGAGAATGGCTCCAATCATCTCTATGGCCTAAGATACAGGAAGCTACGAGCATTTCATGACTTCTATTTCACCAGAAATAAACAGCGCCATTGGGAAATTGGCAAAGCATTTTATCACACCAATTTTACTGTGGTCAGATGCGTTAAGGTCAGAGAAGAGATCTAAAGTCTAAAAGACCCCATTTTGTTTTAAAAAGAGTACCTGTCACTACAGATTGCTATCATATGGGAAATTGAAATTCACTGTGATAACAATAAAAATTATAAAAAAAAAAAAAAAAAAATGAAAGGAAAGGTGTCAAAATAACATAAAAAGCCAAATAAAAAAAAAATCAAGTCCCCCTGTCCCCCCCGTGCTTGCGCGCAAATGCACACACAAGCTTTGGTCTAGTGTCATATGTAAACCACAATTGCACCATGCATGTGAGGTATCGCCGCGAACGCCAGGTTGAGTGCAGTAATTCTTGCAGTAGACCTCCTCTGTAAGTCCAAAGTGGCAACCTGTAAAGACTTTTAAAGGCTTTTAAAACTGTATGTAGTTTGTTGCCGCTGCACGGGCATGCGCAATTTTTAAACCATGTCATGTTTGGTGTCTATGTACTCAGCATAAGATCATCTTTTAAATTTTACCAAACAATTAGGAATTATATAGAGTATTTCTGCATTAAATTTAAAAAAGTGTTTTTTTACGCAAAAATTGCGTTTGAAAAATCCCGTGTGACAAAAAAAATTGCAACATCCACCATTTTGTTCTTTAGGGCCTCTGCTTTTAAAAAATATATAATGTTTGGGGGTTCAAAGTAATTTTCTTGTAAAAAAAAAAAAACATTTTTCATGTAAACAAAAAGTCACAGAAAAAGCTTGGTCTTCAAGTCGTTAGAAGAGTGGGTGATGTGTGGCTAAGATTGAGCATAAAATGCCAGGACTGTTCAAACACCCCCCCAAATGACCCCTTTTTGGAAAGTAGACACCCAAAGCTATTTGCTGAGAGGCATATTGAGTCCATGGAGTATTTTATACTTTGCCATAAATTTCAGGAAAATGACAATTTGTTTTGTTTTTTTTTTTTTACACAAAGTTGTCACTAAATGATATATTGCTCACGCATGCCATGGGTATATGTGAAATGACACCCCAAAATACATTCTGCTGCTTCTCCTGAGTACAGGAATACCACATGTGTGAGACTTTTGGGGAGCCTAGCTGTGCACGGGACCCCAAAAACCAATCCCCACCTTCAGGTTTTCTAATGGCGTAAATTGTGTATTTTACCTCTGCACTACCTGTCACAGTTTCAGAGGCCCTGTGATTTCAAGATAGCATAAAGCTCCCCCAAATGACCCCATTTTGCAAAGTAGACACCCCAAGCTATTTGCTGAGAGGCATGGTGAGTCCATGGAATATTTTATTATTTGCCATAAGTTTTGGGAAAATTATTATTTCTTTTTTTTGTTTTTTTTTTTAACACAAAGTTGTCACTAAATGATATATTGCTTACACATGCCATGGGTATATGTGAAATGACACCCCAAAATACATTCTGCTGCAGTACAGGGATACCCCATGTGTGAGACTTTTTGGCAGTCTAGCCCCGTACAGGACCCCGAAAACCAATCCCCACCTTCAGGCTTTCTAAGGGCGTAAATTGTTGATTTCACTCCTTACTACCTATCACATTCTTGAAGGCCATGAAATGCCAAGGTGGCACAAACCCCCCCTTCCCCCCAAATAACCCTATTTTGCAAAGTAGAAACTCCGAGCTATTTGCTGAGAGGCATGGTGAGTATTTTGCAGCTCTCACTTTTTTTGTAAAATGATGAAAAAACAGGAAAATGCATTTTTTTCCCTCTTTTTTCAATTTCCAAAACTTTGTGACAAAAAGTGAGATCTGCAAAACACTCAAAATGCCTCTCTGCAAATAGCTTAGGGTGTCTACTTTCCGAAAAGGGGTCATCGGGGGGTAAGGGGGGGCTGTGCTGTCTTGGCATTTCATGGCCTCCGAAACTGTGATAGGTAGTCAGGAGTGAAATCAACAATTTACGCCCTTGGAAAGCCTGAAAGTGGTGATTGATTTTTGGGGTCCTGTACTCGGCTAGACTGCAAAAAAGTCTCACACATGGGGTATCTCTGTTCTCAGGAGAAGCAGCAGAATGTATTTTGGGGTGTCATTTCACATATATCCATGGCATGTGTGAGCAATATATCATTTAGTGACAACTTTGTGTAAAAAAAACAAAAAAAAAATAATATATTTCCTGGAACTTGTGGCAAAATATAAAATATTCCATGGACTCACCATGCCTCTCAGCAAATAGCTTAGAGTGTCTACTTTGCAAAATGGGGTAATTTTTGGGGGGGGGGGGGGTTGTGCTATCTTGAAACTTTAGGGCCTCCGAAACTGTGACAGATATTGCGGAGGTGAAATGCACAATTAACGCCTTTAGAAAACCTGAAAGTGGTGATTGGTTTCGGGGTCCTGTACACAGCTAGGCTCCCAAAAAGTCTCACACATGTGGTATCCCTGTACTCAGGAGAAGCAGCAGAATGTATTTTGGGGTGTCATTCCACATATACTCATGGCATGTGTGAGCAATTTATCTTTTAGTGACAACTTTGTGTTAAAAAAAAAAAATGTAATTTTCCCAAAACTTGTGGCAAAATATAAAATATCCCATGGACTCACCATGCCTCTCAGCAAACAGCCTGGGGTGTCTACTTTCCAAAATGGGGTCATTTGGGGGGGGGGGGGTTTGTGGTATCTTGACATTTCAGGGCCTCCTAAATCGTTATAGGTAGTGAGAAAATGCAATGAAAAATGTACGCCCTTTGAAATCCTGATGGTGGGGATTGGATTTCAGGGTCCCGCACACAGCTAGGCTCCCAAAAATTCTCACATATGTGGTATCCCTGTACTCAGGAAAAGCAGCAGAATATTTTTTGGGGTGTAATTACACATATACCCATGGCATGTGTGAGCAATATATCATTTCATTATCAACTTTGTGTAAAAATAAAAAAAATTTTTTTTTTTTAGTCATTTTTCAAACACCTGTGACAAAAAAATGAATTATTCAATGAGCTCAAAATGCCTTCCAGGACATTCCTTAGGATGTCTTCTTTCCAAAAAGTGGTAATTTGTGGGGGTTTTGTACTGCCCTGCCATTTTAGCACTTCATGAAATCAGATAGGCAGTCAGAAATTAAAAAGTGAAAAGCAAAAAATATTGCGCTAACCATAAAAAAGCTGCTACACCAAACAACTGACAAGAAAATTGTGAATAGCAAAATGTGGAAAAAAGTGCAGCGCTAATAAATACTAGCAATATAAACGTGTATATATATAAACCAAGAAAGGTAAATACAAATAAATAGCAAAATGAATAAAAGTGAACATCAAATCAACTGTCCCATATGTGAAGTGAAAAAAACAGTCCACAACGGTGATAATTGAAGTGCTCACTGGATCCCAACACCAACAAGATATAGAGATATAATGTGCTCACCAGAACGATAGGACTCAAAATGCCATATAGCATATGAGTCAAATCAGCTTGTTGTACAATGGATGGATAATCCGAAAGGGATGACTGAGGTCACTGATGTTGAGGTGAAGAGGTAATAGCAGATATGAACCGTCACACCAGAGAGGCTCTCACTCCGTCAGATGGCCAGAAAGGAACCAAAAAACAAGGGAGCACAAAATAGTGTAACACTGCTAAAATTTTAATTAAATAAAAATACACCAAATTGCACTTACAAACATCTCGTGGTAAAGAGCGTATACAGATGCAAAGGTAGGCTGTCAGCAGCGTGGCCTTGACGCGTTTCAGCATAAATGCTTTTTTCAAAAGATAGTGCACTATCTTTTGAAAAAAGCATTTATGCTGAAACGCGTCAAGGCCACGCTGCTGACAGCCTACCTTTGCATCTGTATACGCTCTTTACCACAAGATGTTTGTAAGTGCAATTTGGTGTATTTTTATTTAATTAAAATTTTAGCAGTGTTACACTATTTTGTGCTCCCTTGTTTTTTGGTTCCTTTCTGGCCATCTGACGGAGTGAGAGCCTCTCTGGTGTGACGGTTCATATCTGCTATTACCTCTTCACCTCAACATCAGTGACCTCAGTCATCCCTTTCGGATTATCCATCCATTGTACAACAAGCTGATTTGACTCATATGCTATATGGCATTTTAAGTCCTATCGTTCTGGTGAGCACATTATATCTCTATATCTTGTTGGTGTTGGGATCCAGTGAGTCAGAAATTAAAGCTGCGTAAATTCCAGTATTTACACCATAGTTTGTAGACGCTATAACTTTTGCGCAAACCAATAAAAATATGCTCATTGAGATTTTTTTTGTCAAAGACATGTAGCTAAATACATTTTGGCCAAAATATATGACATAAATTGAGTATATTGGATATTTTTTTAAAAGACAAATTTGAAAATGTCATTTTTTCTCAAAATGTTCGCTCGCTTTTTATTAATATCGCAAAAAATAAAAAACGCAGAGGTGATCAAATACCACCAAAAGAAAGCTCTGTTTGTGGGAAAAAAAGGACATAAAATTTAGTTTGGGTACAGCATTGCATGACCGCGCAATTGTCAGTTGAATTCGCGCAGTGCCGAGTTGAAAAAAGTGGCCTGGACGTTAAGCAGGAAAATGGTTAAAGGGACAGCGTACAACTTGGGGTTGTTACACTTGGATTATAGTTATTGCAGTCACAACTGATGATCATTATAGTCACTCTCATTTATTTTATATACTGTTTGTGAATTAAGCATTTACCTGGGTGTCGATCTTCTAGGCTCCACCTCTATTATTGGGGTTTAGAGGAGTGACACCACATCAATGGTTATTTAAGTATTTTTGATATGTCTTATGCAGTTATTTGCTTTACTCATTTCATTCCAGTAAACAGTTAAACTGGTTTCTGTTGTGTTGAGTGTATTCTTACCAGAACTATAAAGAAAATGACTGAACCTATAGTGCCTAGGGGGTTGGACATTTGTCAGGGTCCAGGGAGTGCAGAGAATATACCACAAACCAGCAGCCCTCAAGGGGGTCGTGCTACACTTATATTGTATGAAACCTATCAGAGAGAGAGCCTAGGTGGACTGTTCTAGTACCAGGAATTTGTTTAATATAATTAGAGAACAGACGTGTAGACTTTTTCTGTATAATCCTTATCATGTTCACTTGGATAATGGCTGTATCGTCTATGGTTGTAGGAATATGCCATGGTAAAGAAAACAAAAACCTTACTAGCAATGTCCTGGCCAGGTTTCTAATTCATAATATATTTTTCAACAGCTTCCCACTGGCTTTGGCACAGCTGCCAATGTCAGAATTGGAATGGCTTTAGGAGCGGGAGACATTGAACAAGCCAAAAAGTCTACTAAAGTTGTTCTTTATTGCACAGGTATCTTGTTTCTGTGAACATGACTCTCTGTTCTTATTTTCTCAGGTCTCTACATGTATACTCTCAATTTTTGTGTTTGTTCTTGTATATCACATGACCATAGTTGCAATAAAAAACTATGGATGAGCACTATGTAGTGCGCAGCTATGCCACTCTTTCCACCCCCTCCCCCCCTGCAAAATGTAAGATGAAAGGGCCTTGCAGCCATTACTTGCTAACACCACTAGAGACTGAACCATTAGGCACTATCTAACCAGCTACCTTATAACTATAGTACTGCCTTCAGGCCTTGTTGACTGCTTTGAAATTCACAGACGGATACTGGGCCCCAATGTTTAGCCAGCTGAAGAGTAAGGACTTAAGAGTGCCCCATAACAGTTGCTACCCGGAGACCTTTCCCCCTTTGCTTAGTTAAAGTAGTACCCCTTAGGAAACACTGCACCATATCTCAGCTAATCCCCCACAGTTCACTCAAAACCGAAGTACTAATAGTATCATTCATTTGCATTTAATGTTTAGTGCTGATTCCTGTATTTATGTCAGTTAGTTCCACAGAACATGATCTTAGTCCCTTATATGATTATTAATTATTACTCTGTCTACCAGACTGGGTTAAAATTTGCCCTCTGTGTGCTCATTTATGTTCTACTGGCATTTATACTAAACTTGCATCAATAGATGAAGTGCATTTATCACTAAACGATGTGTATCTAGCCTCTGATAGTAACCCACAGCCAGTTAAAAGGTATTTTACCTTTGCACCTTTATTCCTACTTGTAGTGACTTTTATCTAGCCAGGTGTACCAGAGGGACTGAGGGTGTTCTTGAAGTTGAAGCGCAGAAGAGAGAACCCAAAATTACCAAGTGGCTCCTTCGGGGACAAGTTACATGTAAGGGCTTTTCCAGGATGCCTCTGTTCTACAAGCAAGTCATCAAGGCAAAAAGCTAAAGACCGCTAAGATGGATCCTGCTGTTGCAATCCAGTGGTGTGAGGAGGAAAATGACTGTGTGGTAATTGATATCTTCAGAGAAGCCTAGACTGAGGAACAGATCCACCAAGCTGTGAAGACACTAGTTCCTGATTAGAAGGTGTGCATGCTGGACCTAAAACCAGATCAAGGGACCTCCCACACTCACATATTTCTAGAGTGGAGGGGGGGATCCCTGCCTGCTTGCAAGGGGCTAGTCTACAGCTAATTTGAGAAGATGAGGCCCTCCTGTTCCAGCTGAATGTGCCAGACAACAACCCAGAAAATTAGGATCATGCATCTCCGACAGAAGATGCCCTTACCAGCACCTGTAGGCATGATAAAGCCGGAATTCTTTGCAGCCTTGGGAGATTTCATGGTGAAGTGCCAAGAGAATAACTCAACATACACTGGCCCGGGTACCAAAAACTGAGAGCCTTTTCCAGGTCAGTGTCTGCTAATGAGGACAGTTTTGAGGAATGGTTGGAACAAGCATTAGATGAATGGGACATTCCTGAAACCCAGAGAATTACTGATGGTTTAAGGGGGCCAGCCTCTGAAGCCATCCGCAACCTGAAACTTGGCAAACAAGACTGTTCTAATCATAACTACTTGAATATCCTGCAGGATTTGTTCAGGAGAGCAGAAAAGGCTTTAACCTTCTTTATCAGTTCAAACATACCTGCCAAAATGAGGGGGGAAATCTCTCTGGTTATATGAAGCATCTTGACAAGATAATACATCAGATATTGCTAAGGAAAGGCATAGATCACAGATTAGTAGAAGAGGTCCAGGTGCAACAAGTTTTAATGTGGATCTCAGCCCTTAGATTCTTTTATGATCCAGCTGAAAACTTGGAGATGGTGGAATCATGAAGTACCCTGAATTAGCCAGGAAGGTACGGGAAAAAGCAGAAAAGCCTGAATCCAGAACCTGTCACTGAGATCAGACTGTTTACTGCAGCCACAGGTAACCCAGTAACAGAACTGAAAACCCAGAGGTTGAAAATGATTAAGACGATGACACTGCTGGCAGCCAAGATCACCACTTCACCTGGCAAGAATGTCTCAGAGCCCAAGTAGACTTTAAACTCTGCAGTTGTTCCTGCAGAGTGTAACGCTCCTGCGTTTTTATATGGTGTGGATTTTCAGCTGCAGAAATAGTTCCACGTCAGCAGTCATGTAAGAGATATGCTGAGATACCATTCCCAACCTCAATGACTCATCATGTGTGGAAGGTCTTATTTCAGCCAGTAAATACACACAATTAGCAAGCTGGTTCTTAGAGTGACTTTATGCATGTGGTAACACAATGATGAAGGTTGAGGGATAGGTTGAGTGATAGACACTTGAAGGTGAGACAGTAGCAGATGGATGCAGGAAGGTTTAGCAATGTTGTATGATAGCAGATGATAGAATAGCAGGTGGACATACAAAAGAGATCAACCCAGTGCAGAAAAGTAGCAGTAGTCTCAAGAGCTAGCAATCTAGTTTATGCAGATGTGATAAACAGTCTCTACTATGCAGAGCTAGATAGTGTAAGCTTAGTATAAGTTTATAGAGAATTCCCCTGTGGGGTACTTAGCACTATTAGCGATACAGCCGAAGGGTGGTTCAGGAGAGGCGGATGATCCAGTAGCGGGATACAGGGATCAGCGCAGCGAGGTTCCGTCAGCGAAGTAAGCTTGCAAGCATGGAAGCTTCAAGCAAGGTTAGCATCCAGATAAGGGTGTTTGAACGAACACATGTGAGTGAGAACCGACGCCTTAAATAGCCATCTAGTCCGGCGCTGAGTGATGACAGCTCCAGTCTTAAAGGTGTATGCGCACCTTTCCAAAAGTAAATGGTAGGGCGCATACACTTGTGGAAAGTGTAATTTAGGGTACCAAAGGTACCGGAACATTACAATACCCCCCCCTTAAGGCCTGCTCCTGAAGGCCTCTGGAGCTGGTTTGTCTGGGTATCTCGCATGAAAATTGCGGATTAATCTAGGGGCATGTATGTCAGAGGTGTTTAGCCAGGTGTCGTCTTGGGGCCCATAGTTCTTCCATCTAACCAAGTACTGAAGTCTTCTTCTGTAGATACGAGAATCCAGAATCTCTTTTATCTCGTATTCTTCTCCACCTTCAACTTGTACAGGAGGGGGAGGTGGAATATTAGGCCTTATTCCTTGGTCCGGAACATGGGGTTTTAGTAGCGACACATGGAAAATGGGATGGATTTTTAGGTCCATTAGCAATGTAAGCTGCACTGCAGCCTTTCCAATAAGTTTCTTGATTGGGAAAGGTCCCAAGAACAGAGGTCCAAGCTTTTTGCTAGGGATCTTCAGTCTCAAGTTTTTTGTTGAGAGCCAAATGAGGTCCCCGATAGTATACTGTGGAGAAGGTCTTCTACGAAGATCATAATACTTCTTTTGTTGACTGTGAGCGTGTGCAATGGTAGTATTTAGTAAACCCAGAGAATCCTTTATTTGGGAAAGATAGTCTGAGGCTACTGGGTTATTTGAAGGAAGGATGCGTGGAGGGAGAATAGAGGGATGGAACCCATAGTTCAAGTAGAACGGACTCTGCTTGGTTGTACTGTGAGTTGCGTTGTTGTAGGCAAATTCTGCCAGGGGGAGAAGATCCAACCAATCATCCTGTTGGTAAGAAGTGTAACAACGTAAATACTGCTCGATGCATTGGTTGATAGAGATGTATAGAACTGTTCGCCGGCGAACAGTTCCCGGCGAACTTCGCATGTTCGCGTTCGCCGCTGCGGGCGAACATATGCGATGTTCGGTCCGCCCCCCATAATACATCATTGAGGCAAACTTTGACCCTGAACCTCACAGTCAGCAGACACATTTCCAGCCAATCAGCATACCTCCCTCCCACACCCTCCCACCTCCTATAAATAAGCAAGGGCAGCATCCATCTTAGATCATTCTGAAGCAGTGTGTGTAGTGAGAGTAGGGAGAGAGCTGCTGCTGCTGCTGCTGCTGTTAAGCTAGGGACAGTTAGTCAGTGTTCCTGGTCTTGCAGTGTTCTTGGTCCACTACTGCTGTAAGGACAGCACCCCAAAAAGCCCTTCTAAGGGCTGGTATTTGTGTAATTTTTATATATATATATATATATATATATATATTGTAACAGGAAGTCAGCTAAATCTGGGAATGTAGTCACAGGAAGGAGATACATTTCCACCTGATTTAGAAAGTCCATTAATTAATTTAGGGTGTTGGCTACAGAGCTAGCCAGCAGGAAGTTGAAAGGCCTTCACCTGTTCAGAATGAGGGAGTTAAGGCTCTATAATTTGTTCAGAGAAATTCCTATTGTTTGCTGCCTCCAGAAGCTGTGTCCTGAAGCCATGTGGGCTGGGAGCAGGAGGACAGTCAGCGTGTGCCTCCCGACAGGATGTGTGGGCCTGGGAGAAGACCCCCCGGAGTGATGTGTGCCCGGGACGGTAACCAAGGGTGAATACGTCTCAAAGGTGAGAAGACGAACTGTTGATGTGAAGCTATTATAAAAGGACTATTAAGTGTCCGCTGTAGGACAAGGAAGTCTGCCCGACGGTAGGTTGGAGACAGACACTTAGGCAGGTTCCAGTTGTGAGAAGGTAGCCGCCCACAGAGGCAAGGATTTATTTTCTGTTTTATTTTATTTTGGATGTTTTGCTGCATACAGCCTGGTGAAGAAAACACCATTTAATAAACCACACTGTTTGTTTGCAAGCACTTGTCGGCTACCTCTCTGGGAAAACGCACCCCCCAAGGGGTCATCCACGCCTACCACCGAGCTAATCCCTTACATATGGTGGAGGTATGCAGTGGGCAGAAGCGAAGATCCCTGCAAGGAAGTGCAAATGTTTGATGAACTTTGTCTGGTGCATGAGATTGCACAATCTATGTGTGCAGGAGAGAAGATCCTGACAGAAAAAAAAAAAAAAAGTGTTTTAAAGAGACAGGGGTCTCAAAATTTTTTGATGAACTTTGTTGTGTCTGGTGCAAGTGACTGCACAAACTGTGTGCGCAGGAAAAGAGATCCTGCAAGAGAGAGAAAAACTACATGTGTTGAAGAGACAGTGGTCTGAAAATTGTTTGCTGGACTGTGAAAAATTTGTTTGTGGAGTTATTGAAGATGGGGCGGTCCAAACGCCTGAAAAATGCAAAGATAGATGAAATGAGAGACCGGATTCTATGGATGGAGGGGATGTTGCCGTCTGAACCAGCCCCATCCATGCCTAAAGAGAGTCTACTAAAGAGGAAGGTTGTTGTCCCTAGCAACACTGATGAAACTGCTATGGAGACGCAGTGTGCTCAGATGAAAAGTAAACTCAAAATGGAGGAGATGTTGAAACATCTGATTATATCAAATGCAGCTCAACAGCAAGCAAATGCAGCTCAACAGCAGGCAAATGCGGATTTTCAGCAGAGCTTTGCAGCTCAACAAAAGGCTCATCAAGAGAGCATGGCAGGCTGGAAACAGAGACGCCAGCAGCCAATGGAGGCCATCGGTTTGGAGGAAACCGAGTATGTGTGCAGGGCTGAGTTGGATGCCTTGCAACGGAAAATGGAAGAAAAGGAACAAGCCTTGGAATTGCTTAAAATGGAGCATAGAAACTTGCAGGAAACAAATGAACTACTCAAGTCTCATGTGTCACAGTGGGAAGAATCCACTGCTCTTCTTTTGGTCGAGTTGCAAAAACGCAGAGAGACTATAATGGAGAAAGATACCATCCTCATGGAAAAGGAAAGTGAAATTCAGACTTTGCAGAAGCAAAGTATGGCTGATATGTTGGAGTTGCGTAATCAGCTGGAAAAAAGTCTTCAGTTTTTGGGAGCTACAAAAATAGACCTGCAGGAGTCGCAGGAACAGAATGTTGCTCTGGAAGCGACATTGTCTCTCAGCGACAAAGAGAAAAGTGAAAGAGAGGCTAAATTACTGAGTACTGTGTATGAGCTCACTACTTTAAGCAATGTGGTAGATGAATGGCGTGCGGACTGTGAAAGTTGGAAAGGGGAAGCCCAACGTGTCCAGCAGCAGTTAAAGGAGAAAGAAGCCTGTGTGGCAGAATTACATTCTTATTCCCAGATGCTAGCCAATGAGGTGAAGGCTCTTATGCAGGGAAAAGAAGATTGTGAACATAAGAGGGAAAAAGTAGAGGCACAGCTTCTGGAATCGCAAGTCAAGGTGTCAGAAGGTGACCGATTGTGTGCTAAGCTGTCAGAGAAGGCAAACCGACTGCAGGTTGAGTTGGACAATGTTACAAATCAGCTTTCTCAAGCAGACAGCAAATCTAGAGAAATTGCGGAAGATTTTTCTATCTTGGAATCGCAGCTGCAAGACACGCAGGAACTCTTACAGGAAGAGAGGTGTCAAAGGCTGAGTTTTAGCACAAAGCTCAAACAAATGGAAGATGAGAAAAATGGCTTCCTGGAACAATTAAAAGAGGAGGCGGAAGCAAAGAAAAACCTATCAGAGCAAGTCGCAACATTGCAAGCTCAGATAGCGGTTATGAAAAAACGCATGGAAGAAAGCGTTGGTTCATTACAGTGTGTTGAAGATGTGAAAAAGAAGTTTGATCAGATGCTTGGTGAAGAGAAGAATGTGTCTGCAAAATATGCAGAAGAACGCGCACGTGCAGAAACGGAGGTGCGTGATAACGAGAGCAAAGCCCTGTTCTTGGCTCGCTCTTTGGAGGAAGCTCTAGAGTGTAAGGCTGAACTAGAAAGTGTTAAACAGCTGCGTACAGAAATGGAAGAATTGATCAGCTCCAAGGATGATGTTGTGAAAAGCGTTCAGGAGCTAGAAAAGTCTAAGCGAGCCTTAGAACAGCAACTAGAAGAGATGAAGATTCCGTTGCAGGAACTGGAAGAGGAATTCCAGGCAACAGAGGATCTGTCCCAAAGAGGGGATAGTGTGCCTGATGCAGTTTTTAAAAGGATCAGTGTTTTGGGGTCTGTCCTGAGTGAGCCTCAGAAATGTGACGACATGTGGCTTGAATCACCCCTTTGGAATAAACCGTTCCTTCAAAAACTTCAAGCATTGGAAAATGTATCATTAGAGCTTCAGCAAACAAAGGAGCTGAGTAAGAAATGTGGTGATTTCTCAGTTCAGGCTGAAAACCTAGTGGAGAAAACGAAGGCTGTTGGTGAAAACGTGAAGCAAATGAATAAGTGCCTTTCAGGGAGTGTTTCCAAAATGGAACTGGTGAAAGACGGGTGGCAGAAGTTTGATCGTGATCTTGAGATGCATTCCATGTGGAATTCAGATAGAGAAAAAGAACTAGGTGACCTTGAGCGGTCAAATAGTTCAGCAGAAAGTGCATTGAAGAAACCTGTAAAAGAATGTGTTGCAGTTCCATGCTTCTTCACTGATGCAGAGAGGAGGTCTATAATGGATACCACCCAGATCGCTGGGTTCAACTGTGTTGTTGCCTTTGACCCCTATGTTGGTGGAAGGAAAGTTGATGATGTTCTGGTTGGCTACTTCTGTGAAGAGTTTGGCAAGAAATATAAACTGAATATCAAATCAAATAGTAGGCCTTTACTGCGACTCGCTCAGGAGGGCGAAAAGTTTAAGAAGTTGATGAGTGCAAATGCTTCAGATCTGCCTATGAATATGAAATGTTTGAATGATATTGATATCTCTGGGAAAAGGAACAGGGGTCACTTTGAAGAAATGTGTGACAGCCTGTTGTCTCAATTGGAAAATCCTCTGCACAGCGTCTTAGAGCAAGCAAAGCTCAAGAAGGAAGATCATTCCCTTTTACAACAAAAAGTCAATGATTGTGTACAGCTGTATGGAGAGGCAACTCAAGTCACAGAGGGATGTCAAGAGTCCCTACTTGGAACAAAGCTTAGTGAAGCAAAGGTTCTCAAAGTTTTGTGGAAAACATTTATGGATTGCAGAGAGAGGCGTCTTAAGAATGTTGAAGACATTAAGACTAGCCCAATTGAGTTGCCTATGGATCACGGTCCTCCGTGGTGGATTGGACAGACGGTTATGAGGGACAAGCTGTCTGACATTTATGAGAAAGCTGTCAATGAAGATGACAGAAACGAGAAGGAGCGAAATGATGCCAAAAATGCAGTTGAAGAATGTGTATATGAGATGAGAGACAAACTGTGTGGCATTTATGAGAAATCCGTCAATGAAGATGACAAAACAGTTTCATCCGGAAGCTTGAGGATAATAGGAGGCTTATCAGTGAGTCAGCAGTGCTTGACACATGCGTGCCTGGAAATCTGTGTCCCAACCCTAGGGTTGAAACAAGAGGGGGGGTATGTAACAGGAAGTCAGCTAAATCTGGGAATGTAGTCACAGGAAGGAGATACATTTCCACCTGATTTAGAAAGTCCATTAATTAATTTAGGGTGTTGGCTACAGAGCTAGCCAGCAGGAAGTTGAAAGGCCTTCACCTGTTCAGAATGAGGGAGTTAAGGCTCTATAATTTGTTCAGAGAAATTCCTATTGTTTGCTGCCTCCAGAAGCTGTGTCCTGAAGCCATGTGGGCTGGGAGCAGGAGGACAGTCAGCGTGTGCCTCCCGACAGGATGTGTGGGCCTGGGAGAAGACCCCCCGGAGTGATGTGTGCCCGGGACGGTAACCAAGGGTGAATACGTCTCAAAGGTGAGAAGACGAACTGTTGATGTGAAGCTATTATAAAAGGACTATTAAGTGTCCGCTGTAGGACAAGGAAGTCTGCCCGACGGTAGGTTGGAGACAGACACTTAGGCAGGTTCCAGTTGTGAGAAGGTAGCCGCCCACAGAGGCAAGGATTTATTTTCTGTTTTATTTTATTTTGGATGTTTTGCTGCATACAGCCTGGTGAAGAAAACACCATTTAATAAACCACACTGTTTGTTTGCAAGCACTTGTCGGCTACCTCTCTGGGAAAACGCACCCCCCAAGGGGTCATCCACGCCTACCACCGAGCTAATCCCTTACAATATATATATATATATATATATCGTCCCCAAAAGCCCTTTTAAGGGCTGGTAATTGAGTTGTTTCTTCTTATATATATATATATCTATCTATCTAGTGTCCCCAAAAGCCCTTTTAAGGGCTGGTAATTGAGGTTTTTTTTTTTTATTTATATATATACATATATATATATTTAGCGTCCCCAAAAGCCCTTTTAAGGGCTGTTAAGGTAATAGAGTTTTTTCTATATATATATATATATATATATATATATATATATATATATATATTGTACACTGTGACTGCAGTTGCCTGCCCGCTGTGTGTGAGAGGCCACAGACCTACCACAGACTGTACTGTGTGCACACCACACTCATTTCGGGTGGCACAGGCACAGTACCTGGCATTTTAAAAAATATTTTTTTTTTTCCCTCTGTCATAATTGCAGTGAGTGCTGTGTCAGGTCCACAGAGTGCACTGTACCCACTGCAGTGCACTGCCCACCACTGATATATATACGGTGGCACAGCATCTTGTTGCAATAAATTGAAAAAAAAAAATATTTTTTATTATTGCAGTTGCCTGGGCTGCCAGTGACTGTCAGGTCCACAGAGTGTACTGTGCCCACTGCAGTGCCACTGTGTGCCCACCTACCACTCATATATAAGGTGGCACAGCAGCTTGCAAAGTAAAAAAATATATATTTTTTTTATAATTGCAGTTGCCTGGGTGCCAGTGACTGTCAGGTCCACAGAGAGTGTACTGTGCCACTGCCCACCCACCACTGATATATAAGGTGGCACAGCAGCTTGCAAAGTAAAAAAAAATATATATATTTTTTAAATTGCAGTTGCCTGGGTGCCAGTGACTGCTGTCAGGTCCACAGAGAGTGTACTGTGCCACTGCCCACCCACCACTGATATATAAGGTGCCACAGCAGCTTGCAAAGTAAAAAAATATATATATATTTTTTAAATTGCAGTTGCCTGGGTGCCAGTGACTGCTGTCAGGTCCACAGAGAGTGTACTGTGCCACTGCCCACCCACCACTGATATATAAGGTGGCACAGCAGCTTGCAAAGTAAAAAAAAATATATATATTTTTTAAATTGCAGTTGCCTGGGTGCCAGTGACTGCTGTCAGGTCCACAGAGAGTGTACTGTGCCACTGCCCACCCACCACTGATATATAAGGTGGCACAGCAGCTTGCACTCATAGTACAACAGTAACAACACATTAAAAAAAATGACAGGCAGAGGCAGGCCACCCCGCAAGGGCCGTCGTGGTCGTGGTGCTGTGATTTCCTTAGGCCCTAGAATAATGCCCAGTGTTCAGAGGCAACCACAGACCCTGAACTCAAAAAATTCTGAGGCCATAGTTGACTGGCTTACACAGGACACCCAATCATCTACAGCTTCTGCTCGGAACCTTAATGTACCATCCTCCTCCAGCTCAGCTTCGGGCACCTCTCAATTTACCACTCGCCAGCCTGCCGGCACCACCACCAACACTAGCACCACAGCCGCTTCACTTGATCCATCAGAGGAGTTATTTTCACATCAGTTGGAAGAAATAAGTGATGCGCAACTATTAGTGCCAGAGGATGTAGATAACGGGGATATGTCTCAGTCAGGCAGCATTATACACATGGACGTACATTGTGATGATGATGATGATGTTGTACCTGCTGCTGCTGCCTTTGCTGAGTTGTCAAGTGAAGCGGCTGATGATGACGATGTGTCTGTGGATGTCACCTGGGTGCCTGCTCGAAGAGCAGAAGAAGAGGGGGAAAGTTCAGATGGGGAGACAGAGAGGAGGAGGAGACGAGTTGGAAGCAGGGGGAGGATGTCATCGCAAGGAGCTAGTGGCGCAGTCAGACAGCATGTAGATTCGGCACCCGGGGTCAGCCAGACAGCACGCCAATCAACGCAAGCTGTTGCCACCACCAGAATGCCGTCCTTGCAAAGCTCAGCAATGTGGCATTTTTTTTGTGTGTCTGCCTCTGATATCAGCGATGCCATTTGTAACCTGTGCCAAAAGAAACTGAGTCGTGGGAAGTCCAACACCCACCTAGGTACAACTGCTTTGCGAAGGCACATGATCTCACATCACAAACGCCTATGGGATCAACACATGAGTAAAAGCAGCACACAAACTGAAAGCCACCATCCTCCTCCTGGTCCAGCATCTTCAGCCACGTCAACCACTGCTGTCCTCCATGCCCCCTATCAACAACCCGCCCCTCCGCCTCTCACCTTCAGCAGTTCCTGCTCACCTGCCCACAGTCAGGTGTCTGTCAAGGAAATGTTTGAGCGTAAGAAGCCAATCTCACAGAGTCACCCCCTTGCCCGGCGTCTGACAGCTGGCTTGTCGGAACTCTTAGCCCGCCAGCTTTTACCATACAAGCTGGTGGAGTCTGAGGCCTTCAAAAAATTTGTCGCTATTGGGACACCGCAGTGGAAGGTACCCGGCCGAAATTATTTTTCACAAAAGGCAATCCCCAACCTGTACTCTATTGTGGAAAAGGAAATCATGTCCCGTCTGGCACACAGTGTTGGGGCAAGGATCCATCTGACCACTGATAGCTGGTCTGCAAAGCACGGTCAGGGCAGGTATATAACTTACACTGCGCATTGGGTAAACCTGCTGGCGGCTGCCAAGCATGGAATGCGTGGCTCTGCTGCAGAGGAGTTGGTGACACCGCCACGACTTGCAGGCAGGCCTGCTGCCACCTCCTCTACTCCTCCTACTCCATCCTCTTTGCTAACCTCCTCGGCTGAGTCCTCTTCTGCTGTTGCGTCTTGCTCCACACCAACTGCACCCCCCCAGCTCGCCAGGGGCTATTCCACATGCCGGATACGACAGTGTCACGCTGTCTTGGGGTTGACTTGCCTGAAAGCAGAGAGTCACACCGGACCAGCACTACTGTCCGCCCTGAACGCACAGGTGGATCAGTGGCTGACCCCGCACCAACTGGAGATCGGCAAAGTGGTGTGTGACAACGGCAGCAATTTGTTGGCGGCATTGAATTTGGGCAAGTTGACACATGTGCCGTGCATGGCACATGTGTTGAATCTGATTGTGCAACGTTTTGTGCAGAAGTACCCAGGCTTACAGGACGTCCTCAAGCAGGCCAGGAAGGTGTGTGAGCATTTCAGGCGTTCCTACACGGCCATGGCGCACTTTGCAGATATTCAGCGGCGAAACAACATGCCATTGAGGCGCTTGATTTGCGACAGCCCGACATGTTGGAATTCAACACTGCTAATGTTCGACCGCCTGCTCCAACAAGAAAAAGCGGTCAACGAGTATTTGTATGACCGGGGTGCTAGGACAGCCTCTGCGGAGCTGGGTATTTTTTTGCCACGTTACTGGACGCTCATGCGCAATGCCTGTAGGCTCATGCGTCCTTTTGAGGAGGTGACAAACCTAGTGAGTCGCACCGAAGGCACCATCAGCGACATCATCCCATATGTTTTTTTCCTGAAGCGTGCCCTGCGAAGAGTGCTGGATCAGGCCGTAGATGAGCGTGAAGAGGAAGAGGAAGAGTTGTGGTCACCATCACCACCACCAGAAACAGCCTTACCATCGATTGCTGGACCTGCGGCAACACTGGAAGAGGAGTGTGAGGAAGAGGAGTCAGAGGAGGAATGTGGCTTTGAGGAGGAGGAACACCAATCACAGCAGGCATCCCAGGGTGCTCGTTGTCACCTATCTGGTACCCGTGGTGTTGTACGTGGCTGGGGGGAAGAACACACCTTCAATGACATCAGTGAGGATGAGGAATTGGACATGAGTAGCTCGGCATCCAACCTTGTGCAAATGGGGTCTTTCATGCTGTCATGCCTGTTGAGGGACCCTCGTATAAAAAGGCTGAAGGAGAACGACCTGTACTGGGTGGCCACGCTACTAGACCCCCGGTATAAGCAGAAAGTCTGTGATATGTTACCCAATTACCGGCAGTCGCAAAGGATGCAGCAGCTACAAAATAAGTTAAAAAGTATGCCTTACACAGCATATAAGGGTGATGTCACAGCACAACGGGAATCCAACAGGGGAAGAGGTGAAAGTAATCCTCCTCCTACCACCACAACCACGCCGGCAAGGACAGGACGCTTTACAGACGTCTTGTTGATGGAGGACATGCAGAGCTTTTTTAGTCCTATGCATCGCCACAGCCCTTCGGGGTCCACCCTCAGAGAACGACTCGACCGACAGGTAGCAGACTACCTTGCCTTAACTGCAGATATCGACACTCTGAGGAGCGATGAACCCCTTGACTACTGGGTGTGCAGGCTTGACCTGTGGCCTGAGCTATCCCAATTTGCAATTGAACTTCTGGCCTGCCCCGCTTCAAGTGTGCTGTCAGAAAGGACCTTCAGCGCAGCAGGAGGTATTGTCACTGAGAAGAGAAGTCGCCTAGGTCAAAAAAGTCTTGATTACCTCACGTTTATTAAGATGAATGAGGCATGGATCCCGAAGGGACTGACAGTGGGGGATGCATTTGACTAACAAAGGCCTGGTGATGACTGAGATGCCTTGGCCTAAAAATGGTCCACACGCTGCTGTATATAATATATAAAGTCTCCGCCACCAACTACGGTTCAAGCCGCAATGTTTTAGTGCACTTTTTGCCTTAAAACCTCAATTTTTCAGGCCGCTGCTACAGCAGCGGCTGCAACAATACCTGCTTTTTCATGCATGTGTACATGCCTAATTTTTCTGGCCTCTGGTGCTACACTGTGGCTGCAAAAAAACAAAAAACAAAAAAAAAGGCACATACATGTGTCAATTCCCCTTCGTGATCGTTACCTTGTCGTGGTGAAGGGGCTTGCGTATCACAATGAAGCGATCACTTCTAGGATTGTGTTGGCACACCCCAGATGAAAAGGTCCTTGCTTCATTGTGTACAGACCAAAAGCGATCCGCAGGATAATTTTTCATAGAAAAAACATTCATTTTCTTTCATTCTTTCTGCGGAGCTGGGTATTTTTTGGCCGCGTTACTGAATGCTCATGAACAATGGCTGTAGGCTCATGCGTCCTTTTGCGGAGGTGACAACCCTGGTGGTCAGTCGAACCCAAGGCAACATCATCGACCTCATCCCATATGCGTTTTTTCTGGAGCGTGCCCTGCGAAGAGTACTGGATCAGGCTGTAGATGAGCATGAAGAGGAAGTTGTGGTCCCCATCACCACCAGAAGCAGCCTTGTCGTTGTCAATTGCTGGACCTGTGGCAACGCAGAGAGAGGAGTCTGAAGAAGAGAAGTCAGAGGAGGAAGGTGGCTTTGAGGAGGTGGAATACCAGCCACAGCAGGCGTCCCAGGGGGCTTGTTGTCACCTTTCGGGGACCCTTGGTGTTGTACGTGGCTGGGTGGAGGAAGAGACCTTCAATGATGTCAGTGAGGACAAGGAACGGGACATGGCTAGCTTGGTATCCAACCTTGTGCAAATGGGGAGTTTGCGGTTGTGCAAATGGACTGACTGACTGTTAAACGGGGAGTTTGGTCTGTCAGAGTTTGGTCTGTCACTGTGAAGCGGGCGACGGGCGTAACCCTTACACTACTTGACCGATAAAACATCATACCTGATCGTATTCACACACTGGATGTTTTAGTGCTGGTTTACACTGCCGCTACCACTAAAGTAGCGTCGCTTCCAGTGCGACTTTGGCGCGACTTAGCGCGACTTTGGCGCGACCTCATCACGAGGCGACTTTTTATTTGGCCAATCACAATATCATGTTTTGTGACCGTCACCTAATTTCCTTTCCCTGTTTTTTGTTTTACATATTTCCCCATGTGTGCAGTGTTGTCTGTGTCATAGCTCAACTGATAGGCATGTTTGCCTTGGCATATCATATTTCAGCTTGCCAGAAAGAAAAAAAGACAGCTGGAAAGACACTGCATTAGTTTTCTACTAAAAATTATAAGAAAATGCTGTTTTTTTGGGGTTCTGGACATACTACAGAGCTGAAACTTGACAGGTACACTTTTTAGACCCCCCAGACACTAAATACAAAAAATGACATGCCTGCCTAAAAAATGCCCGCTAAATGCCTGCAAGAGAAAAAGCCAGCCGCAGAGAAGCCGTATTCCTGAAAATATAAGAAAAATGCTGTTTTTTAGGGGTTCTGGACATGCTACAGAGCTGAAACTTGACAGGTACACTTTTTAGACCCCCTAGACACTAAATACAAAAAATGACATGCCTGCCTAAAAAAATGCCCGCTAAATGCCTGCAAGAGAAAAAGCCAGCCGCAGAGAAGCCGTATTCCTGAAAATATAAGAAAAATGCTGTTTTTTAGGGGTTCTGGACATGCTACAGAGCTGAAACTTGACAGGTACACTTTTTAGACCCCCCAGACACTAAATACAAAAAATGACATGCCTACCTAAAAAAATGCCCGCTAAATGCCTGCAAGAGAAAAAGCCAGCCGCAGAGAAGCCGTATTCCTGAAAATATAAGAAAAATGCTGTTTTTAGGGGTTCTGGACATGCTACAGACCTGAAACTTGACAGGTACACTTTTTAGACCCCCCAGACACTAAATACAAAAAATGACATGCCTGCCTAAAAAAATGCCCGCTAAATGCCTGCAAGAGAAAAAGCCAGCCGCAGAGAAGCCGTATTCCTGAAAATATAAGAAAAATGCTGTTTTTTAGGGGTTCTGGACATGCTACAGAGCTGAAACTTGACAGGTACACTTTTTAGACCCCCCCAGACACTAAATACAAAAAATGACATGCCTACCTAAAAAAATGCCCGCTAAATGCCTGCAAGAGAAAAAGCCAGCCGCAGAGAAGCCATATTCCTGAAAATATAAGAAAAATGCTGTTTTTTAGGGGTTCTGGACATGCTACAGAGCTGAAACTTGACAGGTACACTTTTTAGACCCCCCAGACACTAAATACAAAAAATGACATGCCTGCCTAAAAAAATGCCCGCTAAATGCCTGCAAGAGAAAAAGCCAGCCACAGAGAAGCCGTATTCCTGAAAATATAAGAAAAATGCTGTTTTTTAGGGGTTCTGGACATGCTACAGAGCTGAAACTTGACAGGTACACTTTTTAGACCCCCCAGATGCTAAATCCAAAGAAATTTTTTATTTTTATTTTTTTTTAATTTTTCCAATAATTGGCTCTCTATCAAAAAATTATAATTTTTAAGAACTTTTTTTTGCGTGATCCCTCTCCGGCATGCCACAGTCCAGGTGTTAGTCCCCTTGAAACAACTTTTCCATCACTATTGTGGCCAGAAAGAGTCCCTGTGTGTTTTAAAATTCGCCTACCTATTGAAGTCTATGGCGGTTCGCCCGGTTCGCCGGTTCGCGAACATTTGCCGATGTTCGCGTTCGCCGTTCGCGAACGGCGAATTTTAGGTTCGCGACATCACTATTGGTTGACTCTTTCAGTCTGTCCGTTGGTCTGCGGATGGTAAGGAGAAGTGAGCTTCCGCTCAATCCGTAGTATGTGACATAGTTCTTGCCAGAATTTAGAAATAAATTGGGATCCACGGTCAGACAAAAGAGTTTTTGGGATACCATGTAATCTGAAGACATGTTTCATCAGGAGTTCTGCCGTTTGTTTGGACGAAGGTAGTCTACGAATAGCAATGAAATGTGCCATCTTTGTCAGATGGTCCACTGACACCAAGATGGTATTAAATCCTTTGGAAGGAGGCAATTCTACGATGAAGTCCAATGACAGAACCTTCCATGGAGTTTGGGGTATTGGTAGACTGCATAGTAGACCGGATGGTCTCGTAGTGTCAATTTTGGACCTGGCACAGACATTGCATGAAGAGACGAATTTTTGTATAGATGTTTTCATGTCAGGCCACCAGAATTGCCGAGAAATCAAATTGAAAGTCTTTGTCATACCCATATGTCCTGCCATAGGCACATCATGCGATAATTCCAAGATCTTGGTGCGTAGGGTAGGTGGTATATAAAGTTTGTCGTTGTAGTAGAGGAAGCCTTCTGCATCGGTAGTTAGTTGTGGTGGGGGTGAATCCAACCTTATACCATGCAGAACCTCTTCCTTCAAGGAACGGACAACTCCAATAATGCGTTTGTGAGGTATTATAGGAACGGAAGGAATTTCAAAGTAGTTTTCTTCAGTTAGTCGTGATAGTGCATCCGCCTTTTTGTTCTTATCTGCAGGTGTGTAGGTCACTAGGAAGTTAAACCTTAGAAAGAATAGTGACCATCGTACCTGTCGATGCGAGAGAGTTTTGCTAGTCTGAAGATATTGGAGGTTTTTATGGTCCGTGTATATAATTATTGGTAATTGGGTGCCTTCGAGTAAATGTCGCCAATTCTCCAGAGCCAATTTTATAGCAAGCAGTTCCTTCTCACCCACGGGGTAATTTATCTCGGGACTGCTCAGGGATTTAGAAAAAAAGGCGACTGGATGAAGTGGTGAAGTGGGGGTAGGTCGTTGGGAGAGTATTGCTCCTACTGCCAGGTTTGACGCATCTACCTCCAGAATGTATTGGAGGGATGGGTCTGGATGGCGTAATATGGGAGCGGAAGTAAACCTTGTCTTTAACAAGTGGAAAGCCTTATTTGCTTCTTCTGACCATTTAAATGGTATTTTTATGCTAGTGAGCTGTGTGAGGGGTCTCACAATAGCAGAAAAGTTTTTTATGAACTTCCTGTAGAAATTTGAAAATCCCAGGAATCGCTGTAGCGCCTTGCGTGTAGTTGGTGTAGGCCAATCCTGAATGCAGGATATTTTACTCATGTCCATCTCGATTCCTGTTTTGGATATGATGTAGCCTAGAAAGAGTACCTCATCTTTATGGAACAAGCATTTCTTCAGCTTCACATAAAGATTATGTGCAAGCAATCTCGATAATACAAGTCTTACATGTCTTATGTGTTCAGACAGGGTCCGTGAATATATAAGTATATCGTCCAGATATACCACAACACAGACATCTAGTAAGTCTTTAAAAATATCGTTTATAAATCGTTGGAAAACTGCAGGGGCATTGCATAGGCCGAATGGCATCACAAGATATTCGAACAATCCGTATCTAGTTCTGAACGCAGTCTTCCACTCGTGTCCATCACGGATTCGAATGAGATTGTATGCTCCTTTCAGGTCTAATTTTGAAAAATAGGTAGCTCCACGCACCTGCTCAATGAGCTCAGGGATAAGCGGTAGAGGATAGCGATCTTTTATTGTGATAGCATTCAATTTCCTGTAGTCGATGATAGGTCTGAGACTTGAATCTTTATTGCGAACAAAAAAGAGTCCTGCTGCTGTGGAAGAAGTGGAAGGTCTAATAAAACCTTTTTCCAAGTTCTCATCCAAATAGGTTTTGAGATGGGCAAGTTCATCCTGTGAAAGAGGATAAACATGACCGAACGGCAATTTGCTATTTGGGAGTAGATCAATGCTACAATCATAGTCTCGATGAGGAGGTAATGCTTGAGCATTTTTCTCAAGAAAAACCTCAGAAAGATCCTGATAACATAGTGGTGCAATCTCATCTGTCACCACAGACAGAATCTTCCCGGAAAACGGGAGGTTACACGTTTCCTCGCAATAAGAAGAAGGGAAGGTCAAGGACCGTTTCTTCCAATCTATGGTTGGTTGGTGTGTGTGCAACCAGGGAAGTCCCAACACAATGGGAAAGTGGGGTGATGGTATTAAATCGAAGGTAGAAGTCTCCCTATGAGACTCGTTAATAGTGACTAGAAGTGCTTGTGTCTGATCGGTGATCGGACCAGAGGATAACGGAACACCGGTAATAAGACTTACTGAGACAGGTTTGAGTTTAGAAATAATAGGAATTTTATTTAAAGCAGCAAAACATATATCCATATAATTTCCACAAGATCCTGTGTCAATCATGGCCTTAGTAGTAATCCTGTTCTGGTCCCACTGTAATGTCAAAAAAACAGAAATGTAGGGGTTAGTGAATGAAGTTGTCAATCCTCCTAGAGAGACATGTGAACACTCACCCTTCTTTTTGTTGACTAGGGGACAGACGTTTATCTTGTGATCCGGGGATGCACAGTACAAGCAGAGATTTTCATTTCGTCTTTTGGCTTTTTCCATAGTTGACAGCGGTGGGCGTATGGTTCCTACCTCCATAGGAACGGCCAGACTCCGAGAGGAAACGGATAATGGCATTCCCATCTTTTCAGCCTTTCTTTCTCGTAGTCTTCTATCTATGGTAATACTGAGTTGTATTAATGCATCCAGGGTTTTTGGCAGATCCGCTCGGGCGAGCTCGTCCTTAACGGCTTCTGATAGGCCAAGCCTAAATTGGGTTTTCAGAGATGCATCATTCCATTCTGAATCAAGGGTCCATCTCTTGAACTCTGCGACAAAGTCTTCCACAGGCTTCCTTCCTTGTTTCAAGGATCTTAACTGAAGATCAGCAGTACTCTGCCTATTGGGGTCATCATATAGGCTAGTGAGCTCTGCCAGGAACAAGGTATAGGAGTTGAGAAGCTGGTCGTTTTTCTCAAAAAGAGAATCTGCCCAGGCTCGAGGATCGCTTGATAGGTAAGAAATAATAGTACAAACCTTAATGTGATCAGTAAGGTAGGTACGAGGTTTTAGCAAAAAAAGTAACTCACATGCGTTTTTAAATTCGCGAAATTTTTTGCGATCGCCTGTAAATACCAAAGGGGGATTTATCTTGGGTTCAGGGGACTGAGCAGAGGTAAGTTGTGTCAGTCTAATTACCTGCTGCGACAGAGCCTGATTCTCTTCTTTTAATTCAGCAAGTGCGTGTATTAAGGCAGATACTTGCTGTTTTAATTGTGTCACCTGAGTGGTTATTTCTGGAACTATTTCTGCTGAATCCATTTTTAGGTTCGTTCAATCTGTAACGCTCCTGCGTTTTTATATGGTGTGGATTTTCAGCTGCAGAAATAGTTCCACGTCAGCAGTCATGTAAGAGATATGCTGAAATACCATTCCCAACCTCAATGACTCATCATGTGTGGAAGGTCTTATTTCAGCCAGTAAATACACACAATTAGCAAGCTGGTTCTTAGAGTGACTTTATGCATGTGGTAACATAATGATGAAGGTTGAGGGATAGGTTGAGTGATAGACACTTGAAGGTGAGACAGTAGCAGATGGATGCAGGAAGGTTTAGCAATGTTGTATGATAGCAGATGATAGAATAGCAGGTGGACATACAAAAGAGATCAACCCAGTGCAGAAAAGTAGCAGTAGTCTCAAGAGCTAGCAATCTAGTTTATGCAGATGTGATAAACAGTCTCTACTATGCAGAGCTAGATAGTGTAAGCTTAGTATAAGTTTATAGAGAATTCCCCTGTGGGGTACTTAGCACTATTAGCGATACAGCCGAAGGGTGGTTCAGGAGAGGCGGATGATCCAGTAGCGGGATACAGGGATCAGCGCAGCGAGGTTCCGTCAGCAAAGTAAGCTTGCAAGCATGGAAGCTTCAAGCAAGGTTAGCATCCAGATAAGGGTGTTTGAACGAACACATGTGAGTGAGAACCGAGGCCTTAAATAGCCATCTAGTCCGGCGCTGAGTGATGACAGCTCCAGTCTTAAAGGTGTATGGGCACCTTTCCAAAAGTAAATGGTAGGGCGCATACACTTGTGGAAAGTGTAATTTAGGGTACCAAAGGTACCGGAACATTACACAGAGAAGCCTATGAGTCAAGTAAGCTGCTTTAACTGTGGGGGAGGGAGTTAGCGCCCAGAGGCCATTGGAAAGTTTCAGAGGGCCCCAGTGAAAGAGCAAACTGGGTGCCCATCTTCAGCAGTCAGCTCCACAACTAAAAAAGTGAGGAAACTGAGGAGGCCCAAGGCCTTAGAGAGGGCCTACCCTGCTGACCCTGTCAAACTCGCTTTTCCTTGACCTTTGGTATATAGCCTCAGAAAGTGCACACAATTCGGCAGTAGAAAGTACTGATACAGACTACCGAGCCAGCTCCCGGCAAATTCCCTGAAAAATTAGTGGTACCTTCTCCCATCATGCCAATCCAAGCAGAAGACAACTATACAAGGGCCCTTTTGGACACAAGAGCACAGATGACCATGTTATACTGGGACTTTTATGACGAACACCTTAAACACCTACCCCTAAACCTTGGAACTCAGAATTTCCAATATTATGGAAACCTACTAATCAAGTTGACCTTCGACCCCCCCCCCCCCTCCATGGCTGGGCAATCAGACATTCAATACATTAGCCATTGTGTGCCCTCGCCCACATGGAGCCAACAGGATTTCCCTCATAGTAGGAACAAATGCTGAACTCGTCGGAAGATTACTTACTCCTCTTGTCTAAAGCCTGACATCCCAACTGAGAATCTACACCCCATGCTACAGCAAGTAGATCTGCCTCTGGTTCAAGAACAGAAAGCCTCGGCAGAAGGAGTGGGGAAGTTACTGTGATTAGACAGAAGTGAGAAGATATTAGTTAGGAGAAGTGGCATTTCTACAGGCTTTGGTCAAGTGCAACTGAGATCAGCCAGGATCCTTGGTTGTCTTTGAAGTTGACTTTTGAGGAGAAGACACAGAGTAGAGGTATACCGGAAGTAGTGTCAACTAGGGCTTTGCAGCAAAATCATGGGAAGATTTAATCCGTGTTCTCAACATCAATGACTCGCCAGTGAAATTACGGGCCCCAGTGCTGCTAGGAAAACTGAAACCAGCGACCCCAGTCTCGCAATCTGATTTGGTGGGAGGCAGCAAAAGATGGGATTTCCCTAGAGAAGTTCTACCCACAGAATACCACACTCTCACCTAGGTGAAAAGAGAGAAAGAGTCAAAAGCCCAGCTGTTGAGCTGACAGAAGATGTTTTTTTAAGAGAAAATTCAATCTGGGGTGTGCAAAGAATGCCCAACACCTGATTAGTATTCATGGAGACAAGCCATACAGGGAAAGAGTCCAATTGATTCCACTTCGGTATTTGGAATATCTTCATGAGCAACTGGCTGAGCTAAAGACAGCAAGAGTCACTGAGTTCATAAACCTCTTAAACCTTTCACCATTGTGGTGGTGCTGAGGGAAAGTTCCCTGAGGTTGTGCATCCACTACCAGACCTTCAACAGGAGAAATATCTCTGATCAGTACGCCACTCCAAGGATAGAAGATGCCTTACAAAGCATGTCAGGGGTGAAGTGTTTCAGTGACCTGGACTTCAAAGTGGGTATAATCAAATCCCCATGCACCCTGAAGATAGAGAGAAGACAGCTTTTTTTTCCCCCCTTTAGGATTCTCTGAATTCGTCAGAATGCCCCAAGGTCTGTTGGGATCTCCAGCAACCTTCCATGGAGAAGACGGTAAGGGACATGAACCAGATGGAAATGCTGGTGTAGTTGGAGGATATTGTTGTCTTCGGCAGAGCCTTTGAAGAGCAAGAGGAGTGCCTGAAGAAGGTTCTCAAGAGACGTCATGATAAAAGGCTGAAGTTGTATTCCACGGCTCTGCCCTCTGCTTTTTACACTCTTCTGCTGCTTAATTGCCTCTCTCAGATACCTTTGGCTGTATTGTGCTGCTGTCGCTGCATTATCTATTGCTTTCCAACTTCTTATAGACACTACCATTGTTTGGAGCCTTGTTCTTGGTCATTCCATGTGTCTTATATGTGATATACTGGCCATCACAAGATAAAGCTATCCACAGGAATCCCACGTTTGCAATCGATATGAGAAATTTATCACAGCACCACATCTACACTGCAAGGAAGGGGTTGTCTCCATTTCCATGGACATTTACATTTTTGAGCTGGTTTCATACAACAGTTTATCAACTGCCCACTCAGCACCTAGCTGCACTTTAATATGCCTTAATACCTTGACCTGGTAACTGTTTGCATTGCTGACTATCTTTCATTAGGATTACTGCACAGTTTTACATATACAGGTATATGCTTTAGGCATTTAACCCTTTTAGATTTGTCATCAATCCCCTTGAACCAGTAGGGCAACAATCTGGGTTGTTTTTACTTTTGTTTTATGTTTGTATTGATGTTATTCAATCTTTGAAAGGTGATGGGGGTTTTTTCTACTGCATGTGGAGTTTTCCACAATAACTTTAAACTATTTTCAATAAATTTATTTGCATACTACAGTGATCGGATGACTGTCATTGGCCTACTAATTCACAGTCTGTTCTCTACAGCTGGTTATTTTTGCAGTCTACTTATTGGGGCAAAAACACCAATAACCAGACCTAGAACACATTTGATAAACGTTAGTCTTGCATTTATCAGCATTTACTTTCAATTGTGCAATTTTTATTTTGGCCTTGGTATACCACATCTAATTTTGTTACTGTTATTTGATGTATTAGTGAGCATATACCAAGCAGTTCAATCATTTAATTATTTTTCAGACTAATCTGTACTTCCTGTTTTTCAGCATTTGGTTGCTTGTTGGTCAGCTGTACTCTACTTGCGCTGAGAAATGTCATAGGTTTTATGTTTACAAATGATAGGTGAGTAATATGGAGACAAACAACTTCTTAAAGTCCATTTAATGATGATTCACTTGCTTGAAACAGTTTGTTGCATGATAGTATACAGCTATCCCACATTTTTGCTCAAGATGTTTTTAAAATCTTCTAAACAAAAGTAATTTCCTACCCAATACCGTGTTTTAGCATGAGACAAACAAAAAAGCTATCCAGATAAAAATATATTAGAGGACCAGTATATTTTGCCAAACACTTCAGTATAGTCAAGTAAAATGTGTGTTCCCATTTAATTCTTAAGGCATTCCTTTATTGTGTCACTTCCTCTGGGTAGGTCCAACCTGTTACCTATTTAAGGTTTGGAAGGAGTCTTCCCCAGGGTTTTCTGGAAAATTTTCAGCAGTGTGAGCAGAGAAGAGTTTCTAGCATCTACGTAGAGTGGCACTTCTGCCTCTTGGATGAGGGGAAAGGTGTGCCAGAAAAGAGACCAGTGGAGGCTTCTGGCTTATTGGGTCTATGAGCAGTATGCCCTAACAATGAGTACACCATAGCACCCCTCCGGAAGCTGCAAGAGATATGCTTCAATTTAACGGACCACTTAGGGGCTAAATTATGCAAGAGAAAGTGTTGCCTTATTTGTAGCTAATGTCTGGACTCTTGGTTCTAATTAAAAAATTGGATGATTTACCACACTATGGATGTTTATAATCTACTTCGGAGTCTTGTTAACTGAAGTGTTTCTTGTAAACCTGGTTGGACACAAAGCTGATGGTAGTTGGAGGCAGACTCACCCTTCTGGTGGTGAGAGATGACCCCCTTAAAGTGTTACTAAATCTAAAGGAGGAATAACGGATGTAAGTGTACATCTGTAAAAGGTGGACTTTAAGGGCACATGCATTAAATGGTAAAAAGACACAAAGAAAAAATTCAAATTTTATTAATTACGTATAAAAACAATGCGATTAAGTTAAAAAGAAAGACTGCCCCAAAACATATGGGATGTCAGCCTGATTGTAGAAAAGAACACACACATATATTGAAAAATCTCTAGATTACGTGCATAACAGAGTATATATCTGTGTCAGAGGTCAACACGTTTCGCAGTATGATTCATCAGGACCTTGTAGGTACACAGGTACAAATATTCTTCTCTCAAAGACACTCGGAACAAATGCTCGGCTTGGGGCGGACACAGGGGGGTTTGCAAGTGGTTAATGTTTCTTTTAAGTGTTTATCACCCTTGGTGCTTGCAGCAGCAAGTTAGGGAGACTGGTACATGAGATTTATTGAATACTGATCACCCTAGACTAAGAATGCACTCTCAGGCCTGGTTCACAGTACAATGGCTCTGTGAGTCGTATTTTGCAAGGGCACAGCAGCCCATTCATTTGCATGGGTTGCTGTGCTTCTGAAACAGGTAAAAGGTCCCTGCATTATTTTTTAAATCACAACCCGCATGCAAACCTCAAGTGCAGTGCGGTCCCCAGTGCAGGAATTGGCTGCTGGAATTTCCAGTGTGTGCCATTAGGATTAATGGTCACTGTCCATATTCTCATCGCACATGTTCCTGGAATGAGCTCTCAAAGGTATCGGATGCTGCCACCAGATGGATATTAGGGATGATCGAACTTCTCAAAAGTTCGGTTCGGCCAGAACATCTGAACTTCCCGAAAGTTCAACCCGGATTTCAGAACCCCATTGAAATCAATGGGGCCCGAACTTCGGTAATCAAAAAACACCATTTTGAAGCCCTAAAACCTAATAAATGCCCCTGAAAAGTGCATAGGGTTCTGGGTCATACCCCAGGGACTATTAATCACATAAAAAAGTTCTTAAAAATTGTCATTTTTGATAGAGAGCCAATTATTGAAAGAAAATAAATAAATAAAAAAAAATAATAATTTCTTTGGATTTAGTATCTGGGGGGGCCTAAAAAGTGTACCTGTGAAGTTTCAGCTCTGTAGCATGTCCAGAACTATTAAAAAAAGATTGTTTGTATTAGGTCACTTATAGAACAGGATAGTGGCTTCTCTCTTTTCACACCTTGCCGGTTTAGTAGCAAGCGTTTTTTTTGGGCATTTTTTGGGGTCTTTTGAAGCAGGCAAAACATCTGAACTTGTGTATACGGGTATATATACACACATACTTATATGTATATATACACCTAGACATATATAGGTGTGATAGTAGCAGAAATATATGCTTGCATTAATGAAATAATTAACACTAATATGGCTCCGCTCCTATAACACCTATATATGTCTAAGTGTAAAATACATATAAGTATGTGTGTATATATACCACTATACACAAGTTCAGATGTTTTGCCTGCCTCCAAAGAACCCAAAAAAACGCTAGCGCCGAAAAAAAAAAACGCCCAGGTGTGTTGTTGCAGGCATTTTTTGGGGGTTTTTGGAGGCAGGCAAAACATCTGAACTTGTGTATAGTGGTATATACACACACATACTTATATGTATTTTACACTTACACATATATAGGTGTTATAGGAGCGTAACCATATTAGTGTTAATTATTTCATTAGCGCAAGCATATATTTTTGCTACTATCACACCCATATATGTCTAGGTGTATATATACATATAAGTATGTGTGTGTATATATACACCCGTATATGTATATGTATTTTACACTTACACATATATAGGTGTTATAGGAGCGTAACCATATTAGTGTTAATTATTTCATTAGCGCAAGCATATATTTCTGCTACTATCACACCCATATATGTCTAGGTGTATATATACATATAAGTATGTGTGTGTATATATACACCCGTATACACAAGTTCAGATGTTTTGCCTGCCTCCAAAAACCCCCAAAAAATGCCTGCAACAACACACCCTGCGCTAGTGTTTTTTTGGGCATTTTTTTGGGTTCTTTGGAGGCAGGCAAAACATCTGAACTTCTGTATAGGGGTATATATATATATATATATATATATATATATATATATATATATATATATATACACACATACTTATATGTATTTTACACTTACACATATATAGGTGTTATAGGAGCGTAACTATATTGGTGTTAATTATTTCGTTAGCGCAAGTAGTGTTTTCTGCTCCTTTCACACCTATATATGTGCAGGTGTATATATATATACATACATGGGTGTGTATATATACCCCCTATACACATGTTCAGATGTCATGCCTGACTCCAAACATGTGCTCAAAAAATCCCTATAAACGCCTGCAGCCAAAAAGCAAGCTGACCGGTGAGAAGCCATATTAGTGCAGCGAATGTGACTTGAGAGAAACTATCTTTTCTCTATAGCGGTTACCCTGATATGGAAGGGTTTGGTTACCCTGCCATAGCAGTCAGTGTCAGTTCACCCTACACTACATTACGGTCACCCTGGCACTTAACACTTTCCCTACAGAAACTAAATTTTTGCATCTAACTAAAGTGTAAAAGAGCACCCTAACTACACTAGATATCCCTGTCCTGGCACTAATAAATGCTAAATTACACTTTTAAAGTAAAATTAACAGAACCGCTTCCATTCTCTTCCATGTCCCTGTATTACAATGCTAGGAATTTGGCGGGGGCTATCTTATATACTGGGGGGCGTATTCACTAATGATTGGCCTAGGGACCCCCTAGTCACTCCAATCACATTCCTAGCATTCTCCTGCCCCCTCAATTTTGCTAATGGTTCTGGTCCAATCATGGGCTTTTAAAGCCCATTTCCTGACCCATTGCATTTTGATCGGTTCTGGTTGCCGAATTCCAAACTTTTTCAGCAAAAAGTTCTAAATTCGGCCGAACCTCGAACAGTCAATGTTCGGGTCGAACCGATGGTCGACCCGAACCGTTCGATCATCCCTAATGGATATTGGAGCATGCACTACACTGTGTAAATAGTTGCCAGCACACCACTGATCTTCAATTCTCTTCATATGTCCAAACAGTTATTTTATTGAAGAAAGATTAGATCACAATAAAGTAAAATGTTTTGGTGCCACTCAGGGTCCCTTTTTCAGGCACGTGATAATTAGTGTGAGATTAGGATTAATGACATCCGTATGCATTTCCTGCGTTTTATGTACGTGTGGTTGCGGGGGCAGGAACGGACACGGACTCGCAGTGGGAACCACCCACACATGTGTGAACCAGGGCTAAAGCTTACCTTCCCTCATACCTCCACACCCACAATATGTTTCAAGGCTTTATCCTCCCAACACTAGATTCTTGCATCATTGGGAAGCCCTCACAGGCCTTGCTGCCATGTCAGCTTGCAAAAAAATCATGCTGAAAGTGAAATAAAGAATAACAGGATAAGTACATATTCATTTAAAGGACAAGGTTCTGGTTTAGTAAAAAGAATCCTCCAGCTTCCACTCCCTAACATCCCAACATACCCTAAGCTATAAGCCCAAAGGGAAAGTGCCCACTTACCTCCTTCCGGTGGGAGAGGCTATTTTTGTTAAGAAATTTTCTTGGTGCTCCCCATGCCTTAGTAGTAACTTCTCTTTGACATAAATAGAGGGTTATGAAGATTGTGTGGAGAATGGTCGGCAAAACAAATGTAGGCACTGTTCCCGAAATATAAATAGGAAGTAGGTAGTGATATTATGTTAATTTGATAATAAGGTAGTGAATTATGATAATGTTTTGCATAAATAAAATATTGTTATTTTATGAAATTGTCTTTAGTGGATATGTGGCACATTTAAATCCCCTATGACCGGGTATGGTAGATCACATTCACTTTAGTGTTGCCATTGCCCCCATAAATAGGGGGTTACTTCAATGGTACAGATACTGCCTATTTAAGTTTATGTGGAGTTACTGCACAATCAACGCCAAGAAGATTTCTCAGTTGGAGGTTGTGAACACCACTGAAGGCTCCACTGTC
This sequence comes from Pelophylax lessonae, assembly GCF_965119305.1. Classification (NCBI taxonomy): domain Eukaryota; kingdom Metazoa; phylum Chordata; class Amphibia; order Anura; family Ranidae; genus Pelophylax; species Pelophylax lessonae. Next base: position 393,857,834 of record NC_138769.1, on the reverse strand, counting down.
AGTGGACACCACGGTGGGTGGGTGCGGTGGGGTTTAGATTAGGGTAGGTTAGGTCAGTGGGGAGTAGGGGTTGGAAACTTTTATCTAAACCTGAACTTCTGTAAAAATAATACAGATTACCCTGACATATCTGTTGCAAAAAAACCAAATAGGACAGATAATCTGTATTTCTGCAAAAGACAGACTTTCTACTGCCTTGAGCATCTGTTTTTTTCTCTTTGATCTGCTTTTGAACCTTACTACTTACATTTGTGAAAACATTTTAGAATTCTAGTGAAGATGTAAAGACCACTATATTAAAGCTTCATTTTTCTAATACAACTGCTCAGGTCTTTGGAAAGCCCATTCTCTATTTTCCAAGCAGTTGCAGCTGCTGGTAAATTTGCAGTTTCACTTGGTATATAAAAATTCCTGCGTTAAAGTGGAACTTGAGGTAATAAATAAAATGGGTGAGCAGGGGACAGAGCTGGCCACAAGCCTGTATGATTGCTTGACCCAGGAGCTCCGGCAGGGTTCCGCTCTCTACAGCAATGCCTCAGCAGTGAAACACCCAGGCTCTGTCGACACAACCTCCTACATACACCAGCTATGTAAAAAACCACGTCCACCTGCCAGCAGCTGGGTCCAGTACAGCCTACAAGGCTGACTGATTTTTCCCAGGAGCCGCCAAGATGGAAGACTGAAAAGGGGAAGAGAAGGACGGCACGGAGCGTGTCCCCTCCTCCCGCACTCCACAGGATGGTGCCTCCATCTATTAAAGACCTGAGAGCGTGACACCGGCACCCTATAGAGAGGATAAATCCCTCAGAAAAGGCCGGCTCCTTCTCCTGCTGCATCACCCCTCTCAAAAGGGCTGGTGACTAAGTTTGCTTCTACTGATAAAGATTCCCTTGCAGTCTCTCACTCCATTGCTGCTGGATCAGTTCCCTGCCTCAGACCAACCAGTCTCAGAACATACTATAAATTAGATGCTCCTCTCATTAAAGAATGATCCTCAGGCTGAACTTGACAGGAACATTTAAAGGTTTGGATTATTACGAATTTAGATTGATCAGGTAGAGAGAGTTGATAACATTGAGAGAAAAATGGGGGAACTTGAAGACAGATCAAGGAGAAATAACTTCAAATATGGAGGCATTCCAGAGTCTGTAATGCCATTAGAACTCATTCCATACTTACAGCAACTTCTGCAGACTCTACTCCCGCTTGAAAACCCTAAAGATTGGCTAAACCTGTATTCCTACCTGTTTCCATTCCCAGAGACATAGTCTCAAGAATCCATTGTTTCCATATAAAAGAAAAAGTACAAGACCATATAAAAAAGGAAAAAAACAGTACAAACAAATTGAACCAGTAAGTTCCATTTTCCAAGCATACGTTGCTGCTTGGAAAATGGAAAAAGTTTTCAAAATTTCAAATCTTTGCTGATTTGTCTGGAGATACCCTGCAACAGTGGAACAATTTTGCCCCTTTGACTAGCCTAACTAACTGCGTGACTGTGGAACCTCATACTCATGGTTTCTGAACCAAATTAATTATAACTCATCAAGGTCACACATATATATACTACACTCCCCTACAGATGCTGCAAACCTACCACCACAATGGAGTCGCACCACTGCCAATATGTGGAAACCCTTCTTTTCACAGCCACCCAAGCAGGTCTCAAGGGATTAGTCTGTGGTCAACAATACCTGACCCTGTCCTACAATACACACCGGTCCACCACCTACTATGCCTTGCCTATACACAAGCCTTACTTTGGAACTCAATGTTCGATCCCTTACTGCCAGGTGCCTATTTTTCCACACCCCCATGTATTTTGGGGGGGTCAGCTCTCTTCGCTGTTTTTGCTTAGTAATTCAAATTGCTGTTTTATGTTATTGTTGCGGAAAAGCCTGCGACTTACTGGTTCAATTTGTTTGTACTGTTTTTTTCCTTTTTTATATGGTCTTGTACTTTTCTGAATAACTCTACGATGGTCCACCTCTTTACAGCATTTGCTCCCTCTGATACCATAAAACTTGTGTACAACTTTGTGGCAGGACATGAGTTATAAACATTGTCAGAGGACCTGTACAGGCCTGCTCCAGGCATCTTTAATGATTTTACCATGACCCTAAAAATTACTTCTCTAAATGTAAAGGACCTTAATAGTCCATATAAAAGATCCTTGATGTGGAGAGAAGCTCTCTCTGAAAAGTGTGATGTTTTCTGTGCAAAGTAGATGCGTTTATGTAAAACCAATCCCCCTAAGGTCTCACATCATAGGTTTCCTTTCTCCTATTTTACTAACGCAGTTGTCGTCTTGCAATCTCTCATGAAGAAGGTGCAGGGGGCTTGTATTGGCTAACTTAACCACTTCTGGACCTGAAGGTTTTACCCCCTTAATGACCAGGCCATTTATTGCAATTTGGCACTTCGTGACTTTAACTGATAATTGCACAGTCATGCAATGTTGTACCCAAACGAAATTATGTCCTTTTTTTCCCACAAATGGAGATTTTATTTGGTGGTATTTGATCACCTCTGCGGTTTTTATTTTTTGCTATATAAACATAAAAGACCGAAAATCTTGAGAAAAAAATTAAATTTTCTATTTTTTCTTATAGAAAATATCCAATAAACTCAAACTCAATTTTTGTCATACATTTAGGCCAAAATGTATTTAGCTACATGCCTTGTATTTAAAAAAAAAATCGTAATAAGCGTATATTTATTAGTTTGCTCAAAGGTTATAGTGTCTACAAACTATGGTGTATATATTGGAATTTATCTGACTGCCTCTCTCATTTCATGAGTGATAAAATGTCAGGGCATCACAACCCCCCCCCCCCAAATTACCCCTTTCTCGAAAGTAGAATTTGCTGAGTGGCATGTTTAGCTCATTGAATATTTATTTTTTTTGTCCCAGGTGCTTGAAAAATGACAAAAAAAAAGTTGGCATTGAAATTATATATTATTCAATCATGCCATGGGTATATATGTGGAATTACACACCAAAATACATTCTGCTGCTTCTTCTGAGTATGGAGATACCCCATGCGTGAGACTTTTTGGCAGTCTAGCCGCTTACAGGTCCCCGAAAATCATCACTGCCTTCAGGCTTTCGAAGAGCGTAAATTGTTGATTTCACTCCTCACTACCAATCACAGTTTCAGAGGCCATGAAACGCCAAGATAGCACAAAACCCCCATCAAATGACCCCTTTTTCAGAAAGTAGACACCTAAGCGATTTGCTGAGAGGCATGTTGAGTCCATGGAACATTTTATATTTTGACACAAGTTTCAGGAAAATGACAATTTTTTTTTACACTTAGTTTATTGCTCACACATGCCATGAGTATATGTGAAAAGACACCCCAAAATATATTCTGCTGCTTCTCCTGAGTATGGGGATATCCCATGTGTGAGACCTTTTGGCAGTCTATTCGCGTACAGGACCCTGAAAACCAATCACTGCCTTCAGGCTTTCTAAGAGTGTAAACTGTTGATTTCACATCTCACTACTACCTATCACAATTTCGGAGGCCATGAAATGCCAAGATAGCACAAACACACCCCCTCCCCAACTTACCCCATTTCAGAAAGTAGACACCCTAAACTGTTTGCTGAGAGGAAATTTGAGTGTTTTGCAGATCTCGCTTTTTGTCACAAAGTTTTGAAAATCGAAAAAAGAAAAAAAAATTTTTCCTTTTTTCTTTCTTTATTTTCCAAAACAAATGGGAGCTGCAAAATACTCACCATGCCTCTTAGCAAATACCTTGGGGTGTCTATTTTTCCTGAAAAGGAGTAATTTGGGGGGGGGGGGGGGTTGTGCTATCTTGCCATTTCATGGCCTCCGAAACTGTGATAGGTAGTGAAGAGTGAAATCCACAATTTACGCTCTTAGAAAGCCTGAAGACAGTGATTGGTTTTCGGAGTACTGTATGTGGCTAGACTGCCAAAAAGTCTCATACATGTGGTATCCCCATACTCAGGAGATGCGCCAGAATGTATTTTGGAGTGTCACTTCATATATAGCAAAGGCATGTTTGAGCAATAAACCATTTAAGTGACAAATTTGTGTAAAAAAAAAAAAAAAAAAAAAAAAAACTGTGTCCACCCCATCCCCTATGCTTTGCCATATATGCTCCTTTTTTTTTTTTAACTGTGGTGGTAAAATCACCTCCTATAGCGATGCAATCATTGATTTACGTATATGCTGAGAGCAAACATTGTTGCTGTCAGAATAAACAAATCAGTGCTGCAGCTGATGGGCGTACCTGCAAAGCAAACAATGCTTAACAATCAAACACAGTAACAATAAAACATTACAATTAGTGTTGAGCGAACACTGTCTGTATTATTCGGGTCCGTACCGGATAATTGTATTTTTGTTACCTGGACACGGACCCGAAAACTTTACTGTATGTTCGGGTTTAAAATCCGTGTTCGGTAATTTTATTTCCTGTTTTGTATGTAATGGCGCGCTTTTAATGGCGGGCTTTCAACAGCCAATCAACAAGCGTTTAACTGGTGTGCCATAGGAGCCATCACAGCCATGCCTACTAATGGCATGGCTGTGATTGGCCAGCTGAAGCATGTGACCCAGGTCTTTATAAGCTAGAGACACAGCGCGCTGTGCGTCAGTCTGCTGTAGTGTAGGGAGAGAGCACACATAACGGTGCTGGCTGCTGCTGATTAGGGACAGACAGGGAAAAACAACATTGTGCCCAAAAAGAATGCAGGGACAGGTCGGAGTGTAGGCAGGGAAAGATATTTGAGCATTTTAGGGACAGGCTGGAGAGAGTAGGCAGGGAGAGATTAGGAGACACAGGACAGAACAATCGTCTGTTAGCGATCTACATCGATTTTGCTGTGTGGGGGGTGGTGCAGTGAACGATCTTTTTGCCCTCACTTGAGCCCACTGAGAAGGAGGAGGAGGAGGGAGAAAAAAAATATTTTTATCAGTCTGTTGTGTGCAGCGTTCAGCTATATTTTACTACAGAGTGCTGTTCTAATCTGCTATTTAAAAATTACAAAGTTAAAGGGGATTTTTTTTTTCTTCATAGCCTGCTGCTGACCGTGACATAAAACATAAGACACTGCTGTGTTCACATGTGCTATTGAAAAATCACCAATTTTATATACTTTTTTCTATTCCGCTATTCAATATATACCCTTTTGGGGTGAAAAGAATTAAATTGCAGCATAGTCTGTATCGGTACGTGTGAGATACATCTTTCAAATTTTTTTTGGCGCATCTTCCACCGCCGAGGATTGCAGGGCGCTTCAGTTTGCCTCCTGTTCCGAACTCCTCCTACTCCTCTTCCTCATCCTCATCCTGCCTTTAGGGTACAAAAAATTGTAATCGGGGCCTAGTCTGTTTGTACGTGTGAGATACACCGTTTTATATAATTTTTTCTATTCCGCTATTCAATATACACCCTTTTGGGGTAAAGAAAATTTAATTGCGGCATAGTCTGTATCGGTACGTGTGAGATACACCTTTTAAATTTTTTTGGCGCATCTTCCACCGCCGAGGATTGCAGGGCGCTTCAGTTTGCCTCCCGTTTCCGAACTCCTCCTACTCCTCTTCCTCATCCTCATCCTGCCTTTAGGGTACAAAAAAATTGTAATCGGGGCCTAGTCTGTGTTTGTACGTGTGAGATACACCGTTTTATAAAATGTTTTCTATTCCGCTATTCAATATACACCCTTTTGGGGTAAAAAAAATTTAATTGCGGCATAGTCTGTATCGGTACGTGTGATATACACCTTTCAAATTTTTTGGGCGCATCTTCCACCGCGGAGGATTGCAGGGCGCTTCAGTTTGCCTCCTGTTCCAAACTCCTCCTACTCCTCATCCTCATCCTGCCTTTAGGGTACAAAAAATTGTAATCGGGGCCTAGTCTGTGTTTGTACGTGTGAGATACACCGTTTTATATACTTTTTTCTATTCCGCTATTCAATATACACCCTTTTGGGATAAAAAAAATTAAATTGCGGCATAGTCTGTATCAGTACGTGTGATATACACCTTTCAAATTTTTTGGGCGCATCTTCCACCGCCGAGGATTGCAGGGCGCTTCAGTTTGCCTCCTGTTCCGAACTCCTCCTACTCCTCATCCTCATCCTGCCTTTAGGGTACAAAAAATTGTAATCGGGGCCTAGTCTGTGTTTGTACGTGTGAGATACACCGTTTTATATACTTTTTTTCTATTCCGCTATTCAATATACACCCTTTTGGGGTGAAATAAAAATTAAATTGCGGCATACTTTGCATATTTGACTGTGAGATACACCCGTTGTATTTGTATACTGTTTTTCTATTCCGCTATTTAATAAACACCCTTTTGGGGTAAAAAAAATTAAACTGCGGCATAGTTTGCAAATTTGACTGTGAGATACACCCGTGCGATACTGTTGTTGTTTTGTTCCGCTATTCAATAAACACCTTTCTAGGGCAAGATCATAAATTACAGAAATATGAGGAGACCGTCAAATAGGGGCCGTGGCCTGGGTCGTGGTGCTGCTGGTAGAGCTCCTGTTGCAAGGAGAGGACGTGGTCGATCTGTGCCAGCTACACGCACAAGTGAAACACCTTAAGTGTGAGTAGGCAACAGAACCTGCAGCAGTATTTGGTAGGGCATCATGCGCCTCTACAAGTGTTGAGGCAAGAACAAGTACAGGCGATAGTAGATTGGGTTGCTGACAGTGCCTCCAGTTCCTTCACATTGTCTCCCACCCAGTCTACTGCAGAAAGGTCAGAGTTGGCACCTGCAGCCGATGTCCAACCGTCTTTCACCTCACCCCCTTGCAAATCAGGCATGCAGTCTGAGCCCCAAGTCATGCAGCAGTCTCTTCTTCTTTTTGATGACTCTGTCAGCAGGGTTTCCCAGGGCCATCCACCTAACCTGCCCCAGAAGTGGAAGAGATTGAGTGCAGCGATGCCCAACCACTTATTTCTCAAGATGAGTACATGGAAGGACCATCGCAGCACGTCTCCGATGATGACGAAAAGTAGGTGCCAACTGCTGCGGCACTCAGAATTGTGGAGACTGACAAGGAGGGCAGGGGTGAAGACTGGGTGGAAGATGATGTGGAGGACGATGAGGTCCTCGACCCCACATGGAATGAAGGTCATGCAGGTGACCTGAGTAGTTTGGAGGAAGAGGCGGTGGTCGCACAGAGCCACCAGCGCAGCAGAAGAGGGAGCAGGGTGCAGAAGCGGAGCGGCCGTGCCCTAGACACTACGCCTGCTACTGCCCAACGCAGCAAGGGACCGAGCGCACCAAAGCCAGCTCAAAGGAGTTCTCTAGCGTGGAAGTTCTTCAGACAATGTGCTGATGACAGGACACGATTGATTTGCACCCTGTGCAATCAGAGCCCGGAGCGAGGCATAAACCTTCTCAACCTGAGCACAACCTGCATGATCAGGCATCTAAGTGCAAAGCACGAGCTGCAGTGGAGTAGACACCTTCAAAACCAAGAAACGTCTCTGGCTCCTCCTGCTTCCTTTTCTGCTGCAGTATCGGCCTCTTCATCCACCTCTGTAGTGATACCGGCACCTGCCACCCCGAAAACAGAGGATCTGTCAGCAACACCACCACCTGGGTCACCAACCATCTACACAATGTCCCGTGGAAGCGTTCTGCTTTCCATCTCCCAAACACTTCAGAGGAAGAGGAAGTACCCCCCTACCCACCCGCGATCCCTGGCCCTGAATGCCAGCTTTTCAAAATTCCTTTGAAATGCTGTCATTCCGTCTGGTGGAGACGCACAGTTTTAAAAGCCTTATGTCGGTGGCTGTCCCACAGTACGTCGTGCCCAGCCGCCACTACTTTTCCAGGCAAGCCATCCCTTCCCTGCACAACCAAGTGGGGGAAAAAAATCAGGTGTGCACTGCGCAATGCCATCTGTGGCAGGGTCCACCTAACTACCGATACGTGGACCAGTAAGCACAGTCAGGGGCGTTATATCTCCCTAACGGCACACTGGGTAAATGCAGTGGCTAGCAATTTGGCGCATGTCCTTCCACCACCAAGGATTGCAGGACGCTTCAGTTTGCCTCCTGTTCCTAACTCCTCCTACTCCGCTTCCTCATCCTCTACCGCCTCCTCATCCGGTCAGCGTAACACCTTCACCACCAACTTCAGCACAGCCAGGGGTAAACGACAGCAGGCAGTTTTAAAACTTGCCTGTTTGGGGGAAAAACCACACACTGCACAGGAGTTGTGGAGGAGCACGGAACAGCAGACAAATGAGTGGTTGCTGCCACCGAGCCTCAAGCCCGGCCTGGTGGTGTGCGATAACGGGCGAAATCTCATAGCAGCTCTGGGCCTAGCTGGTTTGACGCACATCCCTTGCTTGGCGCATGTGCTGAATTTGGTGGTGCAGAGGTTCCTTAAAAATTACCCCGATATGTCAGAGCTGCTGCAGAAAGTGCGGGCCGTCTGTGCGCACTTTCGGCGTTCTCACCCTGCTGCTGCTCGCCTGTCAGCGCTGCAGCGTAACTTCGGCCTTCCAGCTCACCGCCTCATATGTGACGTGCCCACAAGGTGGAACTCCACCTTGCACATGCTGGAAAGACTGTGCGAGAAGAAGCAGGCCATAGTGGAGTTTCAGCTGCAGCACGCACGCGTGAGTTGCTCTGCGGAACAGCACCACTTCACCACCAATAACTGGGTCTCCATGCGAGACCTGTGTGCCTTGTTGCGCTGTTTTGAGTACTCCAACAACATGGCCAGTGCCGATGACGCCGTTGTCAGCTTAACTATCCCACTTCTATGCCTCCTTGAAAAAATGATTTGGGCGATGATGGAAGAGGATGTGGCACAGGAGGAGGAGGTAGAGGAAGAGGGATCATTTCCAAGGCTTTCAGGGCAGTCATTCACAAGTGGCTCCGAGGGTGGGTTCCTGCACCCACAAACGCCAGGTACACAATTGTCCAGCAGGGGCACAGTTCTGGAGGATGAGGAGGAGGAGATGGAGGAGGAGATGGAACCATGTTCACAGCAGGGTGGCACCCAGGCCAGCTCATGGCCATCACTGGTGCATGGCTGGGGGGATACAGAGGACACAGACGATACACCTCCCACAGAGGACAGCCTTTCGTTGCCTCTGGGCAGCCTAGCACACATGAGCGATTACATGCTGCAGTGTCTCCACAACAACCGCCGAGTTGCCCACATTCTAACTTGTGCTGATTACTGGGTGGCCACGGTGCTGGATCCCCGTTACAAGGACAACGTATCATCCTTAATTCACTCACTGGAGCGTGATTGCAAGATGCGTGAGTACAAGCGCACGCTGGTAGACGCGATGCTGCTGGCATTCCCACCTGACAGCGGGGCCACAGTGGAAGCACAAGGCCAAGGCAGAGGAGGAGGAGGAAGAGGTCGCCAACGCAACCAGGGCACCGCCAGCACCTCAGAAGGCAGGGTTAGCATGGCCGAAATGTGGAAAAGCTTTGTCAGCACGCCACAACAAACAGCAGCACCAGCAGCTCATATGGAACGTCTTAGCAGGAGGCAGCATTTCACCAACATGGTGGAGCAGTATGTGTGCACACGCCTACATGTAGTGAATGACGGGTCTGCCCCCTTCAACTTCTGGGTCTCCAAATTGGGCACATGGCCTGAGCTTGCCCTTTACGCCTTGGAGGTGCAGCCAGTGTATGATCCGAACGTGTATTTAGCACGGCTGGGGGTGTTATCACAGACAAGCGCAGCCGCCTGTCCAGAGACAATGTGGACAAGCTCACATTCATTAAAATGAATCAGGCATGGATCCCACAGGACTTTTCCGTACCTTGTGCAGAATAGAGATGGATACCGACCTTACCCAGCCATTGTTTTATTTTTGATGTTTCTCACTCTTTTGGGGTGTACCCTAATTTAAAATGACTAAAAAAAAGCAGTGTTGGCTACCTCATCCCTCTCCACCGCCGCTTCCACCTACACTGCCACATCCACTGCCACCTCAACCTCCCTCCTACTCCATATGGGCCTCGTCCTTCACAGATGAAGAAAATTATTTTTCTGTTTTTTTTTTTTGTTGTTTTAAGTTATTTCCCTATCCACATTTGTTTGCAGAGCACTTTCCATGCTCTTAACTACATTTTGCTGCCATTTGCAGCACTCTAGCCCTTTCCATTGTTTTTTTTAGAGCCATTTTAGTGCCTGAAAGTTCGGGTCCCCATTGACTTCAATGGGGTTCGGTGTCTGGGTAAAGTTCGGAAAAAGTCCGGGTCACGGACCCGGACTTTTTTTTCAAGTTCGGCCGAACCCGCCGAACACGGACATCCAGGTGTCCGCTCAACTCTAATTACAATATAATAGTATAGAGGACAGTAAAACAGTAGACTTGTGGTATCTACAAAGAAAACTATGGTTAACAATGAGAAACACAGCAACAATAAAACATTACATTATAATGGCATACAGTACAGTAGAATGGTGATATTTGCAAAGAAAACTATGATTAACAATGAAAAACAGTAACAATAAAACATTACAGTATAACAGTATATTATAAAGTACAGTAAAGGTAGAAAAGTAGAGTAAGAACAAAAGATTAACTCAATAAAAGATAACTTTTTTGGCTTTTTAATTTTTTTAAATAAAAAAAAAAAAATATATATATATATATATATATATATATATATATATATATATATATATATATATATATATATATATATATATTTTGGTTTGTAATTGTAAAAAAATTGTTCCAGGCTAGGGTCTATCAAAATGTGAAAGCCATCTAACATCTTTCGAGACCCTGTACCCTATACTAATTCTGTACTAGTGTGTGGTAGCGACGGAAACAGTCCCCGTCGTGCAGAGACCAGGTTGGCCAGGGCAGGAGGGACAAAAATAGCGAGTGTCACGCCTATTTCCGCGTTTTCTACAGACACGACATCTTCTTTGGGGTGCTCTTTGGGTAGGGGTACCAGGGAGGACATCCGGAAAATGCCTCTAATGCACCTGGCTCACTGCATCTGTAATGTGAATTTGGGCCACAGCACCCTCTCGATACAGAAGGGCTGTGATGATCTCTTCCTGGAATTTTAGGAAGGATCCACTTCTTCCTGACTATTTGTATAGCACATAAGCGACTTAGCAGAGCCAGTTGGAATAAGTGAACAGACACTTTCTTTGTACCGGCGTCTGGCCTTACGGGCAATTAAGTACGGCGCCATCATCTGGTCATTGAAGTCCACCCCTCCCATGTTAAGGTTGTATTCGTGGACACAGAGGGGCTTTTCAACAACACCAGTAATTGAACAAATTGCAATTTGGACTGTCGTATCTGCGTGAATGGAGGACAGAACGAAAACATTCCGTGTGTCCCTCCACTTTACTGCAAGCAATTTATTACACTTCAAGCAGGCTCTCAGCCCCCGTCTAAGTCGGGAATCCACAAGCCATTGGGGAAAGCCCCGGCAATTAGGTCGCATGGTTCCACATGTGCCAATTCCAAAATCAAAAAGGTGACTAAAAAGTGGCACGCTTGTGTAATAATTGTCCACGTATAAATGGTACCCCTTTCTAAATAAGAGTGAAACCAAGTCCAAAACAATCTTTCCACTGCTCCCCATGTAGTTTGGGCAGTTGCTATCTTTTCCTTTGTTAATCTGGAAACTACATGTATAGTATTTTGCCCTGTCACAGAGCTTATACTGTACATCTTGACCCCATATCTGGCACGCTTGCTGGGGTTTGAAAGCAAGGCAGCCAGAAAATCTAATCAGGGACTCAACGCAGACAGCCTGTTGGGGCATATACAAAGCTGCAAACTTCTGGTTGAAGTGATTTACGAGGGACTGAATTTTGTGGCGCCGGTCATATTCAGGGTCACCCTGAGAAAAACAGAGTTCGTTGTCACTGAATGCATAAACTGCAAGATTTGCTCGTATCTAGTCCTGGCTATGGCAGCAGAGAACACAGGCATTTGATGAATTGGGTCAGGGGACCAATATGATCGCAACTCACTCTTTTTAGTAATGCCGATGATGAGGGGAGTAAAATTGTCTGTTTCCACCTGATTTCTGGGTTGGCCAGTGAATGGGGGAAGTGCGGGTGCGGCAGAAGTGGTGGGCTCCAAATCAGGATTTGCAAGCGCATCAGGAAGGACACCATGGGCTCTATGGGCCTGTCTTTGAATTATTGTTGGCTGTGGGACACTACTTGTGCTAGCCACCACACCAGCTTGAACTGTACTTATGGGACTCGCCACGTCACCAAGTGTTACTGCAGTGCTGGTTTGACTATGACCAAGATGTACTAGGCCTCTGGTGTTTGCCAGTTCACCAGAAGGTTGAGCGGCACTAGTACCGACACTGCTGCATACGAGAACCCTGCAGTTGTTGCACCTCGGCAACAGAAGAACTGGGTCGGGTACACCTGGCCTTAGCAGGGACCACTACTCGGTCATCAGAGCTATCTTTCAGGGTGCCGCTGCTCTCTACAGGTTTGAATACTGAGCCTGATTTTGACAATGAGGCTTCCCCATCGTTCTCATCTGTCATGCTCAGCATCGTGTAGGCCTCTTCACTAGTGTACCTCTGTTTGGACATTTGGACATTTTGGGCAATAAATTTATAGGTACCTAGTGTGATTTACAGGTAAAAAAAAAAAAAGCACCTGGTTGTCAATGACCGTTTGAACCGCTACCAAAAAATTTAACTGCTAGTGCTAGCAGAGATCAGGTCTGACTCTGCTAATGCTGCGGTTTAGTGTGCTGTGCATTGGAAGTGACAGTAGTCTGCTGGTTCTGCACTTCTTGGGGGGGGGGGGGCCGAGGGGCTAAACGCAGGTGCTGGCAGGTGTCGGGGCTGACCCTGCTAGCGCTGCATTTTGGGAACACTATACTAAACTATTGGGAATGCCAGTATACAGTGCTTTGCGAAAGTATTCGGCCCCCTTGAACTTTTCGACCTTTTGCCACATTTCAGGCTTCAAACATAAAGATATAAAACTGTAATTTTTTGTGAAGAATCAACAACAAGTGGGACACAATCATGAAGTGGAACGAAATTTATTGGATATTTCAAACTTTTTTAACAAATAAAAAGCTGAAAAATCGGGCGTGCAAAATTATTCAGCCCCCCTTAAGTTAATACTTTGTAGCACCACCTTTTGCTGCGATTACAGCTGTAAGTCCCTTGGGGTATGTCTCTATCAGTTTTGCACATCGAGAGACTGACATTTTTGCCCATTCCTCCTTGCAAAACAGCTCGAGCTCAGTGGAGGTTGGATGGAGAGCGTTTGTGAACAGCAGTTTTCAGTTCTTTCCACAGATTCTCAATAGGATTCAGGTCTGGACTTTGACTTGGCCATTCTAACACCTGGATATGTTTATTTGTGAACCATTCCATTGTAGATTTTGCTTTATGTTTTGGATCATTGTCTTGTTGGAAGACAAATCTCCATCCCAGTCTCAGGTCTTTTGCAGACTCCATCAGGTTTTCTTCCAGAATGGTCCTGTATTTGGCTCCATTCATCTTCCCATCAATTTTAATCATCTTCCCTGTACCTGCTGAAGAAAAGCAGGCCCAAACCATGATGCTGCCACCACCATGTTTGACAGTGGGGATGGTGTGTTCAGGGTGATGAGCTGTGTTGCTTTTACGCCAAACATAACGTTTTGCATTGTTGCCAAAAAGTTCGATTTTGGTTTCATCTGACCAGAGAGCCTTCTTCCACATGTTTGGTGTGTCTCCCAGGTGGCTTGTGGCAAACTTTAAACAACGCTTTTTATGGATATCTTTAAGAAATGGCTTTGTTCTTGCCACTCTTCCATAAAGGCCAGATTTGTGCAGTATATGACGGCCTGTATAGGCCCCAAAAATTAGCCCACATGGGTTTACCTGACAGCTAAGTACGTAGTATTCTGTGGCTGGAGGTACAGTAGGCATTCACTGTATACAGAAGTGTCGGCCTGTATAGGCCCCAAAAATTAGCTCACATGGGTTTAACTGACAGCAAAGAACTTAGTATTTGATGGCTAGAGGTACAGTAGGCGTTTTGATGGCTAGAGGTAAAGTAGGCGTTCACAGGATACAGAAGTGTCGGCCTGTATGGGCCCCAAAAATTAGCCCACATGGGTTTAACTGACAGCAAAGAACTTAGTATTTGATGGCTAGAGGTACAGTAGGCGTTCACAGGATACAGAAGTAAGTGTCGGCCTGTATAGGCTCCAAAAATTAGCCCACATGGGTTTAACTGACAGCAAAGAACGTAGTGTATTTGACGGTTGGAGGTACAGTAGGCGTTCACAGGATACAGAAGTGTTGGCCTGTATAGGCCCCAAAAATTAGCCCACATGGGTTTGACAGCAAAGAACGTAGGGCATTTGACGGCTGGAGGTACAGTAGGCATTCACAGTATACAATACAGAAGTGTTGGCCTGTATAGGCCCCAAAAATTAGCTCACATGGGTTTAACTGACAGCAAAGAACTTAGTATTTGATGGCTAGAAGTACAGTAGGCGTTTTGATGGCTAGAGGTACAGAAGCGTTCACAGGATACAGAAGTGTCGGCCTGTATAGGCCCCAAAAATTAGCTCACATGGATTGAACTGACAGCAAAGAATGTAGTGTATTTGATGGCTAGAGGTACAGTAGGCGTTCACAGGATACAGAAGTAAGTGTCGGCCGGTGTAGGCTCCAAAAATTAGCCCACATGGGTTTACCTGACAGCTAAGTACGTAGTATTCTGTGGCTGGAGGTACAGTAGGCCTTCACAGTATACAGAAGTAAGTGTTGGCCTGTATAGACCCCAAAAATTAGCTCACATGGGTTTAACTGACAGCAAAGAACTTAATATTTGATGGCTAGAGGTACAGTAGGCGTTCACAGGATACAGAAGTGTTGGCCTGTATAGGCCCCAAAAATCAGCTCACATAAGTTGAACTGACAGCAAAGAACTTAATATTTGATGGCTGGAGGTACAGTAGGCGTTCACAGGATACAGAAATGTCGGCCTGTATAGGCCCCAAAAATTAGCTCACATGGGTTGAACTGACAGCAAAGAACGTAGTGTATTTGATGGCTGGAGGTATATTAGGCATTCACGGTATACAGAACAGTAAGTGTCGGCCTGTCTAGCCCCCAAAAATTAGCCATTCAATGGACATGAAATGCCTTTTATGCCGCTGTATTTAGTGAAGACAAGGACCAGGAATTGTTGTGGATGGATGGCAGTCTGGCAGATATTTGTGGCCTGTGATGAGGAATTTCAATGAAACATGGTCTAATGGTCACATGTGTTGAATTCCTCAGAGATCCATGCCTCATTCATTTTTATAAATGTGAGGTAGTCTACACTGTCATGAGCTAGGCGAGTACGCTTATCGGTCATGATCCCCCCTGCGCTGAACGTCCTTTTGGACAGGACACTGGACGGGGGCAAGCCAACAGTTCCATTGCAAATTGTGCAAGCTCTTTCCAGAGGTCAAGCCTGCCCACCCAGTAGTCCAGGGGTTTATTACTCCTCAGAGCGTCCACATCGGCCATTAACCCGATGTAGTCGGACACCTTTTTTTATGCTCCAACATTTGAGTAAGGATGATCGAACTTTTGAAAAGTTCGGTTCGGCCAGAACATCCGAACTTCCCGAAAGTTCGGCCCGGATTTCAGAACCCCATTGAAATCAATGGGACCCGAACTTCGGTAATCAAAAAACACAATTTTTAAGCCCTAAAACCCAATAAATGCCCCTAAAAAGTGCCTAGGGTTCTGGGTCATGCCCCATTAACTATTAATCACACAAAAAAAAGTTCTTAAAAATTGTCATTTTTGATAAAAAAGCCAATTATTGAAAAAAAAAAGAGAGATTTTTTGATTTTGACTTTGGATTTAGTATCTGGGGGGTCTAAAAGGTGTACATGTGAAGTTTCAGCACTGTAGCATGTCCAGAACCATGAAAAAAAAAAAAGATAATTTTTCAGTAGAACAGGGATGTGGGACCCTCCTTTAACACCTATATGATCTTTTTTCTGGTTCTGGACATGCTACAGAGCTGAAACTTCACAGGTACACCTTTTAGATCCCCCAGACACAAAATCACACAAAAAAAAGTTCTTAAAAATTGTCATTTTTGATAAAAAAAGCCAATTATTGAAAAATTATGGATTTAGTATCTGGGGGGTCTAAAAAGTGTACATGTGAAGTTTCAGCTCTGTAGCATGTCCAGAACCATAAAAAAAGATTGTTTGTATTAGAAAACTTTCAGCACAGGAGGTTGGCTTCTCTGCTGTAACACCTTGCCGGTTTAATAGCAGGCATTTTTTTGGGTTCTTTGCAGTCAGGAAAAACATCTGAACTTGTGTATAGTGGTACTGTGCACAAGTTCTGATGTTTTGCCTGCCTCCAAAAATCCCCAAAAAATGCCAGCAAAAAAACACCTGGGAATTTTTTTTTTTTTGACGCTAGCGTTTTTTTTGGCATTTTTTGGGGTTCTTTTGAGGCAGGCAAAACATCTGAACTTGTGTGTAGTGGTGTATATACACACATACATATATTTATATACACACCTAGACATATATAGGTGTGATAGTAGCAGAAATATATGCTTGCGCTAATGAAATCATTTACAGTAATATTTCTGCTACTATCACACCTATATATGTCTAGGTGTGTATATAAATATATGTATGTGTGTATATATACCACTATACACAAGTTCAGATGTTTTGCCTGCCTCAAAAGAACCCAAAAAAATGCCAAAAAAAACGCTAGCGTCAAAAAAAAAAAAAAATGCCCAGGTGTGTTTTTGCTGGCATTTTTTGGGAGTTTTTGGAGGCAGGCAAAACATCAGAACTTGTGCACAGTACCACTATACACAAGTTCAGATGTTTTTCCTGACTGCAAAGAACCCAAAAAAATGCCTGCTTTGAAACCGACAAGGTGTGAAAACCGAGGAGAGAAGCTAACCCCCTGAGCTGAAAGTTTTCTAATACAAACAATCCTTTTTTTTCTGGTTCTGGACATGCTACAGAGCTGAAACTTCACAGGTACACCTTTTAGACCCCCCAGACACAAAATCACACAAAAAAAGTTCTTAAAAATTGTCATTTTTGATAAAAAAGCCAATTATTGAAAAAAGAAAAAAAAAAAGAAAAGAGATTTTTAGATTTTTACTTTGGATTTCAGATCTGGGGGGTCTAAAAAGTGTACATGTGAAGTTTCAGCTCTGTAGCATGTCCAGAACCATAAAAAAAAGATTGTTTGTATTAGAAAACTTTCAGATCACCAATATGGCTTCTCGGTTTTCACACCTTGCCGGTTTAATAGAAGGCATTTTTTTGGGTTCTTTGCAGTCAGGAAAAACATTTGAACTTGTGTATAGTGGTACTGTGCACAAGTTCTGATGTTTTTCCTGCCTCCAAAAACCCCCCAAAAATGCCAGCAAAAACACACCTGGGCATTTCTTTTTTTTTTTGACGCTAGCGTTTTTTTGGCATTTTTTTGGGTTCTTTTGAGGCAGGCAAAACATCTGAACTTGTGTATAGTGGTGTATATATACACACATAATTATATGTATATAGACACCTAGCCATATATAGGTGTGATAGTAGCAGAAATATATTACTGTAAATTATTTCATTAGCGCAAGCATTTATTTCTGCTACTATCACACCTATATATGTCTAGGGGTATAAATTCAGACATATATGTGTATATATACCCCCTATACACATGTTCAGATGTCATGTCTGACATCAAACATGTCCTCAAAAAAGCACTGGCAGTGGCAGCCCCTGCAGCATAAAAAATGCTTGGCCGGTGAGAAGCCATATGGGTGTGCCAAAGCAATTCAGAGAAATGATCATTTCTCTATAGCGGTCACCCTGCTATGGAAGGGTTTTGTCACCCTGCCATAGCAGTCACTGCCAGTTAACCCTACACTACACTATGGTCCCCTTACACTTAACACTTTCCCTACAGAAACTAAATTTTTGAAGCTAACTTAAGTGTAAAGGAGCACTCTAACTACACTAGATATCCCTTTCCTCACACTAATAAATAGCTAAATGACACTTTTAAAGTAAAATGAACAGAACTGCTTCCACTCTCTTCCATGTCCAGTATAACAATGCTAGGAATATGGCGGGGGCGATCTTATATACTGGGGGGCGTATTCACTAATGATTGGTCTAGGGACCCCCTAGTCACTCCAATCACATTGCTAGCATTCTCCTGCCCCCTCAATTGGCTTTTGCTAATGGTTCTGGTCCAATCACGGGCTTTTAAAGCCAATTTCCTGAAGCATTGCATTTTGGGCGGTTCTGGTTGCCGAATTCCGAACTTTTTGGGCAAAAAGTTCTAAATTCGGCCGAACCTCGAACACCCAATATTCGGGCCGAACCGATGGTCGACCCGAACCGTTCGATCATCCCTACATTTGAGCCACAGAAGCCGGCCTTTTTCCAGATTAACGTGATGATGGCATCATGGAAGGTGGAGTGGAGGCCAACTGTGAGAAGACAGGAGAAGGAGAAGAGGCTGAATGTTGTGAGCCTGGAGTGTGGCTTTGTGGGTTCTGACGGTGTTGCTCCCACTGGGCTCGGTGATGGGATTTTAGGTGCCTTCTTAAGGCGGTTGTCCCTAGGTGAGTATTGGGCTTACCGCGACTTATGCCTTCACTGCAAAGGCTGCAGATGGCAACACTGTTGTCAACAACGGACACATTAAAAAAAGCCCACACTGCGGAGCCATGTTCCGGCGTCATGGGAGCGCCAGATGTGACTGTACATGGTTGATGGCTCGCTCCTGATGCATTTGCAGTCTGCTTTGTACCTCTTGTGCAATGCAAGTTCTGCCTGCTTCTCCTCCCTATCTGCCGGTCCGTCAGTCCGCCAGTTCTACAAATAATTGGCCAGTAACTGTTGTCACTGTGTGTAGCACTGTTTACACAGCAAGAGGCCAAATTTTTGCAGGACTAAAATACACTCTTAGAAAATTATACTGTTAAATAACACCCCACTTCAATATGTGGTATTGGGGGGGCATTGGTGTATCACACCAGTTCAAAAAATTGGCCAGTGAGTTTGGCGCTGTGTGTACCAGATTTCACTCTGAAAACCTGGCAATATTGTTGCAGGACACAAATACACTTGTAAAAGTTTACTCAGATAACACCCCACTTCAATATGTGGTATTGGGAGGGCATTGGTGTATCACACCAGTTCAAAAAATTGGCCAGTGAGTTTGGCGCTGTGTGTACCAGATTTCACTCAGCAAACCAGGCAATATTGTTGTAGGGACACAAATACACTTGTAAAAGTTTACTCAGATAACACCTCACTTCAATATGTGGTATTGGGGGACCACAGGTTTATTACACCAGTTCAACAAATAATTGGCCAGTAACTGTTTTCACTGTGTGTAGCACTGTTTACACAGCAAGAGGCCACATTTTTGCAGGACTAAAATACACTCTTAGAAAATTATACTGTTAAATAACACCCCACTTGAATATGTGGTATTGGGGGGCCATTGGTGTATCACGTCAGTTCAAAAAATTGGCCAGTGAGTTTGGCGTTGTGTGTACCAGACTTCACTCAGCAAAAGAGGCAATATTTTTGCAGGACACAAATACACCTGTAAAAGTTTACTCAGATAACACCCCACTTCAATATGTGGTATTGGGGGGGGCATTGGTGTATCACACCAGTTCAAAAAATTGGCCAGTGAGTTTGGCGCTGTGTGTACCAGACTTCACTCAGCAAACCAGGCAATATTGTTGCAGGACACAAATACACTTGTAAAAGTGTACTCAGATAACACCCCACTTCAATATGTGGTATGGGGGGGGGGGGCACAGGTTTATTACACCAGTTCTACAAATAATTGGCCAGTAACTGTTGTCACTGTGTGTAGTACTGTTTACACAGCAAGAGGCCAAATTTTTGCAGGACTAAAATACACTCTTAGAAAATTATACTGTTAAATAACATCCCACTTCAATATGTGGTATTGGGGGCCATTGGTGTATCACACCAGTTCAAAAAATTGGCCAGTGAGAAGTGCTTTTGTCACTGTGTGTAGTATTGCTGAAGAAACACTCAGTCTCACCACCACACCTGTCACAATGTTGCACAGTGCACAATACTACTAATCCACTATAATATGCTTTCTACAAAGTATATTATACTGTGAATTACCCCCCTCCCCCCCCCCTTTTTAGTGCACTGCACAGCAATAAAAAAAAAAATTTGCAGCCCTTTAAATGACTTTTGTGGACATTAACAGAGCGATTTGTGTCACTGCTGATGATCTCTAACTGCCCCTAAAGCACAGGCTGGATACCTGCCCCTATACTGAGAAGAGACTTTAATATACCCTATACCGACATTGCAGCACTTTAAATGACTTTTGTGGACATTAACAGAGCGATTTGTGTCACTGCTGACGATCTCTAACTGCCCCTACAGCACAGACTGGATACCTGTCCCTATACTGAAGAGATTGTAATAGACCCTATACCGACATTGCAGCACTTTAAATTACTTTTGTGGACATTAACAGAGCGATTTGTGTGACTGCAGCCGATCTCTAACTGCCCCTAAAACAACGACTGGATACCTCTCCCTAAACCCAAAAGATACTAGTAGACCTATACTGAAATACCAGCCCTGAAAAGGACTTTTGTGGATCTTCACAGTGCTATTTGTGTCTAGCAAACTCTCCCTCATGAGCACAGCAGACCTCTCCCTACACTGGCAGAAAGCGGAATGTGAAATGGCCGAAAGCTCAGGTCTATTTATAGGGTAGGGGGACTGTCCATGTGCTGGAATGTTTCAATTGGCTGTCCCGTTCCACCTGAAGGCTGTGTCATGGGTCAAAGTTCTCCCCAATGTAAACTAATATGTTCGCCGCGAACGACGCCATGTGTTCGCAAATTTGGCGGGTAGCGAACAAGCAACATTTGCCGCGAACCGACTGCCGGGCGAACCACAAGGCCATCTCTACCCATGGGTCAGAGAAGGACTTTCCTTCTACTCTTAGGTTTTACATGTTTACTGGAGAATAGATTTGTTTCTGGTGAACAAGAATGACCTACTGCTTCGCATATTGGTACAATCACCTGGTCGGACCAGGCACCAATCTCCTTGCTACTTCAAGTTGCAAACTCTTCTTATCCAACTATGATTTGGCAAATGAATACTTCTATTCTACATACTCCTTACCACCAGAAACAAATCAAGGAGGAACTAGACTTCTTTTTTAAGTGCAATGTTGGATCTGTGGATAATATACACTCTTTATGGTGAGCCCATAATGCCTATATGAACGGAGTACTAATAACATTGGGGGGATACAAGAGAATTGTAAAAGGACGCAATAATCACTGAACTCCAAGACTCTATACACAAATTGGTAGACCAGAATAAATCTAAACATTCCAATGACAGGACATCAATTAGGAGTCTTATGACATAAACTTGCAAAATATTTTGTCTCTCAGAGTGATCTATGCTTAAAACAACTCAAATTAAATTTTTATGTAGCAGGTAACAAAACTGGATCGCAAACCAAATAAAAAAGAAAATGGCTATGAATAGAATAGAGTACCTCCTTGACTCCAACAATATTGGAATTACTAATCCTACCCATATTGTAAATACATTTTCAGAATTCTACTCTGACCTTTACAACCTTTGCCCAGATCAGACAGATCACTCATCGCTTGAATGAACAGATTCAGACTTTCCTCTCTTCACTGAACTTACCTAAAGTTTCCCCAGCCCTACTCGCAAAGATTTATTCTCCCATTTCTAGCCCTGAAATCCAGGCAGCTATCAAAAAATTACCCCTACACAAATCTCCGGGCCCAGGTGGATTTAGGAATGAATATTATAAACTTTCTTGCCCTACCTTGCTCCCCCATCTGCAAGCTGCACTCTCTGCCTCCTACCGCCAAGATTCCCTCAAAGCTCTAATTTTAACATTACCAAAATCAGATAAATCACCTACATCCCTTGCAAATGAGAGATGATCTCTTTATTAACTACTGACGTAAAAATATATGCAAAAATTATTGCTTAGTAACTAGAGAAAATACTCGCGCATCTGATCCCTCCAGATGAAGTTGGCTTCGTTGAGGCCCGCCAAATGTCTGACTACACTAGATGTGCCCTTAATTTACTTCAGTGGGCAGAAAAAGGTTGGATGCCTTCTCTACTCCTATACTTAGACGCTGAGAAGTCTTTTGACTGTGTACACTGGTGGCCCCTCTGAAGTGCTTCAAACATTTGGTTTTCAGGCTATATATACACTTCTATTAGAGCAGGGTATATATAGCCTTACACTTGGGGATCTCTTTCCTCCTCTTTGAATATATCGAATAGAACGTGTAAAGGGTTCCCCCTTCTCCCATATTCGTTTTTCCCTGATTATGAAGTCACTCAATTGCACAAACAATTCCAATTCAATTCAGCTTATTTGCGGAAATTCCAGTCTAAGATCAATTATTATATCTGGAGGTGAAAATTACCAAGATTTAAATCATCTATTCTATACAGAATCAAGGCAAACACCGGCATGGGTGTCCCAAACATCAGGGCTTACTACTGTAGCACTGTCCCTGTAGGGCTTGCTGTGTGATGACTTATTGGGCCTCCTCTAATTACCTGCAGACAGTCACTTAGGGTACAGTTCACACATTCATTCTTACTCCCAATTGCTTGTTACTCAATAAACAGTCCAGGGGTGTTGGTTTTTTTAATTTATTGTGGAACTTGGATGGGAGAAGGGAATAGTGGGATACTCCAACTGGAACTATTTACAGCACAACTCTCACTTGGCCTCACCAGGTTACTTGTGGAAGCAGTCACACTGCTTTGACCATACTGCCACACAGGCCCGGACCGACCATAGGGCACGCCGGGTGTTTTCCCAGTGGGCCTGGGCCGCATGTCTTAAAAAGAACTGATAGGGCCGGCCGCTGGTGGATATGCACAGATATGCCTGGTGGTGGTGGGAGGATCAGAAAGTCTCTCCATTCCCCCACCCACCAAGGCGTTTCATGGCAACTGGAAGTCATGTTTCGCGCATGTGCCCCGCACCTGCTGGTCACTTGGCAACCAGGACACCAGGAGTGGAGGAGGGACAGAGAAGCAGAGGTCGAGGCCAGCACCTTCCGTATATGTGGCCACAACACCTTGCTGGCTTTCATGTGTGGCAGGCAGACCTGCTCAGACCTGCCTCCTGCACATGAAAGGTGGAGAGGTGCTGCAGGCCACCTATAGAGAAAGCAGTGCAGCTGATGTATGCCCACTTCTCTTTTCCCCTGGTGCAGTGGTTATATTTGATGTTTTAGGGCAAGAGAGTGCTCCTTAAGTTAATGGTAACTATGATCTTTTTTTTGACTGGCTCTGTAAATAATATTTTTACTGTACCTGGCTCTGTAAGTAATCATTTATAATTGGCTCTGTGAGTAATATTTTGTACTGCAACTGGCTCTGTGAGTAATAATACATACTGTAACTGGCTCTGTGAGTAATTTTTACTCTACCTGGGTCTGTGAGTAATCATTTTTACTTTAACTGGCTCTCTGAGTAACCAATTATACTGCAACTGACTCTGTGAGTAAGAATTTATACTGCAACTGGCTCTGTGAATAATAAGGTTTACTGTAACTGGCTCTGTAAGTAATCATTTTTACTGTAACTGGCTTTGTGAGTAATACTTTTTAACTGGCTTTGTGAGTGATAACTTATACTGTAACTGGCTCTGTGAGTAATTATACATACTGTAACTAGCTCGGTGAGTAATAATTCATAGCTGGCTCTGTGAGTGATGCTTTATAATGCAACTGGCTTTTCAGTAGTTACAAAGCCAGTTATTAGGCAGTATTCACAAGGCCAGTTACTAAGCATTACTCACAGAGGCCAGTTATAAAGTAGTCTTGCTTAATAACGGTCTTTGTGAGTACTCCATTATATCTAGCTTTGTGAGTCATGCTTTATAACTGGCTTTGCACTCACTACTTTGGAAGTTTTTAAAGGAAACTGCACTTTATACCAGGGTTTGGTAACTTGTTTTCTAAAGTAATAGTTCCCAAACCCTGTTGTAAGGCTACATTTGCAAACGTCACGAATCTGCTCTTTTTGACACCTGAGAACGACTAGCTGTGTTGCCTTTTGTGTGTTCGGAAGATGCTGAAATTGGGGGTGATCTGAGGTGTGAAGGTGCAGGAATTGGGGTAATCTGAGGTAAGAAGGTGCAGGAATTGGGGGTGATCTGAGGTAAGAAGGTGTAGGAATTGCTGGTAATCTAAGGTAAGAAGGTGCAGGAATTTGGGTTGCTCTGAAGTAAGAAGGTACAGGAATTGGGGGTGATCTAAGGCAAGAAGGTGTAGGAATTGGGGGTGATCTGAGGTAAGAAGGGGCAGGAATTGGGGGTGATCTGAAGGTTGAAGGTGCAGGAATTGGGGGTGATCTGAGGTGTGAATGTGCAGGAATTGGGGTGATCTGAAGTGTGAAGGTGCAAGAATTATGGTGATCTGAGGTGTGAAGGTGCAGGAATTGGGGGAAAGTGAGGTGGGAAGGTTCAGGAATTACGGTGATCTGAGGTGTGAAGGTGCAAAGCTCAGTTAATTTCTTACCATTATTCAAATGGTTTACAGCATTTACTTTAACCACTTGCCTTCTGTGCACTTAAACGCCTTTCCCATCCAGGCCAATTTTCAGCTTTCAGCGCTGTCACACTTTGAATGACAATTGCGCGGTCATGCTACACTGTATCCATATGAAATTTTTATCATTTTTTTCACACAAATAGAGCTTTCTTTTGGTGGTATTTAATCATCTCTGGGTTTTTTATTTTTTACAAAAAAAAGAATAAAGACAAAAAATTTTGAAAAAAAAAAAAAGTTTTTCTTATTTTCTGCGAGTAAATTTTGAAAATAAATTTTTCTCCTTCACTGATGTGCGCTGATGAGGCGGCACTGATGGGCACTGATAGGCTGCACTGATGGGCACTGATGAGGTGGCACTTATGGGCACTGATGAGGTGGCACTTATGGGCACTGATGAGGAGGTACTAATATGCCGCACTGATGAGCACTGATAGGCGGCACTGATAGGCGGCACTGATAGGCGGCACTGAGAGGCGGCACTGATGAGCACTGATAGGCGGCACTGCTGGGCACTGATAGGCGGCACTGATGGGCACTGATAGGCGGCACTGATGGGCACTGGCGGATGGCACTGGGCACTGACGGGTGGCACTGATGAGCGGCACTGATGGGCAGCACCATCAGTGCCCACACTCAGTGCCCATAGTGCTGCCAGTCAGTGCTCATCAGTGCCTAGATGAGCAGGCACTGATGGGCACTGACTGGCAGCACTATGGGCACTGATTGTGGGCATTGATGGGGGGCACTGATGGCGGGCACTGTGGGCACTGATGGGGGGGCACTGTGTGTGTGTTTTTACCTTGCAGTAATCAGGGCACTGGTGATCGGTGCCCTGATTACATTGCTTTGTGTCCCCGGCGCTGTGAGGCTCCCCCTCCTTCCTCACACTGCAGGCTCCGTGTGAGGAAGGAGCACCGGCGATGAGAGATGATCTCATATGTTTACATATGAGATCATCGCTCATTGGACGGCCAGATCACGTGGTGAATGGCCGCTGTGATTGGCCATTCACCACGATTTGTGATCGGCCGTGTCCAAGGGACACGGCCGACACAGATTTTCCCCGCAGCGCGCTCGCGGAGCGCGCTGGGGGCGTGTCACTGGGAGGCCGTTTAAAAACGGCCTCCCGAAAATTTGAGTCCGCGCTGCAGCCGTATATAGGCTGTAGCGCGGACGGGGGGTTCGCGGCAAACTTTGCTCGTTTGCAGTTTGCCGATCTTGCGAACATATGGCGTTGTTCACGGTGGCCATATTAGTTTACATTGGGGAGAACTTTGACCCATGACAGATCCATCAGGTGGAACAGGATAGCCAATTGAGACATTTCAGCACATGGACATACCCCCTACCTTATAAATAGACCTGAGCTGGCTGCCATTTTACATTCTTCTACACTGCTTTTTGTCAGTGTAGAGAGAGGTTTGCTGTGTGCAGCAGGGACAGATTGTCAGTGACACAGATCACACTGTTATAGGTCCACAAAAGTCCTTTCAAGGACTGGTATTTGGTATAGGTGTATTAATCTTTGGTATGCACTATATAGGGGTGTAATACACTTATAATATACTTTAAATATAGAAAGCATATTATAGTGGATTTTTATTGTGCACTGTGCAGCATTGTGACTGGTGTGGTGAGCATTTCTGCATCGATACTACAACTACAAAGAGTGACAAAAGCACTTTTAAAAAAGTATTATAACTGGTGTGATAGACCAGTGGCCCCCCTAAACGACAGATTGAAGCGGGGTGTTGTCTAACAATATACTATTATAACAATGTATTTGGGTACTGCAAAAATGTTGCCTCTTTTGCTGCGTTAACTTTGCTACACACAGTGACAACAGTTACTGGCCAATTTTTTGGAGAACTGGTATTCTAGACCAGTGGCCCCCTAATACCACCAATTGAAGTAAGGTGTTATCTAACAGTATACTTTTATAACAGTGTATTTGTGTCCTGCAAAAATATTGCCTCTTTTGCTGCATTAACTCTGCTACACACAGTGCCAAACTTATTGGCCAATTTTTTGTATAACTGGTGTGATAGACCAGTGGCCCCCCAATACCACAGATTGAAGTGGGGTGTTATATACCTTCTTCCACATATACTGCACTTCTCTAGAGACTTTTGTCACAGGGTAATTTTAAAAATGACAGGAAGAGGAAGAGGCAGGCCCTTACGCAGGGGTGGTAGGGGTAGGGCAGGAGCAGTAGGCCGGAGCTAAAGTGTGAAGTTTGAGAAGGTGAGTTTGATTACCTCAAAGGACGCACCAGACTTGGTTGAGTGGCTCATTTAGCCTTCCTCTTCTGCACCCTCCTCATCCTCTCTATCTGCACCCTCTTCACTCTCTGCTGTCTGCACCCCCAAAGACACCACCACCATATACCCTCCGCTTGAGTCACTGGAATTATGTTCCGATCCATCACAAGACATTTGCGATGCGCAGTCATTCTTGGCATCGGATCAGGAAGAGGAGGTAGCAACGGCCGCCACCCAGCAGTCTGACGACAATACCCAGATCTGCCAAAGGAGGTTGATCCCCGCTGTTGCTGCCTACTCCGAGATCTCGAATGTTAGTAGTGGGGAAGGTGACGTGGATGATGACGTGTCTATGGATGTCACGTGGGCGCCCACAAGAGAGGAAGAGGACAGGAGTTCAGAGGGAGAGATGGACCAGGGAGGAGAAGCAGGCGGAACTTATATTGCACAGGAGGGACAAAGCAGACTACTAATGTATCAGGAGCGAGCCATTAACCATGTACAGTCACATCTGGCACTCCCAGGATGCAGGGACATGGCTCCGCAGTGTGGGCTTTTTTTAATGTGTCCGCTGCTGACAATAGTGTTGCCATCTGCAGCCTTTGCAGTCAACGCATAAGTCGCGGTAAGCCCAACACTCACCTAGGGACGACTGCCTTAAGAAGGCACCTGGACTCATCACGAGCCCAGTGGGAGCAACGCTGTCAGAACCCACAAAGCCACACCCCTGGCTCTCACTGTCCAGCCTCTTCTCCTCTCTCCTGACAATTGTCCTCCACTCCACCTTCCATCATGCCATCCTCACATTGTTCTGGAAAAAGGCAGGCTTCCGTGGCCCAAATGTTGGACCGTAAAAAAATGATGACGCTGGATAACCCTCTTGCCCAACGGTTGACTGCTGGCTTGTCGGAACTGATAGCCCGCCAACTGCTGCCATATCAACTGGTGGTCTCTGAGGCCTTTCGGAAATTTGTGGCCATTGGAACACCACAATGGAAGGTCCCAGGAAGGGAAAATTTCTCACAGAAGGGCATTCCAGAGCTATATGGCCATGTTCAGCGGCAAGTGAATGTATCTCTGGCACACAGTGTCGGTGCCAAGATACATCTGACCACAGACACATGGTCTAGCAAACACGGGCAGGGAAGGTATATAACTTTTACTGCCCACTGGGTGAACCTTCTAACGGCTGTCAAGCATGAAACCCGTGGCACCCGTGTAGATTTGGCTTTACCACAACGGATTGCATGCAGGCCTGCCTCTTCTTCTCCTCCTCCTACTCCATCCTCCCTCTCCTCCTCGGCTGACTCCTCCTTTTCCACTGCTACCGTCTCTTCCGCTGCACCGCCCAAGATCCCCAGAATCTATTCCATATGCCAGGTGAGACGTTGCCATGCTGTGCTGCGTCTGTTGTGCCTGGAAGCCAAGAGCCACACTGGTCCTGCACTCCTTTCAGCTTTGCGTTCACAGGTAGATCAGTGGCTGACACCGCTCAATTTGACAGTTGGTGTGCGACAACGGTGCCAATCTGCTGAGTGCGCTGAAACAGGGCAAAATTACACACATGCCATGCATGGCACACGTCCTGAACTTGGTCGTGCAGCGATTCATTGCCAAATACCCTGGGGTCAAGGACATCTTGCGGCAGGCCAGGAAAATCTCGGGTCATTTCAGAAGATCTTACACAGCTATGGCTCGCCTTGCTGACATTCATCGGCGACACAACCTGCCCGTCAGGCGTCTTATTTGTGACTGCCCGACGCGATGGAACTCAACCTTGTATATGCTTGATAGGCTTCTCCAGCAGAAACGTGCAGTTAACGACTACCTGTGCGAACTCCGCGGCAGGACAGTTCTGGGGAGCTTGTTTTTTTTCGCCGCGCCAGTGGCTGTTCATTTAATGAGATCACCAAACTGGTCAGTCACGGCCAGGGCACAATCAGTGACATCGTACCTTACGCCTTCTTTCTGGAGCATGCATTGCGTCGTGTCATTGATCAAGCCGTCGAGGAGCAGGAGCAGGAAGATGAGGAAGTCGCAATGTTGGATGAATTTCCAGGGGGTGCTACTCCATCTGAGACAAGTCAACAACAGGAGTGTGAAGAGGAGTCAGAGGAGGATGGTGCCGGGGCGGATGAGGAGGAGCAAGCAGAGCATGCTTTAAACCTTTCTGGGATCCCTGGTGTTGTCCATGGATGGGGGGAGGAGAACGAGGACGACATTATCCAGGATGATGAGCAGAAGCCAGGCCACTACACCGCTTCCAGTTTAGTGCAAATGGGGGCCTTCATGCTCCAGTGTTTTAAGGGTGACCCCCGTATAAAAAGCATAAAGGGCAAGGACCAGTACTGGGTGGCAACGTACTTAGACCCCCGGTACAAACACAAAATGGTGGAAATGTTACCACCATCACAGAGGGCTGTCAGAATGCAGCACTTCCAGGCCTTGCTTCGAGAAATGCTGCATTCTGCTTTTGCGTGCGCTAGCAGAGGAATTTCCACTCACAGAGAAACCGTTGCAGGTACCAATCCAACAGCGCCTGCAAGAAGAGGGCGTTTTGAAGATTAGTTGGTCACTTCTGATATGAGATCATTCTTTCAGCTGACCCATCCACAGCTGTACTCCCGATCCTGCATCAGGGAACGCCTAGACCGACAGGTATCCGACTACATCGGGTTAATGGACGATTTGGATGCTCTGAGGAGTGATGAACCCCTGGACTACTGGGTGGGCAGGCTTGACCTCTAGCCAGAGCTTACATAATTTGCAATGGAACTGTTGGCTTGCCCCTCGTCCAGTGTCCTGTCCGAAAGGACGTTCAGCGCAGCAGGGGGGGATCGTGACCGATAAGCGCACTCGCCTAGCTCATGACAGTGTTGACTACCTCACATTTATAAAAATGAATGAGGCATGGATCTCAGAGGAATTCAACACATGTGACCAGTAGACCATGTTTGATTAAAATTCCTCATGACAGGCCACAAATATCCGCCAGACCACCATCCACCCATAACAATTCATTGTCCTTGTCTTCGGTAAATACAGCGGCATAAAAGGCATTTTATGTCCACTGAATGCCTGTCAGGTCACCTGTGGCCAGGTGAGGACTGCACCCTGTTGGAGGCAGGGGTGCATCGCAAGGTAGTGAACCCAGTAGCTGACTGCTGCGGATGGACAGGAACGTGAGCACAAAATTCCCCAGGGCGCGGAGTCTAAGACCCAGCAGGTGTTCACCAGAGCCTCTAGTGGTGAGGATGGACTTGGCTGCAGCTTGGCCAAGGTCGCGGCCCCTGGGGTCCCCCGGGTCACGCTCCATAGGGAGAGAGGGGAAGCAGCCACTCAGGACACAAGGGATAGTGATGGGTAAGCCGTGGTCGGGACAACAGGCAGATGAGGGTAACCAAGGAACAGGCCAAAGGTCAGGGTCACAGGCAAACAGGAGTAGTCAGAGACAAGCCAAAGTCGATATAAAAAGAAAGGTAGATCAAGCACACGGCAGACAGGAACACAACTAACAAACACTGTTGAACAGCAAAGCAGACCTGCAGTGCACTGGTTAATATAGACTTCCTGGAATGGCCTGGGGTGTGGCCAAACAGGGAGGAGATTTGATAAAAAGGAGCCAAAAGGGGAGTCTGGCCTCTAATGCAGACATGAAGGAGCAGGTAAGCTGCCAAACACTATTGCAAGTCCATGACAATGCCTAATATTTGGTGCCTTTCATGGCCGACAATTATTTATCCTGTCAATGCCTAATGTACCTCCAGCCACAGAATACAACATTCTTAGCTGTCAGGTGAACGCATGTGGGCTAATTTTTGGGGCCTGTAATGGCCGGGCGACACTTACTTCTGTATCCTGTGAATGCCTAATGTACCTTCAGCCACAGAATACAACATTCTTAGCTGTCAGGTGAACGCATGTGGGCTAATTTTTGGGGCCTGGAATGGGCGACACTTACTTCTGTATCCTGTGAATGCCTAATGTACCTTCAGCCACAGAATACAACATTCTTAGCTGTCAGGTGAACACATGTGGGCTAATTTTTGGGGCCTGTAATGGCCGGGCGACACTTACTTCTGTATCCTGTAAATACCTAATTTACCTTCAGCCAAAGAATACAACGTTTTTAGCTGTAAGGTGAATGCATGTGGGCTAATTTTTGGGGCCTGGAATGGGTGACACTTACTTATTTATCCTGTCAATGCCTAATGTACCTCCAGCCACAGAATACAACGTTCTTAGCTGTCAGGTGAACGCGTGTGGGCTAATTTTTGGGGTCTGGAATGGGCGACAGTTCTGTATCCTGCAAATGCGTAATGTACCTTCAGCCACAGAATAAAACGTTCTTAGCTGTCAGGTAAACGCATGTGGGCTAATTTTTGGGGCCTGGAATGGGCAACACTTACTTATTTATCCTGTGAATGCCTAATGTACCTTCAGCCACAGAATACAACATTCTTTGCTGTCAGGTGAATGCATGTAGGCTAATTTTTGGGGCCTGTAATGGCCGGGCGACACTTACTTCTGTATCCTGTGAATGCCTAATGTACGTCCAGCCACAGAATACATTGTTCTTTGCTGTCAGGTAAACGCATGTGGGCTAATTTCTGGGGCCTGGAATGGGCGACACTTACTTCTGTATCCTGTGAATGCCTAATGTACCTTCAGCCATAGAATACAACGTTCTTAGCTGTCAGGTGAACGCATGAGGGCTAATTTTTGGGGCCTGGAATGGGCGACACTTACCTATTTATCCTGTGAATGCCTAATGTACCTCCAGCCACAGAATACAACGTTCTTTGCTGTCAGGTAAACACATGTGGGCTAATTTTTGGGGCCTGGAATGGCAGACACTTACTTATTTATCCTGTGAATGCCTAATGTACCTTCAACCACAGAATACAACATTCTTTGCTGTCAGGTAAACGCATGTGGGCTAATTTTTGGGGCCTGTAATGGCTGGGCGAAACTTACTTATGTATCCTGTGAATGACTAATGTACCCCCAGCCACAGAAGACAACGTTCTTTGCTGTCAGGCGAACGCCTGTTGGCTAATTTTTGGGGCCTGTACTGGCCTACACTTCTTTATCCTGTGAATGCCTAATTTTTCAGACTGGAATTGAATCAATGGGTCTGTAAATGTTCGGCCAAATTGGGGAACAGATACGGACCCATTTTACAGATGTGTGAATGGACCCTATATGTATTTGACATGTATTTACCGGCTGCTGTCCGTTCTGGCTGGTTTAGAAAAAAAAATAAACATTTTTTGCTGAAAAAAAAAAAAATTTATGGCAACTTTTCCAATAGCAATACTTCTATTATGACAGTGTCCATGTTGTGGGACTATTTTTGTACAACTAGTAAGTATTTTGTGGCTGCAAATATGACCTGAAGGTTTTTTAAAGTTCGCCTGCCATTAAAGTCAATGGTGCCCGCCGCGAACTTGCGGTTCGCGAACATTTGAGAAGGTTCACGGATAACGTTCATGAACCGCCCCGGGCCGATGTTCGTCCATCACTAATTGTTGTTATGTTTTCTTGACTATGACCATATTAATCTCTTTTTCTTCTTACTATTTCTTATTTCTTGGGAATCGCTACATTCCCTACATTGGTTTTTGTTGTCATTGACAAACTCCTGATTGATGTACTTGAGCAGAATCACATCTTATGCTGTTAAACATTGTTTTTGCTCTGCTACTTTTGTAACCTTCTTTCTATTATACGAAATGAAATAAAACTTAAGTCAAAAAAAATTTTAACTGAGGAGATGAAAATGCATGAACAGGCAGGATTTTTATTGCAGAAGAGACATGCTTTGTCTCCTCTGCATTAAAAGTACCTACCTGGCTGTCCATCCTTTTACAGTGAGCTGCACATGTGCAGCTCACTGTAGAAATTCAGCAATGCCAAAGCCAACGGAACTCCCGTGCATGAAGCCGGCGGGGATTTCCAGGACATAGCAATACTGGAGCCAGGGTGAGTATACCTGTAGTTCCACTTTATGTAAGTGAAATTGCAACTTTATTTACTTGTCCTATGCTATGTAAAACAGGAGAAAATGTTTTTATATTATACTGTCTATTTTCTAATAGGATGCTAATAATAGTAATTTTATTTTTTATTTTTTTGGCTAATTTCAGGGATATTGTTACTTTGGTTTCAAAACTAATGCTCCTATATGCTGGGATTCACCTGAGTGATGGTATAAATGTAAGTATTTCAATAGTTAGCTTAGTTATATATAAATTAAGGGAATATTAATATAAACGTTGAGTTGACTTTAGTAACGTGGTGGGAAACGTTTTTTTTTTTTGATAATTAGTGCAAAAAAATGTGTTCATTTATAGGTTACTGCACAGTTGCAGTTTAGAGGTGAATGTTTGTTTCCATTGTGGTCCTGTGGAAGAATAAAGTATATATAATCAATCCCTGAGTCAGGTGGAACTTTTCATGTGCCAAATATTAGGGAGGGTGCATATGTTTTTAGGCATATGCAACCCACTACCTGGTGAAGGAGACACCTGCTGAAGATATGATGAATTGAATAACTAATAGATAATGGGGATAAGTTGATTTGATGGGTTTTAAATGTGTATCCTCCCCCTGTGTAATAGGTTACCAATGACGGTTGTTCTGTTCTCACTACACGTATGCCCCAGGCGTGTGCAGCTCAACATACAGCTAAACCTTTAATCCTGCAATAACCAGTCCTTTTGTAACTTAAGGCTTTATTCCAGAGATAGAATAGTGGTCACATGAACAGGTTACAAGTCAGAATGGATATGCGAATAGGATTGTGAATAGAGGTGAAACTGTAAATAAACATATAAAGGCATATAATCAGTATACAAACATAAACAGTATATGCATTGAGTATATAACCAACAGTTCATAGGCATACCAGCAATGCTTCAAAGGGGGGTTCAGGAATCTTACCACAGCAACCTCAGATGCTGTCTGCTCCTTCCTGAGGTAAATCTTAAAATGGAGATTCTCTCAGAGAGGGGTGGAACTAATATCCAGCAATAGAGTACAGGAAGTACCATAAAGTGCTGTATAACAGTCTATGTCACAGTGGCATCTTGTGGACAAGATTGGTATTACAAGTTCCAATAGAATTAATTATTTCCTTATGCTGGAGGCATGACACTCCCCGCCTGGTATCATCAGATACCACTATTTATTCCTCAGATGATAACAGCAAGATCGGTTCAGAAACTGGTCCGAGGAACAACCTTGTCTCCTTAATTCTCTGGATCTTGACTTCCACTTTACATGGGAGTGATGATGTGACACCATCAAGTAAGCAATGTGGTGGTGACCAGGAACTATTAGTGGGTTTCTCTCATCTGAATCTAGGTTGGCTTGTCTTAGACGACCACCTACCCTAAGTAGTCCATTTTGATCAAGGAGCGGGTCAAGTTTTCTCAGGGCACTGTCTCTAAGGATAGGTTTCCCGTTCAAGATACAGTCAATCTCCTTAGCATAGGCTTCGTGCTGTACAGTGCGGATGATAAAATCCTGAGACTGCTGTAGCTCTAGTGCTGAACTGATCCTTTGACAATGGTGCCATCCCTTGCGGTCACAGCTGTTTGAGTCACCTTTAAAGGAGCGAGCTATATGGATAAGACAAGAAATAGCTCGAACAAGTGTCTTCCATTTTGAGAATCTGGTAAATCTGTCAGATTTAAGCTGGCAGTCTGAAGTTGTAGTATGGAATGTTGAGATCTCAGGACGGATGTCAGTATCTGAGTCTGGATCTATTAGTTCAATCGTGTCACCTTTTAGGAAAAGTTTGTTCTGCATCGTACAAGAATGCAGGTTCTGTAAACCATGTTGTGTCTTTAAGGTTACATGCAGCAACAGCTCTTGTAGCATGGTCTGCAGGGTTATAGTCAGTAGGTACATAGTGCCATTGTGTTGAACTGGTGGATCTCCTAATCCTCAACACTCTGTTGTTGACATAAACATAAAAACGTCTGGTCTCATTGTAGATGTAGCCTAGAACTACCTTGCTGTCTGTGTAGAGTTGAACATCCTTGAGGTCAATGTCCATCTCTGAGGCTATTAGCTCTGCTAGTTCAACAGCTAGTACTGCAGCACAAAGTTCTAGCCAAGGTATAGTATGCTCAGGGTGTGGAGCTAGCTTTGCTTTGCCCATGATGAATCCTACGTGGCATCGTGCTGTAGTGTCAACAGTTCTTAAGTAGGCCACAGCAGCTATTGCCTTGACAGAAGCATCACAGAATATGCAAAGGTTTTGACTCTGTATCTCTGTAGAAGGTACAGGAGCATATGGGCGTGAAACATGGAGATCAGATAAGTCTGATAAAGAGTCCCTCCACTCTACCCAAGAGTTCCTCTTATCAAGGGGTAGTGGGGCATCCCAATCGGATGTTTCACGAATCAAGTCTCTAAGCAAGGTTTTACCTTGAATTGTAACTGGTGCCGCAAATCCTAATGGATCGTACAGGCTATTGATAGTAGACAAGACACCTCTGCGAGTGAAGGGTCTTTCTTCTCCATTTACTTGGAAGGTAAAGGAATCGGATTTCAAGTCCCAAAGTAGACCTAGACTGCGCAGTACAGGTAAAGAGTCTGTACCTAGATCTAAGTCCTTTAGATCATTGGAATGGTCTTGAGCGGGGAAAGCTTCCATTACCTCTTTGCTGTTGGAAGCAATCTTGTGAAGCCTGAGATTGGAACAAGCGAGCATTTCCTGTGCTCTTTTAAGAAGACAGATTGCAGACTCACTGGAAGGTAAGGATTTTAAACAGTCATCCACATAAAAGTCTTTCTCTACGAATTGTCTTGCATCTGAGCCAAACTCAAGTTCACCTTCTTGGGCGGAATGTCTGAGTCCGTAGATAGCGCCTGCAGGTGAAGGGCTATTGCCAAAGATGTGTACCCTCATGCTATACTCTGAGATATCTTTTGAAGGATCATTGTCTTGGAACCAAAGGAACCTTAGGAAGTTCCTGTCTTCCTCTCTGACCAAGAAACAATGGAACATCTGCTGGATGTCAGCTATGAAGGCAATAGAATCTTTGCGGAAGCGTAAGAGCACTCCCAGGAGTTTGTTGTTAAGGTCTGGGCCTGTCAAGAGGACATCGTTTAAAGAGATACCCTTGTATTTGGCACTAGAGTCAAACACTACTCTGATTTGACCTGGCTTTTTGGGATGGTACACTCCGAATATAGGGAGATACCAACACTCTTCAGAGTCTTTAGGGGTGGGAGCCACCTCGGCATGACCGTTCTCAAAGATCTTCCCC
Organism: Pelophylax lessonae; assembly: GCF_965119305.1. Lineage (NCBI taxonomy): Eukaryota > Metazoa > Chordata > Amphibia > Anura > Ranidae > Pelophylax > Pelophylax lessonae. The sequence continues at coordinate 393,821,651 of NC_138769.1, read as the reverse complement.
ATGAAAGAAAAGAAATGTTCCTTCATCTCTGGCTTTCTTTGTAAATTACGTTTAAGGGAAGCAAAACGTTGTAACGCTTGTTCTTTGTTATTGGGTAAGCGTTGTCTCTGTGGTCTGAAGGGAAGAGGTGCAACCCAGCTGTTTGTGCTGTCTTTGACTAGACCTTGCTCCATTATTTCTAATAAGAGTTTTTTCTTTGATAGACATTGCCACACGATTGTCATCTTTAGTTCTCTGAAAGACTGTGCACCCTAAATGGTCTTGGTCACTGTCACAGGCAAAGTTGTCACTAGTGGGGCTTGTGAAGGGACAAGATAAGTGGTTGGCGTAGGCTGATTCCTTAACAAGGAAATGGTTGTGGCATGGCTGGAAAAGAGAGGGACGTCCATTCTCTAGTGTATTTGTGAGCATGCTGCTAACGGAGTTAGGTTTGTGCACGCTTCCTAGACAGACATCTCCTATGATGACCCATCCAAGGTCTAACTTCTGAGCATAAGGAGCGTTATTGGGACCATTAATCTGAGCTCTTGATTTGTGGGCTTGTAAGATATCTCTCCCAAGGAGTAGGATAATCTGAGCATGAGGATCAAGTTCTGGTATCAGATGTGCTATGCGTTTCAAGTGTGGGTGATGAGCAGCTACATCTGGTGTAGGAATTTCAGATCTATGATCAGGGATCTGATTGCATTCGATAAGAGTTGGCAAAGACAAGCGAGATCGCCCGTCGATGGATTCGATTTGGTAGCCGGATGCTCTCCTACCGGCCGTCTCCACTATTCCTGCAAAATTTTTTAAGGAGTAGGGAATGCGGGGGCCTTTAATGCCAAACATGTCAAAGAAGGTTGAGCTGGCTAATGACTTGTTACTTTGGTCATCCAGGATTACGTAAAGCTTAATAGCTTTGTCTTTTTGGTCTGCTGGGTAGACTCTTACTAGGCAGATTTTGGAGCAGGACCTACCACCTATGGCCCCTTTGCAGATCTCTGTACATTGTGAAGTGACCTCTGGTGTAGTTGTGGTGGTGTGCTCCTCCTCCCGCCGTGCTCACTAGTGCTGAGGGTGTGTTGTAAAGTCCATGGAGCTGGCCCAGGATGTAACCCTGTGTTGCGATCTGAGCTGTCACATTCTGTGCATTTCAAACTGACCTTACAGTCCTTGGCGAGATGAGATGTTGAAGAGCAGCACCTGTAGCAGATGTGGTTCTCCTTAAGGAAGGCTTTGCGGTCCTGCAGGGTTTTCTCTCTGAAGGCTCTGCATTTTAGGAGAGGATGTGGCTTCCGATGCAAGGGACACTGCTTACCAGGATCGTTGACCTTTGTCTCTGAGTTAGAGAAGTTGGCAGACCTGTGAAAGGAACCTGGAGGAGACACGTTAGTTTTGTGTACTGCTACTCGAGGTTTGCGAGGGTTAAGTCCCACAGGAGCAGCACACAACAGGGTAAAATCAAAACTTGGATCATTTCTTGTTTTAGCTTGCTGGCACACAAAGTCCACAAAAACAGAAAAGGTATGGAATGGAACATCATGCTGTCTTTTATATCGGGATCCGTGTGTAATCCACTGCTCTTGCAAGTTATAGGGTAACTTTTGCACAATGGGGTTGACACCTCTGGCTGTGTCAAGGAATGCAAGTCCTTGTAAGTCTCCCTCAGATTTAGCTACTTGAAGTTCTATTAGCAAGTCACTTAACTCTCTAAGTTTATGGTAGGCTTTGCTAGGTATTCTGGGAAAGTTATCAAGTCTTTTGAATAATGCATTTTCTACTGCTTCTGCTGAACCATAACACTCATCAACTCTATCCCAGATTGTTCTAAGACCAGTGTCTGGGTAGTTTATATTTATTGTCCTGATTCGCCTGGCATGTTCGGCAGACTCATTTCCAAGCCATTTGATTAGGAGATCTATCTCTTCGCTGCAAGATAGCCCTAAGTCTCTGATAGTGTTTTGAAAGGATGACCGCCAGGATCTGTAGTTTTCAGGGCGGTCATTAAACTTTTCAAGTCCTTTGGTGACTAACTTGCGTCATGCAAAGAACCTTGCAAAGTCTATGGTGGCTTGGTTAGCCTGTTGTGTGTTGTCATGGTAAGATGGCTGTGTGTAGTCATACCTTTTGCTGGCACCGAGCTGTCCTCTGATGTACCGTTCTGGCTTGGGCGTTGGTTCTGGAGGGCGATTAGAAGGTGATTCTATTATCTCACTTATGGGGAGTCTGTCGTAGGAGATGTCACTTTGTGCGGATTTCTCCTGTTTGCAGGCTTGAGGCTTGTCACAGACTTGCGGCGGTACCGTGTGGTGACTTTGGCTTGTCTCTTTGACGTCATCTTTGACACTGCTTGTTTTAAACTGTTGATTGATGTAATCTGAAGTTTGTTGTAGAGAATTTGGAGTTTCAGCTTCTGGATCGAGAATATTGCTGCGTCTGTTGCGTTCACTTCTTGGGTATACAGCTAATTCTAAGGCGTCTGCTTCAGCTATGGCTGCTGCTACTTCCTTCTCTATGGTCAGTTTCTCTAGGGCTACTTCTAGGAGGGCCTCCTTTGCCTCTTTCTGCGTTTTTAGGAGGGCTTCCTCTGCCTTTGCTTTTAGGAGGGCTTCCTCTGTTTTTGCTTTTATGAGAGCTTCCTCTGTCTCTTTTTTTATCCTCACTTTCTCCTGTTTAATCTGCATTTCCTGCTCAGTAAAGGCTGCTCGCACCTTGGCGGCTTCAGCTTTCGCACGTGCTATGGCGAGTGCTTTGCTTGCGGAGGAAGATCTAGAGGAGCCGGAAACTCGGGACCTTGTCTTGAGTGAGGATGTCTGGCTATGTGACATATTGCTTGCAAGAATGCTTGACTGTGTAGAGACTGCTGTATTGCATATGCAGATGACTGCACTGGCAGGGTAGCAGGCCTCTGTATAGTCGCTGTCCTAAATCCCACTTGCTGGATAGCCGCTGTTTCACTGTTCTGTTCTCACTACACGTATGCCCCAGGCATGTGCAGCTCAACATACAGCTAAACCTTTAATCCTGCAATAACCAGTCCTTTTGTAACTTAAGGCTTTATTCCAGAGATAGAATAGTGGTCACATGAACAGGTTACAAGTCAGAATGGATATGCGAATAGGATTGTGAATAGAGGTGAAACTGTAAATAAACATATAAAGGCATATAAACAGTATAAGCATTGAGTATATAACCAATAGTTCATAGGCATACCAGCGATGCTTCAAAGGGGGGTTCAGGAATCTTACCACAGCAACCTCAGATGCTGTCTGCTCCTTCCTGAGGTAAATCTTAAAATGGAGATTCTCTCAGAGAGGGGTGGAACTAATATCCAGCAATAGAGTACAGGAAGTACCATAAAGTGCTGTATAACAGTCTATGTCACAGTGGCATCTTGTGGACAAGATTGGTATTACAAGTTCCAATAGAATTAATTATTTCCTTATGCTGGAGGCATGACAACGGTTTACCTCTAGCACCCTTCAGAAGTGCAGCATTGGAGGAGTAACTAAATGTAGCACCCTCTCGTGTGCTACTAGTGCCAGTACAGGCAAATATAAGCTTATGACTCATGGTAAGCTATGGGACTCGGGATATCGAGTTGGGTGGAAGATAGAGTGCTGAGGAGGCTGTCGGTGGCCTAGGAGGGAACCTCTGGGTCTAGGGGAGGATCCGCCTCCAGACTGAGCTCAAGTAGCACAGGTCGTCTGCAGGGTTGCTTGCAGGACTTCAGGATACTGATGATCAGTCGAGCAGAGGCTGCAGGTCTGACAGGTCTGTAGAATCACTGTACCAGAAGGATAGTCAGTACATGCAAGGATCAGGAGCTAGGTGGGTAACAGAGCAGACAAAGTCAGGTGGGAAGCCGAGATCAAACACAAGAAGCAGGCAGAGGGTATCCATAAAACAAGTCAGGGTGGAGGACTGGAGCAGGTCAGGAACAAGCCTGGTCGGTAACTAAGGATCACAGGAGCAAGAAATCACAGGAACACAGATAACAAGCTGAAGATCAATTAGCAACTTCAACCACTAGCAGACTTCCTATTAAAAGCCCGTGTGAAGTGCTGGTGGAGATGCTGGGTCCTAGATTCCTTCTCCTACCGTTGTTACCCTGAAAGATGCTGTGTCCTAAAGTCCTTCCCTTGCCATTGGTACCCTGACAGTGCCCCCTCTCCCCCCCGACAGGCAGCCTCCGGATGCCTATTTGGGCAATTTCCTCTGGGTATGAATAAAGTGTAAATCAAGCCACACCATCTGCGCAACACCCAGAGTACCAGGCGAAAAAAATGTGATTAGATCAATGAATGAGAGAGAACTATTACTTCCAATAATCAAATCAATATTGTGCATAAATCTAGATCAATATTAATTAAATAAATAAATGTGCATAAATCATGATCAATATCACACTAAAGTAAAACACATAAATCAAGTCCATAAGCAATCATGTGCTTGGAAACATAAATCAGTGATCCGGTGTTAATAAACTCCGTGTTGGGTAAAGGGTCACCCGGGGTTCCTCCACCATTGTGATTCACTCCCCTTCAGCCAGAACCCTCACCCCACAATATGGCCCACCATAAGATGGTTAGGGCAAACAGCGCTGTAATTGCACACAATTCTGCTTCCAATATGCACTCTTTAAATAGCTCTTCCCAGACACCAGGGCTGATAGCAGAAGATCTTGCAGTGATCGATCCACCCTCACAGAGCCGGCTCTCCTATCTCATGTACAGTAGATGGAACGCCGATAATGTAATGCTAATGCAGGCAATGTAGAAGGCGATCCTACTGAATATCGTGAATGTCAAGATGTATTTGACAAGGTGCGTGCTGGTACTCTTCCCCCTCATTGTCTGTATGATTGTGCCATAGACTTGCAACCTGGTGCCATTCCCCCTTGTGGCAGGGTTTATCCTATCTCGGTTTGCAGAGAATAAGGCCATGGAGAAGTACGTGGTGGATACGCTTGCCCAGGGGCACATTCGCAAGTCCATTTCTCCAGTGGGTGCCGTTTTTTCTTCGTAAAGAAGAAGGGGGTGCATTGAGACCTTGCATTGATTATAGGGGCCTCAATCGCATCGCGCTCAAGAATGCATTCCCGATTCTGTTGATTACTGAATTGTTCAACCGCCTCAAGGGAGCAATGGTCTTTATTAAGCTTGACCTAAGGGCCACGTATAACCTCGAAAGGATCAAGGATTGCGACTAATGGAAGATCGCATTTAATACCAGAACCAATCATTACAAATATCTAGTGATGCCCTTTGGCTTGTGCAATGTGCTCGCTGTCTTCCAGGAGTTCATCAATGATGTCTTTCGTGACATGTTGCAGCAATGTGTGGTAGTCTATTTGGACAACATCTTAATTTACTCGGACTCCATTGAATCACGCTACCTGGATGTCAGCTGATCATTTCAACCAAGCTCTGGAGCAATTTCGCCGCTGCTATATCTCTGACCATCAGGACAATTTGGTTGATCTGCTACCCTGGGAAGAGTTTGCCAGGAACTCTGCCATCAACCCGTCTTCCAGGATGTCTCCATTCATGGCCAATTATGGGTTCCAACCGGTTGTTTGGCCTGAGTCATTCTCGCAACAGGACATCCTGGCGGAAGAGGATCATCTTTGTGTCCTCTGTTCCTCTTGGGTGCAGATTCAAGAGTCTTTACTGGTCTTTGCACAGCGTCAGAAGCTCCAGGCAGACTGGAGATGTTAATCTGCTCCTTCATACCAGTAGAGGGTGTAGTTGTCGACCAGTAATCTCAACCCCAGGGTACCCACTCCTAAATTGGCACCCCATTTTGTTGGACCATTTTGCATCCTCCATAGGGTGAACCCGGTGGCCTATGCCCTTGATCTTCCTTCTGGCATGCGTATCTCCAATGTCTTTCACGTGTCACTTTTGAAGCCACTGGTTTGCAATCACTATACTTCTTCACTTCCTCGCCCTCATCCCATTCCTGTGGGCAATCATGAGAAGTATGAGGTTAGCAGCATCTTGGATTCTCGTCTGTTCCGAGGTCAGGTTACCTGGTGCACTGGAAGGGTTATAGTCCTGAAGAGCGCTCCTGGGTTCCCTCCACTGATGTTCATGCTCCTGCCCTTCTCCGTGCTTTCCATGCTCTCTTTCCTCAGAAGCTGTTTTTTGCTCCGGGAGGAGGGGCCGTTGAAGGGAGGGTACTGTCAAGGTCTTACCTTGCCTTCCTGTTGGCAGCCATCTTGGACATGTGCAGACTGCTGTCTTTTTAAACTCTGTTTGCATCATCACTTGCCTGCTGTTTGGGCGTCGCTCAGTGATGATTTTGCACATCTGACTATTTATATCACCTGTTGGCTTGCAGTCTTTGCCCTTGTGTTTGTGCTCCAAGGTGCATCACTGCTAGCAGTCTTTGGTTCTCCGTGCTCCTTTGGGCATGACCTGGCTTGGCTGACGAATTTCCTGGCTCTCGATTCTGCAATGGCAGGCGACCCGACATCGGCAGACTACCCCCCTCTGGACTCGACCCCGGCTTGGATGACTACCCACTTCTGGACTCGATCCCGGCTTGGATGATTACCCGCTCTGGACTCGATCCCGGCTTGGATGATTACCCGCTCTGGACTTGACTCCGGCTGTTCCTGATTTCACTCACTCATCACATCTTGCTGTGCATTTATTGTTGTTGCTCTAATAAACTGCTTTATTTTACTTGCATCTTCATGTGGTCTGGTTTCCTGGAACCCTGACAGGAAGACATGGGAGACAGAAGGAATAATCTGACTGGTATCTGTTAAGGGTTGGATGGTTAGGTACACAGGAGAGTCAACTTGTGTGGGGATGCCACAATGTTGGGGACAGTAGCTGGACAAGAAGATGACTTCCCCCTTTTGGACCAGTCGATCAATGGGTTGTGGGCCTGCAACCAAGGTATTCCAAGGATGGCTGGGCATATGGGAGATCTGATTACATTGAAGCAAAGGAGCTCTTGGTGACCTGTGTCTCTTGTTGCGAGAAGAGGAAATTCTCTTGAGTAACGGGCCCTGAGCTACGTGGAGTGTCATCAGCAAGGTGTATGTCCAGTCTTTGTTTCTTGAGATTGAGGGGAATCTGTAAGTCTTTGGCAAGATTGATATCTAGGAAGTAGCTCCAAGCTCCTGAATCAATGATTGCCATCAGTTTGACCTCCCTTCCAGCCACTTGCAAAGAGATAGAAAGAACCATGTGAGTAGACTAAGTCTCGGAAAGCTGGAGGTATGGAGGGTATGGGTGCCTGGACTTACTTGGCAGTTATGTAGAAAGTGGCCTGTAGCTCCACAGTAGCTGCACAAGTTGTTTAGCTGCCTGCATTCTCTTTCTTCTGGGGACAAAGCGGGTAGGAGAAGATCTATCTGCATAAGTTCTACATCAGAGGTGGTGTAGGTCAGAGGAATAGAGGCAGGGACTGTTGGAACCGGGACTTTGGGTAGTACCCAGGTTGGCCAAAAGTTCTGGGAACGCTCAGAGCGTTGCTCCCCAGGCACCTATCCATTTGGATGGAAACCTGGATAAGAACCTTAAGTGTAGCAGGAGCCTCAGACCTGGCCAGCACACTCTTGAGGGTCTCGGATATGCCTAGACAGAATAGGTATTTTAAAGCCACATCATTCCAACCAGTATCAGCTGCCCATCTATAGAACTCTCCGATGTAATCTTCCACCAGTCGTCTACCCTGCACAAGAGAATGAAGGGCTGATTCGGCAGTGGCGGTTCTCTGTGGATCGTTGTAAGATTCTGGTACCTCTGGTACCCTTAATTTCCATTTCCTTTCAATATGCGTCCCACCTTTCTAATTAGGTGGTACGCATACACCTTTAAGACAGATGACGTCATCGCCGAGCGCCGCTCTGAGCGGCTATTTCAACCGCCGGCGTTCTCTCTCACGTTGTTCGTTCAATGTGCCTGTGCCTGTGCTTATGTGCCTGTGTGTCTACATGCTTACAAGCTTGTCTTGCTGCCGGAACCTCCAGCTATTTGCTTTTACCTGGAACAGACCGGAACCTCGCTACTGATCCCTGTATCTCGCTACCGGATCACTCCCTCACTACTGGACCCCTCTACTACTAACCTTACTAGTGATAAGTACCCCACAGGGGAATCCTCCATAACCTAACTTACACTACCTACCTCTGCACATTAAGGACTGTTACTATCTATGCATACTAATTCTATCATCTGCACTGTTACATAGACTGCTAGCTCTTGAGTCTACTACCATCTATCCTTGCACTGGGTTAGCCTATCCTTTATTTGTCATCTGCTGTCCTTACCACCTGTTACCATACTCGATTACTAACCTATCTGCATTCTACCTAAATACCATCTAATACTCTCCTGAACATTTCTATCAAATGCTTACCATCTCTGTCACTGTTCACACCTGTCCCTTCAGCACATCACCTTCATACTATCATATACATCCTATCACTCCAGGAACATCTTATTGAGTGTGTGTATATCTGTATGCTGAAGCTGACGGGCCCACAGTGATGAGTCTGGAGAGTTGGATCTGGTTATTCAACACATCTCTACATGACTACTGAGTGGAGATTCTGCAGCTGCAAATCCAGCCTACTACAAAAACGCAGGAGCGTTACAAAATGAACGAACCTAAAAAAAAAAAAAAAAAAAAATGGATTCAGCAGAATTACCCACTCAAGTGACACAATTAACACAACAAGTAAATTCATTAATACTTGCTCTTACTGAAGTAAAAGAAGAAAATCAAACTCTGACACAGCAGGTAACCCGTCTTTCACGGCTTACTGCTGCTCAGCCCCCTGAACCTAAAATAAACCCTCCTCCAGTGTTTACAGGTGATCGGAAAAAAATTAGTGAATTCAAAAACGCATGCCAATTGCTTTTTTTGTTAAAACCTCGTACATACCCTACTGATAAAATTAAAGTCTGTACCGTTATTTCATACTTAACGGGTGATCCACGGGCCTGGGCAGACTCTCTCTTTGAGAAAAATGATCAGCTTCTCAACTCCTATTCTTTATTCCTAGCGGAACTCGCTAGTTTATATGAAGACCCCAATAGGCAGAGTACTGCTGATATTCAATTGAGGGCTTTAAAACAAGGTAGGAGACCTGTAGAAGACTTTGTAGCAGAGTTCAAAAGATGGACCCTTGATTCAGGGTGGAATGATACATCTCTGCAAACTCAATTCAGACTCGGGTTGTCAGAAGCTGTTAAAGACGAGCTCGCCCGAGCGGATTTACCTGGCACCTTGGATGCCTTAATACAACTCAGTATCAACATCGACAGGCGACTGCGAGAAAGAAAGGCTGAGAAAATGGGAATGCCATTGTCTAGTCCTTCTCGGATTTCGGCCGTTGACCCTACTCCCATGGATGTAGGAACCATACGCCCACCTTTATCAACTACTGAACGAGCCAGAAGAAGATCCAGAAACCTCTGAATGTACTGCGCATCCCCGGATCATTTGATAAGCGTCTGTCCCCTTGTCCGCAAAAAAGAGGGTGAGTGTTCACATGTCTTGCTAGGAGGATTAACGACTTCCTTTTCTAACCCCTATCTCTTTGTTCATCTAACATTACAGTGGGACCAGACTAGGATTACCACCAAGGCTATGATCGACACAGGATCTTGTGGGAACTATATTGATACATGTTTTGTTACCTTAAATAAAATACCTATTATTTCAAAACCTAAACCTGTTTCTGTTAGTTTCATTAACGGTATTCCGCTATCTTCTGGTCCAATCACCAACCAGACACAAGCACTCCTTGTCACTGCTAACGAGTCTCATATGGAGACCACCACTTTTGATATACTACCTTCACCCCATTATCCCATTATTTTGGGACTTCCTTGGTTACACACACATCAACCAATCATAGATTGGAACCAACGGACTTTAACTTTCCCTTCTCACTTTTGCGAGATTACGTGTAACCTCCCATCTTTTGGAAAGATCCTGTCTGTGGTGTCAGATGAGATTGCACCATTATGCTATCAGGATCTGTCCGAAGTATTCCTTGAGAAAAATGCTCAAGTGTTGCCTCCCCATAGGGATTATGATTGCACTATCGATCTACTCCCTAACAGCAAATTGCCTTTCAGTCATGTTTATCCTCTTTCACAGGATGAACTTTCTCATCTCAAGGAATACTTAGATGAAAATTTGAAAAAAGGGTTCATTAGACCCTCTACTTCTTCCACAGCTGCAGGACTTTTCTTTGTCCGCAATAAGGATTCAAGTCTTATGCCTATTATCGATTATAGGCAATTAAATACCATTACGATAAAGGATCGCTATCCTTTACCGCTCATCCCTGAACTCATCGAACAAGTGCGTGGGGCTACTTACTTCTCTAAATTGGACCTAAAAGGGGCATACAACCTAATCCGAATCCGTGACGGAGATGAGTGGAAAACAGCATTCAGAACCAGATACGGATTATTCGAATATCTTGTGATGCCATTCGGGTTGTGTAATGCTCCCGCAGCTTTCCAGAGGTTCATAAACGACATCTTTAGAGACTTACTTGATGTCTGTGTTGTAGTATATCTGGACGATATACTTATCTATTCTCGATCTCTGTCTGAACATATAAAACATGTAAGACTTGTGTTATTCAGATTACTCGCACACAATCTATACGTGAAATAAAAAAAATGCCTATTTCATAAAGAAGAAATATTATTCCTAGGATACATCATATCCAAAACCGGAATTAAGATGGATATGAGCAAGATATCCTGTATTCTGGACTGGCCTATACCAACAACTCGTAAGGCATTACAGCGATTCCTTGGATTTTCAAACTTCTATAGGAAGTTCATCAAGAACTTTTCTGCTATTGTGAGACCTCTCACACAACTGACAAGTATAAAGAAACCATTCAAATGGTCAGAAGAAGCAAATCAAGCTTTCTGCTTGTTAAAATCAAGCTTTACTTCTGCTCCCATACTACGCCACCCAGACCCATCCCTCCAATATATTCTGGAGGTAGATGCGTCAAATATGGCAGTAGGAGCAGTTCTCTCCCAACGACCAACAAATACTTCACCACTCCACCCAGTTGCTTTCTTCTCAAAATCACTAAGCAGCCCAGAGGTGAATTACCCAGTGGGTGAAAAGGAGTTGCTTGCCATAAAACTGGCACTGGAGAATTGGCGACATCTACTTGAAGGTACCCGGTTACCAATACTCATATATACAGATCACAAAAACCTTCAATACCTCCAGACTAACAAAACTCTCTCCCACGGGCAGGTACGATGGTCATTATTCTTCCTAAGATTCAACTTCCTAGTGACCTACATGCCTGCAGACAAAAATAAAAAAGCAGATGCGCTATCACGATTAACCGAAGATAACTGCGCCGAAATCCCTTCTATTCCTATAATACCCTATGAACGTATTATTGGTGTTGTTCGTTCCTTGAAGGAAGAGATTTTGCACAGTATAGGATTGGATTCACCTCCACCACCACTAAGTACTGATGCAGAAGGCTTCCTCTATTACAACGACAAACTCTACATACCCCCTACTATGCACACCAAGATCTTGGAGTTATCACATGATGTGCCCATGGCAGGACATATGGGTATGACGAAAACCCTTAATTTGCTTACCAGGCAGTTTTGGTGGCCTGATATGAAGACGTCTGTACAAAAATTTGTTTCTTCATGTGACATCTGTGCAAGGTCCAAAATTGACACTACAAAACCATCTGGTCTACTCTGCAGTCTACCAATACCCCAGGTTCCATGGGAAGTTGTGTCCTTAGACTTTATAGTAGAACTACCACCATCTAAAGGATTTAATACCATTCTAGTGTCAGTGGACCACCTGACAAAGATGGCACATTTCATCGCTATCCGTAGACTACCTTCATCTAAACAAACAGCGGAACTACTGATGAAACATGTGTTCAAGTTACATGGAATTCCAAAGACTCTCTTATCCGACCGTGGTTTACAGTTCATCTCCAAATTTTGGCAAGCTCTTTGTCAAATATTACGGATTAAGCGAAAGCTCACTTCACCCTACCACCCTCAGACCAACGGACAGACTGAAAGAGTCAACCAGTGTATAGAACAATATCTGCGTTGCTACACATCATACCTACAGGATGATTGGGTGGACCTTCTCCCTCTGACGGAATTTGCTTATAACAACGCAACCCACAGTACTACTAAGCAAAGTCCGTTCTACTTGAACTATGGGTTTCATCCCACACTTCTCCCACCACGCATCCTACCATCAAGTAACCCAGTAGCCTCGGACTATCTTACCCAAATAAAAGACTCTCTGGGTTTACTTAATACCACTATCTCACACGCTCATAGTCAACAAAAAAGGTACTACGACCTTCGTAGAAGACCTTCTCCTCAGTATGCTATTGGGGACCTCGTTTGGCTATCGACAAAAAATTTAAGGTTAAAGATCCCTAGCAAAAAGCTTGGACCTTTATTTCTGGGACCCTTCCCAATTAAGAAACTTATTGGAAAAGCTGCAGTACAGCTCACCTTACCGGCAGATCTCAAGATCCATCCCATCTTCCATGTGTCGCTACTGAAACCCCATGTTCCTAACCAAGGAATAAGGCCTACCATCTTGCCTCCACCTCCAATACAAGTTGAAGGCGGAGAAGAATATGAGATTAAGGAGATTTTGGATTCTCGTATCCACAGAGGAAGACTCCAGTATCTCATAAGATGGAAGAACTATGGACCCCAAGACGACACCTGGTTGGATACCTCTGATGTTCACGCACCTAGGCTTATACGAAGGTTTCACTCGAAATATCCGGAGAAACCAGTGCTATAGGCCTTCCGGAGCCGGCCTTAAGGGGGGGGGGGTACTGTAAGATTCTGGTACCTCTGGTACCCTTAATTTCCATTTCCTTTCAATATGCGTCCCACCTTTCTAATTAGGTGGTACGCATACACCTTTAAGACGGATGACGTCATCGCCGAGCGCCGCTCTGAGCGGCTATTTCAACCGCCGGCGTTCTCTCTCACGTTGTTCGTTCAATGTGCCTGTGCCTGTGCTTATGTGCCTGTGTGTCTACATGCTTACAAGCTTGTCTCACTGCCGGAACCTCCAGCTATTTGCTTTTACCTGGAACAGACTGGAACCTCGCTACTGATCCCTGTATCTCGCTACCGGATCACTCCCTCACTACTGGACCCCTCTACTACTAACCTTACTAGTGATAAGTACCCCACAGGGGAATCCTCCATAACCTAACTTACACTACCTACCTCTGCACATTAAGGACTGTTACTATCTATGCATACTAATTCTATCATCTGCACTGTTACATAGATTGCTAGCTCTTGAGTCTACTACCATCTATCCTTGCACTGGGTTAGCCTATCCTGTATTTGTCATCTGCTGTCCTTACCACCTGTTACCATACTCGATTACTAACCTATCTGCATTCTACCTAAATACCATCTAATACTCTCCTGAACATTTCTATCAAGTGCTTACCATCTCTGTCACTGTTCACACCTGTCCCTTCAGCACATCACCTTCATACTATCATATACATCCTATCACTCCAGGAACATCTTATTGAGTGTGTGTATATCTGTATGCTGAAGCTGACGGGCCCACAGTGATGAGTCTGGAGAGTTGGATCTGGTTATTCAACACATCTCTACATGACTACTGAGTGGAGATTCTGCAGCTGCAAATCCAGCCTACTACAAAAACGCAGGAGCGTTACAATCGTCAATGAATGTAGTGACAGAGTTTAGCACTTCATCCTTCTGTTCAAGCAGGTTATGAGCCCAGGATTGTGGTTCATCAGATAGGAAGGAGATAATGAACCAAACTCCAACAGTCTCTAGTGCAAAAGTCCTGGATTGCCGGGCAAAGTAAAGACCGGAGGCATTCTTAAAGGCCCTGAACATCCGTTGGTCCCCGGAAAAGCACTCAAGAGTGGGGACTCTGGGTTCTGGAGGAGGCAGTATCACAGCAGGTGGAGCCGCAGCAGCTGAACTGCCGGGTGCTGTCATAGGGGAGGAGCTTGTGGCTGGGTTTGACTCAGCAGCAGTCATGGAAGCAGTGAGGGTATGGAGACACCCTTAAAGCTGGAAGTAGCCATCTTGCAGGTTCTTGACTGCTTTTGTCAGGGCAATCATTTGTTGACATAGAGCTTCCAGCGCGGAATCACCTTTTTTGGCCTCAAACATAATGGCTGATTGATACTATCAGGCACCGGGTGCTGGAGGCCAATGAAGAGAGGGCTTCCCTTGTGGCTAAGTTCCGTACTCCCCTGGAGGTGAGACAGGAGGAGCTGGGCACAAAGTAGCACAGGTTGCCTGCGGAGTTGCTTTCAGGAGGACTCAGAGATACTGCTAATGTGGGTGGGTAACAGAGCAGACAAAGCCAGGTGAGAGGCTGAGATCAAACACAAGCAGCAGGCAGAGGGTATCTGTAAGACAAGCCAGGGTGGAGGACTGGGGCAGACAGGAGACAGGTCAGGAACAAGGCGGGTTGGTAACCAAGGTTTACAGGAGCAAGAAATTACAGTAACACAGGTAACACACTGAAGATCAATCAGCAACTTCAACCACTGGCAGATTTCCTTATAAAGGCCCATTTGAAGTGCTGGTGGAGTTGCTGGGTCCTTCTCCTACCTTTGGTACCCTGACAGATGCTGGCTCCTAGAGTCCTTTCCCTGCTGTTGGTACCCTGTCAAACACTGAGAACCGAGCGATTAAACACCGCTGATTGCTTGGTTCTCGGTTCTCAGTCACCAGTTCTTTGCCAGTGCTTTGCCCCCCCCCACTCACTGGATCACTCGGCTGTGGAGGGGGTGGGAGCAGTCGGCTCAGGCTCCCAGCTGCTCATACAGAGGCTGAGCTGGGTGCTGGTCCAAGCATGTGGGTGGATCCCGACAATATGGTTTGTGATCTTTCTTGAGCCTGGAATGGCTCTGTGGTGGCTTTAGCCCGCTGTCTGCTGAAAACGGGTCACAGGAGTGCAGAACAAACTGCACTCCTGTGATCCACAGTAGAAGTACAGCAAAACGAGCTTTAACTCTTTTATCCTTTGCCTTGGGAGATCTTCGAAGCAGCCAGTTAGGGCTGGTAGACAAGCAGCCAGGAAGGTTGGTAGTGCCTGCAGACAGTGGAGCAGAAGATACTCTTGTATGTAGTTTGCAACATGTTTTGCTATTTCTCTAAAAGGGGACTAAGAGCTCCTAGTCTTCAAGGGACCTTTGCCACTGATCCTTAAGGACTGAAGTTGTCTAGGAAGGAGAACAGTCCAGGATACTTACTTTGTGCAGAGGAAGGAAGTTGTCCCTATTCATTGTTTTCTGTGGGCATCTGTATACTATCACCTTTATTAATGTAGTAGTTATGGCCCTTTATCCGGGGATACTTACCTTATTCTGAGCATCTTTTGGAAATATTTATGCAAGTTTAAGGACTTGGAAGCTAGTTTAACTGCTCTCTTCCCCTAATGGTTACCAAACCGGGAATGTCTATACCATCATGCCTGATGCTTTGGTCCCATTGGACTACAATATTTTCTTCTTTTAGTTTTTTTATGTAAGTGTCAAAATTATTAATTGAATATGGATGTAGATTGTCAAACATATAAATTATTTACATATTACATGCTGTGACCTTGATTGCCTCAATCTCCTAGAGAAGGCTATAGAAAAGAGGATTGAGAATACAGCCATCTTCTATGTACATATATGCAAAGTGGACTCTGACAAGAAGCAATGTATAATTTTTTACTTTGAGCATATGGGTATATTTCGCAAGTATATCCACATTTCAAAGTAGTGGTTTGAGACAAGACGAGATATAGTCCTGCATTTTAAGGTCACTGATTAATTAAATTTGGTATGGAATTGCAAAATGGTGTTTTTTTAATGGTCTCTTAATATTTGTCAGAATATGTAATAAAGTACAATTGTATGACTGTATTATATGTGGTTAGACTCATATTTGGCACCTTCAAAGTCCAACCCCAACTAAAAGACTGATTATGATTTTTTAGGGATGTGATACCTTTGGATACTCCTCACACCATTAAGCAATTTTGCAAGATAAATGTATACAACAATTAACATTCAATATTTTGTTGTAGGGAGCCTGTGGTGGAATATTAAGAGGAACAGGAAGGCAAAAAATTGGTGCTATTACAAATTGTTTGGGCTATTACCTCCTTGGCTTTCCAGTTGGCCTATCGCTGATGTTTCCAGCAAAACTTGGGGTTATAGGTATGATAATTTACTGCATATATGGCAGGACTATATATGTGTATACAATGTTTCTGTCTGCCTACTCTAACTTACTAATTCAGCAATATCAGCTGAATTTAGCTTTGCCGATTCAGATTAGTTGTTACGTGACCTACTGCTATAATCATAGAATGATTTTTTGTCCCCTCAAAATAACACATTAATGTCTAAACCTCTGGCAACAAAAGTGAGTAAACCCCTAAGTGAAAATGTCCAAATTGGGCCCAAAGTGACTATTTTGTGTGGCCACCATTATTTTCTAGCACTGCCTTAACCCGCTTGGGCATGGAGTTCACCAGAGCTTCACAGGTTTACACTGGAGTCCTCTTCCACTCCTCCACATCATGGAGCTGGTGGATGTAAGAGACCTTGGGCTCATCCACCTTCCATTTGAAGATGCCCCACAGATGCTCAATAGGGTTTAGGTCTGAAGACATGGTTGGCCAGTTCATCCCCTTTACCCTCAGCTTCTTTAGCTAGGCAGTGGTCATCTTGGAGGTGTGTTTGGGATCGGGATCATGTTGGAATACCCAGTCTCCGAAGGGAGGGGATCATGCTCTGCTTCAGTAAGTCACAGTACATGTTGGCATCCATAGTTCCATCAATGAACTGTAGCTCCCCAGTGCCAGCAGCATTCATGCAGCCCCAGACCATGACACTTTCACCACCATGCTTGACTGTAGGCAAGACACACTTGTGTTTGTACTCCTCACCTGGTTGCCACCACACACGCTTAACACCATCTGAACCAAATAGGTGTCATCAGACCACAGGACATGGTTCTAGTAATCCATGTCCTTAGTCTGCTTGCCTTCAGCCTGATGTAACTGCAAAGACTATACGATCCTGCTATGTAGGATCGTATGTCTCTGTGGTTGAATCACAAGCCACGCCCCCACAGTTAGAAACACGCCCCTAGGGATACATTTAACCCACTGATCACCAATAAATTTAACCCCTCCCCTGCCAGTGTCATTTTGACTGGCATATTTATAGCACTGATTACTGTAGTAATGACACTGGTACCCCCAAAAGTGTCAAAAATGTCAGTCAAGGGTCCGATCTGTCCGCCGCAATGTCGCAGTCCCACAAAAAAAAAAAAAAATCGCAGATCGCCGCCATTACTAGTTAAAAAAAAAACAATAAAAATGACATAAATCTTTCCCATAGTTAGTAAACGCAATAACTTTTGAGCAAGCCAATCAAAATACGCTTATTGTGATTTTTTTTTTTACCAAAAAAGTGTAGCAGAAAACAAATTGGCCTAAAATTTTGATTTTTACATTTTTTTGGGGGAATTTCATATAAAAAAATGTGAAAAATATTGTTATTTTTTCAAAATTGTCACTCTTTTTTTGTTTATAGCGCAAAAAATAAAAATTGCACAGGTGATCAAATACCACCAAAAGAAAGCTCTGTTTGTGGGAAAAAAAAGACATCAATTTAGTTTAGGTACAGCGTCGCACGGCGGCGCAATTGTCCGTTAAAATCACACAGTGCCGAATCGCAAAATAGGCCCTGGTCTTTGAGCAGCCAAATCCTCCGGGGCTTCATTGGTTAAATAAGGACCTTTGTGGTAGAATCACCAGGTATTAATGTATTAAAAGTAGAACATCTGAAAAGACTAAAAACCGCCTTTAAAATTACATTAGCCTGGTAAAACATGTATAAGATTTTAGTCATTGGGTTTGTGGGTGGGGCCTACACACGGGGATACCTCTGTTGTGTGGAGCATGCTCATTATTGCCCGGGACCAGGCAGGGACTGTGGTCATGTGAAGAATCTAACATCAAGGGAGTTCCCTGACTTAGAGATGAGCCTTCATTGTGTGCAGTAATAAAGTGCAGATTTCCTCTGGTAAGAATTCCATACAAATTTGAAATTGCATGTACTGTACAGGTGCCAAAAATTGGGCCTTTGGTGTTGGTGGTGCCTGAACACCGTAACCAACCCCTCGCAGGTACTCTTGCTGGGCGCAGGAATGGGACCTGCTGGGAAGAATTCCATACAAATTTGAAATTGCATGTACTATACAGGTGCCAAAAATTGGGCCTTTGGTGTTGGTGGTGCCTTAACAACGTAACCAGCCCCTCACAGTTACTCTTGCTGGGCTCAGGAATGGGTCCTGCTGGTAAGAATTCCATACAAATTTGAAATTGCATGTACTATACAGGTGCCAAAAATTGGGCCTTTGGTGTTGGTGGTGCCTGAACAACGTAACCAACCCCTCGCAGTTACTCTTGCTGGGCGCAGGAACAGTACCTGCTGGTAAGAATTCCATACAAATTTGAAGTTGCATGTACTGTACAGGTGCCAAAAATTGGGCCTTTGCTGTTGGTGGTGCCTGAACACCGTAACCAAGGCCTTGCAGTTACTCTTGCTGTGCACAGGAATGGGACCTACTGGTAAGAATTCCATCCAAATTAGAAATTGTATGTACTATACAGGTGCCAAAAATGTGGCCTTTGCTGTTGGTGGTGCCTGAACACCGTAACCAAGCCCTCGCAGTTACTCTTGCTGGGCACAGGAACGGGACCTGCTGGTAAGAATTCCATACAAATTTGAAATTGCATGTACTTGTCATACAGGTGCAAAAATATTGGGCCTTTGGTGTTGGTGGTGCCTGAACCCAGGGGTGTCAAACTAATTTTCATTGCGGGCCACATCAGCATTATGGTTGCCCTCAAAGGGCCGGTTATATCTGTAAGATAAGATGTCCAGAGCACCCCATGTTCCTTGACATGAGATGTCAAGAGCCCCCCCACCATCAGAAATCAAGAGTCACCCACCCTTCCTTACATTACAATGCACCCCCTTACCTTGTGCTGCCAAAAAGAAGATGCAGGTGGATCTGAGAGGAAGAAAGTACAGGGTCTGGAGGAGGACCAGAGGAGGGTTGGAGTGTTGTGGCTGCACATAGAGGAGCAGGATCTGTAGGAGGAGTTCTGCCCTCCTCTCTGCTGCAGACTGCTGAGAAGGGGGGTGGGCAAAGACGAGCCTTTCTGCAGCTGCACAGAGAAGAGCTGGATCTGGCAAAGGAGTTCTGTCCTCTCTGCTGCCGACTACTAAGACAAGGTGGGTGCTGCAGGAGAGGTGCAAGGGCCACATGAAATGGCCTGGGGGGCGCATTCGACCTGCGGGCCTTGTGTTTGACACCTGTGCCGTAACCCCTCACAGTTAGCAGGGCACAGGGACAGGGCCTGCTGTTAAAAATTACACACGACATTTAAATTATATGTACCTGTCATACAAATGCAGAAAAATTAGGCCTTGGGGGTTGGTAGTGACCTAAACCAAAAACATTGTTGGAAGCTAGCAGAATTAAGGTAGAGGAATAGGATAGGCAGCATTATGCAGTCTTAAAGGGATGGCAGACCCCTATGAGAGCTTGATAGCTCTTGTTGATCCAGGACTGGTTCATTTTGATAAAAGTCAGCTGGTCAACAGAGTCTGTGGACAGATGCACTCTTTTGTCCGTCACAAAACCTCCAGCAGCACTGAACGTCTGTTTGGAAAGCATGCTGGAAATAGGACAGGCCAGTAGCTCCATTGCATATTGAGCAAGTTCTGGCCAGTGGTCCATCCTCAAGACCCAGTAACCCAGCGAATGCTCAGCTGGAAAGGTCTCCAAGTCTGCTCTTGTGCCTAGATAATCATGCACCATATGATGGAGACGCTGCCGATGGTTGCTTAAACCTAACAGCCCTGGGTGCTGCTGAGGACTAAAGAACTGTTTAAAGGCATCGGTCAGCCGGCCGCCTTCTCCACCGCTCCTTCTTTGGCTGAACGATGCCTCAGAAACACATCCAGAGCATGTTGACCTCCCAGTGTCTGGAAAGGTGGTACACAAATTATTTTTCAAGGCCTCCTCAAGATGTTTCATTGTCTGCTCCCTCTGCGAAGGCAGAATGAGCTCTGCAACTTTACCCTTGTAACATGAATCAAGAAGGGTTGCCAACCAGTAATTATCCCTCTCCTTGATAGCACGAATCCTCTGGGACTTTGCAGAATCAGGGAGCCCATGCAACGCAAGTTGGAGGAGGCATGAGCTTCTGAGTCCTCTGGGTCACTAAGGATGACATTGTCAGCAGGAGCAACCTCTCCCCAACCACGTACAACTCCTGGGGTTTCTGGGGAATCAAAACCATCCCTTGAAGACTGCTGTATGCTATCCTCTACATCCATGCTGCCGAAATCCTCCTCCTCCTGTGTGTTTTGTGGCCCTGCAGGAATGATATCTGCATAAAGGGGGCCTTGGGAGGAAAGGAAGTCCTCCTCTTCCTCCTGCTGTTCTGCCTCAAGTGTCCTGTCCATGATTCCATGCAGCGTGTGCTCCAGTAGGTAGACTAGAGGGATAGTGTCACTGATGCATGCATCGTCTTGGCTCACCATCCTTGTGGCCTTCTCAAATGGTGACAGGACGGTGCATGCATCCTTTATCAAAAGCCACTGGCGTGGCAAAAAAAAGCCAAACTCCCCTGACCCTGTCCTTGTGCCATACTCACACAGAAACTAATTGATGGTCCTCTGCTGCATGTGCAGCCGCTGCAGCATTGCCAACGTTGAGTTCCACCTGGAGGGCATGTCACAAATGAGGCGGTTGGTAGGCAGTTTGAATTCCTGTTGAATGTCAAATAAGCGAACACTAGCATTGTACGAACGGCGGAAATGGCCACAGACTTTTCTGGCCTGCCTGAGGAGATCTTGGAAGCCCAGGAATCTGGTCAAGAAACGCTGCACCACCAGATTTAGAACATGTGCCAAGCATGGAACATATGTCAAGTGTCCCTGTCGGAGGGCGAAGAGAAGTTGCTGTTGTGGTGTCAACCATCTCTGAGCCTGCCCCTGCAGAGCTGACAGAATCTCTGCACCGGTGTGACTTCTATCCCCTAGACAGACCAACTGAAGCACGGCATGGCATCTTTTGGCCTGACTGCTTGTGTTGCCCCTTGAACGTTTAGCTAGCACTGCTGCTTCAGAGGACAATTAACCAGAAGAGGACATGGAGGAGAAAGAGGAGGAGGAGGAGGAGGTGGTGGTGGTGGTGGAGTAGCCAGATGTGGCAGAACCAGCACCAGATTTTTGGAGGCATGGTGGCAAAACAAGCTGCAACACCGAACCCTGTCCTGCATCCTTCCCAGTTGCCAGCAGAGATACCCAGTGCACTGTAAACAAAATGTAATGTCCCTGTCCATGCCTGCTGAACCAAGAGTCAGCAGTAATGTGCACCTTCCTGCTGACCGCTCTGTCCAACGAGGCCAAAACACTACCTTCCACATGACGGTAGAGAGCCGGAATGGCCTTACGCAAAAAGAAATGCCTTTTTGGGACCTGCCACTGTGGTGCAGCACATTCCACAAATTTGCGTAAGGGATCAGAGTCTACCAGATGAAAAGGCAGCAATTATAATGCTAGCAATTTGGCCAAGCTAGCATTAAGATGCTGAGCATGTGGATGGCTGGGACAGTATTTCTTTCTACGGTTCAGCAACTGGGGTAGTGAAATTTGCCTGCTGCTCAAATCAAGCGGTGGTGTACTGCTAGCAAATTGGGTGCAAATCTCTATGGCACTCATTGCTATACCTTCATCCCTCTCAATGCTGGTATGGCATGAGGTATAGTAGGTTTAGAGATCACAGATGAGGAGCAAGGTGATGTATGCTTGTTTTGCTCTGGTGGCTCTTTCAGGTGCTGTTGCCAACGGACTGCATGGCAGGTCATCATATGCCTTGTCAAGCATGTGGTGCCCAAGCGGATGGTGTTCTGGCCACGCTTGATCCGCTGCAGACAGATGTTGCAAACTGCAACGCTGCGGTCTACTGCACATGTGCTGAAAAAAGCCCACACTAATGAACTTTTGGGAGTCTGCGGGAGTTTGCAGCACCCTGCACCTGTGGAGCTTTGTGCTGTGACGCAATAGGTTGGCTACTCCTCTGGCAGCACCTGTAGCACATCCTGCCTCATTGGAGTTGAGCCTCCTCCTCCTCTCCTCCTCCCCTCCTCCCCCTCCTCCTCTATCCTGTCAGGCACCCAAGTAAAGTCAGTGACCTCATCATCCCCTCCCTCCTCGTCACTGGAGCAAACTTGGCAGTATGCTTCAGCTGTGGCAGCATGACTGCTGGTTTCTTGTCCGTCATTGTCACCCACACTCTCAAGGCTCACGTTATTCCCTTCATCAACCTGCGAACCAACATCACAGCTTTCAAATTGCTGCGCATCCTCCAGCAGCATGTCACTGACACTATGATCGAATAGTTCAGGTGACCCCTCCGTGCATGATGGTGGGGCGACAGAAGGAGTAGCTGTGGAGAAGGAGCCTGTGGAACGGGCCGCTTTGGCAGCTGCGGTGGAAGGTAAACTACTGTGAGCGTGGGTGACAGAGGACGAGGAGGATGAGGAGGGCTTATTTATCCACTCCACCAACTCTTCCACATGTTGTGGCTGAGTAACACGGGCAGCACCGGAAATAAAGGACGGATGTGCCCGCCTGCAAAGGATGCACCATGTCGACTGTGACCACCACTTTTCACAGTGGACACAGAGGCTGCTTGCCCTCTTTTCGTGGCCTGTGAGCTTCTGACTCTCCTTGTCGGCTTTTTGGACATGATGTTGATAGAGACCAATATAGGGTATACGCAACTGACCGATAGATACTCAATGACCTGATATGATGTAATCGATAGCCCTATATATAGATAGAGATGTGATGGGTATACAGTATAGGCAAGTGACCGATAAAATACTCTATCACCTGATATGATGTAATTGATAGCCCTATCTATAGAGAGATATGTGATGGATATAGGGTATACGCAAGTGACCGATAAAATACTCTATCACCTGATATGATCTAATCTATAGCCCTATATATAGATAGATATGTGATGGATATCGGGTATACACAAGTGACCGATAAAATACTCTATCACCTGATATGATGTAATCGATAGCCCTATCTATAGATATAAAAGCAAAGAGTAGTGCGCTATTCAGATGTTTGAGGAAGCTAAAATAATATTAATATAAACCAGAAAGTGTAATAGATAAAAAACAATATGATAAACCTTCGAAATATAAATATAAATTAAAAATCAAATGCTGCATACTTATAAAGCACAAATATATACAATCTTCCCAATTGCAGTGAATTTCTAAACGTGCAAACGATGCCAAAAAGTGCAAAAAAACTAATTTAAAGATGTCCAAAGATAATAAAATATAAATAATATTGAAAGTCCAAAAAGGAAAGTTCAAGAAAAAAGTCTGTGAAAAGTTCATCCACTAATTGATTGGATAATCTGGTGCTGGCAGCTCTAACAATTAGTCAATGCTTGTAACAAACTTTGATATGATTCCTCTCAACGTATTTTCCCCAGATATATAAAATAAAAAATAAACAACATATAGTGTAATATTGTCAAGAAAAGTAAATTATCTTTATAATAAATGACATAGAAGGTTCATCAATCAGTGCAGTGCATATGAACCAACATGATGCTGTGACATGTGCAATTGTGCAAGTGAAGTGATATCGGGTGGAAAAAAACAATCCACCTCTGTAAAAAAACACTGTGCAGCATTCCACAAAAACAAAAAACAAAAAAATGGGTGAATTATCTTCCACCAAAGTGTGTGGCTAAAATGCGCGCTCACCTTCAGTATAAAAAGACAAAGCCTTTAAATATCCTATAATATCTCCTTGGGCTGTCTTCATATAGCAATCAGCTCAATGTATATAAGAAAGAAGAAAGGTCCAAATTAAAGTATCAATCAAAGACTTTATTTCCTTAAAAACACTTCTCACTTACATCTAGGTAAGGGTTAACCTTCTGGTGTGTTGTTCCCCTGACAGGTCAGTAGGTAAATTGCAGTCCAAGTTTCCAAAAACAGCCAGTACTCTCACGGCTACTACTCACAAGATGCAGCCGATGCTTCTGATCTCTCCCCTCGCCGGAGAGATAGCTTGTGGGTGATGACAGACTGTGTGTAGGAATGCTTTGCGTAACTAGCTCCTCCTACGCGTTACGTCACAGACACGTGACATCCTCAGGGCTGCCAGCACCAAATTATCCAATCAATTAGTGGATGAACTTTTCACAGACTTTTTTCTTGAACTTTCCTTTTTGGACTTTCAATATTATTTATATTTGTTATCTTTGGACTTACATCTCTCGATTAGTTTTTTTTGCACTTTTTGGCATTGTTTGCACGTTTAGAAATTCACTGCAATTGGGAAGATTATATATCTATTTGTGCTTTATAAGTATTCAGCATTTGATTTTTCATTTATATTTATATTTTGGAGGTTTACAAGGAATGCAAACATTCCTTGTAATAGAAATAGTCACAGGAGACCCTCTTTATTGCGAGATCTGGGGTCAAAAAGACCTCAGACCTCATAAGTAACCAAAAAAGAAAAAAAAAAACGGCTTTTTAAGCCGGTTGCTAGGTAACAATGTTTGATGTCGCTCCGGTCCTCCAAGACCATAGAGTCAAGTGAGGGCCATCTTGCCCTCACTCAACTTCCTGTCTAAGAGGATCCGGGACCAGATAGTTTTCCCCACTGCCGGCGGTTCCCGTAAGCGGGGAGAAGGACCGGGACGCGGCGGGAGGGGGGGCACCTCTTCCGCTGCACCGTTAGGGTGATCCCGTGGCGAATCCGCCGCTGGGACCACTCTTACCTGAAAGCCGATCGCCCGCCGTTTTACGAAATACTGGGGTTATGGCAGCTATCTGCTGCCATAACCCCGGTATTTAGTGTCAAAGGACAGACGTAAATCGACGGCGGGCGGCCGGTAAGTGGTTAAGGGCACTTTAAGTGCCAGTTATCTTGGAGAAGCAATAACAAACAGGATACATTTTCTAACTTTCCCATTTAACTGTCCTTATACAAAATAGATTTGATTGTAGGCATTTGGGCTTACCATACATGTAATTTCATGCCTTTTGGTATTTTATTTGGTATTTTAATCATATTAAGATCAGACTTAATAAGTACCTGGTAGCAAGACAATACTTCCATTTACTTACTCTCTTGTTTTGCTGTATTAAGTATAGTTGTTTGTGTAAAAGAATAAAGCCCCTTTCACACTAGCAGACCGTTCAGATCCTCCTGTCCATTTTTCAGGTGGATCTGAACGGATGCCCCCGTCAAATCTGGATGGATGGAAACCCTATTTTCCATCCGTCCAGTGGATCGGATGAGAACGGACAGACGGTCCTTTCTCATCCGATTCCCCCATAGAGAACAGTGGGGACCTGACAGCTCTGTCTCCGCACACAGCGCGGAGACAGAGCTGCCATACGCCTGCTCAGCGGGGGATCGGCGAATCGATCCCCAGCTGAGAAAAACGGAGTCCGCCGACGGACTCCCCTGTGTGAAAGGGGCCTTAATGCACAGTTAGGTAAATATATGTTTTTTTTGTTGTTAAATTGCAATATTGTTTATTTTTGGTGTTTACTATACACTATTTTTCCATACAAAGATTTTGTTTCTACCTTGAACTGTTTTGTATCTTTGGAGGTGCAAGAAATAAATTACATTTCTATTTTTAATTAGATACAAAAATCTTAAAAGATCTTTGGGGGAAAAAAAGACAAGAACCTTCAGTGCTTGATTACCAATTAATATTGACATCATTAAAAATGTTGCAACTCTAAACTTGAACAATAACAAAAATATATATACAGGTGTATGTATGTATATGTATATATATATATATATATATATAAAATAATTTTTTATTTTTTTAAATGTCAAATTACACAAAATATAAGTATTTTGTTCAACCAGCAGGTTGGACAAAAAAAAAAAATGACCAGATTCCCCCATCCACACATTCGAGGTGGATAGGGTAATCAATCTCGCCGAGCCTTCCCCACTGTAAGAATACACTGATCATGCGGAAATTTTCCAGTAGGTTGTAAAGAAGTTGATCTTCTGATCTACGCTTTTTCTACTTGTCTGCCCTTACATAGATCAAAATTCAGGCCAATTCCTGCTAAATTTCCATTCAAGTATGGCTGACTTAAGAGGAGCAAGGTGTTAATTATAGTATGCTAACTTGTCACAAATGTTTGATTTTCATGTCCACACAATAACAATTGTTTTTCAAATGTAGGCTTTGATGCTAAAAGAAATCCATTTATCACTTGTAAAACAGCTGGGGAGTGGGATACTCCTTTTAGTCAGCAGCATGAAGTGCTTGACGTGCTCTTTAATGCTCTCACATAGTAATAGTGGATAGTAATATTCAGTAGCAAGGGCTTAATAGCCAT
The DNA here is from genome assembly GCF_965119305.1 of Pelophylax lessonae. NCBI lineage: Eukaryota > Metazoa > Chordata > Amphibia > Anura > Ranidae > Pelophylax > Pelophylax lessonae. The sequence goes on along the minus strand of NC_138769.1, from coordinate 393,795,122 downwards.
ATCAGACCAAACAATGATTATAGGGCCCAGAAGCACAGGAACTTCAGTACTGTCTGGCTACAGAAATTAGCAAATGTGCCTTCCCGGCATTCTTTTATTTTGCAGAATAATAATTGGAGAGAACACCTATTTTCAGGGCAAATAGTTTTCTGATATAACTGTATCTGAATTGTTTTTTTAAAACTGGCTAATCGATTTTAGATTTTGTTCTTTTTGCAAAGCAGTTATCATAACATTTGGTGCTAAAAGATGTGCATTTTTCAAATGTATATTTTGTCTTCAAGGTCTATGGATTGGAATGTTTTGTCCAGTGTTGCTGCAAACTTGCATCTATATTCCTTATATCTTTCATATGAACTGGCACAAAGTCTGTGAAGAGGTAATGGGCCTACTCAGTTAAACGACATTAGACTTACCCAACATTTCCATTCGGCAGCTGGTAGTGAAAAGAAATATCTTTACTTCGTTAGTATGGGGAGAATCTGAATCACTCTTTTTTTCACGCAACAGCCTGGTGGTTAACTGATTAGTACCTCCTGCTTTTATGTCGGGGGATAGAGTTTGTAGTCTTACGTAAACCCCAAGTCACAAATATTTTAAGATGGGTAGGGTGGCAATTAAATTAATGTGTTGTTTTGGCCTGCCTGGAGGTTCATTTAAATGATTTTCCAAAACATTAAAAAAATTATTTGAATAAATGTGAATTTCTCTGTGAGATTCTTACAGCTGTTGTTATACTTGCTAAGCTGTTAATAAACCACTAAATTATTGTATTATTAGAACAAACCACAGTTTATTGTTTGATTATCTGGTTTTATTTTGCAGGCTAGGATAAAGGTATCACGTTTGGGAGGTTAAAGGGCAGTTATTTATCTTTCATGTGCTCCCCAGTCTATCTGTTCACCTGATAGAGCCCCCTAAAGCTAGCTGTGTAAGTTCCAATCCAACACTAAGTTTGAACATACATTATTCTAAGGACCTCCTGCCCCACTACAGCCAGGGCCGGTTTAAGAGCATCGTGGGCCTGGTGCTGAAGATTTTGGTGGTCCTTTTTATGGAAATAAATAAAATAGAAAAGCAAACAATTTTTTGCTATGGAAGTGAGAGTGGGTACCTGTCAAATCTAGGTACCCGCTTCCTCCAAAAAAAGGACATGCCAAATGTGGCATGTCAGGAGGCCTTAAAGCAGAAGTTCCACTTTTGGGTGGAACTCCACTTTAAACAGAATCTTAGTCACTATATACACTGCACACTCATGCCAAAGTCGTTGTACCCACATAATACTTATTAATATTGTGCCATAAGGGAGAAGATGGGAGAGAGACAGGGAGAAGGAAGGGAGAGGGGTAGGGGAGATGTAAACCCTAATAAAAAGACATTTTAAATCCTGTGTATCAAACAATAACGCAATATAGTGTGGCACCAAAAAGAAAATATTACTCCACCCAAAACTTAAGTTCTGTATATCTCTGATATTATGTGCAATACTATTCCTACTAATATTAAAAGGCCACCAGTCTCTGGGTTTAAAGTGTAACCAAGGAGAAAGCTTTTATTTTTATTTTTATTTTGGATAGAGTAAGGAGGGGTTAGCCTGGGTTCACACTACTGCGATGCGGGACCACCGCCATTCCTGTGCGGGTTCCCGCATTGCATCTCCCCGCAGGCAGTTCACACTCCACTCTGCGAACAGCTGCCAGTGTCAAAACAAAGGTAATGACACCCCCAGATTGGTTTGCAAATCGCAGTGCAAACTGTGAATTCGGACAGGAATTGGATCGCATGGGATCCGATTCCAGTGCGGGGAAAAAATAGGTTCCTGCAGCATTTTCTTGGGAATGCAATGGGAGTTTAGCCATACAAAATGTATGGCTGAATTCGCATTGCACAGACATCCCATGTGATCTACATAGCAATGTGGTGCAAATGGCATGTGATGTCTGTGTTTGCAATAGTCTGAAACAAGGCTCATACCCCTGTCAGCTTTTTTTCCTATCTGTGTCCCATTGAGGAGATTTCCCTTCACTTCTTGTCCCATAGCCAAACAGGAAGTGAGAGAAAATCCCTCCAAAGTAAGGGAATCCCTGGTTGTCACCAGAACTAGTGTCACCATTGGATGATTTCCCCTCTATTCCTGTTCTGGGGACACTCAAAATTTAGGGTTTTCATTTACTTCCACATTTGATGAGAACAGTAAACAGGACAAATAGAGACAAACAGAGAGGGTAAATCTCCCTAACAGGGACATAGGCAGTGGTGGAAACCTGACAGAGGATCTAATCCCTCTCCACTCTATCAACAAACTAGAAAATAAATTGCATTTAGTTATACTTTCACAATGTCTTAAAATGTTCTGTGTGAAGTGCTCTGCTTAAGTGTAGAAATTCACTTTGCACCTTATTTCAATTCCTTTTTTTTAGGTATTGCATGTATAGAAAATAAGATGAGAGCACATTGAATACCTAAAGAGAGCGACAGAAATAAGGTGGAGTTCAAAGTGAACCATACTATTATCTGCAGGAATTGGCATTTGGGGGGTAAAAACATGCAGTGAAGAGGTATGATATCACCTCCTCACTGCCTGTCATTTTTCAGTTTAGTGACAGTGCCTGCTGCAAGTGTGTACAAGCCTTTGGGTTCACACTAGTGTGCTGTAGTTTGGCTGCATTGTTTGTGTATCCGCAGTTTCCTACGTTTTACCTGCAGTTTTAGCTGCAATTCTATTGATTTCTATTAGGTTGCAAGTTTTTGCTGCATTTTCTGAAAGTGTACCAAAGATGCAGCATGCATGAATTTTGTTGCGCTTTCAGAAAATACAGAAAAAACATGCAACCTAATAGAAATCAATAAGACTGTGGCTTAAACGCAGGAAAACTGCAGATACACACGCAATGGGACAAACCATAGCAAACCAGTGTGAACCCACTTAAACGCACAAAGGACCAACACTACCATAGGCTGATGACACAATTCTAAACACTTTGGCTGCAGTTTTAACAGCCAAAGTTGGGGGAAAAAAGAGGGGGAGGGAGAGAAGAAAGGAGGCAGGGGGAGGAGTACAGTCACTGAGCTTACATATGGATGGTTCCTGGAGGCTTATCACTCACACATATCCTCTTCATGTTGTATCTGTCGGCTGCTCTGTGTATAAATTCCCGCCCACACGGCTCCTTCTCCTCCACTGTACGGACTGGTGTGGGCGGGCACAGAGGGAGAGGGGCGGGAGAAGGCAGAGCCAATCCAGCCTCTCTCCTCTTCCATTTGTGCAGGGGGAACTGTGCTCTGTGACACTGTGATATTCACACTGAGCCAATACAGGTGCCGCCAGCCACCCCTACATTTACAAACAGCTTCTCCTGTCCCATAGACGTTTATGAACAGGAGAAATCAGGCTCATGCTGCTGGCTGGGCGGGCCTATCTTAAGGAATTGGGCCTGGTGCTGCAGCTCCAATAGCCCCTGACTACAGCTAGTGGCTGCTGACTTGCTGCTCAGTTTTTAGGAGGGCATAGCAGAGTCAGATATACCTCCATACTCAGAAGTATCACGATTCTCCAATGTGTAAACAGGGATGTAACTTCCTGATAACTCACACAAATTCCTGCAATTTGCCTAAAATTGATGCTATTGCCTGGGACTTGCCTGAAGGTATTCCTATTTCTTCAAGGTTTCACCTGCAGCATCAATAGCTGGTGAAATCTTCTATTTCAGGCCAACCAACAATCTCTTTTTATTGCCATTGCTGTAAGAATTGTGACTAATGACAGCCTTAGTGATTTCCTGTGCCCCCCCCCCCCCCCCCCCCGTGGCCCCCCAACCCCCTATACCCACCATGCAGGTCTTGGGTCTGCAGGTTGGACAACAGAGCCTGGGAAGCATGGCGGGTGCCCCCAGGTGGATGGGAGGGGCACCAACTAAAGTTCATTCGCTGATCTTCCCTGGATAGAATGAACCTGGAAGCAATGAGTAAAATGTCATTTCTGGTTTCCTTGGTTCTTGTGATCTGTGCTCCATTAGCTTCAATGAAAGGCAGGTGAGACATCAGGGGTCTAAAAGGCCCTGATGTATCATTAAAGAGAACCTATCTTAAATATTATATCACATAGGAGACTGTTTGTCTCCTATGAGATAAAGTTTTATTGAAAGAGACCCCCGCAAAACTTTTGAGGCCACTCCACCCCCATCTGCATACACACAAACGTAAACACACTTGCTGGGGGCGCCTACATACAAAAACATTGCTTGTGATACATACAGTATGTAAATATTGCAGAACACACTTATAATTCTAGGCCAATATTCACAATCAAGTCAAAACTGATGACCTGTAAGGGCTTTTAAAGCATCACCTATACAAAATGTAAGGTACTAAAGTTTGTTGTCACTTTGCAGGAATGCCCGGATTTATAGCTTGACATGTTGGGTATCTATTTCTTCGACCCAATCTTCTCTTTTATACTTTTACCAAAAAATTGGGTTTTAATTGTATTTTCTCTATTGTTCATTGACGGACGCAGTCCTCTGATGCATATCAGTAGGGTAATACCGCCCCCTACCCCTGGGGGTATACCCTCTCTCTTCCTGCATAGTTTGTCAGTTTTCTTCTGCCTAGTCAGGAGTAAGGACCTTTGGTCCTGGCATCGGAGTACTTTTTATGTAGATTTTTTTTAGCTAGTCTTTTTTTCTCCGGAACATTTTTCCTGTGAGATCTTCAAGCAATTATGCCGGGCTGGGCAACAGACTGGACCCCCATATCCAGTGGTCATGCCAGTCTGGCCATTGAGCGCGTGCAGGCCTTAGCTCCTCGCTGGATCGGGGACTGGCCCCGCAAGTTAAACGACTTGCCAGGACACACACGACAGGGTCTAGGCTTAGGTCGCAGCATTCCTATTTGGCCGACAGCCCCCCTACTCTGGTGGCGTGGGGTCCAGTCATGAGATGGCGCCTGCCTGTGCTCCTGGTTTGGTGAGTAAACGTTCCCCCCCCCCTTCCCTGGTGGATTTTGGGGTGGACGCGGGCCCTCTCTGGCATGGTCAGACCCTCACACTCCTGGGTTTCCCTCTGTCCTGTTGCGACCCCCCTCCTTGCCCCCCCTACACCCCCCCCCACGTGGGGGACTGTTCTGGGCCTACCTGAGGCTGGAGCCTGGTGTGCGGGCCGGGGGGGCCTCGGTCGGGCCCTTTAGGGCTGGATGAGGTAGTAGCGCTGGCTTGGGGGTCTCCGTGGGGGGTCCAATTGCCACGCTGGCTGAGCGGGGCCGCCATTTTGTTGTAGCCTTTGTCTGCAGTTATGGCAGCGGCCATCTTGGGGGGTGGTTTTCGGCCATTTTGCGGTGGATTTTTTGCTGGGAATGCCCGTGGGTGTGCCTGGAGGCGTTTTTTCGGGGGAGGAGTCCCTCTCTTCAGCCCGGGAAGCTTCTGGCTCAGATTTCCTTTTCGGAGCCACCACTGACATGTGCAGACCTCCTGAAGATTGCTGCATTCCAAGGACAGTGAGTCGCTGGGGGCTTATTCTCTCTCTCTCTGCGGGGGTCCGTAGCACGGGCCTGACCTTCGGGGAGCACTGTAGCGCTGTGGGGACGTTCCCTTTTCATACAAAAAAAAAAAAAAACTTTTTTTCTGTCATTTTTGCTGCTGGGTCCTATTAGTTCAACATGGACCCCTCAGACCATGTGTCCTCACCTGACCCCCTCACAGAGGCCGCAGGGTCCTCTGGATCGCAACTGTCCACTGATGCGATTTCAGAGGTCCTGGAAGCTTTTGTGCCCCGGGTGGAGGTGGCCTTTAGAGGGCGGGGTGCGCAGAAACGACTCCCCCCTACCCCTGCCTCCTCTGATGTCTCGGACTCTGAGTCTGACCCAGCCACCGCAGACGCGGGTACCCCGGCCGGGTTGGGTACCCCGCGAGGTGCCTCCTCCACTAGTGAGGATGAGCTTTCTGCCTCTTCTGCTGTGCAGGTGGACGCACTGGTTGTATCAGTGCATGAAACCCTAAAATTGGAGGATGCGGCTGTCGTTGCTCCTGGGGTGCGGGATGCCTTCGGCACCCATAAGCCTCCGAGGGTGGAAAAGTCTTTTCCCTTTCTCACTTATTTTGCTGGCGTGGCGTGCTTTCTCCCGGGGTGTCTAGGCGGTTTACCAGGCGCTACCCTTTTGAGGAGTCTCTGGGGAAGAAGTGGTCGGTGCCACTTAAGGTGAATCCCCCAGTCTCCAAGCTTAACAAGGCTACCGTGATTCCGGTGGAAGATTCCCCGTCCTTTAAGGACCCAGAGGATAGGAAGGTGGAGGCTGTGGCTCGCAACATGTACGCTATGGCGGGGACTGCGCTACAGCTTGCCTTTGCTTCGGCCCTTGTCACCAAAATGGTGACTAAATGGGCAAAGCTGCTACGCTGTGATGTGGAGGGCCAGCCTGTCCCCTCTGAATTTGGGGAACTGTTGGATTAGATGGTGCAGGCGCTGCAGTATGCTTGCGATGCTGCGCTGGACATTGCTTCCCTTTTGGGTCGTCTGTCGTTTTTGGCGGTGGTCATGAGGCGTATGCTCTGGCTGAAGTGTTGGTCTGCGGATCAGGCTTCTAAGAAGGCCTAGACGGAACTCCCCTTTCAGGGGGACCGTCTGTTTGGGGCTACCCTGGACGACATTATTAAAGGTGTTACAGGGGTAATAGTACCTTTCTCCCGCAGGTTTCCAGGGGTAGGGACTCTCGCCGTAGACGGGGTCCGTCCTTTTCGGCTCACAGAAAGTATTCTCATCCCTCAGGGGCAGTAGATAAGGCTAAGCCCTTCAAGGATCCCTCGGGTGCTTCCAAACATCCCTGGGTTGGGAAACAGAAGTCCGGTTCCACCAGACCTGCGGACAAGGCCCCGTCAGCCTGAAGGTGTGCCCTCACCCGTGACTGGGGTGGGGGGACGCCTTTGCCGGTTCTCGGACATGTGGCTGGCCCGGATCCCAGACAAATGGGTCCAGGAGGTTGTGCGGTCCAGATACAAGATCGAGTTTCAATCTGTTCCTCCGGTCAGGTTTTTCCCTTCCAATATCCGCCTATCCCCGGATCACTTGTGAGCGATCTATGGGGCAGTGCAGGAATTGCTACAGCAAGGAGTGATAGTGTCTGTTCCGCACACAGAACGCTTTCACAGGTTTTAATCCAACCTGTTCACGGTTCCCAAGAAGGAGGGCAAGGTGCGGCTGATCCTGGACCTAAAGGCACTGAATGTGTTTGTGCGTGCTCAAAAGTTCAAGATGGAAACTATTCACACGGTGGTGGCCTCCCTACATCATGGGGACTTCCTGGCCTCAATGGATGTCAAGGATGCCTACCTTCACATTCCAATCTGTGCTGCTCACCAACGGTTTCTCAGTTTTGCTGCGGGAGAAGATCACTATCAGTTTGTGGCGTTACCCTTTTGTCTCACCTCTGCTCCTCAGGTCTTCACAAAGGTGTTGGCCCCGATCCTGGCACTGTTGGGACAGCAGGGGATATCGGTCCTGGGCTATCTTCATGATCTGATTCTCCGTGCGGAGTCCCCCACGTTGCTGATGGAAAACTTGAGGGTCACCATGAGTACTCTGGAGGAGTTTGGTTGGATCATGAACCTACAAAAGTCGTCTCTGACCCCTTCCATGAGACTGGTCTATCTGGGCTTGACCTTGGACTTGTCTTCTGCCAGGGTTTTTTTTTTTTTTCCAGAAGATCCAGTCAGCGGTTCGTTTGTTTATGTCCAACGACCGGCCGTCCTTTCAGACCTGTATGAGAGTACTGGGACTGATGGTGTCCTCCTTCAAGGCGGTCCCCTTTGCTCAGTTCCACATGAGGGTTCTTCAAAGGGAAATTCTTCTCAAGTGGAACAAACACCCGAATTCTCTGGATTCTTGGATTTCTGTTAAGCCACAGGACCAGAGAGTCCCTGGTCTGGTGTCTTCGGTCCCCGATGCTTCAGTCGGGGAAATCCTTTCTCACTATATACTGGACAGTTGTCACCATGGATGCGAGTCTGTCTGGGTGGGGGGGTCCTCAATCAGGACTCGGCTCAGGGAGTCTGGTCCCTGGAGGAATCTCGTTTGCCGATCAATGTCCTGGAGCTGAGAGCGATCCGGCTTTGCCTGACGCACTGAACCGACCATCTGAAGGGTTGTCCCGTGCGCGTTCAATCGGATAATGCCACGGCCTTGGCTTACATCAATCACCAAGGGGGCACCAAGAGTGTCCTTGCAGCCCTAGAAGTGGCGGACATTCTACGTTGGGCGGAGTGCCATGTTCCGGCTCTCTCTGCAGTCCACATTCTGGGAGTGGAAAATTGGCAGGCGGATTACCTTAGCCGCCAGGAGGTGTTTCAACAGTTGTGCCTTCGCTGGGGTACTCCGGACGTGGATCTGTTGGCGTCTCAAATCAACAGGAAGGTAGAGGTTTGTAGCCCACTCCCGAGACCCTCTGGCAGACGCTGCAGATGTGCTGCTGGCCCCCTGGGGCCAGTACCGGCTTATATATGCTTTTCCTCCTCTCAAGTTGCTGCCGAGACTTCTTCACAGGATAGAGGCGGAAGGGATTCGGGTCATTCTTGTGGCTCCAGACTGGCCTCGTCGCACCTGGTACGCCGACCTGGTCAGGCTTGTCGCAGACGCCCCATGGAGACTTCCTCTCAGGGTGGATCTGCTGTCTCAGGGGCCAATCTTCCATCCTGCTTAACAGTCACTGGCTTTGACGGCTTGGCTGTTGAAAGCCAGGTGCTGAAGGACAGGGGTTTATCTGCTTCAGTGATTTCCACTCTGCTGAAAGCGAGGAAGGCGACTTCCAGGAAGATTTATCATCGTACGTGGAAGTCGTACATTGCGTGGTGTGAGTCCCTTGGGACCCACCATTGCTCCTATTCGGTGGCTCAGATCTTGGCTTTCCTTCAACGGGGAGTTGATCAAAAGTTGGCCTTGAGTAGGGTCAGGTCTCGGCCTTGGCTATTTTCTTCCAGAGGCCATTGGCCACCCATTCCCTGGTGGATAGTTTCATCCAGGGGGTGCGACACTCCGGTGCAACCTTCGCTACCGCCATGGGATCTTAATTTGGTGCTGTCGGTTCTCTAGAGGCCTCCTTTTGAGAATATTCAGGAGGTCCCCCTGCTTACCTTGTCTCAGAAGGTGGCCTTCTTGGTGGCTATCACTTCTGCGTGCAGGGTGTTGGAACTGGTGGTGCTGTCCTGTCATTCTCCCTATCTGGTGGTTCACAGGGACAAGGTGGTACTTCGGCCGGATCCGTCCTTCCTGCTGAAGGTGGTTTTCAGTTTTCACTTAAATGAGGACATTGTGTTACCTTCCTTATGTCCTAAGACAAAACATCCTAAGGAATTTGCCCTGCATACCCTGGATGTTGTTCGGGCGCTCAAGGTGTATTTGGCATCTATTGACTCTTTTTGAAAGTCTGACTCGCTCTTTGTGCTAACGGATGGCCCAAAGAAGGGGCTGCCTGCGTCTGCTCTGACTATTTCCAGATGGATCAGACAGACAGTGGTGCAGGCTTATTCCATTAGGGGGTCAGGTTCCACCCTTCCCTGTCAAGGCGCACTCTACTCGGGCGCTTAGTGCTTCCTGGGCTTTTCGCCATCAGGCGTCTGTGCTTCAGGTGTGCAAGGCGGCGACTTGGTCATCTGTTCACACCTTTACCAAATTTTATAAGGTGGATGTGATGGCATTTGCGGATGCCTCCTTTGGCCGCAAGGTTTTGCAGGCTGCGGTTTAGGGGGCCTCCTGACCTTCCTTGAGGGTGTTTTTTTTTGTTTGTTTTCAGGTGGACCTCATCTGGTTGTTCTGAGGTGTCCTGTGTTGCCTGGTTGGCCATGTTGGCCTTGGGGACTGTTTTCTCTTTGTTCTAGTTCCCACCCTTCATTTTGGTACTGCTTTGGGACGTCCCTACTGATCTGCATCAGAGGACTGCGTCCATCAATGAACGATAGAGAAAACTGTATTTTTGACTTACTGTAAAATCCTTTTCTCTTAGGTTCATTGACGGACGCAGTAGCCCCCCCTTTAATTTTTCGAGTGGGTTGTTGTGTTTTTCTCTGACACTGCTTTGATACAAAACTGACATACTATGCAGGAAGAGAGAGGTTATATCCCCAGGGACTGCCCATAGGCGTAGCCAGAAATTCATTCTGCTTAGTGTCCTACTCCTGTAGGGGGCGGTATTACCCTACTGATATGCATTAGAGGACTGCGTCCGTCAATGAACCTAAGAGAAAAGGATTTTACCGTAAGTCAAAAATCCAGTTTTTGTGTCCTAAAATTTACTTTAATGTATACTTTGCTGAAAATTTGCACTTGATAAAAAAATGATGCTAGGGTCATGTGACATAAAAAATTGGAACTACCCCTATTTCTTTCTCCAGGGTCTCTGCTTTCAGAAAATATATAATGTTTGGGGGTTTTAACCAATTTGTTTCAGGTAACTAACTTCAGGTCTAAAATAATTTTTTAACCACCTCCCGCCCACTGTATAGTAAAATGACGGCGGGCAGGGTCCTCTTTTATTCTGGGACGACGTCATATGGCGTTGCCAAGTGCCCCCCCTAACGCTGGGCATGCAGCACAGCGTTCACGGGTGCGCTGTGTCCTAAGAACGATGACACAGCTCTTTACCCATGTTATCGGCTGTGTCCAATCACATTCAAATTGTGACAGCGCTGAAAGATGGCCTGGGCAGGAAGGGGGTAAAAGTGCCCAGTATTGAAGCGGTTAAACGTGTGCAAATAATACAAGAACAGCTCTGGCAACGAAACGGTAGAATCTAAACTTAAAAAAAACACAAAAAAAGTAATATACTGCAGCTCACCAGCCCTTGGATATGGTGATTGCATTTTTTTAAAATTTTTTTTACCTCTGCATCCCTGTTTGGGCAAAGACAGCCCTCATACAGGTGTATGTTTAACCACTTTACGACCAGCGACGTAGACCTACGTCGGCTGGCTTTGCGTGGTTGTACTGGGGTGATGACTCTAGCTAGAGGCATCACCCCAGTACCGTTGTTTACAGCCGGCGGTCGGCTTTCCGACAGTAATGACTGATGCGGCTTGGGAGCCGCTCGATCGTTACCCCGGCGAGCGGGAGGGGATGCCCCCCTTCCCGCCACCTTCCGCAGCTTTGCCCGGGTCTCCCGTCCCACCAGGAGACCCGAACACCCACCCGGCACGTCCGCCGGCTGGATGGAGTCCCGATCAAAGCCGGAAGCGGCTTCGATCGGGTCTCAGATGACGTAACCCGGAGGCGGCGTCCATGACGTCACCTCCGGGTTACTCTGCTGCAAAAGGCAGCAGATTCAAAAAACGAGTGTATTCAAAAATGCCGTTTGTGGCGTTTTGAATACATGGAAGTGTAGTGGAAGGGTTTGGGGTCTTTTAGACCCTCGATCCCTCCATAAAGAGTACCTGTCACTGCATATTGCTGTCACAAGGGATGTTTACATTGCTTGTGACAGCAATAAAAGTGATCAGATTTTTTTTTTTTTTTTTTAAAAACCTGTGTTAAAGTAAAAAAAAAAAGAAATAAATAAATAGGGAAACAAAAAATTAACCACCCCCGTCACCGTTAGCTCGCGCAAAAAAGAAAACGTATATGGAAGTCGTACCGCAAATGAAATCGCTGTTCAAACCACACATGTGAGGTATCGCCGCGATCGCCAGAGTGTGAGCAATAATTTAAAAAAAGAGCTACACTCTAACTCTAAACTGCTAACTGTTAAAAAATTTGAAAGCGTCGCCTATGGAGATTTTATTGGGTATCATGGGTAACATGTTGGGTATCTATTTATAGTACACAGGAATTACAGCAACACAAGATTTTTAGCAGTATTTACATGTTGTTTCTTTACTTACTAATAATGTGCATAGTCTAAAAACAAAAAACAAATGAAACCTCAATATCTAAAGACTAGTAAGCTGCAACATATTACAATTTTGTTTCTGAGTTCAGGTATACCTTAAGCACAGAATTTTTATTATTTTTTCAATAGGATTCATTGTATTTGCTTTGACAGACATACTGCCCTGTGTATGAATTGCTTCTAAAGAAAACAGAATATCACCATTTTCTAATTCTATATAGAAACCCCCCCCCATCCTTTGCAACATACTATATGATAGGTTATTATTGGTACTGATTACATCTGATATAAATTTCACTTTTCCAGGCTAGAACAAGAGCTGGAGTTAAACCGGTAATAGCCTCTGACTCCAGAATGGATATTTTGAAATCCACATTTGGCTTGGTGGAAAGTGGTAAGTTGACCAAAGAAAAAGAGTAATCCATGTGTTGTTATATTTGATATGTGGAAAAGACAGTTCTTGTTTTTTAAAAGAATGGAAGGGTAAATAAGGAAACAATATAGGGTTAGATTGGATATTATCTTTTAGATACCTACTTTATCCTATAAAAAAAGAACACTGGATCCTTCATCAGTTCAAGGGGATGGAGACAAGCAATTTGAAAATTATTTTAAAAGGTTTCTTCACTTGCAGGTTCCCTTAATGGGGTACTCACATTGCATTGATGTTTTACCACTAGGATCCAAACTTTCCAAGTGTAGTCCAACAGTAGGACTCTGGGCCTATAAATTATTTCACTTATATTTGGCTCTCAATAGTCTCCCTATGGTTACCAGTGCATGCTCTAATCCTGCCGATGTGGAGTCTCACTGGGAAAAAATGATGTACTTGGCAAGTGCACATGCTCACTCTTCATTGTTCAGTCACCTCTATAGTCTGGTACAGAGCCCCTTCACCCCCTACCCCTCAAACACAGAGCAAAGATAGAGGCCTTTTCACAGCCACCCTTTCTTTGTCCTTGGTCCTCCAACATCTCCACACAAGTATTTATACTTCTTTTTTAAGTAATTTGCTAGAGGTCACCCAAGGAAAGATTCCTAGAGCTGCAGAAGAGCCCTTTCAACATCCTATCCGTTTGTAAAGAAATTCTTGTCAAGCCTTTACATTTGTAATCACATACAAACACACACAGACAAAACAACCACTATGTCTGCTTTACAGACGTAATCCAGTAAAATATTTATACCTGCTTGCATATTTAAGTAACACTCTTATGTTGTTGTTGTGTAAGAAATTCTATAGTTTATCATTTAAATAGAGAATAAACTGTATGTGAGCATTAGTGAGTAGAGCAGTGGCTCTCAACCACCAGGCCATGGCTTCCCTCCTACTGTACCATGCGCTAGCCAAACATTTAGCAATTGCTGTAAGAAATAACAGTATAAAATGGAACTAAACTGTATCTGAGCACCACAAACTAAAAATGCTATTAATACATCAATAATCAATATCCAAAACAAACTCACCCATCCATCCATGTCCCCATGCTTTATTTTATTAAAAAAATCACTTTGAGAAACAAACAAAAAAAAAATCCATCTGGAGTAAGGGCAAATTAATCATGTAGCATTTACTTCCTGGAACCCTTCTGCCCTTAGCTCATCTCCAGATGAAAGAGAAAATTGCCCATTAAACCTCTTGAGATGTATGACATCATTTTGGCCTAGGCCAGAAACCAGGAAAAAACAGAAGAAATGTAAAATAAAGGTTAAAACAAAAAAATATAATATACTTTTCTATCTATTTACTAATGCTGGTATTATAAGGATAAAAATAGGTAATGTTGACTGGGTTTAGTTCCGCTTTAAATGAATGAAAAAGCCTCAGACCTGCAGTTCACAGAGTATAAAGTCAATATAACCAATCAAAAACTTTGAAACAGCAGCTAATCATCGCATGACAGTATCAGATCTTTCTATTTAGCTACGGTTCCAAGGTACATGATTGGTTGCTAGAGATGGCCTTGCGGTTCGCCCAGCGGTCGGTTCGCGGCAAACTTTGCTTGTTCATGATTCGCGAACATGCGAACATATGGCGATGTTCGCGGCCGCCATATTCGTTTACATTGTGAAGAACTTTGGCCCATGACACATCCATCAGGGGGTACAGGACAGCCAATTGAGACATTTCAGCACATGGACATACCCCCCTACCTTATAAATCGACCTGAGCTGACTGCCATTTTACACTCTGTATTTTGTCAGTGTAGGGAGAGGTTGCTGTGAGGAGCAGGGACAGACTTTTAGTGACACAAATCACTAGGTAATAGGTCCACTAGTCTTTGGTGTGCACTATATAGGGGTGTAATACACTTATAATATACTATCTAATATAGAAAGCATATTATAGTGGATTTGTATTGTGCAGCATTGTGACTGGTGTAGTGAGCGGTTCTGCAGCGATACTACAACTACAAAGAGTGACAAAAGCAATTTTAAAAAAGTATTATAACTGGTGTGATATACCAGTCGCCCCCGAAAAATGACAGATTGAAGTGGGGTGGTATATATAATTTCATAATAGAGTATTTGGGTACTGCAGAATTTTTTATTGTTTTGCTGCGTTCACTCTGCTACACACAGTGACAAACGTTACTGGCCAATTTTTTTTATCACTGGTGTGATAGACCAGTGGCCCCCAAAAACCACAGATTGAAGTGGGGTGTTATATAACAATATACTTTCAAAATAGTGTATTTGGGTACTGCAGAAAAATTTTGCCTCTTTCGCTGCGTTAACTCTGCTACACACAGTGACAAAAGTTACTGGCAAATATTTTGTAGAACTGGTGTGATAGACCAGTGGGCCCCCAAAACTACAGATTGAAGCGGAGTGTTAGATAACAATAGACTTTCATAATAGTGTATTTGGGTACTGAAGAAAACTTGCTTCTTTTGCTGCGTTAACTCTGCTACACACAGTGACAAAAATTACTGGCAAATTTTTTGTAGCACTGGTGTGATAGACCAGTGGCCCCCCAAAACGGCAGATTGAAGCGGGGTGTTATATACCTTCTTCCACATATACTGCGCTTCTTTAGAGACTTTTGTCACAGGGTAATTTAAAAAATGACAGGCAGGGGTAGGACAGGAGCACTAGGCCGGAGCCAAAGTGGGACGTTTCAGAAGGTGCGTTCGATTACGTCAAAAGACGCACCAGATTTGGTTGAGTGGCTAACTCAGCCTTCCTCTTCTGCACCCTCCTTATCCTCTCTATCTGTACCCACTCTCTGCTGTGTGCACCCCCAAAGACACCACCACCATATACCCTCCGCTTGAGTCACTGGAATTATTTTCTGATCCATCACAAGACATTTGCGATGCGCAGCCATTCTTGGCATCAGATCAGGAAGAGGAGGTAGCAACAGCCGCCTTTTAGCAGTCTGACGACAGTACCCAGATCAGCCCAAGGAGGTTGGTCCCCGCTGTTGCTGCCTACTCCGAGATATCTAATGTTAGTGTTGGGGAAGGTGACGTCAATGATGACGTGTCCATGGACGTCATGTGGGTGCCCACAAGAGAGGAAGAGGAGGGGATTTCAGAGGGAGAGTTGGACCAGCAGATAGGGAGGAGAAGCAGGCGGAAGTTAAATTGCACAGGAGGGAGAAAGCAGACTGCTAATGTATCAGGAGCGAGCCATCAACCATGTACGGTCACATCTGGCGCTCCCAGGACGCCGGCACATGGCTATGCAGTGTGGGCTTTTTTTAACATGTCCGCTGCTGACAATAGTGTTGCCATCTGCAGCCTTTGCAGTCAACGCATAAGTCACGGTAAGCCCAACACTCATCTAGGGACAACCGCTTTAAGAAGGCACCTGTCACCGAGCCCAGTGGGAGCAACGCCGCCAGAACCCACAAAGCCACACTCCTGGCTCTCACCGTCCAGCCTCTTCTCCTTCTCCTCTCCCCTAGCAATTGTCCTCCACTCCACCTTCCATCATGCCATCCTCACATTTTTCTGGAAAAAGACAGGCTTCCGTGGCCCAAATGTTGGAGCGTAAAAAAATGATGATGCCGGATAACCCTCTTGCCCAACGGTTGACCGATGGCTTGTCGGAACTGATAGCCCGCCAACTACTGCCATATCAACTGGTGGACTGGAGGCCTTTTGCAAATTTGTGGCCATTGGAACACCCCAATGGAAGGTCCCAGGAAGGAAATATTTCTCGCAGAAGGGCATTCCAGAGCTATATGGCCATGTTCAGCGGCAAATTAATGTATCTCTGGCACACAGTGTCGGTGCCAAGATACATCTGACCACAGACACGTGGTCTGGCAAACACAGGCAGGGAAGGTATATCACTTTTACTGCCCACTGGGTGAACCTTCTGACAGCCGTCAAGCATGTAACCCGTGGCAACCGTGTAGATTTGGTTTTACCACCATGGATTGCATGCAGGCCTGCCTCTTCTTCTCCTCCTCCTCCTATTCCATCCTCCCTCTCCTCCTTGGCTTACTCCACCTTTTCCGCTGCTACCGTCTCTTCTGCTGCGCCGCTTAAGATCCCCAGAACCTATTCCACATGCCAGGTGAGACGTTGCCATGCTGTGCTGTGTCTGTTGTGCCTAGAAGTCAAGAGCCACACTGGTCCTGCACTCCTTTCAGCTTTGCGTTCACAGGCAGATCAGTGGCTGACAGCGCTCAATTTGACAGTTGGTAAAGTGGTGTGCAACAATGGTGCCAATCTGCTGAGCGTGCTGAAACATGGCAAAATTACACACGTGCCATGCATGGCACATGTCCTGAATTTGGTCGTGCAGCGATTTGTTGTCAAATACCCTGGGGTCCAGGACGTCTTGCGGCAGGCCAGGAAAATCTCGGTCCATTTCAGAAGATCTTACACAGCCATGGCTCGTCTTGCTGACATTCAGCGGCGACACAACCTGCCCATCAGACGTCTTATTTGTGACTGCCCGATGCAATGGAATTCAACCTTGTATATGCTTGATAGGCTGCTCCAGCAGAAACGTGCAGTTAACTACTACCTGTACAAGCTCTGCAGCAGGACAGGTTCTGGGGAGCTTGTTTTTTTTTCACCACGCCAGTGGCTGCTCATGCGTGACGCATGTAGACTTCTGCGGCCATTTGATGAGATCACCAAACTGGTCAGTCGCGTCCATCAGTGACATTGTACCTTACCTGTCATTAATCAAGCCGTCGAGGAGCAGGAAGATGAGGAAGTTGCAATGTTGGATGAATTCCCGGGGGGGGGGCTACTCCATCTGAGGCAAGTCAACAACAGGAGTCTGAAGAGGAGTCAGAGGAGGATGGTGACGGGGCGGATGAGGAGGAGCAAGAAGAGCATGCTTTAAACCTTTTTGGGATCACTGGTGTTGTCCGTGTATGGGGGGAGGAGAACGAGAGCGACATTATCCTGGATGATGAGCAGGAGCCAGGCCACTACACCGCTTCCAGTTTAGTGCAAATGGGGGCCTTCATCCTCCAGTGTTTTAAGAGGGACCCCCGTGTAAAAAGCATAACGGGCAAGGACCAGTACTGGGTGGCAATGTACAAAAAATGTACAAAAAATGGCAGAAATGTTACCACCATCACAGAGGGCTGTCAGAATGCAGCACTTCCAGGCCTTGCTTTGAGAAATGCTGCATTCTGCTTTTGCGTGCGCTGGCAGAGGAATTTCCACTCACAGAGAAAGAGTTGCGGGTACCAATCCAACAGTGCCTGCAAGAAGAGGGCGTTTTGAAGATGTGTTGGTCACTTCTGATATGAGATCATTCTTTAAGCCGACCCATCGACAGCTGTACTCCAGATCCAGCATCAGGGAACGCCTAGACCGTCAGGTGTCCGACTACATTGGGTTAACGGCCGATGTGGACGGTCTGAGAAGTGATGAACCCCTGAAATACTGGGTGGGCAGGCTTGACCTCTGGCCAGAGCTTGCATAATTTGCAATGGAACTGTTGGCTTGCCCCTCGTCCAGTGTCCTGTCCGAAAGGACATTCAGTGCAGCAGGGGGGATCGTGACCGATCAGCACACTCGCCTAGCTCATGACATTGTTGACTACCTTAAATTTCTAAAAATGAATGAAGCATGGATCTCGGAGGAATTCAACACATGTGACCAGTAGACCATGTTTGATTCAAATTTCTCATGACAGGCCACAAATATCTGACACCACCCATAAAAATTCATGGTCCCTGTCTTCGGTAAATACAGCGGCATAAAATGCCTTTTATGTCCGTTGAATGCCTAATTTTTGGGGCCTTTAATGGCCGACACGTATTTATCCAGTGAATGCCTAATGTACCTCCAGCCACAGAATACAACGTTCTTTGCTGTCAGGTGAACGCATGTGGGCTCATTTTTGGGGCCTGTAATGGGCGACACTTACTTATTTATCCTGTCCATGCCTAATGTACCTCCAGCTACAGAATACAACGTTCTTTGTTGTCAGGTGAATGCATGTGGGCTAATTTTTGGGGCCTGTAATGGGCGACACTTACTTATTTATCCTGTTAATGCCTAATGTACCTCCAGCCACAGAATACAAAGTTCTTTGCTGTCAGGTAAACGCATGTGGGCTGATTTTTGGGGCCTGTAATGGGCGACACTTACTTATTTATCCTGTGAATGCCTAATGTACCTCCAGCCACAGAAAACAAAGTTCTTTGCTGTCAGGTGAACGCATGTGGGCTAATTTTTACTTCTTTATCCTGTGAATGCCTATTTTTTTCAGACTGGAATTGAAAATCAATGGGTCTGTAAACATTCCACTAAATTGTGGAACGGATGTGGACCCATTTTACAGACGTGTGAATGGACCCTATATGTATTTGACATGTATTTACCTGGCTGCAAATATGACCAGGAGGTTTTTAATATTCGCCTGCCATTAAAATAAATGGGGTTCGCCGCAAAATTGCGGTTCGCAAACATTTGAGCGAGTTCGCGGATATCGTTCGCGAACCTCCCCGGCCGATGTTCGTACATCACTATTGGTTGTGAACATGTGGTTGTGAAAATGTGAACAAGGACACTACCATTTGCATATCTATAAAAAAAGAGCTTTGGTAAAACATTTGCTAATTCGAAAATCAATTCATCCACACCTACCCCTATAAAATTTAAATTATTAAAAAAATTAATGTCAGTGTAGAAAATCCCTCCTATTACGCATTAATGTGAGCAATACCCACCTATCATGTCAGAGGTAAATGACAGCCAATATGTAGACAGCCAATATGTAGAATGCCCAATAGACTAATGCTCAAGAGAGATGGGGAAGAAAGAAGGAGAGATTAACGAAAAACAAAATGAGCAGGAATGAGGGGAAAAAAAGCTTTAAACAGATCTAAATATTTTTTGTCATTGTTTGTATTTAGGTTACGGTAATTATTATTTACCACTGGTTAGTCTTTTTGCATATTTTGAATTCCCGTACTTTTTTTGTATGAGTGTATACATTTTTTCTGGTATGGCATGGAAGGTTTCAGAAGCACTTACTGGGCTTTGGTCTCACTAAGGTTGAAAAGCACTGGAGCAAAGCATATATGAGCCTTGCATACGTATATCTTTGTAAAGGGGAAAAAACTGCGCTAAGTAAAAAATATAAAATAAAGATAAAGGTATAAAAGAGCTGTGCTAGGCACACATATACTTAGTGTAACAAAGAAGAAGACGTATATCATATATATCAAATATATATCATTGGCAGGGCAAGGTGTCAGGTGCCAGAGATCAGGACATGATGAAACATTTTTGTTCAGAAAAGCATCAAAAAGAGTCACTGCAAGGGTTTTTTGTTCTTCCTGAAATTGGACTTTAATATCACGCTGAAGTTTTGGTGATCACCTGGTGCTTTGAAGACAAACTGAGCTAGCAAGAAAACGTCTAGAGCTGTCTGCTTTGTGGCCACCTTACAAGGAAAGAGTCTGCAAGCTATGGTGCCAGTCATTGAAAATTGATCACACCTGATGTACTGACGGTACAGTTGAGACACTAACAAGCCAGGACAGTACAAAAACCCCCCAAATTTCACCTTTTTGGAAAGTAGACATTCTAAGATCCATGGTGTGCGGGAGGATCCTCGCTCTCAGTGCTTTGGGGATAATTTGACATTCATCCTTGGCCTTCCAATCCATTGGGAACCTTGAAGAGTTCTGGAGGCCTAGCCATCCTGATGGCAAGATCAAAGGCCCCGGCTGGATAGTAGCCGCAAGTGGGTTTGTGGGTTTGACCCTCCGTGATAGGGGATTATTACCGTTCGGTAAACTTGCAATTTATCAGGTGGAGGTTGCACTCATTGTGGTGATCCGATATTGTTACACTGGAGGATTAATTTTTCTACTTTTTGTAATATTATTTTTGATTTGTGACTATTGCATATTGGAAATACAGTATAATTTGAATGTTTGCACCACTTTTTTGAACGATATATATTTTCTTGAATGTTACACTAATTATATGTATGCTCAGTGCAGCTCTTTTACATTTTTATACATATATCTTTGAATATATATATCTATATAACTTACGAATGTGATAATATCTGTATTTCTCTGCTGTATTTACAGGGAGCACAACAATGTCTGATTCCAGCTTTGATGCTATTCCCATGCATGACATGGCCTCTGGAGAAGATCATACAAAGCAACTGGAGTTAAAAGATGATCTACCAATGGAAACAACTAATGTTGTGGGTGAAATCCTCTCCACTAAACAGTTGATTGTCCGGAGGGGACTAGCGTTTCTTCTATCCATTAGTGTACTAATGATTAGTATTGCTATTAAACTAACTACTTCCAAAAGGTAACAAAGGAGCTAATGAGCCTCGATAAAAACACACTTAAACCAGTGTGCTGTGTATCCAGAAAAATGTCCTCACTACCTCTGGTTCCAAAAAATGTTTGTAATCCTGACCCAAGTGACCAGTTATTAAGGTTTTTCATGGTTTGTTTTACAAAAAACAAAAATGAAAAAAAAAAAAACAGCAAGTATAGAACATAGTAAATAAAAATTTAGAATTGCAGCTGTTAAAGGACTAACCACAAACAACCATTCCAGATCTTCTCAAATTTTTACCCATGAGTACACATTAAACTTTCTACATTTGGAATGGAATTCACCTGTCTATCCAGGTTCGCATTGTAGGATGTTGAAGAGATAACAAACATTGTGCTATATTTTTTCCAGCCAAGTATAGTGTAACAGAGTGCCCATTTACTCGCCATTCTCAGATGTAGGCACAAGCCCCTGTAACCACTTCCGGACCGGAAGGATTTGCCCCCTTAATGACCAGGTCATTTTTTGAGGTTTGGCACTACGCTAATTTAACTGACAATTGCGCAGTTGTGCGATGATGTACCCTAATAAAATTGATGTCCCTTTTTCCCCACAAATAAAGCTTTCTTTTGGTGGTATTTGATCACCTGTGCGATTTTTTATTTTTTACGCTATAAACAAAAAATAGGTACAATTCTGAAAAAATATATATAATTTTCACTTTCTGCTATATAGCATTCCCAAAAAAAAGAAATTTAAAAATCTAATTTTTTTCATCCTTTTAGGCCAATTTGTATTCTGCTACATATTTTTGACACTTTTGGGGGGACCAGTGACATTACTACAGTAATCAGTGCTAAAAATATGCATTGTTACTGTATTCATGACACTGGCAGGGAAGGGGTAAACCCAGGTGCAATCAAAGGTTTAAGTGTGAGCCTAGCGGAGTGATTCCTAACTGTGTGGAGGAGGTATTTCTGGAAGCAACACAAAGACCTGTGACCCTAAATAGGAGGATCACAGGCTCTCCATGTTCATTCCAAGGAGAACAATGCTCTGATGTGTTTACAACAGCAGACCGTCGTTCTCTCTCAGTGGGGAGCGACCGTGGGGGGATCGGCTTCCCTGCTTGCTAATGGGGGCAGGCGCGCACCCCCAGAAGCGCTTCTGCGAATGTCGTACAGGTACGGCAGTTTGCGCAGCCGAGCCAGCCTGCCGCAGTATATCTGCGGCGGGTGGTCTATGAAAATCTAGAATCATAGAAATCTAGGTTTCTATGCTTACCTCCTTTAGCAGCTCAGAGAGACCACACCTGATGAGGCAGAGGTAGCTGGGCAAGTGATCTGTAGCCAGGTGAGATGCCCTCCATTTTTAGTTGACATGCAGTCATCAGAGCAAAAGCCTATTAGCACATAGAGTCCTCATAAGACCCAGCTACTGTGGGAAACTCCTCCCCAATTGCTACCAGAGTACTACAGTTCCAGTTGGGTGGCCCTTGTGTCCTTGGATCCCTCCAGCTGTTTGTAGACATGTGCAGAACGAAAAAATGTGTTTTGTTTTGATTTGTTTTTTAAATAATTTTGTTTATTTAAATTTGTTAAATTAGTTTAATTAATTTTCAGAATTCCTTTTGTTTATTCTTTTTTTAATTCGATTAAAATTCATTTCGAATTGGCATTTAATTTAATATTCTATTAAAAATTGGAATTTCAGAAGAAAGTTATATTCTATTTTATTCTATTCTATGCTATTTTTTTCTATTCTATTTTCTTATTTTCCATTCTATTATTTTCTATTCTATTCAAATGTATTCTATTTGAAATTCAAATTTCAGAAGATGGTTATATTCTTTCTATTCTATTCTATTGAATTTGATGTCCTTGTTTTTTCTTTCCTATTGTAATTCAAATTTATTCAATTTTAAATTCAAATGTTGAAGTTATATTCTTTCTAGTTTTTTTTTTTTTTTGCTATTCTATTCTTTTTTCTTATTTACCATTCTATTGAATTGAATACATTCTTTTCAAAATTAAAATGTATATTTCTAAAATTCTTTCTATTTTATTCTTATAATTTTATTGTTTTGTCTATTCTATTCTTTTCTGTTCTATATATTCTCTTATTTTCTATTCTATTATAATCTATTCTATTCAAATCTAAATTTACTGTATTTTAAATTAAAATTTTGGAAGACAGTTATCTTTTTATTTTATTATTTTCAATTCTAGTCTATTGTTTTTTCTATTCAATTCTTTTCTATTTTATTCTCTTATTTCCCATTCTATTTGTTTCTATTCTATTTGTATTCAAATGTATTCTACTCAAAATTACAATTTTGGAAAACAGTTATATTCTATTTTATTGTTTTCTCTATTCTATTCTTTTCCGTTATATTCTGTTCCCTGATTTTCTATTTTAATCTGTTCTATGCTAATGTATTCAATTCAGATTCAAGTTTATTCTATTCTAAATTCGAATTTCGAAAGATGGTTATTTTTTTTTCTAGTCTACTGCATTCCATTCTATTGTTTTTTCTATTCTATTCTGTTCTATTCTTTTCTTTTCTATTCTATTCTAATTAAATGTATTCAATTTTAAATTTGAATTTCTGAAGAAGATTGTATTAATCCAGTTTTATTCTATTCTATTGGTTTTCTTCTATTCTATTTTTTTTTCTATTCTATTATATTATGATCTATTCCATTCCTTTAATTTCTATTCTATTTTGTTCTGTTATTTTATTATCTATTCCAGGGCTCAAAATTTCAAGTCATGAGCTACTTGCCAGGCCTTAAGAGTTACTCGCCACTTGTTGCCCCACCCAAACCCTACCCTGCTCCGCCCCTAAACACGCCCCCGTAAAATTTCTCATAAAATTACACTGTCCCCTTTCATTGCAGAGCGATCACAGCATGTCCCCTTTCATTGCAGAGCGCCCACAGCATGTCCCCTTTCATTGCAGAGCGATCACAGCATGTCCCCTTTCATTGCAGAGCGCCCACAGCATGTCCCCTTAAATTGCAGAGCGCCCACAGCATGTCCCCTTAAATTGCAGAGCGCTCACAGCATGTCCCCTTTCATTGTAGAGCGATCACAGCATGTCCCCTTTCATTGCAGAGCGCCCACAGCATGTCCCCTTTCATTGCAGAGCGCCCACAGCATGTCCCCTTTCATTGTAGAGCAATCACAGCATGTCCCCTTAAATTGCAGAGCGCTCACAGCATGTCCCCTTAAATTGCAGAGCGCTCACAGCATGTCCCCTTAAATTGCAGAGTGCTCACAGCATGTCCCCTTAAATTGCAGAGTGCTCACAGCATGTCCCCTTAAATTGCAGAGCGCTCACAGCATGTCCCCTTTCATTGCAGAGCGCTCACAGCATGTCCCCTTAAATTGCAGAGTGCTCACAGCATGTCCCCTTTCATTGCAGAGCGCTCACAGCGTGTCCCCTTTCATTGCAGAGCGCCCACAGCGTGCCCCCTTACATTGCAGTGCAATCACAGTGTGTCCCCTTACATTGCAGAGCGATCACAGTGTGCCCCCTTACATTGCAGAGCGATCACAGTGTGCCCCCTTACATTGCAGAGCGCTCACAGCATGTCCCCTTTCATTGCAGAGCGATCACAGTGTGCCCCCTTACATTGCAGAGCGCTCACAGCATGTCCCCTTTCATTGCAGAGGGATCACAGTGTGCCCCCTTACATTGCAGAGAGCTCACAGCATGTCCCCTTTCATTGCAGAGCGATCACAGTGTGCCCCCTTACATTGCAGATCGATCACAGTGTGCCCCCTTACATTGCAGATCGATCACAGTGTGCCCCCTTACATTGCAGAGCGATCACAGCATGTCCCCTTTCATTGCAGAGCGATCACAGTGTGCCCCCTTACATTGCAGAGCGCTCACAGCATGTCCCCTTTCATTGCAGAGCGATCACAGTGTGCCCCCTTACATTGCAGAGCAATCACAGTGTGCCCCCTTACATTGCAGAGCGATCACAGTGTGCCCCCTTACATTGCAGAGCGCTCACAGCATGTCCCCTTTCATTGCAGAGCGATCACAGTGTGCCCCCTTACATTGCAGAGCGCTCACAGCATGTCCCCTTTCATTGCAGAGCGCTCACAGCATGTCCCCTTTCATTGCAAAGCGATCACAGTGTGCCCCCTTACATTGCAGAGTGCTCACAGCATGTCCCCTTTCATTGCAGAGCGATCACAGTGTGCCCCCTTACATTGCAGAGCGCTCACAGCATGTCCCCTTTCATTGCAGAGCGATCACAGTGTGCCCCCTTACATTGCAGAGCGATCACAGTGTGCCCCCTTACATTGCAGAGCGATCACAGTGTGCAGAGAGCAGCATGCACTTACCTGCAGCGGGCGGCTTCTCATCAATCCTGCGCGTCCTCCGTGTCTCCCGAGTCCTCCTCCTCCTCCTCGGCCAGTTACAATCGTTCGCCTTTTGGCCAATCAGGAAACACCTGCCTCCTGATTGGCCAGTAGGAGGATCAGGAGGAGGATCCCTGTGACAATAGCGAATACTCATTCGTAATTGTCACAGAATGGGTGGGCTCAGGGCGCAGTGCTCTGCTCCCAGAGCCCATCCTTTTCTAAAGTAATCGCAAGCTGCTGTTAATGTTAATGGCGGCGGCGGCGGCGAGCACAGCTCGCCATCCTCAATCGCAAGCTGCTGTTAATGTTAATGGCGGCGGCGGCGGGCACAGCTCGCCATCCTCAAGATTCCACTCGCAAAATGCGAGTAGGCGAGTGGAATTTTTGAGGGCTGATCTATTCTATTTTGTTCTGTTATACTCAATTCTTTTCTAATCTGTTCCTTTATTTTCTATTCTATTTTATTCTATTCTTGTTTTGGGATTCAATTTCCAATTTTGGGTAATTCCAATTTCGGGTAATTCGTTTAAATTTGTTACCAAAGTCATTTGAAAATTCGGATACATCCGAATTTCTAAATGACAACATTTTTTTTCGAATTTTGATTCTGAACGAAACGAACAGCACATATCTAGCTGTTTGCCTGTGTTACCAGAGCTACCCTGGACTGCACTGACAAGTATGCTGTATAATTGCGAACAGCTATTTGTGTACTGAGTTTTTTTTTACTGAAATAGGGATTCTCAGCTTGACTCTGTTGTTATAGAATCTTTAAGTGATTTTACTATGCAGCCACATGTTACACTGCATATACAGAGGCATTGCTGTTTTGCATTTTTGCTTCTGATTTTGTGCAAGAAACTGCAAGTACAGTTTTCTATCCTAGGATTCTATTTACTGTTAATTTCAGGTTAGAGTCGTCTTATCGACTGGGTATGTTTTAATTATTTGGAATTTATGATTAAAAAAGAAGCCTGACATGCAGTGAGTGCCCTGAAATTTGATTTCTTGAACTGTTGTATTGAACACTTACTTACCGGAAGCACCAGGATCCTCTGTTGTGATTTTGCAGATGTATGGGATATCCAAGAACAATCTCTTCGATATGCACTAGTCTGAGCTCCCTCCAGAGTTACTAACAGTGAGTGCCACACATCTGTTTTACTTGGCTTGGAGGATTCAAGATACCCAGGACACCCTTCCTTGGCTCAGGGGAACAGTAAAGGTGATTTGGGATGGGGGGAGGAGAGGGGGTAGCACTATCAATCATCTTTCCATCCTCCATTCTTAGATCCTGTTTCATAAAGCTGTAGTACGGCTTCTAAGGATTAGCTGGCAGAAAGTGTGTGCATAGTCAGGTTCTCTCGATGAGTGCCTGTTACAGCCCCTTGTGGGCATTAATAGGTTGCACTGGTGGACACTGATAGGCGGCACTGGTAGGTGGTGCTGATGAGAACTGTGTGGAACCGATTTCCCTGTAAAAAAGCCAAGTAATGGCTTTTCCTCCTTTTTCTTCACACTGTCAGCGTGAAGAGAAAAAAAGCAGATAACCTGCTTCTGTTTACTTTCATGATCAGCTGTCATTGGCTGACAGCTGATCATGTGGTATAGGGTCGTGATGTGATTGGTGCTTTACCCTGTTCTATGATCTGAAGGACTCGACGATCACATGGAGGGCCGCCGGGGGGGGGGGGGTATCGCGGGTATCGCGAGCAGCACAATCTCGGGAGGATATCTATTGACGCCCTCCCAGCACTGGAAGATCGCACTGTAGCTGTCTTTCTGATATAGCGTTAGGCAAGTAAAGTTTGTTCTCTCAATCTGTAATGTGAAAACATTCAATGTATCTTTTAAAAATCTAGTAATAGGCAAACTAGCAAGAGCAACGTCATCCTATCAATATTTAATTCCCATAAAGGCTTTATGGAGACTAAAAATTTTCACAAGAGTAAAACAATAACTTTTTTTCCTTTGTTACCTAATAATAGTTTATGAAGATACAGTATTTGCATCTCTTTATACAATTTACTGTACATCTTAATTGACAATATATGGTATCAGACATCATTTTTTTTTCCTTTTCTTTGTAAGAAATGGGATAATAGCACCTGAACTAGGACTGAAAAAGAACACACTGGGTGGAAGGAAAGAAAATTGCTTGATTCTGTCTGTGGGATCAAATATATCGCTTGCTTAAAAAACTCTGATGCCACGGTGTATATGTGTAAGCATCACATGACCCTAAGAATTGTCTCATAAACTGTAAATCAGTACAAGATGTGCAAAGGTGTTGTGAATAAATAAAGTGTAAATAAATATATTTAAAATATAATTTATGTGACATAAATGAATTTAAATATATAGATTCAAATTCATATATTATAGTGATTATATAAACAATGTGACGAGAGAGATATATTAATTTTAAGATCATGGGAATAAAATAAACTTATAATAAATGTGATTCATTTTTATCATATTTATTATAAGTTTATTTTATTCCCATGATCTTAAAATTAATATATCTCTCTCTCGTATAGCAAGCGCTATATTTGATCCCCCTATGAGATCTTTTACACTCAAACTATCCTTTACATATAGCAGCTGCTAATTTTATTATAACTATACCAATATATAAAATATTTATAAACTAGAGTCCTATTTTTACCACAACAAAATATTACACATCCCTTGGCGCGAGGAATATACTTTGTATATACATTTATTGATTCTGTCTGTGTTGATGGGGGAATGCCTCCTGCTGCGCTATTGTGTTCTGCCGGCAGAGGGGTGCAGAGAGCCTTGAATCGGCTTGAGTACAATCAGTCTACCCATACAGTGCTGGATTACTAAGGGGCAAAAGGGGGAATCCCCCACACTGACTTAATTTATAAAAAAAAAAAGTGATCATAAAATTAGTTTTATTAAAAAACAAATTAACAAGGTGTGGGTGTGGGTGTCGGTATCATGATACAGAACAGTTAAGCTTGACCGAAGAGGCAAAGGAAGGGATGATGGCTTAAGGCAGATAGGTATAAAGAGCTGGAAATGGATGCCAGGAACTTTTGTGGCAATGCTACAAATCAACTATTAACAGGTCAACAAAGAGAAGCAAGTAATATGAAGCAAACCCAACATCAGCCTCAGAGGAAACTTTAATGCTCTCTGAGAAAAATTTAGATGTGAAACTTTCAATGTTACTTTAGATCAGTTGCCTTAAGGCCCGTACACACGTACCGATCGTCGGCATACAAACGTCGGTGGACGAAGGATCTGCCGATTGTACGCGTGTTAGTATGGTGCCTCCGACAGATGTCTGCGCACAATCCGCGGACAAAAGTCTTTCTTGCAAACATGAAAATTTTTGTATGCCGACACCAGAACGGACGATTGTTCGCCTGTCAGTACAGAATTCGGCCGACAGACCGCAGATTTGCAAGACTGGGCATGCTCAGAAAATTAAAAACACAGGGAAAGTTAACCATTACATGACATCACTTCTGCAGTCAGCTGAAGTCTGCAGACAAAATTCTTGTGCTGTCTTTGCACTTTTCAACAGACACCGACATCCCGGGGAGAAAAGACGAACATTTGTATGCCGACCATCGGTACGTGTGTACGGGGCTTTACAAGAGCGCAAGGTAGCATACCATATCAGTGTATGAGAGATTCAAAGTAATAGTTGACTTATGTAGCCTACCTTATGCAGAGATAAAAACTGAGGCTAAGAAACTTATTTGTGTTTTCCCTCAAGACTTCAGTAGTGTGTTTGTTGAGGAAATTGTTCAGTTTGCAACCTTTGCCAAGCTCTGGCCATGTCTCACTTCATCTCCACAGGCAGTTGTATTACATGATAAAGAGCTTGCTGATACCTTTCCAGGTGTTATTATAGCTCTTATAATATATTTGAGCATGATGGTCACTAGTTGTTCAGGAGAAAGGTTGTTCAGCAAAATTACACTGATAAAGATTTATCTGAGAACCACAA
The DNA here is from genome assembly GCF_965119305.1 of Pelophylax lessonae. Lineage (NCBI taxonomy): Eukaryota > Metazoa > Chordata > Amphibia > Anura > Ranidae > Pelophylax > Pelophylax lessonae. The sequence goes on along the minus strand of NC_138769.1, from coordinate 393,766,148 downwards.
TGACCCATGAAAGTATAAAGCCAGCAACAGATGGATTAAATCTTTTGCTGGTTCAGCAGGAACGGTCCCCAATTCAATTCATCTATGGGCAGGCTGGTTGCGCCCAAGTCGATCCATCTAAGGGCTGCTTAAATGCTCTGTGCCTACTGGCTCATGAGAGCAGTGTCCCCAAGATGATACAGTTTGATGAGTTAGTTAAAGACTTTGCAGATGCTAAGTGCAGGAAGAAAAACTTTTTGTAAGCATTGTTGTGTGATGTATGACTTGCAAATTACAATTACCTGTGTAATGTATATTCTTACAGTCAATAAAATTGAGGGGGAAAAAAATCAGACTAGTGTTCTTCAGAACCTAACATATTTTCTTAGAACAAATGCAATTTATCATTTATTTCAATTCACTTTTTTTGATAATTTAATTTATATGGTGAAGGGCCCTCCAAACTTGAATTGCCCTGGACCCTCCAAGGTCTAAATCCGTCATTGTGCCCATATATAGATTGAAATTCTACAGTTCCCTGCTGAACCAGCCAAAATTTTGATCCATGTATGGCCAGCTTAACCCTATTTGCCATTAGCACATAGAAAGAGCCATTACTGGCACCCACATGAGACAGTCACTTATTTATACAAAATATCAAAACTTTATTGAAAAATGTAATAATAATCACACATACTGTGTTAATAATTCATTAAAAACAACATTATCTCATTATAATACATAAATCATTCTAGATATTGTTATACACAACACATCTTGTTTTAACACCTGTACTTCTAAATTTAGAGATATTGAAGAGTGTCGAATACCCCCGGTTCGGTTCGCACCAGAACACCGCAAACAGAGGAAAGGTCTGTTCGAACAAATGAACTCCATTGAAGTCTATGGGACTCGAACGTGGAAAATCAAACCGCCTCATTTTGAAAGCTCAAATGCAAGTTATTGCCCACATGTTCCCCAGGGTACTGACCTGGGGAACATGTAGCAATGAAAAAAAAGTTTTTAAAATGATTGTTTTTAAAGGAGCAGTGATTTTAACCACTTCAGCCCCCTTTCTGGATTTGCCCCCTTTCTGACCAGGCCCTATTTTGCGATTCTGGACTGCATTAATTTAATGAACAATTGCGCGGTCGTGCGACGCTATACCCAAATAAAATTGACATCTTTTTTTTCCCCACAAATAGAGCTTTCTTTTGGTGGCATTTGATCACCTGTGCGATTTTTTATTTTTGCGCTATAAACAAAAAAAGAGCGACAATTTTGAAAAAAAAAAAAACTATATTTTTCACATTCTGCGCATCTCTATGATGTATGTAGCCTGCTGCAGCAATACTGACATTTCTACAGCAAAACATGTCATATACAAATATACAAACAAATTTCAAATTGCATGTCATACAAGTGCAAAAAAATTGGGCCTTGGTTATTGGTGGTGCCTGAACACCGCAACCCCTCGCAGTTACTCTTGCTGGGTGCAGGAACAGGCCCTGCTACTAAAAATTCCATACAAATTTGAAATCGCATTTACTTGTCATACAAGTGCCAAAAATCAGGCCTTTGCTGTTGGTGGTACCTGAACACCATAACCAACCCTTCACAGTTACTCTTGCTGGGTGCAGGAACAGGGCCTGCTGGTAAGAATTCCATAAAATTTGAAATTGCATGTGCTTGTCATATAGGTGCCAAAAATTGGGCCTTTGGTGTTGGTGGTACCTGAACACCATAACCAACCCCTCAAAGTTACTCTTGCTGGGCGCAGGAACGGGACCTGCTGGTGAGAATTCCATACATATTTGAAAATCGCATGTACTTGTCATACAGGTGACAAAAATTGGGCCTTTGGTGTTGGTGGTGCCTAAACACCGTAACCCCTCACAGTTACTCTTGCTGGGCACAGGGCGCAGGGCACAGGGACAGGGCCTGCTGTTAAAAATGACATACGACTTTTAAATTCTATGCACCTGTCATACAAGTGCAGAAAATTTAGGCCTTGGGGGTTGATAGTGACCTAAACCAAAAACATTGTTGGAAGCTAGCAGAATCAAGGTAGAGGAATAGGATAGGCAGCATATGCAGTATTCAAGGGATGGCAGACCCCTAGAAAATTCAATCAGTTACATCAGCATCAGGGGCTAGATAGCTCTTGTTGATCCAGGACTGGTTGATTTTGATAAAAGTCAGCAGAGTCTGTGTACAGACCCACTCTTTTGTCCGATATAAAACCTCCAGCAGCACTGAACATCCGTTCAGAAAGCACGCTGGAATCAGGACAGGCCAGTAGCTCCATTGCATATTGAGCAAGTTCTGGCCAGTGGTCCATCCTCAAGACCCAGTAACCCGGTGGATGCTCAGCTGTAAAAGGTCTCAAAGTCTGCTCTTGTGCCTAGATAATCATGCACCATATGATGGAGACGCTGCCGATGGTTACCTAACAGCCATGGGTGCTGCTGAGGACTAAAGAACTGTTTAAAGGCATCGGTCAGCCGGCCGCCTTCTCCACCGCTCCTCCTTTGGCTGAACGATGCCTCAGAAACACGTCCAGAGAATGTTAACCTCCCAGTGTCTGGAAAGGTGGTACACAAATTTTTCTTCAAGGTCTCCTCAAAATGTTTCATCCTCTGCGAAGGCAGGATGAGCTCTGCAACTTTACCCTTGTAACGTGGATCAAGATGGGTTGCCAACCAGTAATTATCTCTCTCCTTGATAGCACAAATCCTCGGGTGCTCTCACAGGCTTTGCAGAACCAGGGAGCCCATGCAACGTAAGTTAGAGGAGGCATGAGCTTCTGAGTCCTCTGGGTCACTAAGGATGACATTGTCAGGAGCAACCTCTCCCCAACCACATACAACTCCTGGGGTCTCTGGGGAATCAAAATGATCCCTTGAAGACTGCTGTGTGCTATCCTCTATATCCATGCTGCTGCAATCCTCCTCCTCCTCTTCCCCCAGTGTGTTTTGTGGCCCTGCAGGAATGATATCTGCATAAAGGGGGACTTGTGAGGAACGGAAGTCATGGTGAAAAAAAGCCAAGCTCCCCTGACCCTGTCCTTGTGCCATACTCACACAGGTACTCATTGATGGCCCTCTGCTGTGTGTGCAGCCACTGCAGCATTGCCAATGTTGAGTTCCACCTGGTGGGCATGTCACAATTGAGGAGGTTGGTGGGCAGGTTGAATTCTGGTTGAATGTCAGATAAGCGAGCACTGGCATTGTATGAACACCGGAAATGGCCACAGACTTTTCTGGCCTGCCTCAGGAGATCTTGGAAGCCCGGGTATCTGGTCAAGAAACGCTGCACCACCAGATTCAGGACATGTGCCAAGCATGGAACATGTTTCAAGTGTCCTTAACTGAGGGCGGAGAGAAGTTTGGTGCCATTGTCGCATACAACTATTCCTGGCTCAAGCTGTCATGGCGTCAACCATCTCTGAGCCTGCCCCTGCAGAGCTGACAGAATCTCTGCACCGGTGTGACTCCTGTCCCCTAGACAGACTAACTTAAGCATGGCATGGCATCTTTTAGCCTGACTGCTTGCGTAGCCCCTTGAATGCTTAGGGAGCACTGCTGCTTCAGAGGACAATTGAGCAGAAGAGGACATGGAGGAGGAGGCGGAGTAGCGAGTTGTTGGCAGAACCAGCACCAGCTTTTTGGAGGTGTGATGGCAAAACAAGCTGCAACACTGAACTCTGTCCTGCATCCTTCCCAGCTGCCAGCAGAGTTAACCAGTGCGCCATGAACAAAATGAAATATCCCTGTCCATGCCTGCTGTACCAAGAGTCAGCAGTAATGTGCACCTTCCTGCTGACTGCTCTGTCCAACGAGGCCAAAACACTACCTTCCATATGACGGTAGAGAGCCAGAATGGCCTTACGCAAAAATAAATGCCTTTTTGATACCTGTCACTGTGGTGCAGCACATTCCACAAATTCGCGAAAGGGAGCAGAGTCTACCAGATGAAAAGGCAGCAATTGTAATGCTAGCATTAAGACACTAAGCATGTGGATGGCTGGGACAGTATTTCTTTCTATGTTTCAGCAACTGGGGTAGCGAAATTTACCTGCTGCTCAAATCAAGCGGTGGTGTACTGCTAGCAGATTGGATGCAAGCCTCTGTGGCACTCATTGCTATACCATCATCCCTCTCAATGCTGGTATTTGAGAAGGCATGATGTATAGTAGGGTTAGAGATCCCAGATGAGGAGCAAGGTGATGTATGCTTGTTTTGATCTTGTGGCTCTTTCAGGTGCTGTTGCCAACAGGCTGGCACGGCAGGTCGTCACATGCCTTGTCAAGCATGTGGTGCCCAAGTGGCTGGTATTCTGGCCATGCCTGATCCGCTTTAGACAGATGTTGCAAACAGCAATGCTGCAGTCTACTGCACATGTGCTGAAAAAAAGCCTGCACTAATGAACTTTTTGAAGTCCGCAGCACCCTGCACCTGTGGAACTCTGTGCTGTAACGCAATAGGTTGGCTGCTCCTATGGCAGCCTCTGGAGCACATCCTGCCTCATTGGAGTTGTTCCTCACTTTCCTCCTCTATCCGGTCAGGCACTCAAGTACAGTCAGTGACCTCATCATCCCCTCCCTCCTCGTCACTGGAGCACACTTGACAGTATGCTGCAGCTGTGGGAACATGACTGCTAGTTTCCTGTCCGTCATTGTCACCCCCTTTCTCTAGGCTCACGTTATTCCCTTCAGCAACCTGGGAACCAACATCACAGCTTTCAAATTGCTGCGCATCTTCCAGCAGCATGTCACTGACACTATGATCCAATAGTTCAGGTGACTCCTCCGTGCATGATGGTGGGCGACAGAAGGAGTAGCTGTGGAGAGGGAACCTGTGGAACAGGCCGCTTTGGCAGCTGCGGTGGAAGGCAAACTACTGTGAGCGTGGGTGTCAGAGGACAAGGATGATGAGGAGGGCTTTTTTATCCACTCCACCAACTCTTCCACATGTTGTGACTGAACAACACAGCCCGGAAATAAATGACGGGTGGATTCACCATCTTGACTGTGATTCACTGTGGACACAGAGGCTGCTTGCTCCTTGTCGGCCTTTCAGACATGATGTTGATAGAGATCAATATAGGGTATACGCAACTGACCCATAGATACTCACTGACCTGATATGATCTAATCAATAGCCCTATATATAGATAGAGATCAGATCAATATAGGGTATAACCAAGTGACCGATAAATACTCAATGGCCTGATATCTAAGCTATTGCCCTATATATAGATAGAGATCAATGTATGGTATATAGTCTATAGTATATACTGCACTACTGAATGTACTTAACAATCGGATGTCTTAACTTATAAAAAGCACAAATCTCTCTCCCTGCCTAACTGCTAGCAATGTCTCTAATTAGACTACACTGCACTGCCTGAAAAACTGCAAATCACTTTGCTCTCCCTGCCTGAAAAACACTATCCTCTCCCTCCCTATACTCACTGCTAGCAATGTCTCACTGCACTGTCTGACAAACTGCAAAATAAATATTCTCTCCCTGCCTCAAACACGTTCATCTCCCTGTCTCAATCACTTGCTGGACGCCTACACAATCACACTACACACGGCTGCTGTGCGAGCAGCCTATATATAGTGTGGGGCATGTACTTAGCCACTGAGCCATGATTGGCTAAAGGCAGCCTGCCTTTTGTCCAATCATGGCAGAGATGATTTCATTGGCCAAAGCATGGAGGTCAGGGTGCGTGCTTTGGCCAATCACATAACGCACTGCACGTGCCACGCGCCCACATCCAGGCTACTGCTGTCACCCATCCCGCCTCCGAGCAGGGTGGGAGATCGTGGTGTGGAGCCAGCCGTTCTCTGGGTGCCCTGTGTTGAAGTATCTGAGAGAATTCATGGCAGAATATCATGGCAACCAGGCCAGCTGACTGCCAGGAGGAGAGCTGGGTGAGCCATCACACCGAGGCCAAGCAAAGTCCTTAGTGTGGTGACTGGGGTAGACATTTGTTAAGGGGGGTATTTGTGGAGAGTAGGGGGGTATTTGTGAAGAGTGGGGGGGGGATTTATGCCAGGAATATAGATCCCCCCCATCATTCTGCCAAAATTTTAATGCCTGGTGTCCCTGCTCTGCTGCCTCCCACACATGGTACCAGAGAGGCAGCACACTGAGCATAGTGGTAGCAGCCGGAGCCTGTCCCACCCTCTTGCTCTATTCCCATTGGCTTGCAGTGCCTATTCCTTCCTTGGAGGGGGGAGGAGCTCTGCCTGGGCCAGGGAGCACACAACACTGGACTGTGTGCCACCGCATGGATAAACTGGTTACTGCTGCTGCTTTCTACTCCACGTGTGTCCCTCTTTTTCTTTTGGCCTAGCCTCACTGATGCTGCCTCAGTCAGGCTCAGACTAACTTACCACTGCTGTGTTGCTTCTCGCAATATAGTACTGACACTAGTTATGGGGGTTATTATTGCGTCCTCTGACACCATTACTGGGGATTAATAACGCGTCTGCTGACACCAATGCTGAGTGTCAATTGCGTGTCTGCTGACACCAATACTGGGGCTTAAAAGTAAATCCACTGACACCAATATTGGGGGTTAATAGTGTGTCGGCTGACACCATTACTGAGAGTTAAAAATGCGTACGCTGACATCAACACTAAGGATTAATAGTGCATCCGCTAACAACAAAACTGGAGCTTAATAGTGCATCTACTAACACCAATACTGGGGGTTAATAGTGCACCCGCGGACACCAATACTGGGGGTTAATAGTAGAGAAGATCGACCGATTATCGGCTACACCGATATATCAAGGGCCGGTATGCACTCTCCCCAATATATCGGAATCGGCCTTTTGATTTACCGATATTGCCGATATTTTCGTGATGTCATTCCGTATGTTGCGCGCACACGTTCTGCCTTCTAACACCGCCTCCCACGCCTGGGCGCCCCGTACGTGACGCCATTTCACCGTGCGCACTGCACCTAAGACCGCCTCCCACAGCCTCATGTTACAGCCAGCTGCAGTCCGGGCACGCTGCCAGCCATCCATCCTCCCACAGGCCCTGGCCTCAGCCACTCACCACAACAGGGTGCCAGCTAAAGCGAGCAAGCAACCAGCCACCCGCCACCGTGACCAGTGTTCCAGCAAGCCAGCAGCTACCTGTCACAACAGGCCAGGGTGAGTGAGTGACACCAAGCCAGCCACCCACACAACAGGGTGACCCCAAGCCAGCCCCCCACCACAGTGTTCCTGCAAGCCAGCCACCCACCACAGTGTGCCTGCAAGCCAGCCACCCAACACCCCCCCCCCCCCACCACAGTGTTATGCAAGCCAGCCACCCATAACAGGATGACACCAAGCAAGTCAACCAGGCACCACAGAGATTGTTCCTGAAAGCCAGCCACCCACCACAGTGTTCCTGCAAGCCACCCACCCACCCACCCACCACAGTGTTCCTGCAAGCCAGCCACCCATAACAGGGTGACACCAATCCAGCCACCCACCACAGTGTTCCTGCAAGCCAGCCACCCACCCACCACAGTGTTCCTGCAAGCCAGCCACCCACCACAGTGTTCCTGCAAGCCAGCCACCCATAACAGGGTGACACCAAGCAAGCCAACCAGGCACCACAGAAACTGTTCCTGAAAGCCAGCCACCCACCACAGTGTTCCTGCAAGCCAGCCACCCACCCACCACAGTGTTCCTGCAAGCCAGCCACCCATAAGAGGGTGACACCAATCCAGCCACCCACCACAGTGTTCCTGCAAGCCAGCCACCCATAAATAAAAAAATCAAGCCCCCCCTGTTACCCCGTGCTTGCGCGCAATGGCGCACGCAAGTGTTGGTCTAGTGTCATATGTAAACCGCAATTGCAGCATGCATGTGAGGTATTGCCGCGAACGCCGGGTCGAGTGCAGTAATTCTTGCAGTAGACCTCCTCTGTAAGTCTAAAGTGGTAACCTGTAAAGACTTTTAAAGGCTTTTAAAAATGCACGTAGCTTGTTGCCGCTGCACAGGCGTGCGCAATTTTTAAAGCATGTCATGTTTGGTATCTATGTACTCGGCATAAGATCATCTTTTAAATTTTACCAAACAATTTGGAATTATATAGTGTATTTGTGCAATAAATGTAAAAAAAAATGTATTTTTTTCGCAGAAATTGCGTTTGGAAAATCTGTGCGCAAATACCGTGGGACAAAAAAATTTGCAACATCCACCATTTTGTTCTATAGGGCCTCTGCTTTAAATAAATATATAATGTTTGGGGGTTCAAAGTAATTTTCTAGTAAAAAAAAAATATTTTTTCATGTAAACAAAAAGTCACAGAAAAGGCTTGGTTTTCAAGTGGTTAGAAGAGTAGGTGATGTGTGGCTAAGATTGAGCATAAAATGCCGGGACAGTTCAAACACCCCCCAAATGACCCCTTTTGGAAAAGTAGACACCCAAAGCTATTTAGTGAGAGGCATATTGAGTCCATGGAGTATTTTATATTTTGCCCTAAGTTTCGGAAAGATGACAATTTGTTTTTTTTTTTTGTTTTTTTTTACAGAAAGTTGTCACTAAATGATATATTGCTCACGCATGCCATGGGTATGTGTGAAATGACATGCCAAAATACATTCTGTTGCTTCTCCTGAGTACAGGGATACCACATGTGTGAGACTTTTTGGGAGCCTAGCTGTGTACAGGACCCCGAAAACCAATCCCCATCTTTAAGTTTTCTAATGGCGTAAATTGCTTATTTTACCTCTGCACGACCTGTCACAGTTTCTGAGGCCCTGAAATTTCAAGATAGCACAACCCCCCCCCCCCCCCAAAATGACCCCATTTTGCAAAGTAGACACTTTAAGCTATTTGCTGAGAGGCATGGTGAGTCCATGGAATATTTTATATTTTGCCACAAGTTTCGGGAAAATTATTATTTCTTTTTTTTCTGTTGTTTTTTTACACAAAGTTGTCACTAAATGATATATTGCTCACACATGCCATGGGTATATGTGAAATGAAACCCCAAAATACATTCTGCTGCTTCTCCTGAGTACAGGGATACCACATGCATAAGACTTTTTGGGAGCCTAGTTGTATACGGGCCCCCCAAAACCAATCCCCATCTTCAGGTTTTCTAAAGGCGTAAATTGCTGATTTTACCACTGCACTACCTGTCACAGTTTCAGAGGCCCTGAAATTTTAAGATAGCACAACCCCCCCCCCCCCCCAAATGACCCCAATTTGCAAAGTAGACATTCCAAGCTATTAGCTGAGAGGCATGATGAGTCCATGGAATAGTTTATATTTTGCCACAAGTTTCGGGAAAATTATTATTTTTTTTATTTTTTTGTTTTTTTTACACAAAGTTGTCAGTAAATGATATAATGCTCACACATGCCATGGGTATATGTGAAATGACACCCCACAATACATTCTGCTGCTTCTCCTGAGTACAGGGATACCCCATGTGTGAGACTTTTTGGCAGCCGCGTACAGGACCCGGAAAACCAATCCGCACCTTCTGGCTTTCTAAGGGCCTAAATTGTTGATCTCACTCCTTACTACCTATCACACTTTTGAAGGCTATGAAATGCCAAGATGGCACAAAACCCCCCCAAATGACCCCATTTTGCAAAGTAGACACTCCAATCTATTTGTTGAGAGGCATGGTGAGTATTTTGCAGCTCTCATTTTTTTTGGAAAATTAAGAAAAAACAGGAAAATGCATTTTTTTCCTCTTTTTTCAATTTCCAAAACTTTGTGACAAAAAGTGAGATCTGCAAAACACACCACTTTCAGGCTTTCTAAGGGTGTAAATTGTTGATTTCACTCCTGACTACCTATCACAGTTTTGGAGGCCATGAAATGCCAAGACAGCCCAACCCCCCCCCCCCCCCCAAGTGACCCCTTTTCGAAAAGTAGACAACCTAAGCTATTTGCAGAGAGGCATGTTGAGTGTTTTGCAGATCTCACTTTTTGTCACAAAGTTTTGGAAATTGAAAAAAGAGGAAATAAAATGCATTTTCCTTTTTTTCTTCATTTTTCAAAATAAATGAGAGCTGCAAAATACTCACCATGCCTCTCAGCAAATAGCTTGGAGTGTCTACTTTGCAAAGTGGGGTAATTTGGGGGGGGGGGGTTGTGCTATCTTGACATTTCATGGCCTTCAAAACTGTGATAGGTAGTAAGGAGTGAAATCAACAATTTACTCCCTTAGAAAGCCTGAAGGTGGTGATTGGCTTTCGGGGTCCTGTACGCGGCTAGACTGCCAAAAAGTCTCACACCTGGGGTATCCCTGTACTCAGGAGAAGCAGCAGAATGTATTTTGGGGTGTCATTTCACATATACCCATGGCATGTGTGAGCAATATATCATTCAGTGACAACTTTGTGTAAAAAAAAAATATATATATGTATATATATATATATATATATTTCCCGGAACTTGTGGCAAAATATAAAATATTCCATGGACTCACCATGCCTCTCAGCAAATAGCTTGGGGTGTCTACTTTCCAAAATGGGGTCATTTGGGTGGGTTTTGGGCTATCTTGAAATTTCAGGGCCTCCAAAACTGTGATGGGTAGTGAGGAGTAAAATCAAAAATGTACGCCATACACAACCTGAAGATGGTGATTCGTTTTCGGGGTCCCGTACACAGCTAGGCTCCCAAAAAGTCTCACACATGGGGTATCCCCGTACTCAGGAGAAGCGGCAGAATGTATTTTGGGGTGTCATTCCACATATACCCATGTCATGTGTTAGAAATGTATCTTTTAGTGACAACATTGTGTTAAAAGTTAAAAAAAAATCAAAAAAAAATTTTAATTTTCCCAAAACTTGTGGCAAAATATAAAATATTCAATGCACTAACCATACCTCTCAGCAAACAGCTTGGGGTGTCTACTGGGGTCATTAGGGGGGGTTTTGTGTTATCTTGACATTTCAGGACCTCCTAAACCGTTATAGGTAGTGAGAAAATGCAATAAAAAATGTACGCCCTTTGAAATTCTGATGGTGGGGATTGGTTTTTGGGGTCCTGTACACAGCTAGGCTCCCAAAAAGTCTCACATATGTGGTATCCCTGTACTCAGAAGAAGCAGCAGAATATATTTTGGGGTGTAATTACACATATACCCATGGCATGTGTGAGCAATATATAATTTCAATGAAAACTGTGTAAAATGTTTTATTTTTTTTTTAGTCATTTTTCAAACACCTGTGACAAAAAAATGAAATATTCAATGAGCTCAACATGCCTCTCAGGACATTACTTAGGATGTCTACTTTCCAAAAAGTGGTAGTTTGGGGGGGGGGGGGGGTTGTACTGCCCTGCCATTTTAGCACTTCATGAAATGAGATAGGCAGTCAGAAATTAAAGCTGCGTAAATTTCAGTATTTACACCATAGTTTGTAGACACTATAACTTTTGCGCAAACCAATAAAAATACGCTCATTGAAATTTTTTTGTCAAAGACGTAGCTAAATACATTTTGGCCAAAATATATGACATAAATTGAGTATATTGGATATTTTTTAAAAGACAAAGTTATAAATGTAATTTTTTCTCAAAATTTTTGCTCTTTTTTTATTAATATCACAAAAAATAAAAAGCCCAGAAGTGATCAAATACCACCAAAAGAAAGCTCTGTTTGTGGGAAAAAAAAGGACGTAAATTTCGTTTGGGTACAGCATTGCATGACTGCGCAATTGTCTGTTAAAGTCATTGAAGTGCCAAGTTGAAAAAGGGGGTCTGGTCAGGAAGGGGGTAAAATCATCCGGGGCTTAAGTGGTTAAAAGGGACTCTAAAGTCATTGCTTCCCCTATAACACTTGTAAAATTAGGTGTATGCTTCCTTATTAAGATATTGGTTATAAAAATCAGTTTCCTTATTTATGCATGAGTGCTACCTAGCAACTCTTTACTTAAAAAAATTAAAAATAGACAACTGTAATTTTTTTTCTCCAGGAAAAAAAAAAAAAACCTTTTCAGCAATCAGTAGATCTTTATCATCGAGTAAAAATGTTACAGCAACCGGTTTTAAAGTATACAGTAACTGCAGTTCTCTCAAGTATTTTTCAGGAACGATGCATCCAAACATTTGCTATAACTTGTATGGTGAACATGAAGTATGATCTCCATTTTGTACAGTGTACATTTTAACACATACTCCAGTTTACTTCATGCTTCTCACACAAAACTCAATCATCTTTTTTTTTAGTCAGGAATCCAGCAAACCATGGTCAATCCCATCCATAAGCCTTCAAATTAGAGTCAGCATCACTTGTTGGATGTTAGAGTAACCCATGCCAATTTTTACTAAGAAAACTAAGCTGGCAGGGTATTGTCATTTACCAGCAATTTCAGTGGCCTTTTTGTCTTTGTAAATGTCACTTTTGCTGTAGTACATTGTATATACACTGCACAGGGGTGGAAATTCACAGGCAGATTTGAGCCATCTCCCAAGCATGTTATTTAACTGTAAAAAGAAAAGAGAAGGCGCCTGGCCCTTTAAATAAAAGATTGTTGAACCTGCTGCCCTTTTAATTGTAATAAAACAATAAATAGGTATATATCATAGGTAAAAAGGCGCTGGTAATCTTAATATATCACGTGTTATAAAAATTAATAGGTGATTTAAAGTGTAATATATGTGATTAAAAATTGCTACAAATATATATATGATCTACTATTGGTGCAATTAGCAAAGAAAAGTGCATACCAGTGCAATTTCAATTCAGAAGTGTTTGTGCTTCTCAAAGTAAATTAATCCACAAAGGTGTGGATCAGTGAACCAATAAATAGATATATAAAGAATTCCATACAAAAATCACATAAGAATATATAAAAATATAAATATATAAATGTGCTCCAAGTAGTGTTTAAAAGTCCAGGCAATAGCATGCAATCAAAATTGTGCTTGGTGGATTCTTATTAATCCCTTCACAGTGCTCCAGGTGCTGGGATGTGACAACCGTCAATTAAGAAGTGCTTGTGCTTCTCAAAGTAAATTAATCCACAAAGGTGTGGATCAGTGAACCAATAAATAAATATATAAAGAATTCCATACAAAAATCACATAAGGATATATAAAAAAAATCACCTAAGAATATATAAAAAAGTATATAATAAATATATGGTAAAAGGCGCTGGTAATCTCTAAAGTGCTGTGTATGGATGTTTAAATAATTTGAATTAAAAAACTTTTTCACCAAATGTAAAAACTTCAATAAAAAACAATAAAACACAATTATCTTGAATAATAAAGTGCAAGTGCTTACAAGCTACTGTGCAAAAAATTACATAAACCTTTTAAACAATATTAATTGTGTATCCACAAATAATTGTTACAAACTTAGTGCATCTATTAATAAATTAATGTGATCACAAAATTTTAAAGTGATTAAGGTGAAAACTGTGCTCAATAAATATTTATAGTTTAGTCCAAGTCAATTCATGCAAAAAAAATTATAGTAATATAATCGCTTGGATCTGTAGTGCTTCAAGTGTAGGAGAGTGTCACTCGTTGCCTCTTACCAGATAGGGGCAGGTCGCAAGGACCCCCAACGCTTGTGATCCCTTTCACTAGGTGGATCAGACCATTAATCGACTCCTGTCTCCAGAGTATCCTGCTCCTATTCATGCGTCACTCATACATAGAGTATACGATCCGTATGTGCATGTATAAAGATATATAAGATAGCCGGACAATAGTGTAATACTGTTGGTTTTTTAATCAACATACACAAAAAACAAATAGATGGCTTCTTACATTTTGTTGTGCCCTCCTGGCACTGGGCAATTTGTATGGATTGCTTGCGGATATCAGGAAAAAGAGTCCTCCAAGGATCTGCAGTATCCTCTTTGCGTCTCCTATTCCCTGTTTACATGCGGCAATCGGCTTGTATTTTAGCCTGTGTGTCAAAAAGCCCTTCCTTCCTGTTTCCGGGTATCAGCAGTAACCACAATGCATTTCGCGTGTCTATGCGTCATCAGGCGGTCACTGTTGCCCGGATTCTCGCCATTAAATACCGCTGGCTGCAATTTGATAGGCGCCTGCCTGGTATTCACCTGGGCGCTCATTTATTTGCCAATCATTATTTAGTGCGGCTTCTATATATTGTCCTTTTTTACCAGCTGACACTTAGAAAATTTAAACATACTTTATTCCAAAAAAAATCTTTAAAAGAATACTTAAAAATAATTATAAAAGAGCCAGTTATATCAGCGCTAGTAGCTCTAGATGTATAAACCACTGCTATTAGTTCCGTGGGATGTCTATCCTGTTCTCCGCATCAACCACTACAATTAAGCCAGAATGTAACATATATCACAATTTAATATTTATACATTACCAACCAAAAGATCCTATATTAAAAATACATAATATATAATGTATTTGATTTAAAACTATCTATTGATAATAATATCGCCATCTAGTGGACACTTTGATATCCTTTTGTTTTATATTGATATCGCCATCTAGTGGATAGTTGGAGAGACTTATTCTTTGTTCATTTATAAAATCAATTAGAGTCTTTCACTGAATATATTACTTATAAAATCGTGGGAGACCAGTTTATTAAATAATTTAAAGATATATTCATATAAGAAATTTATAATTAATAATTAATAATTAATTTATAATTAAAGGGACAGTAATTATTATCAGTTTCATTAGAACAAGGAGTATGAGTTTTAAAATTATTTTAAAATTATTATAAATATATTAAGCTATATTAAAACTATATTAAAAATTATTTAAAAAGCAGTTGAGATCTATGTCTGCATTTAACCCCAATGGTTTTAGTGTCTTTAGTCTGTGAATCCATAACGTTTCGTTCTGAGATATCATTTTCCTCATATCTGAGCCTCTCCAATGTGTGAACACTTTATCTATCCCACAAAACCAAAGAAGGGAAGGGTCTTGGTTGTGGTGTGTTCTAAAGTGGTTCGATAGGCTATGTTTCCTAAAACCTTTTTTTATATTGTCTACATGTTCCCCTATTCTTGTTGCTAAAGTGCGAGTGGTGCGTCCGATATATTTTAATCCGCAGGGGCAAATGCACATATATGTTACAAATTTTGTATCGCACGTAATAAATTGTTTGATCTCGAATTCACGATTTTCTGATGAGAAAAATTTGTGTTCTACCCTTTTCTTATGTCTGCTAATTTTGCAAGCTTTACATCGTCTGCATCTATAGAACCCATTTTTTGCAAAGAACATTTGTTTTTTCTTCGGCGGATCCGGAACATTTTTTGATAGGATATTGCGTAGTCCTGGGGCTCTTTTGTAAATGAACTTCGGTTTTCTGGGGAGGAGATTTTTTAACGTATCGTCTCTTAAAAGTATATGCCAATTTTTCTTTATACACTTTTCCACCTCTTTATATTGTGTACTAAAACCCGTAATAAAGGCTGTATCGTATGTTGTGTTCTTGTTATTTTTCTTCTTTTTATTTTTCAGAAGGTCTTCCCTTTTTACTTCAGATATTCTTTTTTGGATATTTTTCAATTCTTTTTCTTTATATCCTTTTTCTTTAAAGCGTTCTATTAGTTTATCTGTTTGGGTATTATAGTCCTTTACGTCTGTGCAATTTCTTCTTATTCGCGTGAATTGGCCTTTTGGTATAGCTTGAATCCACGCCGGGTGGTGGCAACTTCTTTTAGAGATATAACCGTTTGTATCTACCTTCTTAAAATGCGTTTTAGTGTTTAAAGTGCCGTTGTGCTTATAAATTTCCAAGTCCAGAAATTGGATAGATTGGTTACTCATATTTCCTGTAAATTTTATCTGGTATATATTTTTATTGATCTTATTCAAAAATTGTACAAGGGACTCTTTGGATCCTTCCCACACCACCAGGATGTCATCCAAATAGCGGCGGTAGTATTTTAGCTGCTGTGGGAGTTTGGTGTAAATTTCCTCTTCCTCCCATTTTGCTAAAAATATATTAGCTACGCTGGGAGCATAACGAGCTCCCATGGCTACACCCTTTATCTGGTTGTAGTATTCGCCTCCATACCAAAAATGGTGATTTGACATGGCCATGTTTAAACCTTCTAGTAAGAATTCCCTTTGTGGTTCTGTTAGGTTGGTGTGTTTTTCCAAAGCCCATTTCGTTGCACTCAATGCGTCTTTTTGCTTGATGTTGGTATACATGGATTCTACGTCAATAGACGCCAATATCGTCTCTTCAGTGATATTTATGTTTTCCAGTGATGTTATCGTTTCCTTGGTGTCTTTTAGAAAAGATCTCCCAATGGCAGCTATCGGCTGCAGAAATATATCTAAATATTCCCCGATTCTCGCGTATAGTGAATCTATGCCACTAATTATAGGTCTCCCCGGTGGCTGTTGTAGATTCTTATGAATCTTCGGGATCTGATATATCACTGGCATACGTGGGGCTTTGATATTCAGATATTTCCCTTCTTTTTTATTTAGAAGTCCTTTTTGGGTCCCTTTCTTAATCCATTGTGTCAATTTTGCTTTTAATTTATTAGTTGGGTTTCCAGATAGTTTTACATATGTTTCTTGGTCATTTACAATACGGTCCAGTTCTTTTATATAATCCTCTTTTTTCAGGATAACCAATCCACCTCCTTTATCCGCTGTTCTAATAATAATATTTTTCTTTTGTTCCAGACTTCTGATACCATCCCATATTTCTTTTGTATTTCTATTTGGCTTCTTTTTCAGTGATTGTACTTCCTTTTGAACAATATTCCTGAAAACTTGGATATATTGGTAAGTACTAGATTTTGGGTTAAATGTTGATTTATTCCGAAGCTGGGTATGTTGGTATTCTGAGTTTTCTTCTTCCCCTATTCCTTTTTTCCGTTGTTCCGCGAAAAATTTTTTAATATTTAGTTTACGTGTAAATTTCTCCAGATCGATAAACGTCTCAAAATGGTCTAAAGATTTAGCAGGGGCAAACTTTATACCTTCTTGGAGTACTTTTAATTCAGATGCCGTGAATTCTATCCCTGCTAAGTTAAAAATGCCTTGCTCTAACGATTCCTTTTCCTTTTTCTTTCTCCCTCCTCTACATCCTCTTTTTCTGCGTTTTCTCGCATGTTTGCCCAATAATTGTCTTTCCAGGACCTCTCTTCCCCCTGTTGCTTGTGTTGCCCTGACGGTCCTGGTTTTTGTCCGTCCAAAGGGTGAGGATATTCATATTGTCCAGAGGGTCCTGGTTTTTGGCCATCAGAGGGATGTGGATTTTTATATTGATTGTTTCTATAGTCTTGATATGACGGGAGTCTTTCTCTTTCTCTATATGGTCCCAGATGTTCCTGTCTCTGTCTCTCCGGAGGGTAGCCATAGTATTCCTGTTCGTTTCTATATGGAGGTGATCTTTCTCTTTCTCTAGGTTGTTGGTAGTTGTTGTAGTTGTTATACTGATAGTTGTTATTATTTCTATTTCCTCTACCTCTTCCACGTCCCCTTCCTCTTCCCCTACCTTTACCCCTCATGGGTCTAAATTGGGGTGGTTGGGTGTAGGTTTGCTGCGGCACATAGGGTGTGGAGTTCGGGTTCCCCCGTTCATACTCATAGTTCCCCCTAGTTTTTGGATATTCGTTATATCTTGGAGTAAAAAACTCTTCTCTATTTTTCAGAGGGGAAAATCTATTACTGGTGGGTACCAGAATAGTATTGACCGTAGTTTCTCCTTCATCATCCTCACAAACCGTAGGTGTCATCTCCTCTCTTCTAAGGGTACTGTGCGGTGTAACCCTAAAGTCTCTCATGAGATTATGTCTCACTTCTGAATTGCCGTATTCTTTTTCTGGCGATGATTCCCTTGAATTTGCACCGATATTTTCTTGCCATTTATATACTAGACCCTTTTTATAGTCTTCAATATCACGCTGATATTTTTTAATTTTTTTCTTTTTTATTTCAGTGTCATATTGTGCGATATGTTTTTGCATCATTGTTATTTTATCTTTATATTCTTGGGTGTCCGCGAGTGGAGCTAATTTTTCCTTTATACTCTGTATTTTTGATTCAATAATTGTTAGTTTTGTTTTCCTTCTCTTTATCAGGAGTTCCATTAGTTGTTTTTCTTTACTGTTAAAGAACTTAAACCACTCATCCATAGATGTTTTGTCCTCTATCCCATCATTGGGATTCACCTCCCATCTAAGACGTCTGGGGGTAATATCCTCCTCAATATACCTATCAAAGGTAGTAATGTCCCACCAGGTCCTAATTTGTCTCTCTAAATTGTACTGCAGGTGTTTAAAATTTTGGGACATGTTTACTTCATTTATTGACCTTTGTTGGAAGATTTCACTAGAGTTATATGTTCTTTCTTTCAGTAAATTAAAAACATCCATCTTATTCTAGTTATTGTGAGCCGGCTGCCGTTCAATAGGGTGCTAAATAAGCACCTATAAATACTAATTAAAAAAGATTGTGAAGGCCCTTAGAAGAGAGGAGATGACACCTACGGTTTGTGAGGATGATGAAGGAGAAACTACGGTCAATACTATTCTGGTACCCACCAGTAATAGATTTTCCCCTCTGAAAAATAGAGAAGAGTTTTTTACTCCAAGATATAACGAATATCCAAAAACTAGGGGGAACTATGAGTATGAACGGGGGAACCCGAACTCCACACCCTATGTGCCGCAGCAAACCTACACCCAACCACCCCAATTTAGACCCATGAGGGGTAAAGGTAGGGGAAGAGGAAGGGGACGTGGAAGAGGTAGAGGAAATAGAAATAATAACAACTATCAGTATAACAACTACAACAACTACCAACAACCTAGAGAAAGAGAAAGATCACCTCCATATAGAAACGAACAGGAATACTATGGCTACCCTCCGGAGAGACAGAGACAGGAACATCTGGGACCATATAGAGAAAGAGAAAGACTCCCGTCATATCAAGACTATAGAAACAATCAATATAAAAATCCACATCCCTCTGATGGCCAAAAACCAGGACCCTCTGGACAATATGAATATCCTCACCCTTTGGACGGACAAAAACCAGGACCGTCAGGGCAACACAAGCAACAGGGGGAAGAGAGGTCCTGGAAAGACAATTATTGGGCAAACATGCGAGAAAACGCAGAAAAAGAGGATGTAGAGGAGGGAGAAAGAAAAAGGAAAAGGAATCGTTAGAGCAAGGCATTTTTAACTTAGCAGGGATAGAATTCACGGCATCTGAATTAAAAGTACTCCAAGAAGGTTTAAAGTTTGCCCCTGCTAAATCTTTAGACCATTTTGAGACGTTTATCGATCTGGAGAAATTTACACGTAAACTAAATATTAAAAAATTTTTCGCGGAACAACGGAAAAAAGGAATAGGGGAAGAAGAAAACTCAGAATACCAACATACCCAGCTTCGGAATAAATCAACATTTAACCCAAAATCTAGTACTTACCAATATATCCAAGTTTTCAGGAATATTGTTCAAAAGGAAGTACAATCACTGAAAAAGAAGCCAAATAGAAATACAAAAGAAATATGGGATGGTATCAGAAGTCTGGAACAAAAGAAAAATATTATTATTAGAACAGCGGATAAAGGAGGTGGATTGGTTATCCTGAAAAAAGAGGATTATATAAAAGAACTGGACCGTATTGTAAATGACCAAGAAACATATGTAAAACTATCTGGAAACCCAACTAATAAATTAAAAGCAAAATTGACACAATGGATTAAGAAAGGGACCCAAAAAGGACTTCTAAATAAAAAAGAAGGGAAATATCTGAATATCAAAGCCCCACGTATGCCAGTGATATATCAGATCCCGAAGATTCATAAGAATCTACAACAGCCACCGGGGAGACCTATAATTAGTGGCATAGATTCACTATACGCGAGAATCGGGGAATATTTAGATATATTTCTGCAGCCGATAGCTGCCATTGGGAGATCTTTTCTAAAAGACACCAAGGAAACGATAACATCACTGGAAAACATAAATATCACTGAAGAGACGATATTGGCGTCTATTGACGTAGAATCCATGTATACCAACATCAAGCAAAAAGACGCATTGAGTGCAACGAAATGGGCTTTGGAAAAACACACCAACCTAACAGAACCACAAAGGGAATTCTTACTAGAAGGTTTAAACATGGCCATGTCAAATCACCATTTTTGGTATGGAGGCGAATACTACAACCAGATAAAGGGTGTAGCCATGGGAGCTCGTTATGCTCCCAGCGTAGCTAATATATTTTTAGCAAAATGGGAGGAAGAGGAAATTTACACCAAACTCCCACAGCAGCTAAAATACTACCGCCGCTATTTGGATGACATCCTGGTGGTGTGGGAAGGATCCAAAGAGTCCCTTGTACAATTTTTGAATAAGATCAATAAAAATATATACCAGATAAAATTTACAGGAAATATGAGTAACCAATCTATCCAATTTCTGGACTTGGAAATTTATAAGCACAACGGCACTTTAAACACTAAAACGCATTTTAAGAAGGTAGATACAAACGGTTATATCTCTAAAAGAAGTTGCCACCACCCGGCGTGGATTCAAGCTATACCAAAAGGCCAATTCACGCGAATAAGAAGAAATTGCACAGACGTAAAGGACTATAATACCCAAACAGATAAACTAATAGAACGCTTTAAAGAAAAAGGATATAAAGAAAAAGAATTGAAAAATATCCAAAAAAGAATATCTGAAGTAAAAAGGGAAGACCTTCTGAAAAATAAAAAGAAGAAAAATAACAAGAACACAACATACGATACAGCCTTTATTACGGGTTTTAGTACACAATATAAAGAGGTGGAAAAGTGTATAAAGAAAAATTGGCATATACTTTTAAGAGACGATACGTTAAAAAATCTCCTCCCCAGAAAACCGAAGTTCATTTACAAAAGAGCCCCAGGACTACGCAATATCCTATCAAAAAATGTTCCGGATCCGCCGAAGAAAAAACAAATGTTCTTTGCAAAAAATGGGTTCTATAGATGCAGACGATGTAAAGCTTGCAAAATTAGCAGACATAAGAAAAGGGTAGAACACAAATTTTTCTCATCAGAAAATCGTGAATTCGAGATCAAACAATTTATTACGTGCGATACAAAATTTGTAACATATATGTGCATTTGCCCCTGCGGATTAAAATATATCGGACGCACCACTCGCACTTTAGCAACAAGAATAGGGGAACATGTAGACAATATAAAAAAAGGTTTTAGGAAACATAGCCTATCGAACCACTTTAGAACACACCACAACCAAGACCCTTCCCTTCTTTGGTTTTGTGGGATAGATAAAGTGTTCACACATTGGAGAGGCTCAGATATGAGGAAAATGATATCTCAGAACGAAACGTTATGGATTCACAGACTAAAGACACTAAAACCATTGGGGTTAAATGCAGACATAGATCTCAACTGCTTTTTAAATAATTTTTAATATAGTTTTAATATAGCTTAATATATTTATAATAATTTTAAAATAATTTTAAAACTCATACTCCTTGTTCTAATGAAACTGATAATAATTACTGTCCCTTTAATTATAAATTAATTATTAATTATTAATTATAAATTTCTTATATGAATATATCTTTAAATTATTTAATAAACTGGTCTCCCACGATTTTATAAGTAATATATTCAGTGAAAGACTCTAATTGATTTTATAAATGAACAAAGAATAAGTCTCTCCAACTATCCACTAGATGGCGATATCAATATAAAACAAAAGGATATCAAAGTGTCCACTAGATGGCGATATTATTATCAATAGATAGTTTTAAATCAAATACATTATATATTATGTATTTTTAATATAGGATCTTTTGGTTGGTAATGTATAAATATTAAATTGTGATATATGTTACATTCTGGCTTAATTGTAGTGGTTGATGCGGAGAACAGGATAGACATCCCACGGAACTAATAGCAGTGGTTTATACATCTAGAGCTACTAGCGCTGATATAACTGGCTCTTTTATAATTATTTTTAAGTATTCTTTTAAAGATTTTTTTTGGAATAAAGTATGTTTAAATTTTCTAAGTGTCAGCTGGTAAAAAAGGACAATATATAGAAGCCGCACTAAATAATGATTGGCAAATAAATGAGCGCCCAGGTGAATACCAGGCAGGCGCCTATCAAATTGCAGCCAGCGGTATTTAATGGCGAGAATCCGGGCAACAGTGACCGCCTGATGACGCATAGACACGCGAAATGCATTGTGGTTACTGCTGATACCCGGAAACAGGAAGGAAGGGCTTTTTGACACACAGGCTGAAATACAAGCCGATTGCCGCATGTAAACAGGGAATAGGAGACGCAAAGAGGATACTGCAGATCCTTGGAGGACTCTTTTTCCTGATATCCGCAAGCAATCCATACAAATTGCCCAGTGCCAGGAGGGCACAACAAAATGTAAGAAGCCATCTATTTGTTTTTTGTGTATGTTGATTAAAAAACCAACAGTATTACACTATTGTCCGGCTATCTTATATATCTTTATACATGCACATACGGATCGTATACTCTATGTATGAGTGACGCATGAATAGGAGCAGGATACTCTGGAGACAGGAGTCGATTAATGGTCTGATCCACCTAGTGAAAGGGATCACAAGCGTTGGGGGTCCTTGCGACCTGCCCCTATCTGGTAAGAGGCAACGAGTGACACTCTCCTACACTTGAAGCACTACAGATCCAAGCGATTATATTACTATAATTTTTTTTGCATGAATTGACTTGGACTAAACTATAAATATTTATTGAGCACAGTTTTCACCTTAATCACTTTAAAATTTTGTGATCACATTAATTTATTAATAGATGCACTAAGTTTGTAACAATTATTTGTGGATACACAATTAATATTGTTTAAAAGGTTTATGTAATTTTTTGCACAGTAGCTTGTAAGCACTTGCACTTTATTATTCAAGATAATTGTGTTTTATTGTTTTTTATTGAAGTTTTTACATTTGGTGAAAAAGTTTTTTAATTCAAATTATTTAAACATCCATACACAGCACTTTAGAGATTACCAGCGCCTTTTACCATATATTTATTATCTATTTATTGTTATATTAACAATTAAAAGGGCAGCAGGTTCAAATATCTTTTAAATAGGGCTGGGCGCCTTCACAATCTTTTTTAATTAATATAAAAAAGTATAAATATATAAATGTGCTCCAAGTAGTGTTTAAAAGTCCAAGCAATAGCATGCAATCAAAATTGTGCTTGGTGAATTCTTATTAATCCATTCACAGTGCTCCAGGTGCTGGGATGTGACAACCGTGGCCTCTTACCAGCTAGCAGCAGGTCACAAGGACCCCCAACGCCTGTGATCCCTTTATTGGGTGGATCAGACCTCTCCTCGATTGCTTGGATCTCTGGCTCCTATATTACTCGAGTTGGACCATGTAGTCCCCCCATACACATAAAGATATAGAAGAACAAATAGCCTCCAATAGTGAAATACTGTTTTATTCTCCAAAAAACATACACTATAAGGTGACAATTAGCCTCTTACTATTTGTTGTGCCCTCCTGGCACTGGGCAATTCGGCAGTACAAAATCGTTTTTTTGGGTCTTAGGAAGATATTCTCCGGGGATCTGCAGCACCCTGTATCTCCTTTCCCCCTTTCTTTGTATTGCGGCGGTGGATGTGTATCCCAGCCTCTGTTCCGAATGCCTCTGTGTGTTACTTCCGGGTTAGCATTGACCACAATGCATTTCGCTTAACGAGCGTCCTCAGGCAGTCTATGCTGGCCCTGTCAGTCACATCTTAAGTATCGCTATCTCTATTATGATTAGCCGGTGTTTAATTTTGCTTTTGTAGCGCCATTCATTTATTTTTATTGACATTAGGTGCCGATCTGTATATTTAACAGGATGGTATCGATTTATTACGTGACCCTTTTATTTTATGTGTATTTGACATTTGCTGCAAATCGCCCGGGTATATTCCTATTCCCCGCATTATACAAACAGCAATTCACATCCAATAATTCTTAAAAACACATAATGTATTTCCCACAATTATAAAACTATTTATATCTAGTATTAAATCTTTATTAATAAAACATTATAAATTAAAATTGAAATTAGACATTATAAAATAAAAAAAAATATATATATCTTTGATTGACGCCATCTAGTGGTCATCTAATTTTTCCTACATTCTTTTTAGTGTAATTCGGGACTATAACTCCATCTAGTGGCCATATATAGGAACAATTATTTTTATGTTATCATTCTTATGGACATAGATATTAATTTATAGGGACATATGCTTATTAAAAAGGTACAGTGTACATTATAAATTTTTTAAAATAATATTATCTATATAAAAATCCATAATTTGTATTAAAAAATATATATATATATAAAATGGATATATAAAATATAAATATGAGATATATTATCTAAAGGCAAGGGATATAATCAATTAAATTCCTAAAAATTATTTAAAAAGCAATTAAGGTCTATGTCTGCATTTAACCCCATGGGTTTTAATGTTTTTAGTCTATGGATCCATGCGGTTTCGTTCTGCGATATCATTTTTCGCATATCTGAGCCTCTCCAATGACTGAATATTTTGTCAATTCCACAGAACCAAAGGAGGGAGGGATCTTGGTTGTGGAAAATTCTGAAGTGATTGGACAGGCTGTGCTTTTTGAAGCCTTTCTTTATGTTATCGACATGTTCTCCTATCCTAATTGCTAAAGTGCGGGTCGTGCGTCCGATGTATTTTAATCCGCAAGGACAAGTACACATGTATGTAACAAATCTAGTGTCGCAGGTGATGAATTTTTTAATCTCAAATTCCCGATTATCCGCGGAGAAGAACTTGTGTTCAATCCTTTTCTTAAATCTGCTTGTCCTGCATGCTTTACATCTTCTGCACCTATAGAAGCCATTTTTTGCGAAAAACATTTGTGGTTTTTTTGGTGGGTCTGGAACATTTTTTGATAGGATATTCCGTAGTCCCGGGGCTCTTTTATAAATAAATTTTGGATTCTTTGGGAGGAGTGTTTTTAAAGTGTCATCCCTTAATAGGATGTGCCAATTTTTCTTTATGCATTTTTCAACCTCTTTGTATTGGGTGTTGAATCCCGTAATAAAAGCTAGTTCAAAGTTTGGGTTTTCTTTCTTCTTTTTCTTCTTATTCTTTAGGAGGTCTTCTCTCTTCAATTCGGATATTTTCTTTTGTGTGATTCTCAGGTCTTTCTCTTTGTATCCCTTTTCTCTGAATCTTTCTATTAATTTATCTGTCTGTGTATTGTAGTCTTTTAAATCTGTACAATTCCTTCTAATTCGGGTGAATTGCCCTTTTGGTATCGCTTGTATCCAAGCCGGGTGATGGCAACTCCTCTTAGAGATGTAGCCATTAGTATCCACCTTTTTAAAGAAGGTTCTGGTGTTTAAAGTGCCGTTGTGCTTAAAGATCTCCAAGTCGAGAAATTGCACTGTATTTTTGTCCATATTACCTGTAAATTTGATCTGATATTTGTTTTTATTCATTTTCTTGAAGAAATGTTCCAGGGATTCTTGCGATCCTTCCCACACAACCAAGATATCATCAAGATATCGGCGGTAATACTTCAGTTGTTGTGGAAGTTTGAGTAGATATCCTCCTCTTCCCATTTGGCTAAAAATATATTTGCTACGCTGGGAGCATAACGTGCTCCCATAGCTACACCCTTTATTTGGTTATAGTACTCATTCTTATACCAAAAATGATGATTTGACATAGCCATATTCAGGCCTTCCAATAGGAAATCTCTTTGTGGTTCCTTTAAATTGGTGTATTTTTCTAAGGCCCATTTGATAGCCCTTGATGCATCCTTCTGTCTGATGTTCGTATATAATGATTCCACATCGATCGATGCCAATATTGTGTTTTCGGTGATATTTATGTCCACTAGTGAGGTTAATGTTTCCTTGGTATCCTTTAAAAAGGATTTTCCAATAGCAGCTATAGGCTGAAAAAATGTATCCAAATATTCACCCATCCTAGCATATAAAGATTCTATGCCACTGATTATGGGTCTTCCCGGTGGCTGCTGTAGATTTTTATGAATCTTGGGGATTTGATATATCACCGGCATACGAGGGGCTTTAATATTCAGGTATTTTCCTTCTTTTTTGTTCAGGAGGCCCTTTTTCATCCCTTTATTAATCCACTGTATCATTTTGGCTTTCAATTTATTTGTAGGATTTCCAGGTAATTTAACATATGTATCTTCATCATTTACAATACGATCCAGTTCCTTGATATAATCTTCTTTTTTGAGAATCACTAGACCCCCTCCTTTATCAGCTGCTCTAATAATGATATTCTTCTTTTCTTCCAAACTTCTGATGGCTTCCCAAACTTCCTTTGTATTTTTAGTTGGCTTCCTTTTCATCATCTGTACCTCTTTTTGAACAATATTCCTGAACACTTGGATATATTGGTAGGTACTGGATTTAGGATTAAAAACTGATTTATTCCGAAGTTGGGTATGTTGGTATTCTGTTTCTTCCTCTCCTCCTATCCCTTTCTTGTGTTGTTCCGCAAAAAATTTCTTAATATTAAGTTTTCGTGTAAACTTTTCTAGATCGATAAAAGTCTCAAAATGATCTAGAGATTTAGCAGGGGCAAATTTCAGTCCCTCTTGTAATATTTTCAATTCTGATGGTGTAAGTTCCACCCCTGCTAAATTGAATATCCCTTGCTCTAGACGTCCCTTTTCCGTTTTCTTTCTCCCTCCTCTACATCCTCTTTTTTTGCGTTTTCCCGCATGTTGGCCCAATAATTGTCTTTCCAAGACCTTTCTTCCCCCTGTTGCTTGAATTGTCCCGAGGGACCTGGCTTTTGTCCATCATTGGGATGAGGGTAGATATAGTGTTCTGAAGGTCCTGGTCTTTGGCCATCTGAGGGGTATGGGTAATGATGTTGGTTGTTCCTATATTCCTGATGGGAAGGGAGTCGTTCTCTCTCTCTATACATTCCCGAGGGTTCCTGTCTTAATCTGCCCGGCGGTTGATAATATTCTTGGTCATTTCTATATGTTGTCTGTCTTTCTCCTCCTCTTTGTTGTTGGTAATTGTTATAATTATCATATTGATAGTTATTTTTCTTATATCCTCTCCCTCTTCCCCGTCCTCTTCCTCTCCCTCTGCCTCTCCCTCTCACCGGCTTAAATTGGGGTTGTTGGAAGGTATGTTGGGGTGTATAGGGTGTAGAGTTGGAGTTCCTCCGTTCATAGTTATGATTTTCCCTTATTTTTGGGTGTTCCATATATCTAGGAGTAGAGAATTCTTCTCTATTCCTTAAGGGTGAGAATCTATTACTTGTGGGTATCAAGATGGTATTGGCAGTAGTGTCCCCCTCGTCATCTTCACAAATGATGGGAGTCATCTCTTCTCTCCTTATATTTCTATGTGGTGTTACCCTGAAGTCTTTCATAAGGTTGTATCTTACGTCCAGGCTATTAGGTTCCCTTTCTGGGGATGATTCCCTTGAATTAGTACCTATTACTTCTTGCCATTTGTAAACCACACCCTTTTTGTAATCTTCTATGTCACGTTGGTATTTCTTTATTTTTTTCCTTTTTATCTCAATGTCATATTGTGCGATATGTTTTTGCATCATTGTTATTTTATCTTTATATTCTTGGGTCTCGTTGAGTGGAGCTAGTTTTTCTTTAATTATTTGTATTTTTGATTCTATAATACTGAGTTTGGTTTTCCTCCTTTTAGTTAAGAGTTCCATTAGTTGTTTCTCTTTATTATTGAAAAATTTGAACCATTCCTCCATAGAGGTTTTGTCCTCTATTCCATCATTGGGATTGACATCCCATCTAAGGCGTCTGGGGGTAATATCTTCCTCTATGTACCTATCAAAGGTAGTGATATCCCACCAGGTTCTTATTTGTCTCTCCAAATTATATTGTAGCTGTTTAAAATTTTGGGACATATTAACCTCATTAATTGATCTTTGTTGGAAGATCTCACTAGAGTTATAGGTTCTTTCTTTTAATAAGTTAAATACATCCATTTTCTCAGTTGCTTTAGAGCCGGCTGCCATTCAATAGATACAGAGTATCTAAAATAGCAATAAAAAGAAAAGAGAAGGCGCCTGGCCCTTTAAATAAAAGATTGTTGAACCTGCTGCCCTTTTAATTGTAATAAAACAATAATAATAAAACATGCTATTGCTTGGACTTTTAAACACTACTTGGAGCACATTTATATATTTATACTTTTTTATATATTCTTAGGTGATTTTTTTTATATATCCTTATGTGATTTTTGTATGGAATTCTTTATATATTTATTTATTGGTTCACTGATCCACACCTTTGTGGATTAATTTACTTTGAGAAGCACAAGCACTTCTTAATTGACGGTTGTCACATCCCAGCACCTGGAGCACTGTGAAGGGATTAATAAGAATCCACCAAGCACAATTTTGATTGCATGCTATTGCCTGGACTTTTAAACACTACTTGGAGCACATTTATATATTTATATTTTTATATATTCTTATGTGATTTTTGTATGGAATTCTTTATATATCTATTTATTGGTTCACTGATCCACACCTTTGTGGATTAATTTACTTTGAGAAGCACAAACACTTCTGAATTGAAATTGCACTGGTATGCACTTTTCTTTGCTAATTGCACCAATAGTAGATCATATATATATTTGTAGCAATTTTTAATCACATATATTACACTTTAAATCACCTATTAATTTTTATAACACGTGATATATTAAGATTACCAGCTCCTTTTTACCTATGTTATTTAACTGCTTTACGACTGCCCGCCGCATATGTACTGCGGCAGGCAGCCGCTCCTAGGCAAATCGCCGTACATGTATGGCACTCGTTCTCGGGAGGCTAGGGGGCGAGCGCGCACCACCGGTGGGGAAGTCGATGCAGCGGGCAGGTGGCTCTAATTGCCGCCTGACACCCACGATCGAGAGAAGAAAACACAGCTGACCGTGAAAATGGTCATAGAGCCCATGTGATCCTTCTATATAGGATCACATGTCTCGATAGTCATTTTAGAAGCCACGCCCCCCCACAGTTAGAATCACTCCCCTAGGCTCACATTTAACCCCTTCATCACCCATAATGTTAACCCCTTCCCTGCCAATGTCATTATTACAGTAACAGTGCATATGTTTAGCACTGATCACTGTAGTAATGTCACTGGTCCCCCCAAAAGTGTCAAAAATGTCAGTCAGGGGTCCAAAATGTCGCAGTCCCATTAAAAATCGCAGATTGCCGCCATTACTAGTAAAAAAAAAAAAAAATTATATAAATCTTTCCCATAGTTAGTAGACACAATAACTTTTGCGCAAGCCAAACAAAATACGCTTATTGTGATTTTTTTTAAACAAAAATATGTAGCAGAAAACAAATTGGCCTAAAATGTTAAAAAATTTAGATTTAGATTTAGATTTTTACATTTTTTTTGAGAATGTCCTATAGCCGAATGTGAAAAATATTGTTTTTTTTTTTCAAAATTTTTGCTATTTTTTTGTTTATAGCACAAAATAGAAAAATCGCACAGGTGATCAAATACCACCAAAAGAAAGCTCTATTTGTGGGGAAAAAAGGAGATCAATTTTATTTGGGTACAGCGTTGCACGACCGCGCAATTGTCCATTAAAATAGCGCAGTCCCAAATCGCAAAATAGGGCCTGGTTAGGAAGGGGGCAAATCCTTCCGGTCTTAAAGCGGTTAAAGGAATTTGATATTTGTAACATTTCACTTTAGATATTACTCAAATTGCTGTTTTATGCCAAACGGTATTTAAAAAAAAAAAAAGAGAGAGAAAAAAATTGTATTAGTACATGGGCAAATAAAACCATTTTTATTATGTTGCTTGTTTTACACCCAAATACATCATCATTTGGTCTCTGTGCTTCTCTAAGCAATGCAGACCACAGCTGATGTGATGGGCACACAGGGTGCTGTAAATAGCTTCCTGAAAACATTATATCACCCTGCCTTAGAACTCTCTATGGCCCTCAGCCTTGATGCAAACAGTGGGCTGGCTCTTGGAAGGAGTTACACAAATATCAAAATTCCTTACTGGACCAATATCAGTCTTTAGGAGTGGGTGTCCCTAGGCTGGCTGCTTTTGAATGTAGACCACCATAAGTAATGCCCATATGTGATGCTAAGCCTCCATGATTGAAATAATTGAAATCCAATTAAAAAAAGGGACGGGCCACTGACAGTCAAGCTGGGAGGAAAGGGCTAGGTGATTTTGAAAGTCCTCCAGCCAACAAAGGAGGCCGGCTTTTCAGTACAGTAAAATATTTCACTCAGATTTTCAATACTAAAGGGAATGTTGGAGTTTAATCTGAGATATTTGTTGGCAATTGTCTCATCAGTGGCACATTGATTTCAATTGTTGGGTTTATCCCTTACTCAGTAGTGTCACCTCTTGTGGATCTGTGAATTCCATAGATGTTAATGAATAGAAACTTGAGAACAGCTTACTCTTGTGGCTGTCTAAAGTGCACAGGCTTTCAGTTTTGGTAGATAGGCACGACCTACCCATGCCTTCTGGGTCCAGGTATATATATTTAGGTGAAGGCTATAGGGGAACCCTGCTCAGGTGAACAAGGGCTTTAGAGGGACTGGGCAAACAGCCAAGCTGAAAGGTTTGTTCTGCTGTTTATGGAAAATATTTCTGTACATAACTGATAATACTTAACTCCAGATACATCCTGGTTGATTGAGGTTTAAAATTACAAACATGTATTTCCTTTTCACGATAACAAGTCTGATTTGCATGTTTCTGTATATCAATTTTAACTACCTGAATGCTTTATACCTTGGTGACTGACATTTTCCATTCTTACAACTGACATAAATACAGAACAGGTTTTGAAAGTACATTTCACATCCCAGAGAAACTTCCACTTCTATGACCAACATGATTATAGGCAGGGATTAACAGATTAACAGATATTTGTGTACTATAACATTTTATGGTGAAAAACAACTCTAATATTGGCCATCTATTTGTTCTGTAAGTTGTACTATTTCCTAGTATAGTATATCCAGTAAGCAGAGGAAATTTTAGGGTCTAAACACATAAACCGACTGGTAAAAAAAATCATGAAATGTGATATTTCACAATTCAGAATTGCTGACAGGGTGAATCATATTCAGCCTCTTCTGATGCTCTGGTACCCCCAGAGAGCACATTATCTGTGATTACTTCTAGCATTGGATATGATATCTGACATTGTTTACCCTTTAACCACTTCATTACTGGGCACTTTCCTGCCCAGACCAATTTTCAGCTTTCAGCACTGTAGCACATTGAATGACCATTATGTGGTAATGCAAAATTGTACCCAAATTACATTTTTATCATTTTTTTCCCCCACAAAGAGCTTTCTTTTGGTGGTATTTAATCACGATTGAGTTTTTTATTTTTTGCTAAACAAATTCAAAAAACAAATCTTTTGAAAAAAAAAAAAAGTTTTTCTTTGTTTCTGTTATAAAAATTGTATTTTCTCCTTCACTGACGGGCACTGATGAGGCTGCATTGATGGGCGCTGATGAGGCTGTACTGACAGGCACTGATTAGATGGCACTGATGGACACGGATGTGGTGGCACTGATAAGGTGGCACTGATAGGCGGCACAGATAAGCACAGATAGGTGGCACTCATGGGCACTAACCACTTTAGCCCCGGAGGATTTGGCTGCTCAAAGACCAGGCCCCTTTTTTCAACTTGGCACTGTGTGACTTTAACTGACAATTGCGCGGTCATGCAATGCTGTACACAAACAAAATTTATGTCCTTTTTTTCCCCACAAACAGAGCTTTCATTTGGTGGTATTTGATCACCTCTGCCCTTTTTATTTTTTGCAATATTAATAAAAAATTGCGAAAATTTTGAGAAAAAATGAAATTTTCAACTTTGTCTTTTAAAAAATTTCCAATATAGTCAATTTATGTAATATATTTTGACCAAAATGTATTTAGCTACATGTCTTTGACAAAAAAAACCTCAATGAGCGTATTTTTATTGAATAGGGAAAAATAGGGAAAGTAAGCGCTGGTATAGGTGAATTTTTTGCAATCTGTTCTTTAGAGGAATGTTAATGACTTAATGTGTAATTTTCCAATTTTGTGTGTGTGATTCCTTCAATAATAAATATAAAGTGCTTTATCAATATAGAAAGAACAAATTTAGGAGGTTCTATTGTACAGTGAATGTATACCAAACAAAAATACAAAAAACAGTACAAAAAACTTATTTTGCAATTTTAAAGTGCTCCAGTTGTGCAAAAATTATGTGCTAATAAATATGCAAATTCAATATATAGTGTTTGTTAAATAAATAAATGTGCTGATAAGTTATTAAGTTAAATGAAATTCCATAAGTTAATAAAAGAATAAATACTTAAAAATACGATGAATACAATATTTAAATAAATGGTGAATAAATGGTGAACGATGATGGCAAGTTCATGCAGTGGTGTAGGAAACAATATTCTTTGTTAAGGTGCTCCAGCTTGTCACTAATGGTAATCAATGCCTCTTACCAGATTTCACCAGGTCTCACAGACCTCTAGCACCTTTGATCCTATTAATATAGGGTGGATCAGACCTCCATCAGAACTCCTCCACTTCTCATTTTTTATTAACCATGGAATTAGGGTATGATACAAGAAAAAATTCCTCCTTCTCCTCACTCTTCCTTATGCTCTAAATATTTGCAGATCTCAAGCCGATATGCAGGGAGACAATGTGAAGCCAAAAATAGTGTAATACTGTTTATTTAAATAGATAGATAAAAACCATAAAGTTGGCTGCTTACATTTAATAGTGCCCACCTGGCATGGGGCGAAGAGCGTTGGTTGCTATGGCAAGGGGTTTAAGAGGTGCGTGTGTGTCCTCCTATACACACTGACAGTTCCTCTGTGCAGCCCTTGTAGCACGGCAGCGGTCGGCGTGCGTTCCAATGCCCTGAGCGGAGGTGACGTCGCTGCTTCTCAACACTGGTTCTCAACACTTCCGGGAGTAATAAGGACCACAATGCATTTCGCTACACAGCGTCAGCAGGCAGCATATTTTTATTAAAGTAAAAATAATCAGCGCAAACCATGAAATTAAAAAAATTCAATAGTGCACACAAGGCTGCGAACAATCAGTGCTAAACACAAAACACCAGTGACAAATCAATAAATAATATTGATGCGCCAAGTGAATAATTCAGTAAATGTGTCAGAATAATTTTAAAATACCAAATCGATCTTAATAAATCAACTCTATTATTAGTGATTTCCAGTGATCTTAAGAGTCCCGATTATTAGTGAATCATACAGTGAAATCAAAAATGAATAAATAAATCTTCATCTGTGATCACAAATTAAAGTGCTGCATGCTTCACTCCAAGTGCTCCCAGTGGTTGGTGCAAGATAAGCAGCTCACCTAAGGATTAGACTCATGAGAGTCAAACACGCTTTGGGATATAAATATAGCAGCCTGATGTCCCTTTCTTTCACCGCCTCCAGCTATCCCTCCGTATAGGAATCCGGTGTAAAAAGAAGACAAGATCTAATGCTCTCTGTTTTGCAAAAGGCTATTTATTCTCTCTCAAACAGATGAAATTCCACTTACTTTGAAAAGCACTTAAAGCAGTGCAGGCTTACAGCTTCATTAACAGCTCTCTGTACACCTCCAGGAATCGACGTACTCCGAGCAGGCTCCTCCCCCGTACGCGTTGCTTCAGAGACTTCGTCAGCGGGGTGGAGCCAATCGTGTGCGTGAGTCCTATATAGTTCTATTACCGCCACCTTCCCGCCCAGCTACTGGCAGGGATACCGCACTGTGCGGCGCCATTCCCTTACCTTGCCAGTACTCGGCTCGTTCGCTGCAGGGCGGTCTTATCCAATATACACCAACAGGGAATGCAATTACTTATCTATTCCGAAGGACCATATACATAATCTATTACATAGAAATTTCTTTCAGCAGGAGCCTGCTCACATCTCTTCCCTGGAGGTTCAACATTAACCATTTCATGGCTTTTAATCAGCAAACAAACTAAATATTGGCACTCCTTCGTTTCAAGAGAAGTTAGAGAAACAATACTGCGTGCCAGCCCTCATTAAATAAATGAGTTTCAGTTCCAATCAATTTTATATAATAAAATAAAATAATAATTTAGTAAAATATTGTTTTTAAAGTAGTTTAGATGGTATGAGGTTTATTAATATGTACCTCCTAATTAGATATGTGTTTTTTGGACGTGACAGTAATCTATTGATTACTGCACTTGGCTGGGTGGGGTGGGGTGGGCTGGGCGGAGGGGCTAAACGCAGGTGCTGGCAGGAATCAGTGCTGATCGTGCAAACACTGCGTTTTGGGAACCCTAAACTATTGGGGACGCTAGTATAGTTCTGATCAGATCAGATATTGATCTGTTCAAACACTATACTAGTAATGGAAGTGTAGGTGTGTGTATGTGTGTATATGTGGTAATCAAGGGGTTAACTAATATTTCTAACTGCCGGGGATCTGCGCTATCCTAGACTGACGCTAACACTAACTAATGTCACCTGTGACACTAATAATAGTGATCAGAAAAAAAACTGTAAACTATAAAAGTGACACTGTGACAGGGCAATGAAGGGGTTAACTGGGGGTGATTGGGGGGTGATCAGGGGGTTTATCTTTATTGGGGGGGTGGCGGGTATGCTAACCCTAAATGGAATGGCCTGGCCGCAAGCGCTAAACCGGGTCACAAGTCAAACTAATACAGGTTTATAGGAAACTGCTATATACTGTATACAGTTTGTGTTGTGACAGGGGGTGTAGGGGTTAACTGGGGGTGATCAGGGGGTTAAATCTTTATTAGGGGGTGGCAGGGACCCTAAACCTACTTGGGACAGAAACTAACTCGCTAGCGCTTGCTCAAGTCACAATCACAATAATACAAAATACAGTAAACCACTATATTACCTGTATATTAGTGTGCAATGTGACAGGGGGGAAGGGGATAACTGGGGTTGATGGGGGGGGGGAGGATCAGGGGGTTAAATCTTTATTGGGGGGTGGCGGGATCCTAAGCCTAAAAGGAACAGCCGCAAGCGCTAAACCAGGTCACAAGTCACACTAATACAGGTATATAGGAAAATGCTATATACTGTATACAGTGTGTGTTGTGACAGGGGGTGTAGGGGTTAACGGGGGGGGGGAGAGATTGGGGGTTAAATGTGCCTATCTACATGTGTGTGTGGGTGCTTGGTGCAGTACTAAAATGTTTAGATCCGCTCTCTCCTCTCGATGAATCCAAAAAGCATTTGGGGAGGAGAGAGCGGGTCTTTTCTGTGCCTGTGTTTACATTACACAGGCACAGACAGTATCTGATTGGGCAAGACTGATCAATAGGTCCAGGCCAAAAATCATTGGCCTGGACCGATGACTGATCGGTTCTGAACCCAATCAGACCATCAGCGGGACCTGGGGTGCGGCGGGAGCGAGCGAAGTGGGTTTACGTCGCTTTGCCTGTAAGCGGCTGAGTGCCGCAGTAACTCTACGGTGGGTGGGGCGGAAGTGGCTAATAGGCGGCACTGATAGGTGGTGCTGATGGGCACTGATAGGTGGCACTAATGGGTGGCACTGATGGGCACTGATAGGAGGAACTGATCGGCACTGATAAACATCACTGATAAGCACTAATTGGCAGCACTCATGGGCACTAATAGGTGGCACTTATAGGCGGCACTGAT
This sequence comes from Pelophylax lessonae, assembly GCF_965119305.1. Lineage (NCBI taxonomy): Eukaryota > Metazoa > Chordata > Amphibia > Anura > Ranidae > Pelophylax > Pelophylax lessonae. The sequence goes on along the minus strand of NC_138769.1, from coordinate 393,730,444 downwards.
GGGCACTGATAGGTGGCGCTGATGGGCACTGATAGGTGGCACTAATAGATGGCACTGATAGGCAGCACTGATGAGGAGGCACTGATGGGCACTAATTGGCATCTGTGATGGGCACTGGCAGGCATTACTGATGGGCACTAGTTGACATTTTTGATGGGCACTGATTGGCATTTTTATAGGCACTGATTGATATCTGTGATTAGCACCTCTTATGTGGGCTGCGCTGGTAATCAATGCACTGATTATCAGCGCAGACCCCAATCGCCCCCCCCCCCCAGTCAGGAGAGCCACCAATAGGCTCTCCTCTGCTCGCGCCTTGTTAGCGCGAACTGAGGAAAACCGATTACCAGCACTTCCTGGTTACCGCTTTGATCAGCTGTGATTGGTCACAGCGGATCACATGGTAAATAGCCTATTTCATATGCTCTTTACCAAGATCGGAGATGCGATGTGTCAGAGCAACACACCACACCACCGATCTCCGCTCTGCATGCCCCCGAGGGCACGCACGAACGGCTTATCCTGCTGGACATCGTTTGACGCTGAGTCAGGATAACTGAGCCACTTTGCGGCTTCACTTGGCAATAGGCCGATAGGGAAGTGGTAATTGTGTGTGTTGGGGGGGCATGGGGAGGAATAATAGGGAATGTCCGGTAAATTTCCAATGTGGCCCGTATTTTGTATTGGTGGTGCTGCCTAGGGTCATCTATTGTGCATGTTGATACACAGCTTGCCTAAAAATGTTTCTGTGTCAAAAGTTAAATATTTGATGTACGTAAAAAAGATCCATACAGCTATGGCATGAATTAGAATTCCATTCTGTTCTGTTCTATTGTTCTTAGCCTCCACCAAATTCCTTTTCTTTCTGCTGTAATCTGATTTCCTATTACATGGTGACTACATTTATTTTTTATGGTCCCACTGTATGTAGGGACATAGGCTCCCTCTCTTGTTTACTCCTGAGATGGACTATAGAGTATGGGATGTGGGATTTGTAGTATACATAGAACAGTACACATGACCACAACCAACGTCCACTGCTTGTTCCATATAAATGGAACAGCAGTAGGGTTGAGCGGACACCTAGATGTCCGTGTTCGACGGGTTCGGCCGAACTTTAAAAAAAAGTCCGGGTCCGTGTCCCGGACTTTTACCGAACTTTTCCCGGACACCGAACCCCATTGAAGTCAATGGGGACCCGAACTTTAAGGCACTAAAATGGCTCTAAAACACCAAAGGAAAGGGCTAGAGTGCTGCAAATGGCAGCAAAACGTAATTAAGAGCATGGCAAGTGCTCTGCAAACAAATGTGGATAGGGAAATAACTTAAAACAACAAAAAAAAACAGAAAAATAAAACAATGTTCTTCTTCATCTCTGAAGGACGAGGCCCATATGGAGTAGGAGGGAGGTTGAGGTGGTGGTGGATGTGGCGGTGACATAGGCGTGCGCACAGGGTGTGCTGGGTGTGCCTGGGCACACCCTAATCACCTAGGGCACATAGCATTGCCAGTGAGGAGATGGGAAAGATCTCCCTGGGACCTGCTCTGCTCTATTTCTCCTTGCCTACAGGTACATGGCCCCGATACATTACTCTCCCTGCTGGCAAACACATGCATGTGTATTTCAACTTTGGGGTGCACACCTTAATGCAATAGGCTGCGCACACCTATGGGCGGTGTAGGTGGAAGCGGCGGTGGAGGAGGACCAGGGCCGGATTAACAGCATCATGGGCTTGGTGCTGAGGATTTTGAAGGGCCTTAAGGGCCGTGCCTTGCCATGCACCCAGAGGAGGAAGGGTGCAGCCATGCATGCCTAATTCAACATGGGATGCTGTCTCTGAAGCCCATAAACACATCCATGCATCGCCAACTGTCCCTCCTTGTCCGGCCTTCACGCTGTGTGGGGAGGTTCTGAGGGTGCTGCCTGGGGAAGCGAGCATAGAAGCCAGACTTCTGTGTTTACAAGTGACAGAAGAGCGGTAACAGTGAATATGGCCAACCCGGGGCCTATATAAAAGGTAGGGGCCTGGAGCTGCAGCTCCAATAGCCCCTACATTAATCTGGCCCTGAGGAGGAGGACGAGGTAGCCAACACTGCTTCTTTTCAAAAATTTTAAATGAGGGTACACCCCAAAAGAGTGAGAAAGAGCAAAAATGGAACAATGGGTGGGTAAGGTCGGTATCCATTGCTATTCTGCATAAGGTACGGAAAAGTCCCGTGGGATCCATGCCTGGTTCATTTTAATGAACGTGAGCTTGTCCACATTGTCTCTGGACAGGCGGCTGCGCTTGTCTGTTATAACGCCCCCAGCCGTGCTAAATACCCGTTCAGATAATACACTGGCTGCAGGGCACGCCAGCACCTCCAAGGCGTAAAGGGCAAGCTCAGGCCATGTGCCCAATTTGGAGACCCAGAAGTTGAAGGGGGCAGACCCGTCATTCACTACATGTAGGCGTGTGCACACATACTGCTCCACCATGTTGGTAAAATGCTGCCTCCTGCTAAGACGTTCCATCTGAGCTGCTGGTGCTGCTGTTTGTTGTGGCGTGCTGACAAAGCTTTTCCACATTTCGGCCATGCTAACCCTGCCTTCTGAGGTGCTGGCGGTGCCCTGGTTGCGTTGGCAACCTCCTCCTCCTCCTCCTCTGCCTTGTGCTTCCACTGTGGCCCCGCTGTCAGATGGGAATGCCAGCAGCATGGCGTCTACCAGCGTGCGCTTGTACTCGCGCATCTTGCGATCGCGCTCCAGTGAGTGAATTAAGGACGGTACGTTGTCCTTGTAACGGGGATCCAGCAGCGTGGCCACCCAGTAATCAGCACAAGTTAGAATGTGGGCAACTCGGCGGTCGTTGTGGAGACACTGCAGCATGTAATCGCTCATGTGTGCCAGGCTGCCCAGAGGCAACGAAAGGCTGTCCTCTGTGGGAGGTGTATCGTCCGTGTCCTCTGTATCCCCCCAGCCACGCACCAGTGATGGCCATGAGCTGGCCTGGGTGCCACCCTGCTGTGAACATGGTTCCATCTCCTCCTCCAGCTCCTCCTCCTCCTCATCCTCCTCATCCTCCAGAACTGTGCCCCTGCTGGACAATTGCGTCCCTGGCGTTTGCGTGTGCAGGAACCCACCCTCGGAGCCCCTTGCGAATGACTGCCCTGAAAGCCTTGGAAATGTTACCTCTTCATCCTCCTCCTCCTCCTCATCCTGTGCCACATCCTCTTCCATCATCGCCCGAATTGTTTTTTCAAGGAGGCATAGAAGTGGGATAGTTAAGCTGAGAACGGCGTCATTGCCACTGGCCATGTTGGTGGAGTACTCAAAACAGCGCAACAAGGCACACAGGTCTCGCATGGAGGCCCAGTTAAATTAAATAGCGGAATAGAAAATATGATCCAAAAAAAGTGTATGTATATCACACGTACACAACCACACTGGGCCCCAATTACTATTGTTTGTACCCCTAAAAGGCTAGATGAGGAGTAGGGGGAGTATGGAACAGGCAGCACCCTCAAACCTTCAGAAGTATGAGATGAACCCCAACAACTTGGAAAGGTGGATCTCTCTCACACGTACCAACACAGACTATCCCCCAATTTAACTGATCCCCAAAGGTTTTTGATTAAATAGCGGAATAGAAAATATGATCCAAAAAAAGTGTATGTATATCACACGTACACAACCACACTAGGCCCCAATTACTATTGTTTGTACCCCTAAAAGGCTAGATGAGGAGTAGGGGGGGTATGGAACAGGCAGCACCCTCAAATCTTCAGAAGTATGAGATGAACCCCAAAAACTTGGAAAGGTGGATCTCTCTCACACGTACCAACACAGACTATCCCCCAATTTAACTGATCCCCAAAGGTTTTTGATTAAATAGCGGAATAGAAAATATGATCCAAAAAAAGTGTATGTATATCACACGTACACAACCACACTAGGCCCCAATTACTATTGTTTGTACCCCTAAAAGGCTAGGTGAGGAGTAGGGGGGGTATGGAACAGGCAGCACCCTCAAACCTTCAGAAGTATGAGATGAACCCCAACAACTTGGAAAGGTGGATCTCTCTCACACGTACCAACACAGACTATCCCCCAATTTAACTGATCCCCAAAGGTTTTTGATTAAATAGCGGAATAGAAAATATGATCCAAAAAAAGTGTATGTATATCACACGTACACAACCACACTAGGCCCCAATTACTATTGTTTGTACCCCTAAAAGGCTAGGAGTAGGGGGAGTATGGAACAGGCAGCACCCTCAAACCTTCAGAAGTATGAGATGAACCCCAACAACTTGGAAAGGTGGATCTCTCTCACACGTACCAACACAGACTATCCCCCAATTTAACTGATCCCCAAAGGTTTTTGATTAAATAGCGGAATAGAAAATATGATCCAAAAAAAGTGTATGTATATCACACGTACACAACCACACTAGGCCCCAATTACTATTGTTTGTACCCCTAAAAGGCTAGATGAGGAGTAGGGGGGGTATGGAACAGGCAGCACCCTCAAATCTTCAGAAGTATGAGATGAACCCCAAAAACTTGGAAAGGTGGATCTCTCTCACACGTACCAACACAGACTATCCCCCAATTTAACTGATCCCCAAAGGTTTTTGATTAAATAGCGGAATAGAAAATATGATCCAAAAAAAGTGTATGTATATCACACGTACACAACCACACTAGGCCCCAATTACTATTGTTTGTACCCCTAAAAGGCTAGATGAGGAGTGGGGGGGGTATGGAACAGGCAGCACCCTCAAACCTTCAGAAGTATGAGATGAACCCCAACAACTTGGAAAGGTGGATCTCTCTCACACGTACCAACACAGACTATCCCCCAATTTAACTGATCCCCAAAGGTTTTTGATTAAATAGCGGAATAGAAAATATGATCCAAAAAAAGTGTATGTATATCACACGTACACAACCACACTAGGCCCCAATTACTATTGTTTGTACCCCTAAAAGGCTAGGAGTAGGGGGAGTATGGAACAGGCAGCACCCTCAAACCTTCAGAAGTATGAGATGAACCCCAACAACTTGGAAAGGTGGATCTCTCTCACACGTACCAACACAGACTATCCCCCAATTTAACTGATCACCAAAGGTTTTTGATTAAATAGCGGAATAGAAAATATGATCCAAAAAAAGTGTATGTATATCACACGTACACAACCACACTAGGCCCCAATTACTATTGTTTGTACCCCTAAAAGGCTAGATGAGGAGTAGGGGGGGTATGGAACAGGCAGCACCCTCAAACCTTCAGAAGTATGAGATGAACCCCAACAACTTGGAAAGGTGGATCTCTCTCACACGTACCAACACAGACTATCCCCCAATTTAACTGATCCCCAAAGGTTTTTGATTAAATAGCGGAATAGAAAATATGATCCAAAAAAAGTGTATGTATATCACACGTACACAACCACACTAGGCCCCAATTACTATTGTTTGTACCCCTAAAAGGCTAGATGAGGAGTAGGGGGGGTATGGAACAGGCAGCACCCTCAAACCTTCAGAAGTATGAGATGAACCCCAACAACTTGGAAAGGTGGATCTCTCTCACACGTACCAACACAGACTATCCCCCAATTTAACTGATCCCCAAAGGTTTTTGATTAAATAGCGGAATAGAAAATATGATCCAAAAAAAGTGTATGTATATCACACGTACACAACCACACTAGGCCCCAATTACTATTGTTTGTACCCCTAAAAGGCTAGGAGTAGGGGGAGTATGGAACAGGCAGCACCCTCAAACCTTCAGAAGTATGAGATGAACCCCAACAACTTGGAAAGGTGGATCTCTCTCACACGTACCAACACAGACTATCCCCCAATTTAACTGATCCCCAAAGGTTTTTGATTAAATAGCGGAATAGAAAATATGATCCAAAAAAAGTGTATGTATATCACACGTACACAACCACACTAGGCCCCAATTACTATTGTTTGTACCCCTAAAAGGCTAGATGAGGAGTAGGGGGAGTATGGAACAGGCAGCACCCTCAAATCTTCAGAAGTATGAGATTGTGTTCACTGTACCCCACAAAGATTGAGTTCACTGCACCCCACAATGATTGTGTTCACTGCACCCCACAAAGATTGTGTTCACTGCACCTCACAAAGATTGTGTTCACTGTACCCCCCAAAGATTGTGTTCACTGCACCCCACAAAGATTCTGTTCACTGTACCCCACAAAGATTGTGTTCACTGCACCCTAAAAGGATGTTGTTCACTGCACCCCACAAAGATTGTGTTCACTGCACCCTAAAAGGATGTTGTTCACTGCACCCCAAAAAGATTGTGTTCACTGTACCCCCCCAAAGATTGTGTTCACTGCACCCCACAAAGATTGTGTTCACTGCACCCCAAAAAGATTGTGTTCACTGTACCCCCCAAAGATTGTGTTCACTGCACCCCAAAAAGATTGTGTTCACTGTACCCCCCAAAGATTGTGTTCACTGCACCCCACAAAGATTCTGTTCACTGTACCCCACAAAGATTGTGTTCACTGCACCCCAAAAAGATTGTGTTCACTGTACCCCCCCAAAGATTGTGTTCACTGCACCCCACAAAGATTCTGTTCACTGCACCCCACAAAGGATTTTGTTCACTGCACCCCAAAAAGATTGTGTTCACTGCACCCCAAAAAGGATTTTGATCACTGCACCCCAAAAAGGATGTTGTTCACTGCACCCCAAAAATGATTTTGTTCACTCCACCCCAAAAAGATTGTGTTCACTGCACCCCACAAAGATTGTGTTCACTGCACCCCAAAAAGATTGTGTTCACTGTACCCCCCAAAGATTGTGTTCACTGCACCCCACAAAGATTCTGTTCACTGTACCCCACAAAGATTGTGTTCACTGCACCTCACAAAGATTGTGTTCACTGTACCCCCCAAAGATTGTGTTCACTGCACCCCACAAAGATTCTGTTCACTGTACCCCACAAAGATTGTGTTCACTGCACCCTAAAAGGATGTTGTTCACTGCACCCCACAAAGATTGTGTTCACTGCACCCTAAAAGGATGTTGTTCACTGCACCCCAAAAAGATTGTGTTCACTGTACCCCCCCAAAGATTGTGTTCACTGCACCCCACAAAGATTGTGTTCACTGCACCCCAAAAAGATTGTGTTCACTGTACCCCCCAAAGATTGTGTTCACTGCACCCCACAAAGATTCTGTTCACTGTACCCCACAAAGATTGTGTTCACTGCACCCCAAAAAGATTGTGTTCACTGTACCCCCCCAAAGATTGTGTTCACTGCACCCCACAAAGATTCTGTTCACTGCACCCCACAAAGGATTTTGTTCACTGCACCCCAAAAAGATTGTGTTCACTGCACCCCAAAAAGGATTTTGATCACTGCACCCCAAAAAGGATGTTGTTCACTGCACCCCAAAAATGATTTTGTTCACTCCACCCCAAAAAGATTGTGTTCACTGCACCCCACAAAGATTGTGTTCACTGCACCCCAAAAAGATTGTGTTCACTGTACCCCCCAAAGATTGTGTTCACTGCACCCCACAAAGATTCTGTTCACTGTACCCCACAAAGATTGTGTTCACTGCACCCCAAAAAGATTGTGTTCACTGCACCCCAAAAAGGATGTTGTTCACTGCACCCCAAAAAGGATGTTGTTCACTCCACCCCAAAAAGATTGTGTTCACTGCACCCCACAAAGATTGTGTTCACTGCACCCCAAAAAGATTGTGTTCACTGCACCCCAAAAATGATTTTGTTCACTGCACCCCAAAAAGGATTTTGTTCACTGCACCCCAAAAAGGATGTTGTTCACTCCACCCCAAAAAGATTGTGTTCACTGCACCCCAAAAAGATTGTGTTCACTGCACCCCACAAAGGATTTTGTTCACTGCACCCCAAAAAGATTGTGTTCACTGCACCCCAAAAAGGATGTTGTTCACTGCACCCCAAAAAGGATTTTGTTCACTGCACCCCAAAAAGATTGTGTTCACTGCACCCCACAAAGGATTTTGTTCACTGCACCCCACAAAGATTGTGTTCACTGCACACCAAAAAGGATTGTGTTCACTGCACCCCAAAAAGATTTTGTTCACTGCACCCCAAAAAGATTGTGTTCACTGCAGCCCAAAAAGATTGTGTTCACTGCAGCCCAAAAAGATTGTGTTCACTGCAGCCCAAAAAGATTGTGTTCACTGCAGCCCAAAAAGATTGTGTTCACTGCAGCTCACACACAGAAAAATGGATGTGGATCACTGACACCTGCCTATCTCCAATCCCACACCACACAGCAATATCGATTGTAGTTTGTAGAACACAGTTTCCCTAAAATTCAGCAGACTCTGTCCCTAACAGGATTGAGAAGAGATCGTAGATCAGGATTGAGTGCAGATTCACCCCACCCCCCACACAGCAATATCGATTGTAGTTTGTAGAAGACACTGACCCTATAATTCAGCAGACTCTATCCCTAAAATGCCTACAACTCGCCCTGCCTAAACACTCCGACCTGTCCCTCAATTCTATCCGGACACAAATGGTTTTTTCCTGCCTATCTTTCCCTAATCAGCAGCCAGCACATTGATGTGTGCTCTGTCCCTTAGCTAAGCAGCAGAATGACGCTGCTGCGGCGGCTGCCTCGAACTTATAAAGACTTGGTCACATGCTTCAGACGGCCAATCACAGCTACTAAGACATTTGCAGGCATGGCTGGGATGGCTTAAGGCACACCAGTTAAACGATTGTTGATTGGCTGTTGAAAGCCCGCCATGAAAAGAGCGCCAAAGCATGCAAAACCCGGAAATAAAACGACCGAACACGGATTTTTACCCGAACATACAGTAAAGTGTCCGTGTCCGTGTTCGGGTAAAAAAAATCCAATTATTCGGTACGAACACGAATAATACAGTCCGTGTTCGCTCAACACTAAACAGCAGGAAAAGGAGAGGTTCAAGAGCTCACAGAGTACACTACAAGTCAGAAATGATTTAATGAAAAATAGATTACAGGGCCAGTGGCGTCACTAGAGTTGGTCTCACCCGGTGCGGTAACTCACGGTGTCCACCCCAACCCCTTTTAATAATGTTTTTTTTTTTTTTCGTAAATCATAGCATATAACACTAAATGTAGTGGAAATAGCGACATTAATAACTGGTCAGAGGCTGCAGACATGGTACAGGGGGAGATGGTCAGGGGCTGCAGACATGGTACAGGGGGGAGATGGTCAGAGACTGCAGACATGGTACAGGGGAGAGATGGTCAGAGGCTGCAGACATGGTACAGGGGAGATGTGGTCAGAGGCTGCAGACATGGTACAGGGGAGAGATGGTCAGAGGCTGCAGACATGGTACAGTGGAGAGATGGTCAGAGGCTGCAGACATGGTACAGGGAAGATGTGGTCAGAGGCTGCAGACATGGTACAGGGGAGAGATGGTCAGAGGCTGCAGACATGGTACAGGGGAGAGATGGTCAGAGGCTGCAGACATGATACAGGGGAGAGATGGTCAGAGGCTGCAGACATGGTACAGGGGGGAGAAGGTCAGAGGCTGCAGACATGGTACAGGGGGGAGATGGTCAGAGGCTGCGGACATGGTAAAGGGGGGAGATGGTCAGAGGCTGAGGACATGGTACAGGGGGAGATGGTCAGAGGCTGCGGACATGGTACAGGGGGGAGATGGTCAGAGGCTGCAGACATGGTACAGGGGGGAGATGGTCAGAGGCTGCAGACATGGTACAGGGGGAGATGGTCAGAGGCTGCAGACATGGTACAGGGGGAGATGGTCAGAGGCTGCGGACATGGTACAGGGGGAGATGGTCAGAGGCTGCGGACATGGTACAGAGGGGAGATGGTCAGAGGCTGCGGACATGGTACAGGGTAGAGATGGTCAGAGGCTGCAGACATGGTAAAGGGGGAGATGGTCAGAGGCTGCAGACATGGTCAAGGGGGAGATGGTCAGAGGCTTTGGACATGGTAAAGGGGGGAGATGGTCAGAGGCTTTGGACATGGTACAGGGTGAGATGGTCAGAGGCTGCGGACATGGTACAGGGGTGAGATGGTCAGAGGCTGCAGACATGGTACAGGGGGGAGATGGTCAGAGGCTGCAGACATGGTACAGGGGTGAGATGGTCAGAGGCTGCAGACATGGTACAGGGGGGAGATGGTCAGAGGCTGCAGACATGGTACAGGGGGAGATGGTCAGAGGCTGCAGACATGGTACAGGGGGGAGATGGTCAGAGGCTGCAGTGCAGACATGGTACAGGGGGAGATGGTCAGAGGCTGCAGACATGGTACAGGGGGAGATGGTCAGAGGCTGTGGACATGGAACAGGGGGGGATGGTCAGAGGCTACGGACATGGTACAGGGGGAGATGGTCAGAGGTTGCGGACATGGTACAGGGGGAGATGGTCAGAGGCTGCGGACATGGTACAGGGGGATATGGTCAGAGGCTGCAGACATAGTACAGGGGGAGATGGTCAGAGGCTGTGGAGGGGTCTTACTTGGCCGTGATGAGAGGCGTGCGCCACTGCAGTATTTCGCTTTAGATTTAAAAATGGCGCCCCGCCGGCGCCATTACGTCACTGCTGACCGATTACTGAGAGGAGACAGGAGGCGGGACCGATTACTGAGAGGAGACAGGACCGAGAGGAGGCGGGGTGGAGGCGGAACAAAGTGCTTAGCTGGGAGGAGGCGGGACGGAGAGAAGACATCCTCGGGTCTGAGAGGAGGCGGGGCGGAGGCGGGACGAACTGCTTAGCTGGGAGGAGGCGGGACGTAGGTCGAACATAATTGTAATAATGCAGAGCTAGCTGATTACATTTTTTCTCTACCTCCGTCCCGTCTCCTCCCAGCTAAGCAATCCGTCCCGCCTCCTCTCAAACCCGAGGATGTCTTCTCTCTGTCCTGCCTCCTCTCAGACCCGAGGATGTCTTCTCGCCGTCTCCGATTTCTCCTGATTGGCCAATCCGGGCCTGGGTGTCACCCTCCCCCTGGTGAACACCCTGGTGCGGTCTGCCCCCTCCGCACCCCCCTTGTGACGCCCCTGTACAGGGCTAATCAGTAGTGGATGTACAGATTCTTTTTGGAGAATAAGGATATTGTTTAGTGTCACTTTAGGGAAAAACAGAATGTGTCATTGTATCTACCTTTAAAGTGATTGTAAAGGCTTTTTTTATTAAAATAACAAACATGTTATACTTACCTGCTCTTCTCGGGTCCCCCGCCATCTCTCCCAGCTCCTCCTTTTCTCACAGCTGCAGGCTCGCTTCCAAGCTACAGACAGGCACAGAGATGGATTAAGTGAGGACTTGGGGGGAAAGAGGGGGCAATACAAATGCTTGGTCATTTTTTACAGGGAATAAATTAAAGTAAAAAATGTCTTGCCTCAAGGCTACTTTCACACCGCTGCCGCTGAGCAGGCGGATAACAGGTCCATCTCTGCTCACTGTCCATTTTTATTCCATCATATCTGATCTGCCAGACACCATCCGTCTGAATTTTGTGGACAGGATCGGATCAGATAGCGGTGGACATGTCACTGCTGACATCCGCCACTCCATAGGGGAGAGTGCAAAGTCCGATTAGGTCTGCCTGAAAAACTGACAGGCGGACCTGATCAGACAGCCCATATGAAAGGACCCTTGGAACCACTTTAAAGAAAAATATTAGCATAAGGAATGCGTTTAGAACATCATGAAATAATTTGAAAGTGTACACAGAAAACTGAGTTTCCCTAAATCAGTGATGACGAACCTATGGCACGGGTGCCAGAGCAGGCATGCAGAGGCCTCTCTATGGGCATGCAAGCTACTGTAAGTCGCCGGGTCACATGACCTTTAGCTGGGTCGTCTGTGATTGGTGTGCTGAGACAGACACATGTCAATTTAAAACACCAGAGTGTGCAGTCTATTGATCGCCGGTAGAGGCAGATCCTCCGCCATGTCCTCTGGCCTGGATGCTTCGCTACAGCTGATCCCAATCATGACACTCAGCTGACGGCATTCACCAGCTCTATCTAATAGGTGGGTGGGGAGGAAGGGGCAGTGCTGTGCTCAGTGGAGAGTGTGCACTGGTAACGGCTCTATGGTGTACGGAGATTTATCATGTAAATGGGTTTTATTCTATAATCTGATGATGGATGGCTCGGTGTAGTCTGAGCAGTGCTGGGGGTCATTACTGCCCCTGGGGATGGGGATTACTGGGGGCTCAGAGCGAGATGCACATGGAAGGGGGGGGGGTTTGCACCTGCTGGAGAGGGCAGGGGCTCCTAGAGGGGCCATTACTGTAGTGGACCATGTGTGATCTTCTCCCGGGGATCAGACATATGGTGGGATGAGCAGATAGAATTCTGTCTCCCCTCCCCCCTCCTCTGACACGCCGCTCTGTACACCTGTTGCAGTTTGGGCACTCGGTTTAAAAAGGTTCAACATCACTGCGCTAGATTAACTCTGTCCTTTAGGACATTGGCGGGTTGGATAATTTGAATTTGAATTTTCTTATAAAAGTGGTCCTACAGTAAACAACTTTTGTTGGTTTGTTTGTTCTGCCAGTCCCATTTTCTGCTGATATAACAAAATAATTCGCAGTTTGACCCATAAATACTCACCTTTCCCTTGGGTCAAGTTCATGCTGCCGCCACATTGCTGCTTCTCAGCAGTGGTAAAATTCTAATTCTGTGAGAAGTACTGTAGCACTGACTGATTACTCGGACGGTATTTTGGCTAGAGGTCCAGCTTGTTACATGCAGTCAATAAAATGCTGGGTGTAGTTTGATTAAAAAAGGATCACTTCCTTGTCATGTGAATGTTTTTTTGTAGGCACAATGGAAATATTTGCATACACTGCATTTTTTTGTTAAATAACTGCTGCTGATTGACACAAAGATTTCAAGAATTACCGCTTAGTACATACATAAGTATTTTTCAACAATAAAGACATGCCTAGATGAGAAATCTAGTTTCCCATCAATTTTCTCTTTCTTTCCAAAGAGAGGTCACTGGCTGGTCATTGATATGCATAGCTTGATGATCACGTTACTGTGTGTTCTCCTCCCATTGAGTGTAGACTGTGAAATATGCATAGATAAAATCTCTAACACTTCACCTCTCCAGATGAAGCCTTTTTAAACGTTCAGTGCTGTAATGCACAATGGACCTCTCACTGCATTCTCTGGCCTAGGAGTTCTCCAAAATGTACATCTATCAGGGAGAACAATGACGAGACACAAGGAGGAAGCCAAGGAGACCTCTCCTCTATCAGAAAAATCACATGGATTTAAGAGTCTTTTTCGTAAACTGGTACCTTATGGATTCTGTAATGAAGCAAAGAAGCAGCTTGGGTTGGTCATACCTGTGGTAAGACATGACTTCAGTTGATGTGTTTTCACTAATTGTGTATGTAGGTTTTCAAGAGTATTGTCTTCTAAATATGCTCATTACTATGTGTCTACTGAAGCAATTTTCTTCTTTTTTTGCACACTTGATAAAATCTGCATTTTTTTTATAGGAATTACTGTAAACCCTGAAAAAAGTGTATATTTTCTGAAACCCTGGGGAATAAAATTTTGGTAGTTGCTTTTTTTTTTTTTTATGTTGCATGATGTTTGCTCATTTATTTATCAAACACATATTGTCAGAACAATATACAATGAAATTAATTTTAGTGTAAAAAAATACAATAATATACCCTTTTTTTGGTAAAATATAATATAAAATTCTCCATAGACAACACATTAAAGACCTTTGCAAGTCATCAGTTTAGAGTTAACCGTGAATTATGGCCCTAGAATTATTGCTCCTACTCGCAATGATAACTCACATCTGTGACACAATTCACATTTACATACATGTGCTTGCCCTATAATGCTATTTTTATGTGGGGTGTGTGCAGGGGTGACAGAGGTGCTTTAAATGTTTTTTTTAATTTGTTTATTTTAAACATACTTTTTTAACTTTTTTAGACTTTTTACATTTTTATTTTAACAAGCCCCCTATGTAATAGCATGGTCAGGTGGCAGGTCTTCTTTATGTAGACACTGGGGGTCCCAATGTGTCCCCTGCCCTCCAATGCAGGTATTCCAGTGCAAATCATACTGGCATACCTGTTATGCTAGCCAACATAATACACATCACTTTCAGGGTCATTAGTTACAGGAGGGATCAAGGAATGGATATTACCTGAGTTCCACCTGCCTACTCTGGGGAAGCTATTTCTCATGGTGCCAGGCTCCCTGGTGGAATGAAAAAGCTCAGGAACCACCGCTGGTGCCGCCTTCACAGTTGGTGGCGGTGTTGGTGGTGGTGGTGGTGGGGGAGGGGGTGATGCCCCTTTGAGAGGCCTGTAAATGTAAATAGAGCAGATGCAGAGCCACCCAATCACTTTTGTTGGAAAGGCCTTTGCCGGCTCTTAAAGCTGATACCAAGCTCAAGCTCACAGCTACAGCAGTAGCTGTGAGATTGATTTAACCACTTGTCTACCATGACATTTCTAAACATACTTTGGTAGTCAAGTGGTTAAAGATGAACTTTAATTTTCTTATATTTTGCCTTCCCTTGTTCTTCCTCCCCCCCCTCAGTAACATGTTATTGATTTTAAATAAATCCCTTTCAATTTCATTGCACACCTTATTTTGGACCTAGTGATGTCACCACTAGGTCTTTTTGCCTTTCTATGCAATGCAGTCAGATTATGACTGTTTGGAAGGGCTGGCAGGTTGCTGTACATAGCTTCTGGACATAGCTTCTTCTACGTCCAGACTCGAACACCCATCAGGTAACTGCGTGGTGTGCGGCTACATGCAAACAGGGATGTCAGCCTGTCAATACTTTGTACTGTAGTATGCACCTGTCATTCCAGCCACAAGAATCTGTTGATTCTTTCTGTTGGAATACGGTAAATGCAGCTAAATAGCCATGTGGGAGAGCCCTTAAAAGTATAAAAAATGTATAAAATATTTTTTTTAAAAGTATTTCTTTTTGTAAATTTAAAGTTGTGACAGGAGTCACTTTGGGCATGGGGGTTGTGGACCCCAGATTCCTTTAAAGAGGTTGGGAGGCACCATGTCCAGCCTTGTGTGGCTTTCTTATGTTTAAGTCACCCTGCTTCTTTTATGGATGCAGGGTGACCGGGAGTGTGGTGTACACTGAGAATATGGTGTGGACTACTTCAAATGGGACAGTATATGCATTACCAATATCTCTCAGGAAATATGGAGATCTATCTTCTTCCTATACACTGTAAGGCACAGGAAGTACAACTCCTAATATGATCATTCCAGGAAGTTCAATGTGGAGACTGACTGTCTAACAATGTTGCTTTTGTCTGAGGTGGCTTTCCATTCACCTATTATCAAGTGTGCTAATGAACTCACCTGTTGTCTGCTAAGGGATGTATTGACACTCAGAGTAATGTGTATTGGGGGCTCGTTATGGAACCATTGTGTGATATTGGGGGCTGGATTTGGGTCATTATCCTGTGATGACTGCATTACTTCTAACGTGTATAAAAAGCGTGTACTTTTTTTAATAAAGTTTTTTTAAGCTCTGCATGTTGAACCCTCAACACCTGTGTGGATTGTCTCGTGATTGAGGGGTTAAGGGCAGGGTATGGCTTCTCCGCAGGCTGTGGGTGCGTTTGGAGGACAGGAGACACAGGTCTTGTGGATGTGCCCACCTGGGGTACTAAGATCCGTTACAAAAGTGTAGCCAAAACCTTTTGTTTTAGTTTTGGTTAGAGTGGGCAAGCGTTAGAAACTATTTTTTATTGATGTCTGTCTTCCACTAGGGAGGTTCAATGTCTCTAGTTGACCGTTGTCACAGGAGCAGAAGATGATGGGAAATCCAAAATGTTAGTTTCCCTGAACAGGAATATATTGTTTTGGGAATAACTGCCGAAAGCACATGACACACATTGCAATCTAAATATACAATTACTGGTTAAATCTACCAAAGACACACCAATTGAAGCAAACTATAAAACACTTCTACATTGGTATTTAGCCCCGACCAGAGTTGTAAAGAGTTGCACCCATCTGCATCTCCCACTTGCTTTAGATGTTGTGGCCAGATGGGTACTATGGGGTTGATTTACTTAAGGGAAATAGACTGTGCACTTTGCAAAGTGCAGTTGCCTTCTGCAAGTGCAGTGGTTTTAGACCTTAGTAAATGAGGTAAAGCTTCACTTTGCAAAGAGTACCCAATCACGTGCAAGGAAAATAAAAAAAAATAGCATTTTTGCTTTCACATAATTGGATGATTGAAGTCAGCAGAGCTTCTGCTCGTTTACTAAGCTCTGGAGCAACTGCCCAGTCCACAGTCTATTTGCCTCTAGTAAATCAACCCCTTTGTATCATGTTTTGTGGCAGTGTACTGTAACTAGATTTTGAATTTAAATATTTAATCAGGTTTATTCAGTGATGAGTGTTAATATCTGTAGATCCCCGAAACCAGCGCTTTTTCAATTATTTCCTGATGAAGTCCCCAAAAAAATCAGCAAAACTAAATACATACATGTTTTTGGCAGCAAGAATAAGTATAGCTAAATATTGGAAGTAGTGTTGAGCGAACACGGACTGTATTATTCGTGTTCGTACCGAATAATTGGATTTTTGTTACCCGAACACCGACCCGAAAACTTTACTGTATGTTCGGGTTTAAAATCCGTGTTCGGTCATTTTATTTCCATGTTTGTATGTATTGGTGCGCTTTTAATGGCGGGCTTTCAACAGCCAATCAACAAGCGTTTAACTGGTGTGCCTTAAGCCATCCCAGCCATGCCTACAAATGTATTAGTAGCTGTGATTGGCCATCTGAAGCATGTGACCAAGTCTTTATAAGTTCGAGACCGAGCGCCGCTGCGTCATTCTGCTGTAGTACAGGGACAGAGCACACATCATATGTGCTGGTTGCTGATTAGGGACAGACAGTCATAAATGATATTGTGTCCTAAAAGAATTCAGAATCAGGGACAGGTCGGAGTGCTGCAGGCAGGGCGAGTTGTTAGGGCATTTTAGGGCGAGGCTGGAGATAGGCAGGGTCAGTGTTCTACAATCGATTTTGCTGTGTGGGGGGTTTGCAGTGCCGGCAGTGACCGATCTTATCGATCATTTTAGGGCGAGGCTGGAGATAGGCAGGGTCAGTGATCCACATCGATTTTGCTGTGTGTGATGTGGTGTGAACACAATCTTTTTGCCCGCTGAGGAGGAGGGAGAAAAAAAATCTTTTTTATCAGTCAGTTGTGTGCAGCGTTTTTCCTTCAGTGCTGCTGACTGTGATAATACACTGCTGTGTTCACATGTGCTATTATTGAGTGATTTCAAAATTTATACACTTTTTTCTATTCCACTATTCAATATACACCCTTTTGGGTTAAAAAAAAATTAAAATCTGGCATAGTCTGTACTAATCTATTTAAAAAATTACAAACTTAAAAGGGGAATTTTCTTTTTTTTTTCCCTCCATAGCCAGCAGCAGAGCTGACTGATATAAGACACTGCTGTTCACATGTGCTATTGAAAAATCACCAATTTTATATCATATTTTTTATTCCGCTATTCAATCTACACCCTTGAGGTAAAAACAATTAAATTGCGGGATAGTCTGTATCGGTACGTGTGAGATACACCTTTCCAATTTTTGGGGCGCATCTCATACTGCCGAGGATTGCAGGGTGCTTCAGTGTGCCTCCTGCCTGTTCCGAACTCCTCCTACTCCTCATCCTGCCTTTGGGGGTACAAAAAATAGTAATTTGGGCCTAGTCTGGGTCTGTACGTGTGAGATACATACACCTTTTGATATCATATTTTTTATTCCGCTATTCAATCTACACCTTTGGGGTAAAAACAATTAAATTGCGGGATAGTCTGTATCGGTACGTGTGAGATACACCTTTCCAATTTTTGGGGCGCATCTCATACCGCAGAGGATTGCAGGGTGCTTCAGTGTGCCTCCTGCCTGTTCCGAACTCCTCCTACTCCTCATCCTGCCTTTGGGGGTACAAAAAAATAGTAATTTGGGCCTAGTCTGGGTCTGTACATGTGAGATACATACACCTTTTGATATCATATTTTCTATTCCGCTATTCAATCTACACCTTTGGGGTAAAAACAATTAAATTGCGGGATAGTCTGTATCGGTACGTGTGAGATACACCTTTCCAATTTTTGGGGCGCATCTCATACCGCCGAGGATTGCAGGGTGCTTCAGTCTGCCTCCTGCCTGTTCCGAACTCCTCCTACTCCTCATCCTGCCTTTGGGGGTACAAAAAATAGTAATCTGGGCCTAGTCTGGTTCTGTACGTGTGAGATGCATACACCTTTTGATATCATATTTTCTATTCCGCTATTCAATCTACACCTTTGGGGTAAAAACAAGTAAATTGCGGGATAGTCTGTATCGGTACGTGTGAGATACACCTTTCCAATTTTTGGGGCGCATCTCATACCGCCGAGGATTGCAGTGTGCTTCAGTTTGCCTCCTGTTCGGACCTCCTCCTACTCCTCATCCTCCCTTTGGGGGTACAAAAAATAGTAATCGGGGCCTAGTCTGGGTCTGTACGTGTGAGATACATACACCTTTTGATATCATATTTTCTATTCCGCTATTCAATCTACACCCTTGGGGTAAAAACAATTAAATTGCGGGATAGTCTGTATCGGTACGTGTGAGATACACCTTTCCAATTTTTGGGGCGCATCTCATACCGCTAAAGAATTGCAGGGTGCTTCAGTTTGCCTCCTGTTCGGACCTCCTCCTACTCCTCATCCTGCCTTTGGGGGTACAAAAAATAGTAATCGGGGCCTAGTCTGGGTCTGTACGTGTGAGATACATACACCTTTTGATATCATATTTTCTATTCCGCTATTCAATCTACACCCTTGGGGTAAAAACAATTAAATTGCAGGATAGTCTGTATCGGTACGTGTGAGATACACCTTTCCAATTTTTGGGGCGCATCTCATACCGCCGAGGATTGCAGGGTGCTTCAGTTTGCCTCCTGTTCGGACCTCCTCCTACTCCTCATCCTGCCTTTGGGGGTACAAAAAATAGTAATCGGGGCCTAATCTGGGTCTGTACGTGTGAGATACATACACCTTTTGATATCATATTTTCTATTCCACTATTCAATCTACACCCTCGGGGTAAAAACAATTAAATTGCAGGATAGTCTGTATCGGTACGTGTGAGATACACCTATCCAATTTTTGGGGAGCATCTCATACCGCCGAGAATTGCAGGGTGCTTCATTTTGCCTCCTGTTCGGACCTCCTCCTACTCCTCATCCTCATCCTGCCTTTAGGGTACAAAAAATTGTAATTGGGGCCTAGTCTGTGTTTGTACGTGTGAGATACACCGTTTTGTAAAATTTTTCCTATTCCGCTATTCAATATACACCCTCTTTGAGTGTAAAAAATTAAATTACGGCATAGTCTGTATCGGTACATGTGAGATACACCTTTTTAAATTTGTTTGGCGCATCTCCTTCCACCGCCGAGGATTGCAGGGCGCTTCAGTTTGCCTCCTGTTCCGAACTCCTCCCACTCCTCTTCCTCATCCTGCCTTTAGGGTACAAAAAATTGTAATCGGGGCATAGTCTGTGTTTGTACGTGTGAGATACACCGTTTCATAAAATTTTTCCTATTCCACTATTCAATATACACCCTGTTTGAGTGTAAAAAATTAAATTACGGCATAGTCTGTATCGGTA
The DNA here is from genome assembly GCF_965119305.1 of Pelophylax lessonae. Taxonomy (NCBI): domain Eukaryota; kingdom Metazoa; phylum Chordata; class Amphibia; order Anura; family Ranidae; genus Pelophylax; species Pelophylax lessonae. The sequence goes on along the minus strand of NC_138769.1, from coordinate 393,710,744 downwards.
CATGTGAGATACACCTTTTTTATCCTTTTTTCTATTCCGCTATTCAATATACACCCTTTTGGGGTAAAAAAAATTAAATTGCGGCATAGTTTGCATATTTGACTGTGAGATACACCTGTGCGATATTGTTGTTGTTATGTTCCGCTATTCAATAAACACCTTTCTAGGGCAAGATCATAAATTACAGAAATATGAGGAGACCGTCAAATAGGGGCCGTGGCCTGGGTTGTGGTGCTGCTGGTAGAGCTCCTGTTGCAAGGAGAGGACGTCGTCGATCTGTGCCAGCTACACGCACAAGTGAAACACCTTCCTCAAGTGTGAGTAGGCGACAGAACCTGCAGCAGTTTTTGGTAGGGCATCATACGCCTCTAGAAGTGATGAGGCCAGAAGAAGTAGAGGCGATAGTAGATTGGGTTGCTGACAGTGCTTCCAGTTCCTTCACATTGTCTCCCACCCAGTCTACTGCAGAAAGGTCAGAGTTGGCACCTGCAGCCAATGTCCAACCGTCTTTCACCTCACCCCCTTGCAAATCAGGCAAGCAGTCTGAGCCCCAAGTCATGCAGCAGTCTCTTCTTCTTTTTGATGACTCTGTCAGCAGGGTTTCCCAGGGCCATCCACCTAGCCCTGCCCCAGAAGTGGAAGAGATTGAGTGCAGCGATGCCCAACCACTTATTTCTCAAGATGAGTACATGGAAGGACCATCGCAGGACAATAGCGAGCTCAAAGGAGTTCTCTAGCGTGGAAGTTCTTCAGAAAATGTACTGATGACAGGACACGAGTGGTTTGCACCCTGTGCAATCAGAGCCTGAAGCGAGGCATAAACCTTCTCAACCTGAGCACAACCTGCATGATCAGGCATCTAAGTGCAAAGCACGAGCTGCAGTGGAGTAGACACCTTCAAAACCAAGAAAGGTCTCTGGTTCCTCCTGCTTCCTCTTCTGCTGCAGTCTCGGCCTCTTCATCCACATCTGTAGTGATACCGGCACCTGCCACCCCACAAACAGACAATCTGTCAGCAACACCACCACCTGGGTCACCAACCATCTCCACAATGTCCCGTGGAAGCGTTCAGCTTTCCATCTCCCAAACACTTCAGAGGAAGAGGAAGTACCCCCCTACCCACCCGCGATCCCTGGCCCTGAATGCCAGCATTTCAAAATTCTTGGCCTTTGAAATGCTGTCATTCCGTCTGGTGGAGACGCACAGTTTTAAAAGCCTTATGTCGGTGGCTGTCCCACAGTACGTTGTGCCCAGCCGCCACTACTTTTCCCGGCAAGCCATCCCTTCCCTGCACAACCAAGTGGGGGAAAAAATCAGGTGTGCACTGCGCAACGCCATCTGTGCCAAGGTCCACCTAACTACCGATACGTGGACCAGTAAGCACGGTCAGGGGCATTATATCTCCCTAACGGCACACTGGGTAAATGCAGTGGCGGATGGGCCTGAGGCGGATAGCAATTTGGCGCACGTCCTTCCACCACCGAGGATTGCAGGGCGCTTCAGTTTGCCTCCTGTTCCTAACTCCTCCTACTCCGCTTCCTCATCCTCTACCGCCTCCTCATCCAGTCAGCGTAACACCTTCACCACCAACTTCAGCACAGCCAAGGGTAAACGACAGCAGGCAGTTTTAAAACTTGCCTGTTTGGGGGAAAAACCACACACCGCGCAGGAGTTTTGGAGGAGCATGGAACAGCAGACAAATGAGTGGTTGCTGCCAGCGAGCCTCAAGCCCGGCCTGGTGGTGTGCGATAACGGGCGAAATCTCATAGCAGCTCTGGGCCTAGCCGGTTTGACGCACATCCCTTGCCTGGCGCATGTGCTGAATTTGGTGGTGCAGAGGTTCCTTAAAAATTACCCCGATATGTCAGAGCTGCTGCAGAAAGTGCGGGCCGTCTGTGCGCACTTTCAGCGTTCTCACCCTGCTGCTGCTCGCCTGTCAGCGCTGCAGCGTAACTTCGGCTTTCCCGCTCACCGCCTCATATGTGACGTGCCCACAAGGTGGAACTCCACCTTGCACATGCTGGAAAGACTGTGCGAGCAGCAGCAGGCCATAGTGGAGTTTCAGCTGCAGCACGCACGCGTGAGTCGCTCTGCGGAACAGCACCACTTCACCACCAATAACTGGGCCTCCATGCGAGACCTGTGTGCCTTGTTGCGCTGTTTTGAGTACTCCACCAACATGGCCAGTGCCGATGACGCCGTTGTCAGCTTAACTATCCCACTTCTATGCCTCCTTCAAAAAACGATTCGGGCGATGATGATTCGTTGCCTCTGGGCAGCCTGGCACACATGAGCAATTACATGCTGCAGTGTCTCCACAACGACCGCCGAGTTGCCCACATTCTAACTTGTGCTGATTACTGGGTGGCCACGCTGCTGGATCCCCGTTACAATGACAACGTACCGTCCTTAATTTACTCACTGGAGCGCGATCGCAAGATGCGCGAGTACAAGCGCACGCTGGTAGACGCGATGCTGCTGGCATTCCCACCTGACAGCGGGGCCACAGTGGAAGCACAAGGCCAAGGCAGAGGAGGAGGAGGAAGAGGTCGCCAACGCAACCAGGGCACCACCAGCACCTCAGAAGGCAGGGTTAGCATGGACGAAATGTGGAAAAGCTTTGTCAGCACGTCACAACAAACAGCAGCACCAGCAGCTCATATGGAACGTCTTAGCAGGAGGCAGCATTTCACCAACATGGTGGAGCAGTATGTGTGCACACGCCTACATGTAGTGAATGACGGGTCTGCCCCCTTCAACTTCTGGGTCTCCAAATTGGGCACATGGCCTGAGCTTGACCTTTACGCCTTGGAGGTGCTGGCGTGCCCTGCAGCCAGTGAATTATCTGAACGTGTATTTAACACGGCTGGGGGCGTTATCACAGACAAGTGCAGCCGCCTGTCCAGAGACAATGTGGACAAGCTCACGTTCATTAAAATGAACCAGGCATGGATCCCACAGGACTTTTCCGTACCTTGTGCAGAATAGAGATGGATACCGACCTTACCCAGCCATTGTTCTATTTTTGATCTTTCTCACTCTTTTGGGGTGTACCCTCATTTAAAATGACTGAAAAAAAGCAGCGTTGGCTACCTCGTCCTCCTCCACCGCCGCTTCCACCTACACCGCCCATAGGTGTGCGCAGCCTATTGCATTAGGGTGTGCACCCCAAAGTTTAAATACACATGCATGTGTTTGCCTACATGTATATGGCCCCGGTACATTACTCTCCCTACTGGCAAAGTGAAATAGAAGTGTGTGGCACTTCTCTTATGGCAGAGCAGGTCCGAGGGAGATCTTTCCCATCTCCTCACTGGCAAACAGAGCGATAATGCTAATGTGCCCTAGGTGATTAGGGTGTGCCCAGGCACACCCTGTGCGCACGCCTATGACACCGACACATCCACCACCACCTCATATTGGAATATTTGCCTGTATCTTAATAAATCTCTGACTGGCCCTCTTTTTTTTTCTTCCTCCTCCTTTCTCTTTTTCTTGATCCATAGTTTTCTTTTTCCCTTTTATATTTTTTTCTGCTTGATTTTCTTGATAATTTCAAGATGCTTTTGATAGTACATATATTTTTATATGGATGATATTCCTAGGCATGTGCATAGTGGTTTCCCTTTTTTACAGACCTCTCTCCTTCCCCCTTCCCTTTCCCCCTTCCCTTTCCCCCTTCCCCTTCTCCTCGCCCCCTGTCCCTTCTCAGTGTGACATAGCCAATTCCTGTATTGTCCTATAAATATTGCTTGTTGGGACACTACATAATTGGTCCCTAATGGGTTGGAGGCAAACTCCTTGGCCTTTTTTGTTAATGATTCCCATTCTTCTATTTTGTATTGTTATTTCTATCAGTACTCCCATTCGAGAGAATCTAATGTTGAGATCTTTTTATTTGATATTAAGATGTCTTCTAATTGTCGGCTATTGATGGAAAGGCATTTTTGTACTTGCGATAACGTGAACACTATTGTTCTCATAATATGCCTTGTACGACAATATCTTGTTATTTCAATAAACATTATTGAAATATAGATCTAACAAAGACTATTTATTGCAAGGGACTACCTAATTGAATATAGAGTGAATGGAAAGACTAGGTAGATCCTCATACCTTTGGTTTCCTTTTGGTTGATCTAATGTTAGTTGTATGGTCAGACTGTAACATGTATGGTGACCCCCAAGAGGAGAATTCTCCTCACCTTTTACAGATTTACTCTCACTTCTTGCTCCATCCTAATGACAGGAAGTGAAGGGAAATCTCCACAATGGGACACTGACAAAAAATGCACTAACAGGGTTTGTATCCTTTTACCTACTCTATTCAAACTGGAAAAAGAAGAAATGTAAAACAAGTTTTGTGGATACTGTGCATATACCTTAAAGTTAAATACATTTCAGTGAGGACTTGTTCACATTGACCCTGTAAAGTGCCCCCTTTTCCCCCAACCACTAATCTAAATGAGTACACCAAGATGAGTAGTTCACAAACTGGCAGTTGGGGATTTGTGATGCAGCATCCCAAACACTATATGGACCATATAATAGATAAATAGAAAGCTTTGCTTTCTATTTATTCATGCTAATGGAAGAGCAGCCCACCCATGGAGCACTGACAAACACTAAATTTCTCTTCTTCAGTGTGTTCAAGGACTGAACATCTTTGCTAAGACATGAGGGATTGTTATTTTTTACAGGTAACACATAATGCGCAATACTGCAAGAATTAAAGGCCACTTTGGGCACCAAATATTCCATTGTTTTACATGGCTTAGTATCTAGTTACCTTTTAAATTAACATCTTAAAAAAACATCCTTTTCAGTTTTCCTTTTCAGTTTTACTGAATAGTACAACTTCTGTTGTACATTCAAGCCCCCTTTCCAGGCTGACATTAGAATTGTGTGTGACATCAGCATTGGTGTCCTGTCTCCTCTGCTGTCTCCATTTAGTCATTCATAGATGTAACCTGTATCATCGTGGGACATTCTGTAACACCAGCTGCAGTAAACCTCTTTCCCTCTAGTGTTTAGCCTGGAAACTGTGCCATCATCTCCTGAATGCAGAGCAAGCAGAGACCATAGCTTGGAGCAGGGGGTCATGGGATATGTGGTCCGAGGAGCCAGGATTTTCATTGGAGCCAGATTGCAAGTTCCAGCAGCTGTCCTGGGTTAGGACATAATTAGCTTGGTCCAGGGAGGAATCTTTCTATTGGGACCATGGCCTTCAGCTGGGAGAAGGGACCTAGCTGCTCCGGGGGATGCTAGCAAGTGCCACAACCTAGATGGCCTGCAGAGTCTCCAGCGAGTGAGCAAGCAGATCCACCATTGCCAGGTCCCTGTTGGCCGAGTGACTGTCAAGGGTCACTCTCATCTACCCCGGTACAGTTACAGCAGAATCCCAGCATCATTAGGTGCACAGCCAGGCACCCTTCACTGGTTGCAGATTCTTTACAACTTAAGGATCTGAAGGTTTTCCCCCTCTAATGACCAGGCCATTTTTTGCGATACGGCACTGCGTTACTTTATCTGACAATGGCGCGGTTGTGTGACACTGTACCCAAATAAAATTGATGGTTTTTTTGCACAAATAGAGCTTTCTTTTGGTGGTATTTGATCACCTATGCTATTTTAATTTTTGCCCTATAAACAAAATAATTGTGCCAATTCTGAAAAAAAAAAAAATATATATATTTTTTACTTTCTGCTATAAAACATTCCAAGTAAAAAAAATTTAAGATAACATTTTGTCATTTTAGGCCATTTTGTGGTAGAAAAAAAAATCCCAATAAGTGTATATTGGCTTGGTTTGCGTAAAAGTTATCGCGTCTACAAACTACAGGAAAATGTAATTTTTATTTATTTTTATTTTTGTACTAGTAATGGCGGCGAGCAGCGATTTTTAGCAGGACTGTGACACATTAAAAACCTAAATGACACTTTTAACAATTTTGGAGGGACCAGAGACATTACTACAGTAATCAGTGCTAAAAATATGCGCTGTTACTGTGCTAATGACAATGACAGGGAAGGGGTTAACACCAGGGGCGATCAAAGGGTTAAATGTGTCCCTAGGGGGTGTTTTCTAACTGTGTGGGGAATGGACTTGCTGGATGAACACAGAGACTTGTGTTCCTAAATAAGAGGAACACAGGATCCCTGTGTTTATCACTGACAGAACAGCGGTCTGCCGTGTTTACATCGTATGTTTACATTTACAGGTACGTTGTTTCGACGACAGAGCCGACCTGCCACAGTAAAAGTATGCAGATGGTCGGCAAGTGGTTAAGAGCCTGTTCCGGTGTTCTGGCAAAATCTCCAACCACGTCACTTCCAGTGACTCTCCAGCAGCAATGATTGCAGATTTTGACGACTTAGCTGTTTTCACAGAACACCGGCAGCATATGCACTACGGTACATGATATAATGAGTGGACATTGTAAGTCGGTCCGTTAATAATCAACAACATGGCCGCCTCTCAGGCTCTGACAACTTTTTTCCTCCTTACCCGGTGTTCTGTCAAAACAGCCCACTTGTCCTGTGTAATAAAGTGAGTATGACTATAGCACACTTCCCATAGCGCTTGCAATAATAAATAATTACATATATTCAATCAAAATATTCCATTTAAACCTGTGACCACTGTGCATTCAATATGTGAAAATTAAAAAAAAATAAATAAATATTTCCAAGTGATGTAAAGTGCATACATACACATATATATAATGCTTCTTATTGTCCGTGACAGTCAAATAAAGTGTTTAAACATATAAAGTGCTCTGTGTATTCAAAGGTTAGGAAATAAATAGGCAGTCCACTGATATTCTTCCTGTGGGTAGATGAGTAATAGATGGAAAACACCTCAGAGTGTCAGTGAGATAGGTGAAGTGCCTACTCACCGGATGTAGTTGATCTTACTTGCTTTATAGCAATAAGATCAAATAGACCTTGTAAAGTAAGGTAAAGATGTCCCCCAACAGACGAGTACCTCCTTTACTGGTGACCCTGATGATGAAGGTGTCACTTTCTGCAGTGATAGGACAGCCGGTGTACTCTGAGGACAGGGGACCGGGAACTAGGACTCAGCACAGCATGCCGCCTGGATGCCCCGCAGAGGGTGGAGTCTAGGAAGAGCTGCTTGGAGTATTGATGAGGGCCCCAGCCAATCCCCAGCATGCTGGGCTGGCAAGGGGCAGGCCACCTCATAAACACTCTTGAGTCATGTCAACAGGGGCAGTCGGGTGGAAGATGGAGAAGGAGTGTTGAGGAGGCTGTTGGTGGCCCTTAAAGGCACCCCCTAGTCTGGGGGGCGGGATTTCGAGCCTGGGGCTGAGATGCTGGAGGGACCCTCTACAACAAACGGAGGAATCCTTTCCTGGAGGCACAATAGCAAGTGAGAGGACAGCAGGATCAGGTCAGCACGCCCGGGAGATCTCCTGAGAAGTCAGCCCGGTGGGCTGGTGAGTGTTCAGTCTGGGAGGGCTGTGGGGAGAGTGTCACTCGGGGAGGACTTTGTGGAGAAATTAGCCAGGAGGGCTAGTGAAAGAGGCAGCTGCAGGCAGGTGGGCTAGCAGTGCCTGAAGAGGTGGTGCTGGGCTCAATGACCACGTGAGGAAGTGCTGGAAATGTGTTGGCTGTGCCACTCCAACATTCCACAAGTATAGGGGGTGCTACAAATTCTTTTTGAGTGACACAGCTGGGAGTACTGCAAGCAAGTGTGTGCTGGAGGAAGAAGCTGGAACTGTATATAGACTGTATATAGGGTAAGTGCCCCGAAAGTTTGTTCTGAAGTCAAGTAGGCATCCCATAAACTCCCTTCCCTATCCAAGTTTATTACCCTTAATAAAACAAAACAAAACAAAACAAAAAAAACAGTCACGTAATATTCTCTGGAGTGACTGTGACAATTGTGCATGCCTGGCTGTGCAAGGTGGGGGATCCCAGTTCATCTGCAGCCCTTAAGGGGTGTGCTACACCTACCTCACTGACAGGAATGACTGCATCATGGTGGCATTCAGTACTGCCAGCTGAGGCACTAGCCCTGTGGTCCTCATTGTCACAGAAACAGAATTCCTGTGTTGGCTTCTATGCTTAAAGGTGACAGCATGTCCTCATTTCAGGAGGAGTGGCTGCCTGTAGACTGGGCTACAGAGCAGGGAGCACTTACACAGAGCATGATAGTCCAGCCTCCTGGCAGCTACTCCTGCTGCCCTGAGAACTAGGTAAATACCTGGAGTGAGGGAGGAAGACCATTGTACTGGGATGGGGGTAGAAGAAGTGGAAAGCTTTGTACTGGGGGGGGGGGGAGGGTGAGCTTATAGTAAGGAAGGGGTGGGTCAAGGTTGAGGGAAGAGCTCTATACTGAGGGTTGCTGGTGGGGGGGGGGGGGGATGAGCTTTGCAGTGGTGTTTCTTCCAGTGACACTGACTTAGGGACATTTTTTCCCTTTCAGGGACACCACCAACACAGGAGCATTCTTCTTTTCAGTGACACCACCAACGCAAGAAAATATTTTCATTTTAGTGACACCACCCACACAGGGACAATTTTTCTGTTTAATGACCCAGACTCAGGGGCAATATTCCTTTCAGTGACACTACTGACTCTGTGAGATTTTTTTTTTTCAGTCACACCACCAACTCAGAGGTGAATTTAACACAACAGGTATACAGGTATAACACAACAGGGCAGCACAACCCACTCTCTAAATTTCTCATAAAAAACAACAAGTAATATATAATATAATCCATCTCATAATCTGCATCGATAAATCTGATATAAATGTGAACCAGTGACAAAAATAGGCAGACGTGAGTAGTGATGACACACTAATAAGTCCTAGGGTAAACAAAACAGTGAAATAAAATAATATATGCAAGTCCCATTCAAAGTGAGTACAGTATTGATCTTCTCTCCAAACATCATGTGGTGAGGTGCACAGCTCTTCACCCAGTGACACTTCAAACTGCTCATCTTAATAATGAGACCTCTACATTAAATGTAGGTGAATATGACTTGTTCCCCCTCTCGGAGTTAATGCTTTGGTCTTGTCTCCTCTCTGACTTCTCCGATCAAGAAGCAACAGTTCAACTTGCATATGCTCACAAACACTATATTGTCAAATTGTCAATTGGGGATCTGTTGTTAACATTTGCATAGTATTGTCATAGAAATCAACATCCAGCTTCTCAGTAGGCATCTAGCATAGTGGTTCTCAACCACCTGGTCATGGCCTCCCACCAGACCATTCTGTTTTCTGTGATATTTACTGCATGCACCCAGATGCCCATTCTCTATTCCTCATGTTCCAACTGCCTATAGTTCACATAAAAAATACACTGTGCATGCAAATAATTTAATCACCTTCTAGCTGCTAGAAAGTACATGTGCATTTTGTTTATGCTAGGTATGGGCATTTGGAGCACGTGGGATGGTGAATGAGCTTGTTAGAGCATGCAAGGTGATGTACCCATTTCACATCATGCATGACCTGCAATGAAAATGCTAAAGAAGCATAGGGTTCAAGCATGCAGAAATGTATGAAGGTATGCCTGTCCTGATTGGGGTGGAGAATCTGTCTAGTTATGCAACTGTGGGCAGAAAATAAACTTTGCATTAGATTGGTTAATGAATGAGGTGTAGTGCAAGAGGTCTCTGAGCTAGTACTGTGTTGCAGGTACAGTATAAAATATGTTATCTCCAACACAAACGCACATAGGATCAGTCTGTACATTACCATCATAAACCATCTCTAGGTCAGAAGTCATAAAAACATCTGTGAGGTTGTCTGAGGACAGTGTAAAGGCTCTAAATTGCATGAGGCTATTCTTCCACTGGGATCAACTTACCCACTAACACCAATGGTGTTGGGGGGGGGGCTATTCTCCCACTGGGTCAAACTATCCAACTGACACTTATCTCCTACTAGAGAAACTATCTCACTGACACCAATAAAAGGGGGCTATTTTGCTACAGGGGGCAACTATTCCACCGAGACCAATGATTTGGAGCCTTTTTTTTTACTGGGGGAAACTTTCACTTACACCAATGATTTGGGGGAATAGTCTCCTACTAGGGGCCACTAACCCATTATTTTAACTGTTGAGGAATGGACAGTTTTGAAGGATTTTACCAGGCCCTGGTCTCACTAAGGTTCAAAAACACTGATCTAGCTTGGGAGCCAGATACACATGCCAAAATTGCTTCCTCCAGAATTCCAGTTGCCTTTGTAAAAAACAATAACAACAAAAAACAAAAACAAAGGTACAAACCCCACTCCTCATGACAGCTATCTACAAGTGATCAAATCCGCTTCCTCACAAAATGTAATGTTTTAATGCATTAATAAGCATGGACCAGCCTGAGCAGCCTACCTGATAACAAGAGTGTGGCTCTAAGTAAAGTAAACAATCTAAAAAACACTGCCGGTATTATAAGCACAGAGAGGAGTAATAGTTAAAGTAGGAGGGAATGCAATACACCAGTTATGGCACTGATCAATCCCAATGCCTGTTGTCAGCCACACGGCTGGATATGGTCCCCAGGCAGGGCAGAGAGCTGTGACACCCTGCCGACATGCTGCGGGATGATGTCACGTGCTACACAGCCACTGGCGTGACCAATAGCCAGGGGGGATGAGCGAAACTTGATGGTGACCCCTTATGGCAGGTGTCACCTGGAAGTGGTCCACACCCTCATAGCCACACAACTGATTATGTTGGATCTTTTAACCTAGGTTCACACTAGTGCTGCTGCATTGACATGCTTCGTGCATTTTTTGAAGGAGGAGTAGACTTTTATACACAAAACCCTGCCTAAAGTGCACCAAATATGAATGTATTAATGTGTGTTCATGTGCTTTTCATACTAAAGTCTATGGGGCCAAAAGAAGAACCTGCACCTTTTCAAAAATCACGTTGCATCATGTTGCATTGATATGAATAGAGAATAATGTGATTTGCATTGTCGTGCAGGAGAAAATCGCACTGGTGTGAACAGGGCCTTAAAGTTTTAATGTGCAGTATCTCAAAACTGTGCAGTGCAGTTATGTTTTGTAAAACATATAAAATACTTTTATACTTGCCAGTAAAGTAAAATAATGTATCCAGAAAAGCAAAAAATGTACAAGAAATTTAATTTTGCAATTCTTTGAAATTTTATATTAATGGGAATATTGAACTTTTTGTGTTTTTGCACCCTAATGCTTTTTAACAAACTGTTAGTGCATTTTACATCCTCTCAGTTAAATGTAATTGTTAAATTTAATAAAATATGCACAGTATATCCAATATAGTGTTCATACTGTATATGGTTTATGAATAATAAACCATCATATTAAACACTGTATTCAACAGGTAATATATTGTCTATAAAAGCACAAAGAGGAAAATCCTAATGGGACACTCTGCTGAATGTATAAAAGGTTAACAACAATGTTAAGCACCCAATGAGTTAACACTAAAGTATTAGATGGTGTGTTTAATCCTCACGAACAAAAGCAGTACTCTGAAATGTGAAGATTGACAACCCCAGGTATTCACATAGAGCAGGCACGCACAGGAATGTCTTCCAGCCACGAGTATCAGGCGTCCTGGTACCGCACTCTGAGGTGGACTTTGTTATGTCAGACAGCCCCAAGCTGGGTTATCTAATAAAAGACTATAATCTACACATTTGTGCTTCATTGTTTTCTTCTCTTCTGATACACTGACTTCATACCCTCTCCTGGATATTGTTTATTCTGTTTTGGATACAGTTGTTTATTCCCTTTATCCTTTCACACAGGCGTTCCAATCTGGTCTGCCTGCCAGGTTTTTAGGCAGACCTAATCAGAAGCTCCATGCAGCCCTATGGAGAGGTGGAAATTTACACCTGCCTACCTTCGAATTCAACCAGATCAGGAAAAAAAAATGGAAAAGGGCTTTTACGTTTCTGTTGTGTTTTTGGGCTTCTCATTTTCCATTATTGCAAACCTAAACTGGACAGGTCAGAGGTAGTCAGATTTAAACAGACAGCAGAGTCTGGTCTGCCTGTCCACAGAGTAAAGCCCCGTACACACGTACCGATCGTCGGCCGAACGATCGGCCGTCTTTTGTCCAGGGCTGTCGTTTCTGTTGAAAACTGCAAAAGACTGCACACGAATTTTGTCGGCCAACAACAGCCGACTGCAGAAGTGTTGTGATGGTTAACTTTCCTTGTCTTTTTTCTTTTCTGAGCATGCCCAGTCTTGCAAATCTGCTGTCTGTCGGCCGAAATCTGTACTGACTGGAGAACAATCGGCCGTTCTGGTGTTGGCCAACAAAAATTTTAATGCCTGCACACCCGATTCTGTTCGGCCGAAAATGCGCTGTCGGTTGTCGGAAGCATCATACTAACAAGCCGACAATCGGCTGATCGTTCGGCGGCCTAATATTTACGGCCGACAATCGGTACGTGTGTACTGGGCTTAGGTGTTGCTCGTCCCCTATCCTTGATTCAGCCCTTGATGGGCCGAACACCCCCCCCTAACCAAAATGGCGAACCCCATTGAAGTCTATGGGAGCTTCACAGAAAAACAGTGCCCATTTTGAAGCCCTATATGCAAGTAATTGTCCATAAAAGGAGTATGGGAGGTCCGGGAACTGCCCTGGGGACATGTATCTAATACATTTTTTTTGTAAAAAAAAAACTATAATTTTTTAAGGAGCAGTAATTTTAATTTGGCTTAAAGTGCAACAATAAAAATGAAAAATTCCTTTAAATATAGTGCCTGGGGGGTCCCCTTAATGTGCCTGTAAAGTGACACATCTTTAGCATGCAAAAAACATGCTGCAGCAAAAATGACATTTCTAAAGAAAAAAAAAAAGCGAGTCAAATTCCAATTAAAATGACTCACGGTTACAATTGCCGGCACCCAGTTAATGAAAAAAAAGAAAACACGGTGTTGGGTCCCCCACAGAATTCATGCCAGACCCTTATCCGGGGATGCAGCCTGGCAGGTAAGGAAAGAGGGGGGAAGAGCGAGCGCCCCCCCTTGTGAATCATACCATGCCCTCAACATGTGGGGTGGGTGATTTGGGGCAGGGGGGCTCTGCGTCCCCACCCCAAAGCACCTTGCTCCTATGTTGATGGGGAAAGGAGTCTCTTCCCCACAACCTTGGGCTGGGGTTGTAGGGGGTCTGAGGGCGGGGGGCAGATCCGGCCCCCCCTATGTGAATGAGTATCGGGTACATACAGTGGGGAAAATAATTATTTGATCCTCTGCAGATTTTGTAAGTTTGCCCACTTACAAAGATAATGAAGGGTCTATCATTTGTTATCATAGGTATTTTAAGTGATAGAGATAGAATATCAACCAAAAATCTGGAAAAAACACATAAAACAAATGTTATAAATGAAGTTGCAGTTCAGTTCCCCCCAAACAAATAGGGAGATCAAATACGTATTTTACTCACCGAAATGTAACTCATGTATTAACATTTGTATAATGTGTATTTTCTGGATTTTTGGTTGATATTTTGTCTTTATCATTGAAAATACCCCAATAATAAAAATTATAGACCCTTCATTTCTTTGTAAGTGGGCAAACACAAAATCTGCAGGGGATGAAATAATTATTTTCCCCAATGTAGTACCCCTACCCATTCACCAAAAGTGTCAAAAAGTAATAAACACATATGATTTTTTTTACAATTTCTTTATTAAAAAATAAAAAAATGAGTGTCCCCCAATGTAAATCCATTGTCAATTACGCCACCCGCCGCATCGCCGACCTCAAAAATAAAACAAAATAAAACACTCCTGCCGAATGCCTGCTCTGCGCTTTGACATTTCTTATATAGGTAAAGGGGGAGGCCACCTGGCTTCCTCACCCAGTGGCACCGCCCACTTTTGACATCACGGACTGGTGCATGCTGGGCATGTGACATCAGAAGGGGGTGGTGCCATCAGGGGACCTGGCAAGGTTGCCCCGTCCCTTACCTATATAAGAAATGTCAAAGAGCAGAGGAGGTATAGGCATACCCCGTTTTACGTACACTCACTTTACGTACACTCGCAAGTACGGACACAGCTTGGTCAGCTTGGCATGTCACTACTCCTGGTTTTTAACATTGGCATCTATGGGAAATCTTGGTCAGCTTGGTAAGGCACTACTCCCTGTCTAACACTGGCGTCTATGGGAAATATTGGTCAGCTTGACATGGCACTGCTCCTGAACCAAGTGACAGGGACATCAAACTTAGGGAGCACCAAGAGGGGACCCAGGACTACAACATATCCTATATTTTGGTCGGCCAGCTTGCCTAGGTAATCTACCATGTCATAGTCCTTGGTAACCTTAACGTGCATCCCAAGTTTGGTGTCCTTATCACTTATGGTTCGGGAGCAGGGCCATGTCAAGCTGACCAAGATTTCCCATAGAGCTATTGTATTTACATGCATTAAGAAGTGAAAAAAGGTATTGCTTCACTTTAAGTACATTTTCATTTTACATACATGCTCTGGTCCCATTGTGTACTTAAAAGTGGGGTATGCCTGTATTGGGCTGAAGGCTTCAGAGGAGGTGGGAGCGTTTTTTAGCTTTTTTTTTTTTCAGGTCGGCAATGCTGCGGGCGGCGTGAGGGACACTATTTTTTTATTTTTTAATAAGGGAACTGTCAAAAACTCGTCTCTTGTGTTCAATACTTTTTGACACTTTTTATCAGAATAGAGGTACTCACCGAGGCCGAGATGCCGAGAGCGGTTCGCTGTTGCGACTAAGCGCACTCCGCCCCTCTGGAGGTGATACAGAGGGTGGATGGCACAAAGAGGCACAAGCTACCAGCAGGCAGGGTAGAGCTTGCGTGGAGGTCCTGTAGAACTGGAGCAGAGACTGATCAGGATCCAGCAGTAGAAGTAGGTAGAAAGTCCGGAGCAGGCTGAGGGTCAAACACAGGTTAGCAGACAATCCAGGTCACAGGCTGAGGGTCAAGGCACTGCAGACAGGAGGCAAGACTGGGTCACAAGCAGAACGTCAAGGCACAGGAGACTGAAGGTGAATCCGGGTCGCAGGCAGAGGGTCAAACACAGGAGGCAAGAGCAAAGTCTGTAAAACAAGCGAAGGTCAGGTCCAGAAGAAGAGCAGAGTAGGTCAGGGTCGATCCGGGTCACAGCTGGTAAATGATCAAACAGGAAACAGGAACTCGGGTACAGGAAGCTGAAAGACAAACCAGCAATTCCTCTGAGCACTTGCTCAGCTTTTATAGGCAGCCAGGAAGTCATGTGGAAGTCATGTGGTGCGTGTCATGTGACGGCCAGTCTGCAGCTGAAGGTTTCTCTGACACTTCTTTTGGTGAATGGGTAGGGATACTATGTACCCGATACTCATTCACATGGGGGGGCAGGATCTGGGGGCCCCGTTGTTAAAGGAGGCTTCCAGATTCCGATAAGCCCCCCCCAGCTGCCGACCCCCACAACCACAGCCCAGGGTTGTGGGGAAGAAATCTTTGTCCCCATCAACATGGGGAAAAGGTAGATGCACGCTCACCCTATCTCTACCGCAAGTTGAAATGGATATGGAGCTGAGTGTCAGTGCTCGGGCTGCAACATCCAAATTCTTCCATATAACAAGAAAAAGCCGCCACACGAATGCTTAGTCTTTATGCAGTTTATTCCAACATTACAGCAGTTTACAATATGACAAAATGCTAATGCATTTTGGCTGTAGCCTTACTCATAGCATGCTATGAGTAAGGCTATGGCCGAAACACGTTAGCATGTTGTCATGTTGTAAACTGCTGTAATGCTGGAATAAACTGCATAAAGTCTAAGCATTCATGTGCTGGCCTTTTTTTGTTATGGGAAAAAGGTGCTTTAGGGTTGGAGGGGCAGAGTCCACCCAGCCCCAAAGCACCCACCTCCACATATTGAGGTTATGTGGCCTGGTATGGTTCAGGAGGGGAGGGCGCTCGCTCGTCCCTCCCTTTGCTGACCTGCCAGGCTGCATGTCTGGATAAGGGTCAGATATGGATTTGGGGGGGGTCCCAAGTTGTTTGTTTTTTTTTCTTGCACTTTGACATGGGGTTCCCCTCCAAATCCATACCAGATCCCCAGCGGGGAAACCCATCGACTGCTTATGACTCATCAGTTAATGACTCTTCCGCTGGCTTCCCGGCCCCGCTTCTTAACAACCAGCTAACACTACACCCTAATTGGACAAAGCTTTGCCCAAACAGGGCTCAGAATGCACTGTGCAGTGCTCAGAGCATTGCAGAGTGTTCATCACTCTTTTTTGTGTGTACATTTTTAACTTCTTCAGTAAAGTCAACATCATTTGATGCTCTTCTGGGTACATCCATTAATTCCACAGGCAATTGCAGAAGTATCATATGTGTTTTGTTTTACTGTGGTATATCCTTTTTTGAAAAAATTGCAACTGCTAATGTATAATATGTTTAATTATTTTACTCTGAGCTCTGCACTTATCCTGTTTTACATATTTTCCAGTTATGTTTTGTTCCTTGTAAAAAGATGAAGGGAAGTGAATTGTTGATAGAAGCGAAAATTACTTTTGGCACTTTATTAAATGAGAAAACTTGTCTGCTTTGCTTTTTAGGGAAATATTTCCTTACATCTTACCTAGTGTATATAGGCTCATTCATCTAAATTGTGTTGCAATGCAGGCAAAACTCAAGCTAATGAAAAAAATGTATTCTTTCAAATGGAGTATGATCTCATGCATTGTGAATATAATAAAAGCATCCTACATGTTGCCCTAGGTGGTTCCATTCAAGACAGTTGAATAATGTCCTTGCAAGTGCAGCTCAATGCATGGCAATACACATTGCCATAGTGCACATTGTCTCATGAGAGTGAGAATGAGGTAGCAAAAATTAGCTTTTTTTGCCCTATTGTACAGAGTAACTAGCACTATATCAAGACAGTGTAAAGGCTTTTTTTTGAGCATTACATTTATAATTGAATGATTTCTATAAGACTTCTTTCACCTCCACATGATCTGTAATGTTTAACATATGTTTTTAAATTTTTGGAAGGGGTCTAACTTTAGTATCTATAGCAATACCATATATAAAAATAACAAATTTTGTAGGCTTTTATCAATATGAAATACAGATATTTAAATATACACTTAGATCATAGATCAACATCTTCATAATATTTTTCCTACTTTGATTCAGCCCAACCAAATGGGATTTACATGGGGCAGAGAGGCCTCCAATGCCACTCAGAGAATCCTCAATGTGATTCACTTTGCAGAAGCCAATTGAGTTCCTTCTCTGTTTCGCTCTTGATGCAAAGAAGGCATTTGATAGGATCCACTGGACATACATAACTTGCTCAGCAAACTTGTTTTTTGCAGGCCAAAATTCTTACAGTTATTTTAGCCCTAAATTCTTGCCCATCTGCTCAAGTTTATACTTCTTACATGTCATCTAAACCTTTATGTATATCTAAATGTACCCAACAGTATCATCTGCTATCTCCTGCTATTTTCAATGTGTTAAATCAACCCTTGGTGGAGCTATTTGTTCCCATTCAGAGATTACAGGTTTTTTTTTTCCAACAAGGGTCATATAGAATGAATATTTCTGTGGACAATCTTTTTAGTATGCTGTTTTATTACAAGACTTTTTTTTCAGAATCTCTTGTTTTGGATCTTGATTTAGCTACTAAACACTATTTCCAAAAGGCCTTTCTTTATACCTAGAGTGATACTGGTGTTCCTTCTTTGGGTATTATCCTATGACATAAGATTGGCTCGTTGGTGGACCAGAAATTAAATTTAAAAAATTCCGTACTTGGCTAAATATGATTTATCTTCCTTAGGTTAATTGACCTCTTTTAAGATTCTTCTTTTACCTCAAATTCTTTTTTTTTTAAACTTTACTAATCCTTGTCCAATCTAATAATTTTTGGTCATTAAATACCTTGCTTAAGAAATGTATTTAGTGCAATAGGAGAGCTAGGTGTTCACACTTGCAGTTAATTAAACATAGAAATGCAGGTGGGATAGGTTATATAGATATTAAAGATTATTATGCTGCAGTACATCATACATCGTGATCAGCTTTAAAGCAGAGTTCCGGCCACAAAATTGTTTTTCAATAAAAATACCCCCGGGACAGTCAGGGCTAGAACATTCCACAATGGATAGCCTCTGTACTGTCCCGGGTCACACTTACCTTTTAGAAGAAATACTTACCTTTAAAATTTCTTCTCCAGCGCTGCCATCTCGGATGTGGGCAGCTGAAGCCAACGCGTCCTATTCTGAGTCCTCTTTCGTGTCCTCTTCTCCCAGAATGCGCCTGCACCGGCCCCGCTCGTCACTTCCGGTGCGGGCGCGTCATCCCTCCACAGCTTCTGGGCATGCCCAGAAGCTGTTTAGCAGGGAATGCGGCGCCGCAACAGAAGTGACGAGCGGGGCCGGTGCAGGCGCATTGATTCCTGGGAGCGATGACGCTCAGCTCCCAGGAATCAATGCAAAGAGGAAGTGACGGCGCGGGCCGCGGCCGCAGAGGGAGGAAGTGAAAGAAAGGTGAGTATATTTTTTTCAATAACAAGGAAAGTAAACAAAAAAAAAAATCTTAACTATCCATTTCTTTTTCAGGTGACCAAAAGCAAGTGGATGGCCCAAAATCGATTATGTCGATTTTGTGGCCAGAACTCTGCTTTAAGTAGAAGTTCAGCTAAAACCTAACTAACTTTAAACCTACTCACAGCCACATTATAAACCAAATCTATCTAGCCTTGTAAAGAAGAAATCACTTTAATCCTTAATTCTGCAGCCGCCCTGGTCCAGTCCCATGCTGAGCTGTCAGCGATGGCTTCAATGTGTAGGAGTGTGCAGGAGAGCCAGCCGACAACAGAAGCCACATAGTAACTCTATGGGTGATGTCACTTCCCTGGAATTTCCCAGCCGTTGTGGGTTCTCTCCTGGACACAGCATTTGCCACTGAAGAGCTTAAATAGATTAGTTGTAGAATGTGACTGAGAGTAGATTTAGCATAGTTTTGGGCTTAACTTCCATTTTAAGTACTGGTTCAAATGACTTCCAAATGTCTTAGGGCCCTTTTCTTTAGGGCTCTGTATCAAAATAGCAGTAAAAATGCACATGTGTTTTTGCTGCGATTTTTCTATGTTTCAGACATCAAACATGGTGCGTTTTTGATGCATTGTTGGTGTGTTTTGCCATATTTTCTAATAATTTCAATGGGCAGCTGTGGTTTTGGTGTGTTTTTCAAAGATCTGTGATCTGAAAAAAACTTTTTCCTTAAAGAAACTTTTACCCCCTATCCAAGCATCTTTTATGGCTTGGAGGGTTCTCTTTTCCTTGTTGTCCAAAGAATACTCACAAAAGCTTCCCATCCCTATACCTCTTATTATTTTTAAAGCCCCTTTTCCCCATGTCTCTTTTAAATCATGGCATCAAAAAGGCATTACTGCCCTACTGGACTACCTCTAAGTAAATGGAGAGAAGAGAAAAAAGAATAAAGACAGAATTCAACAGTGTACTCACATCTATGAGGCTTCTGAGTAGAGATTGCCTTGCGGTTCGCCCAGCGGTCGGTTCGTGGCGAACTTTGCTCGTTCGCTGTCCGCCGATCATACGAACATATGGCGATGTTCGCGGTGGCCATATTCTTTTACATTGTGAAGAACTTTTACCCATGACACATTCATCAGGTGGTACAGGACAGCCAATTGAGACATTTCAGCACATGTACATACCCCCTACCTTATAAATAGACCTGATCTGGCTGCCATTTTACATTCTGCTTTTTGTCAATGTATGGAGAGGTTTGCTGTGTGGAGCAGGGACAGATTGTCAGTGACACAGATCGCTCGGTTACAAGTCCAAAAAAGTCATTTTAAGGACTGGTATTTGGTATAGGTGTACTATCTATATCCTGTCTTTTGTCAGTATAGGGAGAGGTTGCTGTGGGGAGCAGGGACAGACTGTCTGTGACGGTTCACACTGATGCGATGCGGGAACACTGCGAATATATCTGCGTGTTCCCGCAACGCATCCGCAGCACAGGCAGTTCACACTGCCATATGCGATACGCTGGAGGATGTCAATTCAAAGTAAACGACATGCGATCTGACAGTTTGCACAGAATCGGATTGCACTGGTGTGAACCACCATGAGATCCGATTCTGCTGCGGACCAAAAAAAGGGTCCTGTGCGTGTTCATTGTGATTGCGGTGCGAATTCAGCCATACAAACTGTATGGCTGAATTTGCACCGCACAGACATCACATGTCATTTTAGGAGCAGTGCGCTCCGAATTACATGCAATCTCTGTGATCGCATCAGTGTGAACTGGCACTTAGTGCAAATTCAGCAATACAGATTGTATGGCTGATTTCGCACTGCAATCGCAGTGAACACGCACAGGACCCTTTTTTTTTGGTCCGCAGCAGAATTGGATCGCATGGTGGTTCACACCAGTGCAATCCGATTCTGTGTGAACTGTCAGATCGCACTGTGATATGCGATCTGAGCTGGGGGTGTCCTTAACTTACACCCCCAGCGTATCGCATATGGCAGTGTGAGCTGCCTGTGCTGTGGATGCGATGCGGGAACACGCAGATATATTCGCAGTGTTCCCGCATCGCATCAGTGTGAACCGACACTGAAAGGACTGGTATAGGTGTACTATTGTTTGGTGTGCAGTATATAGGGGTGTAATACACTTATAATATACTTTCTAATATAGAAAGCATATTATAGTGTATTTGGGTACTGCAGAAATTTTGCCTCTTTCGCTGCGTTAACTCTTCTACACACAGTGACAAAAGTTACTAGAAAATATTTTTCATAACTGGTGTGATAAACCAGTGGCCTCCCAAAATGACAGATTGAAGCGGGGTGTTATACTTTCATAATAGTGTATTTGGGTACACTATTCTGCTCTGCTACACACAGTGACAAAAGTTACTGGGAAAAAAAGTATTATAACTGGTGTGATATACCAGTGGCCCCCCAAAACGACAGATTGAAGCAGGGTGTTATATACCTTCTTCCACATATACTGGGCTTCTCTAGAGACTTTTGTCACAGGGTCATTTAAAAAATGACAGACAGAGGAAGAGGCAGGCCCTTCCGCAGGGGTGGTAGGGGTGGGGCAGGAGCACCAGGCCAGAGAGAAAAGTGGGAAGTTGCAGAAGGTGCGTTCGATTACGTCAAAGGACGAACTAGACTTGGTTGAGTGGCTCACTCAGCCTTCCTCTTCTGCACCCTCTTCACTCTCTGCTGTGTGCACCCCCAAACACATTACCACCAACCCCACCACCACCACCTTATACCCTCCGCTTGAGTCACAGGAATTATTTTCCGATCCATCCCAAGACATTTACGATGCACAGTCATTCTTGGCATCGGATCAGGAAGAGGAGATAGCAACAGCCGCCACTCAGCAGTCTGACGACAGTACCAAGATCAGCCCAAGGAGGTTGGTCCCCGCTGTTGCTGCCTACTCCGAGATCTTTAATGTTAGTGGTGGGGAAGGTGACGTTGATGATGCAGAGGCAACATTTCTGCGGTACCCAAATACACTATTATGAAAGTATATTGTTATATAACACCCCCGCTTCAATCTGTAATTTTGGGGGGCCACTGGTCTATCACACCAATTATAATACTTTTTTCTAATTGCGTTTGTCACTCTTTGTAGTTGTAGTATCGCTGCAGAACCGCTCACCAGTCACAATGCTGCACAATGCAAATCCACTATAATATGCTTTCTATATTCATCCAGCATTGCGACTTCCTCATCTTCCTGCTCCTGCTCCTCGATGGCTTGATCAATGACACGACGCAATGCATGCTCCAGAAAGAAGGCGTAAGGTACAATGTCACTGATGGCGCCCTGGCTGCGACTGACCAGTTTGGTGATCTCATCAAATGGCCGCAGAAGTCTGCATGCGTCGCGCATAAGCAGCCACTGGCACGGTGAAAAAAACCCAAGCTCCCAGAACCTGTCCTGCCGTAGAGTTCGTACAGGTAGTCGTTAACTGCACATTTCTACTGGAGCAGCCTATCAAGCATATACAAGGTTGAGTTCCATCACGTCGGGCAGTCACAAATAAGACGTCTGACAGGCAGGTTGTGTCGCCGCTGAATGTCAGCAAGGCGAGCCATGGCTGTGTAAGATCTTCTGAAATGGGCCGAGATTTTCCTGGCCTGCCCCAAGACGTCCTGGACCCCAGGGTATTTGACAACGAATCGCTGCACGACCAAGTTCAGGACGTGTGCCATGCATGGCACGTGTGTAATTTTGCCCTGTTTCAGCGCGCTCAGCAGATTGGCACCGTTGTCACAAACCACTTTACCAACTGTCAAATTGAGCGGTGTTAGCCACTGATCTGCCTGTGAACGCAAAGCTGAAGGGAGTGCAGGACCAGTGTGGCTCTTGGCTTCCAGGCACAACTGACGCAGTACAGCATGGCAACGTCTCACCTGGCTTGTCGAATAGGTTCTGGGGATCTTGGGCGGCACAGCGGAAGAGACGGTAACAGCGGAAAAGGAGGAGTCAGCCGAGGAGGAGAGTGAGGATGGAGTAGGAGGAGGAGAAGAAGAGGCAGGCCTGCATGCAATCCATGGCGGTAAAACCAAATCTACATGGGTGTCACGGGTTACATGCTTGAGGGCTGTCAGAAGGTTCACCCAGTGGGCAGCAAAAGTTATATACCTTCCCTGCCCGTGTTTGCTAGACCATGTCTCTGTGGTCAGATGTATCTTGGCACCGACCCTGTGTGCCAAAGATACATTCACTTGCCGCTGAACATGGCCATATAGCTCTGGTATGCTCTTCTGCAAGAAATATTTCCTTCCTGGGACCTTCCATAGTGCTGTTCCAATAGCCACAAATTTTCGAAAGGCCTCCGAGTCCACCAGTTTATATGGCAGTAGTTGACGGGCTATCAGTTCCGACATGCCAGCGGTCAACTGTTGGGCAAGAGGGTTATCCAATTGTGAGGAGAGAGGAGAAGGAGAAGAGGCTGGACGGTGAGAGCCTGGAGTGTGGCTTTTTGGGTTCTGATGGCGTTGCTCCCACTGGGCTTGGTCATGGGAGTCCAGGTGCCTTCTTAGGCCCCTTTCACACAGGCGGACCGTTCAGATCCGCCTGTCCGTTTTTTTGGCGGATCTGAACGGTCCTCCCTTGCATGTCTATGGGGCATCAGATGTCAGCGGAGACATGTCCGCTGACATCCGATCCGTCAAATCTGGATGGATGGAAACTCTATTTTCTATCCGTCCAGGGGATCATCCCTAGGTGAGTGTTGGGCTTACCGCAACTTATGCGTTGACTGCAAAGGCTCCAGCACCAGGAAACGCATTGACCGACAGGTGTCCGACTACATCGGGTTAAAGGCCGATGTGGACGCTCTGAGAAGTGATGAACCCCTGGACTACTGGGTGGGCAGGCTTGACCTCTGGTCAGAGCTTGCACAATTTTCAATGGAACTGTTGGCTTGCCCCTCGTCCAGTGTCCTGTCCCAATGGACGTTTATTGTGACCAATAAGCTCACTCGCCTAGCTCACGGCAGTGTTGACTACCTCACATTTCTAAAAATGAATTAGGCATTAATCTCGGAGGAATTCAACACATGTGATCAGTAGACCATGTTTGATTCAAATTCCTCATGACAGGCCACAAATATCCGCCACCACCTATAACAATTCATTGTCCCTGTCTTAGGTAAATACAGCGGCATAAAAGGCCTTTTATGTCCGTTGAATGCCTAATTGCTACAGTCTGTCCCTGCTCCACACAGCAACCTCCAGCCACAGAATACAAAGTTCTTTGCTGTCAGGTGAACGCCTGTTGGCTAATTTTTTGGGCCTGTACTGGCCGACACTTACTTCTGTATCCTGTAAATGCCTTATGTACCTCCAACCACAGAATACAAAGTTCTTTGCTGTCAGGTGAACGCCTGTTGGCTATTTTTTGGGGCCTGTACTGGCCGACACTTACTTCTTTATCCTGTGAATGCCTAATTTTTCAGACTGGCATTGAAAATCAATGGGTCTGTAAACGTTCTGTTGTAAGGGGGGATGGGTGCGCTGATAGTGTGTTGAAGCTGCTCCCGGTATTCAGTGCTTTTGAATATAGATAAATGTATATGTGGTGTGGGGTGCGCTAAACAACAAATAAATAATGAATATATAACATATATCTATGTGTGAACCAAATCAACAAAAGTAAATATATATAACATATATCAACCTGTGAAGCCAATTAATAATGCAAATCAATTGGTGCATAAACATAAAAATTCATAAGTGTCCATAAATATTTTGCAGGTGAGTAGAATTGTATTCTATCCGAATAATACGTGTATCCACCACCGAGTGAAATTCATCCTTACCAAACGGAAATAAATAAGGTGCAACTATATTTTCTTGTGCTGAAAAAATATCCAATCTCCTTGTGAACAAACACCACGTGTAAATCACCAAGAATTAGCCTCTTACCAGATGGTAATAGGTATGCACTTGTTCAGTGAAACCACCGCCTTGCTTCCTCTTTAAAATCCTGAAGTGGGATGTAGAACCGCTCTACCTTTCTTTCTCCACTAGATGGCAACGAGTACCAGCAAGAAACACAGCCTCATCCTTCTTTACAAGCTCACAAAACCACCGTGTATTAAAGGAAAAAAAAGGGCTAATAGTGTATTACCCTTGAGATTTATTCAAAAAACAGTTGATAATGCACTTACAATTAGATGTCTTGTATTCAGCATAAACATAGGCATACGAATTCCTGCAAAGGCTTGCGGCCGGCTGCAGCACGGACCGCAAGTTGTGTGTGACGTGTGCGCCTCCTAATCTGACCGGTTTCTTCCCATAGGACTTCTACTGAGACAGGAGTAGTTTGTAAGTGCATTATCAACTGTTTTTTGATTAAATCTCAAGGGTAATACACTATTAGCCCTTTTTTTTCCTTTAATACACGGTGGTTTTGTGAGCTTGTAAAGAAGGATGAGGCTGTGTTTCTTGCTGGTACTCGTTGCCATCTAGTGGAGAAAGAAAGGTAGAGCGGTTCTACATCCCACTTCAGGATTTTAAAGAGGAAGCAAGGCGGTGGTTTCACTGAACAAGTGCATACCTATTACCATCTGGTAAGAGGCTAATTCTTGGTGATTTACACGTGGTGTTTGTTCACAAGGAGATTGGATATTTTTTCAGCACAAGAAAATATAGTTGCACCTTATTTATTTCCGTTTGGTAAGGATGAATTTCACTCGGTGGTGGATACACGTATTATTCGGATAGAATACAATTCTACTCACCTGCAAAATATTTATGGACACTTATGAATTTTTATGTTTATGCACCAATTGATTTGCATTATTAATTGGCTTCACAGGTTGATATATGTTATATATATTTACTTTTGTTGATTTGGTTCACACATAGATATATGTTATATATTCATTATTTATTTGTTGTTTAGCGCACCCCACACCACATATACATTTATCTGTAAACGTTCTGCTAAATTGTGGAACGGATGCGGACCCATTTTACAGACGTGTGAATGGACCCTATATGTATTTGACATGTATTTACCGGCTGCTGTCAGTTCTGGCTGATTTAGAAACAAATAAAATAAATTTTTTTGGCTGAAAAAAATAAATATAATTTTATGGCAACTTTTCCAATAGCAATACTTATGGTATGTCAATATCCATGTTTTGGGACTGTATGTGCACAGCTAGTAAGTATTTTGTGGCTGCAAATATGACCTGGAGGTTTTTAATGTTTGCCTGCCATTAAAGTAAATGGGGTCCGCCGCGAACTTGCGGTTCGTGAACATATGAGAAAGTTTGGGGATGGCGTTCGCGAACCGCCCCATCCAATGTTCGTCCATCACTACTGCTGAGGTCCCATAAGGGGGATGAGACAACTTGGGGTGAAGGCCTGCAGGGAATATAACTGTCCCTGCTTAGAGAGAGGTTGCACTTAATGCTCATGGGGTGGTCCGGACAGTCACTGCGGTCTCTGGATTTCATTGTATTCACAGTAAGAAATTTTTGAGCCTCAAAACATGGAAAAGTAGTGTCAGCAGATGCATCCGATTGTGAATTAGAAGTAGATTCTTCATAAATTTGATATTTATTGACTACGGAAAATTATAAAAACACTGTCAATGCGTTGTGTATGTGTGTGTAAGCGTATATATATATATATATATATATATATATATATTTACATAGTCTAGGTGAAAAAAGACATAAGTCCATCTAGTTCAACCAATAAAATGGCGTGATGGTGGGACACATTCAATATTTCTTTTTAAGTGCTTGGATGTAAATTTTGTTTTTTATTTTTTTCACTCAGTTTTACCTTTATCACATACTGGACCAAAAGTTCCCTATGTGATAGCATTTTGCTATGACAGGTTCTCTTTAATAAGGCATCAGGAGTCTATAAACTCCTAATGTCTCTATTGCCTTTTATCACCAAAGCTACACTGCAATTCTCCGAATGGCTGAACTGAACCCTCCTAGTAAGCAGCTGGTGTAATGGGGTAATGCCAATGGCATTGCTAGCATCGGGCATACAGTCATTGCCCTGCTGTGATTGTCAACACCCACAACATCTCTCCTTGGTGGCTTCTACCTGTCACACTACTGTAACAGAGCTGGGGAAGCTTTCCCTAGGCTCCTCGCCAGCTTTAACTTATGACAGACCAGGAGGAGGAGCCAGGGAGTAAGAACATCTCCCGCCCTGCATCAAGTTGTGCTGTATCTGAGGTCTGTGCTGGGGCAGAAGTAATAAAGGCTTTATGGAAGCATCTGTACAGCTAGGGCATTTGGGGGGGGGGGGGTTGTGCTGGCAGGGTAAGCGGGTATATACTGGAAATTAGGGGGCTTGTGCTAGAAGTAGGGTTTCAATTCTCTCAAACAAGGGGATTTTGGGGGTTGGGGGGCAATTAGGGGGGCAAAAGGGGAGTCATTTTTAGTTTAAAGTGGCCAGTAAGATATGTAGTCCTGAACACTGCCTTCTGTAGATAGTGCTTCTTAACTCTACATCTGTACACCACACACTCTTGAACTCTGCATGCTGTACATGGTGCATCCCTGACCCCTGCACCCTGTATAAAGCACACTCCTCAACCCTGCACTCTGTACACTGTGCACTCCTGGACTCTGCACTCTGTAAACTTTGCATTCCTGAACTCTGCACTCTGCATATAGCACAATCCTGAACTCTGCACCCTGCATGTAGCACATTTCTGAACCCTGCACACTGTACGTAACACAATCCTGAACCCTGCACTCTGTACACTGTGCACCCCTGAACCCTGCACTCTATATGTAGTGCACTCCTGAACTCTGCACTCTGTATGTACACACTCCTGAACTATGCATCCTGTACATAACCCACTCCTGAATCCTGCACTCTGTACATAGTGCACTTCTGAACTATGTATGTAGCGCACTCCTGAACCCTTTACGTAGCACATTCCTGAATCCTGCTCAATGTAAAAAGCACATTCCTGAACACTGCACTCTATAAAAAGCGCTTTCCTGAACTCTGCACTCTGTACATAGCACACTCTTAAATCCTGCATTCTGTACATAGCACATTCCTGACCGATCAGGGTGCCCATGCTGACCCACGTCCACAGCCAAAAGTGCCCACACTGGGCCCATGAGCATCAGGACTCAGGAAGCAATGGAAGAAGGGGCCTGGTCTGATGAATTCAAGAGTGGTATGAGGAACACAACAATGAGTTCAAGGTGTTGACTTGGCCTCCAAATTCTCCAGATCTCAATCCAATTGAGCATTTATGGGATGTGCTAAAAAAACAAGTCCGATCCATGGAGGCCCCACATCTCAACCTACAGGACTTAAAGGATCTGCTACTCACAGCTTGTGCAATATACCTTCATAGCACTTCTAAACATATTTTGGGATTGTCGAGTAAAATTGCTCTGGAAAGAAATTTAGTTTAGCCTGGTCTGCATTGCTCATCTGATCAGACTATCCCAGTCTCACCGAAAACATTTCAGTTTGTAGGGGCAACAGCTAAGTAGGTAGGTGTGAAACAATGGGGTAAACCAGATCTACCTCTAACTATAGTATATACTAAGCTCTTTCTTTATATAGAGAGACTCATACATATATTAGAAAATGATTCTGAAAATTTCCAATCAGTATGGCAGCTGTAAAAAGAGTATTTTCAATTCCACACACCCCTTGAACGTCAGGTGGTGATCCAGCTGGGGAGCTACCCCTGCAGAGAAACCCTTCATGAAGGGGCATATATGTGAATGGTCCACTGGAGTGTGTGTGTGTGTGGTGTTGAAAGACAAATGTGGAGGTATTAGGGCAGGTATTGCCTTAAACCCCAGTGTCTGTATAAACTGCTGAGTAGGGATGATCGAACTTTTGAAAAGTTCGGTTCGACCAGAACACCCGAACTTCACGAAAGTTCGGTTCGGATTTCAGAACCCCATTGAAATCAATGGGACCCGAACTTCTGTAATCAAAAAACACCATTTTTAAGCCCTAAAACCCAATAAATGCCCCTAAAAAGTGCCTAGGGTTCTGGGTCATGCCCCAGGGACTATTAATCACACAAAAAAAAGTTCTTAAAAATTGTCGTTTTTGATAGATAGCCAATTATTGAAAAAATTAAAAAAAAAAAAAAAAAAAGAGATTTCTTTGGATTTAGTGTCTGGGGGGTCTAAAAGTTGTACCTGTGAAGTTTCAGCTCTGTAGCATGTCCAGAACCAGAATTACAGCATACCAAACCTTCAAAAATGACTTTTTTGCTTAACCGCACCTTTCTTTTGCTCCTAATCAACGGCTCAGCCAATGTGTATGATGGGGACATAATGCAGTGCACTGGGAACGATTAGAGGTTTTTTTGGAAAAAGGTGCTGTCTCTTTAAATGTGCATATAATTAACGGGTGTATTTCCACAATGGGGCTTTTATTACCAAATGTTTCAAGAAGTCCAAAGATGTATGTAATTGCACTTTATTTCATGTAAAATGGTGTTTGGTGCACTTTAACTTGAAATCTCACAAGAAACAGACATATATGCACGGATACATTGAGGGTTAGGGGTAGGGGCCACAATGTAGTGCAGAGTGAACAAGATTAGAGATGTTTTGGATGAATACTGTTGTCTCTTGACTTTGAATAGAAGTAAAGGATGCTTAAAAATTGGGCATTTGGTGGTGCGGACGATGCCTTGACACCATATCCCTATGAAAGTGCTGGTAATGAAAGCAATAATTGCCTTTGTAAGGAAAAAAATTACAATGATATGCATCTGTGTGACAGGTGCGCAAAAATTGTTGTTTGGGTGTTGGCGGAGCCATACCACTGTAAGCCCAAAGAGCTGGTGTTGAAGAAGGCGTAAAAATTATGAAGGTGTGCACCTGTGGAACAGGTGCGCAAACATGGTAGTTTTGGTGTTGGCGGAGCCTCCCCACCATAACCCCAAAGAGCTGGCTTTGAAGGAGGCCCAAAAATTGTAAAGGTGTGCACCTGTGGAACAGGTTCGCAAACATGGTAGTTTTTGTTTAGCATAGCCTCCCCACCTTAACCCCAAAGAGCTGGTGTTGAAGGAGGCCCAAAAATTGTAAAGGTGTGCACCTGTGGAACAGGTGCGCAAACATTGTAGTTTTTGTTTTAGCATAGCCTCCCCACCTTAACCCCAAAGAGCTGGCGTTGAAGGAGGCCCAAAAATTGTAAAGGTGTGCACCTGTGGAACAGGTGCGCAAACATTGTAGTTTTTGTTTTAGCATAGCCTCCCCACCTTAACCCCAAAGAGCTGGTGTTGAAGGAGGCCCAAAAATTGTAAAGGTGTGCACCTGTGGAACAGGTGCGCAAACATTGTCGTTTTTGTTTTAGCATAGCCTCCCCACCTTAACCCCAAAGAGCTGGTGTTGAAGGAGGCCCAAAAATTGTAAAGGTGTGCACCTGTGGAACAGGTTCGCAAACATGGTAGTTTTTGTTTAGCATAGCCTCCCCACCTTAACCCCAAAGAGCTGGTGTTGAAGGAGGCCCAAAAATTGTAAAGGTGTGCACCTGTGGAACAGGTGCGCAAACATTGTCGTTTTTGTTTTAGCATAGCCTCCCCACCTTAACCCCAAAGAGCTGGCGTTGAAGGAGGCCCAAAAATTGTAAAGGTGTGCACCTGTGGAACAGGTGCGCAAACATTGTAGTTTTTGTTTTAGCATAGCCTCCCCACCTTAACCCCAAAGAGCTGGTGTTGAAGGAGGCCCAAAAATTGTAAAGGTGTGCACCTGTGGAACAGGTGCGCAAACATTGTCGTTTTTGTTTTAGCATAGCCTCCCCACCTTAACCCCAAAGAGCTGGTGTTGAAGGAGGCCCAAAAATTGTAAAGGTGTGCACCTGTGGAACAGGTGCGCAAACATTGTCGTTTTTGTTTTAGCATAGCCTCCCCACCTTAACCCCAAAGAGCTGGTGTTGAAGGAGGCCCAAAAATTGTAAAGGTGTGCACCTGTGGAACAGGTGCGCAAACATTGTCGTTTTTGTCATAACCAAAATGAGGTTCTGTGAACGTAAAGAGAATGAGAGGAGGGTTTGAGGGTGGCACCATGGTCCAGGCTTAAACTGAGGCTCAACTGCCACATCACAACGATAGCCTAGTCTACAAGGTCTGCATCAGGTGCATCAAAGCTTGATATCCACGACTGATTCATCTTAATGAATGTCAAACGGTCGACTGAGTCGGTGGAGAGTCTAGTTCGATGGTCTGTGACGAATCCTCCTGCTGCGCTGAATGCCCGTTCCGATAGGACACTGGAAGCAGGGCAGGCCAACAACTCCATGGCATACTGGGCCAGTTCTGGCCAGTGGTCTAATCTTAAGACCCAGTATGCCAGTGGATCGGATTCGTCACATGAAAAGCCCTCTGTGTCACTTTGTGCCCTCACGTAATCGTCCACCATGTGATGCAGACGGTGTCGATGCGATGTGGCAGCTGAGAGGCCTGGGCGGTGAGGACTAAAAAAAGACCGAAAGGCATCCGTCAACCGCGCGCCTTCTCCAACGCTCCTCTCGTGACCACCAGTAGAATCCATGGTAGGTTGTCCCCGCCCCTGCACCCTACGGGAGTCGGGGAACATGTTCACCAGATTCCTCTTGAGACTGTCCTCAAGGGATTTGATCCTGTGGACTCTATGGGTGGATGGGAAAAGCTCCGAGACTTTACACTTGTACCGGGGGTCAAGTAGGGTGGCCAACCAATAGTGGTTAGTCTCTTTAATGGCCTTGATTCTGGGGTCCTTTCGCAGGCTCTGGAGCATGATGTTTCCCATGCGTCGCAAATTAGCGAAGGCCTGAGAAGCTGACTCCTCGGGGTCACTCATAACGACATTATCTTCAACGGGCTCCTCCTCCTCCCAGCCACGTACTACTCCAAAGTGTCCCGAGGGAGTCAAACTAGGCCTTGCAGATTGCCGCATGTCTTCCTCCTCCTCCTCCTCAAACCCTGCAAAAGTTCCCGCAGAATCGTCCTCCTCCTCCTCTTCCACCCCTGGATCCAGCTCGGGCCTCTGGGAGCTAGGCATAATGGGGTCAGGATTCTCAGGATAAAGGGGGCCTTGAGAGGCAAGGAAGTCCTCCTCTTCCTCCTGCTGCTCTGCCTCCAGTGCCCTGTCCATAATGCCACGCAGAGTGTGCTCCAACAAAAACAGTACCGGTAGGGTGTCACTGATGCATGCGCTGTCCCGGCTGACCATCCTTGTGGCCTCCTCAAATGGCGAGAGGACAGCGCATGCATCCTTAATCAAAAGCCACTGCCGTGGTGAAAAGAAGCCCAGGCGCGCAGAGCCAGTGCTGGTGCCGTACTCGCATAGGTATTCATTGAGGGCCCTCTGCTGCGTGTACAGGCGCTGCAGCATAGCCAAGGTGGAGTTCCAGCGGGTGGGCATGTCACAGATGAGGCGGTGTACCGGCAGGTGAAACTCGCGCTGCACTTCGGCCAAACGTGCAGTGGCACTGTACGACCGCCTGAAGTGACTGCACACCCTTCTTGCCATCCTTAGCACATCCTGCATTCCCGGGTACGAGTTCAAAAACCGCTGTACCACGAGATTCAGGACATGCGCCAGGCATGGCACATGGGTTAACTTTCCCTGACGAAGGGCGGCCAGGAGGTTTGACCCATTATCAGTAACCACCATCCCTGGCTGCAGCTGGCGTGGTGTCAACCACCTCTGGGCCTGTGCCTGCAGAGCCCCAAGAATCTGAGGGGCAGTGTGCTGCCTGTCCCCTAGACACACAAGCTGCAGCACTGCGTGACACCTTTTGGCCTGAGACATAGAATAGCCCTTTGAACGTTTACGTGGTATCTCATCATATTCAAAGGACCATTCTGCAGAGGAGGGCATGGAGGAGGTAGAGGAGGAGGAGCAGGAGGGGGTAGA
This sequence comes from Pelophylax lessonae, assembly GCF_965119305.1. Lineage (NCBI taxonomy): Eukaryota > Metazoa > Chordata > Amphibia > Anura > Ranidae > Pelophylax > Pelophylax lessonae. The sequence continues at coordinate 393,678,338 of NC_138769.1, read as the reverse complement.
AGTGATCGATCTACCCGGATCAGCGACACCACCAGCTGTTTGCAGACGTGGGGGCAACACTGGCTGCAGCACCGAGCCCTGGCTACAATCCCTTCCACTGGCAAGCAGTGTCACCCAGTGAGCAGTGACAGAAATGTACCGTCCCTGCCCATGTTTGCTTGACCAAGTGTCAGCCGTCAAGTGTATCTTACGGCTGACTGACTTGGCCAGGGATGACACTACATTGCCTTCCACATGTTGGTATAGGGATGGCAGGGCCTTACGGGAAAAGTAATGCCGACTTGGCACCTGCCACTGTGGAACTGCACATTTTGCGAAGTCACGGAAGGGAGCAGACTCTACCAGGTTAAATGGTAATAGTTGCAGAGCCAGTAGTTTAGCCAAACTACTGTTTAGACGCTGGGCATGTGGGTGGCGGGGAGTATACATTTTTTTTCGTTCCAGCATGTGTGGAATCGAAATTTGGCGTCTAGATGATACAGCTGGTGGTGTGCTGGAGGTAGATGCGACACTGCCTGCTATATCATCATCCCTGCCAGTGGAGGCTGCCAACAGGTGACGAGTGACTATAGCAGGGCCAGGAACAGACTGATGTGCAGGTGGAGCAGGTGGAGCAGATGGAGCATGAGGAGGAGCGCGAGGAGAACTAGGAGGCCGACTGACCAATCTTTGGCCCTTTTGTGGGTTCTTTAAATGCTCCTGCCAACGGGCCGAGTGGTGGGTTGTCAAATGCCTGTTTAGGCAGCTTGTACCCAGGTGGTTGACATTTTTGCCACGTTTTATACCCTTCTTACAAATCTTGCAGATCGCAACTGTTTTATCTGCATGGGATGTCTCAAAAAAGGCCCAGCAAGATGAGGTGTGTATAGTGGCCCGGGAGACAACAGGTGCGGCCTTAGATGGAGTAGGCCGTCTGCTCTCCCCTCTTGCTTGCTCTGCCTCCTCCTCAACCTCAGACCCAACATCTGACTCCATCAAAGACTGAGCATCAGGCCTGGCCTGGGAGACAACAGGTGCGGCCTTAGATGGAGCGGGCCGTCTGCTCTCCCCTCTTGTTTGCTCTGCCTCCTCCTCAACCTCAGACCCAACATCTGATTCTATCAAAGACTGAGCATCAGGCCTGGCCTGGGAGACAACAGGTGCGGCCTTAGATGGAGCGGGCCGTCTGCTCTCCCCTCTTGTTTGCTCTGCCTCCTCCTCAAACTCAGACCCAACATCAGACTCCATAAAGGACTGAGCATCAGGCTGGAGTAGATGGCCGACACTGTGGTCAAACAGCTCAGCTGACTCCTCTGCCATGTCTGAAATTGGGTCTAAGGGAGGACATGAGGTGGACATGGACTCATCTGTATTTGTTCTGACAACTGCAGAAGACTGACCACTTTTCTCTGCCTGGGTCACTGTAGTTGCAGATGATGCCGATGATGAGGGTTTGTTCATATAGTCCACCACCTCCTGTACATACTGTGGACGTATAGCTTGGCCACTGCCGGAGAACAATCCAAATGGTGGCCTGGCTGAGGACTGACCACCACGTCCACCCCTGCTTCTAGACACCCTAGAAGCTGTGCCCCTTTCCGCAGCAGGGCCACGTATGCCTTTTCTTGGTCTACCAGGCATATTTCTCAATGATGCGTTGGCAACTGTGTGCGGTGAAAAACGCACACTGCTATGCGACCCACAGTTGTCGCTGGATACAGCACAGCAGTTGCGGTTCACGCACAGTAGCAAAGCCTTTTGCACAGTGGACCTAACGCTTTGAACAACAGGCGTTAGGTTGTCACTGATGCGTTGGCAACTGTGTGCGGTGAAAAACGCACACTGCTATGCGACCCACAGTTGTCGCTGGATACAGCACAGCAGTTGCGTGTCACGCACAGTTGCAAAGGCTTTTGTACAGTGCACCTAACACTTTGAACAACAGGCGTTAAGTTGTCACTGATGCGTTGGCAACTGTGTGCGGTGAAAACGCACACTGCTATGCGACCCACAGTTGTCGCTGGATACAGCACAGCAGTTGCGGTTCACGCACAGTAGCAAAGCCTTTTGCACAGTGGACCTAACGCTTTGAACAACAGGCGTTAGGTTGTCACTGATGCGTTGGCAACTGTGTGCGGTGAAAAACGCACACTGCTATGCGACCCACAGTTGTCGCTGGATACAGCACAGCAGTTGCGTGTCACGCACAGTTGCAAAGGCTTTTGTACAGTGCACCTAACGCTTTGAACAACAGGCGTTAAGTTGTCACTGATGCGTTGGCAACTGTGTGCGGTGAAAAACGCACACTGCTATGCGACCCACAGTTGTCGCTGGATACAGCACAGCAGTTGCGGTTCACGCACAGTAGCAAAGCCTTTTGCACAGTGGACCTAACGCTTTGAACAACAGGCGTTAGGTTGTCACTGATGCGTTGGCAACTGTGTGCGGTGAAAAACGCACACTGCTATGCGACCCACAGTTGTCGCTGGATACAGCACAGCAGTTGCGTGTCACGCACAGTTGCAAAGGCTTTTGTACAGTGCACCTAACGCTTTGAACAACAGGCGTTAAGTTGTCACTGTATTTTGCTGCCTAGCAAGCACGTATACCTGCTGTGATACAGCAGCACTGTGCCACGTGCTCACTAAACAGAACCCTCACACTTTCCCTACAGAAACTAAATTTTCAAATCTAACTAATGTAGTACAAAGTTCCCTAACTACACTAGATATCCCTTTCCACTAAATAGAAAGCTCCATACAGCAGAAGACTGACACTGTCCCTTAAGTTTTTTTTTTTTTTTTTTTTTTAACTCTAAGAACCAGCACAATCGCTGTATCTAACTACACTGGCTGTAAGCTAAATACAATTCTGCTATATGGAGCTTTAGAACCACTCGATATGTAGGAAATGTAGTGTAGCAAGCAGGAGCCAGACAGAACTGCTTCAACTCTCTTCAACAGGCTCTGGATAACTGTGCTAGGGGTTAGGCGGGGCCATCTTATATAGTGTGGGGCGTATTCACTCCTGATTGGCCTCTGGTCCCCGTAGTCACTCCAATCACGTTCCTAGGAGACTCCTGCCCCCTCATTGGCTTTTGCAGACGTTTCTGGGCCAATCACGGGCTTTTAAAGCCCAGTTCCTGTCCCAGTGCATTTTGGGCGGTTCTGGTGGCCGAATACCGAACTTTTGCCGCAAAAAGTTCGGTATTCGGCCGAATATCGAACATCCAATGTTCGGGTCGAACCGATGGTCGACCCGAACCGTTCGATCATCCCTACTGCTGAGTGTTCTTTGGATTAGGGAGTCAGAGAAAGACTAGCCTATATTCACTCGTTCAGAAGACGTTCGAACGAAGTATAGAACAGATTAAAGACATGTCGTAATGATAAAGTACCGGGCTGTTGGTAGCAGCTGTTGTGATAAAGAAATGGAGTTCTTGATCCCAGAATCTCCAAATATTGTCATTTCTTAAAGTGGTAACGAGAAATAATAAAATGGGAAATTTAATTGATAAAAATGTTTTGCCCATTATGAAAAACTTCGGGCTTACAAAAACGAAAGCAAAAAAATTAATAAAAATAGCAAAGAAAACAGGATTAAATGTTGCTAAATTGCATTCAGATGCACCCATCGTTAAGATGATGGTGAGTAGTGATCCAGACGCCCTCAAACATCATGTGAAGTGGTGCAGAATTACAAAAAAAAGCGTATAAAAAGGATCCCTCTAAATGGTGGCCACCAGAGGGCTATTTTGAGTACGCCTAAAAATTGACGCCTTGTTTAACTTGCTATTTAAAATGTCTGATTGTGGGGGAATTAAATGTCTAGCAGCATGGGAAGGAAAAAATATATAGGTGAAGCCCCTCCCTATAAAATGTGTTCAGAAAAAGCTGCTTTAGCATATAGATAAGGAAGAGTAATAGAAACAGTTTTATCAGGGAAAACGTAGTTCGCCGTAGTTGGCAGGACACTTTGAGGTTATTTTTTATATATAGAATTATAGATAATGAGAATTTACATTTTGCTCATAAGTCCCTGTATGAAAGGGAGCTCTGCTGCAAATTTTTTAAAATTGGCTACTTGCCAAGAGAGGGTTCAACAATAAATATCTTCGTTCCCGTTATATTTATGGAATTTATTTTTGCACAGAAAGGGTTACCGCAATTAGTGTGACCATTGGACCCTGTTGGCACCAAGCCAAAAGTTTCAAATCAGATTAACTTTTTATCTGATTATAGTTTTTGAATGGTATTTTAGGGGTGTCCTCTATTGAAGGAGGGGAACCTCTGGTCAGATTTTTGTAAAAATGACACAAAAAAGAAAAAAAAAGTAGAAAGTTTTTTTTGTACGTTTGGCACGGAGCCAAGAAAATGTTTTAGTTTTATAGTTTTATCTGATTTTAGCATACAAGTGGTATCTGATGTGCCATCTTTATTGATGGCCATACCATCCGATGCTACTCACTTTTACAGTGAAGTAATACATTTTTTTTAGCGTCCTAGTGGACAAGAAGACAAAACCATCTTCGTTTCTTGTTTTTAAGTCCGGGTAACTGACCTGGTGTAGAAATGCCCTTAAAAATGGCTGATGGAGGTTAGTATACAGTAAGGATAGGGAAAGTTTATGTCCCTTAGAAACCCCAAGAAATTAGGGCAATTGTAGAAAATCTCCCAAACATTGCCAAGAGTCTTAAAAGAAATGGTACAAAAGGTTGATGTGAATGGAGAAAACCCAGCAAGCTACATATATAGATATGTGGATTTTGATTGATTGTGCAGTACCGAGAAAAAAAAAAAAAAAAAAATATATATATATATATATGTGTGTATGTATGGAACACATTTGCAGTAAATAAGTGCGCATGAATCAGGGATATTGAGGATACAGGCAGATGGCCAAAATACGTAGGAAACAAAGATTGATACAATAAAATTCCAAAGAAATGAATAACAAATATGTTTGATAAAGGACAGAATATGCGAATGTTATTGGATGTTGTTTAGAAGGAAGGTGAGGAGATGTTGAACTATTAGAATAGATTCAAAGATGCGATATAGAAGCAAAGTGATTGGGTGACTGAAAGTGAAGATGACATGAAACAACCTAAAGTGATAAATATTTTTGTAAGTGGATTGTTGTCTGAGATTAGAAAAGAAAATGGAGCTCCGCATAGCGGGCTGGAGAATTAAACCTGTCCCTGAGTTGGTTGACATAGCACAGATAGCTTGTGAAGTGTTATAAAAAAAAGAGAGGAAAAAATAGAGAGAAAGGAAAAAACTAAAACAATGAATATGCAAGTCCCTGAGGTAAAGGAAAAGGTACATAAACCCAGGGGAATGTCAGTTTCTACAGTACAGGTGACGGAACCCCCTTATCCCCCGTCAGGAATAGTGTACATTTCCAATTTGGGGTCCCCCAGGCCAAAAGGGAGAACTGGAGATCCAAAGAGGGGCAGTGTAGGACCCCTACAGGAATTATTAAATGGACAAACAAAAAGCGATTATAAATTCACTTCGGAAGAGTTAACCCCTTCAGTTATGGAAGCATTTAAACAAATCAAGCAATCTTTGCTAACAGTGCCCAGTCTTGGTTTGTCAGACTATAGCAAAGATTTCTATTTATTTTGCACAGAAATAAATGGACATGCTAATGGGGTGTTAACGCAACACTTCTGTGCCAGACATCGCCCAGTGGGGTTTTACAGTTACCCATTGGACAGTGTAGCCAGGGGGCTCCCTGGATGTCTAAAATCAGTAGCGGCGACTGCCCTACTGGTTGAAAAAAAAACTGTAGACATTGTATTGGGCAACACTTTGTATTTGATGTGCCCCCATGATTTGGAGGCTATGTTAAATAGTGCCTATACTAAACACTTCGCAGTACAAAGGATAGCACATTATCATTTGATTTTGTTATCAGCTTCTAATCTAAAAATTCAGCGCTGCCAGACTCTGAATCCAGCTACTTTTCTATTGGAAGCTGACAGTGAGGAAATTGATGATTCTGAGTACCTAATACATGATTGTGCTACCTTTATTGATGAAGTAACAAAACCCACATCTGATTTTCAGGATGAATCCATTGCTGGTCTGCCTGTATGTGCAGACTTGTTAGTAGATGGCTCATCCCTCAGACGACCTGATGGGTTAACATTAGCTGCCTGTGTGGTAGTAAATGGTGAGAGCCGACTACTGCATACTGAAATTCTGCAAAATTCTAAGTCAGCGCAGGCTGCGGAACTTACAGCTCTCTGTGTTGCATTGGAGCTAGCAGAATGAAATACGGTAAATATCTACAGTGATTCTGCTTATGCTGTGGGTATATTGCACAGCTTTGCACAATTATGGCAGGAATGGCAGGAAAGGGGTTACCTGATAGCAACAGGAACACCCATTCAACACAAAGAGTTAATTGTCAGACTGTTGTTTGCAGTCCAATCGCCTCTTAAAGTAACAGTAATTAAATGTAATGCAAATTTTGTGGTTTACTGTAAGCTTTAACCCCTACTTCATTGTCAACAGTGAGGCTTGTCTGTTACTGAGTTACAAAGATTTGCTGGTATCATTCCTTCGTTAGGATAAACTCGGAGTTTCAAAAAGAAGCCTAGAGCTCCACCTGCTAACTTGAACTAGTACATCAGAAATTCAGGTTTGACTGTGTCTGCATACTCCCACAAGGAAAGGCTTTGGCTCCTCTTTGTGAGAGCATTATAGAGCAGAAGAACCTGACTTTCTAGTGGGCTTTATACATTAACTTATCTATCATTAAAATATGGGTCATAGATACAACCTGGTGTATAATTTGTATATATACTTAGTATATACAACTGATCCGATCAGTTTAATGTTGTTGTTGGCTGAGAAATGACCACTGTGTTATTTATTCTGACATTCAAATCGAGGTGACAACTCTAGCTGATGTACTCATTACTTGTGCAACAGTAAGCTTTTCTGTCTATGCTCAAAATATCAGGTACATCAGTTTGAGGTTAAAAACCAATTTCTAAATGTAAAACTCCTTAAAATTCATCATATCTTTTTTCTTAAATTAAAAGTTAAAATGTTTTACTTGGGCAGGTACATGTTAATCTCTAGTCACAAGTAAATAAATAACTTAAAAACATAATACAATTCAAAAGCTTAATTAACCCAAATTCTAAAAAAAGTGCTCTAGTGATCCATTAAGTGCTTATCTATATCTTCTAGGGATGGGCTCAGGAGTCCCAACCCACCTGAGCAGTCCCGCCAGGAAGCCCTTACTGCACACTGCCAATCATAGGCAGTGAGACATTTCCTGGCCCGCAGCTACACATACACACGCTGCCTATGATTAGCGGTGTGCAGTGATGGCTTCCTGGCAGGATTGCTCAGCAGGATTGCTCAGGTGGGTTGGGACCACGATCTGAACATGCCTGAGCCCATCCCCAATATCTACAAAGTTGGTTGTGCCCATTTTGGGGTCTTAGATGCAAATTATTGGGCATACAAAGGGTATGGGGGTCCGGGTACAGCCCTGGGGGACATGTATCAGTGAAAAAAAAGTTTGTAAACATCATTTTTAAAAGAGCAGTGCTTTATTGATGCTTAAAGTGAAACAATAAAAATGACAATTTCCTCTAAATATAGTGCCTGGGGGGGTCCCCTTAGTCTGCCTATCAAGTGGCACATCTGTACCGTGTAAATAACCTATTGCAGCAAAAATTACATTTGTAAAGGCAAAAAAAAAAGACCCTTTCCCTGCAAGATTTTATATTTTATAAGCAATGGCTTAGGTAGCCAGTTTGTATTATGAGGCCACAATTTAGTGCACTTGCAAAAGATTAGAGATTTTCTGGTTAAATTCTGTTGTCTGTTTTGCAGACTTTGGATAGAAGTGACAGGTGTGGAAAAATTGGGCTTTGGGTGTTGGTGGTGCCTTCACACCATAACCCTATAGAGGTACTGCTGATGAATCAAATAATGCCTGTGCATCTTCAAGGAGCAACTGGCTGATACTGTGTTCATATAACTCAGCTGACTCCTCCATGCATGATTCTGGGGCTATTACAGGAGTAGCTGTGGACAAGGAAGCAGAATAAGCTACTTTGGCAGCTGCGGTGGACTGTGCACTAGTCTTTGCTTCAGTGACAGAGGATGAGGAGGAGGATGAGGATGGTTTAGTAAGCCATTCCACCACCTCCTCTGCATGCTGTGGCTGGATAGATCGCATGGGCAACATCACTAAACAGAGGAAATGGGGCCCTGCCTGGGGACAGACCATGTCCACCTTTGCCTGTAGACAAATATGCTGCTGGCCCCCTCACAGTGCCTTGGGAATGCCTGCCTCTCCTTGTTGGCCTCCCAGACATGATGGGGAAGGGATATTACCAAAATGTAACAGAGAAGGGGAAATGTGTACTTGGATGAACTTTAATCAATGGAAAGTGGTGTTTTGTGCACTTTTATTTGAGTTCTCATTACACAGACACACTCCACTGACACACTGCAATATACTGCAGTAAAACTTCACTGACACACTTTGATATACTGCCGAAAAAGTGCACTAAGGCACTTCATTATACTGCAATAAAAATGCACTGACACAATTGAATATGCTGCAGTAAAACTGGAATAATTCACTTCAATATACTGCCATAATAGTGCACTATGGCACTTTAAAATACTGCAGTAAAAGTGGACTAACACAATTCAAAATACTGCCGTAAAAGTGCACTAACGCACATCAATATACTGCAGTAAACATGCACTAACGCAGTGAAATATACTGCAGTATACGTGCACTAACGCAGTTCAATATACTGCAGTAAACGTGCACTAACATAGTTCAATATACGGCTGTAAACCTGCCCTGAAACACTAAACTGACACTAAAGAAAAAATGAACTGTCGCACTACACTCACACTGCACTATCACTATATTCACACTAAACTTACACTAAAGTAAAAATAAATGATCGCACTACATTTACGCTGCACTATCACTATATTCACACTACACTTACAGTCTACACTCACAATATAATCACAATACCACACTGAAGCACACTAACTTGCCAATTGTGATGAACAGTGCCCTATTTTATCTATAAGTTTTTTGCAAAGTTTTTTGCAAAATGGAGAAGGATAATGAAAATATAGTTGTTGTTTTTTTTTTTTTTTTTTACACAAAGTTGTCATTTAACAAGATATTTCTAGCACACAGCATGGGCATACTTACTATTTCATCCCAAAACACATTCTGCTGCTCCTCTCGAGTATAAGGATGCCACATATGTAAAACTTCTTCTTAATTAATTTGAATATTGGGACCCAAAATCCAAGCAGTCCATTCAGGCTTTTAAGGGGTATAAATTACGCTTCTAATTTCCTGAATACCTGTCACATTTTTGGAGGCCTTGGGGCACCAGGACAGGAAAAACACACCAATATTTTTAAGTGGCATAGTGAGTCTTTTATCACATTTGAGCGACGGGGGACACGTTCTGAAATTATGATTGAGACTGCCGCATGATCAGAACATGTAATATCCGCTGAGCGGGAGACCTGTTGCAGTAACCACTTGTCCACCAGAAATAAGTCAATTCTAGAGTAAGAATTGAATATGGGTGAGTAATACGTGTAATCTTTTTCGGATGCGTGGAGACATCTTCACGCATCATAAATCTCCTCCCTAAGCATGAGATTGGCCAGGGAGAGGTTTGGTTCTCCTGCTAGTGGTGGAATCCAATTTAGGGTTTACTACTAGGTTCATATCTCCACATTCAATGAGATTACCTTGTTTGTGTTTGGCAATACACTTAAAGAGAGTACGATAGATGGGGTCATGTCTCGAATTTGGAGCATGTCTGAGACCCCCAAAATCGTATATAATTGATCATTAATGAAACATACCAGTAGGACATGTAGCACCCTACAAAGTAGGTGCTAGGTAAAGTATAGTGGGCCCTGGCTGCCTAACATCAAGGCCATGATTTTCAGCTGGGCTGTCATGTCTCTTAGGTGTATATGTGGTGTGGGGTGCGCTAAACAACAAATAAATAATGAATATATAACATATATCTATGTGTGAACCAAATCAACAAAAGTAAATATATATAACATATATCAATAGTGAAGCCAATTAATAATGCAAATCAATTGGTGCATAAACATAAAAGTTCATAAGTGTCCATAAATATTTTGCAGGTGAGTAGAATTGTATTCTATCCGAATAATACGTGTATCCACCACCGAGTGAAATTCATCCTTACCAAACGGAAATAAATAAGGTGCAACTATATTTTCTTGTGCTGAAAAAATATCCAATCTCCTTGTGAACAAACACCACGTGTAAATCACCAAGAATTAGCCTCTTACCAGATGGTAATAGGTATGCACTTGTTCAGTGAAACCACCGCCTTGCTTCCTCTTTAAAATCCTGAAGTGGGATGTAGAACCGCTCTACCTTTCTTTCTCCACTAGATGGCAACGAGTACCAGCAAGAAACACAGCCTCATCCTTCTTTACAAGCTCACAAAACCACCGTGTATTAAAGGAAAAAAGAGGGCTAATAGTGTATTACCCTTGAGATTTATTCAAAAAACAGTTGATAATGCACTTACAATTAGATGTCTTGTATTCAGCATAAACATAGGCATACGAATTCCTGCAAAGGCTTGCGGTCGGCTGCAGCACAGACCGCAAGTTGTGTGTGACGTGTGCGCCTCCTAATCTGACCGGTTTCTTCCCATAGGACTTCTACTGAGACAGGAGTACTGGCGCATCGTCACTTCCGCTTTATTTATACAGGTGGAAGCAGATTGTCTAACTTCCGGTGTCTGCAGAGCAGGTAGTATAAAACATCGATCCATAGCACATCCTAGTGACACAGGAAGTAAACACTTCACTTCCTGTCTGCACAGGAAGCAAACACTTTACTTCCTGTCTGCAGAGCAAGTGTCTGCAGAGCAGGTATGCTCTAGAACTTCTGGCTGATAGCAATTTAAGGCAAATTACTTAAATATGGGTAACTTTCCTTGTGTTAAAAGGAATGTATAAAAACATACTTTATTATTTGTTAAAAACAAATGTATAAAAACATTGATCTATGGCACATCCTGGTGACACCGGAAGTAAACACTTTCCTTCCTGTCCTACAACACACTGCTTTAGGAGCGTAGTGGGAAAGGGGTGACACCGGAAATATGTGTATAATAAAATGTATTGAACTATATTAAACCATATGCTCCAATACAAATTTAAAATAAATGTTAAAAGATAACTAAAATATAAAACCTGCCAAAATATATGTGGGGATCAACAGTTATTAATGTGTGCGTTTATGTCCCACTCTATGTTGAGTCCCCGGGGTCTGGAGCAGCCGAGCTCATATATCCAGAAGGTTTCCCTCCTGGATATAGACCTCCTCAGATTGCTCCCCCTCCAGTGTGGTGTATATTTCTCAATAACGATGATTTTTAACCTCTTGGGATTTTTTCTGTGACATTGGGCGAAGTGTTGGGATACACTATGCCCAGGAAAAGCTTTGTGTATGTTGGTCAGATGTTCTCCAATACGTATGGCGGCAGTACGTATGGTTCTTCCAACATACTGGTAATTGCACTCACACTGTAAAAGGTATACAACCCCTTTCGTATGGCAGGAAATAAAATTTCTAATGGGGTACTCTTTACCTGTCACAGTTGAATGAAATTTTTTAGTCCTGATAGTTTGAGCTTCTTTACACACTCTGCAACTCCTGCAGGGAAAGAAGCCCTTCATATCAGGAAAAAATTTTGGGATGGTAGGAGGATCAATGGGATTGGGGGCTACCAGAGCTCGTAAGTTCTGTGCCTTCCTGTAAATGATAGGTGGAACTTCTGGTAGCATGGGTCCTAAAATTTTATCTTTCTGTAGGACTCCCCAGTGTTTCCGGAATACATGATTTAGCCACTTGTAGTTTTGTGAGAATCTCGTAATGAAAGCAAATTCAAACTTGGAACTGGTTTTTCCTGGGTTCTGAACTTTCTTAGGTTGTATCAAACTTCTTTGCTCAACTAACTCCAGGGTCTGAATTTCTTTCTCTAGCACTTCTGGTTTGTAGCCTTTTTCCAGAAATTTTTCTTTCAGGACCATAGCTTGTTTCCGGAATACTTGGCTGTCGGTACAATTCCTTCTGACTCTTCTGAATTGTGATTTGGGTACAGATCTGAGCCAGGCTGGATGGTGACAGCTGTCCAGGGCTATAAAGCCGTTCCTATCAGTCGGCTTATAATAGGTATGGGTGGAAAAACTGGAACCTACCCTGGATATGACTAGGTCCAAGAAGTTCACTGAGGTCTTGCTAAATTCATAAGAAAACCTGATCCCCCAATTATTACAATTCAGATCTCTCATGAACCTTCTCAGTGAATCTTCTTCTCCCTGCCATATTAACAGCGTGTCATCTATGTACCTTCTCCACATAACCAGTTGCCTGGGTCTGTTGGAATAAATGTTTCTATCTTCCCACAGTGCCATAAATAAATTGGCTAAGCTGGGGGCAAACTTGGCCCCCATAGCTACGCCCATTTTCTGTAGGTAGAACTTTTCGCCATAATAGAAATAGTTGTGCTCCATGCTGAAAATGAGTAGATCCAGGATGAACTTCTTCTGGTCCATCGGTATTTCATAATCAGTGTCCAAGAAAGTGCATACCGCTTCATATCCTATCTGGTGGGGTATCACGGTATATAAAGACGTCACGTCTGCCGTGACCAGCAGTACGTCTCCCTCCACCTCTAATTGTGTCACTTCCTGGATACATTGAGCCGTATCTTTAAGATATGAAGGGGTTTCTTGGACCAGGGGTTGCAGAAAGTGGTCCACATACCTTCCAATCCTGGAGGTAACGGAATCGATTCCGCTCACTATGGGCCTCCCAGGTGGTCTAGTGAGGCTTTTATGTACTTTGGGAAGATAATATATGGTCGGAATCCTGGGAGCCAAAGGTACCAAGAATTCCTTCTCTTTTTTGTTTATAATACCTTCCTCGTAACCTTTAGTCACTATTTTCTCCAACTGTTTCTTATATTTGAAGGTGGGGTCTTTTTTCAAAACTTCATAGGTGCCATTATCAGATAACAACCTCTCCATTTCTTCAGTGTATTGTTCCTTATTGAGAAGAACGATACCCCCACCTTTATCCGCCGGTCTTATCACAAGGTTTTTATTCTCGCAAAGGGATTTCACACCTTTTTTCAGATCTCTCTGCGGTTGTGATTTAAATTCCTTCTCTTCCAATTCCTTTAAAACTAGGTCCTTAAAAATGGTCACATGGTGACTCTGTACTCCTTGGGGGTTAAATAAGGAAGCATTCCTAAGACCTGTTGGAATGGAAGTGGTGGATGTATAAGAAACATGGTTTCTTTCATAAGCATTGGACAAAAAGTGCCGCTTGACATTCAATTTTCTCACATACTTGTGGATGTCAATAAAGGTTTCGAATTTATTCAATTGTTTTTTTGGAGCGTACTTGAGCCCTTTATTGAGGGTATGCTTTTCGGAGTTCGTCAATGTGATCCCACTGAGATTAAAAATTCCATTGGTTTCTACATTGAGCTTCCGATTGGATCCCCCTCTACAGCCCCTTTTCACTTTTTTCGGTTCCCTTTTTTGGGACCCTGGCCTAAAAAATTCTTCTTTTTGGCACTGATTGGAGTCTTCTGTGGAGGTGTTTCTCTCCGATCGTTTCTCTCCTCGTATCTCTCATGTCTAAGAGGCTCATACCTGTTATGAGAACCAGTAGGATAAGGTCTAGGTGTATGTGGAGTGTCCAAGTAGTTTCCCATGTAATCTACTTGCACTCTTCTTGGAGATCTCGATCTGGAATGTCTCCAAGTCCTTTCAAATGAAGGATGACGATTTCTTTGATCCCTTGATCTTGAACGTCTCCGCGTCCTATCAGATGAGGGATGACGATATTCGTATTCCCTCCTATAATCTTGTACTTTAGGACGTCCTTTTTCATTATCACCTTTCCCTTTATTTTTACTTTTTTTCTGGTTATTAGATACATTTTCTTTCAAAGGCTTGAGCTTTATATTCTCTTTCGGCTTTTCTTGAGAATTCTCACTTCTTTTAACTGGCCTACTAGGTTCTCTAGAAGTAGAGGCTATAGCTTCTGCTTCACTGGCTCCTTCCTCCATAGGGGCCAGTTCACCATTAAGGATCTCTCCTCCTTCTAGAGCATTTTGCCATTTAAATACTCTAGAGGTTTTATAGTCCTCAAGATCTCTAAAGAACTTTTTCCTCTTCTTGATCTTTTGTTCTTCTTCCTCCATCACCATAATTTCTCTCAACTCGTGATTGTAAATTTTATACGCCTCCTCCTGCATGGAGGGCAATAATTTTTCTTTTATTTCCAAAATCTCCTTATTTAATTTCAGTACTTTTTTTCTCTTCTTGTCTATTAAAAAATTTAGGAGGCTCATGCCGGCCCCGTTGAAAAATTGTGACCACTCTAATAGGTCCGGGTCTCCTTGGTCTGGATAGACATTCCATCTCAGACTCCTTGGGACCATTTTTTCTTCCACGTATTTTTCTAAAAAGGCAATATCCCATGAGGCATGTAATTCCGCCACCATCACATTTTTTAACCTCATAAATACACCTCTTAGATCGGAAACTTCCGATGGTTTTTTATCAAAAACCTCTTCTATTGCAAGTTTGCGCTTGCTATGATACTCAAAGATATCCATCTTATACTATCTGCTGCAACTCAATAAGATATTAAAGAATGTTTTAAGGGGGGATGGGTGCGCTGATAGTGTGTTGAAGCTGCTCCCGGTATTCAGTGCTTTTGAATATAGATAAATGTATATGTGGTGTGGGGTGCGCTAAACAACAAATAAATAATGAATATATAACATATATCTATGTGTGAACCAAATCAACAAAAGTAAATATATATAACATATATCAATAGTGAAGCCAATTAATAATGCAAATCAATTGGTGCATAAACATAAAAGTTCATAAGTGTCCATAAATATTTTGCAGGTGAGTAGAATTGTATTCTATCCGAATAATACGTGTATCCACCACCGAGTGAAATTCATCCTTACCAAACGGAAATAAATAAGGTGCAACTATATTTTCTTGTGCTGAAAAAATATCCAATCTCCTTGTGAACAAACACCACGTGTAAATCACCAAGAATTAGCCTCTTACCAGATGGTAATAGGTATGCACTTGTTCAGTGAAACCACCGCCTTGCTTCCTCTTTAAAATCCTGAAGTGGGATGTAGAACCGCTCTACCTTTCTTTCTCCACTAGATGGCAACGAGTACCAGCAAGAAACACAGCCTCATCCTTCTTTACAAGCTCACAAAACCACCGTGTATTAAAGGAAAAAAGAGGGCTAATAGTGTATTACCCTTGAGATTTATTCAAAAAACAGTTGATAATGCACTTACAATTAGATGTCTTGTATTCAGCATAAACATAGGCATACGAATTCCTGCAAAGGCTTGCGGTCGGCTGCAGCACAGACCGCAAGTTGTGTGTGACGTGTGCGCCTCCTAATCTGACCGGTTTCTTCCCATAGGACTTCTACTGAGACAGGAGTACTGGCGCATCGTCACTTCCGCTTTATTTATACAGGTGGAAGCAGATTGTCTAACTTCCGGTGTCTGCAGAGCAGGTAGTATAAAACATCGATCCATAGCACATCCTAGTGACACAGGAAGTAAACACTTCACTTCCTGTCTGCACAGGAAGCAAACACTTTACTTCCTGTCTGCAGAGCAAGTGTCTGCAGAGCAGGTATGCTCTAGAACTTCTGGCTGATAGCAATTTAAGGCAAATTACTTAAAAGGGGCTGTAGAGGGGGATCCAATCGGAAGCTCAATGTAGAAACCAATGGAATTTTTAATCTCAGTGGGATCACATTGACGAACTCCGAAAAGCATACCCTCAATAAAGGGCTCAAGTACGCTCCAAAAAAACAATTGAATAAATTCGAAACCTTTATTGACATCCACAAGTATGTGAGAAAATTGAATGTCAAGCGGCACTTTTTGTCCAATGCTTATGAAAGAAACCATGTTTCTTATACATCCACCACTTCCATTCCAACAGGTCTTAGGAATGCTTCCTTATTTAACCCCCAAGGAGTACAGAGTCACCATGTGACCATTTTTAAGGACCTAGTTTTAAAGGAATTGGAAGAGAAGGAATTTAAATCACAACCGCAGAGAGATCTGAAAAAAGGTGTGAAATCCCTTTGCGAGAATAAAAACCTCGTGATAAGACCGGCGGATAAAGGTGGGGGTATCGTTCTTCTCAATAAGGAACAATACACTGAAGAAATGGAGAGGTTGTTATCTGATAATGGCACCTATGAAGTTTTGAAAAAAGACCCCACCTTCAAATATAAGAAACAGTTGGAGAAAATAGTGACTAAAGGTTACGAGGAAGGTATTATAAACAAAAAAGAGAAGGAATTCTTGGTACCTTTGGCTCCCAGGATTCCGACCATATATTATCTTCCCAAAGTACATAAAAGCCTCACTAGACCACCTGGGAGGCCCATAGTGAGCGGAATCGATTCCGTTACCTCCAGGATTGGAAGGTATGTGGACCACTTTCTGCAACCCCTGGTCCAAGAAACCCCTTCATATCTTAAAGATACGGCTCAATGTATCCAGGAAGTGACACAATTAGAGGTGGAGGGAGACGTACTGCTGGTCACGGCAGACGTGACGTCTTTATATACCGTGATACCCCACCAGATAGGATATGAAGCGGTATGCACTTTCTTGGACACTGATTATGAAATACCGATGGACCAGAAGAAGTTCATCCTGGATCTACTCATTTTCGGCATGGAGCACAACTATTTCTATTATGGCGAAAAGTTCTACCTACAGAAAATGGGCGTAGCTATGGGGGCCAAGTTTGCCCCCAGCTTAGCCAATTTATTTATGGCACTGTGGGAAGATAGAAACATTTATTCCAACAGACCCAGGCAACTGGTTATGTGGAGAAGGTACATAGATGACACGCTGTTAATATGGCAGGGAGAAGAAGATTCACTGAGAAGGTTCATGAGAGATCTGAATTGTAATAATTGGGGGATCAGGTTTTCTTATGAATTTAGCAAGAACTCAGTGAACTTCTTGGACCTAGTCATATCCAGGGTAGGTTCCAGTTTTTCCACCCATACCTATTATAAGCCGACTGATAGGAACGGCTTTATAGCCCTGGACAGCTGTCACCATCCAGCCTGGCTCAGATCTGTACCCAAATCACAATTCAGAAGAGTCAGAAGGAATTGTACCGACAGCCAAGTATTCCGGAAACAAGCTATGGTCCTGAAAGAAAAATTTCTGGAAAAAGGCTACAAACCAGAAGTGCTAGAGAAAGAAATTCAGACCCTGGAGTTAGTTGAGCAAAGAAGTTTGATACAACCTAAGAAAGTTCAGAACCCAGGAAAAACCAGTTCCAAGTTTGAATTTGCTTTCATTACGAGATTCTCACAAAACTACAAGTGGCTAAATCATGTATTCCGGAAACACTGGGGAGTCCTACAGAAAGATAAAATTTTAGGACCCATGCTACCAGAAGTTCCACCTATCATTTACAGGAAGGCACAGAACTTACGAGATCTGGTAGCCCCCAATCCCATTGATCCTCCTACCATCCCAAAATTTTTTCCTGATATGAAGGGCTTCTTTCCCTGCAGGAGTTGCAGAGTGTGTAAAGAAGCTCAAACTATCAGGACTAATAAATTTCATTCAACTGTGACAGGTAAAGAGTACCCCATTAGAAATTTTATTTCCTGCCATACGAAAGGGGTTGTATACCTTTTACAGTGTGAGTGCAATTACCAGTATGTTGGAAGAACCATACGTACTGCCGCCATACGTATTGGAGAACATCTGACCAACATACACAAAGCTTTTCCTGGGCATAGTGTATCCCAACACTTCGCCCAATGTCACAGAAAAAATCCCAAGAGGTTAAAAATCATCGTTATTGAGAAATATACACCACACTGGAGGGGGAGCAATCTGAGGAGGTCTATATCCAGGAGGGAAACCTTCTGGATATATGAGCTCGGCTGCTCCAGACCCCGGGGACTCAACATAGAGTGGGACATAAACGCACACATTAATAACTGTTGATCCCCACATATATTTTGGCAGGTTTTATATTTTAGTTATCTTTTAACATTTATTTTAAATTTGTATTGGAGCATATGGTTTAATATAGTTCAATACATTTTATTATACACATATTTCCGGTGTCACCCCTTTCCCACTACGCTCCTAAAGCAGTGTGTTGTAGGACAGGAAGGAAAGTGTTTACTTCCGGTGTCACCAGGATGTGCCATAGATCGATGTTTTTATACATTTGTTTTTAACAAACAATAAAGTATGTTTTTATACATTCCTTTTAACACAAGGAAAGTTACCCATATTTAAGTAATTTGCCTTAAATTGCTATCAGCCAGAAGTTCTAGAGCATACCTGCTCTGCAGACACTTGCTCTGCAGACAGGAAGTAAAGTGTTTGCTTCCTGTGCAGACAGGAAGTGAAGTGTTTACTTCCTGTGTCACTAGGATGTGCTATGGATCGATGTTTTATACTACCTGCTCTGCAGACACCGGAAGTTAGACAATCTGCTTCCACCTGTATAAATAAAGCGGAAGTGACGATGCGCCAGTACTCCTGTCTCAGTAGAAGTCCTATGGGAAGAAACCGGTCAGATTAGGAGGCGCACACGTCACACACAACTTGCGGTCTGTGCTGCAGCCGACCGCAAGCCTTTGCAGGAATTCGTATGCCTATGTTTATGCTGAATACAAGACATCTAATTGTAAGTGCATTATCAACTGTTTTTTGAATAAATCTCAAGGGTAATACACTATTAGCCCTCTTTTTTCCTTTAATACACGGTGGTTTTGTGAGCTTGTAAAGAAGGATGAGGCTGTGTTTCTTGCTGGTACTCGTTGCCATCTAGTGGAGAAAGAAAGGTAGAGCGGTTCTACATCCCACTTCAGGATTTTAAAGAGGAAGCAAGGCGGTGGTTTCACTGAACAAGTGCATACCTATTACCATCCGGTAAGAGGCTAATTCTTGGTGATATACACGTGGTGTTTGTTCACAAGGAGATTGGATATTTTTTCAGCACAAGAAAATATAGTTGCACCTTATTTATTTCCGTTTGGTAAGGATGAATTTCACTCGGTGGTGGATACACGTATTATTCGGATAGAATACAATTCTACTCACCTGCAAAATATTTATGGACACTTATGAACTTTTATGTTTATGCACCAATTGATTTGCATTATTAATTGGCTTCACTATTGATATATGTTATATATATTTACTTTTGTTGATTTGGTTCACACATAGATATATGTTATATATTCATTATTTATTTGTTGTTTAGCGCACCCCACACCACATATACATTTATCTATATTCAAAAGCACTGAATACCGGGAGCAGCTTCAACACACTATCAGCGCACCCATCCCCCCTTAAAACATGTCTCTCAGGTGTAGCTGTTGAGACTGGGGAGTCTCCCCACTGTGCTACATGAGAGGGTTCTCATTGGGCAGTGGAGGAAACCCAGCCAATGGTGCACCCAGGCCTGTATCTACCCCAGAAAGGCAGATTCTGCAACACAACATTCTGGGAGTGGGTTTTAGTTTTGAGGGGAACGCATGACGCAGCATCTTTGGCGGGAAGCAGAGTCCCAGGAGGGAGAGTATGGCTGTCTCTCCTCCTGTCAGCAGGAGCACGTGTCCCAGGTGGCTTGCCTGAGGTGACAGAGGGCTGAGCTGAGCTGCAGAGAGGATCCGCTGTACCGATGCCCAGCGGAGTTGAGAGGGGTCCAATTTCAGGAAAGAATTCCCAGTTTGTGAGTACTGCAAACTGCCCCCTGGGAGTCTGCCTAGAAAGAGAGGGGACCACTCCGGTGAAGGTCGTGGGGATCCAGGAGCTAGCTAGCTGGTGCAGGAGTAAAAGTAAAGGGGGTGCCAGTATTGACCCTGAAGAGAAGCAGAGAGGGTGCCAGTGTTTGGACCCTGAAGTGAAGAGGGTGCCTAGTGAGAGGACCATGAAGTGTAGAGGAGGGGCCTAGTGAGAGGACCCTAATGTGTAAAGGGGGTGCCAGCGGTTGGGCCCTGAAGTGCTAAAGTGTACAGCGTGCAGTGTACAGTGTTGAGAGTAGGGATGATCGAACGGTTCGGGTCGACCATCGGTTCGACCCAAACATTGGGTGTTCAAAATTTGGCCGAATTCCGAACTTTTTGCTGAAAAAGTTCGGAATTCGGCAACCAGAACCGACCAAAATGCAATGGGACAGGAAATGGGCTTTAAAAGCCCATGATTTGGCCAGAACCATTAGTAAAAGCCAATTGAGGGGGCAAGAGAATGCTAGGAATGTGATTGGAGTGACTAGGGGGTCCAGAGGCCAATCATTAGTGAATACGCCCCCCAGTATATAAGATAGCCCTGCCAAATTCCTAGCATTGTAATACAGGGACGTGGAAGAGAGTGGAAGCAGTTCTGTTACTTCTGCTTCAAAAGTGTCATTTAGCAATTAGTGTGAGGAAAGGGATATCTAGTGTAGTTTGGGTGCTATTTTCCACTTTAGTTAGCTTCAAAAATCTAGTTTCTGTAGGGAAAGTGTTAAGTTCCAGGGTGACCGTAGTGTAGTGTAGGGTGAACTGACTCTGACTGCTATGGCAGGGTGACCAAACCCTTCCATTTCAGGGTGACCGCTATAGAGAAAAGATCGTTTCTCTTTTTGCTGCAGGTGTTTATAGGGCTTTTTTGAGGACATGTTTGGAGTCAGGCATGACATCTGAACTTCTGTATAGGGGTATATATACACACACATGTATGTATGTATGTATATATACACCTACACATATATAGGAGTGAAAATAGCAGAACACTATGCTTGCGCTAATGAAATAATTAACAGGCATATGGCTCCGCTCCTATCACACCTATATGTGTGTATGTGTATAATACATATAAGTGTGTGTGTGTATATACCCCTATACAGAAGTTCAGATGTTTTGCCTGCCTCCAAAGACACCAAAAAAATGCCCAAAAAAACGCCTGCGCCAAAAAAAAAAACGCACAGGTGTTTTATTGCAGGCGTTTTTTTTTGGGCATTTTTTTGGGGTCTTTGGAGGCAGGCAAAACATCTGAACTTCTGTATAGGGGTATATATACACACACATGTATGTATATATACACCTACATAGGTGTGAAAATAGCAGAACACTATGCTTGACCTAATGAAATAATTAACAGGCATATGGCTCCGCTCCTATCACACCTATATGTGTGTATGTGTATAATACATATAAGTGTGTGTGTATATATACCCCTATACAGAAGTTCAGTTATTTTGCCTGCCTCCAAAGACCCCAAAAAAAATGCCCAAAAAAAACGCATGCGCCAAAAAAAAAACGCCCAGGTGTGTTATTGCAGGCGTTTTTTTGGGCATTTTTTGGGGGTCTTTGGAGGCAGGCAAAACATCTGAACTTCTGTAAAGGGGTATATATACACACACACTTATATGTATTATACACATACACACATATAGGTGTGATAGGAGCAGAGCCATATGCCTGTTAATTATTTCATTAGTGCAAGCATAGTGTTCTGCTATTTTCACACCTATATATGTGTAGGTGTATATATACATACATGTGTGTGTGTATATATACCCCTATACACAAGTTCAGATCTTTTGCCTGCCTCCAAAGACCCCAAAAAAATGCCCCAAAAAAACGCCTGCATTAACACACCTGGGCGGTTTTTTTGCAGGTGTTTTTTTGGGCATTTTTTGGGGGTCTTTGGAGGCAGACAAAAAATCTGAACTTCTGTATAGGGGTATATATACACACACATGTATGTATATATACACATACACATATATAGGTGTGAAAGTAGCAGAACACTATGCTTGCGCTAATGAAATGATTAACAGGCATATGGCTCCGCTCCTTTCACACCTATATATGTGTATAAATACATATAAGTGTGTGTGTATATATATACCCCTATACAGAAGTTCAGATGTTTTTCCTGCTTCCAAAGACCCACAAAAAATGCCCAAAAAAACGCCTGCGCCCCCAATCAATGCAGAGTGCCACAGCATGCCCCCCAATCAATGCAGAATGCCACAGCATGCCCCCCAATCAATGCAGAATGCCACAGCGTGCCCCCCAATCAATGCAGAGTGCCACAGCATGCCCCCAATCAATGCAGAGTGCCACAGCGTGCCCCCCAATCAATGCAGAGCGCCACAGTGTGCCCCCCCAACCAATGCAGAGTGCCACAGCATGCCCCAATCAATGCAGAGTGCCACAGCATGCCCCCCAATCATTGCAGAGTGCCACAGCATGCCCCCAATCAATGCAGAGTGCCACAGCATGCCCCCAGTCATTGCAGAGTGCCACAGCATTGCCCCCAATCAATGCAGAGTGCCACAGCATGCCCCCCAATCATTGCAGAGTGCCACAGCATGCCCCCAATCAATGCAGAGCGCCCCAGCATTGCCCCCAATCATTGCAGAGTGCCACAGCATTGCCCCAATCATTGCAGAGTGCCACAGCATTGCCCCAATCAATGCAGAGCGCCACAGCATTGCCCCCAGTCATTGCAGAGTGGCACAGCATTGCCCCCAATCAACGCAGAGTGCCACAGCATGCCCCCAATCAATGCAGAGCGCCACAGCATGCCCTCAATCATTGTAGAGTGCCACAGCATTGCCCCCAATCAATGCAGAGTGCCACAACATTGCCTCCCAATCAATGCAGAGCGCCACAGCATGCCCCCAATCAATGCAGAGTGCCACAGCATTGCCCCCAATCATTGCAGAGTGCCACAGCATTGCTCCCAATCAATGCAGAGTGCCACAGCATGCCCCCCAATCAATGCAGAGCGCCACAGCATGCCCCCCAATCAATGCAGAGCGCCACAGCATGCCCCCATCAATGCAGAGACCAGCGTGCATCCCCCCTTCAATGCAGTGTGGGCTCCCCCCCCCCCAGGCCACTGCACTTACCTGGCGGCGGCTTCTCTTCAGTCCCGGCGGCGGCGGTGGCTTCTACTCACTCTGTCCCCCAGCGCGTCTCCTGCAGTCCTCCCGCTCCCGCCTCCTCCTCGGCCAATGGCATGAGGTTTGCCTTGCAGCCAATCAGGAAGCGCGTATCAGACGCGCTTCCTGATTGGCCAGGAGGAGGATCGGTGTGGCAATAGCGAATTTTCATTCGCTATTTTCACACAATGGGTGGGCTCGGGACGCACTGCTCTGCGCCCCGAGCCCACCCTTTGCATCGCGCTATTAGAGCCTCTGGCTCTAATCAGGTAATAAAAAAAAAAAAATCCCCATTAAGCTCTACGCATTCGGCGCCCCTGCATGCAGATTAGGGGGCCGGACGCATGGATGGGGGGGCATCGCCCCTGCACCTCCAACACACCGGCCGCCACTGTTACTTTATGAAGATTCACACACATTTACTTCCTTGAATTCTGTGACACATATTCATTAGTTGAGTAGACACTGCTGTGTCACACATTTCACAGAGCCTATCTACTGAAATACAGAGTAGCTGAGAGGAGTTTCAGGAGTAGAGGAATCACAACTTGCACACAGCAAGGTACCATTGGATATGTAGTCCTTTAGAAGTTAAAAAGGAAACAGCAGAGGAGAAGCTACAAAGCATGCAGGGAATCCAATAAGTTGTGGGAACAGGTGGCCAGCTGATAGGCAGCAGGCACAACATGAAAGATGAATTTTCAATTGATCTTATATTGGATTGGCAAAATAACTATTGTTAGTGCAATGCTGATGTTATAAAGTTAAAGTGTATACTGTGACTATAGATCTTAGTTAGTGAACCACTACTTTGTCAAAAAGTGGCCATGATTAACCACTTCCCACAAACTGACTTAGCTCTACATCGGCTAAGAGAAGTGGTTGTATCGGGGCGATACCTGCAGCTAGAGGCATCATCCCAGTACCATTTTTTTAGAGCCGGCGGTCGGCTTTCAGGTGGTAACGGCCGATGCGGCCCAGGAGCCGCTCGGCGGTTACCCCAGCGAGCGGGAGGGGACGACCCCGTTTCGTCGCCTTCTGCGGCTCTGCCCAGGTCTCCTGTCCCACCGGGAGACCCGAGCAACCAGCCGGCATGTCCGCTGGCTGGTTGGAGTGCCAATCAAAGCCTGATTTGGCTTTGATCAGGTCTCTGATGTAGTAACCCGGAAGCGGCGTGATGACATCACGTCCGGATTACTCGGCGGCTAAAGGCGCTGAATTTAAAAAAGTGACAGTATTAAAAAATGCAGATTTCGGCGTGTTGAATACATTGAAGTGTAGTGGAGGGGTCTTGGGTCTTTTAGACCCCTGATCCCTCCATAAAGAGTACCTGTCACTGCCTATTACTGTCACAAGGGATGTTTGCATTGCTTGTGACAGCAATAAAAGTGATCAGATTTTTTATTTTTTTTTAAAAACTGTGCTAAAATTAAATAAAATAAATAGGACATTTTTTTTTTTTTAAAGCGCCCTCGTCGCCGTGAGCTTGCGCACAAAAGAAAACGTATACGGAAGTCGCGCCCGCAAATGAAAGCGCTGTTCAAACCACACATGTGAGGTATCCCCACGATCGCCAGAGTGAGAGCAATAATTCTAAAAAAAAGAGCTACACTGTAACTCTAAACTGGTAACTGTTAAAACATTTTAAAAAACATTGCCTATGGAGATTTTTATTGACTGTGGTTTGTCTCCATTCCACGGGCGTGCGCAATTTTAAACCGTAACATCTTTCACAATATACAAAAAAATTGGCTAACTTTACTTTTTCTTTTTTTTAACCACTTGCCGACTGCCTAACGCCGATCTACGTCGGCAGTCAGCCCCTCACAGGCAAAGTGACGTAGGGCTACGTCACTAGCTTGTGAGGGTCTAGGGAGCGAGCGCGCGCCCCCGGAGGCGCGCTCCCGCACCCGCGTGGTCACGGACCCCCCCGCGCTTGTGTGACCGGCGGACCCGATGTCCGCCGGTCACTCGGCGATCGGCGGGGGAGAGGGAGAATGTCAGGCAGCCTGTGTAAACAAGCTGCCTGTCATTCTCCTTGCTGTTAGGATACTGATCACTCGGATCTAGTATGTAGATCCGTTGATCAGTGTCCATACAGCTCAAGCCCCAGCCAATCACAGTAGAAAGCACGCCCCTAGGGATACACACAGCCCCTCCCTCCCAAATAAAGTTAACCCCTTCACTACCAGTGTATTTTTACAGTAACAGTGCATATATATAGCACTGATTACTGTAGAAATGTCACTGGTAACCCCAAAAGTGTCAAAAATGTCAGTCAAGGGTCCGATCTGTCCGCCCCAATGTCGCAGTACCGCAAAAAAATCGCAGATCGCCGCCATTACACGTTAAAAAAAAAACAACAAAAATGACAGAAATCTTTCCCTTTGTTAGTAAACGCGATAACTTTTGCGCAAACCAATCAAAATACGCTTTTTGCGATTTTTTTTACCAAACATAGGTAGCATAAAACAAATTGGCCGAAAAAGTAAAAAAATTTTGATTTTTAAATTTTTTTTTTGGGGAATTTCATATAAAAAAATGTGAAAAATATTGCTATTTTTGCAAAATTGACGCTCTTTTTTTGTTTATAGCGCGTGATCAAAAAATCGCACAGGTGATCAAATACCACCAAAAGAAAGCTCTGTTTGTGGGAAAAAAAGGACGCCAAATTCGTTTAGGTACAGCGTCGCACGACCGCGCAATTGTCCGTTAAAGTCACGCAGTGCCGAATCGCAAAATACCCCCTGGTCGGAATGGGGGTAAAATCTTCCGGGGCTTAAGTGGTTAATTAAATGCAGTGAAATATATCTTTTCCCAAAAAATGGCGTTTGAAAGACCGCTGTGCAAATACCACATGACAAAAAAAATTCCAATGGCCGCCATTTAATTCTCCAGAATCTTTCATAAAAAAAACTATATATATATATATATATATATATATATATATATATATATATATAATTTTGGGTGGTTCTAAGTCATTTTCTAGCTAGAAAATACAGATTTTAACTTGTAAACCACATGTTTCAGAAATGGGCTTAGTCCAGAAGTGGTTAATATATGCTTAATAGTGGGTAGGGCTTGATTGAGTCAAATTAGAAAAAAATATATACACTACCCAGAAATGAACCTAAATAAAATTGACTAATGGGCCATACACACTATAAGATTTTCTGAAGACTTTTTCCTTTAGACTTACCAAAACCATATAATATGAGGTCAAACCTAAACACTTTCAATTTGTATGCAATCTGGCAGGCCCTTGCACTACATAGAAAAAGGTAAATCTGAAGGAAATCTACCAACAAAAGTTGGATAGTGTGTATCCAGCTTAACTGTGCATGCTTCCTGCTCCCATTCCCCCAACCGTTAGGGTTCACCCTGTTATTTAGAAATTTACTTTGGTTAGTAGCTCAGACAAATAAATGATTTGTGCTATATACTTGCTGTGCAAAGCCCCCCCCCCCCCCCTCCCTCCTTCACAGACACACAAACTGAACTGTTTGTTTGCTGCCTTGCTGAATAAAAGTGGAGGAGAAACCTGCTTGAACTGTTACTGGGTATCCCTGCCCAATGCATGGTTTACATCTGGCACTACCAGTTGCACCAGTTTTCAAGACCTCTAATAAACCTATTAGAAAATTTCAATGGATAGACTCCAACTCACTGTGTTATAGTGTGGTCTCAATGGTCCAATAGAATTTCATATCTGTCATTACCAACTTGACTATAACAGTAATTAATTGATTGTGCAAAGCACAGTTTAAATAATTTATACAGGCATACTAACACGTCCACCCTTATTGCAATATATTTAAGTATTTAAGTTGTTAGTACCAGACTGGTGTTTGTCCATATTGGTTGAAGTGTGTCTTATATACCCAATGTGACGTGGCTGACTTAGGCACACATTTCATACAAGGGCAACATATAGGAGAGATATGGCCACCTGTGCTTCTACTCTTCTGAAGATTTAGCTAAACTCTCACACTTTTCTTTAGCAAATTTTCTCTAAAGTTTTATTGAAAAAAGAAAACAATATACATCATTGTACATTATATAAAGTACAAATGAGTGAAAATAAGAGTAATGAACAGTAATACAGTAAATCTTGGTATATAGTAGCAGTATGAACAAAATTTTAATCAATTACAATTGTACAATATTCACGTGATAAAGTAAAATGATAAAAGTGTTAGATAGTAAAATTCTTACACAGGCATAATGTAAATGTCATTTCTTTCAGTTCTTATCTCGGATGATGGGACTTCTTTTAATAATTGTGAGTTCCATGTTTTGTGGCCATTTAGGAAAAATTGAATTGGATTCTGTTACACTTGCTTCCTCTGTAAGTATTCACTTTCTTTTTTTTACAATTTATCCTTCTTCTGTTAAAGAAGGTCTTTAGGTTAATTAAGTAATAAGATTGGAGGCAACTTCATAGTCTACGTCCCTTTGAAACGTGATTTTATGCAAACCTTTGTGTGTATGGAATGTTACTAATATATCCCTAGAATCTCTACTTCTTCCACCATCTCTCCATGTATACTATGATAGCATATCTGTGTGTATCTGTACTAACACATCAAAAAAGCGGATATGATTTTTAACTTTTCAGAAAACACAGCAATGCTTTTACCACTTTACTTCTAGAAGATTTACTCCCCCCCCACCCCCCTTCCTTCATGACCAGGCCATTTTTTGCAATATGGCACTGCATTACTTTAACTGACAATTGCGTGGTCATGCAACCCTATACCTAAATTAACTGTATGTAATTTTTCCCCCCACAAATAGAGCTTTCTTTTGGTCGTATTTGATCACCACTGGGTTTTGATTTTTTTATTCTTTTGCGCTATAAACCAAAAAAAGACCAACAATTTTGAAGAAAAAAAAAACAACGGGGTCAATTGACTATCGTTTACTGTCACGTGACTCAATTGCATAAATTATTGCATGCGGTAAATAAAGTCCAATTCACAAAAAAAAAAAAATGATTATGGGGCATTTACCACAAAATGTAAATATCATCTAAGGCTCCATTCACACCAATGTGTTTTTTTCATGCTTTTTGTCGAAACGTAGGACATGTTTTCAACTTGGGTACCTATGGAACACATTCACATCAATGCATTTTTGTGCCTTTGCGTTTTTGGAAAGGGTCAGGGACTTTTTTTAAATGCAAAATGGTGCTTTTTTGCTTTTTGTGGTTCAATAGACTTAAGTGGAGAAGCTGCAGAAAAGCATACAGTGCATTTTTACCACGTATTTGCTGCGATTTGCCGTCATTTGCATTTTGTGTTTTTAAATCTGCCCAACAAAAAATTTTCCCACAAAAAAAGCATAAAAATCGTGAATCGAGGTAAAATTGCAAAAAATTGCAATAAAATCACGACAAAATCACTGCAAAATTGCAGTAAAAACCGTGGAAAGCACAGCAAAAAGCACTACAGAAACGCTCAAAAGCAACATGCATAGGTGTGAATCGAGTCTAAAAACCAAGCGGTAAGTTTTTAAGTTCAATTCACAAACGGAACAGAGAATAAAAAAACATGCAATATTTATTACCATGGTTTTGCTGACGGTATCACATGCGGTATTTGTAAGAAACAGGGTGGGGGGTCCCCCCAAAAGCTGATTTTAAGGAGCGGGCTGGGAAGCCAGCCACCGAATCCTTAACAATGGATGACTCATCAGCTGTCAGTGGGTTTCCCGCTGACAGCTAAATGTAAAAAAACATTAAAAATTGGGAAAAAAAAAAGAGTGTGGGGGCTCACCTGTTCAATGCACGCCAGGTCTTTTGGGTCTAGTGTGGATTTTAAGGGGATCTCCACGCCAAAATCAAAACAAAACTGCGTGGGGTCCCCCCAAAAACCATACTAGCCCCCTATCCGAGCATGCAGCCTGGGAGTCAAGGAAATTGGGGGGATGAGTGAGTGCCCAGCCCCTCCTGAACCATACCAGGCCACATGCCCTCAACATGGGGGGGTGCTTTTGGGCAAAGGGGGGCTCCCACCCCACAGCACCTTGTCCTCATGTTGATGGGAACAAAGGCCTCTTCCCCAAAAACCTGGGCTGTGGTTGTCGGGGTCTGCGGGTGAGGGACTTATCAGAATCTGGAAGCCCCCTTTAACAAAGAGGCCCCCAGATCCCACCCCCCATGTCAATGAATATGGGGTACCCCTACCCATTCACCCAAAAGTGTAAAAGTAATTAAAGACAGTAGAAGTGTTTTTGACAATTCCTTTATTAAAAAACACCTCCCCCGATGTAGATCTTTCATCAATCACGACACCTGCTGCCATCACCAGACCCAGAAAAATAAAAAAAAAGCTCCACTCGTGATGAACACTCCCGCAGTCTGCCTGCTCCGCCATGTGACATTTTTTAAATAGCTAAGGGGCGGGGCCAGCCAACAACATCACCTGGGGGCACCAACCAGTGCATTCTGGGTTGGTGATATCACAAGGAGGCCGTGCCACCAGGTGACGTCACCATGTGGCCCTGCCTCTTACCTATTTAAGAACTGTCAAACAGCAGAGCAGGCCTTCTGCAGTTGGCCTTCGTTGAAGGTGGACATTTTTATTTTCTTGGGTCTGGCAGTTGACGATGGATCTACATCGGGGGACATTGTTTTTTTGTTTTTAATAAAGGAATTGTCAAAAAATTGTGAAGGTTTTTTTTTCTTTTTGACACTTTTTTGGTGAATGAGTAGGGGTACAATGTACCCCATACTCATTCACATAGAGGGCGCTGGAATCTGGGGGCCTCCTTGTTAAAGGGGGTTTCCAGATTCCGATAAGCCTCTTGCCTGTAGACCCCCACAACCCTGGGCTGTGGTTGTGGGTGTCTGCAGGCAGGAGGCTTATTGGAATCTGGAAACCCCCTTCAACAAGGGGGCCCCGCAGATCCCAGCCCTCCGAGCCCCCCTATGCGAATGAGTATGGGGTCCCCATTAACATGGGTCAAGGTGCTTTGGGGTGGGTGGGCAACCCCCAATGTTGAGGGCCTGATATGGTTCAGGGGGGATGCTCACTCGTCCCCCTCCTTCCTGACCTGCCAGGCTGCATGCTCGGAAAAGGGCCTGGTATGCATGGGGGGGGGGGCACGCTTTTTTTTCACAATTTTTTATTGCTGCCATGTTTTTTTACATGAGCCGTCGATTGTAAAGGATGTAGTGGCCGGATTCCTGGCCCACTCATTAGCAACCAGCTCAGTGCGGTAAATTACCGCATGAAAAAAATGCAGTTATTACTGCTCAATCGAACAAACACAGCATTCGTTATTGAATGCAAAATTCTTAGTGAATTGCACTTTCAAAACTGATTTAACACAAGAGCTATTTTACTGCATTTTATTTGCCGTTATTTAACTATTGGTGAATTGACCCCAATATTTTTTACTTTCTGCTATAAAACATATCCAATAAAAAAATTCAAAAAATCTAATTTCTTCATAAATTTTGGCCAATATGTTTTCTTCTACATATTTTAGTTAAAAAAATCCCAATAAGCATACTGTATGTAGCAGATTTTCCAGGCATTGGGCCTGATGTGGGTCTGCCATGGTTACTGGTGACACCTTCAGCCCATTTAAGCTGAATACCCAAGTGTGAGATTGGAGACAATGACCATTCAGGAATCTTTGGTTTGTTTTGTTTATTTGATATAGGGGATGGGAGCAGGGAATGAGTGGGATACTCCTCTGGCTCAACTAGGTACAAATGGGACACTTTGTGAAAAAAATGCCTTTCAGCACTGTCATGACGCCGGCTGGGTGCCGACCAACGCTTGCTGGCGCTTGAAAAACACTGACTTGCTGAGCTGTACTTGAACTTGACTTCTAACACTCTGATCAGCCCAAAAGTCCTGGACTGTGCTTAGACTTGACTCCTGACGCTCTGGTTAGCTCAAAAGTCCTGCATAAAGCTCCCTCCAGTCCTTCCTGACTGAGGTAGCTCCTGTAATTGCTTCTGCTGCTGCAACTTTCAACACTGTACACTGCACACTGCACGCTGTACACTTTAACACTTCAGGGTCCAACCGCAGGTGCCCCTTTGCACTTCAGGGTCCTCTCAATAGGCACCCCCTCTACCTTCAGGGTCCTCTCACTAGGCACCCCCTCTACACTTCAGGGTCCTCTCACTAGGCACCCCCTCTACACTTCAGGGTCCTCTCACTAGGCACCCTCTATGCACTTCAGGGTCCTCTCACTAGGCACCCTCTCAGCACTTCAGGGTCTTCTCACTAGGCACCCTCTCTGCACTTCAGGGTCCACACACTGGCAACCTCTCTGCTTCTCTTCAGGGTCAACACTGGCAACCCATTTACTTTTACTCCTGACTGGCTAGCTAGCTCCTGGATCCCCATGACCTTCACCAGAGTGGTCCCCTCTCTCTCTAGGCAGACCCCCAGGGGGCAGTTTGCAGAACTCACGAGCTGGGAATGCTTTCCTGAAACTGGACCCCTCTCTCTCTGCTAGTCCTCCACACCGGATCCTCTCTGTAGCTCAGCTCAGCCCTCTGTCACCTCAGGCAAGCCGCCTGGGACACCCGATCCTGCTGACAGGAGGAGAGACAGCCGTACTCTCCCTCCTGGGACTCTGCTTCCCGCCAAAGACGCTGCGTCATGCGTTCCCCTCAAACTTATACCCACTCCCACAATGTTGTGCGGCAGAATCTGCCTTTCTGGGGTAGATACAGGCCTGAGTACACCATTGGCTGGGTTTCCTTTACTGCCCAATGAGAACCCTCTCATGGAGCACAGTGGGAGGACTCCCCAGTCTCAACAGCTACACCTGGGAGACATGACAGCCCAGCTGAAAATCATGGCGCTGATGTTAGGCAGCCAGGGCCCACTATACCTAGCACCTACTTTGTAGGGTGCTACATCCACCCCACACCAAACTGAGTCATGTCCCCGTGACTCTGAGTCAGCGGCCTCCTATCAAAAACTGTGGCCAAAAACTCAGGAGTATCCCAAATACCTGGATAAGGGGGAAAAGGGAAAGAACAAATGTACAAATAAATTACGGTGAAAAAAATAGCTATACGTTACTCTGCTGTACAAATATACAAACAATTTAGGTGCAAGAAAATGATGCACCCCCCCCCACCAAACAAACTCGCTTGGTGGGGATTTCAAGGCAAACACAATATACATTCCCTAACTGACTGTCTCTAAGTTGATCCCACCTGTAGCGAAATGGAAGTAAAAGTTAATCAACTGCATACATTTTAGAAAATACAAGACTAACTGTCTAGACAGTTGAATGAAAAGACCCTCCTATTAGGGCGACCTTTTCACTCCCTTCCCTAACTACCTCTGCTGACCAGTTTCTTGACTCGCTGGGTCCACTTCTTGCAGATAAGAAGTCTGTGTCCTACACTGGCTAGCTAGGCAGAGTCCTTTCTGAAGTGAGACACAGCACCCCCTGGCTGGGTCTCAAAGTACTTCTTGTAGGAAACAGGGCAAGTCACTGGAGCCTGAATGACCTGCAGTCCTGCTGAGTCAGGGAAGTAACAACAGGGGTCCTTCAGGGCACCCCCCACCAAAGTTCTGGATACACACTTGAATCTGTAGCAATCTGTGTCTTCTCTTTACTTAAACTGTGGAAAGATTCCCACACAGTATTCGTAATCCACATAGATCCTGGCCCGATGGCCCAAGGGATCTGACATAGCAACATTCTTCCAAAGACCCTGGCCCGATGGCCCAAGGGGTCTGCAATTAATCTTAAACATTCTCAATGGAAACTTCAGCATTACATTTTTCTCTTAAAGTTCCTTGGTCAGTTGTGATGGCCAGCCGGCCAGATATGCACAGTTTGAAATTTTTTTTCTTTTTTGAAATGAGCAACTTGTTCCCTTTAAATATAGTAGTCAGGATGGGGAACCCGGACATAAGTTCCTTGCTCATCCTTTACTCGGATGGACCAGGCCTGACCTGATCCATCTGGCCAGCGGACCTCCACCCTGTCCAGGTAAATGGTGCGCCCAAAGTTCCACTGAGCTTTTATAGCATTAAACCTTTCCTATAACTTCTCTTCCGGTGAATCTCTATATAGTTTGGGAATGAACAAGAAGTCACATATGACCTCATCACACCAGAAATCTCTGTATTTTTTGATAAGCAATATCACTTCTCTGGGAGCATAAGGGTAATCGTACC
The DNA here is from genome assembly GCF_965119305.1 of Pelophylax lessonae. Taxonomy (NCBI): domain Eukaryota; kingdom Metazoa; phylum Chordata; class Amphibia; order Anura; family Ranidae; genus Pelophylax; species Pelophylax lessonae. The sequence continues at coordinate 393,645,088 of NC_138769.1, read as the reverse complement.
CGTATTCCAGTGCCACATTTCTCTGTATCCACCTTTGCATCCAGGATAGCCAGGGAAGAGTCTTCCTGTTACCTCTCCCAGGTGGAGAAAATGTGGTGGTCACTCTCTATATCATGTTCTCATGAGCAGCATTTTGGTCTCTAGCTCTAGCAATGTTTCCCAGAGGGGTGAGATCTGGGATCCTCTCAACATAGGTATCACAGAATCTAAACTTTTGAGCTAAGTCCCCGCTCTCCATAGCTTCCTTGGCCTCCTTGTCAATGGTTACTGAAACTTCAGGACCTGGGGAGCTTCTCCCAGCTTCTGACCCCCAGTCCATATTTGTACTGGAAGGATGGGGATCCTATGGGCACAAGGCCTGCTTCTTCCTCACCACGAGTGCTGGTGGGTGAAACTTGGACAGTTGCAGGCTTTGCAAGCTGTTGAATTGAAATGGGAGCGGATCCTGCCACTACTGTTGTGGTTGATGCACCTTCCGGCCACCCTCCAGCTCTGTGACCGAGTCCCCCTCAAAAACACTGAAGGCCCACTGGCTGCTGGCATGGCCTTCAGTTGCATCAACAAACGGAACATGTCCCTTCCGCCTCTATGGAGGAACTTGGATTCTGTCCTGGTCACCTCCTGAGTGAGGCCTGACTCCCAAGTGACATACAAATTCTTGGGCCGGCCCTCGCTCCTCTCTGCCCAGAGCAGCAGATAGCCACACTGCCCACACTGGACCCACACCTGCACTTTCAACGTAACAGCAGCAAATTGAGGACATACCGCTCCTAGGTACTCTTGGCCTCCCCCCCGTGCACAGCGCGAGCCCGCCTTCAGGCACCATCCGGATGCCTGTGTCCCATACTAGGGATGGATTGGGCTGGTGGATCTGCTCCGGTGTCTGCCTAGCAGAGTCTTCGCTGATAGCGGCAGCAACAGCGGTCACACTCTTTTGCTCTCCAATAAACGCCATGTTTCTCTCTCCTACGCATGTCTCTCTCACAGCCACACCTAAAGGCTGATTGGCTGGATGTTCCCGCTGTCTCTACCCTTTTTCCATGTTGGGCGATGACTCCTCCTGCTAGGCAGGTCTGCATGAAGCGCGCTTTCCCGCGTGGTAATGTAACTCTTCCCCTGCCTTGCTCTCTTACTCTAGCCCACAGGGAAGTTGAAACTAAGCGGACCATGTCACTTGCCAGACATGCATCCGCTCTCCTCAATTGCACCAGGGCCACAACTGCACCTTCCTCCACTGAAGCCAGCTGTCCCTCCTTGCTTGGCAAGAGTAATTTCCCGCTGTCGGTCGCACGGTCGATAGTTCTCTTCCTAGCCATACATGTGCAATTTACATCTTCCCTCCTGTCTTCGAGGTTAGTCCCACTGCCTCTCCCGGCATGGCCGACTATGATCCTCACAGTATCCGTGCACCCACTATATAGAATAAATGTCCCGCTGTCGGTCGCATGGTCGACATCAGTCCATATAGCATGCGTGCACACCCGACCCCTGGCACCTCTCTTCCTATGCCCCCGGCCCCCATCTTCACCGTCCCCACCGGGACCACTGGCGTCCTCTTCTCCGTCCCCACCGGGACCCCTGACGCCATCTTCTCCGTCCCCACCGGGACCTCTTCCTGTTAAGCAGTTGCAGCATTCATGCACTTTCACTCTTTTTCCCTCTGCTCTCCAATATTTGACAGCAGAACACATATCATATGTGGAAGGTTCTCATTATTTTGAAGACTTTGCTTGAACACTTGAATTGCCATAAGCAACCTTCCATGTGCACTTCTAACTTCCTCCCACTCTCCCTGCCTCCCGCATATCCAGCCTCACACTTGGCTTGGTACTTGAACAACAGTTCTTGGCACAAAAATGGGATTTGCAGACTTTTTCTTCTGCCGCTGCCAGGGGCAAACGGCCCAGTAACCAATGGCAAAATCACTGACGAGCCCCCAAATGTAGCAGATTTTCCAGGCATTGGGTCTGATGTGGGTATGCCATGGTTACCAGTGACACCTTCAGCCCATTTAAGCCGAATACCCAAGTGTGAGATTGGAGACAATGACCATTCCTGCATCTTTGGTTTGTTTTGTTTATTTGATTAGGGGATGGGAGAAGGAAATGAGTGGGATACTCCTCTGGCTCAACTAGGTACAAATGGGACACTTTATGAAAAAAATGCCTTTCAGCGCTGTCATGACGCCGGCTGGGTGCCGACCAACGCTTGCTGGCGCTTGAAAAACACTGACTTGCTGAGCTGTACTTGAACTTGACTTCTGACACTCTGATCAGCCCAAAAGTCTTTCCTGACTGAGGTAGCTCCTGTACTGCTTGTGCTGCTGCAACTCTCAACACTGTACACTGCACACTGCATTCTGTACACTTTAACACTTCAGGGCCCAACCACTGGTGCCCCCTTTGCACTTCAGGGTCCTCTCACTAGGCACCCCCTCTACCTTCAGGGTCCTCTCACTAGGCATCCCCTCTACACTTCAGGGTCCTCTCACTAGGCACCCTCTCTGCACTTTAGGGTCCTCTCAATAGGCACCCTCTCTGCACTTCAAGGTCCACACACTGGCACCCTCTCTGCTTCTCTTCAGGGTCAACACTGGCCCCCCCTTTACTTTTACTCCTGCACCGGCTAGCTAGCTCCTGGATCCCCACGACCTTCACTGGAGTGGTCCCCTCTCTCTCTAGGCAGACCCCCAGGGGGCAGTTTGCAGCTCTCATGAACTGGGAATGCTTTCCTGAAACTGGACCCCTCTCTCACCGCTGATCCTCCACACCGGATTCTCTCTTCAGCTCAGCTTAGCCTTCTATCACCTCAGGCAAGCCGCCTGGGACACCCGATCCTGCTGACAGGAGGAGAGACAGCCATAATCTCCCTCCTGGGACTCTGCTTACCATAAAAGATGCTGCGTCATGCGTTCCCCTCAAACTTGTACCCACTCCCAGAATGCTGTGCGGCAGAATCTGCCTTTCTGGGGTAGATACAGGCCTGAGTGCACCATTGGCTGGGTTTCCTTCACTGCCCAATGAGAACCCTCTCATGGAGCACAGTGGGGAGACTCCCCATTCTCAACAGCTACACCTGGGAGACATGACAGCCCAGCTGAAAATCATGGCCCTGCCAGGGCCCACTATACTTTACCTAGCACCTACTTTGTAGGGTGCTACATGTATATTGATTGGCTTGCACAAAAGTTATAGCATCTACAATCTATGGTGTCTATATACTGAATTTTTTTTTCATATTAGTAATGGTGGAGATTAGTGACTGCGATATTGCGTCAAACAGTCTGACACTAACTGACACTTTGTGGGAGCCAGTGACACTAATACAGTGATCAGTGCTAAAAATCTACACTTTCACTGTACTAATGATACTGTCTGGGAAGGGGTTAAACATCTAGGGTGATCAAAGGGTTAAATGTGTGCCTAACCAGTGTTTTTGTGTACTGTTGTGCTGTTTTTACTAAAGGATGTAATGGATTTTTTTCCCCTGCTTTACAGGGAAAGAAAATTCCCCACATCCCAGCTGTCAGAACATTGGCAGAGCTCTGTTCTGTGTCTCTCCTCAATGATCAGTGGGTGCCGGCCGACATCCATTGGCCAGCACCCACTGATCAGCTTCTGGTTTGACTAATCACAGTAGAAACAGCACATCCCCTACCAGGAAGAGCAGAATTACACATATACAGTATTATGTGATTCTGCACAGAATTGGTGCCCGGCATCAGTAAATCTGCTATGGGCAAGTGGTTAATAGAAACAGAGTACACATGCCCAGCATTACAAAACAAGGTGTGCAGATACATCTCTTCTATGCCCAGTAACCCAGCTGTTCATATTTTTAGAAATACTTTTGTTCTTTTTTAATTAAATCTCAAATTTCTCCTTAATATACTTCCTGTGGAGTGTTAGTAGTGTTTACGGTAGTGCAAAGATAATTGCACACAGATTTTGAATACTTTGTAAATCAGTGGTGAGTGGGGGGGTTGGAAATACGTTTTATGACCACACAAGGAGAAAAATGAATGCATTGTATTATTATGCAATATTATTCCAATATTCCTGTATGTTTTTATTGCAAGTTCACCATTGTATTTGTCTATTAATCTTTACAGCTCCTTTACATTGTACAATACATACTGTATAAGTCTATATGATTCACCAATCTCTTTTGCTTACAGGTTATAAATATATTCTGTATATCAATTGGTTCTGGAATGAGTGCTGCATGTGATACACTGATGTCCCAGGTATTTTCATTCGATTTTATGCTTTTTAGCTAATTATTCTATTACCTTTTACCCAGATATATGTTTAGCCATACATAGTTTACCCTCCGGGGTTTGCAGTCCAGTGGAATATTAACCAGTCTGATGATTGATTTCTCTGGCTTTTTCTCCATTAAGGCTGTATTTAGAAACACTGTTGCTCCTGGGCACACATGAATGCGGATACCCTTGTATACAATTTCCATGGGTCATGATTTTTTTTGGTAAAAATGACTGTTAAGCTGGCCATATATTACTCAATTTTTTTTCATTCAGCAAGAAGGCTGAACAAAAAAATCCTTCCTGCTGTGTGCTTGTATCCTGACAACAGGACTCTCCTACCGTCAGGATCACACTGATCAGCACTGAAGCCCATCGGCTGCATTTGCTGGTCCAGGAGAGATTTCCCAACCAGTCCGTTCATAAAAAGTCCATTGATGCTGTAGATTGAATTCTCATGAACATGAATGAACATGAATGGCCATACATGGATCGAATTTAGGCCAATTCCTGCTGAACCACATGAATTTTGATCCATGTATGGCCAACAGAGAATGTCACTGGAGGTGAGGATCAGATACTTAATGGTTTGAATTGCTTCAGATGGGACAGTAATATTTGTCAGCAATATCTTCATGTAGAAATATGAAGATTTATTCCCACTTTACACTGGGAGACTTAGACTGTTATAGACCATTGCCATGAAGTCTGCCTCCTAGATAATGCGTATTCTGTGTGCTGGGCTGTGAGAGAGACACACAGACTGTCATTGGCAGACTTCCCTATTGTTTTTCTATTGGGAGGGAATGTGGATTGTGCCTGTCTCATTGTTAAATGTTAATGACCTCACATTGTTCTGTCTGCCTTAAGATAAGTTTATTATATGATGTACAGTATATGTGTATGTGGATTGGCTGCTAAGGGGGAGGGGGGATTTTCCCACAGTGTATATCTTTGTGTACACTGTATGGGAGTGTAACACTCTGTTTTCATTGGATTGTGAATGTCAGGGCCTGGTTTCAACAAGGTCCACCTGGGCGGTAACCTTGTGGGGGAAAACTGTATAAAAGTATGTTTCTTGTTCAATAGAGTGGAGATATACTTCACCCTCAATCAGTCCTGTCTCTCATTGGGGGAATATGATACAAGGGATTGCTATGTCCTTCATACTTCCTTGGATAATCATTAAGCTCTTGTAAGAGCTTGTGTAAGAGCTTGTCCTGCTGCACTCTCTGTGGAAAGAGAGGTTCACCCACTGGAACCTGGAGCCTTGTCGTAGGTCCAGGATGGGTAGCAGACGGCTAGACCCCAACCAGGCTGCAGCGGTTCGTGGGGTCGAAGGCAGTTATGGTGTCTGGTGGAGTGGTTGGAGCCCTCAGGAAGCACTAGGAGCATCCGTCAATGGAGGTACCCAGTCGGGGTGCTGGTTGATCCATTGCAGACCACTAAGTAAGAGAAATTGTGATGGCTTAATGTTTTTTCAAAATAAATCTTCAATACAATCGCCTTAGTCTTAACTACAAGTAGCTAAACATTTCAGAAAATGTGGCCATATGGCAGAAACATTGAGGTTTATGGTGTTTGATCATATTCTAGGAGAAGGGGGGAATAGAGAGTTACAATTAAAAGAAAGAAAGGTTAAGTGGATTTCTCAGTTGGATACTATTGTACCCAAGGGGTTAAACAAGGATTTGATTTACATGTATTTATGTAATATGTTATTTACAGTGTTTTTCCTTTTCTTTTGTTTCTTTTATAAGTATTGTTTTGGTTTATAGGTATTATTTTTGGATTTTCTAGTGACATTGTGATTATGTGTCTCTTTTGTATCAGATTAGATTTTGTAACCAGGTTGAATAATGCAATGTGTTAAAAGATTCAGTTTTCCTGTCCTAATCATTTACTTTATGAGAGTGTTTTTTTTTTTTAATGTATTTCACATTAATGTGTTTCACTATTGTATGGATACAAGCAAGTAACTTTAAAGGATAAGTTTACCTGTAGTAATATCATACACCCGTATTTAGGGTGTAACATGTAATATGTTACTATGCAGCACCCCCATCTCTCCCCCCCTTCCCATGACAGTAGGACAGTAGGTTCCTTTTCCTGCACCTATGGTCACATTGTAAAATCAGCAGCTTGGCAGGGTTCCGCCTACACATCCACTTCATCCATTCACACAATCTGTGAATGAAGAAGGCAGACGGCTTGTGGTTCTCATTGAACTATGAGGACTCTATTGAGCTCACTGGTAGTTCATTCACACTTCCTCCAACTTTCTAAAATAATGTTCATACAAAGGTATGAGTAGAAAGCAGAAAGGAGAGAGTGAAGGAACCTGGCATTGCACCCAAGAACTTATCATTTAAATACATTTACAAGGTGCTGCATATTGATTATATATTGGATATTGGGTATTCTTTTTTGTCTACTTTGCACTGTGTAGACTGTAGATTTTGAGGTGTGTGCTGTATTGATTGTACAATATTTTTAATAGCATATATAGGCTATTCTATAGTCATATTTAGGTTGCATTGAGAATATAATACTTGCATAACTGTATTGCAACTAACCCATTTATTATGTTACACGTTTAAAACATAACTTATAGTTGCTGAACTATATGTTTAGTGTCTCTCTGTTCTATATGTTCATTAAAAGCATAAAGTATACAACATACAAATATGACTAAATTCAAGCAGAACTTTGGACAAACAATGCAATACTCAAATAGATATCCGAAAATTAGTTCACTTGCTAAAGTAATTATCTTCAGCTATAATTTCAATTGCACTTCTCAGCCAGGCAGGTGCTGCCGTTAGGGCCCATTCAGACTTGCCTGCTCTGAAGCCTTGCATTACCTCCGGTGTTAATTTCGTTGATGAAAACATTTCTGTCATCATTTTCGTCAGCGGCATATTTTGAGTGAACAAAACGAAATGAAAATGACCCCACATTTTTGTCAATTGACAAAACAGAACGAAAATGTGAGGGATGGATGTTTACCCACGTTAAATTCTGGTTTCCTTGGAGCTCTGCCAATAGTCCCGAACATCTAGAGGACCAGAGTGTGATAGACTCACCCAGTACAGACAGAGCACTGTACATTACAGGCCTCCCGAGTCCCAACAGTCCCGACCATCCAGAGGACCAGAGCACTGTGCACCAAAGGCCTCCTTAGACCTCCTCAGGCTAAAATCTACTGCAGATGCTATTTGACTAAATATGACTAAAACCAAAACAATTGCAAATTACTAAAACTAAAATGGCATTTTAGTCAAAAGACTAGGATTAAACTAAATTTGAAATTTAAAGCCACAATTACCACTGCTTACCTCACATGAATTTTGTTGCATACTAACTTGCATTGCATCATGGCAGCCCATACAAACCCATGGGCTGCAAACACACCAGAAGGAACAAACAATCTGCCATGTGCCATGCAGCACACCATATGGTGCAGTACTATGTTACCATGTGTTGTGGTACACTTCAATATATGTGTGTCAGAGTTGGCATCAGGGTACCATTGAAAATGAATGGCACTGCAACATGCTAATGTGTGTATAGTGCTTTTCAGTTGACAAGTATTAATGGTGGTGTCACCCTGAAAGCAGTTTATAGGATTGTATATCAACTGTGTATTTTGCCATTTTGGCTACAGCTTTGCATCAACTTCCATTAATTAGGTAGCATAATATTAATCAAGATAATTATAATCATGTATTTATATGCTCATTCTTTCAGACCTATGGCAGCAAGAATTTGAAGCGAGTGGGAACAATCCTACAACGAGGAATTCTTATTCTAATGTTGTGCTGCTTCCCCTGCTGGGCTATACTTATTAATACAGAGCAGGCATTGCTACTGTGCAAACAGAATCCACATATCGCCAGGTTAGTGTTATCTCCTTCTTCTTCTTCCCTTTAACAAACAATATGTATGAAACAATTAAAAATGAATTCCAGTTTTAAGAAAACTCCCTGTTTCTCGGCAGCTGTTCTATAAAAAATACCTTTATACACCGTTCCTTGGGTCTTGTGGCAGGTCACGTGAGATCCTCCCAATAGGATCCTCCTCTCACTGTGATGGCAATGAGGGGGGGGGGCGGAGTATTCAACCCTGCAGAAGAATTCTGATGTTATGATGTCAGTGCAGCTCCTTGAACTATTGTACTATGAGCCCAGGCTGACTAGGTAAATCATCCCATGGTGGTGTCTCCTTAACTGCCTGGGCTCACAGGAAGTGGTATACATTATGCTTTCCATGATTCAATACAGAAGAGGCTGGCAGTGGAGTTTCTGCATTGACAGCACTGGAGACAGCTTTAGTATTGAAGCACTAGATGCATTTAATGCATTTCATTTTAGTGGCTGGACAAGTTATTCAAATTAAAAACCAAAGAATAGATAAACTGGAGTTCTGCTTTACGGGAAATCAACATGTATTTAAACTTTGAGGTTTTTACAAACTATCAATCATGGGTGAATTCTGATGAACCTTTAGTATATGGCCTCTCTGCTTCAGTTTTCCAAACTTTTCAGTGCTCTGTGGAGATTTACTCCCTTTTTTGTAACATAATGAGAATCATTCTGCCTGCCACATTCTCTGTAGCACAGACATCCATGCATTTATCCATTGTTGAGATCAGTTTTGAAATTCCACCTGCAATGTTTCTGTTTAACTACTTGTCATACTAAGAATCAGAGGTGTATTTTGAGTACTTATTCTTCCTTACATTTGTTTTGCACACTGCTACACACTAGGGCCCCTTTAACACAGGGGACCGATCTGGATCTTTTTTTAGGCAAATCCGATCGGACCATCCATTGCCCTTTATAGAGCAGCGGACGTCAACAGACATGTATGCATTGAGACCAATCGACATCTGATCCGATCCTACCTACCAAAAACAGATGGATGGGGGATTCGTTACCCATCCATCTGGATGATCGGATGACAGTGGGATGTAAATGGACAGGCGGCCTGTTTACAGCCGACCGCTTATAGAGGAAAGCGGGCTGTGTCTGTGTCCGTTCTGCATCAGCAGAGTGGACACGGACCTCTCATCTGCCTGCTCAGCGGGGATCAGCAGAGAGATCCCCTGCTAAGCAGGTGTACCTGCTGGCGGAGTCTGCCAGTGTGAAAGAGCCCTTAGTAGGTAAGGAAAAGCAAAAATAACCATATAGATAGATGTATGATGTATGAATAAACTAATAGATGTATGAATAAACTATCCATATGTTAATAAAACACATATATTCTTTTTTAGGTTAACACAAAAATATGTGATGATCTTTTTACCTGGTCTACCTGTAAGTTATGTTCTGTTCTCCTAAAACAAGGGTGTCCTGCCAAGAGGAGAAAGGTCAAATAATTGCTTTGTATTTATAGGTGTAGCTGCAAAGAAGTCTTAAGTGAAGTATCTAATTGTTAGGAAAGAGCATGTTTTATAAATTCACCAAGGGCAGGCAATGTTCAGTTAGACCTGAATGACAGGCATAGATAAGGGCAGATGGTGTTCAGGCAAAAGATTAAGGAAGCCCATAAATTAGTACATTTTATTTTGTTTAACCAGTGACCCTGAATGTGGGGATGGGGGAATCCTCACCACTGTGTCATTGTATTCTGTTAGCTGGAAGACTCCCCCCCCCATCAGAATACATAGATCATCGTTGCAGGCTTTAGCCTGCAGTGCTGATCAAGCAGGGAAAATTTGACAGAGTGGTTGTACAGAAGCTGATCCATGTATGGACAGCTAAAAGCAGGCCACAGACAGAAAAATAACATGAACAATGACCAGGCTAGGGATTTATTTGCAGGTTCCAAAACCCACAGACATGCAGAAACCATTTGTTCAGGCATTGATATGGTCTATTGTGCTTAACTTGTACTTGCTGCCTAGTAATATTACGAGCAGGATAAATTGATACACTACCCAAATTTTGCCAGTAAAGGGCGTGGATATTCACCAAAGTATATTAATCCTAGCCTAAATAGAAAAACTCCACCTAAAAGCAGGCTAGGTACATGAAGAGCAGACAGCCGCTCTTTGTAGAAGCTATTGGTTCCCATTCGCTCCTGTAAATTCTCCCTCTGACACAATTAGAGTCATAAATAATAGTATGTAAATGGAATTGATATGCATTTTTGTACAGCATACATTGTATTTGTTTTATGTGTTTTTTTATTTTTATATTGGTGTGCTTATTGAATGCCTACTCACATCACATTTCTCTTTGTAGGGGTGTGATCCCTAAGGCCTGTTTAAAAATGTACCTTGTATTTGGTTTTGCTGTAGTGCACTGATTTCTCAAGCGGGGTGCGATCACTGTGGTTGGTAAATATTATTTGCATCTTTTTGAAGTTGTTCCAACCAAGGTGTTGTACTACAATAGGTTATAGGGGTTATAGCCCCTGATGGGTTTTTATTGTTGTCTGTACCATCATTAACCACTTCTGAACCGGAAGGTTTTACCCCCTTAATGACCAGGCAATTTTTTTGATTTGGCACTGCGTTACTTTAACCGACAATTGCGTGGTCATGCGACGCTGTACCCAACAAAATTTATGTCTTTTTTTCCCCACAAATAGAGCTTTCTTTTGGTGGTATTTGATCAGCTGTGCGATTTTTATTTTTCACATTCTGCTATATAACATTCCCAATTAAAAAAAAAAAAGTAAAAATCACATTTGTTTATCATTTTAGGCCAATTTGTATTTTGCCACATATTTTTGGTAAAAAAAATCCCAATAAGTGTATATTGATTGGTTTGCGCAAAAGTTATCGCGTCTACAAACAAGGAGAAAGGTTTATGTCATTTGTATTTATTTTTTACTAGTAATGGCGGCGATTAGCGATTTTTAGCAGGACTGTGACATTGCGGCGGACAGATCGCGCACCTAAATACGTTTTGTACACTTTTGGGGGGACCAGTGACATTACTGCAGTAACTAGTGCTAAAAATATGCACTGTTACTGTAGTAATGACACTGACAGGGGAGGGATTAACACCAGGGGCGATCAAAGGGTTAAATGAATGCCTAGGTGGTGTTTTCTAATTGTGAGGGGGATGGGCTTATGGAATCATCACAGGGACCTTGTTTCTTGTTCCACTTCACCTTAGCCTTAACATTAATCAGGCTTCCTCAGGAGTTATCCTATAAAGGGTATTCTCTCTCCTTGTCAGGGTAACTGTGTATCGTCAAATAATGCTGATCCTTAAAATTCCTTCTCCCCAGAGGGACCTTCTGAGTTACATAACCAGTTGAGACCAGTTTGCACTGCTCCTTCCCCTAGCAGTACCCTTGTAGTTGTTAACAGTACTGGACCTTATGTCTAGCTAGGCACCCTTTTCTCCATTGTAGGATGCTTAGGTGACCTTTCTTAAAAAGGGTCAGTCTTCTGGACACTGATAGCCAGAACTTCCTACATGGACCCAACTTTTCAAATGCTGTCCACATAGCTGGGATTCAAGTCAATTTCCACAAAACAGTTGGTGCCTACTGATTTAAGGGGTCCCACTGTGAGTAGGTCCCTTGACCTGGAATTTGTTGGACATCACTTTGGTTCTTTTAGACTTTCATCTACAGAAAAGCTTGGAACTGGCTCTTTTGCTGAACAATTGCGAGCATGGTATTCTCCACAGCATGGTTTATTTTAAAGGCACTGCTTTTGTTTTCTGGACCCTTCCATCCTGTAGTCCCCATTCTAGGTAGGAAGATTTGTGCACTTAATGTGTTTTATCTCCTTCATGGCAAGAAGAAATTATCTCTGGAGGTCTTGATGTTCCCTTAGCTTGTCAGCAGACAGCCAATGCTGCAACTCTACTGCAGACAGTCCCCATGAAATATAAGCCAAGTCTGGGGGTCCCTTTTCCCCTTTGTTGGTAAGTCTCAGGCTTAAAGAGGAACTTAATTCCCACCCTCCCTTTTTTTCCCTGTTAAAAAAAAAAAAAAAAAAAAAAAAACCTACTTACAAATCTGCTTATCCAGCTGTTCTCTCTAGAGATCTGCTGCTTCACTGCAGCACACCAGGTGCTGTGCCACCATCTTCTCCTGATATCACCAGGGGCTGCAGCTGTTTCTACTGGGTTGTGCAGTGGCCCTGTGATTACACACACGTGCCACATCATCAGGGGGGCAGTTGCAAAAACCATATTTGGGCAGCCATCCCCTCTGATGATAAGCGCTGTAGTGGGTATTTTTGGAGGCTGCAGGCACTGTATACATCAAGTACAAGTTGATAGGGGGGGGGGGGGTAAATCCTGCTCTAAGGTGGTTTCATTGGGGTGGTCTCCAACTACTTAATGCTATCCACCTTGGGGTATTTTGCTAGATTGTTTTCTTATATTTCCTATGAAATTGGATGCATGTTCTAGACCTCACTGCTCTTTCTAAGAGCCTTTCTTCTCTGATGTCTAAGGTCAAAAGTTTAAAAACTGAGCCTTTTGTCATCCATAGACCTGCTGGTCTTACCATTAATTCTGTTGTCCAGTTTTCTCTTAGGAAGCTGTTTTAAAGTTCGGAAACCTTCCAATGTTCCCTTTAACTATTCTTGTTGCTGGTCTGTTCTTCCCATTTGAGTAGTTACTGAATATTTCTCTAGCTGTTGGTGGTTGATATAGCTCACAGCTTCTTCTCGTGTGGACTTGGTGTCCTTCAAGGTAGTCATCCCCTTTGCCGGTAAGTCTTGTCCTGGTCTGAGCATCAGGTCGATCCTCTGTAGCTTCCCCTGGATCGTTAGAAGTTCTCTTCTCCTGTTGTGAATTTCACCTCTTCTGTTTCAGATTCTGGCATTGATCTTTCTGATTGTTGCAGAACCAACTGTTTCAGAATTCCTAAATTCCTATGTCCCTCAATGACCAATAAAGAAAATAAGATTTTATGAACTTCCTGTAAAATCTTCTTCTTAAAGCCTTTTGAGGGACCCAGGTCCCATTCCTTTGTGTTTGTTAGCCCTATTTACTGCTTGTTGCTTTAAAGCCAAGGTTATTCAGAGGCTGACCTTTTGTTTGCCGGTATCCAAACCTCCTTTACGCATCAGAATGTCTCCTAAACATTTAAAAATTCTGAAATTCCGGTGTCCCTCAGTGGACCTTAGAAAAAATATATTTTACAGTATCTTATTTGCCCTGACCTGCATTTGATGTGCATTTCAAATGAATGTCAAATACAGGAAAACATTCCTTGTTGACATGAGCCCTTACCCTCAATTTTTGTTTCAGGAAACACCGTCACTTGGACAGAAAGTGATGGGAAATCTTGTCCAATAGGGTCACAGATAGCAAAAAAAAATCTTTCTTTCTTTTCCACTGTGTATGTGCTAAATTGTACTTTATATGTTTCTAATTTTCACTACAGGCAGTATTTCTTTATCAGCTGCAATTCAGATATTTGCAAAATCAGGTAAAATGTCTTAGTTAACATATTGATTTCATGCATGCATTTTCCCCCATTTAAAAAGTTTAAATTTGTATTTGTGCTTATGATGATTCATTTTCTGTCAGCTAGATTGATCATTTAATCGATTTAAGAACAACCGTGTTGCCAATACAAACATTATATATATATATATATATATATATATATATATATATATATAATTAGATTCTTTGCCAATGCAGAAATTATTTGGTTGACACAACATGATAGGGGTAGGTATAGACAGTAGACTATAGAAATAAATAAAGTTTATTTACAATAAGTCACTTACAAGCACCATATAACAATGAAATCAAGGTATGACATAGAAACTAAAATTTGATGCACAATAAATTACTTAAAATATCTCACTAACACATAGGTTTATATATTGAATTAAATGATTTAAGTAATTTCCCGTTGTAGACAGCATAACCATTTATAATTACCTGGCAGACAATACTCTGAGTTTTATGCATTCCACCAGTTATTCTTTTGCAGAAAGCAGAGGGAGGAAATACATAAAAGTTTGCACCAATACAGCCAAAAGGAAATACAAATTAAAATTAAAAAAATTATCTAATTCTAGTGCTTATGTTATTAGTAGAGGAATTTGAAATTACTGCAAGGATTATTGCAATTAACCTTATAATTAAGCAACACAAATTACCATGAAAATAATACATTATAGTTACTCTCCAAATATTGAAAATCGCTGCTGACCAGACCCAAAGGCTGCTGATCAATAGGTGGAGATGTCTTCCCAAAATGGTGTCTAACTATGCTAGAAGATGTGGGTCCTGATATGTCTGATGATGGATGTTCCTCATAGATGATAGGTGTGTGATCTCTCTTCTTGAAGATGAGGTCTTTCCCCTTGCTTTATATAGATTGCAAATAATACAACTCAAAAACTGCCCAGTGTGTGTGTTTGATATTATTTACTTATTTTTCATTGGCAGGTCCAAGCATTAGATCACTTGGCTACTGGGTGGCACTCCGGGACTAGAAATATCTATCTTGAGTTTATCTGTGAAATCTAAATCTAGTCCAATATAATAAATAAACCTTTTTCTATACAGATTAAACTATGTTATTTTACTTGGGAACATAAAATGTTGCATTATTCGGCAGCCTTTTAATTTGTTGGGTTTACTCTTTAGGTTGTAGCAGCATTTAGATGGAAACTTTTAGCTACAGAGATGGCATTAATAAATAATAATGATATACATAATATAATTTTCACACTATAAAATACTTCTTGAGTATGGCTACATTATAACACATTTCAAACAATATTGATAATGAATATAAACAAACATAAAGATGATAATATGAAGGCTGAGTCCTTTTTAGATAGGATGAGAAGTGTCTTCTTTTAGTCTTTTTTTTAAATGTCCCAGAAGTATTAAGTTTTGTTTTAGAAAATATTACAATACATTTTATTTTGATCATCAGGATTACAATCATCTATAGACATGGTGATAACTAGGGATGAGCTTCAACCATTGGCTGTTTGCTCGTTCATCAAATGACGAACAAAAATGATGAACCAGTATTGTTGCAGCAGGCTAGAAACATTGCACAAATGCGCCAATGTACAGGCACATTAAGGGGGCCCCGCAGGCACGATATTTAAAGGAATTTTTCATTTTTATTGTTTCACTTTAGGCATTATTAAAATCACTGCTCCTGTAAAAACAATTGTTTTAAAAAACATTTTTTGCATTGATTCATGTCACCCAGGTCCCCATACACTTTTTTGGGCCAGTAATTTGCATTGAAGTCTTTAAAATTAGGACTTTAATGGAGTTTGCATGTTCGCAAGAACATTTCCCCTGTTTGAGATGTTCTGTGCAAACCGAACAGGGGGGTGTTCAGCTCATCACTAGTGATAACCAATATTAAAAAGTGTCCACATCTTTAAAGTTAGCATTCACAATATAATCCATGAGGTCTGAATTATTCTGTTTTAATATTGAAAAGTAAAACTTGTTTCCCCTTCAACTGAAAGCCACTTTTAGATTCTAGTAGTCTTTCCCATGTTGACTTTTGATTAACAAGTTCTCACAAAGACCTTCAGCTTGAGAACAATGACCACCTCAACAATACACATTTGTAAGACCTGAAGGCTCTTTTAAACATTGACCAGATCTTTGGTTCCAGGTGTTGTATAAATACCAGAAACCCAATTGTTCTGAGACTAATGCCTCGTACACACGTTCAGATAATCGGACGACTTATCGTTCACATTTTGTTGCATGATACTAATATCGAATTCAACAATGCATATAAATGTAGGATTTTTTTTGTACAATTCTGGAAAAGCTTCCTGGTTGCGTAGCTACGTATCAGATGGTGCAAAACAAAAACAATGGCAGCCAGGCTTTCTCCGTGCTATTTTAGTGTTTCTGATCATGCGCGGTCTTTGACGATTGATTTTTAGCGGACGCATAGTTTACTGATTAAAGGATTGTCGTTTGCTAGGCTATCGTACAACAGATGTTTTCCTGTTTGTCCCTTCGGATTTTGTTGAACGAACTGTCGTGATCGGCTGTCGAAAGCTGTGTACTAACGATCAGATTATCGTGCGATCAGGTCGAAGGCGAGTTTTATCGTATGATTATCTGAACGTGTGTACGAGGCATTAGGCTCCATACACACTGGGCTTAAAAAAAAAAAAATATCAGTTCACTTGGCAGAAAAAAAAACATTCATATAGGGCATTTTTTGTACAGAGTTTGGACAGGTTTAGGAGAGTTTAGCGTTTTTTTCTGCCAGAGAGCTCCAATCAGAAACGCAAAGAGGAAGGTTTTTTTTCTGCCTCCAAACATTGAGCTCAAAATATGCCTCTAATTGTCCTAATGTGCCTGGACACATAGGATAACACTGAGCTGCTGCTACAGGCATAACACAACGCCTGTAGTAGCATCAATTTTTAAGTCAGTGTGCATGGAGCCTTAAGTGTCCTTGTCTTTAATTGACTTGTCCACAACTTGTTTGCAGACCAAATTGAGTCATTTTCCATCTGTTGGGAAAGTTAAACTTAGTCTGGCGCTGTGCTTTGACCTTTTTGAAATCTGGTCTCATAGATCAAAATTATAGAAACTATAAAATATGTTTTTTCCCATAAAAGCTCTGATATTTAGCATTAACATAATCAGAGATGGATAGTAACTAAGTAGAACTACTTCACTACTGTACTTAAGTACCGAAATGCGGTATCTGTACTTTCCTAGAGTATAATTTTTTTCTCCTACTTCCACTTTTACTTCACTACATTTTTTCGATGATTTCAATACTTCTACTCCGATATTTTTTTTTTGTGCTGCATAGTTACTCGTTACTATTATAAAAATTACCAGTGCCAGAACAGTAGATGGCAGTTTTCATGAAGCTCAAAACATGTGTATTATCAGCGCATACGAAAATAAATGCTACTGTATGTATAAATAAAAGCTGCATTTGAAATAATAAAAAGCAATATGATGTTCAAACTTTTGACTTCTTTCTTTAATAACTACATAACACAGTACTTGTACTTTTACTTTCAGTACTTGAGTAGCAATTTTTTTTCCAAAACTACTGGTACTTTTACTTTCAGTACTTGAGTAGCAAAATTTTAAAAAAAACTACTTGCAATACTTAAGTACAAAAAATTTTGAATACTTTAGTACTTCTACTCAAGTCACTTTTTGATTGAGCACTTCCACTTCTACTCAAGTCCCTTTTTGATCGAGCACTTGTACTTTTACTCAAGTATGGGTTTCGAGTACTTTATACAACTCTGAACATAATTAACAGATCTTGGCTATAGGCTTTTGATTAATTTTCTGCCTTGGTGCTTAGGGTCCTTAACCCCGTAACAGTTCATGTTCTTACCTTAGATACTCACCTAAACATCATAATTCGTTTGGCTATTCCAGCATCTGTTCACTCTTCTAATTTTTTCAGTTGTTCCTATTTTGTTTGTACAGTCTTTTGAACCATGGAAAAGCATGCCACAAAACATGCAAACATGCTTTAAAAATGCTTCGTTCCTACTCCTTGCTCCTAAAAATTACTCCAAATTTCACTTTCTCACCATGTGTCAACTGTACTATGTACCATACTCTTAATAATCACACTGCTGCTACATTAAACACCCCCCAATACATAAAACCTTCAAAATAATGAATAAAAGATACACTCTATGTAGTGCTGTGCATATAAATAAATCAATAGTAGCCAATAGTTTCATGTAATCCCACTCCAGAAGTGCTTAATGTCTCCATCACTCACCAGATGACAATGACTCTTATTAAAGATCAACATGTAGTGCTTTACACTAATGATGATTCCTTCTTATATGTTCGCTCTCCTGCAGACTGTGCTGTTTCCTTCTCTCTCCTCCACATTGTGTGTCCTTGCAGATCAGAGAGGAGCGGATTACAGAGTGTTTGGCTTGGGATGCAGTGATTCAATGTGCCTATGGTACATGCCTATTTATGTGAGGAGTTTTAATCTGTCAATAAAGTATTTTTTGTTTTACATATTTAAACTCTTGGATTATCTTTTATTATAGGCTTTTACTCCTGCAGACTATGCTGTCTCCAACTCTGCCCCCCACACATAGACCCCAGATCAAACAGGGAATAAAGATAACCGAAAAGTATAAATCTGTAAGACAAAAAAAAAAAACAGATTCAAACTACTCACAAAAAAAGGCATGTAACATAGGCACATCCAATCACTGCATCCCAAGCTGGCCACTCTGTACTCCGCTCATCTCTCACTAACCAGGACAGGATCCACAGCTCTGTCGAACCCACTCCTAGGCCACACAGTGTGAGCTACAAGCCGATCTTTAATAAGAGAGAAACCTTGTTACCTGGTGAGTCTCTGTCTAAGAGGTGGAGGCATTGAGCACTCACTGAGCACTTCTGGAGTGGGATTACACAAAAAATATTGCCAATTGAATATACACTTGTGGATAATAGCTATTGGAATGTTCTATTGAAGTTGGATGAACGATTTTATTTGTATACTTTGAATAAACTTTGTTTTCCATGGAATTCACAATATACTTTACTGGGTAATATGTGTTTTTGATTTTATTTACACATAGCAGATATAGTTTGGTGACTATTGATTTATTTATACAGTATCTCCCAAAAGTGAGTACACCCCTCACATTTTTGTAAATATTTTATTATATATTTTCATGTGACAAGTATTGAGTGTACAGTTTGTATAACAGTGTAAAGTTGCTGTCCCCTCAAAATAACTCAACACACAGCCATTATTGTCTAAACTGCTGTGAGTACACCCCTAAGTGAAAATGTCCAAATAGTGAAAGTGTCAATATTTTGTGTGGCCACCATTATTTTCTAGCACTGCCCTAACCCTCTTGGGCATGAAGTTCACCAGAGCTGGAGTCCTCTTCCACTCCTTTATAACGACATCACTGAGCTGATGGATGTTAGAGGCCTTGCTCTCCTCCACCTTCCATTTGAGGATGCCCCACAGATGCTCAATATGGTTTAGGTCTGGAGACATGTTTGGCCAGTCCATCACCTTTATCCTCAGCTTCTTTAGCAAGGCAGTGGTTGTCTTGGAGGTGTATTTGATTATCATGTTGATTATCATGTTGGAATACTGCCCTACGACCCAGTCTCCGAAGGGAGGGGATCATGCTCTGCTTCAGTATGTCCCAGCACATGTTGGCATTCATGGTTCCCTCAATGAACCGTAGCTCCCCAGTGCCGACAGCACTCATGAAGCCCCCAAGCATGAGACTTCCACCACCATTCTTGACTGTAGGCAAGACACACTTGTCTTTGTACTCCTCAGCTGTTTTCTGCCACACAGGCTTGCCACCATTTGAACCAAATAAGTTTATTTTGGTCTCATCAGACCACAGGACATGGTTCCAGTAAACCTTGTCCTTTGTCCGCTTGTCTTCAGCAAACAGTTTGTGGGCAATCTTGTGCATCATCTTGAGAAGAGGCTTCCTTTTGGGACGACAACCATGCAGACCAATTTGATGCAATGTGTGGCGTATGGTCTGAGCACTGACAAGCTGACCCAACCACCCCTTCAACCTCTGCAGGAATGCTGGCTGCACTCATACGTCAATTTTCCCAAAGACAACCTCTGGATATGTTGCTGCACAGGTGCACTCAACTTTTTTGGTCGACCATGGCGAGACCTGTCCTGAGTGGAACCTGTCCGGTTAAACCACTGTATGGTCTTGGCCATTGTGCTGAAGCTCAGTTTCAGGGTCTTGAAAATCTTCTTTCAGCCTAGGCCATCTTTATGTAGAGCAACAATTCTTTTTTTCAGATCCTCAGAGAGTTCTTTGCCACGAGGTGCCATGTTGAACTTCCAGTGACCAGTATGAGAGAGTGAGAGTGATAACACCAAATTTAACACACCTGCTCCCCATTCACACCTGAGACCTTGTAACACTACCGAGTCACATGACACCATGGAGGGAAAATAGCTAATTGGGCCCATACTCACTTTTGTTGCCAGTGGTTTAGACATGTGGCTGTGTGTCACTACTTTACATTGTGGCAAAGTGTAATTTTTTCAGTGTGGTCACATGAAAAGATAAAATAAAATATTTACAAAAATGTGAGGGGTGTACTCACTTTTGTGAGATACTGTACATGCAGCGCTTCATAGAGTGTATCTTGTATTTCACATTTTTGATGTTTTAAAATTCTTTGGAACTTACAGTAATTATAACTTAAGTGTGAGTTGTCTTATGGGTTGTAATTTGCTGTACTAAATAATTTTTTTTATATAAGAAAAAAACAAAGTAATTTGTTTTCATGTACAATGACACAAACAATCATTTTCCTTTTCTAGGGTATTATATGGCCTCAGTTTTTTACTGGGATAGCAGTAAACATCATCAATGTTGTTATCAATGCTATTTTCATGTACGTCTTTAAGATGGGAGTGGAGTAAGTATGTCACAAATATTTAAGTTTCATTGGTACACTGAGAACACTCTAATACCAATCATTTTACAAAAAAAATCCCCAAGGTATTTCACAAATGAAAGCAGTATTGCAGACAATAGATGGATGGATAGATTAGATAGATAGATAGATAGATAGATAGATAGATAGATAGATAGATAGATAGATAGATAGATAGATAGATAGATAGATAGATAGATAGATAGATAGATAGATAGATAGATAGATAGATAGATAGATAGATAGATAGATAGATAGATAGATAGATAGATAGATAGATAGATAGATAGATAGATAGATAGATAGATAGATAGATAGATAGATAGATAGATAGATAGATAGATAGATCAAGTGCCTTGAAAAAGTATTCATAGTCCTTGAAAAAGTATTCAAAGCCCTTGAAATTTTCCATGACTAATAGTTGTCCTGTGGACAGATTCTACCAACTGAGCTGTTGATCTCTGCAGCTCCTCCACGGTTACCATGGGCCTCTTACTGCTTCACTGAATAATTATTTTATCTTATTTCAGGTACTTATATAGTGATGTCAATTTACGTAGCACTTTGGATATACATTGTACATTCACGATAGATAGATAGATAGATAGATAGATAGATAGATAGATAGATAGATAGATAGATAGATAGATAGATAGATGTTTTTCTGAAACAAATGAAGTAACGTTTTATTACAGTTATTCCTTTTGTGATGCGCTGATTACCAAATACAAACTAGGTGTAGAGAAATAATACAGGCAGCCATGCTTGCTTTTATTCTGAATGTATGTGTTATATCTGAAAGATGCTGTAATACTAATATTTAAAGCATACAGTATATTGCAGTAGAATCTATGGTACAAATATAATTAGGTCCTCTCCTTTTCTAAAATCATTTAATGTTAGTAATTCCAAAATGTACTTGTAAACAAAAAAACAAAAATAAAGATTTATAGTTTTAAATCCAGAACCTCTTACATCTTGCAGTACTCCTCTCATCATCCAGGGCTTGCCCATGCAGGTCGCGGGCAGGTCTAGGATGGTGGACCTCTCTGCGACAATCATAGAGAACCTGTTGTATAGAGCCGTGGCACACTAACGAATCTGGCATCACTAGCCCATAAGCAAATCCCTGCTCAAACCTGTACTGTACTGTTGAGTACACAGGCCTATATACACACCATATGAACTGTTGTCTTATTATTTTATGTGGCTTTAATTTTCTACAACGTATGACATCTAATTGCCATAAGATAGGCTAGATTATGCAACTAAAATACTGTATTCCTTCTGGATTTTGTATACCCCACCCTTGTTTTGTCCTATTCCCTCTTACTTTGTTTAATAAACTTTGGTTTGGAATAGAAAAAAAAATAAAATAAACTAAAGATAAATAAATAAAAAATAAGTAAAAATCTAAATTTTTCTTTATAGGTACATTTTAGAATTACTAACATTAGGTGTTTTTTTTCAAAGGGGGAAGGTGCCAGGACAGTAAAAGTTTAGCTTGCATTTTCCTTCAGGATCTACTATAATCAAATGTGTTTTTGCATTTACATAGTGATTTGACTGATATTTGCATATGAAAATACTGAATTTTTAACTTTGGCAATACATTAATATTGTATATATTTTTTTTTTTTCAGAGGTTCAGCTTTGGCAAACACAGTTTCTCAGTGGGCAATGTCATTTTCAATTTTTCTATATATAGTTGGTAAAAAGGTGTATGTGAAAACATGGGGAGGTATGTTACATAGTTGCACTGAAAAAATGTAAATGTTCTTTGAGCAAAGCAATAGGTTTATGTTACTGTAACCGCTTCCTGACCTGCAAGTATTGACCACCTCTTCCCTGCCCCAAAGTAATGAAAATAATTTATAAATGTGAAAACATTACAACATAATAAAACAAACATAGATCAAAAACCATTGTAGTTTTGCAGATCAAAGCAACAGGTTCACTGTAATTGTGCATTTGCCAACACCACCTTCTCTTCATCCCCCATTATTCAATCCCTGAGAGTGAATAAATATACCCAATATTTCTAGATATTGGAGAACATGTGATTCATGATCTAATGTCCTAAATGACAACACTTGTTCTTGGTTGTTCAGGCACCTAGTACTTGCAAATAGAATGGGCAGAGTCTCCTTAGCCTTGCCATGCCAAGCTTTGCCTTGGATCTTGCACTTACCTTCCTGTCCTCACTCCTGGCAGTCAAACAGAATGGTGGAGGGAACAAAGTAAGGTAAATTTAAATAACTGGTTTGACTGCAGAGGCAATGCAGAGGTTTACTTTAAGGTTACATATTTGGCAATGAAAGGTTTAGGACACTTCAAACACAATGCTGCAATGCTGTTATTATATTCATTTTATATCAACAGTTATGCTTATTTAGATAATTTGATACATGTTACTGCTGGTTTTGAAAATGTTTTCTTCTCAGGATGGTCCACAGACTGTCTTCAGGAGTGGGATATATTCTTAAGCCTTGCTATACCGAGCACACTGATGCTTTGCGTTGAATGGTGGAGCTATGAAATTGGAAGCTTTTTAGCAGGTTGGTTTCTTCATTCTATAAATATTTTAACTCAGTTCAATTTGCTGTATGTCCTGGGTCCTTACACTCTTTAGCTCTGTTTACTTGCTAAAGTTTTTGTAAATACAATAACGGAAAGGAAAAATCTCCAAAAGCAAAGAAAAAAATTGGTATTTCTGCCAGCATGGTTGGGGCCCTTTTGGTAATGTACTAATGGGGATGCTCGGTGGCTTCCAGATAGAAGAACTCTGGCAGGATTTACTTGAACAAGGCTTACCAGTAATGAAAAGGGAAAGCAACAAGTGCACATATGGGTTAAGTGGATCTGAGCTAATTGGGTAATTCAGAACAGCAACCCTATTACCAATCCTGCGCTTCAGGTGTGGGTCCCTACGGCAAAGGGGCCTCTCATGGATTGATGGCATGACTTCAGAGAACCCGCTCTGTATGGCTGTAGATGCAGAGGAAGACTGGTGAACCTGCTCTGTGTGGTTCGTCGGTCTTCATCTGCTGTTGATGCTGGTGTTCCAGCCGTACTGCAAAGCGAGTGCCTGTGGATATAGCACTCTAGCCTTGGACATGCGCTTCCTTCCCTAGTCTGGAATCAAGTTCCCCTCTATAACTGGCTCTTGGGTTGAGAGGAGAAGACTGAGTCCTTACTCCTCAGGATCCTGGGCACAAAAGCCACAAACTTTCCTAGGCAGAGCAGTAAAAGATCCACTCTACTCCTCCTGGTGTCACCCAGTTTATTAGGATCTGCAGTTCTGCAGGTATCTTCCAGAGTGCAGCAGTCTCTCCTGTCCCAGTGTGCAAAGAAGCAGCCCAATGTCTTTTTCCTCCTGCTCCTTCTGAGTCTCAGCATCTATCTAAATTTGTAGTTCAGAAAGTCAATTCCTTCATTATAGAGATGCTGTTTCGGAATACATCTCCCATAATCCCAAGCGCTCTACATTACAGCCTATGAGATTGCTTGGCTAGCCCTTCTACTCCCTGATTGGTCCTTTGTTCTGCTGCCAGAAAGGCAGGGGTGAGCTGGGGAGAGAAGTCTCACACAGAGCCACAGCACAGCTAGCAAGAAAAGAGGATGCTCTAACTATAACAGTGTAGGTGGGGAAGGGGGAGGCAGAAGAATCGGCAGCTACATGGAACAGCCCACAGCAGGCTTTATAGATCTGTAAAGTTACTGGTTATACTGGTTATTTGTCTTTAAAAGAAAAATTATATAATAGTAGTACTTTAACTTTTTTTTTAAAAGTTTCTGTGTGGAGAATCATTTTGACTGTTATTTCCTGTTTTATCAGCCACCAGTGCTCCTCAGATTATTTTAATCACGTCAAGTAATTGAATGTTGTATGACAACCAACCAGTTGACCAACTACTGACACTTTTATCTTATTTTTTAGGACTTATTAGTGTTGTGGAGCTAGGAGCACAAGCAATTATGTTGGAGTTGGTAACATTGGCTGCCATGGTATGATGGTCACTTTACTATTTATGTCTTCTAACACTTTTAAATCTACTTAGAATAAAACTGTTTGTTTAAAACTAAACTCCAAGCAAAAAAAAAAAACAAACAAATTCTGCATTGTATACAATACAGCTCTGTATTCATGAATACGTAATTTATTGTATTAATTAATGCAACTTTTTGACTTAAAGTGGTTGTAAACCCCATTCATGGAATTTGACCTAGGCACATATATCTGTCGTGTTTACTTATCTCTCTCCAAAGCCCTAAGTGCCATGTCTTTCTGCTGTTCCATTTCTCTATTATCAGCGTGATAATGAAAACTTCTGACAAGCTCTCCGACACAGGAGATAAAAGTAGCTGGAAATTTGTTTCGGGGAGGGAATTTAGAGATAAATAAGCAGACTGCAATTGTGCAAGTTTCTTCATTCCTCTGCCTATGTGGAGGGGAGGGGGTGTGCCTTTCCTCCAATCTGCTCTCACACAATATATGCCCAGACTCCACACCCACTGCCGGAGGAGGAAACAATATTTGTAATACAATCTGCACTTTCTAAAGAGTGTAGGAAGTTGAAGACAGCAGATATATATGTAAAACCTATGTAGGGAGATTTGTTTCATCTCTGTGTATCATCTGAGGCTGTTAACTTCACTGGGTAAAGGTTTACATCCACTTTAAATCAGCACCATCAAATACCCTGTACACTAGAGCTCAAGCTGGGAGAAGGAGAAGCAGCACAAGGAGTCAATCAGTTGTGCTGAATTGCTTACAGGGAGCATGTTGACTGTCAGAGCCCAAACAAGACCATCTAGTCCTCAGGGCAGAGATAAAAACTGTTCCCTCTCTCACGATAAACAATGCCCTGCCTACAACCCCCCCCCCCCCAAAAAAAAAAAAATGATTGAACTCCAATCTTTACACTTACCCATCTAAGCATAAATTCCCTTTGTAAGCTAAATTCTCCCCGAACAAATCTTTGCACCTTCAATGCCCCTTTCTTGCTCACATCCTCTCCCCACAATATGGCGAACCTTTACCCAATTCCACCAATCCCCTGCAAAATAACCCTTCTAACACAAATCCCCCTCCTCCAATTTCCTTCCCTTTTAGCACAAATTCTCCCCCCAAATTTCCCCTCCTAGAACAGTAGATGGCCTGCAAGGATGAGAATTTTTAGGCACCCAAAAACCACAAAATTAAAATCCGCAATTTTGTTAGACAAAAATAAAATGTATATAGTTGTACAAAACATAATTGCAGATTAAAAATTGTACAAAAGACCAACCTGGAATTAACATCAGCTATAGCAAAAAGCTGTGTGTTGCAAGTGAAGACGCAATGCTTTTCGATGCCAATTATCTTTAGAGAATACTGATTTAGGTGGTATATTCTGGAACAACA
Source organism: Pelophylax lessonae (assembly GCF_965119305.1). NCBI lineage: Eukaryota > Metazoa > Chordata > Amphibia > Anura > Ranidae > Pelophylax > Pelophylax lessonae. The sequence continues at coordinate 393,619,020 of NC_138769.1, read as the reverse complement.
GTTATTACATATCAATTTTTAAGAATAGCAATAATATAATAACAATACATCATATTGCACATACTGTAACTATAAACTTACAATATCAAAGACCAACCATTGAAGTGGGTGTGGTCAACAGCGTGGATAACGTGTGATCGAACCCAGTGCCTTAGCAGCATACCAGGAGTTCAGCTTAAGGTGCAGAAAACATATTATTTATACCATATATTTGGATTGGTGAACAGACAGATACAGGGGTATTTATGAAGATTTTTCCTGACTTCACTTCACTAGTATGCAACTTCTTTTCTATATATCCAAGCTTGTATTAATAAGGCATCCATTTAGGTGGCAAAAGTTCAGTAAGAAGCAGCGTGTAGCCTTCTTTTGGGGGGCTTATAATAAATGGCCTTCCCCAAACCGGATATTGCACTAAACCTGTAATTTTATTAAGAGAGCCAAAACCTTTACTAAGGAAAAATGTGTTTGAAAGGACATGGCCTCTGAACAAAGGAATTACCTTCCTACCTGGAAATTAACCAGTTCTCTAAGCAACGTATTTGAAAGCCAAGGAACTATTGCAGCCAGTATTAAACATTAACCATAAGTATATACAGTAGATGCACACCAGTATAGAAATAATACGAGTTTCATATAGTAAACGATTAATACCAGTACATACATCCAATGTCCAATACATCCAATGTGCAAACAGGTAATATCAACAAAGGGTCCTACAGGAGTCCTGGTGGAATTGTGCACATACAATTGGATATACAGTATGTAGTCCCTAATAAATACACCTCCCGATGAATGTTGCATCAAAGTCCAGTTGTAGGGAATCCTGAGGATAATCACAATGTGGCATCCTTCTTGGTGTTGAAGACCTGAAGACAGGATCAGGGATAATGAAGAGATCCTGCAACTGTTTTCCAGCCAGCCTGGAGCGCAGCTTCTCACCAGCAGAAACTGTGGTGTTATACTGGAACTCATAATCAGCCTATTTACTCTCCTTCTTAGTCTCTAGTAACTTCTTATTTGCCTCTAACTACCTACTGGGCCATCAGAAGCCTAAACTGCCCTTAGCCTGTGCTTTTTTTTTTTAGCCCTGAGCTAAAACTAGCTATAGAATCTTAGACCAGAAGGGACAGGGTTAACTAAAATAACAAGAGCTGCATATAATTTATACTGCAATAAACATATACCAACCTAATATGTAGCAGGTCTCCTTGTTGCAACCAAACAGCCCTGACCCACCATGGCATGGACAACACTAGACCTGGAGATTTTGGAAGTCAAGTCAACACCTTGAACTTTTTGTTGTGTTCCTCAGACCATTCTTGAACAATTTTTGCAGTATGGCAAGGTGTATTATCTTGCTGAAAGAAGCCGATGCCATCAGGGAATACCGTTTAGATGAAGGCGTGTACTTGGTTGGCAACAATGTTTAGGTAGGTGGCATGTGTCAAAGCACCATCCACATGAATGGCAGGACCAAGGTTTTCCAGCAGAACGTTGAAAAAAGCATCACACTGTCTCCACTAGCTTGACTTCTTCCCATACTGAATCCTGGTGCCATCTCTTTCCCAGGGAAACAAGGCACACACTTCTAGCCATCCACATGATGTAAAAGAAAATGTTATTCATTAGACTACGCAATCTTCTTCAGTTGCTTTGTGGTCCAGTTCTAATGCTCACATGCCCATTGTAGGAGCCTTTGGCTGAGGACATGAATCAGCATGGACAGCCTGAGCAGTTTGCGGCTACGCAATTCCAATCACAACATAATAGATGCCCATTTTTTCTGCTTTCAACACATTTATCTCATAGACAGCATGCATACTTGCTGCCTATTATATCTAACTGACTTTGAGATGTCACTGTAACAAGATAATTAATTTTATTCACTTTAATTCTCAGTGATCTTAATGTTATGGATGATCAGTGTATGCAACCCTTCAAGACTTCCTTTACTCATTAATCCAGTACAAATAGATGAAGAAGCAATACCGACCAACATTTAAGATCAGATAAATGGAAAGGCTCAAAACAGATCTTAATGGAAATGCTGTTTTGAACTTGTGCAGAAGTTTCCTGACCGCTTGTTTAAAGTGGCAGCCAACATTTCCATTCTGATATATATTCAGCTTTACTAGATGGGAGCTTAAAGTGATACTAAACACACATTGTTTAATTTACATTGTCCCCTCTATTTCTGTATGAGGATGATGGCACTAATTATTTTAATAAAAAAAAAAAAGACATCTAAGTACCTTTTTCCTAAGGGATATACAGCTGTCACATAACCCAGATCTTTCCGAGCCAGTCTGCAGGGAAACATAAGCAGGAGAAGCTTCTAGTCCTCTACTGCTGGTCACATGTTCAATTTCATGGGTCAGGTGGTGAATGCACCGACAAGAAACAATGCGGTACTTGACCTACTGATTACCAACAATACAGACCTGCTCACGGATATAGAAATACGGGACAACTTAGGGAACAGTGACCATAGGTCAATTGGTTTCAGTATTAATTACAGTAATAGGAAACACAGGGGTAATATAAGGACACTGAATTTCAAAAGAGCCAATTTCCCTAAACTGCGCTCGCTGCTAGAAAATATCAAATGGGATAGAACCCTGGGAACAAAGAACACGGAGGAAAAATGGGAGTGCTTCAAGAGCATACTTAACAAGGGGGTGGGCCAGTGCATTCCACAGGGAAATAAATTTAAAAGAGCAAAACTAAACCCTGGGTGGCTAAACTCCAACATAAAAATGTATATTAGAGCTAAAGAAAAGGCCTTCAAAAAATACAAGACTGAGGGGTCATTGGCAGCATTTAAGCACTACAAAGAGTGTAATAAGAAATGTAAAGATGAAATCAGGGCGGCTAAAATAGAACACGAGAGACATATAGCGGAGGAGAGTAAAAATAACCCCAAGAAGTTCTTTAAGTATATAAACAGTAAGAAAGCGAGGCCAGAACACATTGGCCCCATAAAAGATGATAAAGGAAAAATGGCCACTGAGGACAGAGAAAAGGCGGAAGTGTTAAATAATTTCTTTTCTTCAGTCTTCACAAAGGAATCGGGGGGCTACACTAACCCAGCTTGTAAGGCCGAACTAAATAATACACCTCAGGAAGTGCCGCCATGGCTAACAGAGGATAGACTTAGAGCTAAACTAGAGAAACTTAACATAAATAAATCCCCGGGACCGGATGGCTTGCACCCAAGGGTTCTTAATGAGCTCAGCCAGGTGATTGCCAGACCATTATTCTTGATCTTTAAGGATAGTTTACAGACAGGTATGGTGCCAGCTGATTGGAAAAAAGCCAACGTGGTACCAATATTTAAAAAGGGGCCGAGATATATCCCGGGTAACTATAGGCCGGTCAGCCTAACATCAGTAGTCTGCAAAATTTTGGAGGGGATGATAAGGGACCACATACAAGACTTTAGTAATGAAAACGGTATTATAAGTAGTAATCAGCATGGATTCATGAAAAATCGTTCATGCCAAACCAATCTATTAACCTTCTACGATGAAGTGAGCTGCCACTTAGATAAAGGTAAGCCTGTGGATGTGGTGTATCTGGACTTTGCAAAGGCCTTTGACACCGTTCCCCACAAACGCTTACTGTACAAACTAAGGAAGGTAGGTATGGATCATAAGGTGAGTACCTGGATAGAGAACTGGCTCCAGGGGAGAGTCCAGAGGGTGGTGATTAATGGGGAGTACTCTGAGTGGGCGGGTGTGGAAAGTGGGGTCCCCCAGGGTTCTGTCCTGGGACCAATCCTGTTTAATTTATTCATAAATGATCTAGAGGAGGGGATATCTAGTACAATCTCAGTATTTGCAGATGATACTAAATTAGGCATGCCAATATCTTCTATGCAGGATGTGGAAATCTTGCAAGCAGACCTGAACAAAATAACGGGGTGGGCAACTACATGGCAGATGAGATTTAATGTAGAAAAATGTAAAGTAATGCACTTGGGGGCCAGTAACCAGAAAGCAAGCTACTCACTAGGGGGGGAACCTCTGGGTGAGTCTAGGATGGAAAGGGACCTGGGGATACTGGTAGACAACAGGCTTGGAAGTGGCATGCAATGCCAAGCCGCTGCAAGCAAAGCCAACAGAATACTGGGATGTATAAAAAAGGGGATTCACTCCAGAAATAAAGAGATTATTCTTCCACTCTACAAAACTCTGGTCCGGCCACATCTGGAGTATGCTGTCCAGTTCTGGGCACCGGTCCTCAGGAAGGATGTGCTGGAACTGGAGAAAGTCCAGAGAAGGGCAACAAAAATAATTAGGGGAATGGAGGACATCAGCTATGAGGAAAGACTACAAGCACTGAACTTATTCTCTCTGGAGAAGAGACGATTGAGGGGGGATATGATATCAATGTACAAATACTGTACTGGCGACCCTAGCATAAGGAACAAACTATTCAGAGTAAGGGAATACAATAAGACACGTGGCCATTCACTAAAACTTGAGGAAAGGCGGTTTAACCTTAAAGTGCGTAAGGGGTTCTTCACTGTAAGAGTGGTAAGGATGTGGAATTCTCTTCCGCAAGCAGTCGTATCAGCGGGGAGCATTGATAGTTTCAAAAAACTATTGGATGGACACCTTAAAGACCACAACATACAGGGGTATACAATGTACGGTTAAAAGCAAACACACACACACATCATAGGTTGAACTGGATGGACTTGTGTCTTTTTTCAGCCTCACTAACTATGTAACTATGTAACTACTATGTAAAAATAAATAAGAAAAAAATGCTTTTGGAATACAGAGTAAAAATAAATTATTATTATTATCAACAAACAGTTTTAAATTGTCATACAAATACAGTACCTTGAAAAGTATTCATACCCCTTGAAATTTTCCACATTTTGTCATGTGACAACCAAAAACATAAATGTATTTTATTGGGATTTTATTTGATAGACCAACACAAAGTGGCACTTAATTGCAGAGTGGAAGTAAAGTGATGAATGGTTTTCAATATTTTTACAAATAAATATATGAAAAGTGTGGCGTGCATTTGTATTGAGCCGCCCTGATTTAATACTTTGTAGAACCACTTTTCGCTGCAAGTACAGCTGCATGTCTTTTTGGGTATGTCTCTACCAACTTTGCACATCTAGAGAGTGACATTGTTGCCCATTCTTCTTTGCAAAATATCTCAAGCTCTGTCAGATTGGATGGAGAGCGTCTGTGAACAGCAATTTTCAAGTCTTGCCACAGATTCTTAATTGGATTTAAGTCTGGACTTTGACTCGGTCATTCTAACACATGAATATACTTTGATCCAAATCATTCCATTGTAGATCTTACTGTATGGTTAGGGTCATTGTCCTGCTGGAAGGTAAATGTCTACCCTAGTCTCGAGTCTTTTGCAGACTCTAACAGGTTTTCTTCTAAGATTAAAAGAAGCTGATGCTAGTTCCATGCAATGTTAGATACTGTGCAATATACCGAAGCTGCTGCCTCCCCTTAAAACAGACCCTGGGGAAAGGGGAATGTTTTAGTGATAAAAAAGGGCATATAAAGGGTATGGCGCTGCTTTGCAATATGAATTATGCTTATGAAGGGGATCTACATATACCATAGAGTGTGTGGTGCTCAAATACATGTGTGTGCTAGTGATAACAAATTCACTGAAAATACATAACAGATGAATGGTGCTTGTAAAAATTATTATATAATATAAACAAAAAACGTGCAAAATCAAACAGCAATTTTACATACTCAGAATATGCTACAATTAAATAAGTCCTTCCGTGACAAAAAAAAGTGACACGTGCTCTTTCAAAGTGCTTCACAATTGTGCACATGTATAGGAAACTGATGATGAGTAAAAAATATATATTAAAAAATAAATTAAAAACCCAATTCATTTGAAAATTTCATCATACACTCATAAAGTGACAAGTGCTATTTAAAGTGCTCCCAACTACTCTTTAAATTAGTGCTTGTTGCTGGCGTTACACAAACGTGCTCCCCCTCTTGTACCTCACTCACCAGAGAGCTCTCCCCTCTTGGGGGTAACCAGCATCCACAGCACCCAGTAGCTAAGACAGCAGACCTAAGATCCACATCTAAGTAGCACCCACTGGCTGAAACAGCAGACCTGAGATCCACATTCAATGGTAATCCTTTTCCTTTTCCCTCGTTTTACATGTGGAAACAACAAGTGGCAACAGTTCTAGTCTCCAGTCTGTGGCCCCCTCAGGCAACTGTTCTGTATCTTTGGCAGACATATGCGCCCATTTTCTAGCTGTACAATTACCTTTTGTTATTCTGAATAAATCCCTCTGTGTGTTTGTCTGTGTCAATGTGGGAAAGACTTCCACATGGCTTCATGCAAACTGCAAATGGGACTTCCTATGGCTTTCTTCTTGCCACTCTTCCATAAAGACCAGATTTGTGGAGTGCTCAACTAATAGTTGCCCTGTAGACAGATTATCCCACCTGAGCTGTGGATCTCTGCAGCTCCTACAGAGTTACCATGGGCCTCTTAGCTGCTTCTCTAATTAATGCTCTCCTTGCCCGGCCTGTCTTTGTAGGTTTACAGTTGTCCCATACTCTCTCCATTTTCAGATGATGGATTGAACAGTGCTTTGTGAGATGTTCAAAGCTTAGGATATTTTTATATTACCTAACCCTGCTTTAAACTTCTCCACAACTTTATCTCTGACCTGTCTGGTGTGTATCTTGGGGGTGGGGGTGTAGCGCTAATGACGAAAACCAATATGAACAGTCCATCAAAAGATAATAAATGTCCAAGAGAAACTAAAACATCACACCAGCGATTTTGATAGTGAGGAGAAAAGTGAATCCACCACCGGAGAAAATCTGATATGCCCTTACCAGACTAATAGACCTGGATAGGTCTTAAGAGGCAAAACAGCAGATAATAAACCGTAGATCTGAAACACAATCTTCTCCCTTCTTAATGGACACTGATAAGCCACCTGCCGATCTTAATAATCTCGAAGACATTACACTTTGTCAAGCTGTTGCCACTCTGCATTTGTGTAAGACTTTTACCTTTTATTTACAATTAAAAGTTATGAAGCATAATGCGCTATGAGGGTGTTCCTTTATGTCTTCGAGATTATTAAGATCGGCAGGTGGCTTATCAGTGTCCATTAAGAAGGGAGAAGATTGTGTTTCAGATCCACGGTTTATTATCTGCTGTTTTGCCTTTTAAGACCTATCCAGGTCTATTGGTCTAGTAAGGGCATATCAGATTTTCTCCGGTGGTATATTCACTTTTATCCTCACTATCAAAGTCGCTGGTGTGATGTTTTAGTTTCACTTGGACATTTATTATCTTTAGATGGACTGTTCATATTGGTTTTCATCATTAGCGCTGCACCCCCACCCCCATTGTTATTATTGATTTTCTTTCAAAAATCATTTGTGTAGCTGCTTCATGCATATATTAAGTTTAATGTTGTTTTATTAATTTATGATCTTAAATCAGCGCAGCAAAATTTAGATCCTTACTGGTGTGTATCTTGGCCTTCATGATGCTGTTTGCTCACTAAGGTTCTCTAACAAACCTCTGAGGACTTCACAGAACAGCTGTATTTATACTGAGATTAAATTACACACTGGTGAACTTCTGTTAATAATTTGGTTACTTCTGGTTCCACTAGATTTTGTTAGGGGTATCAGAGTAAAGGGGTTTGAATACAAACGCAAGCCATACTTTTCAGATATTTATTTGTAAAAAATTTGGGAAATCATTGTCCTTCCATGTCACAATTATATGCCACTTTGTTTGGGTCTATCACATAAAATCCCAATAAAATACATTTACGGTTTTGGTTGTAACATGACAAAATTTGGAAAATTTCAAGGGATATGAATACTTTTTTAAGGCACCGTATATATTTGAGTGGGTGAATTTCTGCCAGTCATAGGCTGTGTCACGCCCCTATAGCCTGTGTCTTAGAACATAAAGGAGGTGAAGCCTCCATCAATCTACAAGTAATATCCCACCCCATTGTGTTTAGCTAGTTAGTGGGCATGGAGGAGGAGGGAGAGAGTGGGCTGTCATTTACCATTGTGTATACACCCACATGTGTGACTCTATAGTCACATGGGCTGCTCAGATGTGATAGAGAGTAAATGCTTAGCATAGAAACTCAATGAAAACTGAGCATGTGCAGAGCTGCCACCACAGCTGCAAAAGCCCTAGCTGAATTGGGGACATGGGGTGGAGACAGAGAACAGCAGGATCAACCAGATTTTTTTTGTAGAATACAGAAAACAAATCTCATAGTGACTGAGTGAATGCGAACAGAATGTAATACAGCATTTATTGATAGTTTTTTTATGATGTGGGTTTAGTCACACTTGAAGGATGCTACTCTTGATATACAATGTTCTTGAAACACGTCTTCAAGTTAAAGCTGCTGTACACTAGACTTCATGCAATTTCTGGGAATGGAAATAGTGTCTGGAAGGCTATAGGAGTACCCTGTTTAAAACTATGGACTGATAGGGAGATACATAAAGGAGGTGGAGCCAAACACAAGGCCCTGACATAGCTATTTACATATTAGAGCATCTCTGGGTTCAAGTTGCCAGGATTTGGTACAAAGTATATAAGCGGAAATGAAAGCATATCTAAGTAATTTAGAAAACCAATGATTTTCAGATAAATAAAGTAGTAGTTTTGACATTACATAGAGAAAATTGTGCACACAACAGCTAGTGCTATACACATCAGCTTCCAAATAGGGGATTCAAAAGACATTGTGCTATACTGTATATATTTTAATTTAGTTCAAAATGATGGGTTTTTCTTTTTTTTTTCATTCTAGTATTTTTTCACCATGTCCACTTGGATAATATCTGTGATATAAGGATGCAGTAATGACCATGCTGGTGAACTAAAATGATCTTCACTTGCAATGTCTTGGCCAGGTTTCTAATTAATATAGTATATTTCTCTACAGCTTCCAGTTGCCTTTGGCACAGCTGCCAATATCAGGGTCGGAACCGCTTTAGGAGCTGCAAACATCGAACAAGCCAAAACGTCTTGTAAAGTTGTACTTTACTGTGCAGGTAGGATTTTGTACTCTAAAGAAATGCTACATGGTATGAAAGGAAAAAAAAAAAAGAAGAAGATTTTTGCATACCTTGTAGAAAGCAAAATATTTTGCTGTACTAAAAAGTGAGAGACATGTAGCGTACAAGAAACACAGATTTTTGTTTTTAATGAAACAAAAGCAAATTTTTTAATTATGTGAGCATAACTTGGTTCTCCTTTTCTCTAAATGTATATTCTCAACATTTGTGTTTGCTCTAGTTGTAAGCCAAGTCCACAGTTTGCTTTTGCAAGGACTGTACATAGTTCTTTTTGGAGTATCTTACTCAATTCCCCAACCCTATCCCTACCCCCCCCCCAAAAAAAAAAAAAAACAACAAAAAGAACCCCCCCGAGACTTGTTATTGAGCCAAAGAGTGACTGTGATTGTGTGTGCCTGGCTGCGGGGAAATCACTAGCAAATCACTGGGAAATCGCTGGGAAAAGCCACTCGGACAATTTTCAGTGGCTCACTTGGGGGGTAGCGCTGCATTATCATTTCTCCTATTGCTTCGCTATTATACATTCGTAGGGTTTGTTCTGCCTTAAAGTGGTTGAAAACCCCAATAATGAAATCTGACCTGGGATCATTATCTTTAGTGTTTACTTATCTCTCTCCAAAGCCCTAAGTTCTGTGTCTTTTTGCTGCTCCGTTCCTCGGTTCTCAGGATGATAACTTCTGACAAGTTCTCCAACACACAAAATTACAGCAGCTGGAAATTTGTGTTGGGGTGGGTGATTAAGCGGAGAGCTTGTCTATTCACAGTACAGCTCTGCATGCAACTTTGTTCCTCTGCCTATGTGGAGGGGTGGGTGTGTGCCTTTCCTCTAATCAGCTCTCACACAGTGTAAGTCCAGTATCCCCACCCACACCTGCTGCTGAAACAGGAAGAAATATTTTTAACATGATGTGCACTTTCCAAAGAGTGTAGTAAGGGAAAGACTGCAGATATAGATGTAAAACTTATGTAGGATGATTTGTTTCTCATCTGTGTATTATCTGAGGCTGATCACTTCACTGGGTATAGGAGAGGTTGTACAACCACTTTAATAAACCCTAGATATTTGCTATCAGTATGTCTGTAATTTTTGGGTCCAGTTACAGGGTGGGTCATTACTGAAATGATAAAATAACCTAACATTTCTTGCAGATCATTCAAGGATCATTGCTACACTGGTAACAGTGTTTATTGAAAACATAAAACATATACAGGATTTTCAATCATACAAAGGTATATAATGATACAAAGTTGTCTTTACAGCATGACAATAAACATTCACAGAGAGTCAAAGAAACAGTACATAAAAATAAGCCACTGTCACTTATTTCTCCTCAGTAAGGGTTATGACTACAATGTGACTAACTCATTTTACCAAACCCGTAGGGCTGATCCCCCAGTTATCTAGGCAGTTCTCTGCAACTTATGAATGCCATCTCAATTAACATTTAGTGCTGATTTACTCCAGACATCCCAAATTTTTTCGATGTTGAAGTGGAAAATTTATTTTATCATGTATGATATTTTCATGCAGGATTATTTGATTGACTGCTGCTTTCCACTGGGTTATAGTAGGAGCATTCACTTAAGGGCTATCATTTTGTGTGCTGTAGTCAATGTTTCTTGTGTGCTGTAGACAATGTTTCTTGTAGGAAGATTCTAGTGTACCATGGCCATATTTCCTCATCCAGAATGTCAAAAAGGCATAATTCATTGGTGCAAGGTAAAGGGATTAATAACAAGGTGAGTAAATCAGCTACCAAATTCCAGTAGGCAGACACCACTCAGCATGTCTAGTGAATAATATATAGTTAGGTGAGTTTATTATTCACAGTCGGGGGAAATCTATACGTGGGAAGAACAAGCGTTCTCCCAGTCTTCACTGGACATAGAAGATATACAGGACTGGCATTTGGATCTTACCACCAGGGGTGTAAATTCGAATGTAATAAGTGAGAATACAAGGTAGAAACCAAACCTCATGAACTTAGGATCTAAGTATCCAGATCAGAGGATAATTGGAAATTTGAGTGTCTTGATTCCCATATTGGAGTATTCAATTTTCATTTGAGGCAGATCTCAAATACAGCTACCTATAGAAAAAAACTTGTGGAAGGTTATACTTTGCTTGCAGTTGTTCAAATGAAGATAAAGTACGATTGTAATAAATGCGAGAGAGGGTTACTTTACCTCTTTGCTGCCTTGTAATTGAATACAAAACATATTTAGGTGGATTGTCTCAGAGAGCTTAGCTAATTCTGATGAGAGGTCGGAGTAAGAGGACACATTTTTAACATCTCCAGACTGACATAGCCAGTTTCAAAAAAGGAAAGTGTAGCCTGGGTAAATGATGCTTAGGTGCCTCTAAGTAAATGAGTAGTAAGTCCATTTTTAATATACTTTCCATAAGTGCATGTGCAGTGTGAGGGACTGTATGATAACTGGAATGAACTTATTTGTCTTAGTTTACTTGATAAATAGTATAGGTACATGTCAGGTAGTGCCATTTCGGCTTCATCTTTGGGTTTCTGCAAGGTGGTAAGTTTAAGCTTTACTGTTAACCATTTTACTGGGTCAGGAATTTATAGAAAATCCAAACGCTTACAAGTATCACAGGAATAGTTGATGAGGGGACACCTAATTCAGTGACAGTTGACTGAGAGCAGGTTCACTTCACTTTGGAGATATTTTCTCTGGTTTTCTGATAGTGAAGGGGAATTTTCCTAGTGTGACCTAGTAAAAAAAAAAAAAAGTAACAAAGGCCCTAACCCACGCTATTCGAAATGATAAATACACATTTATCAGGCATAGCACACATTTGAAAACATTAGTCTTGCATTTACGTGTCATTTGTTTTCAAATATACAATTTCCCGGGGCTTGGAATACCAAAATTAAGTTACTCTTACTTTATGTATTCATAAGTATATGCTAGGCATTTCAAACATTAAATTATTTTTCATACTAATTTGTGCTTTCTGTTTTTCAGTATTTGGTTCCTTGGTGGTCAGCAGTACTGCACTTGCACTGAAAAATGTCATAGGTTATATGTTTTCAACTGATGGGTGAGTAATATGGAGAAAGGCAAAGTTTTCAAATCCATTTAAATGATGATTCATCACTTTGATACAGTTCGTGTCATGGTAATATGCAATGATCACACATTTTCAATCAAGAGATTTTTATGTTTTCACTTTAAATTATCTTTATTAACCACTTGCCGACCGCCACAAGTACATTTACTGTGGCAAGCAGCCCCTCCTGGGCAAAGTGACCTATATATACGTCGCTCGCCAGGAGCCTGAAGGGGGCGAGCGTGCGCTGCCGGAGGCGGTCTCCCGCCCCCTGCTCGTTCACTGAGATCCCCGCGCGAGTGACCGGTGGCTCCGATGTCCGCCAGCCACTCGTGATCTCCCGCTGGAGAGGGAGAAAGGCAGGCGGCTAATGTAAACAAAGCCGCCTGTCATTCTCCCTGGTGTAACTGCAGAGATCACATGATCCTGCTATGTAGGATCGTATGTCTCTGTGATTACATCAAAAGCCACGCCCCTTGATAGTTAGAAGAACGCCCCTAGGGACACACTTAACCCCTAGATCTCTAATAAAGTTACCCCCTTCCCTGCCAGTGTCATTTTTACAGTAACAGTGCATATGTATAGCACTGATTACTGTAGTAATGTCACTGGTACTCCCAAAAGTGTCAAAAATGTCAGTCAGGGGTCCGATCTGTCCGCCGCAATGTCGCAGCCCCGCAAAAAAAAAATCGCAGATTGCTGCCATTACTCGTTAAAAAAAAAACAATAAAAATGACATAAATCTTTCCCTTAGTAAATGCAATAACTTTTGCGCAGACCAATCAAAATAGGTTTATTGCGATTTTTTTTACCAAAAATATGTAGCAGAAAACAAATTGGCCTAAAATGTTAAAAATTTTAGATTTTTACCTTTTTTTTTGAGAATTTCATATAAAAATATGTGAAAAATATTGTTATTTTTTTTTCATATAAAAATATGTGAAAAATATTGTTATTTTTTCAAAATTGTCGCTCTTTTTTTGTTTATAGCGCAACAAATAAAAATCGCACAGGTGATCAAATACCACCAAAAGAAAGCTCTGTTTGTGGGGAAAAGTTAAAGCATTGCATGACCGCGCAATTATCCGTTAAAGTCACGCAGTGCCGAATCTCAAAATAGGCCCTGGTCTTTGAGCAGTCAAATCCTCCGGGGCTTAAGTGGTTAAAAAAAAAAAGAAAAGGTTATTAACCACTTTACTACTGGACACTTTCCTGCCTAGGACAATTTTCAGCTTTTGGTGCTCTTACAATTTGAATTACAATTACTCACTCATGCAACACTGTACCCAAACAAAATGTTCTATCAGTTTTTGAGCCAGATAGAGATTTCTAGTGGTGGTATCTAATTACCACTGGATTTTTTATTTTTTGCTATGTAAGTGAAACATTGGCAATAATTCTGGAAAAAAAACATGTTTTTTCTTAACTTCTGTTATCACATTTTGCAAATAAATAATCTTTAAGTATGCCTACACACAGCATAGGCATACTTATAATTACACCCCAAAACACATTCTCCTATATCTCCTGAGTACGAAGATACTACGCGTGTAAGACTTTTTCACAGCTTAAATGCATATAGGTACCCAAAATCCAAGGAGCCCCTTTGGGCTTTCAAGAGGCATAAATTACACATCCAATTTTCTGACTACCTATCACATTTTTGGAGGCACCGGAGCATCAGGACAAAAGAAACACCTAAAAAATTACCCAATTTTGGAAAGCAAGTATTTCAAGGTATAATGAGTCTTTTGAAAATGTCATTTTTTTCCACAAGTTTTTGGAAAATGCAGGAAAGAAAATGTATTTTTTTAAACAAAGTTCTCAATTAATAGGATATTTCTATTACACTTCATAGACATACTTAGAATTGCACCCCAAAACACATACTGCTACCAAAATATAAGGAGTACATTTAGGCATTATATGGGCATAAATTATGCCTCTAATTTCCTGACTACCTATCACATTTTGGAAGCCCTTGAGCACCAGGACATTAGAAACACTCCACATAATGACCACATTTTGGAAAGAAAACACCTCAAGGTATTTTAAGAGGCATTATGAGCCTTTTGAATACTTCATTGGTTTGAAAAAAGTTTTTGAAAAATGCAGAAAGAAAATGCAAAGTATTTTTTTTTTGTTTTCACAAAGTTGTCAATTTGATAAGATAATTCTTACATACAGCATAGGCATACTTAGAATTAAACACCGAACATTTTCTGCAACTCCTCTTGAGTATGGTGATACCACATGTGTGAAACAGTCCTGAAATTGGTGGTGCAGCATTTCTTGAGCAGATACCTGGCCTTCCAAGATCTCCTGAGGCAGGCCAGAAAAGTCTGTGGCCATTTCCGCCATTCGTTCAATGCCAGTACTCGCTTATCTGACATTTAAGGAAATTTCAACCTGCCCAAAAACCGCCTCATTTGTTTTATACCCACCAGGTGGAACTCAACATTGGCAATGCTGCAGCGGCTGCACACACAGCAGAGGGCCATCAATGAGTACCTGTTTGAGTATGGCACAAGGACAGGGTCAGGGGAGCTTGGCTTTTTTTCGCCACCTCAGTGGTTTTGATTAAGGATGCATGCATCATCCTGTCACCATTTGAGGAGGCCACAAGGATGGTGAGCCAGGAGGATGCATGCATCAGTGACACTATCCCGCTAGTCTAACTGCTGGAGCACACGCTGCATGGAATCATGGACAGGGCACTTGAGGCAGAACAGCGGGAGGAAGAGGAGGACTTCCTTTCCTCACAAGGCCCGCTTTATGCAGATATCATTCCTGCAGAGCCACAAAACACACAGGAGGTAGAGGAGGAGGAGGATGAGGATTTCAGCAGCATGGATGTAGAGGACAGCATACAGCAGTCTTCAAGGGATGGTTTTGATTCCCCAGAAACCCCAAGAGTTGTACGTGGTTGGGGAGAGGTTGCTCCTGCTGACAATGTCATCCATAGTGACCAAGAGGACTTAAGAAGCTCATGCCTCCTTCAACGTACATTGCATGGGCTCCCTGATTCTGCAAAGCCTGCAAAAGGACCAGAGGATTTGTGCTATCAAGGAGAGGGATAATTACTGGTTGGCAACCCTTCTTGATCCACGTTACAAGGGTAAAGTTGCAGAGCTCATCCTGCCTTCGCAGAGGGAGCAGAAGATGAAACATCTTGAGGAGGCCTTGAAGAAAAATTTGCGTACCACCTTTCCAGACACTGGGAGGTCAACATTCTCTGGACGTGTTTCTGAGGCATCGTTCAGCCAAAGGAGGAGAGGTGGAGAAGGCGGCCGGCTGACCGATGCCTTTAAACAGTTCTTTTGTCCTCAGCAGCACCCAGGGCTGTTAGGTTTAAGCACCATCAGCAGCGTCTCCATCATATGGTGCATGATTATCTAGGCGCAAGAGCAGACTTGGAGACCTTTCCAGCTGAGCATCCACTGGCTTACTGGGTCTTGAGGATGAACCACTGGCCAGAACTTGCTTAATATGCAATGGAGCTACTGGCCTGTCCTGCTTCCAGCGTGCTTTCTGAATGGACGTTCAGTGCTTCTGGAGGTTTTGTGACGGACAATAGAGTGCGTCTGTCCACAGACTCTGTTGACCAGCTGACTTTTATCAAAATGAACCAGTCCTGGATCAACAAGAGCTATCAAGCCCCTGATGCTGATGTAACTGATTGAATTTGCTAGGGGTCTGCCATCCCTTGAAGACTGCATATGTTGCCAATCCTATTCCTCTACCTTGATTCTGCTAGCTTCCAACAATGTTTTTGGTTTAAGTCACTACCAACCCCCAGGCCTAATTTTCCTGCACTTGTATGACAGGTGCATACAATTTAAATGTCGTATGTCATTTTTAACGGCAGGCCCTGTCCCTCTGCCCTGCTAACTGTGGGGAGTTACGGTGTTCAGGCATTACCTACAGCAAAGGTCCAATTTTTGGCACCTGTATAGCTCATGCAATTTCAAATTTGCATGGAATTCTTACCAGCAGGTTCCTTCCCTGCACCCAGCAAGAGTATCTTTGAGGGCTTGGTTACAGTGTTCAGGCACCACCAACAGCAAAGGCCCAATTTTTGACACCTGTATAGCACATGCAATTTCAAATTTGCATGGAATTCTTACCAGCAGGTCCAGTTCCTGCATCCAGCAAGAGTAACTGGGAGGGCTTGGTTACGGTGTTCAGGCACCATCTACAGCAAAGGCCCAAATTTTTGCCACCTGTGTAGTACATGCAATTTCAAATTTGCATGAAATTCTTACCAGCAGGTCCCGTTCCTACACCAAGCAAGAGTATCTGCGAGGGCTTGGTTATGGTGTTCAGGCACCACCTACAGCAAAGACCCAATTTTTGGCACCTGTGTAGCACATGCAATTTCAAATTTGTATGGTATTCTTACCAGCAGGTCCCATTCCTGCACCCAGCAAGAGTAACTGGGAGGGCTTGGTTACGGTGTTCAGGCACCACCTACAGCAAAGGCCCAATTTGTGGCACCTGTGTAGTACATGCAATTTCAAATTTGTATGGAATTATTACCAGCAGGTCCCGTTCCTGCACCCAGCAAGAGTAACTGCGAGGGCTTGGTTACGGTGTTCAGGCACCACCTACAGCAAAGGCCCAATTTGTGGCACCTGTGTAGTACATGCAATTTCAAATTTGTATGGAATTATTACCAGCAGGTCCCGTTCCTGCACCCAGCAAGAGTAACTGCGAGGGCTTGGTTTACGGTGTTCAGGCACTACCAACAGCAAAGGCCCAATTTTTGGTACCTGTATAGCACATGCAATTTCAAATTTGCATGGAATTCTTACCAGCAGGTCCCGTTCCTGCACCCAGCAACAGTATCTGCGAGGGCTTGGTTACAGTGTTCAGGCACCACCTACAGCAAAGGCCCAATTTTTGGCACCTGTATGACACATGCAATTCCAAATTTGTATGGAATTCTTACCAGCAGGTCCCGTTCCTGCACCCAGCAAGAGTAACTGCGAGGGCTGGGTTATGGTGTTCAGGCACCACCTACAGCAAAGGCCCAATTTTTTGGCACCTGTGTAGCACATGCAATTTCAAATTTGTATGGAATTCTTACCAGCAGGTCCCGTTCCTGCACCCAGCAAGAGTAACTGCGAGGGCTTGGTTACGGTGTTCAGGCACCACCAACAGCAAAGGCCCAATTTTTGGCACCTGTATGACAAGTACATGCGATTTGAAATGTGTATGAATTTTTTAGCAGCAGGGCCCATTCCTGCTCCCAGCAAGAGAAACTGTGAGGGGTTACGGTGTTCAGGAACCATTTAAAAATGATGGTTTTTAAAAAAAGTTTTTTTCATTGCTACATGTTCCCCAGGTCAGTACCCAGACCCCCATACACTTTTTTGGGGCAATAACTTGCATTTAAGCCTTCAAAATTAGGCTATATAAAATAAATAAATATCGCTGCGCCAAGTATTTTATATAAATATAAATTATAATATGAAAGCAAATCAATGCTTATACCAATTGCTAAAAAATGTAAGCCATTCAACAATCCAAGTGCTTATAACCAGGTGATTGATAAAAAGCCCCAATGGTGCAAAATATATAATAAGTAAGCAAAAAAGTTCAAATAAAACACTTAATCTTCATCTGTGATCAAACAGTGCAAAAAGTGCTCCACACTTCACTCAGGTTCTCCCGGTGATTGGTGCAAGATTAGCAGCTCACGTTAGGGATAGACTCCAAGGAGTCATACACGCTTAAAGATTATGGATACACAGCCTGTTCTCTCCTCTCCTTCTGCTCCAGCTGACCCTCCGAGTGCGCCAGGAACTCAGCATAAAATAAATGGGAGAAGGGATCTAGTGCTCTCTGTTTAAACTATTTTATTAGATCAAATGCAAAAAAATCCACTTACATGTCCCAGCACTTGAGCAGTGCGGGCTTCCAACAGCAGGCAATACACAGTCTCAGACTGCATTTTTACCCATTATTTTGATTGATTCACTTGGCGCAGCAATATTTATTTATTTTTATTTACTCACTGGTGTTTTGTGTTAAACACTGATTGTTGGCGGCCTTGTGTGTGCATTTATTTATCTCACTTTATTTTATGTATATGGTTTGCGGTGATTATATCAATATTATTCAAAATGAGGCTGTTTGATTTTCGAGGTTCGAGTCCCATAGACTTCAATGGGGCTTGTTTATTCGAACAAACTTTTCCTCTGTTCACTGTGTTTTGGTGCAAACCGAACGGGGGGGTGTTTGGCTCATCACTAATGATAACAACGTTTACTGTCTGGTAACAGTCTTCCTTGAGGTATTACAGTCCTAACACGTTCTCAAACTCCAACTCCCAGGATTCTTAGCTCTCTGCATAAATGGGCTTGCTCGGGTTTAGCTCTACCCCTGCTGGCCAAAGGAGTATTGTGCATCATAACATCAGTATCTTAGTAGAGGGGGAGAAGAACAAAAGGCATGGTCTCCTTCTCTATATTGCTGTAGCCCCATCACCTGGCTACACTTACTTGTTTTAACTTCTCCTTGCTTACATAAAACAAAGAAAAAAAATGTTTATATTATACTGTCATGGTAAATGTTTTTAGTATGTCCATATGTGATTTTATTTTATTTCTTTTTGTCTTCAAATTCAGAGATATTATTGCTTTGCTTTCAAATATCATGCTTCTATTTCCTCCACTGCACCTGTTCGAGGGAATAAATGTAAGTATATCCATTTTTTAGCTCAGTTACAGTTTATAAAAATGCATAGACTATTAAAGCTGAACTCCAGGAATTATCTGTTATGCATACTGCCGCTGGGGAAGCCGAAACTCATTGTAGTTGTTGGCGCTACTACAGTGATAGCTGTGATCTTCCAAGAGTGCCTAAGGGTATGTGCATGCAGCTTCCCCTCTTTACACTTACCACAGGGGGTTCGCTCACTTGGCACTGCCACCATTTATAGAAAACCTTGTATTTTTTTCAATGAATGCAGGGGATTGACTGATTGTAACGCTCCTGCGTTTTATGTATGATGTGGATTTTCAGCTGCAGAAATATTCCACTTCAGTAGTCATGTAAGAGAAACGCTGAGACACCATTCCCAACTCTCAATGACTCATCATGTGTGGAGGATCTCAATTCAGCAAGTAAATACACACACTCAATAAGATGTTTCCTAGAGTGACTTATGTATATAGTAACACAGTGATGATAGGCTGAAGAGACAGGTTGGGTAGAGATGGTAGATGACAGACACTTGAAAGGAAATGCTCTTGAAAGTAAGATAGTAGCAGATGGGATGCAGATAGGTTTAGCAATCATGTATGGTAGCAGATAACAGAGTAGCAGGTGGACATACAAGAGACATCAACCCAGTGCAAGAACAGGTGGTAGTAGGCTCAAGAGCTAGCAATCTTAGATAATGCAGATGTAGTAATAGTCCTTAGTATGCAAAGCTAGATAGTGTAAGCTTTAGTATAAAGGTTATAGAGGTTTCCCCTGTGGGGTACTTATCACTAATAGCAATGTAGCAGAGGAGAGGTTCGGCAAGAGCGGATGATCCGGTAGCGGGATACAGGGATCAGCGCAGCGTGGTTCCGACAGCGAGGTATGCTTGCAAGCATGAGAGCTTCAAGACAGGTTAGCATCAAGGCACAAAGCAGTTTGAACGAACACATGTGAGTGAGAGCCGGCGATTTAAATAGCCATCCAGTTCGGCGCTCAGTGATGACAGCATCAGTCTTAAAGGTGTATGCGCACCTATATGTGCTTCATCTATCTAGGTAGATGGAAAGCACCCGGAAATGATGTGATAGGAGGCACTGAGAGTGCCAGAACCTTACACTGATTTGACAAGGTGGGGATTGTAATGTCACCACCCCTCAACTCCAAAAGAAAAAAAAAAATTTACAAGGGTGTACTTAGAATGATGACAGTGCTGAGTGAGCAACCCCATGTGATCAGTGTGCAGAGATGACCACATACTATAAAATACTGAAAACTCAATGCTAAGGGTTAAGTGCTAAAGTGTAGCTGCCTGCACAATGAATACTCCCACCTATTACTCAAACTAAACTCAAAGGTGTGCAGTGCTACTAGAAAATTATAAATATTAATTATGCCACAGTGCTACAAGTGATGCTTTGCGAGCAAATATATTAATATTACATAATAATAAAGTGCTTTGTGATCATGTGTAAAAAAGTAAAGTTGAAAAGTATCACTTGTAACATTGTGACATCCTATATGCTAGCATCAATATTTAGCACTTTTTAGTAGCGCCGCACAGATTAGAGTTGACCACATTGGGCCATTTGATGGATAAAAAAAATATATAAATTTTGACCTGTAAATTCCAATATTTTGGTGTACATAACCGAACACAGGAACTAAATTCTTAGACCATGGGTTACATGCCGGTACCTTCAGGTGGACACTAGCAAAGCAATTCAGATAATGCCCCTCTGTATCTATCTGTATAATCCCACCCACTCCATGAAGCTACAGCTTAGTCAGCAAGCACTAAGGAGATCACAGAACAGCTATTAGGGTAACTGGTGAGAAGAAAAGCATTCAGCTTGCATCTTTGTTGGAAAATGGCAGCCGGCTGTGTGCATGTAAGAGTCTTTAATGCACCACATCCCTAACCAGAGAGAAGTTATTTACTATAGTGAGGTGAAGAAAAGACCACCACATTTTACTAGGAAAATGTTATAATACAGTTACCTATAGGCTGAAAAAAAGAAAACCAACTAGGGAGAAAAATCAGTAAAGGTGTATATGACCGGTTGATGCGGATTCCAAAATGTACAAGGGTAACCGATCTGGAAACTTTTAGTGAGCCATGAGGCAATAAGCAGTCAGATCTTGACAGAAGTGTAATTTGAAGATTAGGAAAAAAACATTGAAAATATAGAAAAAATCTTCTCTTACAGAAAAAGGAGCCCATCACCCAAGGACAAAAAAACTGAAACTAGGGTTATTTGCGTACACTAGGAGGTGCTCTCTGCAAAGCTTTGCCAGTGTCCAAACACCTGACACACATGGCAAGTAACCCATGGTCTAAGAATATAAGTTCCTGTGTCCTGTACTATATGATTAATCTATTAGATTGTTGTACTTACTATAAAATCTCAGAGTCCATTAATTCCCGGAATCATACAATTTCTTTGAGTACATTGAGGAACACATGAATTTCAAAACAGTCCTGTTATACTGCTGCCTACAGGAGGTTTGGACAAACTGAACAATTGTAAACCAGCCCCTCTATACACTGATCAGACATAACATTATAATCGCCCACGTAACAAATTGGGGCATGGACTCCACTAGTAATAAATGTATAGATCCTGCTCTTTTCAGATTAAGAGGGTTACTTGTTGGAGGAGCTGCTCTAACCCAAAATGGTGCACTTCTTCTTAACTATAAAGTTAACAGTGTAATATAGCATAAATCAAATAATAGCTACTGCACTAATCATACATCAGTATCTGACACTTATAAACTCTATTAATAATTCATATTACAGTAAACATGAATAATATATTATTCTGACAGTATAAAAATATCAGTGCTTCAACTTTGAAATAATGTGGCAAACAATAAAAAATTGTGTAAATAAATAAAACATTCCTTAAAAAGTGTTCATTTCATTAAAGTCTTTCAAAAATTCCATGCTCATTAATGTATTTTCCATCACAACATATGCAGTGGACTACAAAACAGCTCCTCCGCTAGACTTCTGAAAGTATAGTATTCCCTTGATATTTGACACCAAGCCTTCAGTAGCAGAAACTAAGTCCCGTAAGTTGTGAGGTGGGGCCTTTATGGATCAGATTTTTTTCCGGCATATCCCAACTCAATTGTATTGAGATCTGCAAATTTTGACCGCCCCAAACTCATTGTGTTCCTCAAACCATTCTTGAATTCATCAGACCAGACCACCTTCCCCCATGGCTCTGTGGTTCAGTTCTAATACTCACATGCCCATTGTAGGTGGGTATGGACACAGGTCAGCATGGGTACTCTGACCAGTCCCCCCATATGAAACAACATCAATCCACTGTGTGTGCTGACACCTTTCTATTGAAACGAGCATTCATTTTTTTTTTAGCAATTTGAGCTACAATAACTCTTCTATTTAATCAGAATACATGGGCCAGCCTTTGTTCCCCACATGCATCAATGAGCCTTGCCTGCCCATAACCCTGTCACCGATATGCTGGTTTGCTTCCTTGGACCACTTTTGGTAGGTCCTGACCACTGGAAACTGGGAACATCGCACAAGAGTTGCAGTTTTGGAAATTCTCTGACCCATTCATCTAGCCATTACAATTTGGCCCTTGTCACTCAAATCCTTAAGCTTGCCCATTTTTTCTTCTTTCAACACATCAACTTCAGGGACAACATAGTAGGGGGTGAGGGATAGAGTTGAGCGGACACCTGGATTTCAGTGTTCGGCGGATTCGGCCGAACTTAAAAAAAAAGTCCGGGTCCGTGTCCCGGACTTTTGCCGAACTTTTCCCGGACACCGAACCCCATTGAAGTCAATGGGGACCCGAACTTTCAGGCACTAAAATGGCTCTAAAACACCAATGGAAAGGGTTAGAGTGCTGCAAATGGCAGCAAAACGTAGTTAAGAGCATGGCAAGTGCTCTGCAAACAAATGTGGATAGGGAAATAACTTAAAACAACAAAAAAAAAACAGAAAAATAAAACAATGTTCTTCATCTCTGAAGGATGAGGCCCATATGGAGTAGGAGGGAGGTTGAGGTGGTGGTGGATGTGGCGGTGTTATAGGCGTGCACACAGGGTGTTCCGGTTGTACCTGGGCACACCCTAATCACCTAGGGCACATAGCATTATCGCTCTGTTTGCCAGTGAGGAGATGGGAAAGATCTCCCTCGGACCTGCTCTGATCTATTTCTCTTTGCCAGCAGGGAGAGTAATGTATCGGGGCCATGTACATGTAGGCAAACACATGCATGAGTATTTAAACTTTGGGGTGCACACCCTAATGCAATAGGCTGCGCACACCTATGGGCGGTGTAGGTGGAAGCGGCGGTGGAGGAGGATCAGGGCCGGATTAAGAGCATCATGGGCTTGGTGCTGAGGATTTTGAAGGGCCTTAAGGGCCGTGCCTTGGCATGCACCCAGAGGAGGAAGGGTGCAGCCATGCATGCCTAATTCAACATGGGATGCTGTCTCTGAAGCCCATAAACATATCCATGCATCAGCAACTGTCCCTCCTTGTCCGGCCTTCGTGCTGTGTGGGGAGGTTCTGAGGGAGCTGCCTGGGGAAGCGAGCATAGAAGCCAGACTTCTGTGTTTACAAGTGACAGAAGAGCGGTAACAGTGAATATGGCCAACCCGGGGCCTATATTAAGGTAGGGGCCTGGAGCTGCAGCTCCAATAGCCCCTATGTTAATCTGGCCCTGAGGAGGACGAGGTAGCCAACACTGCTTTTTTTCAGAAATTTTAAATGAGGGTACACCCCAAAAGAGTGAGAAAGAGCAAAAATAGAACAATGGCTGGGTAAGGTCGGTATCCATCGCTATTCTGCACAAGGTACGGGAAAGTCCCGTGGGATCCATGCCTGGTTCATTTTAATGAACGTGAGCTTGTCCACATTGTCTCTGGACAGGCGGCTGCGCTTGTCTGTGATAACGCCCCCAGCCGTGCTAAATACCCGTTCAGATAATACACTGGCTGCAGGGCACGCCAGCACCTCCAAGGCGTAAAGGGCATGTGCCCAATTTGGAGACCTAGAAGTTGAAGGGGGCAGACCCGTCATTCACTACAAGTAGGCGTGTGCACACATACTGCACCACCATGTTGGTGAAATGCTGCCTCCTGCTAAGACGTTCCATATGAGCTGCTGGTGCTGCTGTTTGTTGTGGCGTGCTGACAAAGCTTTTTCGGCCATGCTAACCCTGCCTTCTGAGGTGCTGGCGGTGCCCTGGTTGCGTTGGCGACCTCTTCCTCCTCCTCCTCTGCCTTGTGCTTCCACTGTGGCCCCGCTGTCAGGTGGGAATGCCAGCAGCATCGTGTCTACCAGCGTGCGCTTGTACTCGCTCATCTTGCGATCGCGCTCCAGTGAGTGAATTAAGGACGGTACGTTGTCCTTGTAACGGGGATCCAGCAGCGTGGCCACCCAGTAATCAGCACAAGTTAGAATGTGGGCAACTCGGCGGTCGTTGTGGAGACACTGCAGCATGTAATCGCTCATGTGTGCCAGGCTGCCCAGAGGCAACGAAAGGCTGTCCTCTGTGGGAGGTGTATCGTCTGTGTCCTCTGTATCCCCCCAGCCACGCACCAGTGATGGCCATGAGCTGGCCTGGGTGCCACCCTGCTGTGAACATGGTTCCATCTCCTCCTCCAGCTCCTCCTCCTCATCCTCCAGAACTGTGCCCCTGCTGGACAATTGTGTCCCTGGTGTTTGTGTGTGCAGGAACCCACCCTCGGTGCCCCTTGTGAATGACTGCCCTGAAACCCTTGGAAATGTTACCTCTTCATCCTCCTCCTCCTCCTCCTCCTCATCCTGTGCCACATCCTCTTCCATCATCGCCCAAATTGTTTTTTCAAGGAGGCATAGAAGTGGGATAGTTAAGCTGACAACGGCATCATCGGCACTGGCCATGTTGGTGGAGTACTCAAAACAGCGCAACAAGGCACACAGGTCTCGTATGGAGGCCCAGTTATTGGTGGTGAAGTGGTGCTATTCCGCAGAGCGACTCACGCGTGCGTGCTGCAGCTGAAACTCCACTATGGCCTGCTGCTGCTCGCACAGTCTTTCCAGCATGTGCAAGGTGGAGTTCCACCTTGTGGGCACATCACAAATGAGGCGGTGAGCGGGAAGGCCGAAGTTACGCTGCAGCGCTGACAGGCGAGCAGCAGCAGGGTGAGAACGCCGAAAGTGCGCACAGACGGCCCGCACTTTCTGCAGCAGCTCTGACATATCGGGTGTAGTTTTTAAGGAACCTCTGCACCACCAAATTCAGCACATGCGCCAGGCAAGGGATGTGCGTCAAACCGGCTAGGCCCAGAGCTGCTATGAGATTTCGCCCGTTATCGCACACCACCAGGCCGGGCTTGAGGCTCGCTGGCAGCAACCACTCATTTGTCTGCTGTTCCATGCTCCTCCACAACTCCTGCGCGGTGTGTGGTTTTTCCCCCAAACAGGCAAGTTTTAAAACTGCCTGCTGTCGTTTACCCCTGGCCGTGCTGAAGTTGGTGGTGAAGGTGTTACGCTGACCGGATGAGGAGGCGGTAGAGGATGAGGAAGCGGAGTAGGAGGAGTTAGGAACAGGAGGCAAACTGAAGCGCCCTGCAATCCTCGGTGGTGGAAGGACATGCGCCAAATTGCTATCCGCCTCAGGCCCATCCGCCACTGCATTTACCCAGTG
Organism: Pelophylax lessonae; assembly: GCF_965119305.1. Classification (NCBI taxonomy): domain Eukaryota; kingdom Metazoa; phylum Chordata; class Amphibia; order Anura; family Ranidae; genus Pelophylax; species Pelophylax lessonae. The sequence continues at coordinate 393,593,455 of NC_138769.1, read as the reverse complement.
TGCCGTTAGGGAGATATAACTCCCCTGACCGTGCTTACTGGTCCACGTATCGGTAGTTAGGTGGACCTTGCCACAGATGGCGTTGCGCAGTGCACACCTGATTTTTTTCCCCACTTGGTTGTGCAGGGAAGGGATGGCTTGCCTGGAAAAGTAGTGGCGGCTGGGCACGACGTACTGTGGGACAGCCACCGACATAAGGTTTTTAAAACTGTGCGTCTCCACCAGACGGAATGACAGTATTTCAAAGGCCAAGAATTTTGAAATGCTGGCATTCAGGGCCAGAGATCGCGGGTGGGTAGGGGGGTACTTCCTCTGCCTCTCAAGTGTTTGGGAGATGGAAAGCTGAACGCTTCCACGGGACATTGTGGAGATGGTTGGTGACCCAGGTGGTGGTGTTGCTGACAGATCGTCTGTTTGCGGGGTGGCAGGTGCCGGTATCACTACAGATGTGGCTGGAGCGGCCGAGACTGCAGCAGAAGAGGAAGCAGGATGAGCCAGAGACGTTTCTTGGTTTTGAAGGTGTCTACTCCACTGCAGCTCGTGCTTTGCACTTAGATGCCTGATCATGCAGGTTGTGCTCAGGTTGAGAAGGTTTATGCCTCGCTTCAGGCTCTGATTGCACAGGGTGCAAACCACTCGTGTCCTGTCATCAGCACATTTTCTAAAGAACTTCCATGCTAGAGAACTCCTTTAAGCTGGCTTTGGTGCGCTCGTTCCCTTGCTGCGTTGGGCAGTAGCAGGCATAGTGTCTGCACCCTGCTCCCTCTTCTGCTGTGCTGGTGGCTCTGTGCGACCACCGCCTCTTCCTCCAAACTACTCAGGTCACCTGCATGACCTTCATTCCATGTGGGGTCGAGGACCTCATCGTCCTCCACATCATCTTCCACCCAGTCTTCACCCCTGCCCTCCTTGTCGGTCTCCACAATTCTGAACGCCACAGCAGTTGGCACCTGCGTTTCGTCATCATCTGAGACATGCTGCGATGGTCCTTGCATGTACTCATCTTGAGAAATAAGTGGTTGGGCATCGCTGCACTCAATCTCTTCCACTTCTGGGGCAGGGCTAGGTGGATGGCCCTGGGAAACCCTGCTGACAGAGTCATCAAAAAGAAGAAGAGACTGCTGTATGGCTTGGGGCTCAGACTGCTTGCCTGATTTGCAAGGGGGTGAGGTGAAAGACGGTTGGACATCGGCTGCAGGTGCCAACTGTGACCTTTCTGCAGTAGACTGGGTGGGAGACAATGTGAAGGAACTGGAGGCACTGTCAGCAGCAAACCAATCTAATATCGCCTCTACGTGTTCTGGCATCATCACTTCTAGAGGCGTATGATGCCCTACCAAATACTGATGCAGGTTCTGTCGCCTACTAACACTTGAGGAAGGTGTTTCACTTGTGCGTGTAGCTGGCACAGATCGACCAGGTCCTCTCCTTGCAACAGGAGCTCTACCAGCAGCACCACGACCCAGGCCACGGCCCCTATTTGACGGTCTCCTCATATTTCTGTAATTTAAGATCTTGCCCTAGAAAGGTGTTTATTTAATAGCGGAACAAAACAACAACAGTATCGCACGGGTGTATCTCACAGTCAAATATGCAAACTATGCCGCAATTTAATGTTTTTTACCCCAAAAGGGTGTATATTGAATAGCGGAATAGGAAAAAGGATAAAAAAACGGTGTATCTCACACGTACAAACACAGACTAGGCCCCGATTAAAATTTTTTGTACCCTAAAGGGAGGATGAGGAAGAGGAGAAGGAGGAGTTGGGAACAGGAGGCAAACTGAAGCGCCCTGCAATCCTTGGCGGTGGAAGGAGATGCGCCAAACAAATTTAAAATGTATATCTCACACGTACCGATACAGACTATGCCGTAATTTAATTTTTTACACTCCAAAAGGGTGTATATTGAATAGCGGAATAGGAAAAATTTTATAATACGGTGTATCTCACACGTACAAACACAGACTAGGCCCCAATTACAATTTTTTGTACAATAAAGGCAGGATGAGGAGTAGGAGGAGTTCGGAACAGGCAGGAGGCAGACTGAAGCACCCTCAAATCCTCGGCAGTATGAGATGCGCCCCAAAAATTGGAAAGGTGTATCTCACACGTACCGACACAGACTATCCCGCAATTTAATTGTTTTTACCCAAAGGTGTAGATTAAATAGCGGAATAGAAAATATTATCAAAAAAAGGTGTATGTATCTCACACGTACAGAACCTGACTAGGCCCCAATTACTATTTTTTGTACCCCCAAAGGCAGGATGAGGAGTAGGAGGAGTTCGGAACAGGCAGCACCCTCAAATCTTCAGAAGTATGAGATGCGCCCCAAAAATTGGAAAGGTGTATCTCTGTAATGTTCCGGTACCTTTGGTACCCTAAATTACACTTTCCACAAGTGTATGCGCCCTACCATTTACTTTTGGAAAGGTGCGCATACACCTTTAAGACTGGAGCTGTCATCACTCAGCGCCGGACTAGATGGCTATTTAAGGCGTCGGTTCTCACTCACATGTGTTCGTTCAAACACCCTTATCTGGATGCTAACCTTGCTTGAAGCTTCCATGCTTGCAAGCTTACTCCGCTGACGGAACCTCGCTGCGCTGATCCCTGTATCCCGCTACTGGATCATCCGCCTCTCCTGAACCACCCTTCGGCTGTATCACTAATAGTGCTAAGTACCCCGCAGGGGAATTCTCTATAAACTTATACTAAGCTTACACTATCTAGCTCTGCATAGTAAAGACTGTTTATCACATCTGCATAAACTAGATTGCTAGCTCTTGAGACTACTGCTACTTTTCTGCACTGGGTTGATCTCTTTTGTATCTCCACCTGCTATTCTATCATCTGCTATCATACAACATTGCTAAACCTTCCTGCATCCATCTGCTACTGTCTCACCTTCAAGTGTCTATCACCTACCACCTCCACTCAACCTATCCCTCAATCTTCATCATTGTGTTACCACATGCATAAAGTCACTCTAAGAACCAGCTTGCTAATTGTGTGTATTTACTGGCTGAAATAAGACCTTCCACACATGATGAGTCATTGAGGTTGGGAATGGTATCTCGGCATATCTCTTACATGACTGCTGACGTGGAACTATTTCTGCAGCTGAAAATCCACACCATATAAAAACGCAGGAGCGTTACAGATTGAACGAACCTAAAAATGGATTCAGCAGAAATAGTTCCAGAAATAACCACTCAGGTGACACAATTAAAACAGCAAGTATCTGCGTTAATACACGCACTTGCTGAATTAAAAGAAGACAATCAGGCTCTGTCGCAGCAGGTAATTAGACTGACACAACTTACCTCTGCTCAGTCCCCTGAACCCAAGATAAATCCCCCTTTGGTATTTACAGGCGATCGCAAAAAATTTCGCGAATTTAAAAACGCATGTGAGTTACTTTTTTTGCTAAAACCTCGTACCTACCTTACTGATCACATTAAGGTTTGTACTATTATTTCTTACCTATCAAGCGATCCTCGAGCCTGGGCAGATTCTCTTTTTGAGAAAAACGACCAGCTTCTCAACTCCTATGCCTTGTTCCTGGCAGAGCTCACTAGCCTATATGATGACCCCAATAGGCAGAGTACTGCTGATCTTTAGTTAAGATCCTTGAAACAAGGAAGGAGGCCTGTGGAAGACTTTGTCGCAGAGTTCAAGAGATGGACCCTTGATTCAGAATGGAATGATGCATCTCTGAAAACCCAATTTAGGCTTGGCCTATCAGAAGCCGTTAAGGACGAGCTCGCCTGAGCGGATCTGCCAAAAACCCTGGATGCATTAATACAACTCAGTTTTACCATAGATAGAAGACTACGAGAAAGAAAGGCTGAAAAGATGGGAATGCCATTATCCGTTTCCTCTCAGAGTCTGGCCGTTCCTATGGAGGTAGGAACCATACGCCCACCGCTATCAACTATGGAAAAAGCCAAAAGACGAAATGAAAATCTCTGCTTGTACTGTGCATCCCCGGATCACAAGATAAACGTCTGTCCCCTAGTCAACAAAAAGAAGGGTGAGTGTTCACATGTCTCTCTAGGAGGATTGACAACTTCATTCACTAACTCCTACATTTCTGTTTTTTTGACATTACAGTGGGACCAGAACAGGATTACTACTAAGGCCATGATTGACACAGGATCTTGTGGAAATTATATGGATATATGTTTTGCTGCTTTAAATAAAATTCCTATTATTTCTAAACTCAAACCTGTCTCAGTAAGTCTTATTACCGGTGTTCCGTTATCCTCTGGTCCGATCACCGATCAGACACAAGCACTTCTAGTCACTATTAACGAGTCTCATAGGGAGACTTCTACCTTCGATTTAATACCATCACCCCACTTTCCCATTGTGTTGGGACTTCCCTGGTTGCACACACACCAACCAACCATAGATTGGAAGAAACGGTCCTTGACCTTCCCTTCTTGTTATTGCGAGGAAACGTGTAACCTCCCGTTTTCCGGGAAGATTCTGTCTGTGGTGACAGATGAGATTGCACCACTATGTTATCAGGATCTTTCTGAGGTTTTTCTTGAGAAAAATGCTCAAGCATTACCTCCTCATCGAGACTATGATTGTAGCATTGATCTACTCCCAAATAGCAAATTGCCGTTCGGTCATGTTTATCCTCTTTCACAGGATGAACTTGCCCATCTCAAAACCTATTTGGATGAGAACTTGGAAAAAGGTTTTATTAGACCTTCCACTTCTTCCACAGCAGCAGGACTCTTTTTTGTTCGCAATAAAGATTCAAGTCTCAGACCTATCATCGACTACAGGAAATTGAATGCTATCACAATAAAAGATCGCTATCCTCTACCGCTTATCCCTGAGCTCATTGAGCAGGTGCGTGGAGCTACCTATTTTTCAAAATTAGACCTGAAAGGAGCATACAATCTCATTCGAATCCGTGATGGACACGAGTGGAAGACTGCGTTCAGAACTAGATACGGATTGTTCGAATATCTTGTGATGCCATTCGGCCTATGCAATGCCCCTGCAGTTTTCCAACGATTTATAAACGATATTTTTAAAGACTTACTAGATGTCTTTGTTGTGGTATATCTGGACGATATACTTATATATTCACGGACCCTGTCTGAACACATAAGACATGTAAGACTTGTATTATCGAGATTGCTTGCACATAATCTTTATGTGAAGCTGAAGAAATGCTTGTTCCATAAAGATGAGATACTCTTTCTAGGCTACATCATATCCAAAACAGGAATTGAGATGGACATGAGTAAAATATCCTGCATTCAGGATTGGCCTACACCAACTACACGCAAGGCGCTACAGCGATTCCTGGGATTTTCAAATTTCTACAGGAAGTTCATAAAAAACTTTTCTGCTATTGTGAGACCCCTCACACAGCTCACTAGCATAAAAATACCATTTAAATGGTCAGAAGAAGCAAATAAGGCTTTCCACTTGTTAAAGACAAGGTTTACTTCCGCTCCCATATTACGCCATCCAGACCCATCCCTCCAATACATTCTGGAGGTAGATGCGTCAAACCTGGCAGTAGGAGCAATACTCTCCCAACGACCTACCCCCACTTCACCACTTCATCCAGTCGCCTTTTTTTCTAAATCCCTGAGCAGTCCCGAGATAAATTACCCCGTGGGTGAGAAGGAACTGCTTGCTATAAAATTGGCTCTGGAGAATTGGCGACATTTACTCGAAGGCACCCAATTACCAATAATTATATACACGGACCATAAAAACCTCCAATATCTTCAGACTAGCAAAACTCTCTCGCATCGACAGGTACGATGGTCACTATTCTTTCTAAGGTTTAACTTCCTAGTGACCTACACACCTGCAGATAAGAACAAAAAGGCGGATGCACTATCACGACTAACTGAAGAAAACTACTTTGAAATTCCTTCCGTTCCTATAATACCTCACAAACGCATTATTGGAGTTGTCCGTTCCTTGAAGGAAGAGGTTCTGCATGGTATCAGGTTGGATTCACCTCCACCACAACTAACTACCGATGCAGAAGGCTTCCTCTACTACAACGACAAACTTTACATACCACCTACCCTACGCACCAAGATCTTGGAATTATCGCATGATGTGCCTATGGCAGGACATATGGGTATGACAAAGACTTTCAATTTGATTTCTCGGCAATTCTGGTGGCCTGACATGAAAACATCTATACAAAAATTCGTCTCTTCATGCAATGTCTGTGCCAGGTCCAAAATTGACACTACGAGACCATCCGGTCTACTATGCAGTCTACCAATACCCCAAACTCCATGGGAAGTTGTGTCCTTGGACTTTATAGTGGAATTGCCTCCTTCCAAAGGATTTAATACCATCTTGGTGTCAGTGGACCATCTGACAAACATGGCACATTTCATTGCTATTCGCAGACTACCTTCGTCCAAACAAACGGCAGAACTCCTGATGAAACATGTCTTCAGATTACATGGTATCCCAAAAACTCTTTTGTCTGACCGTGGATCCCAATTTTTTTCTAAATTCTGGCAAGAACTATGTCACATACTACGGATTGAGCGGAAGCTCACTTCTCCTTACCATCCGCAGACCAACGGACAGACTGAAAGAGTCAACCAATGCATCGAGCAGTATTTACGTTGTTACACCTCTTACCAACAGGATGATTGGTTGGATCTTCTCCCCCTGGCAGAATTTGCCTACAACAACGCAACTCACAGTACAACCAAGCAGAGTCCGTTCTACTTGAACTATGGGTTCCATCCCTCTATTCTCCCTCCACGCATCCTTCCTTCAAATAACCCAGTAGCCTCAGACTATCTTTCCCAAATAAAGGATTCTCTGGGTTAACTAAATACTACCATTGCACACGCTCACAGTCAACAAAAGAAGTACTATGATCTTCGTAGAAGACCTTCTCCACAGTATACTATCGGGGACCTCGTTTGGCTCTCAACAAAAAACTTGAGACTGAAGATCCCTAGCAAAAAGCTTGGACCTCTGTTCTTGGGACCTTTCCCAATCAAGAAACTTATTGGAAAAGCTGCAGTGCAGCTTACATTGCCAATGGACCTAAAAATCCATCCCATTTTCCATGTGTCGCTACTAAAACCCCATGTTCCGGACCAAGGAATAAGGCCTAATATTCCACCTCCCCCTCCTGTACAAGTTGAAGGTGGAGAAGAATACGAGATAAAAGAGATTCTGGATTCTCGTATCTACAGAAGAAGACTTCAGTACTTGGTTAGATGGAAGAACTATGGGCCCCAAGACGACACCTGGCTAAACACCTCTGACATACATGCCCCTAGATTAATCCGCAATTTTCATGCGAGATACCTAGACAAACCAGCTCCAGAGGCCTTCAGGAGCAGGCCTTAAGGGGGGGTATTGTAATGTTCCGGTACCTTTGGTACCCTAAATTACACTTTCCACAAGTGTATGCGCCCTACCATTTACTTTTGGAAAGGTGCGCATACACCTTTAAGACTGGAGCTGTCATCACTCAGCGCCGGACTAGATGGCTATTTAAGGCGTCGGTTGTCACTCACATGTGTTCGTTCAAACACCCTTATCTGGATGCTAACCTTGCTTGAAGCTTCCATGCTTGCAAGCTTACTTCGCTGACGGAACCTCGCTGCGCTGATCCCTGTATCCCGCTACTGGATCATCCGCCTCTCCTGAACCACCCTTCGGCTGTATCACTAATAGTGCTAAGTACCCCGCAGGGGAATTCTCTATAAACTTATACTAAGCTTACACTATCTAGCTCTGCATAGTAGAGACTGTTTATCACATCTGCATAAACTAGATTGCTAGCTCTTGAGACTACTGCTACTTTTCTGCACTGGGTTGATCTCTTTTGTATGTCCACCTGCTATTCTATCATCTGCTATCATACAACATTGCTAAACCTTCCTGCATCCATCTGCTACTGTCTCACCTTCAAGTGTCTATCACCTACCACCTCCACTCAACCTATCCCTCAATCTTCATCATTGTGTTACCACATGCATAAAGTCACTCTAAGAACCAGCTTGCTAATTGTGTGTATTTACTGGCTGAAATAAGACCTTCCACACATGATGAGTCATTGAGGTTGGGAATGGTATCTCGGCATATCTCTTACATGACTGCTGACGTGGAACTATTTCTGCAGCTGAAAATCCACACCATATAAAAACGCAGGAGCGTTACAATCTCACACGTACCGACACAGACTATCCCGCAATTTAATTGTTTTTACCCAAAGGTGTAGATTGAATAGCGGAATAGAAAATATGATATCAAAAGGTGTATGTATCTCACACGTACCGACACAGACTATCCCGCAATTTAATTGTTTATACCCAAAGGTTTTTATTGAATAGCGGAATAGAAAATATTATCAAAAAAAGTGTATGTGTATCACACGTACAGAACCAGACTAGGCCCCAATTACTATGTTTTGTACCCCCAAAGGCAGGATGAGGAGTAGGAGGAGTTCGGAACAGGCAGCACCCTCAAATCTTCAGAAGTATGAGGTGAACCCCAAAAATTGGAAAGGTGTATCTCACACGTACCAACACAGACTATCCTGCAATTTAATTGTTTATACCCAAAGGTTTTTTTTGAATAGCGGAATAGAAAATATTATCAAAAAAAGTGTATGTATCTCACACGTACAGAACCAGACTAGGCCCCAATTACTATTTTTTGTACCCCCAAAGGCAGGATGAGGAGTAGGAGGAGTACAGAACAGGCAGCACCCTCAAATCTTCAGAAGTATGAGATGAACCCCAAAAATTGGAAAGGTGTATCTCACACGTACCAACACAGAATATCCCGCAATTTAATTGTTTATACCCAAAAGTTTTGATTGAATAGCGGAATAGAAAATATTATCAAAAAAAGTGTTTGTATCTCACACGTACAGAACCAGACTAGGCCCCAATTACTATTTTTTTGTACCCCCAAAGGCAGGATGAGGAGTAGGAGGAGTACGGTACAGGCAGCACCCTAAAATCTTCAGAAGTATGAGATGAACCCCAAAAATTGGAAAGGTGTATCTCACACGTACCAACACAGACTATCCCGCAATTTAATTGTTCATACCCAAAGGTTTTGATTGAATAGCGGAATAGAAAATATTATCAAAAAAAGTGTATGTATCTTACACGTAGAGACCCAGACTAGGCCCCAATTACTATTTTTTGTACCCCCAAAGGCAGGATGAGGAGTAGGAGGAGTTCGGAACAGGTAGCACCCTCAAATCCTCAGAAGTATGAGATGCACCCCAAAAATTGGAAAGGTGTATCTCACAGGTACCAACACAGACTATCCCGCAATTTAATTGTTTATACCCAAAGGTTTTGATTGAATAGCGGAATAGAAAATATTATCAAAAAAAGTGTATGTATCTCACACGTAGAGACCCAGACTAGGTCCCAATTACTATTTTTTGTACCCCCAAAGGCAGGATGAGGAGTAGGAGGAGTTCGGAACAGGCAGCACCCTCAAATCTTCAGAAGTATGAGATGCACCCCAAAAATTGGAAAGGTGTATCTCACACGTACCAACACAGACTATCCCGCAATTTAATTGTTTATACCCAAAGGTTTTGATTGAATAGCGGAATAGAAAATATTATCAAAAAAAGTGTATGTATCTCACACGTAGAGACCCAGACTAGGTCCCAATTACTATTTTTTGTACCCCCAAAGGCAGGATGAGGAGTAGGAGGAGTTCGGAACAGGCAGCACCCTCAAATCTTCAGAAGTATGAGATGCACCCCAAAAATTGGAAAGGTGTATCTCACACGTACCAACACAGACTATCCCGCAATTTAATTGTTTATACCCAAAGGTTTTGATTGAATAGCGGAATAGAAAATATTATCAAAAAAAGTGTATGTATCTCACACGTAGAGACCCAGACTAGGTCCCAATTACTATTTTTTGTACCCCCAAAGGCAGGATGAGGAGTAGGAGGAGTTCGGAACAGGCAGCACCCTCAAATCTTCAGAAGTATGAGATGCACCCCAAAAATTGGAAAGGTGTATCTCACACGTACCAACACAGACTATCCCGCAATTTAATTGTTTATACCCAAAGGTTTTGATTGAATAGCGGAATAGAAAATATGATATAAAATTGGTGTGATTTATCAATAGCACATGTGAACAGCAGTGTCTTATATCATTCAGCTCTGCTGCAGGCTATGGAGGGAAAAAAAGAAATTCCCCTTTTAAGTGTAATTTTTAACTAGATTTGTACAGACTATGCCACAATTTAATTTTTTTAACCCAAGGCTGTATATTGAATAGTGGAATAGAAAAAAGTGTATGATTTTTGAAACCACTCAATATTAGCACATGTGAACACACACAGCAGTGTATTATCACAGTCAGCACAGCAGCACTGAAGGAAAAACGCTGCACACAGTGACTGATAGAAAAAGACTTTTCTCCCTCCTCCTCAGTGGGCAAAAAAGATTGTTTTCACTGCACCCCACACACAGCAAAATCGATGTGGACCAGCTCTGCTGCAGGCTATGGAGGGAAAAAAAATTCCCCCTTTTAAGTTTTTAATTTTTAACTAGATTAGTACAGACTATGCCACAATTTAATTTTTTTAACCCAAGGGTGTATATTGAATAGTGGAATAGAAAAAAGTGTATAACTTTTGAAATCTCTCAATAATAGCACATGTGAACACACACAGCAGTGTATGATCACAGTCAGCACAGCACAGCACTGAAGGTCGGAAAAACGCTGCACACAGTGACTGATAGAAAAAGACTTTTCTCCCTCCTCCTCAGTGGGCATAAAAGATTGTGTTCACTGCACCCCACACACAGCAAAATCGATGTGGACCACTGACACCTGCCTATCTCCAGCCTCTTCCTAAAAGGATTGATAAGATCGGTCACTGCAACCCCCCCCACACAGCAATATCGGTTGTAGAACACTGACCCTTAAAATCAGCAGCCTCGCCCTAAAATGCCCTACAACTCGCCCTGCCTAACACACTCCGACCTGTCCCTCAATTCTATCCAGACACAAATGGTTTTTGCCTGTCTGTCCCTAATCAGCAGCCAGCACGTATGATGTGTGCTCTGTCCCTGAACTAACACAGCAGAATGACGCAGCGGCGCTGGCTCGAACTTATAAAGACTTGGTCACATGCTTCAGATGGCCAATCACAGCTACTAATACATTTGTAGGCATGGCTGGGATGGCTTAAGGCACACCAATTAAACGCTTGTTGATTGGCTGTTGAAAGCCCGCCGTGAAAAGCGCGCCAATGCATACAAAACCCGGAAATAAAATGACCGAACACGGATTTTTACCAGAATATACAGTAAAGTTTTCAGGTCCGTGTTCGGGTAACAAAAATCCAATTATTCGGTACGAACACGAATAATACAGTCCGTGTTCGCTCAACCCTAGTGAGGGATACTGCGCTTCTAGGAAGTTTTAAAACTAATTTAGAAGTAAATATTTAAAAAATAGGAAAAGTGATTATATATGCTGTAAATATTAAAATAGTGAGAAAGTGCAGTAGTGTAAACGATTTAAATTAAAAAGTTGCCATTAGTGCTTATAATAAGCTCCATACAAACTATCAGTTATGAAGTGCAATAGTGATATCCAAAATTAACTGACTCGAAACAAAATACAATAAATATAAACATTAGTTGATCAATAAAATTCTTCTCTTAATAAATAACTATTACAATCATCAAGTGACAGAAAAAAGTGCTCGGTGCATATACATATAATTGTGCAAAATCACTCAGTCCAATAATTAAGTCCCACAGGTGCCGAAAAAAATTCACAGGTGGATAATTTACTTCATCAATTCCTTTATCCAGGTAACCAAAAAAATTCAAGTAGGTGTTATCCCTCCACCTAACACTATAAAAGTGGAGTGTGGGGTGCTTCTCCTCTCTCGTGTACCCCTAAGGTGGTACTAAACGCTCACCTCCATACTGAGTAACATGCGCCTTGTTATAAACCAGGGACTCTGCTCCACTCTTACTCCGTTTGTCAATATGCGATGGTATCCAAGAACAGACTAGGGTGGATCAGCCTTATAAGCCTCCCGAGGGACCACCGAATCTCGGATATAAGAAGGGTCACAATAATGCAATATTGTTTTAAAAAATTCCAATTTTTATTGCAAAAAAATAAAATAAACTCACATTCTTTCTCTTAGAAAAAGCGCCTTTGTTTGTAAATCAGGGAAGAATCGCGGTCTTTCGCTTCCGCGTACGTCACTTCCGGTATAGCGACCCTACGCGTTGCGCCACTTTCGCTCACGTGGCTTCTTCAGGGGATCTTAATTATTGGACTGAGTGATTTTGCACAATTATATGTATATGCACTAAGCACTTTTTTTCTGTCACTTGATGATTGTAATAGTTATTTATTAAGAGAAGAATTTTATTGATCAACTAATGTTTATATTTATTGTATTTTGTTTCGAGTCAGTTAATTTTGGATATCACTATTGCACTTCATAACTGATATTTTGTATGGAGCTATAAGCACTAATGGCAACTTTTTAATTTAAATCGTTTACACTACTGCACTTTGTCACTATTTTAAATTTTAATATTTATAGTATATATAATCACTTTTCCTATTTTGTAAATACTTACTTCTAAATTAGTTTTAAAACTTCCTAGAAGCGCAGTATCCCTCACCCCCTACTATTAGCTTTTTCACTGCATGGTTTCAGTACTGATACATGCAGCATCTGGGAAGGATCTAATTCCACCATACATTTCCTCAGACAGCGCGGGACTCATCTTTTGATCTCAGGGACAACATGTTCACTTGCTGACAAATATATCCCATGCAATTTCAAATGTAATTGTAATGAGATAGTCAATGTTATTCACTTTGCCTGTCAGTGGTCATCATGTGATCGCTGATCGATGTAGCTTATCCTCTTCCAAGCATGCCTCAGTTTTATGGGAAAGCAGTACCAAAGGCAAAGCAAAAAACAGAGGGGAGGGACCTGTGTCTCTCAATGGACCTCCATATGCTAGGTCCATGGTAAGGTATGGAACAGTCAGAACTTTTTACCAACTCATCCTCATAGGTCATTGAGTTCTTTTGTAGAGAGAGAATGCTGAGATGTTCTAGGTAGCACAAGGGATCCGATAGTACCAAAGGATATAGCATTCTCCTAAAATGGGAGAGGAAGTCCAGATGGGATACAACTCCAGAAACTCAAGTTGGTACTTGTACAGGAACAAGGAGTTCCAGGGTGCAGAAAACCCTGGAAAGTTGCACTGTTTTATGCAACAGCACAAGAAATACAGTGATGATCAGCTGAAGTTGGTGCCAGACACAAGGGGTTGGCCTGTAAGCTAAAAGGGGCATCCTGAGCACCTAAACACCAAGGCAAACTACCCAATGACCCGTCTGGGTGTATAAACATTTTCCCCATTTGTAGAAGCGGAGCACACCTTCATGTCAAAGGCTTTTCAAAGGAGTTAGCTGATGTCTGGCTTTGAGCCCTGTGGGCTGAGCGAGAATTAGGATCTAAAAACCTACAAGTACTTAGTATCAAAGTAGATGAAGCAGAAGGGTGGGATACCTCCAACCACTTGGCAGATCTTCTGTGTTGAGGTAGGAGCAAATTCTGTCCATTCGTGGCATTGGTAATAACAATGTCAAGACCAGAACTGAAAATAAAATATCTCTCAAAGGTTAATTGACTCCGATGCTTACTGTATGCAGTATCAATGTCCAAACTATGAAGACATCAGTCCCATGTGATACACAAGTTAAGATGCTTGCATCAAGCCATCGCAACTAGACTATAGACATTTGCTCCATCTGCTCTGTCAAAGGAGGGGCTACTCTGGTGGTGGAGATGTCCCTCTTAATGGAATATACCCATTCTGACAGTTTTACAGATTAAAATTATCGCAAAAACTGAGCGGAGGACCAGACCAGTCAATTCAAACTGTGATTTAAGGAGGGACTCTAGCTGTCCCTCACCGGATTCATGAAAAGTGAGCACACTCTCAAACAATCAAATGCTATTCCCCTTAAGGTGGGTCACTAGTATATCCACAGTGGTTGTTCACTCTGGGAAAAAAAAATTAAAAAATCCTGTAGCTGCTGACTTTTAATAAAAAGGACACTTACCTCTCCAGGGAACAAGCTCATCCAGGCTAGTTCTTCACTAGCCTTCGGGTTCCCAGTGCTGACCTCATAACTGTGGGCAGCCAGCTGTGCTACTTGTGGCTTCACAGCTGGCTGCCCACTGCGCATGTGATACGTCCCTAAAGCCTGTGGGGAGAGTGGGGGAGAGGAGAAATTCCACTTGGATGGTCTAGGTGATCCAAGCAGAAGTGGGAGCGGGTACCTTCCAAAACTAGGTACCTGCTCCCCTCCAAAATAATGACCTGCCAAATGTGGCAGCGGAGGAGGACTTAAAGCAGAACGTCCCTTTAAACAAATCCCCTTTAAAAAGAGAAAACTTTCAACAGATTTTCAGGTAGGGCTTAGGACCTTTTAGGGTCTTTTTCTAGTCTGTCTAGAGTGGGGTTTCTCAACCAGGGTTCTTCCTGAGGTTGCTAGGAGTTCCTTGAGCTATGGGCAATTCCTGCCTCTCAGATAAGTTTCCAATGACACCATTGTTCCTTTTAGCTGTCTGTAAGGGGGTAATTCTTCCCAATGATGACAAGAGTAAGAATGATTCTTCCCACTGACTGTCACACTAATGTGTCATGAGTTGTAGATTTTTGATTTTTAGCAGGGGTTCCCCGAGACCAGAAATGTATTTCAAGGGTTCCTCAGTGTTGAAAAGGTTGAGAAAAGATGGTTTAGAGGATTGCTTCAGAAAGTGCAGTGAAAACGGTCTTTGCAGCTGCAGGAGTTCTGAAAAACAAGGCCTGGACCAACAGGCTGATCCAGCTGGATGCAGGACAATCAATGTGCACTGCATTATTAACTTTTAAATCAACCCACTATAAATAAGACTCAATGTCTGTAGACTGTAGGTGAGACTGCAGTGTCTCAAAAAAAAAAAATCTCTTCAGGGATAGACTGTATGGGTTTTTTGGCTAAGGCACTACATGGGTAGGCGCCAGAACATGCCTGGAGACTCTGTGGGCAAATCCCCATGATTTGGTTCTGAGGGGCAGAGTGAAACACATTGGGGGCGTGGCCTGACTGGAGTCCAGGCTGAGGTTGCCACTTACACACTCATCTTAGGGACAGCATTGATGTGCGACTACAGGGAGTCCTTTCTTTACCTTAGAGACTCTGTGGGCAGAGTGATCCAGTGGCTAAGCATAAACATGTAAAAAATGCATATAGGTCCCTGTGGACATGGACTTGGACTTGTTCATGCCCCTATCATAATAGGGTTCCCAGCTTACAGAGTACAGGCTCCAGGTGCACTAGTAAAGTATGGGGGGAAGTCACCCATGGCAGCAGGCCTGTACTCCCTGTGTCTCTGCGAAGATGTGTTGCATCCACATAGCGGTAATGCAACTGGACCAACATGAGGCAAGGCCTCAGGTGCTCATAAACCCAGGCAGCTCTTGCTAATGAGGGTTTTAGTTGGAGGTGACCAGGTCACTGTAGGTGGGCAGTGGAAAAAGACCGGAGACAGGAGATCCACTTCATGATCTCCTGTCTCCAGGTCACTCTTAATCTGGGGTAGTTATTCCTGCAGGCTGAATGGCTTATAAAAGATCGCAGAGCAGATGCATAACTCCATTGAGCAGATGACATCAGTGCTCAATCCACACCATGGTAAAACCAGCAGTGGCAAGAAAATTGAAAGGTTTCCATGAGGGCAAAAAATGAGGTAGCTAGTGGCGTTTTAGTATGACTAGTAGCGCTCAATATGGTGATCACAGAAATCAATCAATACTAGTAATAATGAATAACACTAGAAAAAAGTCCATAAAAGAAAGGAGTCCAATAAGAGGTCCAAGACGTGGGTGATGAAATCAGAATTGATAGCCTCCACCAAACACGAACACTAGTGGCCTCTTACCAGAAATGTGTGATCCCCATTACAGGGATCTCAATACACTTTTGACAGGAACTCCTCTCCTTTCACACTGGATGGACAGAAATAATATCTCCTCCCACAGGAAATGCCTCTGTATGCTCATAGCCAATCCTCTCATGGAAATAGTGATATCACCATTGGCACATAAAAGAAGAAAAAACTCCTCATAGTGCAGTATGTTTAAACACAGGCAATGTTTAATAAAGGAAAAGCCAATGAAACACTCACATTATGGTAGATAAAACCAGACATCAACGGTCAGTAACCTGTGGGGGACTTGCGAGTGGACAGTGTGGTAGCTGTAGCCAGATAATCTCATAACCTCCCAGCAGAGGAAGGAGAACGCTGCAAAGGTGTTAGAAGGCGAACGTTACTGGTCCCCGTAGTTTGGCTACGAGGATTGGCTATGAGCATACAGAGGCATTTCCTGTGGGAGGAGATATTATTTCTGTCCATCCAGTGTGAAAGGAGAGGAGTTCCTGTCAAAAGTGTATTGAGATCCCTGCAATGGGGATCACACATTTCTGGTAAGAGGCCACTAGTGTTGGTGTTTGGTGGAGGCTATCAATTCTGATTTCATCACCCACGTCTTGGACCTCTTATTGGACTCCTTTCTTTTATGGACTTTTTTCTAGTGTTATTCATTATTACTAGTATTGATTGATTTCTGTGATCACCATATCGAGCTCTGCATACCTTGTTTCTATTTTTCTTAAGTTGGGGTACAACAACTTCTTTATGCCAGCAGCTGATATTGTAATCTCATCTTTTGATCTGATTAAGCGCAGTATATTTTGTTTTTATTTCTCTGTTTTAGTATGACTGGTGGCATCATTTACAAAGTGAGTCTTCAGAGACAGGGTCATACCTGGTGCTGTGCCACATCTCTGGACCTGAAAAAAGCTCCAAAGCTAATAAACACATTACACTTTGGCCTGGAAAGTGCCACAATGCAGAGCTTAGTGCTCAAACCCAGCATGTCCAGTCTAGCAGGGTCTGGGTATGGTCTCCAAAGCTAGGCTGGGAAAATGGCAATCAGCCAATCAGCTGATATACTAGCAAGAAACTAAGGCATGCTGGGAAGAGTAGAATTTATGCAGGGGCTGGCTTACAACTTTTCTGTTTGCCAGTCTCCCAATCTTCTATAAGCAGCAGTACAATCAAACTATTTCTAAATTCACGTTTTCCTCAATGGATGAGAAAGAAAAGCTTTTCGGTCTTTTGTTTGTTTATCTATGCAAGAAAACATTTGTTTTTTATAGGTTTCTGCACAGTTTTTGCAGGTCATACATTTTTGCTTTGTAAATAAATATATAGGATATTTAACAAACAATATTCTGTTGTAGATAGCCTGCAGTGGAATATTAAGAGGAACGGGAAGACAAAAAATTGGTGCTATTACAAATATTTTTGGTTATTACCTCATTGGGATTCCAGTTGGATTATCACTGATGTTTCTAACAAAACTTGGGGTTATAGGTAAGATTACTAACTGCATATAATCTATGGCAAGATTATACATGTGTATAAATATTTATATCTGCCTACTCTGAATTGTTAGATTAGACATATCAGATTAATTTAACTCTGCTGATAAAGATTGGTTGTTATAAGACCTGCTGCTACAGTCATAGGATAAGGAAAAGTAGGAATACAATTAGGAGTACACTAACAATGGCCCATATATACGCAGAGAATACAGCGTCCTCATTAAATTGTTGTGGTAATAGGTACATACCGGTAAGTAAACTGAGAGCAAATGAGGCTTGCCTCTCCCTTCTCCAGTAAAGGTGTCACATTATACTGTTTTCCTTATTCCAAGCCATCATTCACACTGTGCCATCATCATGCCACTAAAAATACTGTGAATTCAGCAGCAAGAATTGAACTATTCCTGTGGATTGAATGATAGGTGTTTGCAAAAAACTTTTATACAGTCTATAATTGCCTGTGGTTTGGGACAGATGATCGTGGCTGGGAGCAGTACTTCCTCTACTGCTTTTGTTTGTTGTCCATGACATTTTTGCTTTCATTAATTGGCATTCATGTACACATCATTCTGGAAACCTGTATTGTGCTGTATTGTCACATCTCTTTTAAAAAATGCAATAAAGATATTGTGAAAGGTGGGAAATGAGGCAAGACTTCCCTGTCTTCAGTGCTGTGTTGGACATTTACCATGCTAGGGGTAGCCTGGCCTGGGGGGTCAGACATGTGGAATGGTGAAAAGATCTAGTCTGTTTGTCCCTTCCTGCCAAAATGTTGAGTTGCAGTGGTCAGGAGTGAAACTAGCTGTATGGCACAGCCCTGAAGGAGGCAGTCATTCGACCCAAGATCCTCATGCAGGTAAGAAATGAGTTCAGGCATAGTCCAACTGTCCTCAAGAATAACCATCAACAAATGGGTATGGAAATATACAGTGAAAAACGAAATAACATTAGTGAAAAAAACAATTAAAGTGAAGGAACACCAGCAACGCAAAAAAAGTGAATAAAATAAAAACCAAAAAATATATATTGCGAGACCAAAAATTATTAAATTAAATGTCCAAAAATATTGCACAGTCCCATAAATAAAGCAAGCTTAATTCAGTGCGTCCTCAAACAGAAGTGAGGATAACTAAATTACCAAAACTCCACCACCACTGTGTGACATCCAGTACCACTCCCAACAGATGGACACTCTCCACATATTTATGCCCCCCATTTGCATTGTCTAGGCAACATCCTTAAACAGTTCTGGAAAAATCAAACGTCAATAGACTCCTCTAGATGGGCTTAAACTCTCCTGTCTTTTTCCTCTATTGGTGACTTCACAAAGCTGGCTACTTGCTTGACAGACAGCTCCAGGGGCCCTTGGTCATTGTCCTCTTCAAATATCAACCGCAGAGAATCCCCTCTTTTTCAAAAACTGCAAATTTACTGGGATTTTCACGCATAATCATCCCTAGGGTTTGCAGAGAATGGTCCGAAAACGTGAAAATATCCAGTAAGGGGCAGTTGTGTGGACGAAAATGCCTTGTTGATGTCAGAGGTCAGAGGAGAATGGGCAGACTGGTTTGAGATGATAGAAAGGCAACAGTAACTCATATAACCACTCATTACAACCAATGAATGCAGAATGCAATCTCTGAACACCCAACACATTAAACCTTGAAGCAGGTTTGTTGTATTCAAATGATTAATTTTCTTGAAAAATTGTTTAATAAAAACCAATTGAAAGAAAACCTTGAAGCAGATGGGCTACAGCAGCAGAAGACCACACCAGGTGCCACTCCTGTCAGCTAAGAACAGAAAACTGAGGCTTCAATTTGCACAGGCTCACCAAGATTGGACAATAGAAGATTGGAAAAATGTTGCCTGGTCTGAGGATTCTTATTTTCAGCTGCGACATTCAGATGGTAGGGTAAGAATTTGGCATAAACAACATGAAAGTACGGATCCATCCTGTCTTGTATCGGGAGTTCAGGCTGGTGGTTTAATGGTGTGGAGGATATTTTCTTGGCACACTTTGGGCCCCTTAGTTCCAGTTGAGCGTTGTTTAGATGCCACGGCCTACCTGAGTAATGTTGCAGACCATGTCCATCCCTTTATGATTACAGTGTACCATCTTCTGATGGCTACTTCCAGCAGGATAATGCACCATGTCACAAAGCCTAAATCATCTCAAACTGGTGTGTTGAACATGACAATGAGTTCAATGTACTCCAATGGCCTCCACAGTCACCAGATCCCAATCCAATAGAGCATCCTTGGGATGTGGTGGAACTGTAAATTCGCATCATGGATGTGCAGCCAACAAATCTGCAGCAACTGCGTGATGCTATCCTATCAATATGGACCAAAAGGAATGTTTTGAACGCCTTGTTTAATCTATATCATGAAGAATTCAGGCAGTTCTGAATGCAAAAGGGGGTTCAACCTGGTAATAGCAAGGTGTACTTAATAAAGTGTCCAGTGAGTGTATATAAACAATTGCAAAACGATCCCCAAGAGAGGTGTCATCCAAGGGAAGTGAAGATATTGAATCCACAGTTCATCCAAACATCAGGTGCACATATACAATGAATGAATAGATCAACCAGTAATTCTCAAGTCTAAAAAAATGAACAAGGAAGAGCTATACCATGAAGACAGATATATTATATGAATGTATAATGTGTTCTATTATTAAATAACCATAATAGAACACAGAGACAGGCCACACTGGATGGGAAGTACTCACAAACCCTTTTAACCACTGTGACAGGAAGTCAGGTAAATCTGTGGATGTAGTCACAGACAGGAGATACATTTCCACCTGGTTTAGAAAATTCACCAATTACTATAGGGTGTCGGCTGCAAAGGTAGCCAGAACTGTTTAAGGATGTTGAACAGACTTCAGCTGTTCAGAATGAGGAAATGAAGGCCTCTATAATTTGTCCAGAGGAAGTCTAAGGATGGCTGCCTCCTGACGCTGTGTGAAGCTGGGGAGAGGAGGACAGTCAGATGTGTACCTCCCGACGCCATGTGGGCAGGGGAGAAGGAATGCCCCCTGAAAGCTGTGTGAGCATGGGGAAGACCTCCTGAAGCGATGGGCGCTGAGGAGGGTAAAAAAGTGTGAAGACTTCTCAAGGTGAGAAAATGAACTATTTCTATGTGCAAGAATAAACCAAAGTGTTGTTTGCAACCACTTCTCGGCTATCTCCCCGTGTAAACGCACCCCCCAAAGGGGTCATCCACGCCTACCACCGAGCTAATCTCCCACACCACCTATAGTGCTGCTCAAGGTGCTCTGCTGGTAAGGGTGCAGGCTGTCTTGTGCTTAATCAAGAAAGCAGTAGAGCATGAAGGGATGAAAGCCACCGCACACTATTAGCTCATTAGGTGGAGAGGAACAGCCTTAGCCCCCGTTCACATTGGAGTACTTTGAATGTCACATTGCAAGACAAGTCGCAGCCTACTGCCAGCAATGGCACCAACCGACTTTGCGGCACCGCACCGATTTGAAAAACGTAGTTCCTGCACTACTTTTGCTGATTTCATGTACTAATTCAGAAGACATCTATGCATGAAGCCCCATAGATGTCTTTAAGTCTCACCCGAAGTCGCACTGATATCCGGCTTTGAAATCGTGCAATTTCAGATGAAGTCACACAATTTCAAAGCTGCATTATTGTGAACGAGGGCTAAGTCTGCAAACTCCTTCTAAACCACATCCCTCTACTGCATTTCTTCCCGCTCACCAGGCTGATGATGCATAAATAAAATTGTCTTGTTTCACTCCTTTACCTCCATGACATGGGTGGTGCAAAATGTATCAGAAGAGCGTGGCTTAGGAGGAGTTCCAGGCTGAGACTGTTCACACAGGGAAATTAGACCTCAGAATAGTTACTGAATTTTTTGTAACTCCAAACTTGAACAACAAAAATAAATATATATAAAAATGAATTACTATCAAAGAGGAAAAGTGACCTATAAAAACAACCACCACTATGCGCCACAGAACATAAATTATAAATAATTAGTGAAAAAGATAAACTGATATTATATATAAAATATATATAAATCTCAAAAACATATAAATATAAAAAATATATATATAATATAATATATAGTATATAAATAAAGTGATAATTTGATTGCTACCACTTTGAACAAAATAAAAAAAATTCTAAGCAAATTCATCAGGCAAGATATCACGCAAATAGTGGCGCAATACGAACCAATAAAAAAACTGAGTGTGCTAAAATATTACTTACTACAGTGCACATAAACAAACATATACATTTAAATCAATCTGAAGGAAAATTGTAAAGTCTATAGAACCCAGTGTTGGAGAGAGTCATCAATACTTTCTCCAATCATGGGTCTGACCATGCTCTGTGCCCATGGTTGGGTAAAGCTTACATTGCTTCAGCCAATCAGGGCTTCCACTGCACTGTGCAGCGGCACAGTGCATTGTGGTCTTCAGCAGGCTAAAGTCAAACAGTCAAACGTTTGGGTCGAAATTTTTGCCCATCCCGATCACAATCTGGTTCTTTTTGCAAGACAGTTATCATACCATTTGGTGCTAATAGCTGTATATTTTTCAAATGTTTATTTTGTCTTCAAGGTCTGTGGATTGGAATATTCTGTCCGTTGTTGCTGCAAACTTGCATCTATATACCCTATATCTTCTGCATGAACTGGCACAAGGTCTGTGAAGAGGTAATATGTTAACTTAGTTGAAAAGACTCTATAGTTTGACATAAAGTAAATCTGTGCTTTACCAATGCAAGACAAAGCACAGCTCCTGAGATTTGCCTGCAAAAGTTGCTATTATTTCCAGTTTCCACCTATAGCATCAACAGCTAGTGAACATGCCCATTGTGGGCCATCTTTTTAAAAAAAAAGACATATATTGCAGAGTACTTGTCCTTAGATATGGTGGCTGCATTCATTTTAATTCTTTTTTTTTTTTTGGAAAAGCAGTGTTGTCACTCTATGTTGCTCTCCTGATTTAGACTACAAACCTCTCCCACTCATCTCCATTAGAATGGAGGGTAGTTGCTTTGCAAATCACATAAGGTAGCTGGGAAAGCTGACAAGATTGTTTCAAGATTTTAGTTCAGTACACAGAATGCAAGAACAGGTATTTTTCTTTATTTACTGATACCCAGGGCTTGGACAAGGGGTGAGGCAAGGGGTGCGTACCTTGGGTGCAATGTTAATATGTAGAATGAGGGGCACATTTCTTGTGGCTGTTCTGCTCTCCAGCTGCCTTGCTGACAGGTGTGACATTAGACATCAGAAGGCGCAGATACAGCTACTCCACCTACACTATGTCTACACAGTCATAAAACCCCCCAACCCACTCTATTTCACTGGCACAGCATTTGAACCTGGCCAGAAAAGAAGTCTGCTCTCACTCCAGGTCAAACGAGTAGATAGCCAGCTAAGTAAGCACTCTCTCACACTGACAGACTGTCTTGGGTGGGTTAATGAAAAAGTGAAGCTGTCTAGACTTTGATTTGGACCAGTAGATGTGACTATAGAGCCAGACTGTCTAGGAATGTCCTTGTTTAGATAAGTACACCCATAAAGCCCCCATACATATCTCTTCCCCACACCCACTTCCTGGCTCGCCTCATTTCCTTTATCCCACTGACACCAATGCCATATTAGTTCTACTAAGACTCACACCATTAATGCAGCAGCAATTTTTTCCTACCAACAATAATGCAGTAGCATTGTTTATTTTACTCACATTACAAATGCAGGGGTATATTTTCCTTCTAGTGACACCACTCACGCAGGGAAATTTTTTCCTTATGGCGACACGATTGACACAAGGATATTTTTTCCTTTCAGCTGCACCACTGATCCAGGGGCCTTTTTTCCCTCACACCAGTTCTGGACATTTCTGGCC
The DNA here is from genome assembly GCF_965119305.1 of Pelophylax lessonae. Taxonomy (NCBI): domain Eukaryota; kingdom Metazoa; phylum Chordata; class Amphibia; order Anura; family Ranidae; genus Pelophylax; species Pelophylax lessonae. The sequence goes on along the minus strand of NC_138769.1, from coordinate 393,570,040 downwards.
ACTGTTAGCCCTATATTTTATGCAGGTCAGAATGTGCACCACCATTAGGTCTGGTTCACACTAGTGCAGAGAGCTGCATTTTCCTGTAGAAAAAAAGATGCAGCTCTCTGCAAGGAAACACAGAAAACAGTGTTTTTCTCAGCAGGTAGTGTGAACCCACCCTTCCCCAGTTCACTGTGGTGGTCCACAACCATTGACACCATTTTATTGCATGCCACAACCATTGCATACATTATGGTTTGGTACTGCACACACTACTATTAGCCATGCCCACTACTCCACCTGGGGGCAGGGCTGCTGTTAGAAATTACGGTTCCCCATACAGCCTAGCTGACAGGGCCCACGGTCGCAAGGGACTGAGGGCATAGATTTTTCAGTCCCTTTCTCTGCAGCCTCTTCTACACAGATGAATGAATAGAAAATGCTCTGAGGATTCCTGCCCATTCAAAAACTCAAGCATAGCAAATCCAGTTATGAATGAACACCATTCCTATGCTTTACTGATGAATGGACACAGGAGTGATTGGTACGAATTGCTCACTGTGTTCCCCTATTCTCCATCCTGAAACATCCCCCTGTGTGCCCGTAGCAGCTGCCGGTGGGAGAGATATGAAGCCAGCAGCGCTGCGGGGGAAAGGGGCAAACGGGGGGCCCAGGCAGCAGATGGGTGGGGCACATGTGCTAGGATCAATCCCCCTGTAGTACAGCCAGAGGGAGAAAGAGGAGGAGAAGCCGGCAGTGCTGTGGAGGAAAGGGGCACACAGGGGGGCCGGGAGAGCAGATGGAAAGGGCACATGCGCTAGAAGAAATCTCCCTGCAGTGAAGCCAGAGGGAGGGAGAGGAGGAGAAGCTGGCAGTGCTGTGATGGAAAGAGGCACACAGGGAGCCCTGACAGCAGATGGAAGGGGTAACTGTGCTAGGATCAATCCCCCTGCAGTGTAGCTGGAAGAAGGGAGAGGAGGAGAGGCCAGCAGTGCTGTGAGGGAAAGGGGCAAATGGGGGGCCCGGGCAGCAGATGGATGGGGCACATGTGCTAGGACCAATCCCCCTGCAGTACAGCCAGAGGGAGAAAGAGGAGGAGAAGCCGGCAGTGCTGTGGAGGAAAGGGGCACACAGGGGGGCCGGGAGAGCAGATGGAAGGTGCACATGTGCTAGAACAAATCTCCCTGCAGTGAAGCCGGAGGGAGGGAGAGGAGGAGAAGCTGGCAGCGTTGTAGGGGAAAGGGGCACACAGGGGGCCCAGACAGCAAATGGAAGGGTGCCTGTGCTAGGATCAATCCCCCTGCAGTACAGCCGGAGGGAGGGAGGGAGAGGAGGAGAAGCTGGCAGTGCTGTGGGGAAAAGGGCCACATGGGGGGGCGTACAGCAGATGGAAGAGACACAGGCTAGGACCAATCCTGTTGGCCCTTCTGCTTGGCAGGTGCCCGGGCCCCCCTATTGAACAGATGGAGCCCGGGCACAGTACAGGAGGGCTGGCTGTACTGCCTTATTAGTGGCCCTGTCTGGGGGGCACAGTTTGGCATCTTTGCCCTGGGCACTGGAAGATCTAACCTTGTCCCGCCACTACTGATAATGTACTTAACCTAAAAAACTTAATGCAACCACCACATCTATGTACTGGTTAGTTGCAATATATACAATTTTTGTTTTTGGATTTAGACATACTTTAAGCACAGTGTTATGGGAACTATTGTATCTGCATTAGCAGATATTGACATTGATGACCCTTACTGTTGTTAGTAAAAGACTGTAGAAAGTAAGGATCCCTGTGTATGAAAGGTTCCCATCAAAACAGAGGATCAACATTTTCTTTGACCCCCCCCCCCCCCCCCAAGACATATTGTACAATGGATTATTATGTGTACTAATTGTAACCAATTATACATTTCACTTTGTTAGGCTAGAATAAGAGCTGGAATGAAACCAGTGAATGTCCCTGACCCCAGAACTTCACAAACAGATGTTTTAAAATCTGAATATGGATTAGTGAATGATGGTAAGTTGAACACATAAAAGAATGAACAAAATGCTAGTATAAGGTTTGAATGGCCAGGATAATTTACCTTTATGTACTTTTTATTCTACTTTACTCTAGGAGACAAATGACTACAAATGGATTTTCTCAGTACTACATGCACACATAAAACCCACGTACTCCATGCACACATAAAACCCACGTATAAAAATATATAATTTTTATTATAATATTTAAAAATGTAAACCCTGCACAGAGGAAAAATATGTCCAGATACAGCTGCCAATACACAATTTGTGATACCAAATCTACCAAAAGTTAATATACCAGTGTAGAGCTACGGTATATCAGCTTCATAAATGTGAAATATAAAGTGCAAATAATGCAATAAATATGTGACAATAAATAAAGTGTAAGTAGTGCAAAAAAATCATATATATATATATATATAACAATTCATAAAGTGAAATAAAATCTGTGGAAAATATGTCAAAATTTAGAAAAATGTTCCAATGTATCAATCCAGAAAATTATACATAAAACCACATAAATTTAAATTCTGCCCCTACGTGGGCTAAGTGCCTGAGTATGAGAGTGTTGTATGTTCTTTTTCTTTGTTTTTTTTTTAATCTTTAACAAAAAAAAAAATGCTGGATTCCTTCTATCAACTTGTGTGATGAAGTCATGTCTAAGCCACATCTAATGTAGCTTCATAAGAAAATGACATCACCAGGAGGATTGGCTAGCCAATGATGTCATCACATAGGTTGCAGGCGGAAGACCAGTGTTTTGGAACTGCCTGGTTTGAACTTTATAATAGAAGGTGAGTGGCATTGCCAGAATGTGTATTCATACTTTGTGTTGGAATAAAGCTTTTTGCTTGTTGTCGACTATTAATGGTGCTGATGGAGTAGCTGTGATTTTGAGAGTCTTTTGGGAGTATACAATTAAAGCACTGCCGACCATTTTTAATTGAAATGGTCTACGTCCTCTGGTAAGAGGCTTGTGATGTTACTTCTTATGTGGAGTCAGCACTGATATTGAGGCTCATTATTACACTGGACGGTGGAAAGTTTCAGTTCAAGTGCTTGGGCATTTAAAAGTACTGCTGACCATTTATGTTTGAATGGTCCACATTACCTGGCAAGAGGCTCATAATGTCTCTGTTTGCATGGTGAAGTGAAGCATGTATATGCAGTGAAATTCCAACACTGAAAGGAGGCTTAGCCACATTAAGGAGATTCACATTGTCTTGGTTTGATCCATTAAACATTAGAATAATCCCATAATCATCATGGAAAAAGTGCAGGGGAACATAACCTCAAATCCCATCCAGTCCTCTACATGTATTGTAGCAATGACTGCTTCTTCAGGAGAGAGGGTGAAACATCCAATATACAGCTGCAAGAAAAAGTATGTGAACCCTTTGGAATGATATGGATTTCTGCACAAATTGGTCATAAAATGTGATCTGATCATCATCTAAGAAACAACAATAGACAATCACAGTCTGCTTAAACTAATAACACACAAAGAATGAAATGTTGCCATGTTTTTATTGAACACACCTTGTAAACATTCACAGTGCAGGTGGAAAAAATATGTGAACCCCTAGACTAATGACATCTCCAAGAGCTAATTGGACTGAGATGTCAGCTAACTGGAGTCCAATCAGTGAGATGAGATTGGAGGTGTTGGTTACAGCTGCCCTTCCCTATAAAAAACACACACTAGTTCTGGGTTTGCTTTTCACAAGAAGCATTGCCTGATGTGAATGATGCCTTGCACAAAAGAGCTCTCAGAAGACCTACGATTAATATTTGTTGACTTGCATAAAGCTGGAAAGGGTTATAAAAGTATCTCCAAAAGCCTTGCTGTTCATCAGTCCATGGTAAGACAAATTGTCTATAAATGGAGAAAGTTTAGCACTGCTGCTACTCTCCCTAGGAGTGGCCGTCCTGTAAAGATGACTGCAAGAGCACAGCACAGACTGCTCAATGAGGTGAAGAAGAATCCTAGAGTGTCAGCTAAAGACATCCCTGTTAGCTAATCTACAATACGTAAAATACTAAACAAGAATGGATTTCATGGGAAGATACCACAGAGGAAGCCACTGCTGTCCAAACAAAACATTGCTGCATGTTTACAGTTTGCACAAGAGCACCTGGATGTTCCACAGCAGTACTGGCAAAATATTCTGTGGACAGATGAAACCAAAGTTGAGTTGTTTGGAAGAAACACACAACACTATGTGTGGCGAAAAAGAGGCACAGCACACCAACATCAAAACCTCATTCCAACTGTGAAGCATGGTGGTGGGGGCATCATGGTTTGGGGCTGCTTTGCTGCGTCAGGGCCTGGACAGATTGCTATCATCGAAGGAAAAATGAATTCCCAAGTTTATGAAGACATTTTGCAGGAGAACTTAAGGCCACCTGTCTACCAGCTGAAGCTCAACAGAAGATGGGTGTTGCAACAGGACAATGACCCAAAGCATAGAAGTAAATCAACAACAGAATGGCTTAAACAGAAGAAAATACGCCTTCAGAAGTGGCCCAGTCAGAGTCCTGACCTCAACCCGATTGAGATGCTGTGGCATGACCTCAAGAAAGCGATTCACACCAGACATCCCAAGAATATTGCTGAAGTTCTGTAAAGAGGAATGGTCAAGAATTACTCCTTACCGTTGTGAACGTCTGATCTGCAACTACAGGAAACGTTTGGTTGAAGTTATTGCTTCCAAAGGAGGTTCAACCAGTTATTGGTGCACCTGCACTGTGAATGTTTACATGGTGTGTTCAATAAAAACATGGCAACATTTCATTCTTTGTGTGTTACAGTAAACCCCCGCTGAATTGCGGTTCAGTTTTTGCAGTCCCGGTATATTGCGTTTTTTTTGTAATGTTATTTTACTATATAAATCATTAGAAATGAAATATTTTTGTGTTTTTACAGCACTTGCTATATCTCTCAGTATCTTTTATGTGTTTAAACGAGTTTCTATTGTTTTAAAAGTGTGTTTAATGACCTTAAAATGCTTTTACACGTACAGTGACAGTAAAAAAAACATGCCTACAATGCATTTTAATAGGGTTTTTCTATTTCACAGATTTTCACTTTTCGTGGCTGGGTCCAGAACGTAACCCCCGCAATGAAGGGGGGTTTACTGTATTAGTTTAAACAGACTGTGATTGTCTATTATTGTGACTTAGATGATGATCAGATCACATTTTATGACCAATTTGTGCAGAAATCCATATCATTCCAAAGGGTTCACATACTTTTTCTTGCAGCTGTATATATAAATAAAACAAACAATTACATAATGTGGTAAAATATATACAAGCAAATGCTCAATATTCCAGAGGGATATCTAGTACGCAAAGGCCTTGTGCCTAACTTGCAGGTTCCCTCTGATGGGGTGTTCATGCTACATTGATATTTGACCACTAAGTCCTGAGTGGTCTTCTTTGCCAGTGTAACCCAACCAACAATGCTAGGCATATAATTACTTCACTTATATTTGCCTGTCAATAGTCTCAGACATGTCCTTTATTCCCGCATAAGAGCTTTTTCACTGGGGATAAGTCATGTACTTCCTCACCCTCAGTAGGACATTTTCACTCTCTATTCTCCGGGTACCTCATTTAGTGAACAGGAACTATGCACACACAGCAAAGATAGGTGACTCATTAGAAAGGTAAAGTTTCCTATAGCTGCAGAAAAGTCCTTCCAATATGAATACCATCCATCTAATAGTAAAGATAGTCACATAAAGGCTTTATATTTGTTTACATATGCAAGCACAAACAGACATATAACCAGTAAATCTGTTTTCATACTTACCTATATCCTTCTGACTTTTTCTTCATATTTACCAATTTTTGTCCTGCCTCTGTGCTGCCTTGTCCCTGCTCTGATTTGCCATTTTGAAACTGTTCATATTACTGCGCATGCACAAGATGAAGCACATGCCATCCTGACATTTATTTTGTGCATGTGCTGTATGAAAAAATGTATCAAAAAATGTGTGTAGTGACGCTAGAGGGACGTAGTAGAAGAAAACATGTAGTACTGGTCATAAGAGTATCCAAAATTCTATAAAAGTCTATAGTATCAGATGATGTCTAGCAGCACCAATGGTAGCACCCTTGGAGCAAAGCAGGCAGCTCTAGAAGTACATAAGGTAAAAAACCAGTGGGGTGTCAGACTAAGTGCAGCATTAGTATACTCTAATTTATTAAAATAAAGACAAGAGGCAACTCACATCATGATTGATCAATCGAGCATGCATATACAGTGGTTCTGGTCAGTCTCTGGGCTCTCCTGGGTGGTCCTGGTTAGGTTGTGGCATCAGGCAATGGAGCTGTGTGGATAGACATCTGTAGGAAGCGGCTGATCACCGCATGAACCAGCGTGGAACGCAAGATGGCACCGGACCGGATGTGACATCAATACATGGGGCCATGCTGATGAAAAAGGAGTGGTTACGTGTTTTGAAGCTTCCTCTTCTTTATCAGTATGACGTACGACCCCAAAAAGCTTTTTTTTTTACCCCAGCAAAATTAATGTAATTTCATAATGCGCAAGTGCAAAAGAAAGCACACATCTGGATCATGACAATACTATGAGATCTCGCAGTGTAGGTACAGGAATTCTCTACAGGCAATGGTGATGTTGTCTTCCCAGCAGGCACTGCCTTCATTGAAACCAGGAAGTGCAAATAAAAAAAAGGTAAACAAAGCAGAAAAACATCTATAAAAAGTGTTAGCCAATTTCACATCAGCATGCAGAGATGCATGCTAAACGTGAAATGTATGAAAAAAGAGGAAAGATCTGCTTTGTGTTACTGTGTAAAAAATGTTGTAATTTAGTATTTTAAAAGGGAATAAACTGTGAGTGAGCACAACATACATATATAAGCCTCACCTACAGAAATCTGTAAATATACAGTGTAACTATATACAGTAATAATAATAATATCATCTTTATCTCTTAACTGCATTATAGGGGGCACAACAATGTCTGATTCTGGCTTTGGTGCTATTCCCATGCATGACATGGCCTCTGGAGAAGATCATACAAAGCAAATGGAGTTAAAAGATGATCTACCAATGGAAATAACTAATGTTGTAGGTGAAATCCTCTCCACTAAACAGCTTATTGTCCGGAGGGGACTAGCATTGCTTCTATCTGTTAGTGTACTTCTGATTGGTATTACGATTAAACTAATTACTACCAAAAAGTAATGGGGGAGCTAAGGAGCCTGGATAAACACACGCAAACGAGTATGCTGTGTATCCAGGAAAATTTTCCCATTACAGCCAGTTCCAGAAACCTTTGCAACCTCCTGCCCAAAAATACATAAGTCCATTTTTTCTATGTATGTTTTTTTTAGGGGGGGTAGCACATAGATCCTACACTTTGCTGACTCTGAATGTATGAAATTAATGCAATTTCTCTTCCAAAAGTAAGACTCGTATCAAACAAGATGTAAAAGAAACAATTGTGAAACAAAATGTAGGCTGGTGTAATGCAACAAATCAGGCCAGTAGAGATTTTTTTAGATCCACTGCTATTTTCTAGTTACAAACAATGTCCTTACTCTGTCAAGAACAAATTCCAAATAATTTAGTAAACTGTTTATCAGATTTTCTTCACGTTATTTTAATGATCTCCCATTTTTTGGAAATACAGATTGTACTGTTTAGCCACAAAGCAACACTGTAATTACGTTTTTGCTTTACTCTCACTGTTAAGCTTGATGCACACTATAAAACTTTTGTTGGTAGATTTCCTTAAGATTTACCATCAACTATGTAGTGCAAGGGCCTGCCTCATTGCACAAGAATTGAAAGTGCTTAGTCTGACCTCATATTTTATGATTTTGGTAAGTCTAAAGGAAAAAATCCAAAAAAAATGGTATAGTGTGTATCCAGCTTTTTTCGGTGCATTGTTTGTTAGGAAATCATCTGATCACCACACCCTTACACTAATAATTTATGAACACAGTATAGCTATAAATATGGTTTCTTATGTCCGGGCTCTTGTTGAGAGCAAACAAAGATTAGCCAATCATTTCTAGACAAGCAGGCAATGTGTTCTTTTGTGGAGTTATCCGATTATCGTTAACAGCTATTTGTACTACACTTTTCTTCTATATTGGAAACAAACAATGGATTGTATTAATAATTCCAAATGTCAGGTAAAGGTGAACAGGTACCTCATTTCCTTGGGTACCTGGTTTATTTTAAAATGGAATTCACTAATATACAACCAGGATCACCTGTGTGGGGAATAAACACGGACCACAAGATCCAACAACAATTCACACTAAGGCCCCTTTCACACTGCTCCGTTACGTCGATGGAGCCGTTCTGCTCAGCGGGTGATCGATCCGCCTATCCCCGCTGAGCAGGTGGATGACAGCTCCGTCTCCACTCTGTGTGCAGAGACAGAGGTGTCAGATCCCCACTGTCCTCTATGGGGGAATTGGATGAGAATGGACCACCTGTCCATTCTCATCCGATCCAATCCGCCAGACAGATGGAAAATAGGGTTTCCATCCATCCGGATTTGACGGACAGGATCGGATAGGATGTCAGCGGACATGTTTCCGCTGACATCCGCTGCCCCATAGGGATGCATGGGGCATCCGTTCAGATCCGCCTGAAAAACTGACAGGCGGATCTGAACAGTCCACATGTGTGAAAGGGGCCTTATGCTATCCAAAGCTAACCACTCCTAATGAACCAGCTGAAATCTGAGCAGTATTTGGCCCTGTCAGCACTTTCTCACCCAAAAGTATTCGATTTGAAAATCGAGTGGTCTGAGTGAAAAATTGTCAGTCAAATAGCAGCTGCATGCACTCAGAAGCAGACGCTGTTCTGGTATTCTGACCTGAAAGTGCTTTGCAAATGCATAACTGAGAGTAAAATGTTTTGCACGTATTGGGATTAGTAACCAGATATGTTAATGAATTGGCACCCAATTGATGCACCATATCCCCAACATATTTTTTTAAGGAGAACATTTTTTTTTTATTTTGGAAGTGTAAAGCAGTACTAGCACAACAACAATGCGGCAAGTATCCACTCATTAGTAGACAATATTACAATTCATTGATAGCTCATGATTATAGCAAGTTAATTGTATGTTCATGTTTAAACAATTAGAATTAACTTGAATGAAATTTGTAAAATACGGTCCAATTAATGTATTGCTTTCAATGTGACCAATAAACGTTTTCCTGTCTCATTCTTCACTGTTGTATCGTCCCTCATACATGGCAGCATTCTACCTCATTGTTTATTAATTATTTTATTTAAAATATATATAAAATACATTTCACAAAATATTCACTTCACAAATATTACACAGCATAATAATATTTTTAAAAAATACATATTTCATAGTAAATACAATAAATAATATTAAGAATACTAATAGAAAATGTGATTATAAATACCCAGCACACACTATCACACACTAAATAAAAAAAAAAAAAAAAAAAATAGCATCACACACAAAATAAAAAATTAGACTTCTTATATATTACACCAACAAACCTTACCACTCCATTCCCCTTATCAGAAAAGCCTTCTCACCTCCCTCTGCTTACTAAACCAACCCTTCCCAACAACCTTAATTTGAAAACATCAAACTACCTCCTTACATCCACTAAACTCCCCAATATATTTGTTAAAAACATCCTCCCATCTTGCACCAGACAGTAAAATCTCCATATCCCCAAACCCTAGCCCCCCAGAACAAACCAAACCTTACGCTATTATTTACTCCATTTTCTCCACCCATCAATCTTTTATATTTTTCTGTGCAGCCTCATATCCCATATTTCCTAATATCACCATATGCATATGAATAGAGAATATGAATAGAGACATACAATCTCTCACTCCCTTGATCAGGGAGCACTTCTGTTTAAGTATTATCTTTTAGGCTACTCCCACTATCAGATGCAATCTGGTCATGTCCATTGCTCTCTTTGGCATGCAGAACAGAACTTGTTTTTCAACTGTATCCCAGCAGGTGGAAAGGAAAAGGATTAGACGGCTGCACACCCATATGATGCATATAAAAATGTATTTTCAAAAACATCAATAAAAACATGGCACAATTGGCATATCGGCAGGGCCGTTGGGTCATTTCACATGTTAAACATGCTTTGTCAAAACCATACAGGACACAACCATCATGCACATATATATAGTTATAATCACATGCTTACACAGGTGTAAAACATAAGTTGATGGGATCCACGAGCTTCAATCAGCTGTTTCTGCTTTACTTGAAGAGCAAGCCATGTTGCTCAGCCCATTCTTCAAAAAAAGAGATAAAAAAAATAAAAAGTATCCAAAAGTAATCAGAAAAAATAACAAAATGAGGAACATATAACTCAAAATCAAGTAAAAATACAAAGTATATGTGTGTGTCCATACCAAATCACACACAAACTCTGGAAAAAAGTATACATTTTATGTATATAAAAAATATATAAATACATTAACAAAATGTGAAAACAAACAAATATGGCTCAATTTGAAAACATACACCCCACTTGAAAGACAAAAATATGATTATATTCTTGTAATACTATTAGACCATGGGGATTTATATCATGAAAAACTCTTTTTATGCACATATTTAACTATTATGAGATTATCTTTATCCCCTTCTAATCTAATCTCCACAGGTTAAAATATAGTGTATCCCAGCAGGGTGGCTGATAATTTGTCATGCTCTGTTTACTTTTTAAATATAAACCAGGCCAATTACCGTTATGGATATTGTCAGTGCTTATAGATATTTTTTATACCGTTTAACCACTTGCCGACCATGCTATAGCTGAATGATGGCTACAGCATGGTCGTTCAGTTCTGGGATGGCGTCTATTGATGTCCTCCCAGAACTGCGCATCCCCCCCCCCCCCCCGCTCTGTGATCTGTGATTAGGGTAAAGAGCCAATACCAGCGGCTCTTTAGCACATGACTAGCTGTGTCCAATCACATCTGATCAAGATGTAAACACACTTGCCAATTATCAGCATTCCTTTCTTCACACTGTCACAGCATGAGGAGAGAAGAGAACAGGTAACTGAGAAGTGTGAAAGGGGACATCTACACTGTGATAATCAGGGCACTTATCATCAGTGTCTTGATTATAAGTGCAGCCCCAACAGTGTCCATCAGTGCTGTCAATCAGTGCCCATCAGTGCAACCTATTAGTGGCCATCAGGGCAAAACCAGTGGTATAAAAATAGCACCAAAAGAAATCTCTATTTGTGTGAAAAAAATTATTTAGATACAGTATTGATATGGATACAGTACTTCATGACCACGCAATACTCATTCAAATTTCGGCAGCGCTGAAAGTTGAAAATTGGCCTGGGCAGGAAGGGGATGAAAGTACCCAGTAGGCAAATGGTTAAAGTGATATTAAAGCTTTGGGTTTTTTTACATTAAAATAGCAAACATGTTATACTTACCTGCTCTGCGCAGGTCCTCCTCTTCTCGGGTCCTCGGCCGGTGCTCCTGGCCCCAGCCTCCTGCCGGGTGCCCCCAGAGCAAGCAGCTTGCTATGGGAGCACCCAGACAGGCTCTTTACTGAGTCGCTGCTCTGTGTTTCCATTCATACACAGAGCCATGGCTCGGCCCTGCCCTTCTCTCTCCTCATTGACCAATGGCTCCCGCTACTGTCTCAGCCAATGAAGAGGGAGAGTCTCTGAGAGCTGAGGCTCTCGTTCACAGTGCTGAAGGAAGATCAGGCTCAGGTAAGTGTAGCAAGGTTGGGTGGGTCTGCCATTGATACCGGTTACCTCTCCAGCCCATGTGAGTTGCAGCCCTGGGTGTGAGAACGAACACATGGACAACTCCGGCATCTTTGTTTGGTTGTTTTATTGTAGTTTTAGGGGATGGGAGAAGGGAATGAGTGGGATACTCCTTTGCCTTGACTATGTACAATTCTGGAACTTTTGTAGCAAAAACACCCGTTAGCGCTGTCTTGACGCCAGCCGACGCTAGCCAACGCTTACTAACTCTTTGAACACACTGTATCTCTGAAAGCTGTTCTGGAACCCTAACTTAAGTCTAGCAGATCCAGGACTGTAGAACCATGAACATCTGACACTGCTTGCACTGCAAAGTCACTGACTACTCTCTCCAGCCTTGCCCTAGCTTGAGGTAGCTTGCTGTGTATTCCTGTATGGCTCCAACTCTCAACTGATGCACTCACACTGTGCATTAACTCTTCAGGGCCCAAACTGCAGGGGCCCCCTTTGCTGCTTCAGGGTCCTCAATCTAGGTACCCCCTTTACCGCTAGCTGACACTTGGATCCTAGAACCTTTCCCGGAGTGGTCCCCACTGACTCTAGGCAAATCCCCAGGGGCAATCCTCAGTACTCACAACCTGTGTAGGCTTTCCTGGGACTGGACCCCTCTCGCTCTCCACTGGTTCTCAGCACACCGGATTCCCCCTCAGCTCAACTCAGCACTCTCTGGATTCTCAGGCAGCACCCGAGACATCCACCTCCTCTGACAGGAGGAGAGACAGCCGTCTTCTCCCTCCTGGGATTCTGCTTCCCACCAAAGACAATGAGTCATGCTCTCCCTCAAACTTATACCCACTCCCAGAATCCTTTGCAGCAGAATCTTCCTTCTGGGGTAGTTACAAGCCTGAATGTATCCCTGACTGGGTTTCCTCCACTGCCCTATGAGAAGCCTCTCACAGAGCCAGTGGGGAGACTGCCCCTTCAGCAGACACACCTGGAAACCATGGCACCCTACTAAAAGGAATCATAGTTCTGCTGTTAGGAAGACATAGCCCACTAAACATTTACCTAGCACCTACCTGTAGGGTGCTACAGCCACCCCACACAAAATTGAGTCATGTCCCTCTGACTCTGAGGAGGCCGCCTCCTGTAAAAACTCTGCCAAAAAATCAGGAGTATCCCATAAACCTGGAAAGGGGGGAAAAGGGAAAAACTAATTTACAAATAAATTACTGTAAAAAAATAGATATTTACACTCTGCTGTACAATATGTTACAAACTGTTTAAGGTGCATGAAAACTGATGCACCCCCCACCAAATAAACTCACTTGGTGGAAAACAACAAAGAAAAATACAATGCAATCATCCTGATTGTCTATCTCTAAGGTGGTCCCACCTTTATAGAAAAAAAAGGAAGCAAAAGTTAGTCAACAACATACACATATGAAAATGCAAGCTTAACTTATCTGAACAGTTGAATGGAAAGACCCTCCTTCACTGATTGTAAGGGCGACCTTTCCATTCCCTCCCTGCCTGCCTCTGCTAGCCAGAGTCTTGACACGCCGGAGGGGCTCTCCTCCCTTGAAGAGCTTGTCCCCTAACACTAGCTGTCTAGGCAGAGTCCCTTTTGTAGAAGTGAAACACAGCACCCTCTGCTGTCCTTCAAGCACTTCAATGAGGAAACAGGGCAGGTCACAGTCTCTCATGAACTACAGTACTGCTGAATCAAGGAAACATCACAGGGGTACAGCAGGGCACCCCCACCAAAGATCCTGGACACACTTGAACTTTGTAGCAATATCTTCATCTGTCAAAAACTGTGGATGACGTCCCACACAGCCATTTTTAATCCACAAAAGATCCTGGCCCGATGGCCCAAGGGATCTAGCACAAAAACAACTTTCCAGCAGTCCCGGGCCCGATGGCCCTTAAAGGTCTGAAACTGCAACACTTGCATCTTACTGTGAATCTCCTGTGATGACAATAATATCTCCAATATAAAAATTATATATATATATATATATATATATATATATATATATATATATATTAAGCTCTCAAAATAGCAATTGTGATATAAAAATAAAATGATAAAATCACACAATGGATATAGTAAACATTCACCCACAAATGGAGAATAACATCATTAATAAATAGATGAAAAAAGCGGGGATAGTAGTAAGATAAAAGTGAAGCTTAAAGTGCACTGTGCTGAGATAATCAAATAAATGAATTCATCAAACAAAGAGATATACCATCACAAAGATAACATCTCAAGAAAAAAATGAGATGTAAATGTAGCAGTTAGAGGGTGATAGTGGATCTAAAAGTGCACTGTGCTGAGATGATCAAATAAATAAATAATTCATCACAGAATAAACATCTCACAGGATGCTGAGACGTTGAAGTAACAGTTAGAGGGTGACAGTGAAACTAAATGTGCACTGTGTTAAAAATGCGGTAAGTAAATCAAATATAAATTAATAACCATATGTGGTAATCAGTGCTAATTCAATCCATACAAAGAGAGGGGTACAGATGGATAAATAGATAACAAAAAATGTCCTTGTGCATATAAATCAATGAGTTCATGTGCTCTCAAGGTGATATAAAGTGGAGGTAAGTGATGGTGTCTTCACAGGTTGCCAGCAGTAGTAGGAAAGTATAACACCAGAGTGTGAGCATTTATCCATAAATAAGTGTAATGGCCGCTCTCACCTCCAAAACACTCACAAAGACCGTTTGTAATCAATATCACTGTGATCTCTGCTGCAGGTATTTCCTCCACATGCGGGGTTCTAGAAAGAGGGGTCACTATTTGTTCTCTCCTTATCTCTTTAACTCTTTAAGCGGTATCAGTCCTCTGGTGAGTAAAGGGGGGATCCTGGTGGGGTTTGAACTCAAACCGTGGATAGAAGAAGGGACTTCATAGTGTAGTATTTTCCGTAAATTTTATTGAAAAGCATAGTAAAAACTTACATTTCAGTAGATATTAGACAGCATACAGAGTAGCAACCGCACACAGCTGTGTTTTGCGATTACCTCCGGTCTTGGACGTGGACCGGAAGTGACGTCAAATGGCTTCTCCCAACGCGTTGCGTCACAGACCAATGTGATTTTATCAAGGGCATAGAAGACGGATGACGTGCCAGTGTTTAAATAGCGGGCGGTCGCTCTAGTAACCGCTCGCATATAGCAATCAACAATAACAAACAAAGCAGCGGTAATGGCAGATCCAGTTACATTGTCAGTAACACAGATAAAAACTGGTGGTAAGATGATTGAAAGGAAAAAACAATGGTAATAACTATATATCCAATTTCATTGCCATAACAAAAAAACGGTACTGTTATGTTTTAGAAGGCCAGTAATAATAAAAATCTTAAAAGAATAAAATAATATTCTAAAGATAATATAAATAGATAATCGTTTGTAAAATTGCATAATCAGTGATAACCAAAAATGCGGATAAATTCACAAAAATAAATATAAAATCGAACGTATAACTACAGATATTATGAAAACAATTAAAGGAGATGTAGGACAGTAGGTGCTGTTTACATGCTGGAATGCTCATGCAAATACCAATACATTGGATGAGCCAAACGGCCACTTTGGAAACGCTTACGAGAACATATTCAAAACATCCAGAATGGCTATCCGAAACATAATGTTTCTAAACACTTTCTAGAATACCACCAAAAAGATCCCTCCTCTCTGCTTTATTTAATGCATTAAGGTAAAAAAAAAAAAACCTAAGGCTGGCCATACACAATACAATTTTCTTACAATTTTCTTGAAATTTACCTTCAACTATGTAGTACAAAGGCCTGCCTAAAAGATACAAGTGAAAGTGTTGTTAAGCTTTGACCTCATATTATGTGGTTTGTGGTAAATCCATCAGAAAATTGTACAACAAAAGTTGAACATGTATGGCCAGCCAAAGATTTGAGAACCAATTTAATCTTAATAAGAACATTTTTTCTATCTTTATGTCACAGTCAGGAGTTAGGCTCGAAGACCAGTAACTAAAGCCTTAGAGAGGCTCCCACCAACCAGCTGGATAAGTGAACAAGCGGGTCACCCTGGCGGATGACTCAGGCTCAACCGAGGTGTGGGGTTTAAGAACTAACCGGTATTCACCAGAGCTCCTGTCGGTGGAGATGGGTTTTGCTGCATGTTAATACCAGGTCATGGTCCTCAGGATCACCCCACCATGAGGTGAGAAACGGGGGAAAGGTTGCAGATAGAGCAGGTAGGGAACAAGCAGAAGCATAGTCAGTAAACAAGCCAAAGGTTGGTAACAAGTGGCTGCAAGTTGGGATAAAGCAGGAGCGTAGTCGAGGAACAAGCCAAGGTCATAACCACTAGTAGTGGACGTAAGGACAGCTGCAGGCATGCAAAGGAGCAAGATATCAGCCAGAAAGAGCACAATAATCTGGCAAACATGGCTTAAATCGGGAAGTTCATTGGAGAAGCAAAGAGTTTACTGTTCAGCAGAAACCTGAGACAAACCAAGAAGAAGAGATCAGACATGGCACTGTCCAGCATCTCAGGTGGCACAGCAAGAAGAGCTACAGCCAGACATCACAGAGGTCACAGGTTTAGATCCAGACCCTGACACAATAGTTACAGTTGTGCCACGTGGCCAAGACTTAGTTTGGGGCATCTGGGCCAATGTTTGATGAAATTGGGATAATAGATACAGTGAAGTGAAAAATGTTAAAAACAACAAAGGCTTGATATCATCTTTATATACCCACTTAGTTTTTAAGGTTAAATGGGAAATGGTTTTTGATGATATTTTAATTCATTACGATGGATAATTAGGAAAGATCCCACTATATGTGATTAAATTATAGAACTTAAACTAAAATATTAGCGCTTGAAAAAAGTACATAACAAAACGCTTTCTCTATCGTCCATTGACAGACGCAGCTCTTATGCTTCTTATACCAATGGGTTATGCTGCCTACCTTGGTCGCCAGGCTTTCCAGTGCTGCTGAAATCACGGCCAGCAACTGCGATCCGGAAGGTCCAGTAGTCGCACTAAGGGGGTCTGAGGATGAAACCACTGCCTGGGACTCCATAATTAGTTCAAAAGAAAACAGGTGTACTGTCTCTTTAAGAACTCTGAGCATTGTCCCCACCGCCGATCACCGCAGTATGCGGAGTCCCCCTAAAATATATGCAGATAGCAGAGTGCATAGGGATATGCCCACAGATACCCCAGTACTTTACCAACCCCACTGAAAAACCTCCAAAGCCGATCTGTGCAGCAGGAAAGTGAAAGTGAAAGTCACAGGTTATGACATCAGCCTGGAAAGAATGCGAAAGGTCATGTGCCTGTGTAGCTCCACAGAACTACACAAAAATGGCTGCCAATGCAAATCTATTGGAAGCACAGGGAAAATGGCTGCACCATGCAAGTCAATGGGGAGAAATTCTCCTATGCCCACACTAAAGATGGCAGCCCCATGCGGCCAGGGGACCCCAAAGGCCACAGAGGATCTACAACAAGACCCGGCAAGAAAAGGTATCATTTTCACCCCCCCCCCCCAGGGCGCCCAGCGCCGCAGCAATAGCGACCCCAGGTGAAAGACACAATAAGGGCAGGGGGTGGGGGAGGGGGGCAAGGCACAGGGCCAGGCATCCTGACAGGCCAGGGGGATCTTTTAGGAAGCACCAGTCCTATCATCCCCAGGAGTGGGCCCACACCCCCCCCAAGAGCACTAAGTTTGCTGGAGCAGGGTGTGTAGAGCTATGCCTATAGGGACAGCCTTCGTAGGCGTGGTAAACAGTTTTTTTCCTGCCTAGTACTACTCCTGTAGGGGGCAGCATAACCCAATGGTATAAGAAGCATAAGAGCTGCATCTGTCAATGGACTTCAGAGAAAAGGATTTTAGAGTAAGTTATAATAAAAATCCAGTTATTGTTCAATCTTGCAACACTCTTGTCACATTCTGGGGTTCCCCCTATATGTTGTATGCGCCTGCATGTCCTATATACCATATACATGACGCTCTTGGACTGGATCTACTTGCTTACCTTGGAGGTTACCAGGTTTGAATCACATTGTTTGTTCATGCACATTTACTTGGTCACAGTTGCACCTTTTTCTTTTCTTTTCACTCTCGGTCTCTTACATACTTCACCATCACTTTCCCACCTCCCTCATTGGCTACCAGTTTCTCCTTCACTCTTTTTAATATGTTCTTGGTTTGTGGGTCATTCCCTAACCTCCATGATCACATTTTTCCATCTATATTGCCTTTTCTCCCTTGGGCGTCACACTGTCGTAGCTGGCATATTCCAGTTACACTTATACATTTTTATATCATATATGTACTCTTTCACATATATATATACTGTATCACTTGGTTACTACAACTTTGGCGATACAGCACATTCTTTACTCACTGGTATAGGCTACAACAGTGCCCTTCCCAATTCATTCTATTTCACTTCCTTTTTCTCCTTTTTCTCTTACTTTACTTTTTCATCCTTTGTTGTTTTGGTTTGCACACTTTAGCACTCTGTGGTGGGTTCACAGTCCTCGTTCCCCTGCTCTCATCTGTTGCCTCCATTGGCACAGATTTGCTTATATTAATACTCAACATAGATTGTTATATTTTGCTCTTGATATCACTACGCGATATCCTGATATATACATTATATATACTCTTTCAGTCAGTGTTATACCATCAAGCAGGATGTGACACCCATCACTTACGTCTTTCTCACCTGGCCCTCCATCCTGGTTGCCGTGCATCTATGTCCCGTCAGCTCCCGGATTAGACTTGTTTCACCATCCTGGGACAGTGCTCATCCACCATTTTTTTAGCCGCATGTGAGTGCGATTCCCCCACTTGGGGTATACATATTTATGTTGAAGTCTCACACCTGCTGGCTAATCCCATGCATATCAACACTAGACTCATTTTGTTCTTTAATCTATTTTTGTACAGGCATACTCTTACTAACTCCTGATGAGTGGGCATATAGGACCCACGAAACGTGTCGAGTCTACACTCCAGCTATGGGTTCATGCATGTCATTTTATATTTCTTATGTCAATGCTACTATGCTATTACGGAGTCCTCACTCCAGTTATGAGCCATGTATGTCATCCAGTATGTTTTTATTGATACTACTATGTCATTCTATGTATTGATGTCTGTTGTTTATATGCATGTTATATATGTATCATACGCTTTGTATCTAATAAATTTGCTATTGCATACTTATGCTTTATTTACATTTTTTTGCATCCACCTCATTTAAAGTCCCACGGGGCGCTCTCTTTTGTTTTTTGTCAAAAATTCGGGATGGAGGTGTTTGCATATTGACAATGTTGAGACCATTCCCCTTTTTATATATGTTGTATAGATTGCACCAATTAGCAGGAGGAGTCAGAGTGTGCGGCGGGGGAGCCGACATTCAACACAACAAAAGAGCTGCTTTAGATGACCTTGTCCATGACGACCTCGTTGTCATCAAACCCTCTGACAAGGGGGGCAACGTGGTCGTCATGGACAGGCATCAATATGAAACCATGTGTTTCGATATACTCTCAAATCGAGAATGGTATAGACCGGTATCTATGGATGAAGTAGATACATTAAAAGTTAAATTTAAGATGATACTTCTTGATGCTTTACAATCACATGTCATAGATCAAGACCTATATGATTATCTTATTGTCAAATGGCCAATTTTGCCCACCTTCTATGCACTACCCAAGGTGCACAAAAACTTGGAAAAACCACCGGGTCGCCCGATTGTATCGGGGATGGGCTCAATTACTGAGCCGTCCAGCCGTTTTGTTGATGACCAATTCCGCCCACATGTTATGGGCCTTCCATCGTATCTGAAAGATACCTTGGAACTACTTAGAGTTTTGGAAAGCCTCACTGTACCTCAGGATTCAATACTTGTCACTCTGGACATCGAGGCTCTTTATTCCAGCATCCCGCATAATAGGGGCATAGAGGTTATCTCTCCTTTTTTGAGGGAGCAGACCCATCACAAATGGGCACTAGCCGACTTCACATTACAATTATTGGATCATATTTTGAGATCGAATGTCTTTACATTCGGCGAGACCACTTACCTCCAGGTACAGGGGGTGGCGATGGGGACTTCGTGTGCCCCATCGTACGCCAACCTGTACCTGGGGAGGTGGGAAAGGGAGCTTTTTGCTAATGATGCCGCCTCAATGTATCTGCGCCACCTTGCCTTGTGGCGCAGATACATCGATGATGTCATCATAGTCTGGACTGGTACAGTCCAAAAATTACTACAATTTATTGAGTTCATTTCTAGTAACAACTACAACCTTAAATTCACAGTTCAATATGACATCAGCAAAATAGCTTTTCTTGACACCATGGTCTATCTAAACCCTGACGGGACATTGCATACCTCGCTGTACCGAAAGGATACAGCAGGTTATACAATTTTACACTATTCTAGCAGTCACCCTCGGTCACTAGTGCGCAGCATTCCCTACTCTCAATACTTGAGAGTGCGACGTAACTGCGCACTAGATTCGGACTACAAAAAAGAGGCTAAGGCCCTGCGAGAGAGACTTCTAGCTAGAGGGTATAGCAGAAAACTTTTAAAAAAGGCCTTCAAAAGGGCTAATCTTCAGCCTCGAGACAAATTAACATTTGGTTCCCGTCAGAAACCATTAATAAATACTACTAAATTAATTACTAAATTTAATTCCCAACACTTAGTGGTACGAAATATCTTGGCCAACAATTAGCACTTTTTGGCTGAAGATACTGTAGTTTCTAAATATATCAAGCCATACCCTGAAGTGGTTTACCGCAAAACAGCTTCCCTCAGGGACAAACTTGTCCACAGTCATTATAAATCTATAGATGAGGGGGCCCCTGGAGCAGTGGGGGGCCTAGGTACGTACAGATGTGGGCAATGCCCCAAGTGCCCATGGGTAAGGGAGGGCTATTTATTTCCACTACCACGTGGAGGTACACTTAGACCCTGGTTCCGCGCTACTTGCCTCACAGAGGGTGTGGTTTATCTGGCCACATGCCTCTGTGGGGCCTTCTACGTGGGCAAAACAATAAGACCCTTTGCCCGACGGGTCCATGACCATCTTTACTATATAGATACCGGCCTTATCTACACACCAATATGCAAACATGTAGGTTTACACCACAATTTTGACCCATATACAATGCAATTTATAGTTTTGGAAGCTGTCAAACGGAACCCACGAGGGGGCAATTATGACAATGCCACCCTAAAGCGGAGGTTAAATGGATATATAAATTACAGGCTACCAAGCCGCCAGGCTTAAATACAGCTTTATCTTTCAAACCGTTTTTGGAATGACAAAATATTCCATGCCTTTCTTTATATAATTTTTCTTTTTGAACTATTTGATGTTCCCCTATGTGTTTCTGGTCCTTCCCTTTTTCCCTTTTTTCCTTTGTTTGCATACCCTTATGATGATTTACACGATAGGGTAGAAAATGTATATTGGTTAAATCTATATGAGTACACACCAGTATATGGATTACTAATGAACTACCCCCGATACGAACCCCCTTAGAGATTTGGCATTTCTTTATGCCACTCCAAACTAGGAAGTGATAGAATATTTGATATTTTTATATTTTGTAACATGTACAAGTTGACCTTTGGTCATATTTCTCTGTAAATGTCAAAAATGTATATCTCTCTCTTTCTTGCAATTATATACTTTTCTCTGCTTTTAAAAGGGTATCATGAACTGGGTTAAATCCACTGGGCTGAGATATGATCCCCCATTTTATTGACAGAGATTCGGGTGCCAAGCCGGGGTTGGTGAGTTGAGAACAATATTTTTACATCTCGTTCTCCTCCCATGTTGATCCCCGAGTCCACCCCCTTTAGGGCAGATGTATGACGATCCGTTCCCTCTGCCCCGCCTCTTCCTTTTGGCGGTGGCACGGGCTAGGATCGTAAAATGGCGCCCGCACCGGAAGTGATAGTCAGAGGTCAGTTAGGACCGCATCACTTCCGATGGGACCGAATATTTAATGCCAGACACAGCACGGTACAAGCAGGCCACGACTACGGTGGCGCTGCCTGCTGTACCGGTATTGACAGTGCTTTGATGTATCTGTAAGTATATCCCTATGGAACATTTGTCGGTGCAATGGACAACATGGATATCTTTCCTTTGCACTCTATCTATGGCTCTCACTTAACGTCTGGTGCTATCTCTTTCCGGAGGTATGTTTGGGATTTCTCCACTGCACTCTGGGCTGCATTTTCTTGGTGCCTTTCAGGTATTTTCTTATGTTTACTCCTCTTGTCTATCTGCTATTTCTTTGAGCGCACTGTGGCATGCCTCTTTGGCAGCATGCAGATAATAGTTGGGTTCTTCTTAAATGCACATTCTAAATATGGTTGGTGCACTGCTATATATTTGACTGTACTACACTCTTACCCGTCACACTTGTCCTGGTGTAAATACAATTCAGAGTGGCTAATAGCCATTTGTAACACTTTCCTTTCTCTTCACATTACATCTTGTTATATCCAGGTCCATATCGCTGACTGGCTGTGATAATTACACAGCTATGTACCGTATATCAACCTGATCTTTTTCCTTTTTGATTTAAAGGAGGCAATAACCTCTTCACTGTTGGTCCTATAAATGGAAACTCCTGTGGTCTAGCACTGTTCGGTTCAGTTTCTGTCACTTAGTGAGGACATGTTCAGCTGGACTTTGTCCAGGAGTAAGACACTCCCCGGATGGACGCACAGTTTTTGCCTTTGAGCACAGATGTATGTAATATGCCCCGGATACAATAATTGGTGAGCAATTACAAATACTTTGATGACTATATAATCATCTTTTTTGTACTATTTAATAAAAGAAAGTGTTTAAAGATTTATAACATGTTGTCTACATTTAGAACCTACTTGGAGGTCACCAATTCTTAAAGGTCCCTGAGGAAGCCCATACAATGGCGGCAAAACATGTCGGACCCATGTGACCCAATCACCACAAGATATGGTTCTCTAACTGTATTAATTTATATAAATGCACTGATATTTAGTATCACTTTGTGATCTAATTTTACTATGGAATTGTGTTAATAAAACTTTTTGTATTTTATTTATTGTTTGGTATAATCATTTATCTTTATACGCCAAGTGTACTTCACCTTTAAAGTCCCACAATTTGGTGTGCCTCCAGCATACATATGGGCTCGTTGGGGCCAATATAGAGCCCGTGGTCCTGGAAACACCAATTTCTCTTTCTTCAAATCCTCATATATATTAGGGATGTGGTGGAAGTCTGCTTGGCTTATGGGCATTTGAGTATGGCATCAATCATATTCCAATGTATTACTTAGGGTGGAAAACCCTGTTGTGCGATGCACTAGTCAAGACTCAAATGCCAAGATAAATATATGACTGTCTATAAATCAGAACAAATTTTGATTGAATTTCATATTGTTATGTATCTGATTTTTTCCTGTATTGAAAAATAACTTGCTCCATATGGGGCTAGTTACAGGGTGGTTCATTTAATTAGATCCAGTTCCTGGTGTGTACTGGGCGAATAGCACTTTTTCAAAACCAGTGTTTATCACAATTTCCCTATCCCCCCTGTTTTGTTTTGTTTTTCTCTTTCTGATCTTTTTTCTTCCCTCAGGCTTTAGTCTCTTGTCTTCCCCCAGAGACCTAAATTATGGCAAAAATGACGCAATTGGGTGGTACAAATTGGGAAGATTTCCTGGATACCATTGAAAAGACCTGTACTACGACCAGTCACAGTGATGTTGGTATGGAGGTATTTTTTCAAAAAATCAGGCGATTTATGGAGAGAAAGTCAAATTTGGGTTGGCACGTTAGATTCTTTGATAAGTATATAAGAGAGGGCCTTAACCCATTGGGTTTGCGAATACAGATTTTCCCCTCTTTTGAAACACAGGACCTGCTCTTTAGGGAAAAATGGGAAAAGAATCTAACCCAATGTACATCAAATATGATGGAACTCTTGAGAGATATATACAAATTGAACCTTATTGATATTGACAAAGAGATAGAGAATTTACAAACTAAAAATCGCTCCCTTACAAAAAACGCAGAATATAATAGAAAAGAACAGGAATTACAAATACATCTGGAAAATTATAACAAAAATCTCTTAATTAGAAAAGATCAAAAATATTACAAGGACAAATTAGCCTTTACTGGAGGTTATGCCTATAAGTGGCAAAAAATAAATTATTCACGCAAAAATAGACCATCGAGAGCGATATCTGATAAAATCGCTAGTCAATATCAATCAGACTCCGAAATATCCCTGGTATCATCTGCTTCATCTTCACGATCGGTACAAAGGGGACAAAACAAGACAGGTCAGGGCAATAGTGGTAAACCAGGCAAACGCAATAACAAAGGGAATAACCATCAAAATGTTGTAGGAGACACCGAGAAATCAAATAGAAAACGTACTCTATCCCCTCAATCCACACCAAATGCGAAAACCACTCCAACTATAGGAGTTGTTAGGGATTTGGGAGCAGTTCCTAAAACATCAAGAAATGAGTTGAGTTCTGGCCCCTTGGTAGGGGATTTACCCCAAGGGTCCCCTTTGGGGACCCCTTTCCCCTCACAACTGGCAGACGACAAGGTAGAAAAAAGAGGAGGAACTCTCGACACCTTCGTAATTTGGGGTCTTACAACAGATCCAGAACAAATAACATAAGCAGAAATACTCAATCCTCACATGCTGAGGATAGATTACTAGAAGGGACGAACAGACCAGCACCCAGCAAACCATACAATACCGAGCCCTTGGGAGCAGGTAACCCCCTAGATATTATCAATTTGTCATCTCTTTTACTGTCAGAGACAGAAAAAGAAGTACTTCAACTCTGTCTAAGCTTTTGCCCTGACCAAAATCTAAAAAATTCGAGCTGGTGAAGGATATTCACTTGTTCGCAAGAAACCTTACATATAAATTCCTCTTTGACAGACAAGGGAGGTACCAACACACGTGATGAGGACTTATATAAAGGATTTAAAGCCCAGGACTTTCGTAATCTGAAAACATTAATGCAGTTATTGGAAGAAAATAAACAATACTCCGGTGGCTCATCATCCGGCTCCTCCTCCGATGAAGAGGAGACGCCGAGTGATGATCCAAACAAATTCAAATGCAAATCCACACGCTTCCCCAAGCTCCAGACCTGCCCAGCAATATGGGCATTTGTGAAGCACACTCAGAAGGAGATAGACAACTTGGAGGCCCCCTCTTCTGGGACCTCAAATTTGTCCGTCTCCCAAAGAGCTGCTTTAGATGACCTTGTCCATGACGACCTCGTTGTCATCAAACCCTCTGACAAGGGGGGCAACGTGGTTGTCATGGACAGTCATCAATATGAAACTATGTGTTTTGATATACTCTCAAATCGAGAATGGTATAGACCGGTATCTATGGAGGAAAGTAGATACATTAAAAGTTAAATTTAAAATGATATTACTTGATGCTTTACAATCACATGTCATAGATCAAGACCTATATGATTATCTTAATGTCAAATGGCCAATTTTGCCCACCTTCTATGCATTACCCAAGGTGCACAAAAACTTGGAAAAACCACCGGGTCGCCCGATTGTATCGGGGATGGGCTCAATTACTGAGCCGTCCAGCCGTTTTGTTGATGACCAACTCCTGGCATATGCTGGCATATGCCAGCAAAGGATCAGTTAAGGCTTTTAAGTCTCCTCACAGAGGCAGCTCGAAACTCCGGAGGATGGATGGATGGATGTCCTTGGGTTTCACCTATTTTCGCTCGTAGGGAGAAAAATGAAGAGGGCTCCTCATAGTGCCATATGTTTAAAAGCATTCCATCTTTGTATTGGGGGTTGCTGGTGCCTCAAACCAGATAAAGTGGGACTTTATGGGCAAGTGAGGGGTATATAAGCAATTAACATTGTATCACTCTACGGGGAGTCCTTTAAACCCCGACATTTTACAAATTGCAGGACGAGAGGAGTCGTCTATCTTATGCAGTGTCAATGTGGGTCCTACTACGTAGGAAAGACCAAACAAGAATTTGGCAAACGAGTAAATCAACACATCAACAGCATGCAATTGTGTAATTTCTATGTACCCCTCGGGAGGCATGTTGCCCACGATCACAAAAATAGAATGCCTAAAGTGACATTTATAGCACTTGAAAGAATTCATATACCACATCGTGGGGGGGATTCGAACAAAAGACTACTTCAGATGGAAATGAGGTGGATTAGACGCCTCCATGCCACAAAATCTCCTGGCCTGAACGAAAATGAAAGTTTCCGCCCGTTTCTTGAAGGTTTTGCTTCGGGCAAGACAGACTAACAACCCATCCATCCATCCCAACGTCTCCATCACTGTGATTGTCATGTATCTCTCATATGATCCAACATACACTAGACCCCCCTCTCTCCCCTTCCCCCTTTTTTCTAGTGTTGAAAATAGCATACTGGACAAATATTGTTCCCAGGAACCCGATTCCACATGGACATGGCCCTGGGGCGATCTGTAGTATTGCCCAACAATCGGGGCTGTCCCTCCTTGACCCACGGCTACCCATAGTGGAGCTGTGTGTAATACTGCTGTTAAGAAAAACATTCAATTCTCATTTCTTTTTACAAGCTTATATTATAATATTACAATATTGGTTGAATTCAATTTATGTGATGACCCATACTGGAACATTATTGTAAATGTTTTAGTCTTGAATATACATGCATTGTAAATACAGGGGTATGTGCCACAATTCTGGTGATCGGCCCAGGTATACCGCACAATCACACCCGGCACGGTAACCCCTACCTCTGTAGGGGATTACCAGGACCAACCAATCCCTTCGGGGAGAAGATGGCTCCTCCTTCCGTGTCGGCGGCCAGAGCGGCGTCCCCAGCAACGGGGTTGCAGCCTGCGCGCGCAGATGTTGGTGCCTACGTCACGCCGCCATGGAGCCCGTCTACGTGCAGTGCGCAATGCGCATGCGCGAGGGGCTTCATAAGGCCGGGGAACGTAAGGTAATCCTCACTTCTCTCCAACGGAGAGGAAAGGACGGACCTCAAACACTTTGCCAGCCTAAAGGACAACTCTATCCATGTAAGTGCAAACGGACTGCAAAGCCCTCATCATTATTCTTTTTAAATAAACTTGGCACCTAAGCAATAAAAGTCACCTTATTCTTATGTACCACACCACCATCCCAAAGTTTTTAAGCACTCACAAGTTTAAGCACTTATGAGATATTGGCCCTTATCCTGGGATATTTATTGGACAGCTTAGTCATGCCTTTCATCATCCCTAAAACACCATCTACAAATAATTATTCACTATACTCTAGATCAGAGCCCGGTAAAAAGAGGGGAATCAACCCCCAGGACCCCGGAGACAACACCCTCCTACCAGTGCATTTAACTGTAAGTGGAGGAACATATATAATATATATATTATACTTATATGATCTATCTGAACTATATTATAAGAAACAATACTACTACAATCCTAGGCCCTGCAGTACACGATTCCCGCTGTGACTGTGAACGGATACAGGGGCTTCTGCGCAGAAATAATGGCTACACCCATGTATGTAACTATACATCATTTCAACACCAAGAATGTACATGATTTGTCTCAAGGATTTGTTTAATTATCCTTACATATTATTTTCTACATTACTCTTATAGACCACAGACTGAGTGACTGAACGCTTTGAGAAAGGCCCACAAGAGAGCCGAAACGCGTCAGAATTTAGGATTTTTTTCTGGGATTATCTCCCATTTCAACATCCAAGGGAAAACAGAAAAAAATCCATGGTTTAAGTCACCCGATAACACCATTGTCACTGATTCTGCTGAATCATCTTTCTTTCCTCACACTTGGGCCTCTGTCCCAAGCACCATTGTCACTAAATGCTTGTTGTATACTCTATTGGTATTTACAGATTAAATACTATTTTATTTTATTATTCACCTATTATTCTTCTTGAGTGATACAATGTTAATTGCTTATATACCCCTCACTTGCCCATAAAGTCCCACTTTATCTGGTTTGACGCACCAGCAACCCCCAATACAATATACATATAGGGACGGTGGCAGAACCTACTTTAGTACATGTGTTCAAAAGAAATTTCCCCCCTTCTTTCAGCATTCCATCTTTATTAAAATCTTTTTCTTCAATGATAAAAGATTCCACGCAATCACAATAAAAAAGTAGAAAGACTGGTGCCCCTATTTCTCTCCCGTACGGACTCGATACCTTGCGGTAGTCAGTTGAGTCTATTGCGGGAGCCGCGCCATATTTGGAAGTGGGGTGAATGGCGTGCGGTTCACAGCGCGGCACAGAACGAGGCAGCGTGCGTTGCAGCTTGATGCGTTTCGTCACTAGAATGATGTCATCGAAAGCTGCATGTACACTGCGTCTTTCTCACTTTATAGGGGAGGAACATTTCCGCTCGTAAGTACTCCACCCCCCCCCCCCCCGGTAACATATTCCGTTTCTGGATACACCCCATGGTGTCATTTGATCAAGAGGGCCTGGAGTTATTCTAATTCTAATTGGCGGGTGAATTCATATATTCCAAGTACCCAAACCGAACAAAGAAAATAGAAATATAAAAAATGACCTATGTGCTGATTTTAACATAGTATCAGGCCTGTGCAAAGAACATATAGGCAACTGCCATGCCATGGTTAATTTACCAATATATCTTCATTTATTTTCCTCTTATCCTTTCTTTACCCCCCAGGTGGCGGTGTAAACCCATCTGTTATGGGATATATTTGGCATCTAAATGTCTGTGCACAAACTATATGCCACATTACATTCCAGGGAAAAACACAATCCTTTATATAGGACAAAAAAGTATATATAATATTAATTTTTTATGTTATATTTTAAACCCATGTGAAGGGCAATTCATTTATTTTAACCCATATGAAGGGCAATTAATTGGGAAAAATAAATATTTAAATTAGTTCCATGTGTAAAAATATATAAAAAAAGTTGTATAAAAAAGTTATAATTTAAAGCTATAATATATTAAATTATTCATGGAATATTTGAGTCTTTGACTAAATATACAGCCTATTAGTGCGCTAAGGCAGTGCGTTTAGGTGTCAGGGGCTTATAAATTAACTTTATGGTGAAGGTCTCTTATTCCCCAGGTGATCATGATGGATCAAAGATCATAAAAATATGAAAAATATTATAAAATGGGAAGAACTAATTTTCCATTAGCTATAGTTGCAGTTTGAGGGATGGACTAATGAAGCCTACAGTTGTCACTTACATTTTTTTGAATATATATACTGTATTTATAATCGATCAACGTGAGGTGTATCCGTTTACAATATTTAAAATTTAATTACAGTGCAGAAACAAAATACCATCAACAGATAAATATCAGAAATTGGTAATGAAACAATTGAGATCTACATCTATGTTCATTCCCTGGGGTTGTAAAGTTCCTAGCTCATAGATCCAGTAAGTCTCATTTTGCGATACAGCCTTACGCATGTCCTTACCTCACCAATGGGAGTCGATCTTATCGATTCCACTGAATGTTAATAATCTGGGGTCTCTATTATTGTATAATCTGAAGTGTTGAGAGACGCTGTGTTTTTTTAAACCTTTTCTTATATTGTTGAGGTGTTCACCTATTCTTACTGTCAATTTTCACGTAGTGCGGTCTACATATTGCAGGCCGCATTGAAAGGATAAGAGGTAAGTGACATGCGTGCTGGAGCATGTGATCAATTTTTTAATGGTATACTCCTTAGAAGTGGTGTGAGATTTAAATTTCTCTTGTTTTTTAATCCTGTTCTTTACTGTTTGGCAGGCTTTGCATCTGCCACAGCAGAAGAAACCTTGATGGTCTAGGAAAGAAGTCATCGTTTTCGGGGGGGTCTGGGACATTGTGCACCAGTTTATGCCTAAGGTTAGGGACTCTCCGGTACACAAATTGAGGCCTAGGTGGTAGAATGTTTTTTAAGATTTTATCCCGTAAAAGGATAGGCCAATACTGCTTGATAGTTTTTTCTAGTTCCTTAAAGTTTCTATGATAGTGTGTGAAAAAGGCAAAATTTAGATTAGTGTTAGTTTTGACCTTATCCTTCAGCAATACTGTTCTATTCATTGTACCAATCTGATCTTTGAGGTCTTTTAGTTGTTTTTGATCATAGCCTTTATCTTTGAATCTATCGATTAGTACATCTGCTAGGGAATTATAATCACTGTCATCTTTACAGTTACGCCGCATCCTCATCAGTTGCCCTTTGGGGATCCCCTTGATCCACCTAGGGTGGTGGCAACTACGAGTGGGTATGTACCCATTGCGGTCGGTAGCTTTGAAATATTTTTTGGTATAAAATTTATGTTCCTTTTGATATATTTTTAAATATAAAAAATTGACCTCTTGCTTACTGTATGTACCTGTGAACCCTATTTTATAGTTATTAATGTTGATATCTTGCATGAATTTCTTTAGGTTCTCCTCTGTTCCTTTCCATACCAGTAATATATCATCTATGCACCTTTTGTAAACCATTAGATCTTCTATATTTTTTCATATATTTCCTCCTCCTCCCATTTCCTGAGGAAAATGTTGGCTACGCTCAGAGCGTACTTGGCCCCCATTGCGACACCCCTATGTTGTCGGTAATAATGCCCATCGTGCCAGAAATAATTTCTACCCATTGCTAGGTCTAGCATCTCTCCTATGAGTATTTGTTGTTCCTTTTTGAGGTTGTTTTTTTCTCTTAGGGCCCATAGTGTTGCCCTAAGGGCATCATCTTGGTCAATATTTGTGTACAATGATTCAACATTAATTGTTTCCATGATGATGTCATCCTTACATTCCAAATTATCCAATAGGTTAATCAATTGCTTACAGTCCCTAAGATAGGCATGGTAGGACTGGGCCAGGGGTTGTATGTGGTGGTCTAGGTATTCTCCCATCCTGGAAAAGATGGAATTGATTCCACTTATTATGGGCCTTCCTGGTGGGTCTAATGGATTTTTGTGGACCTTGGGAACTTGATATATGATCGGGAGCCTTGGACTGTCAGGGATAAGGTACCTGTATTCCTTTTTGTTTAATATCCCTCGTTTGTGTGCTTTTTTAATAACTGTTTACATTTGCTTCTGTATTTGTTAGTAGGGTTAGTTTTAAGTTTCTCATACGTAGATAGGTCATGTACTAATCTGTTAAGTTCTCTCATGTAAGCCTCTTTCTTTAAGACAACTATGCCCCTCCCTTTATCTGCTGGGCGGATGACTATGTTTTTCCTCCGTTCTAATTGTTGTATACCCTCCCAGATATCCTTTTTTGCTTTTCCCTTAGTTTTAGTGATTTTTTGAGGTCCTGTGTGACCATGGATCAAAAAGTTTCCATGAAGTGATTATTGGGGGGTTTTGAGTTAAAAGTAGACTTATTTTTTAATTGGCTGTGCTGGTATTCCGTGATGTTTTCCTTCTGGCTCATTTCTTCTTTTTCACTAAAGTACTTTTTTATGTTGATTTTCCTCATGAATTTTTGGAGATCTATATATACTTGGAATTCATTAAAATGTTTATCTGGGGCATATTTTAAGGCCTTGGTCTAAAACTCTGAGGTCTTCATCAGTAAAGGTTTCGCCACTCAAATTGTATATTCCCCGACCTAATACTCACGCTTTCTTTTTACTGCGGCCCCCTCTGCAGCCTCTCCGTCTCTTTCCCCCCCTGCCATATTCTGGTGGAGGGGGTGGGTGATGATAATACGGGTAAGGTTGATGCCATGATCTGCCCCTTCCCACTCTCCCCCTCCCCCGATAGGGTCTGTTCCACCCTCTGTTCCCTCTGTGGTGGTACAGAGTCCCTGGTGGGTTGCCATACTCTCTGTTGGGAAAATCCTGTTTGTGGGGTTGAGTTTGAGTATCTGATTGATAGTATCCCCCTTGTTCATATTCCCCATAATAGGGGCTATTATTGTTTGTTGTTCTAGGTGGTTGTCTGGGTGTTCCCATTTTACTCGGCCCTGCCGGTGTGTTCCTTGTATCTCTATTTCCACCTGCATTGTTGTAAGTGGGTCTGGCAGGGGCCCCATTGGGAGGCCCTCCATAATTTAGGGGTTCCTCCTGGGTTTCCCTATCCATGGATGATGCTCTAGATGATATCATGGGGTCTTCTTGTAATTCCTGCCATTTATAAACTGACTTAGTTTGGTAATCCTTGATGTCCCTCTGGTATTTTTTAATTTGTTTATTTTGGGTATCCCTATCTATTTTGTCTAGGAACTCTTTGAGTTGTTTATATCTTTCTTTATATTCAGTAGTATCTACATGTGGGTCTAATTGGCTTTTGATAAGCTTTATTTTATCATTAATGATCCCTATTTTTTTCTTGCGTCTAGACACTAGTAATTCTAAAAGTCTCCTTTCACTATTTTTAAAAAATCTGTACCATTCCTCTTCTAATTTCTTATCCTCCATCCCATCATTGGGGGCTAAATCCCACCTCAGCCTTCTTGGTGTGATATCTTCTCTGATATATTTCTCCAGGGTGGTTATGTCCCACCATGTACGGATTTGTTTGTCCATATTAGTAGCCGGCTACTATTGATACCAACAGCGTGGGAAATGTTCGTTCGCTCCCGGAGTAGATATTTGTAAAACTGCTACATGCCTGGAATATACAACCAATATGTGAGTGTTTTATCTGTCTTTTATTTGAAATAAATGTCTTTTAAATACGGAGTTACGCTATGTCCCTGCTATATGTCTTTTCCCTACCATGTGGATATCGCTTTCTAAGCCTGTAAGGAGACATCCTGTGGCCATTGCTGGTATTGCATACAAGCTGTGTTGGGTCTTCTCATTAGCTTGAGAGACCAAATCCCTTTGGTAAGCAGCCATCTGAATTTTCTTTGGGTGATTTGCACATCGGTGTTTTTTTTCCCCTTACTTTCACAAGGAGTTGTGTGAATACATCTTCTGGGACTCTGTGGCTGATTTCCCTGAAACTTCCTCTGTGCTTCAAATACATGGAC
The DNA here is from genome assembly GCF_965119305.1 of Pelophylax lessonae. Classification (NCBI taxonomy): domain Eukaryota; kingdom Metazoa; phylum Chordata; class Amphibia; order Anura; family Ranidae; genus Pelophylax; species Pelophylax lessonae. The sequence goes on along the minus strand of NC_138769.1, from coordinate 393,537,201 downwards.
TTTATTGGGATCTAACTGAGATTTAAAATATCCTCTTGTTCCTATATTTCTTTTTTGTATTTTGCACTATATGTCTCATGACACACTGGATTATTGTTTTTTTTTTTCTGCACTGTGTAGTGATAATATATTAGGATCTACTGATTAATTTCAGGGTTTCACATAAACACCACGTTATTCATCATCACTTCTAGTGATTTCACTTATCACTATATTATAGAGCAGCACATTCTCTAATTATATTTCATTTGGGTTTTTTTCTATGATTCCTTTGTGCAGCAGCTTTCTTTATAATATTTTTTCACATTAAATATTTTTAATTAGCGCAGAAAAACCCACTACTTCACATATGTAAAGGCTGCTGCCAACTTTTTGGTCCCCTTAGAATGTGTTATAAACTGTCTGACAATATTTTGGTCTTTGGGACTGATGTTGAAGGTGGCTCCATCTACTATGCTTACTCATCCTTCATATTTTATGTCTGTATAACCCACCCCTTAAAAAGGTGCTGAGAAATGGTGATAAAAACCTAAACCTGAAGTTTAGCTCAACGGATTTACCAACATCACTTGCATGTAATGAAGGATGTCCAATACCATGCAGTCAGTGGGATGCTGTAGAAATCTTCACTGCATACATGCCCTGTCCTCTTCCTGTGGTTAAACATCCAGCATACAAATTTTTGGGCTCTGAACTGAACTACTGTGAAAAAAGTTCTTGACAGGCACCTGCCACCTCCTCCCTCCCCCTCCATTAAGAAACATTCTTTGTTTGCTTTCACTGCCTGTAAAAGGATCAGTGAATGGGCTTGAGTCTGGTGAGGATTCTCTCCCCCATTTACAGATTGTGGTATAGGCAGTGAAAGCAATCAAAAATCTTTTCACATTAGAGGAGGAGGAAGGAAGGGGAGGGTCCACATCTGGAGATTTCAATTATTCACAGTAACTCAGCTCTGAGTTGGGCTATTAACCTCCTGTGCACTGTAACTTCAGCCACAGGAAGAGGATGGGGCAGCTCTGCAGTGAAGAATCCTACATTATCCAGCTGCCTTCATGGTATGGGACTGTGACATTATAGGGAAAATTATGCCGGTAAAGCTGTAGAGCTACAAAAATAGCTGAATCAGCTTTAAGAGCAACTGACACTTCTGGCTCTGAAACTAAAGGGCACAGGTTTTAAGTTTTAGTAGGTAGGTAAGGCCTACTTGTGTTTTCTGAATTCTTGTGTATCTTTGTTGGAGGCTGTTCATAGGGAAAACGTGTTGTGAGACGCAGGGCTGGCCCAAGACATTGTGCTGCCTGGGTCCAAGAAGAAAATGCTGCCCCCCTCCTACTCCCTCAAAAAAAAAACAACATTTTTTTAAATACAACATTTAGAAAATATTATATATACTGTTATCTTCATAACTCACCGCCGGATCGGTCCACCAAACACCCACTGCCTGCCCTCAGTCCTCCTGTCAATCCTGTGTCTGCAACGGCCCTAGAAGATCCAGCCTGCCCTGCGTATGATGGAGTGCGCCGATATCGAAGTCATTGCACACACCACGATCACAAGAGGGACGTTCCCCAGAGGAGACACTCTGCCTCCTCATACTCATCAGTTTGCACCGGGGGGGGGGGGGGGCAGTATGAGATGAGAAAATGCCGCCCGTAATCTGCAGCAAACTGATGAAACTGCTGAACAAAAAAAAATCTTGGACATCAATTTGCTGCCCCTCTCAAAGTGCCGCCTGGGTTCAATGAACCCAGCGGAACCCATGGTCGGCCCTGGTGAGATGGCATTCCAATGGGTGGTGAATTATGGCACACACAAAACAAGGACTTAAAGTGTTACTAAACCCACAACAGTAAATTAAGTGTGTATATGCAGTAAAGTATGCTTCTTATACTCACTGTGGAACCTTAGGGGTGAATCCTTTGCATTATGTATAAAGGTGTTTGATCCTGTCTCTCTGATCCTCCTCTTCTTTTACTGTCTCCAAAAAATAACCTGATATTTACAGAGCCAGGGAATGGGCTGCACATGCTCAGTTTGGTATATATTGATAGAGAGTTTTTTTTTTTTTTGTTCTTGGGAGAGTGCATGTGATCAGCGCAGGGCCGATCAGCACTGTCCAGACAGAGGATCAGGGAAGAATGAAAACTCCTCCTACAAGCTTTAATAGGAACTGATAGAAGTCCGAAGGCTGCTATATACTACTGATGAGAAAAGGTATTTATTCATTTATATTTACTAAAATAATTGCATTTCCATGTTCTCTGAACTGTAGGAGACCAGATATACTGAATGCAGGTTTTGGGTTTAGTAACACTTTAGGAGGGTTCTGCTAACAACTGAGCAAAAAGTCTTGTTTTACTATATACAGTACTGTCGTTTCTACTTCCTGTCTGGTCCTGTATAGGTGGATAAAAAATCCTAAACAAGTATAAACTGCAGATACATGGGATTTAAAAATACAAAAATGTATTTCCTATTCATATAATAGCACTATAATAATATAAGAAGTCTAGTTTGCATCTTTCATTATGTGTATATCAGTAATGCACAAAGTCTTTGTACTTTGGTGAATAAGATTTGTCATTCATACTACTGACAGAATAACATCTCACTTCAGAGAAAAGTACATTGCCTTAGGTTACTTTCAGCAAACCAATAATAAAAAACAAGTCCCACTACTATGACTGTAGCACTGTTCCCGTAGGGCTTGCTGTATGATGACTTGTTGGGCCCCCTCTGATTACCAGCACACAGTCACTTAGGGAACAGTTCACACATCCCTCCCTTCTCCCAATGGCTCGTCACACAATAAACAGTCCAGGGGTATTGATTTCTAGTGTTTATTTTGGAACTTGGATGGGAGAAGGGAATAGTGGAATACTCCAACTGTAACTATTGTGAGGGATTAGCTCGGTGGTAGGCGTGGATGACTCCTTTGGGGGTGCGTTTTCACAGAGAGATAGCCGATTAGAGGTTGAAAACAAGACTGATTTATTCATGCAATTTACTTAACACAATTGCAAGCATCAAAACAGCCAAAATAAAATAAAAGACAAAATAAATCCTTGCCTCTGTGGGCGGCTACCTTCTCACGCTGGAACCTACCTAAGAAGTCTTTCCAACCTACTGTTGGGCCGACACTGCTGATCCTACAGCAGACACTCAAATGTCCATTTGTTTGCTTTTCACACAGCACAAACATTTATAACAGGATCCTTTACTCTTCAGATTCTTCATATTGAACACAGTTCATTTAACAGGTCCCTTTACTCTTCACACTCTTCACATGGAACACTTTGTCTTCTCACCTTTGAGACGTCTTCACTCGTGGTTACCCTCCTTAGCTTCACATCGCTGTAGGGGGTCTTCTCCCATGCTCACCAGCTTGTCGGGAGGCACACATCCGACTGTCCCCCTCTCCCAGCCCACACGGCGACAGGCGGCAGCAGTCCTTCTCCCATGCCCACACGGCGTCGGGAGGTACACGTATGTCTGTCCTCCTCTTCCCAGCTCACACAGCGACAGGAGGCAGCACTCAATAGATTTTCTCTGGACAAATTATAGAGGCCTTGATCTCCTCATTCTGAACAGCTGAATGGTTTTCAACTTCCTGCTGGCTCTTTTTGCAGCCAACACCCTATAGTATCAGTGAACTTTCAAAGCAGGTGGGAATGTGTCTCCTCTCAGTGACTACATTCCCAGATTTACCTGACTTCCTGTCACATACCCCCCCCTCTTGTTTCAACCCTAGGGTTGGGACACATATTTCCAGGCACGCATGTGTCAGGCACTGCTGACTCACTGATAAGCCTCCTATTATCCTCAAGCTTCCGGATGAAACTGTTTTGTCATCTTCATTGACAGATTTCTCATAACTGCCACACAGTTTGTCTCTCATCTCATATACACATTCTTCAACTGCATTTTTGGCATCATTTTGCTCCTTCTCGTTTCTGTCATCTTCATTGACAGCTTTCTCATAAATGTCAGACAGCTTGTCCCTCATAACCGTCTGTCCAATCCACCATGGAGGACCGTGATCCATAGGCAACTCAATTGGGCTAGTCTTAATGTCTTCAACATTCTTAAGACGCCTCTCTCTGCAATCCATAAATGTTTTCCACAAAACTTTGAGAACCTTTGCTTCACTAAGCTTTGTTCCAAGTAGGGACTCTTGACATCCCTCTGTGACTTGAGTTGCCTCTCCATACATCTGTACACAATCATTGACTTTTTGTTGTAAAAGGGAATGATCTTCCTTCTTGAGCTTTGCTTGCTCTAAGATGCTGTGCAGAGGATTTTCCAATTGAGACAACAGGCTGTCACACATTTCTTCAAAGTGACCCCTGTTCCTTTTCCCAGAGATATCAATATCATTCACCAAACATTTCATATTCATAGGCAGATCGGAAGCATTTGCACTCATCAACTTCTTAAACTTTTCGCCCTCCTGAGCGAGTCGCAGTAAAGGCCTACTATTTGATTTGATATTCAGTTTATATTTCTTGCCAAACTCTTCACAGAAGTAGTCAACCAGAACATCATCAACTTTCCTTACACCAACATAGGGGTTAAAGGCAACAACACAGTTGAACCCAGCGATCTGGGTGGTATCCATTATAGACCTCCTCTCTGCATCAGTGAAGAAGCATGGAACTGCAACACATTCTTTTACAGGTTTCTTCAATGCACTTTCTGCTGAACTATTTGACCGCTCAAGGTCACCTAGTTCTTTTTCTCTATCTGAATTCCACATGGAATGCATCTCAAGATCACGATCAAACTTCTGCCACCCGTCTTTCACCAGTTCCATTTTGGAAACACTCCCTGAAAGGCACTTATTCATTTGCTTCACGTTTTCACCAACAGCCTTAGTTTTCCCCACTAGGTTTTCAGCCTGAACTGAGAAATCATCACATTTCTTACTCAGCTCCTTTGTTTGCTGAAGCTCTAATGATACATTTTCCAATGCTTGAAGTTTTTGAAGGAATGGTTTATTCCAAAGGGGTGATTCAAGCCACATGTCATCACATTTCTGAGGCTCACTCAGGACAGACCCCAAAACACTGATCCTTTTAAAAACTGCATCAGGCACACTATCCCCTCTTTGGGACAGATCCTCTGTTGCCTGGAATTCCTCTTCCAGTTCCTGCAACGGAATCTTCATCTCTTCTACTTGCTGTTCTAAGGCTCGCTTAGACTTTTCTAGCTCCTGAACTCTTTTCACAACATCATCCTTGGAGCTGACCAATTCTTCCATTTCTGTACGCAGCTGTTTGTTAACACTTTCTAGTTCAGCCTTACACTCTAGAGCTTCCTCCAAAGAGCGAGCCAAGAACAGGGCTTTGCTCTCGTTATCACGCACCTCCGTTTCTGCACGGGCGCGTTCTTCTGCATATTTTGCAGACACAGTCTTCTCTTCACCAAGCATCTGATCAAACTTCTTTTTCACATCTTCAACACACTGTAATGAACCAACGCTTTCTTCCATGCGTTTTTTCATATCCGCTATCTGAGCTTGCAATGTTGCGACTTGCTCTGATAGGTTTTTCTTTGCTTCCGCCTCCTCTTTTAATTGTTCCAGGAAGCCATTTTTCTCATCTTCCATTTGTTTGAGCTTTGTGCTAAAACTCAGCCTTTGACACCTCTCTTCCTGTAAGAGTTCCTGCGTGTCTTGCAGCTGCGATTCCAAGATAGAAAAATCTTCCGCAATTTCTCTAGATTTGCTGTCTGCTTGAGAAAGCTGATTTGTAACATTGTCCAACTCAACCTGCAGTCGGTTTGCCTTCTCTGACAGTTTAGCACACAATCGGTCACCTTCTGACACCTTGACTTGCGATTCCAGAAGCTGTGCCTCTACTTTTTCCCTCTTATGTTCACAATCTTCTTTTCCCTGCATAAGAGCCTTCACCTCATTGGCTAGCATCTGGGAATAAGAATGTAATTCTGCCACACAGGCTTCTTTCTCCTTTAACTGCTGCTGGACACGTTGGGCTTCCCCTTTCCAACTTTCACAGTCCGCACGCCATTCATTTACCACATTGCTTAAAGTAGTGAGCTCATACACAGTACTCAGTAATTTAGCCTCTCTTTCACTTTTCTCTTTGTCGCTGAGAGACAATGTCGCTTTCAGAGCAACATTCTGTTCCTGCGACTCCTGCAGGTCTATTTTTGTAACTTCCAAACACTGAAGACTTTTTTCCAGCTGATTACGCAACTCCAACATATCAGCCATACTTTGCTTCTGCAAAGTCTGAATTTCACTTTCCTTTTCCATGAGGATGGTATCTTTCTCCATTATAGTCTCTCTGCGTTTTTGCAACTCGACCAAAAGAAGAGCAGTGGATTCTTCCCACTGTAACACATGAGACTTGAGTAGTTCATTCATTTCCTGCAAGTTTCTATGCTCCATTTTAAGCAATTCCAAGGCTTGTTCCTTTTCTTCCATTTTCCGTTGCAAGGCATCCAATTCAGCCCTGCACACATACTCGGTTTCTTCCAAACCGATGGCCTCCATTGGCTGCTGGCGTCTCTGTTTCCAGCCTGCCATGCTCTCTTGGTGAGCCTTTTGCTGAGCTGCAAAGCTCCGCTGAAAATCCGCATTTGCCTGCTGTTGAGCTGCATTTGCTTGCTGTTGAGCTGCATTTGATATAATCAGATGTTTCAACATCTCCTCCATTTTGAGTTTACTTTTCATCTGAGCACACTGCGTCTCCATAGCAGTTTCATCAGTGTTGCTAGGGACAACAACCTTCCTCTTTAGTAGACTCTCTTTAGGCATGGATGGGGCTGGTTCAGACGGCAACATCCCCTCCATCCAAAGAATCCGGTCTCTCATTTCATCTATCTTTGCATTTTTCAGGCGTTTGGACCGCCCCATCTTCAATAACTCCACAAACAAATTTTTCAGACCACTGTCTCTTCAACACATGTAGTTTTTCTCTCTCTTGCAGGATCTCTTTTCCTGCGCACACAGTTTGTGCAGTCACTTGCACCAGACACAACAAAGTTCATCAAATAATTTTGAGACCGCTGTCTCTTTAAAACACTTTTTTTTTTTTTTTTTTTTTTTTTCTGTCAGGATCTTCTCTCCTGCACACATAGATTGTGCAATCTCATGCACCAGACAAAGTTCATCAAACATTTGCACTTCCTTGCAGGGATCTTCGCTTCTGCCCACTGCATACCTCCACCATATGTGAGGGATTAGCTCGGTGGTAGGCGTGGATGACTCCTTTGGGGGTGCGTTTTCACAGAGAGATAGCCGATTAGAGGTTGAAAACAAGACTGATTTATTCATGCAATTTACTTAACACAATTGCAAGCATCAAAACAGCCAAAATAAAATAAAAGACAAAATAAATCCTTGCCTCTGTGGGCGGCTACCTTCTCACGCTGGAACCTACCTAAGAAGTCTTTCCAACCTACTGTTGGGCCGACACTGCTGATCCTACAGCAGACACTCAAATGTCCATTTGTTTGCTTTTCACACAGCACAAACATTTATAACAGGATCCTTTACTCTTCAGATTCTTCATATTGAACACAGTTCATTTAACAGGTCCCTTTACTCTTCACACTCTTCACATGGAACACTTTGTCTTCTCACCTTTGAGACGTCTTCACTCGTGGTTACCCTCCTTAGCTTCACATCGCTGTAGGGGGTCTTCTCCCATGCTCACCAGCTTGTCGGGAGGCACACATCCGACTGTCCCCCTCTCCCAGCCCACACGGCGACAGGCGGCAGCAGTCCTTCTCCCATGCCCACACGGCGTCGGGAGGTACACGTATGTCTGTCCTCCTCTTCCCAGCTCACACAGCGACAGGAGGCAGCACTCAATAGATTTTCTCTGGACAAATTATAGAGGCCTTGATCTCCTCATTCTGAACAGCTGAATGGTTTTCAACTTCCTGCTGGCTCTTTTTGCAGCCAACACCCTATAGTATCAGTGAACTTTCAAAGCAGGTGGGAATGTGTCTCCTCTCAGTGACTACATTCCCAGATTTACCTGACTTCCTGTCACACTATTCACAATGGATAAGGACAACTCTCACTTGGGCTCACCAGGTTGCTTGTGGAAGCAGCTGTACTGCTTAATCTATACTGCCACATGTATGGAAAGGGTTAAGTCTCCTTGCTCTTTACTCTCCAGCAATAGACTTGGTAAATCTACATTATCTTCAGGACACTCACTAGCATTCCCTTTACTGACACCCGTCCACTGACTCTTCTAGCTGCAGGGGTGCCCCCCTCAGGTCAGGCCCCTTGGCACAGAGCTGTACTCACTGTACTGCAGAATAAGATCCTCCAGTGTCTCACCTTTCAGTAAGCTTCACCAGACCTCTGGGTTCAGTTGCTCGCTAGCACTTTCCAGGCCGTCAGGTCGACTACCTGAGGCCACATGACACCTCTACAGAGGAGGAGGCAGCCGCCCCATCCCTCTGGGACTCCACTATCTAGACGAAAGACCCCGAGCACATGTGCTCCTGGCCTTTATACAGTATTCCAGCATACACCGAGGCACTTTTCCTCTGCCAAATCACCAGAGCTGTATCAAACGCCTGCGCCTCATTTGTCAGGTTTCCTCCCACTGCCCAATATGTCTCCCTATTGAACCAGTGTAAAACACTCTTCAGACAGAACGAGTTGCACCTGAGCACAATGAGCAGACCCCACTAACAGATCCTGCTCTCTGGTAAGCAGAGAACAATATAGATTTACCTGCAGCCTTTCTGGTAAGCAGACAGGACTCAAAACCAGGGGCGGACTGATGACTCATGGGGCCCCCGGGCAATAGGAAATCATGGGGCCCCCAGGTTTAAAGATGGCTGCCACACTTCATGATGCAACAATAATGCATTAGGCCTAAGTGGAAGGACATGAAGCTCATGAACATGCAGAAGACAGAAGGCATTGCACTGGGACCCTTAGCAGGGTGACCAGCGGTGTGCACAGTGCTTTGCGGCACACAGTGGGTGTGGATAAATTATGCCACATATTGGGTGTGGCATTTTAGTGTGATTTATTTTTTTTCCATTTTTTATTTTATTTTTTTTCATTTTAATTTATTGATTTTTGGTGGGCGCTTTGGTAAGATAAACAGACCGCTGAAGTCTCACATTTGATACAGAGAAAGGGACTAAGGACACATGCTAAGGAGGGTATGCTGGTTGGTATTGTGTGCATGAGGGGTGTGGAGGGTATGACAGTGAGCGGTATGTACAGGAGAGGAGTGTGGAGGATATGACAGTGAGCGGTATGTACAGGAGAGGAGTGTGGAGGATATGACAGTGAGCGGTATGTACAGGAGAGGAGTGTGGAGGGTATGACAGTGAGCGGTATGTACAGGAGAGGAGTGTGGAGGATATGACAGTGGGCAGTATGTACAGGAGAGGAGTGTGGAGGATATGACAGTGGGCGGTATGTACAGGAGAGGAGTGTGGAGGATATGACAGTGAGCGGTATGTACAGGAGAGGAGTGTGGAGGATATGACAGTGAGCGGTATGTACAGGAGAGGAGTGTGGAGGGTATGACAGTGAGCGGTATGTACAGGAGAGGAGTGTGGAGGATATGACAGTGGGCAGTATGTACAGGAGAGGAGTGTGGAGGGTATGACAGTGGGCGGTATGTATAGGAGAGGAGTGTGGAGGATATGACAGTGAGCGGTATGTACAGGAGAGGAGTGTGGAGGGTATGACAGTGAGCGGTATGTACAGGAGAGGAGTGTGGAGGGTATGACAGTGAGCGGTATGTACAGGAGAGGAGTGTGGAGGGTATGACAGTGGGCGGTATGTATAGGAGAGGAGTGTGGAGGATATGGCAGTGGGCGGTATGTACAGGAGAGGAGTGTGGAGGATATGACAGTGAGCGGTATGTACAGGAGAGGAGTGTGGAGGATATGACAGTGGGCGGTATGTACAGGAGAGGAGTGTGGAGGGTATGACAGTGGGCGGTATGTATAGGAGAGGAGTGTGGAGGATATGACAGTGAGCGGTATGTACAGGAGAGGAGTGTGGAGGATATGACAGTGGGCGGTATGTACAGGAGAGGAGTGTGGGGGGTATGACAGTGAGCGGTATGTACAGGAGAGGAGTGTGGAGGATATGACAGTGAGCGGTATGTATAGGAGAGGAGTGTGGAGGATATGACAGTGAGCGGTATGTACAGGAGAGGAGTGTGGAGGATATGACAGTGGGCGGTATGTACAGGAGAGGAGTGTGGGGGGTATGACAGTGAGCGGTATGTACAGGAGAGGAGTGTGGAGGATATGACAGTGAGCGGTATGTACAGGAGAGGAGTGTGGAGGGTATGACAGTGAGCGGTATGTACAGGAGAGGAGTGTGGAGGGTATACTGGTGGATATTGTGTGCAGGAGATTAGTGGGGAATGTAGGACTGTGTTCAGAAGAGAAGTGCAGAAGATATGATGGCAAATAGTATGTGCAGGAGAGAAGTGCAGATAGCATGAAGACAGGTGTGGTGGGGATATCTTTTAGTTGGGGAGAGATTTCTTTTAGAGGCAATGTCTGAGGGGTGACCAGGGAGAGATGTTTGGAAGGAAGCATTGGGAGTGTTTTGGCTCTCACCGATAATTGTGCTGGAAGCGTGAAGGGTACACACTCTTTACATTTAGGACGCATATATGTGGCCTCTCGGTGTTAAAGCTTACCCGTCAAGAGGTCACTTATTTGCGTACGGCCAGCGGAAAGTGGTAAAACGGAGTTCTGACTTTTAATATTAGGACACTTACCTGTCCAGGGATCTCGCAATGTCGACACCCCAGTTGATTTTTGTATTGGCTCTCGGGTGCTCCCGCTACCATTTGCGGTGAGGGAAACCAGCAGTGAAGCCTTTCGGCTTCACAGCCAGTTCCCTACTGCGAATGGGCGAAGCTGGCTGCGCTTTCCAACTGGCCTCTCGGGGGAGGAAGGAGGAGGGGGGGGCTGAACTTCCAAAGGACGTCACCACGGCGCCGTCTCCCGGAAGTGGGGACGGGTACCCCCCTGAAAGGTGTCAAATGTGGGGGAGGAAGCAGATAAGTGGAGCTTCCACTTTTGGGTGGAACTCCACTTTAAGGACTGTTATTTTTTATTATGACCCTTTCACACAGACTTTCTGATCAGGTCTGCCTCTTAGTTTTTCAGGCAGACCCGATTGGATGCTCCATGCACCTCTAAGGAGCAGTGGATGTCAGCGGTGACATATCTACTGACACCCACTGCTCTCCGATCCGATCCTGTCCGTGAAATCCTATTTTTCATCCATAGAGGATCGGATCAGATGGGGACAGACGGTCTGATTTCATTAGATCTCCCATAGAGGAGAACGGGGATCTGACAGCTCCATCTCTGCACAGTGAGCGGAGATGGACCTGTCATCCACCTGCTTGGTGGGGATCAGCGGATTGATCCCCACTGAGCAAAATGGAGTCCGCGATACGCCTGTGTGGCAGAATCTATGGAGTTTTTCGTTTTTTTTTGAAGGAGGTTTGGTGCCTCAGGCCAAAGGTAATTGGGACTTTATGGGCTAATAACAAGATTTTTTACATAAGGAATATATAACAATTTATGAAATAAAGAAAAAATGGAAATATTACACACAATGGTGGTGTATTGGGTTATAGACCCATTAGTGAGGGTGAGTACGTTTAGAAATTGGTGACAGAGTGATATGCTTTGGAATTCAGGATATTCCTTCTCTGCATACTCCAAGCTGGCTAACAAGCATGGAACAGCAGAGAGCAATATTCCAAAGTCACCATATCACTCTGTCACCAATTTCTAAACGTACTCACCCTCACTAATGGGTCTATAACCCAATACACCACCATTGTGTGTAATATTTCTATGTTTTCTTTATTTCATAAATTGTTATACATTCCTTATGTAAAAATTCTTGTTATTAGCCCATAAAGTCCCAAGTACCTTTGGCCTGAGGCACCAAACCTCCTTCAAAAATATTCATACATATGGGATGTTGGCAAAACCAGGTTTTTGAAGGGCTGTGTGTCAGTTTGGGAAATGTCGGTCAGCTCTGCTGGGGGGGGGGGGGGGGCTGCTGTCTTAGACAGACACACACAGTCTTCTCCTTGTCACTTAGGACCCTTCACTGCAGAAACTTTGCAGCTTACCTCCAGACTTCCCCCACAACAACTCAGTTCACCTCTCCCCCTTCCTGCAGTGTGCTCTGCCTCCAGATTTTCTCATTACACAGCAGCACTGATGATCGGAGGGGGGCGGGGATCTGAAGCTCAGAGATCACACAGCAAGTGCAGGACAGGACACTATGGGGGAAGGGGGAAACAGAAACCAGGATCGGAACTTCTAATTACATACATCATTGGCCAGTGACAGCACACAGAGTGCCGTACAATCAGTGACAAGCCTAGTTCCTCCACTCATTTCATGGCTCAGTCTCATCTGTTGATGTAAAGGAGGGAAGGCTGAGCCGGGCAGCGGGCTCCGCTCTCCTCTTTCCGGAAAAGAGGTTACCTGGGACTCTCCTTCCTCACTCACACACACAGGGACCCTCAATCAGGGTGGGTGTCTAGCTTGCTCGCTCCTCTAAGTGACCGAGTCAGAGTCTTCCTCTCTTCTTCACACTGCAGTCTACTACTGCAGCATATGACGATCTCCTGGCTGCCCCACGCGGCGGGAACGTGTGGCCCCGCCCCTCAGAGCTGAATTCTGAGGTGGCCCGAGCGCCTGTTGCTTTATCATCCCCAAAGCTCCATTAAATCATTCTGATCCCAGCCAGCACCTGACTCCTCTCCTATAGCCGCATCCACGGCCGGCAATGATGCATTCTTCACTGCCTCACTGGAGCCTCCATTCCTCCATTCTGCAGTGCAAGCTCCGTAGGCACCTCCCGGGACAGACTGCTAAGCCTCTCATAGGGCCCCCCCTCGGCCACGGGCCCTCGGGCAGTGCCCGACTGCCCGAATGATCAGTCCGCCCCTGCTCAAAACTATACTTTCTCTCCAGAATCTACCTAGGAGGGTGCTACATGACCAACATGTTTTTAGGCAGCCATCAATAGACTTTTAAGTTTTTAAGTACTATACCATCTTAGGGGAAAAACATTGAAGAAAGGAAAAACGCTGCTCCAGGTGTATAGTGTGTGGTAATTGCCAGGAGATAGGATATCCAATAGAGTGCTGGCCCCGGCCCGCCTCCGTGGGAACACTTGTAGAAAAAGAAATAGCCGCACATCCAGGGATTCCAATAAGTTTCAAATACCTTTAATTCCAAAATGTTGCAAGTGATGACACCAGCATGATCATAGATATGGAAACATTGATCTTGTAAAAATACATGGCATAGAGCAATGTGAAAAGAGGAAAAAGGAAGGGAGGAAGGGGGAGGGGGAGGGGAAGCAGAGGGGAGGGGGGAAGAGGTGGGGGGGAGGGGGCGAGAGGAAGAGGGGGACTACCACAACACTTGACTGGATATGTTATCAGATCTAAAAAGGTACCTTGATCCCAAAATAGTGGGGGAAAGGCAACCACTAAATTTACTCATAAAAATGGCTAACATCCCACTCGAAGCCATTTTTATGAGTAAATTTAGTGGTTGCCCTATGATCATGCTGGTGTTCCGATATCCACATACATTTCTGTATGGGCACATTTCCACAAAAAACCTATTTGTGTATATTTTACATTATGATTTAATTTTCCTTTTGGTTGGATTACATGTGTCCGCATGGTTAATATGTTGGGGATAGTTTCCTTGTAATGTATACATGGATGCATGAGTTCATGCATTCTTCTGTGGTGATAGTACACCATATGGAAGACACAATGATTTTATGTGCCTATTTTTGTATATTTATATACGAAGTGTATTCAGGTGTGTGCGGGTGTATACCGGCATACAGGTGCATACACATACTATACAAAGGTTCTTATATTTGTTATAGTAATTTTTCTTCTCTGTTTGTTACGTTGTATGTATTCACATTTTTTCCAATGATTTTCATTGGTATTTTTTAGACGTTTGTTTGAACATTTTTTAAACGTTTTTTTAAACGTTTTTCTATGTGATTGTTGGTCCATGTCTTTGTGTGTATGGGTGAGTTCACGGTATACATGATGGGTTGGACCTTCAGCTTGATTTTTATATTCAAATCACCACTGAGATGCTCTTTGGGGCTGAGGTTAGGTGATTAATTGAGTTGTGCACAACTGCTGATCGTTACCGCCCCCGGTACACCTGTTTTCATTGGGGCGGTCTATTTAAGATCTATAGTCAGCTACTGTCATTGTAATGATTAAGCACAAGATGTATGTGTGAAACGCGTCTACGAGACTTCATGCTGGTGTCTTTGGTGTCATCACTTGCAACATTTTGGAATTAAAGATATTTGAAACGTATTGGAATCCCTGGATGTGCGGCTATTTCTTTTTCTACATAGGGGAAAAACATTACTCTAATATTACTCATTTATTTGTACTTTAAGGTGTCAAGTCTTCCCAGCATTGGAATGCGATTAGATGCCGTGTGATGCAGAACAGCGGACAGAGAACACACAGACCTTAAATATCTGTAACGCTAGTCTACTCCCGGTAACCAGAGGAGACGGACAGTAAGAGAGAGAATCAGTGAACTGACCCCCTCACTACTGGAGGACCTTTCATCTGACCTGGTACCACGTCAATGACTGGTTGCTGTAGCTGTTCTTCCTTGCAACTACCTCCTCCTCTCCTTGTAGGTTAACCTTTTGTAGTGATGTCACACATACCCCATAGTGCTTTAACAGACCCAGTTTCTTAAGAAATATGCCAAGACCCAACATGCACCCCTTGAATAACTTCAGACCATGCTCAATGCAGTTGAAACCACTTTACTAAAAGTTCAGTAGAACATTTTATTATATTTTACATTATACATTTTTAGAATATAATTTGCAATAACGTTCCCATCCTAACTACACCTAATTGTAGCTGCCCCAGGTTACCTGCACAGGTAAAGTAGGTTTGGGAATAATCCAAATTTGGGAAGACTTGAACAGAGAAGTCCATGTTCCTGGGGTGTCCCAATGAATCGGCATCCTGCTGTGGACCACAGGTCCCAGCAAGCCTTTACACGTGTCCCATCCTCTCTTAAGCCCCTTACAATCTGGAGCCTGTGCTGCTTCTCTGGCACCACAGAAAGCACATTAGCTGTAATCCTCTAATTCTGCGCTTACTACCAGGGGTTTACTTGACCCGATAATACTTACCTTTTAGTAGTGGCGGTTTGGGGGGGTACAGTAAATTTACATTTTGGCTAGTAATTTCTATTGATATTACTGCCAAAAGCTGGCCATAGATGGCTAATTTTTTTCCATTCAGCGAGCGGGCTGAATTAAAAAAATTAAACAGATTCCCCCATATCTGGAAAGTTTTTACAGCGCTTCACTTTTTCCACATTTTATTATGTTACAGCCTTATTCCGAAATGGACTACATTCATTATTTTTCTCAACATTCTACAAACAATACCCGATAATGACAACATGAAAGAAGTTTGTTTGAAATCTTTGCAAATTTATTAAATGAAAAAAATCACATGTACATAAGTATTCACAGCATTTGCCATGACACTCATAATTGAGCTCAGGTGCATCCTGATTCCACTGATCATCCTTGAGATGTTTCTACAACTTGATTGGAGTCCTATGGTAATCTCAGTTGATTGTACATGATTTGGAATAGCACACACCAGTCTAAGGTTCCCACAGTTAACAGGGCTTTTCAGAGCTAAAACCAAGCCATGAAGCCCAAGGACAGGATTCTATGAAGGCACAGATCTGGGGAAGGGTACAGAAAAATGTCTGCAGCATTGAAGGTCCCAGTGAGCACAGTGGCCTCCATCACCCGTAAATGGTAGAAGATTGGAACCACGAGGACTCTTGCTAGAGTGGGCCACCCTGCCAAACTAAGTGTTTGGGATAGAAGGGCCTTAGTCAGGGAGATGACCAAGGACCCAATGGTCACTCTGACAGAGCTTCCGCGTTTCTCTATTGAGAGAGGAGAACCTTCCAGAAGAACAACCATCTCTGCATCTCTCCACCAATCAGGCCTGTTTGGTAGAGAGGCCAGGCTGAAGCAAAAGGCACATGGCAGCCCACCTGGAGTTTGCCAAAAGGCACCTGAAGGACTCTAAGACCATGAGAAACAAAATCCTCTGGTTTGATAAAAACAAAGATTGAACTTTTTGGCCTGAATGGCAAGTGTCATGTTTGGGAGAAACCAGGCACCACTCATCACCTGGCCAATACCATCCCTACGGTGAAGCATGGCGGTGGCAGCATCATGCTGTACGGATGTTTTTTAGTGGCAGGAACTGGGAGACTAGTCAGGATTGAGGGAAAAATGAATGCAGCAAAGTTTCCAAGACATTCTTGACGAAGACCTGTTCCAGAGCCCTCTGGACCTCAGATTGGGGCGAAGGTTAATCTTCTAACAGGACAACAACCCTAAGCACACAGCCAAGATTACAAAGGAGTAGCTACAGGACAACTCTGTAAATGTCCTTGAGTGTCCCAGCCAGAGCCCACGCTTGAACCCGATTGAATATTTCTGGAGAGATCTAAAAAAATGACTGTGCACCAATGCTCCCCATTCAACCTAATGGAGCTTGAGAGGTCCTGCAAAGAAGAATGGGTGAATCTGCCCAAAAATAGGTGTTTCAAGCTTGTAGCATCATACTCAAAAAGACTTGAGGCTGTATGTGGTGCCAAAGGTGCTTCAACAAAGTGCTGAGCAAAGGCTGTGAATACTTATGTACATGTGATTTTTTAGTTTTTTATTTTTAATAAATTTGCAAAGATTTTAAACAAACGTCTTTCACATTGTCATTATGGGGTATTTTTTGTAGAATTTTGGGGAAAATTATGAATCCATTTTGGAATAAAGTTGTAACATAACAAAATTTGGAAAAAGTGAAGCGCTGTGAATATTTTCCGGATTCACTGTACACAAGTAAGGTGGATAGAGGATACCCTCTTGCTGGGACATTGTTTTCTGACAGTGGGGCTCTCTTCTGTCAGAATGCACTGATCAAAAATGCAGCCGGCTGGCTGCAGCCACTGGTCAACAACATTTTTTCAGCTTGTCTGTTCAACAGAAATCGATCTAATGATCAACTTCTGTTGAACCAGGATGGCCACAGCAGTCCCTGCTGAACTGTCCAAATTTCGATCTGTCAATGGCTAGCTTAAGGTCATCCATTGTGAATGTTGAACTACAGGTTGCCTAAAAAATTGACTATGGGACATATGTAGAAAACAACCATAAAGCTATGACATTAACTGGAATTCCACTCTGCTCAAGGACAGAAGGAATGTGTCACTAACCCTTTACTTTAAGGCAAAATATCAGAAAAAAATATTTTTTTCTTAGTCATGCAAACTTTTGAAAGTGTACAAACCAAACAGCACACAATTTCACTTATCAACACTGTCCATTAAGGCATTATTAGGCAGCTTGATACACTTAGAATTATTTTATTTTCACTTGCTTTTAAAAGTTGACCTTATAAAAACTATTTTGAATGGTCTGCAGGCAGGTGTCTATGCGGTGTCTTTATTTTGTTAAGTTACGCCAGGGTTAACATGGTTTATACAGTGTTGCTTTCAATATTCTGGCTGATGTTCCATAGAAGTTGGTCTGTCAGGACATACAGCTGTATTGTGATTCTTTCTTTTCTGATGCACCTCTCAGAAGAGCCCATCTTCAGGGACTCCATTTGCTATAGATTTCATCCATCTCAGTGTATCGCTTCCCCCACAGGAGCGGCTTAAAACGGGTCCCACACTCTGCCTTTCAACCCCAATAACAAGCTCCGCCCCACTGGCACACCTGGTGATTTGCGAGTGTATACCTTTAAATGACACACTGACACAATATGAATGAGTTGTAACTTTACTCAGAAGAAGAACTTGCAAAATTATACTAGTCAACTAGACCCTGGATAAACCGCCAGAGCTCAGTTGAACTGACATCAAAAAGACAGTGAGAAAACAGGTTTTAATAACACTAAATGAAACTAAAAAACACAAACTCTTGGAATATACATGTGGATCTCTCAGAAACTATATATCATTACTGAGAAGCACTCTGGCTAAAGGGGAACCCTGGGTCGGCCTATAATACTTTTATCCTAATGAGAAATGAGAGATGAGGTAATCTATATACCAGTAACGTGGCCCCTTTAAGAGCAACAATATAGCAATGTTCTAATTGCAAGGCCTTGCTAAGATCTTCACCGGCAGTTGGAGCTCATTAAACATATAATTCCCAATGTGGCACGATGTATAGCAAGCAATGCAGAATAGTTTATTCTGATTGGTAAAAGATCCTATAACTGATCCAACTGTAAAGTGTCTGTGTTCAGTGTAACAAGAACTGTAGTGACTGGTGTCTGAACTCTGAGCAGGTGCCCTCTCACCAAATCCTGATGTCTAGCAAGGAGAGTCCTGGAAGAAACAGGCGACGGCAGTCCTCCACACTAAGATGTCCCGAGATGGCTGCTCTTTGCTATCTCTGGGAGTCCCGCGAACTCACACGATCAGTGATGCTGCAGGGATGTCTGGGATGCAGTGATGAACATCCGTCCCGCTAGGCTGAGTCTGCAGGCAGATAGGAGGTGTGCAGTAGGCCGCAGTCTGCTATCGCTCTCTCTCTGTTCAACAGAGAGATGTGCACACGATGGATCCCGGGAAGCAAGAGAATGTGGGCCTGTTCAGTGAATCCCTTTAAAGTCTCTCCCACAATCCTCTCCTGGAGCCCAAGGCTTGCTGGGAAATACAGTTCCTACACAATCCAGCAATACAGTCATAGCATTTACAGAGGACTAAAATTTCCACAATGCCTTTCTCCCAGTCTCAGGAAACCTGAGACCAACATTAGAGGGACACAGAAACAGTCTAACGGACTACATACCTGCTAAATCAGGTATGGGCCTCACTATGTTCTTTATGCACCTTTTCCCTGTATGAAGGGACAGTAGGGACAATATTATGTTACAGCAGCACACCCAGTTCTACCCCAAATTATGTGAATCAACTGTATAGGTACTGTATGTGAAGAATGATGTGAGATGTACCTGCAATTTGCAAGTTCATCAGTAAAAGGAACTTTAATCAAGTAAGGAAATTGTTAGGGTAAAGGGGAATGTTGCAGATCATGATCTAAGGGGGAACTCTGATGTAAGGGGGAGCTCTGCATTCCCCTTTACATCAGAGTTCCCACTTACATCAGGGTCTGCAGCAGTGCCCTTTACATCAGGGAACGCAAAGTTTCCCCTTGTACTGTAAGGGGGGAATACTGCAGACTCTGATGTAAAGGGGAACACCGGAAACTCAGATGTGGGGGGGATTCTGGTGACCAGAGACCACCTTCCGCAGAGTGAATACACTATGGTAAGGAGGGGGGGTTACTGATATAAGGGGGAACCTTTATATCAGTGCCCCTTACATTATTGTATTCACTCCCCACCTTACATCAGTGACCCCCCCTCAGAGTGGCCTGGCAGAGTGGTCACTGACCTCCTCCCAGGTGCACCATACAGGACTCAGACGGCTCCAGCTTGGTGCCTCTGGTTTTATACTATAGTCTCCTCTCCACAGTCCACACATGTCTGACTCCTCCTGTGACCCCCATCCCGGTGGTGCTCCCACTCTTGACTCCTCTCTATGCTACCCCTCAGAGACTGCAGACATGATAAAAGACAAGAGATGGTCAGAGATTGTGGACATGATACAGGAGGTGGTTAGAGGCTGCAGACATGATACAGGAGGGGGTTGGAGGCTGCGGACATGGTACAGGAGATGGTTAGAGGATATAGACATGGTAAAGGAGATAGTTAGAGGATACAGACATTTTACAGGAGATGGTTAGAGGATGCAGACATGGTACAGGAGATGGTTAGAAGATGCAGACATGGTACCGGAGATGGTTAGAGGATACATACATAGTACAGGAGATGGTTAGAGGGTATGGACATGGTATAGGACATGGTCGGAGGATGCGGACATGTTATTGGAAATGGTCAGAGGATGCGGACATGGTATAGGAGATGGTCAGAAGATGCAGACATGGTATAGGACAGTGATGGCGAACCTTGGCACCCCAGATATTTTGGAACTGCATTTCCCATGATGCTCATGCACTCTGCAGTGTAGTTGAGCATCATGGGAAATGTAGTTCCAAAACATCTGGGGTGCCAAGGTTTGCCATCACTGGTATAGGAGATGGTCAGAGGATGCAGATATGGTATAGGAGATGGTCACCAGAGGCAGACATAGTACAGGAGATGGTCAGAGGGTGCGGACATGGTACAGGAGATGATTAGAAGACACGGGCATGGTACAGAAGATGATTAGAGGATACGGACATGGTAGAGGAGATGATTAGAGGATATGGACATGGTACAGAAGATGATTAGAGGATATGGACATGATATAGGACAGCCTTTTTCAGCCAGGGTGCCCAGGCACCTTGGGGTGCCTCCAGGTGTCTTCAGGAGTGCCTTGGCAAAATGCCTAAAAATTGCCCAAAACTTGAATACAAGGCGGCATGTGGCTGAGGGCTTTTTTAGATACACTAAGTCACAGGTTTTCATTGTGCTCCATTACAACCTTCTAGCTGCTGGCGTCCTAACGACTAATGGCATCATCAGTTGATAAGGAGGATGTCAGTAACCTGCAAAGTATCCTTGTTTGACCCTCCCTTGCCCCTCTCCATCAGCGTTGGGGTCACATTCGTTGAGTGATGAAGAAAAACTGAGGGAATACTAGTCAGTACAAGTTTGCAAAAGTATATTTGGTTTGGAAGAAAAAATCACCTCTAATGTTGGGTGTCCTACTTGGACTTATGAATGTTGCTGCATTATGTAAAACTATTAGAATAGCTTTTACATTTGAGAACGGGGTGCCTCGAGACTGTCCATAATTTTTAAAGGGTGCCTCGAGACTATCCATAATTTTTAAGGGTGCCTCGAGATTGTCCACAGTTTTTTAAGGTGCCTTGACTGAAAGTGGGTTGAGAAACACTGGTATAGGAGATGGTCAGAGGATCCGGACATGGTACAGGAGATGGTTAGAGGAAATGGCCATAATATAATAAATACAACTGCTAGCACCGATTTTCGCAACCCTTTTTTCTGCCGCAGACTTGCACCCCACTGGTAACCTTTCCACTACCACAGACATGCATGCGTTTGCTAATTTCAAACTTTTTTCCATTCTCTGCCTGCCACAGTCGTTGCCTGCTGACTCTTCCTCTGCCAGAGATTTCTCTGCTCTCTTCCTCCCAGAGGTGCCCAATCTGTCATTAGCACTTTGCCCTGGTTAGCAGCATCTCTTAACCCCATACTAGACCTCAGTGCAAATTGCCTTCTTTCATTCTCTGCCATTTGTGCTTTAACCCCTTCCTTGCCTGAGGCCATCTTCTATAGTCTCCTAAACCAAGAGTTTAATTAATAAAGGGCTGCTTGTGCTCACTTACCAGCCAGCCCGGTAGCCACCAGCCCATGGAATACAGTGCTAGATGGGATGAGAGCGAGGAGAGGAGATCCTCTTGTCAGAGCCTATGAGGCTGTAATCCATTTGGAAATTCCATTGAAAAATGGCGCCACACTGCGCCGCTACTTCACTGCACATGCGTCTGCCCATCCGAAAATCGCCAAGCACACATGAGCTTTCTGGAGCCAGGCAGGCTCTGGGACGGCGCATGTGCAGTTGCGCTGTCAGCCCTCAGCCATCATTTTTACTGCCTGTAAAGGACATTTATGGGCATCCGGAAAATGGGTTAAAATTTACTGGCTGCTCATAAATTAAAGAGGTTGTAAACCCCACATTTTTTGTAAGAGAAACATAATGAGCTAGTATGCATCGCATACTAGCTCATTATGAAATACTTACCTCAGAACGAGCCCCCGCCGTGTGCCGCCCGCTTACCTCTTCTGGGATCCTGGCATCCGGCCATCTGATTGGCCAGAGCCGCGGTGATGTCACTCCCGCGCACGCGCGCGGGAGCCGACGGTCACAGCACGGGCCTCTGAAGAAACGGCACCAGCGGCCCTTCCTTCAGAGCGCATGCGCCAGTGACGTCACTGGCTGCATGTAAGGTAAATATCTCCTAAACGGTACATGTTTAGGAGATATTTACAGTACCTATAGGTAAGCCTTATCATAGGCTTACCTATAGGTAAAAGTGTCAGAGGAGGGTTTACTTCCTCTTTAATGGGCAGTTGGCAACACTGCCAGGAAACAAAGGCTTCTAGGGAAGTTAGCAAAAGTCCTGTCTGCATGAGGCCTAAATAGCGGCCAGACTGAGTGGAACTGATAGTGTACAGTGGTCCTGTTTGGAAAGACCCTCACTTCACGACTTGGGATCCATATTGGAACCCGCTGTGACACAAGGTTGGCTTATAGACATGGCCTGAAGAGTCACAACAGCAAGGTCTTGCAGTAAACATAAAGCGGCGGCTTCCTGTGATGTGAGCCTATATGGCGAAGTGAATACAGAATACAGTGGTGGTCCAGGAAGCACAGAAGAATCTGGTGACGAGTCATTCATGTTCTACATCCACATCCTGAAATGCTAAAGGATGACAATAATCAGAAAGGAGTATCGAAGTGTATTTTGGTACCAGGTATGAGGAGGTTAAGCGCTTGAAAACCGAAATGTGAAGAAATAATTGAAAGGCTTGTGGTTTAAAACTTGCCCTCTAGGGGTTGAACTCCCTGTCTCAGTGGCGCCACAGGTCTGCCAGTCTCCCTTACTGCTGTGGTTCAACCTCCCAAATATTCATCTCTCTTATAAGATGGGTCAGCCTGAATCCTTCAAAATGTTACCACTGCCACTTTGACCTCTTGGCTGCAGCTGAAGTCAAGTTCTGTTTGAAGTTGAAACTGATTGCTGCTGAGGCAAAGTTTTGGGTGGAGATCCAGTTTCCTACACATCATGTTTTTAGTAAAAAAAAAAGTAGTATTTTCCATGTCAAGGTAATTTCCTATGCTTTTCCTAAGGCACAAAGAAAATCTTTATAAACATTGTATTTGCTTGTAAAATACCTGTAGTGGTTTAGGAAATAATTAGAGAATTACCTAAATAACTAAATAAAAATATTATTTTTCAACAAAAAATACATGCCTAGATATAAATAAATATATGCAGTTCCCCATCAACTGCTCTCTCTTTTTTACATAAAGATGCATGGCTTAATGATCAGGTTACAGTATGTTCTCCTCCCATTGAGTATAGTCTAAGAAACATGCAGAGAAGAAATCTTTCAAATGCTCAATGCCTTTTGTGCACAGTGGACCGTTCACTGCATTCTCTAGTGTAGTTCTACAATATTTTAATTATACCAGTAAGAATCTCCAAAAACTATGACAATACACAAGGAGGAAGCCAAGGAGACCTCTCCTCTATCAGGCAAATCTCATGGAATTAATAGACTGTTCCGAAAACTGGTACCTTATGGATTCTCTAATGAAGCAAAGATACAGTTTGGGATGGCCATACCTGTGGTAAGACATTACTAATTAATCTATTTTTACTGTTTGTGGTATTCTGATTTTCATGGGTGCCATCTTCTAAATCATTAAAGCGGTATTAATCCCAAAATTAAAATGTAATATATTGCAGCTTACTGATTTTACGTTTTTTCCCTCTGTTTTACCTGGTGATCTGGCCAGTAACACAACTCCTGTATTACAGTGCCCCCACTCTGGATGATGGAGCACAGGGGGCACCTTTGGACAGCAGAATTGTCAGGCTGGTGGCAGGAGAGTGTTAGATGTACGATCAGATTTAAATATACTAAGGTGGGGGTCACATATACAGTATGTGGTGTGGGACATCGCATGTGAATCGGATAGGAATCGCACAGCATTCCTATTCAAATCACATGTGATTCTTTGCAGTGTGATTTGAGCCCATTAATTTTGAATGGGCTCAAATCACATTGCACTGCACAAGAGAAGGTGCAGGCATCTTTTTTTAAGGTGCAGGCAACTTTTTTTTTTTTCTTGCCACACTGGATTCTTACAATTTGCGATCTGTTTTGGGGTGTCATTGACATCAGTGGCAGATTGCATGAATTGTGATTTCAGTGCAGTGCAGGGAATTCTCAGGATTTCCATCACCACATATATGTGAACCCAGCCTTACGCATTGAAGCCAAACTCCAGCCAGTACTTTATAAGTAGTTACAAAGTGTTTTTATTTTTTATTTTGGGATACACATTTAACATAAATAAATAAAAGTTGATCATTGTAAGCACTCCTTTCAGTGTTACATGGTTTTTCTCTTCCCTGTAATTGATAATATTTGCAGAGCTTTTTTAAAAAAAAAAAAAAAAACAGACATACTCTCTGAATCACCAGGTAAAAATAGAAGAAAAAGCCTAAAACAGAAAACCATTGCAGCCATCACATCAGAGAATTAGTAAGCTGCAATGTAATTAATGCTTTTGTGGTTAATAC
Organism: Pelophylax lessonae; assembly: GCF_965119305.1. NCBI lineage: Eukaryota > Metazoa > Chordata > Amphibia > Anura > Ranidae > Pelophylax > Pelophylax lessonae. The sequence continues at coordinate 393,512,720 of NC_138769.1, read as the reverse complement.
TGCTTTAAAGCTGAACTCCGGGAATTATTTGTACTGCATACTTACATTGGCTCAGCTGGGCATAATATAAGTATACATAACTCATACCTGATGGTCCACAGGGAAAACTGAAAATTATTATAGCAGTTGGCACTACAGTGAAAACTGCAATCTTCTGGATTCTGCTCAGGTTTAACGCAAATGGCTTCCCCACAGCACACTGATCACAGAGGGTCGCTCACTTGGCAATGACATCATTTATAGAACATTATTTTTTTTTTTTTCAATGACTATAAGGCATTTTCTGATTAGACAAGGTGGAGATTGTGATGTAATCTCCCCCTAGTCCAATCAGAGAATGCCTTGTATTTGAATAAAGCTATTGAAGTTAAGTTTACCTGAAAATCATTCTTGAAATGCCCTACACATATTCAAGGCTTGCTGTTTCATATTTTTCAGGGGTTACAGCATCCATGTGTATGGATTCTTCCTTTTGTGACAATCTCTTTTTTAACAATCTATACTGCTAGTTACCAAACAAATGATAAGCCACCATATTTCAGTTTGAATAAAATAACTTTAAGAGATTTTTATCTTCCATGTAAATTGTCCTTGTATTTTGCTAAATCATTGTATGTAAGTTACTGTCTGGATAGGTAACTATTCCGAAATCGTAACCTAAAAACTGAACAATTACAATTTAAAAAAGCCTGATGTGGAGCACTCAACTGTGTAGTTACTGGTGATAGATGAATCTGCACAGGTTCGAGGCACCAAGGGTTCATCAAATCTTCTTCAAAATTCTGCAAATCTGAACTTAGGGCCAAATTCTATTAAAGTCTATAGGAGGCAAATCTTTTTGTTTAATTCTGCCCATTAAACTAATCAAAAAAGCCAAAAAAAGCTGGGCCCTGCCATTGGGATAGGTATGCAAAAAAAATGTTGTTGTATTATTTTAAATTCTGTAAAGTTAGGAAAGCTTATTTTAATGTGGTTTTTAGGAAAACATTTAAAATACACAAATCCTTTAAAAGTTTTGTCCACCTTTGATAACATGTTTCAAGTTACAATAATGGTTACAATAATGGTGTGACATGTAACCTGTCTGGAATATCCTGTTTTCTTTTGAATTTAGTACAGCTGTTTGTGGATTCCCCCATGGATCTGCGAATTGAAAGACTAACAATTTTGTCTGCTACTGTGGCAAATGGACTTCTAGACCTCACAAATGCACTTCTGGAAGAATGGTCAAACATTCCCATAGACATACTCCTAAACCTTGTGGACAGCCTTCCTAGAAGAGCTGAAGCTGTTATAGCTGCAAAGGGTGGGCCAACTCAATATTGAACCCTATAGACTAAGACTGGTGTAGCACCCTACAGGTAGGTGCTAGGTAAAGATATAGTGGGCCTTGCCTGCCTAACAGCAGGACTGTGATTTGTTAGGTAGGGTGTCAGGGCTTCCAGATGTGCCTGCTGAAGGGAGAAGTACCCCTACTGGCTCCTGTGAGAGGCTTCTCATAAGGCAGTGTGGGAAGCCCAATCAGGGGACACATCCGAGCTTGTAACTACCCCAGAAGGCAGATTAGCCTGCAAAGGATTCTGAGAGTGGGTATAAGTTTGGGGGAAGTGCGTGACAGGGTGTCTTTGGCGGGAGCAGAGTCCCAGGAAGGAGAGTGCGGCTGTCTCTCCTCCTGTCTGAGAAAGGTGGATGTCTCGGGGTGTCGCCTGAGTGTCCAGAGTGAGTAGAGTGAGATAAGGGGATCCAGTGTGCCGAGAGAGGGGTCCAGTCCTAGGAAAGCCTACACAGGTAGTGAGTACTGCGGATTGCCCCTGGGGGTCTGCCTAGTGTCAGAGCGGACCACTCCGGAAGAGGTTCTAGGATCCAGTGTCAGCTAGATGTAAAGGGGGTGCCTAGGTTGAGGACCCTGAAGTTACAGAGGGGATGCATAGTCAGTGGACCCTGAAGAGTTCAAGTTCAAGGGGGCACCTGCAGTTGGGCCCTGAATTGTACAGAGGGTTGTCTGCATAGCTAAACAGAGTTCTACTTCATACTACCTCAAGCTGGCCCAAGCGTAGGACAGTATTCAGCGAATTACACAGTCAGGCAGAGTCAGGAGTTCTAAAGTATTCAGTCCTGGATCTTCTGGACTAAAAGTCGAGGATTCAGCACTTCTGTGTTCATCAAGGTATTCTCATCGTTAGTGAGCGTTGGCTGGCGTCAAGAAGTGCCAACGGGCATTTTTCAAGGATAAAGTCCCAATTGTGTATAGTTAAGCCTCAAGGAGTATCCCACTCATTCCATTCTCCTAGAAAACCAATAAAAAAACACAAACAAAGATGCAGGAGTTGTTGCTGCTTCAGTTGTCGCACCCAGGGTCACAGCTCACATGGGCTGGGGAAAGTACCGGTACTAATGGCAGACCCACATCAGGCCATAGGCCTGGAAACCTTGCTACACTGGGATGCCATTAAAGTTTATGTACATGTAAAGGCAGGCGTCCCAATACTTTTGGTAATGTATTTTTACATGCTGCCAGAGGTTCTTCATACAGCAAAGGAAAAAGCAATACTTTTAAACTCTATCCTAAACAAAAACTTTTTTTTAAATATAAAGACAAGCTTATAATAAATGTGCTCATCAGTACCCTCATAAAGGTTTACCCAAGATTTAGGTAATAAAAATGACCCGCATGTCAGAAAATATAAATATCTTTTTTCACCTCTCAAAAAATGTACATGCTATGAGATGTCTTATGTAGCCCCCTCCTAGGTAGGTGCTAGAAAAGAGAGAGTATAGTTTTGGGTCTTACTACTTACCAGAGAGATTGCCAGGTAAATTTATATTGCTCTCTGCCTACCAGAGAGCAAGATCTGCTTGTGAGGTCTGCTCATGGTGCTCAGGTGCAGCTCAGCTTGTCTTAAATGTTTTACACTGGTCCAGTAGGGAGGCATATTAGACAGTGGGAGGAAACTTGACAAATGAATTCACAGGCATTGTTACAGCCCTGGTGTCTGGCAGAGGAAAGTGTCTTGGCGCATGCTGAGATACTTTATAAGAGCCAAGGGCACATGTGCTCGGGGTCTTTCAGCTGGAGAGCGGGGTCCCGGAGGGAGGGGTGGCTGCCTCTCCTCTGTTGAAGCTGCCAAAGGGCCTCAGGTGGTCGACCTCAGGGCCGGAGAGTCAGAGAGGAGCTGAACCCAGAGGTCCTGCAGAGCTGACTGGAAGGGAGACACTGGAAATTATCTGATTCTGCATACAGTGAGTACAGATCTGTGTCATGGGGCCTGTCCTAAGAGGGCCACCCCTTCTGCTAGAGGAGTCAGTGGATAGGTGTCAGTCAAGGGGATGCTAGAGAGTGTCCTGAAGAGAATGTAGTTGCATCAAGTCTACTGCTATAGAGCGCAAGAAGACTTAACTGTCAGGTCACCTGTGGCCAGGTGACAACTGCACCCTGTTGGAGGCAGGGGCGCAGCGCAAGGTAGTGAACCCTATAGCAGACTGCTGCGGATGGACCAGAACGTGAACCCAAGATTCCCCAGGGCGCGGAGTCTAAGACCCAGCAGGTGTTCACCAGTGCCTCTAGTGGTGAGGGTGGACTTCGCTGCAGCTGGGCCCAGGTCGCGGCCCCTGGGGTCCCCCAGGTCACGCTCCGTAGGGAGTGAAGGGAAGCAGCCACTCAGGACACACAGAATGGTGAAGGGCAAGCCAAGGTCGGGGTAACAGGCAGACAAGGGTAGTCAAGGGACAGGCCAAAGGTCAGGATAACAGGCAAACAGGAATAGTCAGGGACAAGCCAAAGTCGGTACACAGAGTAGTAATTTCAAGCACACGGCAAACAGGAACAGGAAACTAATACTGTTGAACAGCAAGGCAGGCCTGCAGTGCGCTGGTTAATATAGGCTTCCTGTGATGACCTGGGTGGGGCAGGAACAGGAAGGAGAGGTGATAAAAAAGAACCAGAAGTGCAGTCTGACCTCTAATACAGACATGATGGGACAGGTAAGCTTTGCCAAACTATTGCAAGTCCATGACAGTACCCCCCCTCTTACGAGGCCTCCCCCTACCCCGCCAGGACCCGGGTTTAGAGGGACACCTCAGATGAAACCTTCTTAACAGACGATATCCAAGTGCCAGGAAGGGTTGGCTAGTGTCGGCTGGCGTCAAGACAGCGCTGACAGGCATTTTTGCTAGAAGAGTCCCAAAATTGTGCCTAGTTGAGCTAGAGGAGTATCCCACTCATTCTCTTCTCCTATCCCTTAATCTCCTATCCCTTAAATATAATAAAACACACAAACCAAAGATGCCGGAATTGTTATTGTCTCAGTTCTCACACCTGGAGTTTCAGCTCAAATGGACTGGGAGTGTTACCGGTAACAATGGCAGACCCACCTCAGGCCCCATGCCTGGAAAACCTACTACACCCCTCTCCTCTCCCACACATACTATATCTAATACTGGCCTTAGTGACCAGTAAATTAACGCCTCACCTCCCTTAGGAGTGCAGAACAAACTTCCATCTTGTGATCCATAGGAGATGTACAGCCAAACGAGCGTTGGCTATACTTCTCCGTTAATAACATAAAATAAAAAAAAAAAACACTATACCCCCAAAACACTACAAACCTAAAGTAAGGCCTCATTCACACTGGAACACAGTATAGAAAACCTGCATTCCACACCGGAATTCCAAATGCACTGGGTTTGCGTTCTGTTGCCGGTGTCAATAGATTCTTAACGACACCCCAAACACAGATTGCAAATGAAGTGTATTTGCCTGCACTGGATCACATGGTACCACAGTACCATGTGATCTACTTGCAGTGCATTTTTAAAAGTAGTGCATGCACTACTTTGGTGCAATCAAGTGCAATTTCAGCCCATTCAAATAAATAGGATGAAATCCGCATTGCACTAAATCACACATAAATCACACAGGAATGCATATTGTATTCCTGTGCAATTCCGGTAAGAAGTGGCACTAAAAGCCCTTTTTTTTAAAATAGAAACCCCGCAGGAAAAAAAAAAAGGTCGCTATGGGTGGGGATGACATGCTAAAAGTGACCATTGACCTCCAAAAAAAAAAGATCAGAGGTTTATTGTCCAAACAACCGGCAATAAGAATTAGAGTACAGTTTCCTAAGTGACCCTGAATGCAGTTTTACAGCTTTCCTTTTAACCATTTGCTATCCAAAACAATTTTGACATTTTTTAAATGCATGGTAAAATTAGCATTTGTTTGCTATAAAATTACTTAGAGCCCCCCAACATTTATATACTTTCTGAAAGCAGAGGCACTGAAGAATAAAATTATAGCTGTTGCAACTTTTTTCAAACACAGATTTTCAGGAAAAATATGAATTTTGAATGCACACACCTGTGCATTCCCATGTGGTTAAACATGGCCTTGCATGCTGCTGTAGTTTGCCCCATGTGTTATTTATTTTACAATTTTGCTTATATTATTTTTTACAATTTTTTTACAGCCCTGTTGGGGGGCTTTGATGAGATATCAGTGGTCTTAAAACACCACTGATGTCTCTTTTTTGAGACAGAGAAAGGGATAAACACAGAGTCCTCATTTCTCTGCATCCTCCGCTGCACTGTAGATGAATGTAAATAAGTCTCTGTACAGAGGCTCCTAGTTATTCACAGACTAAAGCATAGTAAACACAGGGAACGATCAGTACTGATTTCTCCCTGTGTTCATTCAGAAAGGGGATGGTGAACATGACGTGTTTTCCAGCCTTTGCCCTTCATCTGGCTGCAGCTGGCAGGAGGGAGAGGAGGGGAATGAGGGTAAGCCGACTAGCAGCACTGGTGAAAGAAGGGGGCGGACATGGTGGGGATTGGTGCTGCTGGGTGTTCAAGAACAGGATAGGTGGGTTGGAATAGCAGTGGGGGCTTTTATTTAAAATCCTCCTGCAGCTCCCCTGCAGCAGCTGGATCCGACGGGAGGGGAGAGGAGGACAAGCCAGAAGTAGGGGAGCTACAGGTATATCAATTTTGCGGGGGGAATCAGAGCTGGGGGGCAGAGAAGAGCAGTGGGGGACAGAGAAAAGCATCAGGGGGATGTTGAAAAGGGAAAAAGGAGAGGCAGAGTGGCAAGTGATGGTGCAGTGGCAGGGAGAGAGAGCAGACAGGGCTGGTGCTGTCACTGCAGCTTTGATTTCCAGGACACAACCTGGGAAATAGCTTTGGTGTACAGCTTCCTGGAAAATGTGATTGTCCAGGCAAATCCAGGACAGTCAAAAACAATGTGCTATATGCTGCTGCCTACAGGTGGTGGCCACTGGCAAACAGAAAAAAAAATGTTGGACGCTGTAATGTTCTGGTACCTTTGGGTACCCTAATTACTCTTTCATAAGTGTATGCACCCCACCATTCTCTTTTGGTAAGGTGCGCATACACCTTTAAGACTGATGCTGTCATCACTGAGCGCCGGACTGGATGGCTATTTAGATCGCCGGCTCTCACTCACATGTGTTCGTTCAAACTGCTTTGTGCCTTGATGCTAACCTGTCTTGAAGCTCTCATGCTTGCAAGCATACCTCGCTGTCGGAACCACGCTGCGCTGATCCCTGTATCCCGCTACCGGATCATCCGCTCTTGCCGAACCTCTCCTCTGCTACATTGCTATTAGTGATAAGTACCCCACAGGGGAAACCTCTATAACCTTTATACTAAAGCTTACACTATCTAGCTCTGCATACTAAGGACTATTGCTACATCTGCATTATCTAAGATTGCTAGCTCTTGAGCCTACTACCACCTGTTCTTGCACTGGGTTGATCTCTCTTGTATGTCCACCTGCTACTCTGTCATCTGCTACCATACATGATTGCTAAACCTATCTGCATCCCATCTGCTACTATCTTACTTTCAAGAACATTTCCTTTCAAGTGTCTGTCATCTACCATCTCTACCCAACCTGTCTCTTCAGCCTATCATCACTGTGTTACTATATACATAAGTCACTCTAGGAAACATCTTATTGAGTGTGTGTATTTACTTGCTGAACTGAGATCCTCCACACATGATGAGTCATTGGGAGTTGGGATTGGTGTCTCAGCGTTTCTCTACATGACTACTGAAGTGGAATATTTCTGCAGCTGAAAATCCACATCAAACGTAAAACGCAGGAGCGTTACAGATTTAACGAACCCACAAATGGATTCAGCAGAAATAACCACTCAGATGACACAATTAAAACAGCAAGTAACTGCGTTAATACACGCACTTGCTGAATTAAAAGAAGACAATCAGGCTCTGTCGCAGCAGGTAATTAGACTGACACAACTTACCACTGCTCAGTCCTCTGAACCCAAAATAAATCCTCCTTTGGTATTTACAGGCGATCGCAAAAAATTTCGCGAATTTAAAAACGCATGTGAGTTACTTTTCTTGCTAAAACCCCGTACCTACCTTACTGATAACATTAAGGTTTGTACTATTATTTCTTACCCAACAGGCGATCCTCGTGCCTGGGCAGACTCTCTTTTTGAGAAAAACGACCAGCTTCTCAACTCCTATGCCTTGTTCCTAGCAGAACTCACTAGCCTATATGATGATCCCAATAGGCAGATAACTGCCGATCTTCAATTAAGATCCTTGAAACAAGGTGGGAGACCTGTAGAAGACTTTGTCGCAGAATTCAAGAGATGGACCCTTGATTCAGAATGGAATGATGCATCTCTGAAATCCCAATTTAGGCTTGGCCTATCAGAGGCCGTTAAAGACGAGCTCGCCCGAGCGGATCTGCCAAAAACCCTGGATGCATTGATACAACTCAGTATCACCATAGATAGAAGACTACGAGAAAGAAAGGCTGAGAAAATGGGAACGCCATTATCCAGTTCTTCTCGGATCTCGGCCGTTGACCCCGTTCCTATGGAGGTAGGAACCATACGCCCACCTCTATCAACTATGGAAAGAGCCAGAAGACGATCTGGTAATCTCTGCTTGTACTGTGAATCCCCGGATCACAAGATAAACGTCTGTCCCCTAGTCTACAAAAAGAAGGGTGAGTGTTCACATGTCCTCCTAGGGGGATTGACAACTTCAATCACTAACCCTTACCTTTCTGTTTGCTTAACATTACAGTGGGACCAGAACAGGATTACTACTAAGGCCATGATTGACACAGGATCTTGTGGAAATTATATTGACATACGTTTTGCTGCTTTAAATAAAGTTCCTATTATTTCTAAACTTAACCCTGTCTCAGTGAGTCTTATTAACGGTGTTCCTTTATCCTCTGGTCCGATCACTGATCAGACACAGGCACTCCTAGTCACTACTAACGGGTCTCATATGGAAACCACTACCTTCGATCTAATACCTTCACCCCACGTTCCCATTGTTTTGGGACTTCCCTGGTTGCACACACATCAACCAACCATAGATTGGAAGGAACGGACCCTGACCTTCCTCTCTTGCTATTGCGAGGGTACGTGTAACCTCCCGTCTTTCGGGAAGATCCTGTCTGTGGTGACAGATGAGATTGCACCACTATGTTATCAGGATCTCTCTGAGGTTTTTCTTGAGAAAAATGCTCAAGCACTACCTCCCCATCGAGACTATGATTGTAGCATTGATCTACTCCCAAATAGCAAATTGCCGTTCGGTCATGTTTATCCTCTTTCACAGGATGAACTTTCCCATCTCAAAGACTATTTGGATGAGAATTTGGAAAAAGGTTTTATTAGACCTTCCACTTCTTCCACAGCAGCAGGACTCTTTTTTGTCCGCAATAAGGACTCAAGTCTCAGGCCTATCATCGACTATAGGCAATTGAATGCTATTACAATAAAAGATCGCTATCCTCTACCGCTTATCCCTGAGCTCATTGAGCAGGTGCGTGGAGCTACCTATTTTTCAAAATTGGACCTGAAAGGAGCATACAATCTCATTCGAATCCGTGATGGACACGAGTGGAAGACTGCATTCAGAACCAGATACGGATTGTTCGAATATCTTGTAATGCCATTCAGGCTATGCAACGCCCCTGCAGTTTTTCAACGATTTATAAACGATATTTTCAGAGACTTACTAGATGTCTGTGTTGTGGTATATCTGGACGATATACTTATATATTCACGATCCCTGTCTGAACACATTAGACATGTAAGACTAGTATTATCGAGATTGCTTGCACACAACCTTTATGTGAAACTGAAAAAATGCTTGTTTCATAAAGAAGAGGTACTGTTTCTAGGCTACATCATATCCAAAACAGGAATCGAGATGGACATGAGTAAGATATCCTGCATTCAGGATTGGCCTACACCAACCACACGCAAGGCGCTACAGCGATTCCTTGGATTTTCGAATTTCTACAGGAAGTTCATTAGAAACTTCTCTGCCATTGTGAGACCCCTCACACAGCTCACTAGCATTAAAAAACCATTCAAATGGTCAGATGAAGCAAATAAAGCTTTTCACCTGTTAAAGACAAGGTTTACTTCTGCTCCCATACTACGCCATCCAGACCCATCCCTCCAATACATTCTGGAAGTAGATGCGTCAAACATGGCAGTAGGAGCAATACTCTCCCAACGACCAACTCACACTTCACCACTTCATCCAGTCGCCTTTTTTTCTAAATCCCTAAGCAGTCCAGAGATAAATTACCCCGTGGGTGAAAAGGAACTGCTTGCTATAAAATTGGCTCTGGAGAATTGGTGACATCTACTCGAAGGCACCCAATTACCAATAATTATATACACGGACCATAAAAATCTCCAATATCTTCAGACTAACAAAACTCTCTCGCACCGACAGGTAGGATGGTCACTATTCTTTCTAATGCCCCATACACACGTGCAGATTATCTGTAGACTTTTGTCTGCAGACTTACCAAAACCATATAATATGAGGTCAAACCTAAACACTTTCAATTTGTATGCAATCCGGCAGGCCCTTGCACTACATAGAAAAGGTAAGTCTGCAGACAAAAGTCTGCAGATAATCTACACGTGTGTATGGGGCATTAGGTTTAACTTCCTAGTGACCTACACACCTGCAGATAAGAACAAAAAGGCGGATGCACTATCACGACTAACTGAAGAAAACTACTTCGAAATCCCTTCCGTTCCTATAATACCTCACAAACGCATTATTGGAGTTGTCCGTTCCTTGAAGGAAGAGGTTTTGCATGGTATAAGTTTGGATACACCCCCACCACAACTAAATACTGATGCAGAAGGCTTCCTCTACTACAACGACAAACTTTACATACCACCTACCATACGCACCAAGATCTTGGAATTATCGCATGATGTGCCTATGGCAGGACATATGGGTATGACAAAGACTCTTAATCTGATTACCAGGCAATTCTGGTGGCCTGACATGAAAACATCTATACAAAAATTCGTCTCTTCATGCAATGTCTGTGCCAGGTCCAAAATTGACACTACGAGACCATCCGGTCTACTATGCAGTCTACCAATACCCCAAACTCCATGGGAAGTTGTGTCCTTGGACTTTATAGTGGAATTGCCTCCTTCCAAAGGATTTAATACCATCTTAGTGTCAGTGGACCATCTGACAAAAATGGCACATTTCATTGCTGAATCTCACTTCTCCTTACCATCCGCAGACCAACGGACAGACTGAAAGAGTCAACCAATGCATCGAGCAATATTTACGTTGTTACACTTCTTACCAACAGGATGATGGGGTGGATCTTCTCCCTCTGGCAGAATTTGCCTACAACAACGCAACCCACAGTACGACCAAGCAGAGTCCGTTCTACTTGAACTATGGGTTTCATCCCTCTATTCTTCCACCACGCATCTTTCCTTCAAATAACCCAGTAGCTTCAGACTATCTTACCCAAATAAAGGACTCTCTGGGTTTGCTTAATACTACCATTGCACACCCTCATAGTCAACAAAAGAAGTACTATGATCTTCGCAGAAGACCTTCTCCTCAGTACGCTATCGGGGACCTCGTTTGGCTCTCAACAAAAAATTTAAGACTGAAAATCCCTAGCAAAAAGCTTGGACCTCTGTTCTTGGGACCTTTCCCAATCAAGAAACTTATTGGAAAAGCTGCAGTACAGCTTACATTGCCAATAGACCTCAAAATACATCCCATTTTCCATGTGTCGCTACTGAAGCCCCATGTTCCTGACCAAGGAATAAGACCTACTATCCCACCTCCTCCTCCTGTACAAGTTGAAGGTGGAGAAGAATACGAGATAAAAGAGATTCTGGATTCTCGTATCCACAGAGGAAGACTTCAGTACTTGATTCGATGGAAGAACTATGGGCCCCAAGACAACACCTGGCTAAACACCTCTGACATACATGCCTCTAGATTAATCCGCAATTTTCATGCGAAGTACCCAGACAAACCAGCTCCAGAGGCCTTTAGGAGCCGGCCTTAAGGGGGGGGTACTGTAATGTTCTGGTACCTTTGGGTACCCTAATTACTCTTTCATAAGTGTATGCACCCCACCATTCTCTTTTGGTAAGGTGTGAATTCACCTTTAAGACTGATGCTGTCATCACTGAGCGCCGGACTGGATGGCTATTTAGATCGCCGGCTCTCACTCACATGTGTTCGTTCAAACTGCTTTGTGCCTTGATGTTAACCTGTCTTGAAGCTCTCATGCTTGCAAGCATACCTCGCTGTCGGAACCACGCTGCGCTGATCCCTGTATCCCGCTACCGGATCATCCGCTCTTGCCGAACCTCTCCTCTGCTACATTGCTATTAGTGATAAGTACCCCACAGGGGAAACCTCTATAACCTTTATACTAAAGCTTACACTATCTAGCTCTGCATACTAAGGACTATTACTACATCTGCATTATCTAAGATTGCTAGCTCTTGAGCCTACTACCACCTGTTCTTGCACTGGGTTGATCTCTCTTGTATGTCCACCTGCTACTCTGTCATCTGCTACCATACATGATTGCTAAACCTATCTGCATCCCATCTGCTACTATCTTACTTTCAAGAACATTTCCTTTCAAGTGTCTGTCATCTACCATATCTACCCAACCTGTCTCTTCAGCCTATCATGACTGTGTTACTATATACATAAGTCACTCTAGGAAACATCTTATTGAGTGTGTGTATTTACTTGCTGAATTGAGATCCTCCACACATGATGAGTCATTGGGAGTTGGGATTGGTGTCTCAGCATTTCTCTACATGACTACTGAAGTGGAATATTTCTGCAGCTGAAAATCCACATCATACGTAAAACGCAGGAGCGTTACAGACGCATGCTCTTGTATAACCTCAACCCAAACTGTTAGCCTGCATTCACACCTATGCATCATTATTTTCAAGTGTTTTTTTTTTTTTTAATGAATTTTTTTCAAGTGTTTTTGAGCATTTTTTTTAAGCATTTCTACTGCATTTTTGAAGCATCTTCGTGTGCTTTTTCAACCTGGGAATTTTTTTTTTATGTGGCCAATAGAAAGCAGTATGACTGTGACATTTGTGACTAGTCCTTCTCCAGCCTATTCTTCCTGTTTTTGTTGTACGCTTGTTTGCTGCATTCCCTCCAAACTTCATTGTGTGTTTTTTTCCTGCATTCTCCAAGCTTTTCACTATGTCTGGCAAACACTTTTTCATGGCATGTGTAGCAGCTGCAGCATTGATGCTGGAGGAGAAAGACAGAGAAAAGCCAAGATACTGGATCTTCCGTTATTGCAAACAGAGAACAGCGAGGCCAATTCTGGGACATATATAATGATTTATGTGCACGTGAGGAGTAATTATTCAAATATACATGGATGTCAGTGAAAATGTAAGTTCATCTCCCCATCTGCACAAAGTTTGTAATGTTTACAGTCGTGTCACAAAGCTCTCTGATTGCTATAACCCGATGTCCAGCATCTTTCTAGCAAACCCTACCCCATTCACCCAAGGGCTGGGATATTCTCAGGAAGACAGCTGAAGGTAAACCACAGGAATTCTTGCTGACATCATTGTCTATTTGCATGGACATATTTTTTAGACAATGATGCCAGGCAGCACCCCCGTTTGTTTACATCCAGCTGTTAGCTCTGGGAATCTCCTAGCAGGTGCTGAATGGGGCAAGGGATAATGATGTGTTGCTAGGACATGGTCAGCTGCAAAACTCAGTGTTCCTGCTAGCAGTTGGCTGAACAAGCACAGAGAATGGAGTGTCTATAGTAATGATGCTCTGACCTCATTGCCACCCTTCTTCCAGTAAGAGATTTGTGTACCTGTTCCCCACAGGTACATGAATCTTTCACTCTCAAAGAAAATGTTGCCAAGGATCAAGGATCAAGAAAAGGATTGTCTATGAAATTCTCTGACTCTCTCAGATTCCCTATTCTATTGCTTATCAACTTACACCCATTTTTCTTTCCTTACAATGTTTACGACTTGATTGTGTTACTCTCTTGGCATTTGGAGCAACAGGAAATCTTCTTTCAGAGCAGTATTTCCGCAATGAAAAGGCTCATAATCACATTGCAATAGTTTTTTTTTTTTATAGTAATATGAATGTTTATTTTACCTTTTTGGCATTTCTACACACCAACCCCTCCCACAAAAAAAGACACACACACAAACATATATTTAGATACATTTTCTGCATTTCTGACCCCATGCAGACTGGCTTTTCCTTAATAATATACAATGTTGGAGGGCAGTTTATACATTTTTAAATCCTTTCTCGGGGCAATCTTACTGAATGAGCATGCTGGGCAGTTGCCTGGGGGCCCCACCTCCCCGGGGGGCTTCGCCTGCCCAGCGACCCAGCCCCAGCCAAGCATTAGTCCCGATTTCCGTGTGCATCCCGCGGCCGAACTTAGCAGGTGGCAAGCGCCTGTCGGCCCTGCTCTGCTGTCAGGCCACTCGGGCCATGGAGAGGGAGCCCACAACTGCAGAAAGGCCTGTCCGCCTCAATGGGAACAGGCACACACAGGACAGTCAAGTCTGACTCCCGTCCATGTGTGTGTTCACCAGACCCAGCCGCCGAACTTGGAAGTTGTCATTAACCTCGCACTGCTGTACCAATAAATATAGCCTAGGATAATTTGCATTTTTATTCTCGTTGGTGATTTTGTAGGCAGGGCCCCAGTGCACTGCATTGCCCAGGGCCCTTTAATGCTCTTAAGATGGCACTGTCCTTTCTTAGAACAGATAATGCTCAAATCTAGTTAATAACTAATAATGAAGAACTGTGAACACAGTACAGACAGGGTTAAATATGGTGAACACTAATCCACAGCACCTTTCTAAACATAAAAACACGGGAAAGCATGGAAAGATTTTTAAAGTGGTATTAAACCCAAAAGGAAACATGTATTCTTTTGCTGCTTACCAATTCTTAGATGTGATGGCCAGTAAGTCTGTTGTTTTTTAACAGAATGAGCTGTCCTACAGACGTAGCAGTTTGAGTGTTGGGACAAGCCATGTATCAGTGACAGGTGTTTACATTGATCGGTATTTATTTTTTTCATGAAAAACCTTTAACCCAAAAGAAAAAAAACTGTTGCTGTAACTGCTTATGTAACTCCAGTTTGAGCTGGAATTTGGCTTATTTTTTTTAGTTAACCTAAGGCCCCTTTCACGCGGGGTGGATCCGTTTTGCTTGCTCAGCGGGGATCGCTCTGAATACATCTGATCCCATCCGATCAGACCCCCTAGACAGATGGCAAACGTATTACCATACATCTGTTTTCAGCAGATTCTGTCAGATTGGAAGCCAGGCGGATGTCAGCAGACACATGTCCCATTGTGCCTATAGAGGACAATGAGTAGCCCGATCAGGTCTGCCTGAAAAACTGACAGGTGGACCTGATCGGTCCGATTGTGTGAAAGGGCCTTATTCTGCTAGTCCATATAACACTCCACTCCCCCCAGACTGACAAAGCTGCTGTCCAAAGGTGCCCCCTGTTTCATTCATCCAGAGTGGAGTCATTCTAATAGAGGAGGTGTATTGCTGGCCAGATCACCAGATGAAAACAGACTAAAAAACTAAATCAATGCATCTACCACAATTGGTACTATGCGATATATATAACATTTTTGGTTTTGAGTTTAATATCACCTTAAGCAAGTAACAATACAGTAAGTAACAGCAAAGCTGGTG
The DNA here is from genome assembly GCF_965119305.1 of Pelophylax lessonae. Lineage (NCBI taxonomy): Eukaryota > Metazoa > Chordata > Amphibia > Anura > Ranidae > Pelophylax > Pelophylax lessonae. The sequence continues at coordinate 393,497,651 of NC_138769.1, read as the reverse complement.
GTTTTGTGGTGTAGTGGAGTTGAGGCCAGGAACATACACTTCCTTGCTTATTCCCAGCGAAGATATATTCAAACAGGCAGGTAAGGGAGAAATGTTAGAGAGGGGAGGCGTGTCTCAAAGGGAAATTAGGACACCTTTGGGGATAACAAGGAGTTTGGTAATGAGGTGGAGTTGGGCCAGAATAGTAATGTTGTTGGGGTGGAACAGAAAGTTGGTAAATTGGAAGAACAGATGCGGAAGTTTGTGATGGTGCTTATAGAAATGTGGCTGGATCTGTGGGATGAGAGTAAGGAGGATACATTTGAGAAACGGGAGTATGAGTTGGTGGTGGTGGTGGTGGTGTGAATGTGAAAGTAGTTCATGATACTGGGTCTCATCTCCACCTGGCGCTGCCTTGGAACCTCCTTGACCACTCCCTTCACACTCTTTAGGATTATTAGCTCCTTATTGTCACCCAGCTGCTTAGAAAAGTCTGCCATTAGGTCGATTCGTTTTATGTACCTTTGGACTTGCCCCATGCCCCTGGTGGGCCTTGATATCTGTCTTCTGTGTAGAGTGTTCAGGGTTGCTGTCAGTAAAATGTGTCCTTTTTGGGCAAGGAAATAGTGCTTGAGGAGGTGCTGGCTGTAGGTAGAATGTAATGGCTGACGTTATTCCTTGCAATCTTATCCTCCTCCTCCTCCTGGTCGTCCTCCACACCTTTCAGCTTCCAGGAGCGTTGGCTACTGAAAGAGCTGCTTTACAACATGGATTCTTAAAACATTATTCACATAGTCTAAGGGCAAATCTGTGAATGCTGTGAGACATCTCATATCTTCATAATCAAAGGTAATTGCTGTATGTAATACTTCAGAATTACATCCTGAAAAGCTGTGGCCAATACACATATGCAGCTGGAGCTGTTGCTGCCTATCCACTTATCTACATACAATATACAATAGTCTCCTATGCCAGGTGTATGCCGTCTTCAGGCTCTTCTATTTCAGTTTTATCATTTTTACTGAAAAAAAAATGTTTTTTTTTTACCCTTAGGTGCATAGTAAACCAGTCAATACTTGGCTAGTCTGCAGTGTGCATTCTTGGAAGGAAAATCTACAGCAAGCTACAATAACTGCAACATGATAGAGCATATTATATAGGATGTGCTGCACAGTGTGGATATGAACACGGGAGGGGTGGTCATCTATAGCCAGTCTTTTCTGGGAGCATGCAATTTCCCTAATTGTGTTGGAGCAATTGATGGAAAACACATAATGATCATCAAATCATCAAGCCAATATTGAGTAGCAGCAAGTACTTTAATTACAAAAAAAGTATTTTTATTTTGTCCTTTTGGTGGTCACAGAGGCAAATATTTGCTTTTACTGTATTGATGTAGGAAAATATAGGAGCAGTTCTGACTGATTTTTGGTCATTCAACCTTTGCACAGATGCTGCAGGAAAACTAACTTAACCTGTTTGAGAACTCTCCGCTGCCAGGAACAAGAAGTCCTGGGTTACCCTTTGTCTTTGGTGGGCTGAGGCCTTTGAGCACTAGCTAATGCCCTTTTCTAATCACATCTTAAATGTAGAGAAGAGGGTTTTTAAATATTGACTCACCAGAGCATGAAGAGTAGTGGAGTGTGTTTTTGGCCTCCTTTCTAATAAGTGGTTTTCTGCACATGGCAAATAACATGAACATGCAGAATGCAATCACTGCAGTTAAGGCAGCATGTGTCCTGTACAATTTTGACCCCCCAGCATGATGGGTTCTTTTTCAAAGACACTTTAATGCACACTATGGAAAGGACCCATCGGACCGGAAGCCATGGCAGCACAAGTGGTGCAAACATCAAGGACAATTGTACATCATTCTTTGGTTACCACAGGACAGTTTCTGTGGCTTATTGAATAATAATTGAATAATTTGAGATAAATACTTCAGCTCTGCAGAGTGTAAATCTTCAGCTCTGTTGCTTTGAATAATAAAATGATTTTGAACAAAAAATATCTTAGGTTTTGTTGGGTGCTATAAATTTTATTTTAGATAAACTTTGTTGCAGCTAGAAGTACCTCTTAGCTAAAAAGAGTTTACCAAGGTTGCCATATGCTAAAACCTACTGACAATGGTTCCTAGGCTACTCACACATCTGAAAATACAGTGCATGCTGCTGCAATGCATTCATTTACTACAACAAGCAAAGGATGAAGCTGAGCATTTTGGGAGAATACATAACATAGCTGGCCCACAACTGCAGCTACAATGCTGCTCAAAAGTTCTACGCAGGTTTACCACATGCAAAACATGAGGATGAAGATAGTGGGAGAAAATCCCATGGTTGGATCATATGTCTGCTGAAATGTTGCAGCCATGTCAGCAGGGAGCTTTACAACCAACAAAATATGAACTTAAAAACTGAAAATTTTGTACTCTTTTCTTGAATCTGGGAGGCATTGTAGCTGGATAGGCAGGTAATGGGATGAGATTTATCACCAGGAATGATTCCTCCTTCCACGATTCTTGTCTTGGGGGTCTTTGGGATCATTAAAACAGGGATGGCGAGGCACCAGGTCAATGAAGCCCTCTACCTCAAACAGATGTACTGTGCTGTCCTCCATCTTTCTCACCAAACGTGTTTATAAAGGGATGGAATGCTACTGATTATTTTCAGAGAGTTCATGTTTGGGCAGAAAATGTGTGGCAAAACTCACGTTTAATGCGCATAAATGCACGTCGTGAATTTTGGTGCATTTCCATTAAGGGCTATTGGACCAAAAATGCTAAATTCTGCCTAAAAAGTAGCTTATGTATTTTTTGTTCAGCTCAGGGGCGTAACTACAGGGGTTGCAGGGGTTGCAATCGCAACCGGGCCCTATGCTCCAAGGGGCCTGTGCAGCTCCCATGTACACCGGGATAGGAGGGGCGGTAGGGGCACCATGTTGAGAAATCACTGTCCTCCTTTTTCCTCCTGTAGCTGCAGGATGAAAATGGAGATTGGTTCCTCTCTATGCTGCCCCCGCCACTCCTCCTATCCAGTTCACTTGTGTTCTGCTGTCTCTGGGCCCCCCCCCCCACCGTGCTGCCCCCCCCACCCCCCACTATGCTCCATCCCCTCTCCTGCCGGCTTCTGCAGGGGAGGTGTCACAATAGAGAACCAGGAAGGGGTCGGTAAATATGTATTTACCAGCTCCTTCCTTTTCTGAATGGACAGAGTCATAGTCAGTGACATTGTAAAAAAATAAAATAGAATGATAAAAAAATAATTCAATTAAAATACCAAAAAATAAAAACTACTGACACAAGTGGGTGAACTTCCAGGATTGCAAAGGTCACACTTGCAACCAGGCCCTGGCATTCCACCACAGTGGGGAGTCCCCAAGATGACAGGAAGGGGGCCCACTGCAGAACTTGTGAAAGGGTCTCACTGCAGGACCGTAATAAAGGGCCCTGCAATGAGAGTAAAGGGCCCCAGAGTCAGTGGGAAGAGCCCCAGGCTTGAAGGGAAGGGCCCCAGCCAGGGGTCCGGGGGGCCCTTCATGGTTTCTTGCACTGGGGCCCTGAAGGTTCTAGTTACGCCTCTGGTTCAGCTACAATAGCAAGCAATAGAATGTTCACTTGCTCAGATGTGAACAGGGGCTATTGAAAACAATGCGGTTTGGCTTGTTGAGTTTTTGTAGGCTTTGAGCTTCAAGAATCAAATTCTGGTGTGAGAAGGGCCTTACATTTGACAAAAATTCACTTATTCAGGCACACATTTCAAACAAAGGCAACATACAGATATGGCCACCTGTGCTTCTAGTCTTCTAAAGATATGGCTAATCTCCCACACTTTTCTTTAGCAAAATGGTAATTCATTCTAAAACTTATAATATGCATATGATAAATCAAAAAGATCAAAGTGTGATTGATAGGAACAATAATAGGAGGTCAAATGTTAGCTTGATGTAAATTTTCATTTTCTTTCAGTTTTTATCTCAAATGACAATATTTCTTGTATTGATTGTGGGTTCCATGTTCTGTGGCCATTTAGGAAAAATTGAATTGGATTCTGTTACACTTGCTGGAGCTGTAAGTATTCACTTTTTTACCGTTTACATTTTTACTTTTAAAAAATGTCTTTAGTTCAATTAAGTAATAACATTACAAACGACCTTTGAATAGTGTTTTTAGTCAAATCTTATATATAATAATACTGATATATAGTATCAGTAAAGATTTTAGTTATTTCACCTTCTCTTCATGTATCATGGTAGCATATCTGGCTGTTTCTGTAGTAACATATCAGGAAAAGGGGACATGCATTTTTAGCTTTTCAGAAAACACAGCGATGTTCAAATCTGTACAGTATTAAAAAGAAACAGGCAATGTGTGCTCATCATTACAAAGCAAGGCACACAGATACATCCATTCCATGCCCAGTAACCAGGCTGTCCATATTTAAAACAATATATTTTTTTAATTGAAATCCCTATTTTTGTTTTCTATTTTATAACCACGGGTGATCATTTGCTATATTTATGGGAGTGCACAGATGTTTGCACTCTACAGGTTTTGAATAAATAGGTGGTGAGCAGGGATTTACATTGCTTGCTCAGACCCTGATAAAGGGATAATGACCACGCATCTGAGAAGGTGAAAGAAAAATGCATCAAACTATTACACTTTAAGAATGCAAAATTCCAGTATGTTTTTTTAAGGACCCTGTTGTTATATTTGTGCAGTTACTTTTTACAGCTCCTCTACATTGTACAGTGTACAGTATGCCTCAATGATTCACTAATCTATCTCTTTTACAGGTTATAAATATAACTGGCATATCATTTGGATATGGAATGAGTGCTGGATGTGATACATTGATGTCACAGGTATATTGTTAAATGTTTTTTTTTCTTTTATACCTTTTTTTTGCATAAAAAATTATGTGACATTTAGCTGGATATGCATTTTAGATTGCCATGGTTACCTGGTCCTGTCTATTCATTAATTTCTTCATCTGGCCGTCACTTCATCAGGGCTATATTTAGTCACTATGCTGCCCTAGGCACATCTGAATGAGGACGCTCTTGTGCACAAGCTTCACCCTTTGGGGAACTTTTTGAAAAAAGCTCTGCTTAAACCGGTGCAGTTGGCCATAGCAAACAATCAGCTTCTATCTTTCATTTTTTCCCACAGCTTAGAAAATGAACATTTTTCAAAGCTGATATGCCGCTCTAGGCAATTTGTCTCAGACACTTTGAATAATTTCCCTCTTCTGTCATGTGCATTTTTTATATGCAAAATCTGTAATCTGATATACAGACCACCAAACATGAGAAAAAGTCATGATTTAATGTAAGGTGAAATATTAAGAGCCCTAGGACTTCTCTCAGTTCCTTGTCTAGTCTTTTTCTTTATTTATTTTTCATGTGATCCTATGCACCGTATACATTCATGCAATGAGAATATACTGCAAGCATCATTGTATAGTAATTGACCTATGTTACATGTTCATATACAGTATCTCACAAAAGTGAGTACACCCCTCACATTTTTGTAAATATTTTATTCTATCTTTTGATGTGACAACACTGAAGAAAAGACACTTTGCTACAATGTAAAGTAGTGAGTGTACAGCTTGTATATCAGTGTAAATTTGCTGTCCCCTCAAAATAACTCAACACACAGCCATTAATGTATAAACCGCCGGCAACAAAAGTCAGTACACCAATAAATTAAAATGTCCAAATTGGGCCAAATTAGCCATTTCCCCTCCCCGGTGTCACGTGACTCGTTAGTGTTACAAGGTGTCAGGTGGGAATGGGGAGCAGGTGTGTTAAATTTGGTGTTATCGCTCTCACTCTCTTATACTGGTCAATGGAAGTTCAACATGGCACCTCATGGCAAAGAACTCTCTGAAGAACTGAAAAAAATAATTGTTGCTCTACATAAAGATGGCCTAGGCTATAAGAAGATTGCCAAGACCCTGAAACTGAGCTGCAGCATGGTGGCTAAGACCATACAGCGGTTTAACAGGACAGGTTTCACTCAGAACAGGCCTCTTCATGGTCGACCAAAGAGGTTGAGTGCACGTGCTCAGCGTCATATCCAGAGGTTGCCTTTGGGAAATAGACGTATGCGTGTTGCCAGCATTGCTGCAAAGGTTGAAGGAGTGTGGGTTCAGCCTGTCCGTGCTTAGACCATACGCCGCACACTGCATCAAATTGGTCTGCATGGCTGTTGTCTCCAGAGGAAGCCTCTTCTAAAGATGTTGCACAAGAAAGCCCGCAAACAGTTTGCTGAAGACAAGCAGACCAAGGACATGGATTACTGGAACCATGTCCTGTGGTCTGATGAGACCAAGACAAACTTATTTGGTTCAGATGGTGTCGAGCGTGTGTGGCGGCACCCAGGTGAGGAGTACAAGGACAAATGTATCTTGGCTACAGTCAAGCATGGTGGTGGGAGTGTCATGGTCTGGGGCTGCATGAGAGCTGCCAGCACTGGGGAGCTACAGTTCATTGAGGGAACCATGAATGCCAACATGTACTGTGACATACTGAAGCAGAGCATGATCCCCTCCCTTTGGAGACTGGGCGGCAGGGCAGTTTTCCAACATGATAACGACTCCAAACACACCTCCAAGACGATCACTAAAATGCTTAAGAAGCTGAGGGTAAAGGTGATGGACTGGCCAAGCATTTTTCCAGACCTAAACCCTATTGAGCATCTGTGGGGCATCTTAAAACGATAGGTGGAGGAGCACAAGGTCTCTAACATCCACCAGCTCCATGATGTCATCATGGAGGAGTAGAAGAGGACTCCAGTGGCAACCTGTGAAGCTCTGGTGAACTCCATGCCCAAGAGTGTTAAGGCATTGCTGGAAAATAATGTTGGCCACACAAAATATTGACACTTTGGGCCCAATTTGCACATTGTCACTTAGGGGTGTACCCACTTTTGTTGCCAGCGGTTTAGACATTAATGGCTGTGTGTTGAGTTATTTTGATGGGACAGCAAATTTACACTGTTATACAAGCTGTACACTCACTACTTTACATTGTAGCAAAGTGTCATTTCTTCAGTGTTGTCACATGAAAAGATAGAATAAAATATTTACAAAAACGTGAGGGGTGTACTAACTTTTGTGATATACTGTATGTGTTTTGTGTCTGTGTTCAAAAGTTTCAATAAAAATGTATAATAAAAGTTCAGTGAGAAATATAAAGCAGAACTTTAGGCAAATAGCTAAATACTTAGTTGAATAGATATCTAAAATTTGTTTTACCTGACAATATAATAAATAATAAAATATAATATAATAAATATTATTTTCAGTTATTTGGAGGACTTTACACCTCTCCATTACACTTCTTAGTCAGGCAGACCATTATTTCCTGGTTTAGCTTTTGCACTTTCCTGTCTCGCATCTCTGCCTCCATTCTGTTCATTGAACGCCTAATCAGCATTATAACCAAAGTGCTGGCAAAAGACCTTGGAATCTATAACACTGAACTACAAAATGGTGGTGTCACTCCAAAATCAGTTCACAGATTTGTATTTCAATTGTTCATTAGCTTTTCTAGTATCTTCATGTGAACATACAAATTGTGGTTGGTGTCATGCTCCTCAAACCCACAGGATCAAATGCAGGGGAGGGCTGGCAGCCTTAGGCCTGGAGGGCAAGCCCAGTCAAGTGGCCCATTGAACCATCAAATCAGCTCACCATCCATGCCCACCTGGTTTCATAACAGATATTGATGTTATGAATCAAGACAAACATAATGCAATGTGGTAACATAATTTAATGTTAATAGCAAAAAAGAAGGTTTAACAAAAATACATGACATCATGCCAGGTGGGGCCTAGGAAGCTCCTGTCGGATGGAGATCACTCTGCCTGACAGGGAAGTGACCATGTTAGTATTGTGCCAGCCGGGTACAGGAGCGTACTCTACACACTCATACCGTGCCGCTGCAGCTCTGCAAATATTACATTGTGTAGCAGCGACCAGCAGCTGTATACAGTGTCTGGCCCCTACATTTGTCCAGCCCTGAGTGCGGCCTTTTTACCCAGTATCAGAGTGGCCCAGGGGGCAATTGCCACCCAGCCCCCCTTCCCAGTCCTCCCCTGATCAAATGTACCTCTAAAAAAGTTTAACTAATTACCTTCATTATTTATTTTTTGTCATCAATATGGGATAATCTTTATTACTCCAGCCCCTTACTTTGACTTGGTATTCGTCAAATAAATCCACTCAGGTTTAGGGTTGAGCGAACCCGAACTGTAACGTTTGGGTTTGTACCGGACTTTAGGGTTTTCTCGATCCCGGACATTGTACTGTACATTCGTTATCGAGTTTGGTGTCCGGCAATTTAATGGCGCGTAAAAAAAAAGATGCAGGGCAGCCAATCAACAAGCGTTTAACTGGTGTGCCCTTAGAAGCCATCACAGCCATGCCTACTAATAGCATGGCTGTCATTGGCCAGTGCAGCATGTGACCCAGCGTCTATATAAGCTGGAGTCACATAGTGCCGCACGTCACTCTCCTCTATCTAGTGTAGGGAAAGGCTGCCTGTGGCTGCTGCTTTGAGGGAAAGCATAGGAGTAGGAAAGAATCTTTGATCATTCTAATTAATCTACATAGATGTTGTTGTGTACTAGGGGGCTGCTGCATTGAGGGAGAGAGGGAGAGTATATAGAAGGAGGACAGAATCATTAATATTATTCTTTAATCAGAACTTCAACTCATCTACATAGATTTTGTTGTGTAATAGGGCAGTGCTGCATTGAGGGAGAGAGGGAGAGTATACAGAAGGAGGACAGAATCATTAATATTATTCTTTAATCAGAACTTCAACTCATCTACATAGATTTTGTTGTGTGGGTGCAGTGCACAATCTTTTTACCCTGCCCGGATCCCAGTCACAGGGCGGCGGGGGGGGGGGGGGGGGGATTATATGCAAGCTCAGTGCACCAGCATATTCAGTGCGCATTTAAAGCTATATTATATAGCTCTAATTTTCTGGGTTTGAAAAAAAAAAAACATTTTTGGCATTACCATCCATCTAGGGGCTCTGTCGCATTATTGAGTGCACATTTAAAGCTATATATAGCTCTAATTTTCTGGGTTTTTAAAAACACCCTTTTTGGGCTAAAATCCATAATTTTATAGCCCTTGCTAGCTGCATCTGTACATGTAGAATTTAAGCTGCTGTCCTACTGTGTTAGTCAAAAAACACAATTTTTGGGCAAAATACACAGTTTTACAGCCTTTGCTTGCTGCATGTGTGATAAAAAACAAGCTTGAAATGCTGCAATAGTTTTCTGTGTTTGAAAAAACACCCATTTTTGGCATTACCCTCCATCTTGGGGCTCTGTCACATTATTGAGTGCACATTTAAAGCTATATATAGCTATAATTTTCTGGGTTTTTAAAAACACCCTTTTTGGGCTAAAATCCATAATTTTATAGCCCTTGCTTGCTGCATCTGTACGTGTAGAATTCAAGCTGCTGTCCTACTGTGTTAGTCAAAAAACACAATTTTACAGCCCTTGCTTGCTGCATGTGTGATAAAAACAAGCTTTAAATACTGCAATCGTTTTCAGGGTTTTAAAAAACACCCATTTTTGTCATCACCCTCCTTCTTGGGCCTCTGTCGCATTATTCAGTGCGCATTTTAAGCTATATATAACTATAATTTTCTGGGTTTTCAAAAACACCCTTTTTGGGCTAAAATCCATAATTTTATAGCCCTTGCTTGCTGCATCTGTATGTGTAGAATTCAAGCTGCTGTCCTACTGTGTTAGTCAAAAAACACCCTTTTTGGGCAAAATACACAACATACTGTTGTTCTATTCTGCTATTCAAAAAACACCCATTTAGGGCAAGATCCTAAATTTGAGAAATATGGGGGGGGCGTGGCTGAACCGCGGATGTGAGCAGACGTGCACCCTGCAGGCTCCGACGATAATCCTTCAACTTCTCCTGTGTAACGCCGCATCCTGACTCCTACTTACCCTCCGACGGTGTATAGTATCCTGCTGGAGTCCCTCAGTGGCCCGGTGAGTCCTCTCGGTCCCTCTAAGCCATGTCCAAACAGGGGAAAAGATGGGAAGTCTGCTCCGACCGGGCCGGCCCAAGATGGCGGCCCCCTGCAGCGCTCCTCTCAGAAGGCAACATACTGCACAGAAGCTGTTTGCAAAGCCTGCCTCCTGAGACCCCCCGCTACCCACTGGGGCGACTCAGTCGGGCTCCCCTGGTTCTCAATCTGACACAGATGACACCGTGCCGCTGGGGGATCTGTCCCGCCAATTTGCTGTCTGGGAGGCTGCTAGTGGACCAGGCAGGCTGTTCATAATTCCATGGGGAGCCAGGAAAGAACAAGCAGCTTCTTCATGAGCTATTGCATGCTGTATAGTTAAGCTCATTCCAAGGACATGTAGGGCTAGTGGCAGATCAGTTCCTCAAGCTGTGATTGTCCATTCTACTAGAAGTATTTCTACATACTGGGTGACATATGCTAAAGTGTCTCCTGGGATGATGTGAAAGAGGACCAGCTGCTCTTTCTCTTCAAATGTCATTGTGCTCTACAGTATTGATCCAGCCAGGCTTACTTCTAAAGATTTATGGAAGAGAGCTCTAGAATTTTCTGCACCTATACAGTATTTCATTAAATATTGTTCTTGCAAGCATTACCCTCCCATGTAGGTTAGATTGGGGTGTGGCACCAACTACCAGTTTTATACTGCCATGGATAGGAATTGGGAAAAGAAAATATGACATTTTTCTAGTATTTGACTGGACATTTGCATAAACCTTAACAGCTTCCATTAGTTAGATAGGATAACATTTACTGACATATTTATATCTGTGTATTTATATACTCATTCTTTCAGACCTATGGCAGCAAGAATATGAAGCGAGTGGGAACAATCCTGCAGAGAGGAATTCTTATACAAATGTTGTGCTGCTTCCCCTGCTGGGCAATATTTATTAATACAGAGCAGGTATTGCTACTGTGCAAACAGAACCCAGATATCGCTAGGTTAGTATTATAACCTTTTTCCTCTTACCTTTAGCAAAAAAACATTTTTTTCAATTCTCTTCATACATTTTTCCCTGGGGGTTTGTGGCAGGTCTCATGACTTTCTGAGATCTTCCCAGGATCCTCTTCCCTCTGTGGTGGCAGTGGGTGGCCTCCGACATGGTGAGGCACCCCAGCGGGTGTGTCTAAGACTACCTGGGCTCACAGGAAGTGAATTGATTAAAGCTAGCCAGGAGAGGTTTACTGTTCACTTCTAAAGTGTTTGGGCTTGCCCTGAAGAAAAGGTGGCAACTATGCCAGTTCTCTGTCTTCCATATGTACTGTGCATGATGTAATATTATACCTAAGAACTGGTTAACATCCCTTAAAAGGACATGAGCTCATTTGAACTCAATATGTATGCAAAGTCCAGGTTTATTTTTTATCTTCTTACAATCATATGTGGTTTTATCAGTCACATACGTTTGTGATTTACTGAGACTGATATTGATGCACTTTATTTTATTATATGTGGATGTAGATTACTGTAACTGACACGCTGTATATTTGTTGATGTATTTTTCACAGGTTAAATTGGGATGGCTGCACTTTTTTGCGTTCTATATTCTACTTTTGATTATAGTTTTCAAATTACACACCATGTTTCTGTTCAAGTGCTTGCCAAACAGACAATTAAAGGTGTATTTTAAATAATTCTTATTCTTCCTCACATTTCATATTTGAATGCTGCTACACACTGAATAGGTGAGGAAGGTCAGTAATAACCAAAAGGGTTGACAAGATCCTTTATTGCTTGATTGCACATATATATACATATTCCTTGTATGTTTATTTCTAATTTTGTTTGATAGCTCACTGCTATCCTATGAGACACATTTGTTGCAATTACATGCATCACTTTAGCGCAGCTTTATCTTTATTAAAGATACATTTAGGTTGTTAGAATAAACTATACATATCATAATAAAGCCTATATACATTTCTTTGCAGGTTAACGCAAAAATATGTGATGATCTTTGTACCCGCTCTACCTGTAAGTTGTTTTGTTCTTGTACTACATCCTGTCTCCTATGCCTGGGGCCTGTTTCTATATATTAACATTTATATTGCAATTTGTTTTAGATGTTATTGCTGTAATTGGTGTGTTTTCAAACTTTGTGGTATCAGTGGAATGGTGGGCAGCCATGAAGAGCGAAGTCAGGCAAAAGCATTTTTCATAAATTGGCCAAGGGCAGGCAGTGTTGCGGCAATGAGAAATGACAGGCATAGGCCATGACAAATTGTGTTCAGGCAGAGGATCAAGGAAGGCCACAGACAGAAAAACAGGTACCAATGACTAGACCAGCAATCCATATATACTGTATCTCACTGTTTCATAGGAACTCAGGCACATGGATCCATTTCATGTCTGCAACCAGTGCCATTGTTGAACTAGATGTCAAAACAGAGACAGTATGACAGTTTGTAACTAGATAAGAATCTCTAAGCCTTAGAGATATAGAGATTGTGACACTGCAATTTAGGCCAGCCTTTTTCAACCAGTGTGCTGCGAGATCATGGGAGAGAAGAACTGTCAGATGAGCCCAATCTTTTGATCCCCTGCCGATCTGTACATCGGCACTGATAGAGAGCTTGGTCAGTCTCAAAAGTGAAAGTAAAGGGAGGAGAAGTGTGCTGTGCTCTCTGCTTCCCCCTACAGTGCAGTACCCGGCTAAATGAAAAAGCTACTGTGCTAGAATGTTTCAAAAGATGTTACAGTGCCTTTCGAAAGTATTCGGCCCCCTTGAACTTTGCGACCTTTTGCCACATTTCAGGCTCAAACATAAAGATATAAAACTGTAATTTGTTGTGAAGAATCAACAACAAGTGGGACACAATCATGAAGTGGAACGAAATTTATTGGATATTTCAAACTTTGTTCACAAATAAAAAACTGAAAAATTGGGCGTGCAAACTTATTCAGCCCCCTTAAGTTAATACTTTGTAGCGCCACCTTTTGCTGCGATTACAGCTGTAAGTCGCTTGGGGTATGTCTCTATCAGTTTTGCACATCGAGAGACTGAAATTTTTGCCCATTCCTCCTTGCAAAACAGCTCAAGCTCAGTGAGGTTGGATGGAGAGCGTTTGTGAACAGCAGTTTTCAGTTCTTTCCACAGATTCTCGATTGGATTCAGGTCTGGACTTTGACTTGGCCATTCTAGCACCTGGATATGTTTATTTGTGAACCATTCCATTGTAGATTATGCTTTATGTTTTGGATCATTGTCTTGTTGGAAGACAAATCTCCGTCCCAGTCTCAGGTCTTTTGCAGACTCCATCAGGTTTTCTTCCAGAATGGTCCTGTATTTGGCTCCATCCATCTTCCCATCAATTTTAACCATCTTCCCTGTCCCTTCTGAAGAAAAGCAGGCCCAAACCATGATGCTGCCACCACCATGTTTGACAGTGGGGATGGTGTGTTCAGGGTGATGATCTGTGTTGCTTTTACGCCAAACATAACGTTTTGCATTGTTGCCAAAAAGTTCGATTTTGGTTTCATCTGACCAGAGCATCTTCTTTCACATGTTTGGTGTGTCTCCCAGGTGGCTTGTGGCAAACTTTAAACGACACTTTTTATGGATATCTTTAAGAAATGGCTTTCTTCTTGCCACTCTTCCATAAAGGCCAGATTTGTGCAGTATATGACTGATTGTTGTCCTATGGACAGAGTCTCCTACCTCAGCTGTAGATCTCTGCAGTTCATCCAGAGTGATCATGGGCCTCTTGGCTGCATCTCTGATCAGTCTTCTCCTTGTATGAGCTGAAAGTTTAGAGGGACGGCCAGGTCTTCGTAGATTTGCAGTGTTCTGATACTCCTTCCATTTCAATATTATCACTTGCTTAGTGCTCCTTGGGATGTTTAAAGCTTGGGAAATCTTTTTTTATCCAAATCCGGCTTTAAACTTCTCCACACAGTATCTCGGACCTGCCTGGTGTTTTCCTTGTTCTTCATGATGCTCTCTGCGCTTTAAACGGACCTCTGAGACTATCACAGTGCAGGTTCATTTATACGGAGACTTGATTACACACAGGTGGATTCTATTTATCATCATTAGTCATTTAGGTCAACATTGGATCATTCAAAGATCCTCACTGAACTTCTGGAGAGAGTTTGCTGCACTGAAAGTAAAGGGGCTGAATAATTTTGCACGCCCAATTTTTCAGTTTTTTATATTTCCTGCCATGACTGTAATAATCTGGATGCATTTATTGAAGTGTTTTATTTCTTATACAACACAACAAGCCAAGAGGAATTGTAAGAGTTGATTGTTAATTGGGATCTTACCATATTGATGACTGGAGAATATTACATTCTTTTAATCTTCTTTTGCATTATTAATTGTTTCAATTCCGAAAATTTAATTTTGGCTGGTGAAAATTTATTTGCATTTTTTTTTTTGTATTTATTCTAAACAAAGTGTTTTGCGGGGTTTGTCTCCATCGGAGAGATTTCTTCTCACTTCCTGACATGCTGACCACTGGTTCTGGGGCAGGAAGTGAGGGGAATGTCGTTTGGTAGAGACACAGACAATAATAAAAAAAAACAACAGAACACAGACAATAATAAAAAAAAAAACAACAGGGGTTTCACTTTACTAAAAGGTGTCCTGCCCACTGGAGAAATTTAGAGCTCATGTTAATGGGTGTTCTTGTCAAATTTATTGTGTTTGCTATTTTAATGCGTTACACAAGTACAGGCTGCTTTTGACCTGCTTTGCCTGCAATTCAAACACACCTCAATAGCACATGCTGCGTCTAAATTTGCTGACCTGTGTTTCACGTGCGTTTCAAAACAATGCAAAAAAAAAAAAAAAAAATACTTGTCTTCACTGGTCTCAGGGATCACCATCACTGGGGTACAGGCAGCAATAACATCCTACTTACTGTTTCCACTATATATGTGCTAAATTGTACTTTATATGTTTCTGTTTTTCATCACAGGCTGTATTTCTTCAGCAACTGCAATTCAGATATTTGCAAATTCAGGTAAAATTTCTGTAAAGTTAAATCTACATTCTATAGCTAAATTATTTGTTTCAGTTGCAGGCATTTTCTCCTATTTAACACTTTACATTTTTATGTAAACACTTTACGTGTTTATTTAGCAGCAAAGTAAAGAACTTGGCTATAGATTCATTTCTTGTCCTGGTGCATGTCTTTACTTCAGACACAGACTTTAAAGTCATGATAACGGAAAATTGCATACATACCTATCATTAGCTTTCTTTTCATGATGCTTAAGCATACACACATGCATACCTCCCAACTTTCAAACTTGAGAATGAGGGACACTTGAGGGAGGCAGAGACCTGCGGCACACTATGCGTGCTGTGGCAAAAAGCATGTGTGGTCGAATTTCACAGTGGAAGGGGCTTAAAGGGCATGGTTAAACAAAACCCGGGCTTTAGATATGTGCTGGGGGGGGCGCTTTGGGAAGAGAGAGGACTTGTGCTAGAGGGTGGGATGGAGGGGGGTTAGATATGTGCTTGGAGGCATCTGGGAGGGGAGAGGACTTGTGCTAGAAGGTGGGATATTTGGGGGGTCAGATATATGCTGGGGGTGTTTTGGGAGGGGAGTGGACTTGTGCTGGAAGGTGGGGGGGCAGATATGTGAAGGGGGGCTCTTTAGGAGGGGAAAGGATTTGTGCTAGAAGGTGGGTGTGGGGGGATTTCAAATCCAACCCCCCCCCCCCCTCTAGCAGTCCTTTACCTTACAAAAGCTCCCCCCAGCACATATTCCCTTATCACCGGCCCTGCCAAATACCTCCTCCAAGTGTACATATAACAGAAAAGAGGAAAATATCCTGTGCTAAAGTGTCAATAATAGAAATCACAAACAAATATATCAACTAATGATAGCAGCACTCACTGTATCTACACACAATAATACAAAGAAGACCACTAAAACAACGTGTTGCTCTGCCAAATATTTAAATAATGTGAACCCACCATAAATTCAATAAAATACGTAATATAACTACCACCATAAACAACAAATAAATATAAAGTACGAAATTCTTTTAAAGTGAAGTGTAATAAATAAATAAATCCATAATGAAGTGATTTGGAAAGTTCATAAAATATAAATAAATAGGTGTTTGAAGAAGTTCTTGAAAATTTGTAGATAATGAAAGAACAACCAAGTGCAGTACTGCATGAAACATTACCCCTCACTTTATATGAATTTTGTACTTTACATTTATTAATTGTTTATGGTGGTAGTTATATTATGTATTTTATTGAATTTATGGTGAGTTCACATTATTTATTATTTGGCAGCGCAACACATACAGAAAAACACACAAACATTCTCACACATATTCACATACAGACCCATACAACCTCACACACACACATACTGTATATACACAGACACACACACACATATATACACATACAGTATATACACACACTCATATACATACACACACACACACACATATATATATATATATATATATATATATATATACACACACACACACACATACTCACTCACTTCCTCTGCTTGAAGGGTGTTGAGTGGGCCATCCCCAACCCCAGTCCTCTCCAATCCAGTCAGTGTAAAGTTGCTGAAACTCAGTTCCCTGCTCTCTGATCGTCAGCAGGTGGGCAGGGCCGGAGTTATGTTTTGCTGCCTCGTTTGAATGGCCAGTCCCCACCTCCAGTCCTTGCCTCCAATCAGCAACAGGTGGGCGGGTCTCGAAGATTGTCCATCTCCTGTGATGTTTTCCAGCCCGCATTCGTGGCATCTTCTCTAGGGGCGGGCTGTGGCATACCCGGACTCCTTATAGGAGGTTAGTGTGTGGGAGGTGCAGGGGAGGTTCCCTGATCATCGGCTACAGTGCGCATCTGTGAGATGCAAGTAATAAAGGAGCCAACACTGGTTTCCGGGACTCCTGCCGGGTTCTGCGGGATGCCGGGATTTACTTGCAATCCCGGGACGGTCCTGCCAAATCCGGGACAGTTGGGGGTTATGACACATGGGTTAAGTTCTGCCCCTCGCCCAATCACAGGATCAGTAATACCATAACTGAAACATCCAACACTAGCTAATATTCACGTAACTATACTCAATGCAAAGCCCTGAGAGGGTTTTGTATGCTATCATTCCTAAAAGCAGTAGTAAAATAAACTGGTACCCCCCTCCACAGGCTTATGTCATAATGTGTCTCATGTTGTAAAGCGATGCGCAAACTGTTGACACCACATAAATCCTGTATTATAATAATAATAATAATAATGTGCTAGTATGCACTGCATACTAGTACAGTATGACAGACCTACCTTAAAAACAGATCCCTACAGTGGCCAGCTGTCACCGCTGACAGGAAATCCATCTTCACCCTTCTGGGTTCACAGGCTCCGGTCGTTTAAATGGCTGAGCAGCAATGACTCACCGATCATGCCTATGGGTGACCATTTGCATGCCGTCCATAAACAGGGCAGTGCACATGTGCGGGTAACGTCACCGGCTGCTACACATGTTTAGGAGGTATTTAGTGTACCTACAGGTAAAAAGTTATTATAGGTTTACCTGTAGTTACAAGATAACAAGCTGCATTTACTACTGCTTTAGGCGTCAGGGAAAAATAATTACCAATAGGTAAGTATACGATTTTCTGTTTTCCTGACACAAGCATGACAGCATAAATACATTGGACATAGCACGCGAGAACAATGTTGAAATATTTTAATCAACGGGCATATTGTTAGATTCAATAAGAACAAAATCAAAACTCCATGGTAGTGCTGGATACACTTTGTAATAGGCTTGAAATGTATCATACGTGACAAGATTGCTGCCCTGCAGAATAATTCTGGACCTCTGAATTTCCGCTCATGAGAACACAATCTGTTGGTAGAGTTGGCCCTGAGATCAATTGATGAAATATTGAGAAATCCATCTTTTTCTCAATATAATTTATCCAGCTTACCTTGACCAGTGACAATACAATCAGTATATAGCGAAAGCTGGTTCTCTAGTGTAACGGCAATAAAATAATGCTCTTTATTAACCACTTCTGGACTTGAAGTTTTAACTCCCTTTAAGACCAGTCTATTTTTTTGCGATACGGCACTGCATTAATGACAATTGTGCAGTAGTGCGATGCTGTACCCAAATAAAATTTATGTCCTTTTTTACAAAAACAGAGCTTTACAAAAAAAAATGTCACAAACAGAGCTTTCTTTTGGTGTTATTTGATTACCTCTGCGGTCTTTATTTTTTGCGCTATAAACAAAAAAAAAAAAAATCTATAATTTTGAAAAAATATATATTTTCTTTTTTGTTGCTTTCTGCTAAACACAGTAAATAAAAAAAAAATTAAAAATCAAATTTTTCATCAATTTAGGCCAATATGTATTCTGCTACATATTTTTGGTAAAAAAAAAATCCCAATAAGTGTACATGGATTACTTTGCACAAAGTTATAGCACCCACAAAAGATGCAACATTTTTATGGAATTTTTAATTATTTATATTTTTTTACTTTTAATGACAGCGATCAGCGATTTTTAGCGAGACTGTGATATTGCGGAGGACAAATCAGACATCTAACTGACACTTTTCACACTTTTTGGGGACCAGTGACATTATTACAGTGATTAGTAAAACAAAAAGCACTGTCACTGCACTAATGACACTGGCAGGGAAGGGGTTAACATCAGGGATGATCAAAGGTTTAAGTGTGTCCCTACTTACTTACTAGCTGTGGGGGGGTTGCACTGATTGGGGGAAGACAGAGATCCTGGTTCCTGCTTAGCAGGAACACAAGATCTCCATCTTGTCCCCTTGCAGAACGGCGATCTGCCTTGATCGCCGGTGGCTGGCAGACATCAGGTTCACCAGACCCGTTGATTGACATCCCCACTAGCCAATCACGATGCGATCTCCATCTAGTGGCTATTGAACGAAACAACGTACAGATACGTCGTTTCGCTCAATAGCGCATCTTTGCTGTAGTATATACATGGCAGCTAGTTGGCAAGTGGTTAAAGTTTGTGTAGAACAGTCATGTAAAATACAACGCGTTTCAGCCGTGCCAGTAAAAAAGGCCTGATGGCTAAAACGCGTTGGATTTTTACATGACTATACTACACAAGCTTTATTAAAGAGTATTTGATTATAGCCGTTGCACTGGAGTGCCAGCGTTCTCTATATACTGTTTGAAGATTGGAGGTTACCAGAGACCTTGCTAGCTGGAAACAAGAAAGGGTACAGCGCCAAGAAAAAATATTAACAATAGTCCAATTACAGAGTCCTCGAAAGGTGGGCACGGTATCATATAATCTGATTACACAGTCCTTAGAGAGATAAGGAAATCTCACACCAGGTGCCGTGATGGATGAGGAAAACACTTCACCACTGTGCTCTAAGTGAATTGGCTGCTTACCAAAAGCATTTGACCCTCAAGTTATAGAGCGGTCAAATGTGCATGTAATGTGTGGATCATAACCAGCTACCACAGGAATGATGGTCAGGCCGGGTCAACTCCTTCTCCCAGTGTCAGAATGATCCAGCACACACAGATGGATAGGCAATCCTCCCAACTTTTTAACCACTTAAGCCCCGGAGGATTTGGCTGCTAAACGACCAGGGGGTATTTTGCGATTCGGCACTGCGTGACTTTAACGGACAATTGCGCGGTCGTGCGACGCTGTACCTAAACGAATTTGACATCCTTTTTTTCCCACAAACAGAGCTTTCTTTTGGTGGTATTTGATCACCTGTGCGATTTAACATTTTCGGCCAATTTGTTTTATGCTACCTATGTTTGGTAAAAAAAAAATCGCAAAAAGCGTATTTTTATTGGTTTGCGCAAAAGTTATCGCGTTTACTAACAAAGGGAAAGATTTTTGTCATTTTTTTTGTTTTTTTTTTTAACGCGTAATGGCGGCGATCTGCGATTTTTTTTGCGGTACTGCGACATTGTGGCGGACAGATCGGACCCTTGACTGACATTTTTGACACTTTTGGGGTTACCAGTGACATTTCTACAGTAATCAGTGCTATACATATGCACTGTTACTGTAAAAATACACTGGTAGTGAAGGGGTTAACTTTATTTGAGAGGGAGGGGCTGTGTGTGTCTCTAGGGGCGTGATTCTTACTGTGATTGGCTGTGGCTTGAACTGTAGGGACACTGATCAACGGTTCTACATTGTAGAACCGTGTGATCAGTGTTTTTACACCGAGGAGAATGACAGGTGGCTTGTTTACACAAGCCACCTGACTTTCTCCCTCTCCCCCGACGATTGCCGAGTGACCGGCGGACATCGGGTCCGCCAGTCACACGCGCGGGGGGGTCCGTGACCACGCGGGAGCGGGAGCGCGCCTCCCCGGGCGCGCGCTAGCTCCCCAGAGCCTCACAGGTTAGCGACGTAGACCTACGTCGCTCTGCCTGTGAGGGGCTGACTGCCGCAGTAAATATACTGTGAGCAGTCGGCAAGCGGTTAAAATGGGAATGAGGGACACCTATTAGCAAAAGTAGGCAGATATAGGACACACATCCTGCCATGCCCCCCTAAAGGAGAACTCTTACATTCTGACCTCTATTTTACCAGTTCGTCAGAATTAGCAGTTCCCCTCTGGATGATGGTGATGTCTGAGAGCAGCTCTGTTTTACCTGTCTTAGTGACAATGCAATCATCCTAGTGAACAGCGAAAGCCCCTTTCTGACAGTGCCAGGCCTGATGAACAAATTGTCCAACCTCCTAAAAGAAGTACTCGGCTCTATGTATCTCTTCAACATCATGCCCACATGCAACGTGTGTGCTGAATCAGATGTTTTACTTTGGAAATGCTGACTCAGATGAAAAGATTAACAGATCTTTAACCAGTTTCCGCTTGCCCAGAGTAAATTTACTGCGGGCGAGTGGCATGGGCTGGCTGGATCAGGTTCATCTATGTCACTAGCTGATTGGCATGCTGCACTGCTCCCGCAACTGCTGTTTCCACCGGACCCAGCTGATTGCGGCTCCCGGTACCCTGTCACTTTGAGTGGTCAGGGTATCACATGATTGCATAGCGATAGCGGGTTTTATTCATAACAGATGTGCTTAAAATTGTGATACTGTGATTCACCTACATGGTACCTGGGCCAATCACAGCTACCATGTAATAGCTGTGGACCAATCATAGCACACAATAGTAATTACAGCCGTTATAAATGTAACCCAGTTCAAAACATGGCTGTTACAGTGATCATCATTGTAACAGCAATAAAAGTGTAAAAAAAAATCCTTGATCATCCCACCAGAGTAAAAAAAATGCTAAAAAAAGAAAGTTAAAAAAAAAAAAAATTGAATATTTTTTATTCAATTGTTTGCAGATCCTATAACTTTCACACAAAACAATGAATATACACTTATTGGTATTTATTTGTTTATCAAAGACATGTAGCAGAATATATTTGGTCTAAAATGATGACAAAATTTGATTTTATTGGATATGTTTTATGACAGATAGTAGAAAATATTTTGGGGGGGGGGGGTCAAAATGTTTGGTCTCTTTTTGCTTATATCGAAAAGAATAAAAAACCCAGTGGTGATCAAATACCACCAAAAGAAAGCGCTATTTGTGTGAACAAATTAATAAAATGTCATTTGCGTACAGCATTGCATGACGCATGCACACATGTGCATCAGAACACTTTAAGTGCACCAGCTGATTAAAATAATCTAATTAGTCATTCCCATTCAAAATTATTATCCAAAAACCTGGTGGAACCTGCAGCTTAGACTAGAGCAGTAACAGATTTGTTAAAATCTTTGCAATGTACATTTATCACTCAAAGGGATTTGGGAGTTTTTTTCTGATCAAAAGTTGAAGGACTTCATTAAAATAGTCAGAAACTGCATAGCAACCATCATGTTATGTACAATATAGTGCAGGGGTCAGGGGTGTGAAATGCAGGGCGTGCATAGGTCAGTACTGTAGACACTGTCAGGTTTAGGAATGCATAATGCAAGCTTCAGGGTTGTGTAATGCAAGGGTCCAAGTGAGAAATGCAAAGAGTCCAAGGGTCAGAAGTAAGTAACCACAGTGAGTGCCAGGTTTAGGAGTACATAACACATACAGACTAGGGGTTACGACTAAATAATGCACAAAATGCAGAGGACAAAAGTGGTAATTATAGTAGAGATCGGGAGTATAAAACAAAAAGAATGCAGAAGTCAGGGGTGGGTAACACAATGCGTAGGGCTTCGTAGAGTGCAAACCTTACCCCCCCCCCCCCCCGCAATCCTCCCTCCTAGCATGGAAACTTTCTTCTCCCAGCACAAATCTTTCTCCCAAACCCCCCTTCCAGCACAAATTTTCCTCCACACAACAAATCCCCCTCCCAGCACAAATCTTCCTCAATCGTCCCTCTCAGCACAAATGTTCCCCCTGATATTTCCAACAAAAGTCCTGTTTCCCTGCAAGCACAAATCCTATCCCTCCCAAATTCCCCTTCTAGTACAAATCTTCTTGCCCTCCAAATCTCCCCAAGCAGAAATCTTCCTTCTATCCATTCCTCTCTCCCAGAACAAATCCCCCCCCCCCCCCCATGCCACCTCCTAGCACAAATCCCTCGCCCAGCTCTTCTTATCAGCACAAATTTTCTCCTTTCTAACTCACCCTTTCCCAAATCCCACCTTCCACTAGAAGTCCCCCAACCCCCCTTTTAGCACAAATCCTCCCCCCTTCTAGCACAAACACTTCTACCCAAATCACCCATCCCAGCACTAATCCCCTTCCCAGTACAAACCCCTTACAAATCCTTTGTAGAAAAATAAATAGGTTGCGCTCCATCATGGAATGAAGTTGCTTGAATTTATTGAAGTATCGTTATGCCAAACATCCAAACAGACAGGAACTGTTAAAGTTTCACTCGGGTCTCCATGCTTGTTCCATGATGGAGTGCAACCTATTTATTTTTCTACAAATACTTTCACGGTGGTGAGCCGAGGTGAGCACACAGCTGGATTGCAGAGCACAGCTGATTGAGCCTGAGCAGTGTTGCTCTTTTCTTTGCATTACCCCTACAAATCCTCTTTTCCCCATGAATTCTCCTTTCCACCAAATCCTCTTCCCCTTTAGTACAAACTCCCCTCCAAACCCTCTTCCCCCTTCCAGCACAAATCTCTACAACCCCCTTCCAGGACAAATCCGCCCCCAAATCCCATCTCCCACCTCAAACCATCTCCTCCCTTCTAACACAAATGTCCCCACAAATTCCGACCACTCCAATCCCCCCTTCCAGTACAAATCCTCTTACCCTTTCTAACACAAAACCTCTGCAAGATTCCCCCTTCCATCACAAATCATCCCCTCCTTCTAACACCAACTCTCCCTTCCAGAACAAACCCCCTACAAATCCTCTTCCCCCCCCCAAAATGTTGCATTTCATTTGGAAATCAAGGTTCCAGAGTCTGGAGGAAGAGTGGAGAGGCACAGAAGTTGCATGAGGTCCAGTGTGAAGTTTCCACAGTAAGTGATGATTTTGGGAGCCATGTCATCTGCTGGTGTTGGCCCCTGTATTTTATCAAGTCCAAAGTCAGCGCAGCCCTCTAGCAGGAAATTCTAGAGCATTTCATGCTTCCCTCTGCTGACCAGCTTTATGGAGATGCTGATTTAATTTTCCAGCAGGACTTGGCACCTGCCCACACTGCCAAAACTACCAATACCTGGTTTAATGATCATGGTATCACTGTACGTGATTGGCCAGCAAACTCGCCTGACATAAACCCCATAGAGAATCTTTGGGGTATTGTCAAGAGGAAGATGAAAGACACCAGACCCAACAATACAGATGAGCTGAAAGCCACTATCAAAGAAACCTGGGCTTCCATGACACCTACCACAGGCTGATCGCCTCTATGCCATGCCGCGTTGATGCAGTAATTCATGCAAAAGGAGGCCTGACCATGTATTGAGCACATACTATACTGTAAATGGACACTAAGCCAACATTTCTGTGTTAAAAATCCTTTTTTTATTTGGTCTTATGTAATATTCTAAGATACTGAATGTAGAGTTTTCACTCGCTGTAATCATCAAAATTAAAAGAAAGAAATTATTGAAATATATCACTCTGTGTGTAACGCATCTAGAGTTAGGTCCATATATATTTGGACACAGGCATAATGTTCATACTTCTGGCTCTGTATGCCACCAGAATAAAATTAAAGTCAAGAACAAGTGGGTGTAGAAGTGGGACTTTAAAGGTGCCAATAAATATATATGATGGAGAAAAAATTCATTTTTCATGAAAGTACAAATATATTTTATTCAAAAGGTTTTTAACACAGACAATACTTTTAAAAATATATAAAATCAACAAGAAAGCACTTGATTATGTCTGCTCTACATGTTTCACCATCTTCATAATGGCTTCTTCAGGAGTCTGACGAACATCTTTCACAAGTGAGCATTCTATATACAAAAAAATATTGATGGATTTGGCCCCCAGGAGGGAGGAGAGGGGGAGTCACCTGCTAAACAATGTCCTTTAGAAATTTCAGCTGGATTTTTTGAGCTAATACCTAGGCACAAATCTATGGGCATTTAAAGGTGCAAACTCTTTGAAGATTTCCCTGATCCTCAGATTTATCTGTTGAAATTAAGGGGTAATTAAAACTATATTTATCTTGTCAATGATAGACCTATTATGTCAATATTGAAGCTTTCAGGGAAGTAAATTCCTCAATCTCCTCATTTCCTTAGTTTCCTTATATTTCTTTGGCTTGGCTCGTGTCTCCTCTATGGTGTGACGCTTGTTTAGCAGGTGACTCCCCCTCTCCTCCCTCCTGGGGGCCAAATCCATCAATATTTTTTTGTATATAGAATGCTCACTTGTGAAAGATGTTCGTCAGACTCCTGAAGAAGCCATTATGAAGATGGTGAAACATGTAGAGCAGACATAATCAAGTGCTTTCTTGTTGATTTTATATATTTTTAAAAGTATTGTCTGTGTTAAAAACCTTTTGAATAAAATATATTTGTACTTTTATGAAAAATGAATTTTTTCTCCATCATATATATTTATTGGCACCTTTAAAGTCCCACTTCTACACCCACTTGTTCTTGACTTCCATATAGGGATGTGGTGCTTTAATCAAATTTAATCTCTAGCAATATACCCCATTTAAATCTAAGAATAAAATTAAAATGAAACAATCCAAAAGAATTTGAAGTGCAGACTTTTCAGCTTTAATTCAAGGGGTTGAACATAAATATCAAGTACAAATTTTAGGAAATGCAATCATTTTTTTACACAGTCCCCCAATTTTCAGGGGCTCAAATGTAATTGGACAAATGAATATAATCATAAATAAAATGTTCATTTTTAATATTTTGTTGAGAATCCTTTACTGGCAATGACTGCCTGAAGTTTGGAACCCATGGACCAAAGACTAGGTTTCCTCCTTTCTGATGCTTTGCCAGGTTCTAACTACAGCTGTCTTCCGTTGTTCTGTGTTTGTGGGTTTTTCTGCTTTTGGTTTTGCCTTCAGTAAGTGAAATTCATGCTCAATTGGGTTGAGATCAGGTGATTGACTCGACCATTGCAGAATATTCCACTTCTCTTCCTTCAAAAAGCTCTTGGGTTGCTTTTAAAGTGTGTTTTGGATCATTGTCCATCAGTGCTGTGAAGCACCGTCCAATCAACTTTTCCGTGTTTGGCTGTATCTGGGCTATATATGGTATATCTTTAAACACTGCAGAATTAATGTGACTGCTTCTGTCTTCTGTCACATCATCAATAAACACCAATGACCCAGTGCCACTGGAAGCCATGCATGCCCAAGCCATCACACTGCCTCCACCATGTTTTACAGATGAAAATATGTGCTTTGGATCATGAGCTGTTCCAAGCCTTCTCCACACTTTTTTCTTCCCGTCATTCTGGTACAGATTAATCTCAGTTTCACCTATCTAAAGAATGCTTTTCCAGAACTGGTCTGGCTTTTTAAATGTTTATTTGGCAAAGTCTAATCTGGTTTTTCTATTCTTCAGGGTTACAAATGGTTTGCACCGTGTGGCGAACCCTCTGTATTTGCTCTGGTGAAGTCTTCTCTTTATTGTAGACTTTGACAATGATACGCCCACCTCCTGGAGAGTGTCTGGATGTTGTGAATGGGTTTTTCTTTACCATAGAGAGGATCCTGCGATCATCTACGACTGTTGTTTTCTGTGGACATCCAGGCCCTTTTGTGTTGCTGAGCTCACCAGTGCATTCTTCTTTCCTCAGACTGTACCAAACTGTTGATTTGGCCACTCCTAATGTTGCTGCTATCTCTCTGAGATTTGTTTTGTTTTGAAGCCTTACCATGGTTTCACTTGCATGGACAGCTCACATGAACGCATGATGTAGGTTCACAGCAATAGATTCCAAATGCAAATACCACACTTATAATCAACTCCAGACCTTGTACCTGCTTAATTGATGAAGAAATAACGAAGGAGTAGGCCACACCTTGCCATGAAACGGCTTTGTCCAATTACTTTTGGTCCCTTGAAAAAGGGGGGGGGCTATTCTTAAGAGCAGTAATTTCTAAACCCTTCCTCCGATTTGATGTTCATTCCCTCAAATTAAACCTGAGAGTGTGCACTTTCAGCCCATATCCATTATATAACTATAGATTGAATATGTTTTGGTAAATACCTGAAAAATCTAAAAATGTGCATGTGTCCAAATATATATGGACCTAACTGTATTTAAAATCTATGAGTTTCACTTTTTGAAATGAATTACTAAAATAAATTAACTTTTTGATGATATTCAAATTTTTGAGGTGCACCTGTATTGTGAAAGCCACTTTTGGTTTTTGGTTTTGGTTTCACTTGTATTGAAATATTTTCTATAATTAATAAAAATCTTGGAAGGTGAGACTGCAGTTTACCCCTGTATTAGAATTACTTTAATAATGCTCTTTCCACTTTTTAGCTTACCCTCCGATCCCCTCTTCCAGCACAAATCCCCTTCCCCTTAATAGCACAGATCCCCCTCGTCTAACACAAATTCTCCCACACAACCCCCCACCCCGGCACAAATCCTCTTCCTCCTTCTGGCACATATCCTACCCCCCCCCCCCCCCCACAATCACTCTTTCTAGCACAGATACTCTCCCTTTCATAATCACCCCCCAGAACAAATGACATCCCCCATCACTTCAGAACCAAACACAAATCTTTGTAACCTGCACCACCACACCCCTTAGTGCATTTTTCATGCTTCAGATACTCTAGCATATGCAAACCTGGTCATCAGATCATGTATATGCAAACTACATTGTGGTTGCATCCATATGCAAATCATGCATAGATTTGCATATGAATATACTAACTTCAATGTACAGGGTCAGAGCCTTTAGACACAGGACAGTGGGGCTGCCAAAAAGGTAAGTCAGTCCCAAACAATCTGGAAATGTTGGGAGACATGCCTAACCCCCTTTTTTACACACATGCATAGAACGAATGTATGAATGTTTTTCAGTTTTCTAACATAACAAAATGAAAGTGCAGCAGTTGTTTTTAGGGAACATATGGTGGCATTTACAGAAACAATCAACCAATCATAGGTCTCACCAATTGCAGCTAATTCTATGAATAGCACTTCATGGCTTTATAAGGTCTCCCATGTATTAATAAAATGTATTTTTTTTGTGTGTAGAATGACACAAATGTATGTTTTCTTTTTGAAGGGTATTATGTGGCCTCAGGTTTTCATTGGTGTAGCAGGAAATACCGTCAATGCTATTGCCAATGCTATTTTCATTTACATCTTCAAGATGGGACTGGAGTAAGTATTTCACATTTATTTTTAATTTTCATTGTTATTATGAGAACACCCTACAGGACAGAAATGGCAGCCTTCAGGTTTCGCTCATAAAAAGGTTGCATTGACTGTATAGGTGTAGGCGCAGGATCATGGTGATCAAGACCCATCTGAGTCAAAACACACTGTTTCTAAGCATTAAAACATGTTTTTTTTTTTAAATGGGAGTAATATAGTGAAGTTTTTACACATCTATTCAGTTTGTAATGTACTGATTATCAAATACAGACTAGGGGTAGATACACCTGAATCTGATGGGACATAGAGTGGAGAGATGAGTAAGGAAATACAGGCAGCCATGCTGCTCCATTTCTAAATGTATATGTTGCTTTAGGTTTGCTAGGTGCTATAATACAATATCTAGTCGTCATCTTATTATTACAGTGGCTTGAAAAAGTATTCATACCTCTTGAAATTTTCCACATGTTGTCATGTTGCAACCAAAAAACGTAAATATATTTTATTGGGATTTTATGCAATAGACCAACACAAAGTGGCACATACTGTATTTATCGGCGTATAACATGCACCTAAATTTTAGGGCAGAAATTTCAGGAAAAAAGCTGAAATTTAAAATAAACAGCTTTAAAAATTAAATGTAGTCTTACCAGTGCCCACGAATGCAGCCTCATCAGCGCAGTGTCCTTAAATGCAGCCTCGCCAGTGCAGTGCCCATACATGCAGCCTCGCCAGTGCAGTACCCATACATGCAGCCTTGCCAGTGCCCATACATGCAGCCTCGCCAGTCGCCAGTGCCAGTGCCCATAATTGCAGCCGCGCCAGTGCCCATAATTTCAGCCTCCCCAGCGCCAGTGCCCATACATGCAGCCTCGCCAGTGCCCATAATTGCAGCATCGCCAGCGCCCATAATTGCAGCCGCGCCAGCGCCAATGCCACTATACACATCACTTTTAAAAATGTCCAGAAAGCAGCACCGAGAGTTAGAAGGGGGTGGGTGGCGCCGAGGAGAAGGAAGGACGCACTCTCATCGGAAGTCCCGGCGCCTAGGATTGATGTCGGCATAGGAGGCGGGACTTCTGATGACAGCGCGTCCTTCCTTCTCCTCTGCGCCGCCCGCCCCCTTCTACCTCTCGGCGTTGCTTTCTGGGCATTTTTTTTTCTATATCGGAGTATAACACGCACAGCTACCTTTTCCTCCATTTTTAGGAGGAAAAAGTGCGTGTTATACGCCGATAAATACGGTAATTGTGAAGTGGAAGGAAAAATGATAAATGGTTTTCAAATGTTTTTACAAATATGTGAAAAGTGTGGCATGCATTTGTATTCAGCCACCCTGAGTCAATACTTTGTAGAGACACAATAACAGCTGCAAGTCTTTTTGGGTATGTCTCTACCAGCTTTGCACACGAGAGTGACATTTTTGCCCATTCTTCTTTGCAAAATAGCTCAGGCTCTGTCAGATTGGAAGGAAAGCATCTGTGAACAGCAATTTACTTGCCACGGATTCTCAATTGGATTTAGGTCTGGACTTTGACTGGGTCAAATCGAACACATAAATATTCTTTGATCTAAACCATTTTATTGTAGCTCTGGCTGTATGTTTAGGGTTGTTGTCCTGCTGGAAGGTCAACCTCTGCCCCAGTCTCAAGTCTTTTGCAGACTCCAACAGGTTTTATTATAAGATTGCCCTGCATTTGGCTCCACCCATCTACCCATCAACTCTGACCAGCTTCCCTGTCCCTGGTGTGTTCAGGGTGATGTGCAGTGTTAGTTTTCTGGCACACATAGCGTTTTGCTTTTAGGCCAAAAAGTTCAATTTTGGTCTCATCTGACCAGAGCACCTTCTTCCACATGTTTGCTGTGTCCCTCACATGGCTTTTCGCAAACTGCAAATGGGACTTCTTTTGACCTCCTTTCAACAATGGCTTTCTTCTTGCCACTCTTCCATAAGAATCAAAATTGTGGAGTGTACGACTAATAGTTTTCCTGTGGACAAATTCTCCCACCTGAGCTGTGAATCTCTGCAGCTCCTGCAGAGTTACCATGGGCCTCTTGGCTGCTTCTCTTATTAATGCTCTCCTTGCCCAGCCTGTTAGTTTAGGTGGACGGCAATGTCTTGGTAGGTTTACAGTTCTGTCATACTCTTTCCATTTTCGGATTAAAGATGAACAGTGCTCCCTGAGATGTTCAAAGCTTGGGATATTTTTTTTTTTATAACCTAACCCTGCTTTAAACTTGTCCGGTTTGTTCCTTGGACTTCATGGTGCAGTTTGTTCACTAAGGTTCTCTACCAAACCTCTGAGGGCGTCATAGAACAGCTGCATTTAAATTACACACAGGTGGACTCTATTTATTAATAAAGTGATTTCTGAAGGCAATTGGTTCCACTATATTTTATTTAGGGGTTTTAGAGTAAAGGGGGATGAATACAAATGCAAGCCACACTTTTCAGATTTTTATGTGTAAAAAATGTGCAAAACCATTTATCATTTTTTTTCCACTCACAATTATGCGCCAATTTTTGTTGGTCTATCACATAAAATCCCAATAAAATACATTTACATTTTTGGTTGGGACATGACAAAATGTGGAAAATTTGAAGGGGTATGAATACTTTTTCAAGGCACTGTACTTAATAATTGTCTAACATATGTTTCTGGAAAAACTGTATATATCACTATGGTCATTTTTTAATTGTTTGTCTAATTTTTTTCAGAGGTTCAGCTTTGGCGAACACAATTTCTCAGTGGGCGATGACACTTACACTTTTTCTATACATAGTTGCTAAAAAAGTGCATGTGGAAACATGGGGAGGTATGTTATGTAACTGCATACTTAGGCTTCATTCACATAAGTTTGCTGTTCCATACAGCCATGCAAAGGCCATCTTTTCCCTTATATAAGGCACATGCGTACCATGCAGCTGCATTCAAGCAGCCTATTCAAATGAATGATGGGCAGGCGACTGCACAGATGTCGAAGCGCATCACCAAGTGTACATCCTTGCGGGGCCGATGCACAGTTCAGAATGCGGTCTGATTCCATGTGGGTGAAAACGGTAGTTTGCAAAGGTGTACGGTACAGTAAACCCTTGTAAATGATGCCTTATTAGCATTGCAAAAGCCTGCCCTTATATAGACGACTGCTGTTAGTTTTGCATGGTACATTGGAACAAATCGGTGCCTTTGTCAAGTTTCTGAATAACAAAAAATATAATTTAGAATTTACAAATGATATAAGGTAATTCATTTTTTTTACATCTCTCCAAGAGGGGGCTTTGGAACTGTTCTCATAACCTTGCTTTGTTAAGGAAGTGAAAGTCTTTACAAATAGATTTAAGGCCAGAGGTTACCCAGGTTGGTCTATTGAAAGAGCCCTGAGCCAAGGTATTGCATTATGGAAGATTGTTGGTTGGTTCGTTCAGGATCCAGAGCCAGCAGAAAAAAAACACTTTTGTGGCAATGTTTTTCAAAGGAATACAATAAGATAGTAGGTATCCTAAGAAACAATATAGATTAAGCATTATATTTTGAAGGAGGGATACTGATTCATGAGCAGAAGGGCCCCTACGTTTGCCAGCCTTTAGACACCTAGCCTCTTTGAACACAAGATATATCATAGAACTTCAATGGGAAGTTCTAAGGGAAGAAACTAAAGGAGTGTGGCTATAAGACTTGATGCTATTGTGGGGTTTATATAAAGACATGGGAAGTCAAATCAATGACATCAGGTGAGATTTTTTTCCATGAAACAATAAATAGGTTGTAATCCAAGCAATGCTGCTTACATGATAGGTTTCTCTAATTCTAGGTTTACACTAGTGCAGGACAGGAACACGCAAAATATTGCACACTTTACCGAGACACACAAAAAGGCGCTGTCCTTTAGCAAATGAACAATGTTGCATGAATTCTGAATACACTCCTACACGTATCTGTTTTGGCACCGTTTTGAAATGAATGGGCATCCCTACACAAGACGAATGGTAAGGTGCTGAAAACACACATAAACCAAGCTTAGGGGTGAAATACAGTATGTAGGCCGTACTTTTCTCCCAATGAGGATTAGAACTAGAGAGCACTATTGTGGAGCCCACAACCCTCTATCTTAGTCAAATGTGTCCAGATGTTTTATGATATACAGTACTGTGCATATTTTTTTGGTAAGTGTAAAGATATGCTGTAAAGTAAGAATGCTTTTAAATATATATATTTTAATTGTGTATTTTTATCAATTTACAAAATTCAAAGTGAGGGAACAGAAGAAAAATCGAATTCAAATGTACTGTATCATTTTGTATTTTTTAATAATATATTTTTTTAAATTTTGGCATGAACTTTTTCTTTCTTTTGTGTATGAATTGTATATAATCGTATATAAGTGTAGGTGTAAACACTTGTCTGGTGTCAGTAGCAGTATCAGTGCACATAAACATTTCTAACAGCATATATATTTGCGCTGAAGCAGCCTCACGGTAGTTCAATCAATATTAACTACAAGAATTGATGTTGTTTTGAAGGCAAATGGTGGTCACACCAAATTTTGATTTGAATTGAATTTCTCTTCTGTTCATTTACTTTTCAATTTGTTAATTGATAAAAATAAACTAACACTTCTATTTTAGAAAGTGTTCATAATTTTCAGCACTTTTTCACAGCTGCCTAAAACTTTTGCACAACAGTGTACATGTAGGCCTGGGCCAGCTGTTCACGTGGCCCTCACAGACAGCCAGACGCCAGACTTTGCATAAAGGTTCCAGGGCACATGAGTTTACCAGCCCAGATACTGATCTGTGCACAGATGGTGGCCTGAGGCCTAGACATTCCATCCTAGTAGCCTTTACACTTCTAACTCCCACTTCCTTGGGAGTACTCACAGCCTTGGTTCACGTGCATTCTTTCAGGACGCAAGTGACCAGGTTTGTGCCAGTAAACATACCTCTTACTCCATTCCCCAGGCATTGCCTGTAATAGACACTTCTCTAGATATTCATACTAAGGCTCAAAGTAATAAAAAAAATATATATATATATATATCTTTATTTGCTTGAGATTAGCTAAGAAACATAAGAATCCATAAACTGGCAAAGGCATAGTCTAAATACTGGCTTAAGCAAAACAATGTGGGAGTAAGGAGGCATGAGGTGCCTTGTAGCTTATCCAGAGTAATGCTTAATCCTTCTCTTACACTTCATCCCAATATAATTTGTACATTACACACCCTGGAGGAGTATGAGTCAGGGGAAAAATTCAATCGTATCCCTCAGATAGTTTCACATCGAGGACCCCAAGAGCAGCCCCTCCCCCAAAGGGGAAAGCACAAGCACCTTCTACAGGTATCTCTCCTAAACCATTTTCCCGAATCATAGACCTAGGGCCTCAACTCCACCGGTTTTAAATAGAGCTACCCATAAGTACTCCTTCAGGAGGAGGAGTACCCTTAAAGGGGTCCCTTGCCTAACATCACCTGACTACATACAAACAAAATATAGGTCTGGTTTTTATTTTTATGGTGCTGAAAAGGTGTTTCTGCCACAAGGGTAACAGGGGATCTGAGGCTCTTGCCTTTAAAAAAAAAAAATAGTTTTTTTTTAATTACAGACAACGATCGCCTCTTGCTTTTATACATAGATGGAATTTGGCTTTATATGTGTATGTACATTTGGCATTCTATTTAATTTATTATGTTGTTACAACTATTGGGGTTGAATTACTAAAACTGGGAATGCAAAATTTGGTGCAGCTGTGCATGGTAACCAATCGGCTTGTAACTTCAGCTTGTTCAACTAAGCATTGACAAAAAACCCGGAGCTGCACTGGATTTTGCACTCTCCAGTTTTTGCAAATCAGCCCTTTTTGGTAGTATATTGTTGGTTATAGGCAGGCTGTTATTACACTGGGGTTTATTTACTCAAGCTAGAGAGGGCAAAATTTGTCACAATTCTGCAGAGAAACTAGCTTCTAACCTCAGCTTTCTTAATTAAGCTTTAGCAATAAAACCTGGAAGCTGATTGGTTTCTCTGCAGAATTGTGACTAATTTTGCCCTCCCTAGCTTTAGTAAATAAACCCCACTGTCCCCATTTTACAGCATTTTATTCTTGTATTTGTTTGCAGGTATTTCTTTGAGTTCCCATTCAGGTACATACTCAGTTCAAAATTTACATTTGTCATTGGCTCCTCCGGAGATGGGTATTTAGGATGGCTGTATACAGCTGAAACGCATGAACTAGGATTCTAATTTTTGTACTGTATGTTCCTGGGTATTTACTACACATATTTTTCTATTTTGGACAACAATGGTGAGTGCTGGCATTTAAGGACTGTGAAACTGCACAATTGTCTGGATAAAGAGGCTGACCAGCACTAACTTTGAGCTGTGTGAAAAAGTATAAAATGTCCTTTGAGCAAAGCTTTAGGTTAAGTTTAATGCTACCCCTTCCAAATCTGCATGTATTGACCATCCCTTCACTCCTCTACTGGTGGTGAGAGATTGTTTTTCCCTGCCATGCCAGGTTATGACTTGTATCTTACATACATAGGGCTTCATATACTCACTCCTTGCAACCACACAGTATGATGGGGGAACAAAAGTTAGGTAAATGTAAATAACTGGTTTGACTGCACTGGCAAAACACAAGTTCACCTTAAAGCGACACTAATTGAAATGCTTTATTTCCCAAAAAATAATTTCCCCAGATCAACTACTTACGGGCCCTGTAATTCACCTAATGGTCCTGTAATTCATTTTTCAATAAATCATTTCATACTGTGTTTTTTTACCTTCTTGTAGCATTCTCGATTAGCTACTGTTTTTTCCCTTTTCCCTTTCACTTCTGTTTGTTTGAAATGAGTAGTGCAAGTTAGTCAGCCCTATGCACACTACAATTCACATAGTCCATTATCCATCTTGAGAGCAAGTAAAAGAGGATGGTTATCATCCTACATAGAGTGGGACCAGGAAGAATGAATGTACTAGTCATCATCTAGCAGAAAGTCAAAAAACAGAAGCAGATCACAGCATAAAAAAAAAAAAAAGGAATTTAGAGATTTTGAGGCTATGAGCAATAGAAGGTAACTCAAGAATGCATTATTGAATAGAATATATTTTTCTAAACCACATTTTAGTGTCACTTTAAGGTTAAATATTTGATAATGAAAAGTTTTAGACAAAATGCTATTATTCTATTCATTTTATATCAACTGTTATGCTTATTTAGATGTACATGCTCATTATGCTGTTTTGGAAAATTTTCTCTTCTCAGGATGGTCCAGAGACTGTCTTCAGGAGTGGGATATATTCTTACGCCTTGCCTTCGCCAGCATGCTCATGTTTTGCGTTGAATGGTGGAGCTTTGAAATTGGAAGCTTTTTAGCAGGTTGGTTTCTACATTCTATGGATTCTTTCACTGAGCCCTATCTGGTGTATTTCCTAGGTCCTGACACTCTTTGGCTCCTTCTATTGTCCCCTTGAAAGGTTCAGGTAGCCTATCCACCTGCAGGGACTTGGTCAATAGGTTATCAGTGGGCAGCCTGATTGGTTCAACTTCCTATTTAGGGCAACTAGTGAAACTTAAAGTAGTTTATTAGATCATAAAACATTCCATCCTAAGTGCTCATTCCCAATACAGGTGGTGTTAGTGCTAAACTAGCTCACAGCTGTTATATACAGAGGAGCAAGATGAATGAATGGGGTCTGATCACGTTCACAAGAGGCAAACTGAGTACAACAATATTAACTGTTGTAACAAGTTGTGCTGAAAACAGAGACAAAAGATAAAAATAAAAGCAAGGATAAAAACAAATAGGATGTGTAATATCAAAGTCCCGGAGATAAGTCTATTAAACCACAAATGGACACTATATGAAAACAGGCTGCCTGCTTGATTCTGGCTTGGAAGAGCTGATATCTGGAACAAAAGGAGAGAGGGAAGCGAGGTGCCAAAGAGCCCAATATAATGTAGTAATCCAATTTTTAAGTGGTAAAAATAAAAACATAAGGTAAAGCCACTGGAAATGTGTGACAGGAGCACCTGTGTAAGCAGGGAGCGAAGCCGATTGTCGAGCTGGAGTGGCAGAAGCCGCTACCACTGGTATCCGCTGTGTTTTAAGAGAGAGCCAGGACTGCGCCGTGCAGAAATGCCATGCAAGGAGGATGTGACAGCCTCGAACCACCGCCAAGTGAGTGTGTGTCTCAGTGTCAGCTCAGGACGTGTTTTGGAAGAACCATGGGCAGGTCAGGCTGATGAAGGAAGCTAATGGTTCTTCCAAAATGCATTCTGAGCTGACATCGAGACACACACTCCCTTTAAGGACTTGGGTCAATGTTTCTCTGTGCTCTATAGACAGCTCAGAAGAAACAGGGACCCCACATGATGTAATAACATATAAAACCACTTTATTTAAATGAAAAAAATGCAGTTACACAACATAAAATGTAAAACAGCAATTCTAAAGACTGCAGGGTCACGGCTCCCCAGTCACTTATGGTTCAGTTGTCAATCACGTAACCCTGGAAACCGCTCCATGTTTCTTCCTTGAGGAAGTGATTCCAGCAAGGATAAAAGGCTGTGGTATCATCAGAGGCAATATTAAATTGATCCCCAGAGGGGAAAAAAACGCATTTGACCTAAAATCTTTAAGTCTATTTCTGAGGTGAGCACATAAATAGAGTGGTGGTGGGAATCACTATCAGAAAAAGTTAAGATTATCACATGGTGCAAGGAAGTCACTGAAGATTTCTTTGCAGAAAATACTTATCATAGACTTTATAATACAGAGTCATAACACATGGGTTTGAATGCACTGTGCATTTAGTTTGATCAATATTGCATGTTTTTGTAGGATTTCTTTACGTAGCTTATGTTTTATTGTTAAGAAGAAGAAGAGAAGTACTGTAATTATGTGTTGTGTTTATATAGATATATAATTAAATTCATATTTGAGGAGCATAGGTGGGTATTACACCCTTAGGGAAGTTGGCGCAACGTATCTATGTGTGAATGGGACACACACATAACTAAATTTATTCACTGATTCTTTGTGGGAACACATGTCATATGTTTGCAGCCACCAGTTTGTTATTTTTTTAATTTAATTTCTTTAATTTCATCATATTTACACTTTGGGATACATAGGTTTTGTTGAAGAAGTGAGCACGGAATCTTATTAGAATGAGGTGGTGTGGAACAGGAATTGTACAGCACAGCATGCAGAATAAGGCATTATGGAACAGGGAGCATAATATACAGTGTACAGATTGAGGTTGTGTAAACTAGGAAACATACAGCACAATGTGCAGAATAGGTCAGTGTGGATTACGGAATGTATTATGCAGACTGTAAAATTGGGGAGATGCGCAGAATTATGGTAGTGCAGCGCCCTCTAGCTAGTGTGTATAGTTAGCTGTTATGGTGTGAATACACGATTAGAATATCGCTCGATCATTCGACCACCAACTTTTGAAAAAGTATTTGTCGGTCGAAAACGTTGCCAACATACACGGTCCGAATAT
Source organism: Pelophylax lessonae (assembly GCF_965119305.1). NCBI lineage: Eukaryota > Metazoa > Chordata > Amphibia > Anura > Ranidae > Pelophylax > Pelophylax lessonae. The sequence continues at coordinate 393,460,314 of NC_138769.1, read as the reverse complement.
CGCCCGACCGTTGCCCGCCGACCATTGAAACAGTGTTCGCCGGTGGAAAACGTTGCCAAGAACGTATAGAATATCGTTCTTTCGCAAACGAGATGACAGAATTTTTCGGGTTTTTCAAACAGTATTTTTCGTTCACAATATCGATATGGCTCATTGATGGCTGGACATTAACGAGTAGAATATCGGCTGATCGCTCGCTGAACTGAAATTTTCGGCCGATTTTCTTATCATGTATTCCAGCCATTAGTGTAGGTAAATTGGTTTACCGGGATTGGGTTGAATATGGGTCAGGGATTTGTGACTCAGGGAGGCTAGATGACTCAGCAGGCAGCATTACTGGTTCCTCCCCTTGTTTTCTGGAACCTTGGAGAAGCTTCCAAATATAGTGGGTGGAGGCTATGAGGAGCTGCTTGACGTATTTATGAGGACTCAGCCAATCCCCAGTGAATGGGCTGACAAGGGGCAGGCAACCTCATAAATAGGCATGAGTCATGCCAGCAGGGGCAGTTGGGTGGAAAATGGAGAGCTGAGGAGGCTATCGATGGCCCTCGAGGACGTCCCCTAGTCTGGGGGGTGTGACTTTGGGCCTAGGGCTCAGGTGCTGGAGGGACCCTCTACAACACACAGAGGAATCCTTCCAGGAGGTACGGGCGCAAGGAAAGAACAGCGGGAACAGGTCAGCTTGTCTTGGAGATCTCCTGAGCATTCATCAGGGTGGGCTGGTGAGTGTTCAGTCCGAAAAGACTGTGGAGAGAGTGTCAGTCTTGGAGGACTGTGGAGAAGTTAGCCAGGAGAGCTAGTGAAAGGGGCAGCTACAGCCAGGTGGGCTGGCAGTGCCTGGAGAGGTGGTGCTGGGATCAGTAGCCACAGGGATGTATGCTGGACACTGACTTTTTTCTCACTAAAGGGGCCTCAGGTTCCTGCCTATAAACAAAGTACTGGACTGTTTTCTGACTCTGAGGTGACTGTGAAAATTTGGTGTGCCTGGCGGTGAAGGGTGGGAAATCCCATTCTACTTGTGGCTCCTTAAGGGGTGTGCTACAGTAGTTTGCAATAAGGAATATACAGTGCAGTGTAAAGAATAACTTCAGTAGGGAATGTACATAACAATGTATAGAATGATGGCAGAGTGGAATAAGGAATGTACAGTTCAATGTACAGAATGATGGCAGTAATGTTCAAAATAATAGTGTTTTCTGGAATACGGAATGTGCAGCAAGAGCTACCCCAACACACAGTGACACACTGTAAATGTTGTTTCAGTTAAATTTTCATTTCACCCAAATGCACATATACAGTGTACTTTAGTGTACAATACTTCAGCACACTAGAATGCACAGATGCAAATTCTGTGTCCACTCCCCGGGCTCCTCGTGGCAAGAGGAAGCTTTGTCCTGTATAGCCTGGGAAAATGCAGTGCTTCCTGGAAATCTCCCTCTGAGAAATGCAGTTCAAAAGCTCTTGCTTACAGTAGAGTCTATCTTCTTTGGACTACAGTTCCTACAGTGCAGTGTTGCCTGGCTCAGTCTGTTGAACTCTTCATGCTCAGCAGCTCCCTGCTCTTGCTGATATAGCTCTTAACCAGTTTAGCACTGCAGGGCAGCAGCTATAGAGAGCAGCTTCAGCCTGTGTTTCCCTTACTCTCCATTCTTAGCCAAGCACCTGACCACGTTTGTTTGTCATATTAACTTTCTCAGTGTGTAGATGGAGAATCTGGCTTGTGGTTTCAGATGACTGTTTCTCTCTATATACATGCAGATGAAGCCTCCAGGAAAATAAGTGCCACAAGGTTCTAGAAGTCACACCCTAAACCAGAAAGTGGGTCACCTGGTGATTGGTGCTTCTGTCCTGTAAGCTAAATGCCACTTGTTGTATACATCTGCTGCATCTGTGGTTTCACAGGTGGTAACATTGTGGCTGTCAGTTGCCACCTCCACAAGGGGTCTGGCCTTCTTATCCTTCCCCGTATCTGCACCCCACTTTTGTCTCAGCCATCAGCACTCAATCCTTCTGGCTGCATACAACTCTTCGTCTGTCTAACTGCCTGCTCCACATTTCCTTTCTTACTAGACAATCTAGAGCTTGTGTTCTTTATAGAACCCTAGTACTAGTGAATGCTTTTAAAACAGCCTCGAAAGGTGGCTGCAATAGGTGCAATAGCCTTAAGAGAGATATGTTCTTTTAATCACCTTGGCATAAAGTAGGTTTCATGATAACCACATACAGAAACAGATGCTAGATTTTTATTTGACCTAAATAACATAATACCCAGCAACAAAATGTCACTTGTGTAGTCTACTCCACAGGAAACCTTGCTCAAATCTAAAGAGCTCTCTGAAAGCTACAGTGTAGGAAGGAATACAGAAGGAGGAAATGCTTCCTGATGAAAGACATCATTCTCTGAGGTGCACCTCTCAGGTATAGGCACAGTCCATTGACTGTAGCTCAAGGACTGCATTTCAGTGATAAGTATTGTGTATGTTAAGTCTTTACACTGCTAAACGTGAAAGATTTATTTACGTAGAGTTGTAAAGTTATTAATTGTTCAGTTTGAAAATAATGAGGATGTAGCTGTAATACCTTGGCACAAAAGCCAGTTTATGTGTGGAAAATCATTTTGACTGATGTTTTCTATTTTATCACGCTGCAGTGGTTCTTTAGATTTTTTAACTACATGATTATTGTTGGTCAAGTAGTTGAACAAAAACATGTATGGACAGTTTCCCAACTACTGAAAATTTTTTTTTTCTTTTTTAGGGCTTATTAGTGTTGTGCAGCTGGGAGGACAAGCCGTTGTATTGGAGTTGTCAACATTGGCTATAATGGTACGATAGTCACTTTAATATTTTTGCATACTTACACCTATTAGCCTACCTAAGATGGCATAATTAATGGGGCACTATTCCACCTACTGGCACTTTTGATGGGGCACTATTCCTCCTCCTGACCCTACCAATGGGACACCATTGCTCCCACTAAAACCAGTAATGGAACATTGTTTACTGCCACTGATGCTGGGGCATTTTCTTCTCCCACTGGAAACAGTCTTTCCCTCCAAAGCCATCAGTAAACTGGTCCTTTGTTGAGAAAGTTTGGAGATCCCTGCTTTCGAAGATAAAAAAAGACACCTATTAAAGTGATTGTAAAGTCTTATTTAAAAAAATAAAAATAAAATAAAAAAGAATAAACATTACTTATTTGCTCTGTGCAATAGAATTGCACAGGGCGGCACAGATCCTCCACTTCGAGGGTACCCCACAGGTGCTCATGACTCCTCCTCTTTGTGTGACCCCATAGCAAGCCATTTTTTTTGGGGGACACATCTGCAAGCTCGTTCCCGAGCATCTCTGCCCTTGCTCCCTTGTCACAGTATTTGACTAACAGCAGCAGTGGCCAATCGCTCCCTCTGCTCGCATCCAAGCCTGTGAGAGCAGGGAGACGGAAAAGAGCTGCTACAGATGGGCACATTGCTGGACTAAGTGAGAACTCAGGTAAGTATTGGGAAGGTAAGGGGGCAATACTACTACTACCTAAACATTTTTTATCCTAATGCAGGGTGGAAACCAGAGTGACAGATAGATGATCCGATCAGTCTGCTGCTTTTCCTTTCACTGTCCAGAAGCAAGACAAAGACATAATCTGTGTTATTTAACTTCAGCAGCAATAATTCAGGTCTCTTGCCCTGCCAGACAAAGTCGTACTGTGCAGCAAAGCTGTGTATAACTTAGAACTGGATGACTACAAACACAAATGCTTTGGCAGGTGAAGCAGCTCCCATATACAGTATGTATTTCATCAGCATAGTTAGCTGTTTGCCTAGAGTTTGGCTTCAAGCGCTGTTCAGGATGCCACGGATGGGTCCTGGATATGATATACATGTCCCCATTATTTGGTTAATAGCCCCTTTAAGGTATTCATGGGTTCTCAACCATGGAGTGTGAGGGGTTCTGGGGTAATCCGGATGGAGTGGAAGGGACTGATTTACAGTTCTTTCAGGTTTGGTCCTCAATTTAGACCTGGAGGTTAGAGGCTTGGATAGCTTTTGTGTGTGTAAGAGCCTCCAAACCCTGATCACAGGGACTTTGGTTTCAAAAGGGTTTAACCCATTTGCAAGAGAGTCCACAAAAGGAACAGGAAACAGCCAGAAGGTGTTAGCTGGAGTGTGGAACAAAACACACTTAAGCCTTGTACACAAGAGCTGAAAATCACCAGGAACCATTCTACTTTCAGCCTGTGTGTACAGCTTTCCATTCCACAGAATCCAGTCTTACAACTTACCTGTCAAATGGCATGCTGGAAAAAGAAGTATCTGACTGGCATCCAGTGCAGTAGGGGTCCCAGTTCAGGAGATATGGGAGCGTCATGAGAAAAATATATTGACAAATTTGGTTTCCCCAGCCCTGGCTCCCCTGAGCTCCTCACTGGGAGGGGGGGGGGGCATTACCAGACGGGGTGGGAAGGGGGGTCAGGGCAGTGGGGGGAGTCTAGTTTTAGAGTTAAATACCCCCCTGACACCCTTGCAGCACTCCAAGCTGGCAGGAAGGGAGAGGAGCCACCAACTGCAGAAATCACATGATATCCATGCCGGGGGTGCAGCACTTGTTTTATTGAAACAATTTTTAACAGGAATGCAGCTCTTTTTTGTATAATATCTGTTTTCTCATTATGTCCACTTGGATAATGGCTGTAATGTTTATGGTTGCAGGAATTTTCCATGGTTAACTGAAATAAACTTTTTTTGGTGTAACTAAATGGAAGAACAGGCTGTGCTTTTCTGTGCCTGTTTTCCTTCTCTCTTCCCCACACCCCACCGTTGTACAATGGAGGCTAATGCGCTGTGGACTTTAAGACCCAGGATTCCTTGCACACCAGAGGAAGAGAGAGGGGACTTTTGCCAGGCTCTGAGGAGGTAATTCCCTCTCTTATCTGCTGGGAACCAGAGAGGACAGAACTATTGCAGTGAGCTGAATGCTGGAACTGAGCCCCTGATAGTGTCTGTGTGCTGGAACCAGGGCCGTGCAAACTCTGGAGCAGTGTGTGCCTACGCCAAAGAGAGCAGAGTTTGTTAGGACCAGAACTAGGGAAACTAAGCAGTGGTCTAGGGTACAGCCATGGCTGCTGATTTCCATACTCTCCACTGGCTTCCTAACACTCCATTGGCTTGCCCACACAGTCCACCAATGTTCCCCACAAGGGACGCTATCGGGGGGGGGGGGGACAGTCCATTCACCTGTAGGGGGCCTGGGCATCCCGAGGGGCCAGAGCCCCAACCAATCAGTTGTTGCTGGGTCCAAACCCCCATCCCCAGAGTGCCTTGCCCAAAATCCCAGTCAGCATCCCTGCTACCACAGCCACACCACTCAGCAACAGCGCAGGCTGTGGAGCAATCAAACTTGTCCCTGAATGTACAGCGGCTGGAGCATTCACTGTTGCCCGCTGTTCTCAGTGCTACACTTTGGTTGCTAGGACTGCCCATGTCTTAGCAATCAATCACATGCTTGCACCTCCCCCAGGCCCCAGCATTCAGAGGGGGAGGAAGTTTCTCCTCCAAACCTATCTGGTCCCTTCAGTTATTCTAACGTATTCTCTGATCTGTTTATTGGTTTATGTGTTTATCTTGCCTTTCCATAATATACCTATTTTATCTACCATCAAGTAGTCTGTGGCCTATTTTCTGTATACTATTATAGTGTGGTGAAATACTAATACTTAAGGTATACAAGTGTGTGCAGCCTTCAAGCTATATGACCAGGTGTGTCCAATGGGACAGAGCAGTTAAAAAGAGTAGTGGCAGAAAAGAGAACACATGTTATCAGGCAGCTCCTGTGGGGGTACCATCAATGTCTTGGCCAGATTTCTAATCCATATTATATTTTTTTCCACAGCTTCCCATGGGCTTTAGCACAACTGCCAATGTTAGAGTTGGAGTGGCTTTAGGAGCTGGAGACATCGAACAAGCCAAAATGTCTACTAAAGTTGTTCTTTACTGCACAGGTATCTGGTTTCTGTTAACATGACTCTCAGTTCTAATTTTTTTTAATACTTTATTTAGTGGTATGCAACAAAACATAAAAACATGACATAATATCAAGTTCACGCCAAAATACATACAGTAAGCATTATGAATACAAACATGAAATGAAAGGATGCAACAATACGGTATCCTGTGCTCTGCATCATCATTATAGAGCAGCTAATGACAGAGAGGCTAATACAGACACCAGTGTTAATTTTTACATCAACTTTCGATTTAGTTTTAGTCTTAATCTTTTGACTAAAATGCCATTTTAGTTATAGTCGTATTTTAGTCATCTGGATTGTTTTAATTGTATTTTAGTCGACTAAAATCTCCAGTACATTTTAGCCGACTAAAATCTCCAGTACATCCTAGTCGACTAAAATCTCCAGCACATTATAGGTGACTAAAATCTAATGGGTTTAGTTAAATTGTAATGGATTATCTAAGCATTTCTCCAGAATTGCCAAACGTATTACATACTCCTGGAGTAAAAATCTTATAACATGTTATTATTTATGGTATTGAGGTTTGAACATGCACTACAGGCACGTATTTAGCCGTTGTGATTTATAGCATCCTAATAAATTAAACCATGTTTCATAAATAAACAAAAATATTACTTTTTGACAAACAGAAGTGCAAAAAAAAAAAGTGGTAAACTCTTTTGGCTGTAATGCCATTGCACATATTACCTGAATATATTACCAACATTAAATATTAAGAAAAAAAATAAGAGAAGCCTTTTTCTTATTTTTTTTTTTTCTTTCAGCAGCTTAGTAGATGCCCCCTACATATGTGTTAGTGCAGTGTTCATTTTTATGTCACATTTCAATTTAGTTTTAGACATAGTTTTTTGACTAAAATTTCATTTTAGTTTTAGTCGCATTTTAATCATCTGAATTGTTTTAGTGGTATTTTAGTTGACTAAAATAGTGTTTGTTTCGTAGATGAAAATATTTTTATAGTCAAAATTAACACTGGTGAACACAACCTGCCTTCTGTTTATCATCAAGGGGGGGGGGGCAATCTCTGTATAAATAGTTCAAAAGAAGTTTGTAAGAAGTCCATATTCTGTAAGTATGAAGTTCATAGGACAGGAGGAAGTGATCCAACAAGAAAAGGAGGATCCTGAGTAATGGTGTCCAAGCACTAGGGCAAGCTTATTCGCAGGAACAGGCTCTAAATGACAGGCAGGAGAGAGTAGAAAAAGCGCCTCTAAGTTCAGACAGTTTACAGGTTTATTAGGTGCAATAAAATACAAGGGGCAACTCAGTGAAGTAAGACAAGCTCATCACAAAGGAGTCTGTGATGTCAGCACTGGATGTCTGCGATGTGGACCGCCAGGGTCTGCTGCTGCGTGGAGGAGGCCAGGCAGAAGTTCTCAGGGGGAAAGCCAAGCAGAGGGGATGAAGCTGGATGAAGCGTGGACCGCAGTGTGCGCAGATGACATCACCGGAGGGGGAGAGGTTGCAACACCTTTCCGAGTCTGCACGATGCCAGTCCTGGGCATGCACACTTCTTCATCAGGTTTTTTTTATTTTTCATTTTGGAAGGAATAGAAAACAGAATGTCTGTCGGGATTTTATTACTATCTAGGGCTCATTTACACTAGATGCAGTCAGGTGCATTTTTAAATGCAGTAAAAACATACAGTATATACAAGAAAAATGTATTCCAATAAGCCTCGTTTACACCACTGCATTGCTTTCATGTGCGTTTAAAAAGGTATACCATGCTGCATTTTTCTGTATAAGAACACGCTGCAAACGCACATAAATGTGCGCAAATGCTCCTCAAATGTGTATGAACACGAGCCAACACATCACAAATACACATGAGTGAGTGTTAAGGCTTGAAAATTAAAAAATTAAAAATTTAAAAAAAAACGTATCACAAATGCACTGAAAACGCACTGAAAATGCATGTAAATGTACATGCAGAAACACACAGTGAACACAAAAATAGAATAAATTATTTATTTATTGATAATAGAATATAGAATTTAATTATCCAATTTTCTTTGCCTTGGTTTCATTACCACTTCTGGTTTGGCTATTGTTTTTTGTTTTTTGTTTTTTACCAACACATTTTTATGGAGTTTTAAGAAACATATAGTTTAGGTCGCAAAAACCTTTTCAAACAATTCTCATGACATGAAAATAAGGAATACAATACATGAACCAACAAAGGGAAAAGGAAAAAAAAATATAACACTCTTGGTATAACGCATACCGTAAGCACATCTACTTTGTAATGGTAACAGAAAACAAAACGAAAGGATCAAGACGTAATGTCAGTTGGTCCAAGTGGACCAGGGTTCCCAGGGTGAGTCAAAAGAAAGAGTTCAACCAGACCAGGAGGCAAAAGTATGCTAGGATGAGTAGTGGAGTTTGACCAAAGTGACAGCTTCAGAAGTGGTAGGGGCATTTTGGGCTTTCCAGTGTTGTGGCAATCAGAAGCCTGGCGGCAATTAGGATGTGTATAACAATTGGGCAGAGAGAACAAGGGAAACTATGAATTCCCAGGTTCAAGACAGCCAAAGTCATATTAGAGGAGGTTAATACACCCGTCGCCTCTGAGATTATAGTAAATATTTTATTCCAGAAGCTAGTAATTTTTCTACAGGACCAAAAATATGGAAAAGATTACCACTGTGGCCACAGCTTCCACAGCATAATGTTCATATTGGGAAAATAAAAGCTCTCTTAGCGCAAGCCTAAGTTTGAGGAGACTGTCAGATCAAGTGGGTTCAGGATTTGCATTATTGGCTGTTTCCAGTTGGCGGATTTCTGACAGCACAGTGTCAAAGTTAAATTGTCTCTTGGCTCGAGCACAGATCTAAATAATCATGCCGCTCATAAAAGCCTTATGGGTGTTCCATAACAAGAAGACATCATTGGTGGAGGGAGAATTCACAGCAGAGTATTCTCTGAAATACTGAGAGAGTAGTTTTACATTAGCAGGGGTACCAATTACCTTAGAGTTACAGCACTAGAAGCGGACAGAGGGACAGGCATTCTTTATCCGCAACACTATGCGGCATGATCAGACCAGGAAATATCCCATACGGAGGAAAAGGAGGCCTGTTGAAGTAGCAATTTAGCAACTAAAAACAAATCAATATGGGTGTTATCTGGCATGTCTAGCAGAGAAAAAGTTGTAGTCCCTTTCACCCGCATGGAGACAGCCCCAGGCATCAAAGAGGTCTTCAGAGTGTAGCAGTGTGCGGAGGGAAGGCACCGGTCTCCTAGGCCGGCTGAAAGAGTCCACTGCTGGGTCCACTGTTAAGTTGAAGTCGCCACAAATCAGCAGTCATCCATATTTGATAGATTGAATTTTGCGGAGCAGTTTACGAAGGAAGGGGAGCTGATGCGTATTCAGGGCATACAGATTCACCAATGTAAACGGTTGAGCGTTGATGTCACAGGATAGAATAATGTATCTGCCTTGTTGATCTATTACATAATCTTTAAGTGAAAAGGCTAGGGAACTTCTGACCTCAGTGAGCACCCCTCATTTCTTGCAGGGGGTAGAGGCAAGGAAAATGAGTGGGAAATAATCTGTGTGGCTACTTCTTGGGGTCTGCATGGTATGGAAGTGAGTTTCTTGCACATATAAAATATCAGCCTGGAGGGATGAGGCTTCCTTCCACATATATATATATATATATATATATATATATATATATATGTGCTGTGCAAAATGATAAATTAATAATTATTAATGTGTGATATATATCATCTATATATCAAGTGCCAAAATAATTCTAAAATACACACCACATCTATATATCAATTGCCAAAAATATTCTAAAAATCCATAAACTGAATATTAAATATTATTAGTGTATCAAGTATACATAATATATTTATAAACATATATTATATATACATAAATAAGATTCACAATGGTGTTGAGAAAAAATATAAATATAAAAATAAATATAAATATAAATAAAAAATATTGTCCGTGTTTCAAAGCTGAAAAAAGTTATCCCATTCATCAGTGCTGCTAAATTAAAAAAAAAATATGCTATCTGTGAACTTAAGGTGAGAACCCACTTCGAGGGGAGTCACAAGAGTGGAGGTAACACTTTTGGAAACACGATTTACAAGTGACAGTTCACAGATAGCATCAAGGACTCACTTTTTTCATCTTGGAAACATGGACAATATTTTTTTATTTATATTTATTTTTATATATACATTTTTTATTTCTCAACACCATTGTGAATCTTATTTATGCATATGTAGCACCACCCCCGTAGGAGCTGCTGATTAAATTATTGGGTCTACGTCCCGCCTAACAACCCACGGAATTGGCTCGAACCCTCCCTAGGCACAACTGACCCAGAACAGGACTGGAATACCAAATGGCTACACAGATTGGAATATAACACTTCAATAAATAATAATGACCTGTTACCTCTCTCCAGCTGCAGTCCTTCTGGATAACACAATGTGACCACACACAAGCTTGCTTTTAAACAGGAAAATTATTTACTGTAAACCAAATAAACAGTTTCGATACAGTAAAATATACTAAGATATCACTCCCCAAGGGCACATTAATTACTTCAGGAAATGTCTCAGAGCCTTTAGGACAACCATCTGAATCACTATTATACTTTTGGAAATGAGGCTCAGCATTCAATTAGACACAGTACCAGACAGACAGACCTATCTGAGTCCCACATGCGGTTCCGCTGTTTCTTCTCTATATCTTCGCTAGCAACGTAGGTGCACTCGCGATTTGTAATCCACATTGAGGATGGATGATCAATAGAGAGAATGGCAGCAAACAGTTAGTAATCACCGCGGGGTGTCTGTGCAGGTTTGGCGGTAAAACTTCTGTGGGAGATGTAGGCCTCGGATGGCTCTTAGGCGGATATAGATGTTTATCTATGAATCTTCTGGGGAGATATACTGGGTCACCCGGTATATTGCCTTCTGCTACTCTAAGGCTAACCCTGACTAAAGTTACTTCTTTGGTAGATAGAGTCAGTTTTTGGGCAGGTGCCCTCTCACCAACAGGACTGTCTCCCAGGAACTCTCCGCTGCTGTCTCAGTCTCCGGCCTCTGTCACCAGCCGCGCTAGGTATTGGTGGTGGATGACTCTGGTCTCTGCAAAACATCGATGGGACCTCCAGGAGGGATCCTCTGCTGGAGATGAGACACTGCAACTTAGTCACTTCAGGCCCAGGAGTTTCGGCCTAACATGCAGCATCAGCCCACAGCGCTGGCTTCCTGCTTGTCTCACTGTGTCTTTCCCAAGAGAGTGAGCCTGGCTCCTCCCTTTCTTTATAAAGCTTCCCCCAGAAGGCTGTGCGGTGAAGCAGTGCACCCTGGTACTCCAAGAGAATTATGGATGATGTAGGAAATCACAGAACAGCTGCAATGTGTCATTTTGGCCACTAGATGGAGCCGAGTTCCTTCCAAATGTCAAACAGTCATCTTTTATGCATATGTAACCTTGCTACACACTCCCCCCACTTGAGAAACTTTGGTCCCCAAAGAGGACAACAGCATGTACTCCAGTGCATATGTTGGCAGTACACAAAAAAAACATTAACATATGCATAACAGGGAATCATCTTCCTTTTCATAAGCAGAGTTCAAACTTAACAACTGCATATTACAACACAGGTTCGACATAGGAACCTCCCACCAATTGTCGGGGGAGGGAAGGTAATTCTGTTCACAGACCCCCGACACTTGGGTGGCTTGTACAGATGTGCCTGGGGGTGAGCTAGGGTTGTCCTCCATCAAATCTGCGGTGGAAGAAGTAGGCTGATTAAGAGATCGTTTGGAAGTAAAGATAGCTTCTTCCGAGCATTCACCCAATTGGTCATAGGTCAGTCTTTTGGGTGGGTGAATGACTCTCCTTTCCCTCTGTTCTTTGGGAGGCACGATCTCAGAAGTACTAGGACCAGCCACTTCTGGGGATTCTTCAATGTCCTCCTCCTCATGTTCCAACACACAGGAATCTGATGTTTCAAAAGCGGTCAGTTCTTCTTCAGAGAAAGGTGCAACCTCCTCCTCAGGATCTTCATCATCAACTACTTCTTCTGGAAGCATGTGAAAAGGTATGAATTTGGAGGCTTCTGCCCGAAGGGTTCCTCTTTCAGCCAATTCGGATGAAGACAGGGAGGCAGGTGTGGGTTCTGGTAACTGAGATGACCACATCCAGTCAGGTACCTCCTCTTCATCTTCCAGGTCTTCAGATGGAGAATTTCCCTCCCTCACATCTGGGAGTGTCGACTGAGATCTGGTGACTGGTCTGGACAGGTGAGAGGTCGAAGGGGTCTCTGGCGAATCTACGACAGGAGGCATGCAAACTGCTTCAGAGAGAGGCAGTAAATGGTTCCTATGCCAAGTCTTCAATGGACCCACACTTCCTTCAGGCCGAATTTGATACACAGGGAGGTTTGGTAGTTGCTTGCAGATAACATAAGGTTGGGACTTCCAGCGGTCTGCCAACTTGTGTTTTCCCGGGACACCCAAGTTCCTCAACAATACACTGTCCCCTGATTGCAAGTCTTGGATCCGAACTTTTAAGTTGAAATTCCTTTTATTCCTCAGTCCACGTTGATCAGATGTGGCCTGAGCTTTATCATAGGCTGATTTCAGACTCTTCCGCAGTCGGTCCACATATCCCTTGTGCGATGCTGAAGAGGTGTGATCGGGCGAGATGCCAAAGGCCAAATCCACTGGCAACCGAGCCTCTCGTCCAAACATTAGACGATAAGGGGAATATCCAGTAGCATCACTGACAGTACTGTTGTAGGCATGCACAATGGCAGCTACATGTTTGCCCCAATGCTGTTTCTTCTCTGAGCTCAAAGTCCCCAACATGTCCAAAAGAGTCCTGTTAAATCATTCCGGCTGGGCATCCCCTTGTGGGTGGTAGGGAGTAGTTCTAGTCTTTTGGATGCCTAACAGATCTAACAGTCTCTTGATCAGTCTGCTTTCAAAGTCTCTTCCCTGATCTGAATGGAGGCGTTGTGGTAACCCATAGTGTACAAAGAACTTTTCTACAAGAACTTTGGCTACCGTTGAGGCCTTCTGATCCCTTGTTGGGAATGCTTGGGCGTATCTGGTAAAATGGTCTGTTACCACAAGGACATTCCCTTGGCCACTCAGATCAGGCTCTAGGCAAAGGAAATCAATGCACACCAGTTCCATGGGTCCCTGGCTTTGCAGATGGCCCATTGGGGCTGCTTGACGTGGCAGAGTCTTCCTTTGTATACATCGGACACAAGAATGACAGTATCCTTCAACTTCGGCCCTCATACAGGGCCAGTAGAACCTGTCTCTGACAAGCTGAAAAGTTCTTTCAGGTCCCAGATGGCCATGATTATCATAAAGAGCAGCCAGAACTCTCTCCCTGTATTTAGCTGGTAAGAACAGTTGCCACTTCTCCTCCAGATCTTCAGATGGGCCTCTTCGGTAGGCCACCCCTTCTCGGATCTGTAACCGGGTCCACTCTCTATGCAACAGACTGGCCCCCTGAGGAGAGTCGGTTAGTAGCAACTCAGGGCGCTGGATCTCCAAGGCTTCCAAAAGAAGTTTTCCCAGAGGGTCTTCTAGCTGCTCCTTCCTCAAGTCCCTTTTGGACAGCCGGGGTAAATCTTCCCCTTCAACCTGGGTCACCCTGCAAAAATATTTGGGTACTCCGACAGCCGAAACCCCAATCTCTTCGGCTCTTGATCCTCCTCTGGATCGAAGTTCAGTTCCCTGATATAGGGCACGCACCCCTTCTGGAGCCAAATGGGTCCATTCTTCATCAGGTTCGTGTGGTGCATGCAACCTTCTGGATAGGGCATCTGCATCCCTGTTCCCGATTCCTGGCCGATACTTCAGGCTGAAGTTGAAGCTAGAGAGGGCAGCCAACCATCTGTGTCCAGTGGCATCCAGCTTGGCTGTAGTCAACAGATAGGTAAGGGGATTATTATCTGTCTTGACAATGAATTCAGCTCCGTACAGGTAATCTTTCAGTTTGTCGACCACTGCCCACTTTAAGGCCAAGAATTCAAGATTGTGGGTAGGATAATTCCTTTCAGCAGGTAGTAGACTCCTGCTCACATAGGCGACAGGTCGCAAGTGACCCTCATGTTCCTGGTAGAGTACCCCACCCAGCCCATCTCGGCTGGCATCGACATGTAGTTCATATGGTTTCATGGGGTCTGCGTAGGCCAACACAGGGGCAGTGGTTAGATTCTTTTTCAGCTGAATGAAAGCCCCTTCACATTCTGGGGTCCACTGATCCTGGATGGATTCCTTAGCCTTCCGGGGTCCCATGGTGTACTTCACCGGCTTGACCAGTTCAGGAATGTCATCTTCCTCGTTCTTTAGTAGCTCATTGAGGGGTCGGGCAATCTTGGCAAACCCCTCCACAAACCTCCTGTAATAGGAGCAAAAGCCTAGGAACGACCGAAGTTCGGTCACAATTGTAGGTCTCGGCCAGGAGGCAACAGCATCCAGCTTGTCCGGGTCGGTGGCTACCCCTTCTGCAGACACGATGTGGCCCAGGTAATGGACCGAGGATTGATAGAACTGACACTTCTCAGGAGAAAGCTTCAGGCCTTCTACATGTAGTCTCTTCAGGACCTTTTCCAACCTCTCCTCGTGTTCTTCCAAAGTCCTGCCAAACACGATAACATCATCCAAGTATACCAGTACCTCTATCAAATTCATATCCCCAACTGTACTTTCCATCAGCCTCTGGAAAGTAGCAGGGGCTCCTGACAACCCCTGAGGCATGCGATTGAACTCAAAGAACCCCACGGGGGTTATGAAGGCTGTCTTCTCCCGGTCTTCAGGGTGCATGGGGATCTGATAGTACCCACTCTTTATGTCCATCACACTGAACCACTTCGCCCCTGACAGGCTCTGTAGGGCGTCTTCAATTCGAGGAGTGGTATACTGGTCTGGGATGGTTCTTCTGTTCAGTGTTTGGTAGTCGATACAAAGCCTCAGAGATCCGTTTTTCTTCCGGACTACCACTATCGGAGAAGCATATGGGCTCCTGGATTCTCGGATAATCCCGGTCTTCTTGAGTTCTGCCAGCTGCTCACGTAGATCTTCTAAGTCACCTAAGGGAACTCGCCGGACTCTTTCTCTGAAAGGTTTGTCCTCACTCAGGCGGATCTTATGAGTGGCACTCCTGGCGCATCCCACGTCGAACTCATCTTTAGAAAATATTTCTCTCCATCGAGCAAGTTGTGCCTTGGCCCTCTTCACCCATTCCGGTGGGAGGGCAGCATTTCCAGAGCAGAGCTCTTCTATGACAACTTCACCCCTTCTCTTCTCTTCAAGATCAGATGGGACAACTGGGGTAGCCGGGTTAATTTGGCCCAATAGCACTCTGGCCGGTACCTTCACCGGTGTAGTAGAGGTGTTTCGGACACTCAGTAAAACCCTTCCATGGTTTTTTTGTACCACCTTTAAAGGGATCACTTCGGGGATTACTTCTATTCCTCTCACCTCTTCCTGTGGACCTGATTCAAAGATGATAAAAGGGCCCGGCTGTTTCCATGTGAGTTTAACCGAAGCTTTCAGACACGCCACCTCTCCTGGCTGCAAGACCTTTTCCGTTCTGTCCAACTTCCAGAGTCTTCCAACTCCTTCTGCAGGAGTCTCTTGCTCCAATACTAGTCGTTGATAGGCCTGCCATAGCATGGGGTGAATCCTTGGCGTTGGAGCATCCTGTTCCTGGACCAGTTGTGTCAGGAGGCGCCTTACCAGGTCAGTGTTGGTCCCTACGATGAGAGAGCTTTTGTTGGCCCCTGGCGGACGAGGACAGACCACTGCTAGGGTGTCGAAGGTTTCAGCTTCACCAGCCACTGAAGGGTTAAAGGTCAACTTGATTGGCAGATACCCGTCATAGGGAAAACTTTGAGTCCCGATACCCCATATCTCCAGATCTTCCAACTTCTGCAGAGGTAGATGGGTAAGGTGTTTATCATAGAAGTCTCTATACAGAAGAGTCACTTGGGCCCCAGTGTCAAGGAGGGCTCTTGTGTAAATTCCTTCTACCTGGACGGAGACTACAGGGGAGGGCCCGACCAAGTTAGTTGGGAATTCTCTTGAAGTGGCCTTGTTGTCTGATTCAGTTCTCTGCACCCAAGCTCTTTTCTTCTTCCTTTTTTCCCTTGGATTCAGTCCCCGCTGAGCCCGATGTGCATTGATTTTCCTCCCCTCAGTAGCCTGGAGTTTAGAACTAGGGGCGTTGTACCTAGATCTGACTCCCTGACTCAGTTTCCCTGAACCAGTGAGCCTCCTGGAGTCCCTTGAAACTGGCGGGCACCCGGTTGACTCCTTCACCTGGGGCCCTCTGAAGTTTTTCGCTGGCTTGTGAGGTTTTGAGACAACCTTTCCTGGACTGGGACATACTCCTCTAACATGTCCTACTCCCCCACAGTTGAAACAAGTTAACAATCTTGTAGGTCTCGGTTCCGGATCTGCTCTAAGGTTCGGAGGTTCATCTGGCTTCTCCGATATGTTCCCATTAGGTAGAGTGGATGCCTGACTAGTCAGGATAGACACCATTTCTATCAACTGGTACACCTGGGTCTTTAGGAGTTCAACTTGCGAGTCACCTTCTTCTACACTTATCACTCTGACTCGAGCAGTTGAGTCAAACTGCCGACTCTTCTTTTTGTTGTCCAACATGACCTCTTCTTCTCTGACCATTCGGATCAGGTCAGGGTATTCTAGAATGCCACCATCTTGGTGAGTTTGCAACAGTATGGCAATGGGATCTAAAGGTTGAGCCCCTCTCAGCACCTGCCGTGCACGAGTCTCATCTACCTTCCGGGGGTCTATCCCTTTCTTTAACAGGATATGATGGATGATCTTATCCAGGCGTCCAATGAATTCAGACAACTTCTCTTCCTCTTCTTGTAACAGTGGTCTAACTGGTAAAGAAGTTCAGCCACGTTCTCCGTCCGACCAAATACATCTTGTAGAATGTCTAGATAATCCTGTGCAGTACAGTTCTGCACAGGATTATTGCAGGTCCCCTTAAACTTTCTGTGATTCTCTGTTTCTTGTGCTGTTCTGGTACCTCCCACTCTTCAAACCCATCTTCTGTTGAAGGCACAGGCTGTTTCCCAGAGAATGTCCTGAGCTTCCTATATCCAGTCATCAGATAGTTTGGGGAGTCCTTACTACATTTTGCTACGATTTCCCCGAGAACAGCACACAGTTCTGAGCTAAAGGTAGACAAAGGTGGTGACTCTGGACTCCCTTCTTGGACACCTTTTTCTTTACCGGATCCCCCAGGAGTGGTGAATGAGGGACCTTCAGTAAGGACTTCTGGATGCATTAAGAAAAGTTCTGTTTGGTCAGTAGTCTTTACACTGGTCCCCTTAAAGTAATCAGGGACCCCCTTCCTCCACTCACACAATGCATACGTGTGTGGAATGGTGGTGTCTGTCTTTATGTCAGTCACCCAGAATTTCCTGTCTGTGGACAGTGCCCTTAAAACTGGGAGGAGTTTTTCCTCAGTCCAGACCTCTCCCTTGATTTCAACCACCAGGCCATTTTCCACTACAACATTCTCTTCCCTGCACCACTCAGCTGCAGTGGTAGGATCCATTTCTGCGTTGAGGGGGATTCTGTGGCTGAGAGGGTTGTGTTGCAGGACTGAGAGATATCCCGGAAGAGCCCCCACGTGTAGCACCACCCCCGTAGGAGCTGCTGATTAAATTATTGGGTCTACGTCCCGCCTAACAACCCACGGAATTGGCTCAAACCCTCCCTAGGCACAACTGACCCAGAACAGGACTGGAATACCAAATGGCTACACAGATTGGAATATAACACTTCAATAAATAATAATGACCTGTTACCTCTCTCCAGCTGCAGTCCTTCTGGATAACACAATGCGACCACACACAAGCTTGCTTTTAAACAGGAAAATTATTTACTGTAAACCAAATAAACAGTTTCGATACAGTAAAATATACTATGATATCACTCCCCAAGGGCACATTAATTACTTCAGGAAATGTCTCAGAGCCTTTAGGACAACCATCTGAATCAATATTATACTTTTGGAAATGAGGCTCAGCATTCAATTAGACACAGTACCAGACAGACAGACCTATCTGAGTCCCACATGTGGTTCCGCTGTTTCTTCTCTATATCTTCGCTAGCAACGTAGGTGCACTCGCGATTTGTAATCCACATTGAGGATGGATGATCAATAGAGAGAATGGCAGCAAACAGTTAGTAATCACCGCGGGGTGTCTGTGCAGGTTTGGCAGTAAAACTTCTGTGGGAGATGTAGGCCTCGGATGGCTATTAGGCGGATATAGATGTTTATCTATGAATCTTCTGGGGAGATATACTGGGTCACCCGGTATATTGCCTTCTACTACTCTAAGGCTAACCCTGACTAAAGTTACTTCTTTGGTAGATAGAGTCAGTTTTTGGGCAGGTGCCCTCTCACCAACAGGACTGTCTCCCAGGAACTCTCCGCTGCTGTCTCAGTCTCCGGCCTCTGTCACCAGTCGCACTAGGTATTGGTGGTGGATGACTCTGGTCTCTGCAAAACATCGTCTGCTGGAGATGGAACACTGCAACTTAGTCACTTCAGGCCCAGGAGTTTCGGCCTAACATGCAGCATCAGCCCACAGCGCTGGCTTCCTGCTTGTCTCACTGTGTCTTTCCCAAGAGAGTGAGCCTGGCTCCTCCCTTCCTTTATAAAGCTTCCCCCAGAAGGCTGTGTGGTGAAGCAGTGCACTCTGGTACTCCAAGAGAATTATGGATGATGTAGGAAATCACAGAAAATCACAGAACAGCTGCAATGTGTCATTTTGGCCACTAGATGGAGCCGAGTTCCTTCCAAATGTCAAACAGTCATCTTTTATGCATATGTAACCTTGCTACTAGGGCTGGGGAATATAATCGAAAGATCGATGCATCGCGATTCGACCCTTCGCGATTCTGCATCGATGCGGGCTGCCGGCATAATCGATTATACGAAATGACGTCATCAGCCGCGGCCACGCCCTATCGCGCAAGGGAAAAAAAAAATCACAAGATCGCAAGATCGGCAGCTGATTGGTGGGTTAGTGGTGGGAGCTTAATAAAAAGGCTACGCCCCTCCCCTTCCGTCTCTTTGACCCGGGCCGAGGCGCAGCAAGACATCCCCCGCGTGTATCGGCGTCCCACCTGCGGCCTTGCAGCCAAGAAGCCAGCCAGCCAGCCATCCAAGCCAGAAGCCAGTCCAGTGAGTCCAGACTCCACACACAGGAGCGAGGAGCCCCAAGTGCGTCCCCATCGCAGCCAGCCAGCGCCGCCAGCCTCACCTCACCTCACCGTAGCCGACAGGCCCTGGAGGCCCAGCCGCCACGCCACTGCCAGTGACGCCAGCCGCCCGGCCGCCACAGAGCCCAGAGAGCAGCACAGCACCTGTCCTCCTCTGCAATGCAGTGCATAACAACCCACACAGTCACACAGCAGGTATGTCCGAACAAATAATTGTGTAATCATTCATGGGGGTCTCTCGTCTATCTCTGGGGGATGTCTGTGATGGGGGGGGCCTGGGACAGGGGACGGTCGGTCGGGGCCCGGGGGTACTGTTCTGCTGTGGCAGTCTGGCAGCCAGGGGGGTCAGTGTCAGTGGGGGCCTGGGGGTCTCTGTCAGTGTCAGTCAGCTATGGGGGTCTGGGCAAGGGGGGGGACTCACTCAGTGTTTGTCAGTGCTGTGGGGGATTGGGGAAGGTGTGGGGGACATCCAGGTCTCTGTCAGTGTGGGGGTCTGGGCAAGGGGGGGGGACTCACTCTCAGTGTTTGTCAGTGCTGTGGGGGATTGGGGAAGGTGTGGGACTTCCAGGTCTCTGTCAGTGTGGGGGTCTGGGCAAGGGGGGGGGACTCACTCACTCTCAGTGTTTGTCAGTGCTGTGGGGGATTGGGAAAGGTGTGGGTCTGTGGGACATCCACCCAGGTCTCTGTCAGTGTGTCAGGCTGCAGTCAGCTCAGCTGTGGGGGGAGGGGGGTCTCTGTCAGTGTCACTGTCACAGGCAGCTGTGGGGTAAGGGGGGGCCCCGGGGGTTTTGGCTCAGTGCATGCAAGGGAGTCTGACAGACAGACAGTCATATTTTAAGAAAGATGTTGCTTGGTTGACTTGTTGTGGCTTAGTTTACAAGTTTTTTTTTTTAGTTTTTTTTTAAACACTGACAGAGTTTGGCAACTTACGTCATCCGTCTCCGTCACATACGTGGTAGTATGGTGGTAAATATGGCAGAAGGAGAAAAAGATAGAGAGATAAAAAATGCACCTAGCGTTTTAAGAGCAAACATCTGGGCACATTTCGGATTTTACGAACACACAGGGAAGCGTGAGTTGGACATATGCCGTATGTAAAGCCTGTCACACAAAAATTAAATACCTAGGGAATACTACGAACTTGAGAAACCATGTTAGCCGTTTTCACTCTGAGTTAGTAATACCTGTCGCCACCAGCAGTGCCACCACTGCCAAGGAAAGACTGCTAGACCCAGATCAGCCAAGAATTGATGCCATACTGTCAACTTATCCGCCCAACTCAGAAAAAGGGAAGAAACTAACCAAAGCTGTGGCAGCTTTCATCGCCAAGGACCTACGGCCTTACTCAGTTGTGGACAACGCCGGGTTTCGCTACCTTGTGAAGACGCTAGAGCCACGTTATAAGATCCCATCACGCAGGCACTTTACAGAAAACGTTATACCTGCACTCTACCACGACACCAAAGCTCAGGTACTTGCGTCAATGAACCAAGCCAGTCGAGTCGCAATAACGTGTGATTCATGGACGTCAGTCACAACGGAGTCCTATGTTACAATAACAGCACATTACGTTACTAAGGACTGGCAGGTCTTGTCACATGTGTTGCAAACAAGAGCCATTTATGAGTCTCACACAGGTGCTCATCTGGCAGAGCTACTGTCTCATGTTGTGGAAGAATGGCAGCTGTCTGATAAATCTGTAGTGCTTGTGACCGACAACGCGGCGAACATGATAGTTGCAGCTCAAGTTGGTAAATTTCCTCATGTTAAATGTTTTGCCCATACACTCAATCTTGCATGTCAGCGGGCACTGAAAGGGGCCACGCTCTCCAGGCTTTTCGCCAGAGTGCGACGAATATCCACATTCTTCCATCGCAGCACTAGAGCAAGCCACTGTCTAAAAGAGAAACAGAAATGTCTGGGCCTGAAGAATCATAAGCTAATAACTGATGTGCCAACAAGATGGAACAGCGCATATGACATGGTCAAGAGGTTATTAGAACAACAACCTGCAGTTTGTGCCACCTTGCTGTCTCCAGAAGTCAGAAAAGGAGAGTCTGATCTCTGCACTCTCAATGAAACAGATGTGTCAAATGCAGAGGACACTGTGAGTGCATTAAAGCCAATGAAGGATGCAACCTTGCTGATGTCAAAAGAGAGCAACCCAACAGTGTCTCTCATTGCCCCTCTAAATGCACAACTGCTCCAGAGCATGACAGACACCATGGGAGACACAGCCATGACCCATGAGATCAAGAATGCCATCAAAACAGATCTCCTGAAGAGGTACAGCAGTGAGGCAGAGAAGAAGATCCTTCATACAGCCTCTGCTCTGGATCCTCGCTTTAAAGGACTGCCTTTTATTCTCACAGAGGAGGAGAGATCGGAGATATACAGAGGAGTGACTGAGGAGGCTGCATCTTTGGAGGTAATTAGAATTTCATCATGTTTCCTGCCAGTCAGCTAGAAGCTCAGCTACATTGTGTTGTGTAATAACATGCCCTGATTCATTGATGCGGTGTAGGAAGTGGAACTGTATGGTATGGATTACCGTGCAGTTTCCCACACCTCATCAATAAATCACACTCTTAGTCAGTTCAGCTCTTCTTATACTATTATCTTTTGTTCAAACACACAGATTACATCTAATAGAAGGACAAATGTGGATGAAGTGCCTAGGGAAAAAGCAACTGTGGAAGAAGAAACAACACCCATTGAGGACAGCCATTCTCCTCCCAAAAAAAAGGCCACAACATCGCTGCTCATGACTTTGCTGGGGCAGTCTTTCACTGATGGTGCAATAGAACCTAAGACCCCCTATGCCAAGGCAGAAGACGAAATGGAAAAATATTGTAAAGCCCCACCTCTGCCTCTCACTGAGGACCCTTTAAAATAGTGGCGTGAGCATGAGGTCATATTCCCCCTCCTCTCTCAGCTGTCAAAGCACTACTTGTGTATCCCAGGTACAAGTGTATCTGCAGAGCGGGTTTTCTCTACTGCAGGAGATGTTATAACAGCGAAAAGAAGCAGTCTTAAACCTGAGCATGTGGATCATCTAGTGTTCTTACAGAAAAACCTACATGTTCCCAAATGCTAAGCACTGAAATAATTACTAATTCATGTTTTTAATGAATTAGTAATTACTAATTCAGTCTGCCACCAGTCACCAGTCGGTCACATCACCAGTCTTGTTTTATAGCTTTATAGCACTGATGGTTTGTTTTTGAAGATTGTCCTGTCCAATGTGTCCATTTCCAATCCATAATCCGTTCCTTTGCTTCACACTAAAAGTGTCTAGGCAAGTACTAGGCATGGGTTCATTTAACCCTCAACCAAATAAATAATATTAAAGTGTATTTTCTTCTAGACAAGACAACTGACTGACACCAAGCCAGCCACGGTGCAGCATTATAGGAAGGAAAATCATTGAGAGAAATGGCTTGTACATTTGAAGCTTAACCTTGAGTAAATCTTATCTTATTGGATCACAAACACCAATTGTGGATTCTTGTGTAATATACTATATTTGTGAGTTTGTGAATGTGACCCCCATAGGATTTCCTCAAGGTTAAGCTTCAGTTTACAATTTATTCTCTCAAGGATTTTCCTTCCTCTAATGGTGGCTTGTTGGCTAGCTTGGCTTCAGTTACAGATGGTAGAGTGCTGCTCAGTGCAGTGCAGGTAAAGTTTTCTTTCTGTAACGTGACTGACTGACTGACTGTCGTGACAACTCAAGAGCTTATAACGCATCTCTAGCATTAACTCAACACACACACACACACACACACACTGTGTGTGTGTGTTGAGTTGATGCTGAGGCTGCGTATAAGCTTTTGAGTTGTCACGAGTCACGACACACACACACTGTGTTTAGTTGACTGGCAATGGCAGGGGCAAATACAATCGCAGTGAACCTGGAACATTTTATATTTTTTACAGCTTTTCTGGCACTGGAGAGATGGAGAATGGCTTGTTTTCAAAAATGGTCCATTCACATAAGTGAATTGATAATTATTTAAGCTTAAGCTTATATTTGTATAACTCCCCTCTAGCAGCCATCAACTCACTTCACTTGAGTTGACTGGCAGTTGCAGGGGGAAACAAACATCACTGTGAACATGGAAGTTATGCAGCGGTGCACTATTGCCAGGTTCACCTTTGATATTTGCTACTAGTCAGGAAGTGCTCTGTTTTGTAGAGGACAGGTTATGGCACACACCTGGAATTTATTGCAACCCATGTCTGTCTGCTGGTCTGTTGTACTCTGTAGCAATAGCAAGTGTAGGGGGTTCCCTCAACCAAACAAATACTAAAGGTAAAAGTGTATCTAGACAACTGAAGGCAAGCCAGGCAGCCACGGTACAGGAAAGGACATCCTTGAAAGATTAAATCAATCATACATTGAAGCGTAAAACCTTGATTAAATCTTTACTGGATCACAAATACACACAAACCTGACCTAACCTATATGCCTTGAGTTGTACCAGTGTGGCAATGCCAAACCTTTCTTCAGTTCTCATGATTCTGATGCAGACGATCGTGTTGTGTGTTTTTTTGTGATCCCATGAAGATTTACTCAAGGTTTAAGCTTTAGTTGATGATTTACTCTGTCAAGGGTTTTCCTTCCTCTAATGGTGGCTTTGGCTTGGCTTCAGTTGGGTTCAATCGTGGTAGAGATAGAGACTGTCTGCAGGACAGGTAACGTTTTCTGTAAAGTAAGTGACATAAAAGTGACATAAGTGAATTGATAAGCTTAAAGCTTATATTTGTAACTCCCCTCTAGCAGCCAATCCATCAACTCACTTGAGTTGACTGGCAGTTGCAGAGGGAAACAAACATCACGGTGAACATGGAAGTTATGCAGCAGTGCACTATTGCCAGGTTCACCCTTGATGTTTGCTACTAGTCAGGAAGTGCTCTGTTTTGTAGAGGACAGGTTATGGCACACCTGGAATTTATTGCAATGCATATTCACATAAAAGGATTTATATATAATGTTTTGTGGGAATTTATGATGACCATTTTCACAAGAATATTAGCTTGGCTGGCTGGCTTCTTCTATCTTGGCTTGCCTTTAAAGTACAACTATAGGCCAAACTTTATCCAAAATCCAAAAAGTTTTGCCTTTAGTTGTACTTTAAATGGTGGTAGGCCTGGCTTATATTAATATTTTCTTTTATGAAGCAGTAAACTGCACTACTACAGTTTTTTACTAATTTTACTGTTACTTCTAGTAAAATACTAGTGTTGTTGTTTGTCTCTGCTATGCTGTTTGCATTTTCAGACCTTCCTATATGTTTGCAGTGCAAGTGCACTAAAGTATGCAGGGCTTGCAGGCCATGACAGGGTCCAGGAAAGTGTCCTTTGAAGCAAATGAAAATAAAAAGGATTCTTTTATTTGTGACTGCTTGATTGTTTGTTTTTTTTTATAAAGTTTTGAAAACCATTGGGCAGTGGGCTGGGCATGGGCATTGGGCAGTAATCGTGATGCATCGTGATGCATCGCGGATTCGAATCGTATCGCGACCCTAATAATCGTAATCTCATCGAATCGTGAGGTAAGTGAAGATGCACAGCCCTACTTGCTACACATATATAATATATGTTTATAAAAATATTCTGTATACTTGATACACTTATAGGGTACAAACAATATTTAACATTCAGTTTATGGATTTTTAGAATATTTTTGGCACTTGATATATAGATGTGGTATGTATTTTAGAATTATTTTGGCACTTGATATATAGATGCTATATATCACACATTATTTATTAATTATGAATTTATCATTTTGCTCAGCACTTTATAATATATATATATATTTTTTAATTTACACTCAACTAAGGGGAGTGATTAGTGCAAGCAGCAAATTCATTGATCGACTTGTCTATAAAGAATAGTAGCTCACAGGAACATTCATTTCCTTCCACATAGATGCTCGCTTCGTCAGGTAATTTAGTCCATGAGTATTCAATGAAATAATCTTAAACCCCATATGGTGACGATAAGACATTGATGGGAGTCGGTTGTGACTCTAATATAAAGAGTGCTATCGCTGGGTGTGACACATAGAGGAGCAGAGCTGCAGGGATCAGAAGCGGAACCAGGCATCTAAGAGAAACATCAGAGGGTGTGCTGTACAGAGTAGATCACCAAATATGCAGGGAGTGGGTCGTGTAGACATAAAACAGGCCGTAGAGGCTAACAGCCTAGTAGGTACAAAGGGGACCAACTGCAAGGGTAAACAAGGTAATAAACAGGGGAATAAAAATGTGGTCCTGAAAGGAGCCACGTGTAGCAGGAGCTTGCAGGGGGATAACAAAGAGAGACAACTCGTTTCCAGCTTTCAAAGAGGCTGGTGACCCCTATAGTATTTAATAATGACTCACATTAGTGGTTGGAGGGCCTCCTGCGGGAGACCACTTACCAGTCAGACGAAACAGGAGGGGGGCCAGCTGTGCCAGATGGTGGGCTATTTTCTTC
Organism: Pelophylax lessonae; assembly: GCF_965119305.1. Taxonomy (NCBI): domain Eukaryota; kingdom Metazoa; phylum Chordata; class Amphibia; order Anura; family Ranidae; genus Pelophylax; species Pelophylax lessonae. The sequence continues at coordinate 393,434,532 of NC_138769.1, read as the reverse complement.
TGGGATGATATCCCAACTTCTGAGGAGTTGAAGCCCGTCATGACAGTCAAGGTTTCTCCATCGTGCGTGACGACAAAGGAGCACGGGTAGCACCAGTGGTGGATGATGTAGTGACTTCTTAGTGCCTTGGTGATCGTTGCTAGGTACTTGAATCTCCGTAGAGTATAGATATGGGGACATGACCTCTGACTAACTGAAGGAAAGTTCAAAACTAATCTCAGAAAGTATTATCTAACCGAAAGGCTAGTTGATGCTTGGAATAAACTTCCAGCAGAGGTAGTAAGTCGGTCAACAGTAAGTGGTTTCAAACATGCATGGGACAATCAAAAAAAATACAAAACATGTGGGGGGAAAAAAAAAAATGGGCACACTCGATGGACCACTTGGTCTTTTTTCTGCTGTAACTTTTCCATACAAGTTAGATTTTAAGTATCCCCTGCAACAAGCATGTCATTTTTGGTGAGGAACCCACAAAGGGAAATCACGTCTAAAGGGAGGCGGACCCTGCCAAATCCTCTTTAGAGCCCTGCAGGTGCAGCAGCTGATTGATAATTATAAAACCGCTCCCATACAGATTCACTTTGCACTTGGACGCAAAAAAACACCTGTTTTTTCAGAATTCAGAATTACAAAAGATAGGAATTTGCAACAAAGTGTGTTAAAATCCCTGCAATGTACATAAATGGGGATTTTTTTTTTTTTCAACAAAAGTGGAGTTACTGTTTAAAATTCCTTTTCAGACTAATCTGTACTTCCTTTTTTTTCAGCATTTGTTTGCTTGTTGGTCAGCTGTACTTTACTGGCACTGAGAAATGTCATAGGTTATGTGTTTACAAATGATAGGTGAGTATTATGGAGATACTACTTCAAATCCTTTAAACAATGATTTATAACCTAGATACAGTTTGTGAAATGATGATAATATACAGTGATCTCACATTTTGCACAAGAGTTTTTTTAAGTTTCTAAACAGAAAAGTGATGTTAAACACATTACCCTGTTTTGAGAAAAAGAAAACAATAGCAATTCAGATCAAATATATTAAGAGAACCACTTTATTTTGCTCAGGATTTTAGGGGACAGTTACAAGGGGACAGCTGCTTTTGTTTGCAAAGAAAATAAAAACAAATGACATTTGTAATGGTGGGACAGAAGAGTATAACTGGCCAAAGAAGGCTTTTACTGGGACGCATCATAAGGACTAGGCAGGCAGTCCACTTTGCATATTAGCTGCATACCCCAGAAAGAAGTGGTGAGTACAGATATCACAAATTCCTTCATGTTACGGGTTCTCTAGTCTACTGGCTCTCAATCTTAGTAAGAGTAAATTCTTTCAATACCCTCAGGAAAAAAAAAAAAGTTTATATTTACACAAGAAAGTATGGGGTTGCAAAATGTGTAATTGAATGTAAAAGCAGAATAATTGGTCAAAAATATGAGTTACTTTAATATAAATAGACAGAATGACAAAAACAGACAGCTTGCTTAGATGTAGGCACTGATTCCTTTAACTCCTTTTCCCACAATCCCCTAGGCTCCTACAAGCTCCTGAACTACAGGCTTCTAAACCTTGCCCAGGGAAAACAAGTTTTTCTGCTTCCCTCCTTCATAAACTGGATGAGAAAAGGGTGGCTAGGCATGTGATCTGCCACCAGCTTTGTGGTCCTCCTCTGTTAGTCCTGGCATGTGGGCATCAAGACAGAAGCCCAATAGTATGCAGTTCCTACAGGAAACCCTGTCACTGCAGAAAGTATTGTGCCCATTGCTACTAAAGTACTGCACTTCAAGCGGGGTGGTACTGTGCCTTCAGCTGCCCACCTGTGGTACCAGTTCTGGGACTGCTGCAGCTGCTCATCTGTGGTACTAGCCCAGAGTTGCTTCCAGCTTTTAACATGTGTACCCAGTCCTACTATGGACCTCCCTGTAAGATACGCTGTCGCAGAGAAACTTTTTATTGACCATACTGTCTACCAAAGTAGTTATCATTCTCTAGCCACTTGCCAACCACCCACAGTATATATATATGCCATTACCTTGACGTTTAATACTGGGGTTATGGCAGCAGCTAGCTGTCATAACCCCGGTATAATTCTTTTCTGTGGGTGATTCCACGTCTACTAAAAGAATTGCCACGTGATCACTTTAAGGCCCCTTTCACACAGGGGAGTCTGTTGACGGACTCCATTTTTCTCAGCGGGGGATCAATCCGCTGAACCCCCGCTGAGCGGGCAGATGGCTGCTCTGTCTCCGTGCTGTGGTAAACAATCTCTTATCTTCAGGACACTCTCCCTTTTATCCTCTCTATCTGTTGACACCTGTTCACTGACTATCCTATGAGCAGGCGTGGCCCCCCACAGGTCAGGCCCCTTGACACGAGCCCCTGTACTCATGATACTGCAGCCACAGGTTCTCCAGTGTCTCCCCTCTCAGTCAGCTTCCCTGGACCTCTGGGTTCAGCTCCTCTCAACCGCTCCTCTGGCCCTTCAGGACAACCTCCTGCGACCGCATGGTGCCTCTACAGAGGAGGAGGCAGCTGCCCCCTCCCTCTGGGACTTCCCTCTCCAACAAAAGACCCCAAGCACATGTACTCCTGGCTTTTTATACAGTGTCCCAGTATGCACTGAGGCCACCTGCCCTCTGCCAATCATCAGGACTGTATCAAAGTCTATGCACTCATTCGTCAGGTTTCTTCCAACTGTCCAACATGCCTCCCTATTGGACCAGCATGAAATACTCTCCAGACTGAATGAATCGCATACTGAGCACAATGAGCAGACCTCACTTACAGATCCTGCTCTCTGGTAGGCAGAGAACAATATAAATTTACCTGCAGCCCCTCTGGTAAGCAGACAGAGCTCAAAACTATACTCTCTCACTAGCACCTACCTAGGAGGGTGCTACACCCCGCCAAAAATGAGCCATGTCCTCACTGGCTCTGGGCAGCCGCCCCTACAAAAAATATTTGCACAAAATTTTCACGGAGTATCCCACAAACTTGGAAAAGGGAGGTAACATATATATATACAGGGCTGTGGGACATACCCCATATGTGGCCAGTGAATACAATAAATTATGTGGAAAAATAGATGACTCTGCTGTACAAATATTCACACATGTATGTACTCATACCTGATGCATTTAGACCAATGCATCCCCCGCCAAACAAAAATCTGCTTGACAGGTTAAGACATTACCCTATTTAGCTAACTAAATACAATATCTACATTGTATAGAAATGTACATTGAACAGTGGAGGGCTTATCCAGTCCTAAGCAAGCCTGCAAAGGAAATGAAAGTTAAGCACAAGTTGTACATTGTTACCTATTCACAGTCATACTGTCCTCTCCTCAGAGGCGACCTTCTCACCAAAATCATCTCTAATTATGGCATTCTTGTAGAGATCTTGCATCACTCCAGGCCCCCTAAGGGCACGCTTGACTCAACGTTCTGTTGTACACCTGTAATAGACAACAAACAGATCCTACCAAGCTGACTATCTATCACTTCACCATTGATTCCTACCGGGAATCTTATTGTTGACTAAATAATAGGCACAGTCGCTCTCAGACAGCAGGGCACTGACTCTCACTCCTATTGCAGTCAGACCCACAAGTTCAGAATGAAGAAATGCGGAGTCCACCCGACTGGTGTTCAGTGTCTTCTCCTTCTGTAACACTGAGGCAACAAATCTTCTTCTGCGACAAGCTATTTTGCTGGAGCCTGAGCAAACTTGTCTAACTTGTGAGTTTTTGCAAATCTCTTTAAGGGGCTCCCTCACTCTGACATCCCCTCCTCTGAAGAGACAATGAGCCTCTACCTCCTTTTCCCAAGGTAGCAACTTACACAAAGTTCTTTCAACCGGCCCACTAGCCTGACAGGATCTTCACAAAGTGTCCTTTGAGCAAAGTATCTTTGTAAAGCGCCCTCTTCTTCTGTCCTCCATCCATCTTGGCCATTGGCCCAAACTCTTCACAAAGTGTCTCTAGTAACAGCTGGTGATCCTAGCCCATTGGCCCAAAGATCTTGCCTGAATATCCAGTAGACATGGCTTCTTGTAGCAAACTGTGGCACAAGGCTAAGTGCCTACTAAAGTTCTTTGAACTGGAAGTCTTTGTGGGTTAGAGGGTCGGCCCTCTTCCACTTAGGAAACTGCACAGCGATAGTTGTTCTGCTGATTCCCAATCCTTCTTGCAAGGATAGAAGGGAAAGGGGATTTGGAAATAGAGCTTCCAACCACTTCGGGCACTGTAGTTTCTTTTTAGCAACTTCACATCACTTGATGCACATTCAGGCTAATTATCCTCATAACACTACTATTCTCCCAGCAAGGATGGTAACTCTGCATCCTCAGCAGTAATAGTCATGATGAGGTATCCGAAAAATCTTCCCTGCAGAATCCTGAACCCGAACAGCCCAAGCCTGGCCTGTTCCATTTGGGCGATGGACCTCCACACAGTCAATATGAATGGACCGTTCCAAGTTCCAATTAGCCTTTACCGATAAGGTGTCCCACAACTCAGGCCTCTTTCGATTGCGATATGGCTTTGGGATATAGAGGAAATCCCAAACCGCTTTCTTCGCAACATCCCTCTCTCTCGGCCTCAATTTTCTCCATAATCTCCCGAGGACTGTAGGGATAGTCATACCCATATACCAGGTCCACCTTCTTCTGACATCGAGAGAACCTAGGAAGCTTTTATCTGTCTCCTCCCTCTTGATGAGACTAGCGTAGGCTTCATTCTGATCCGGGGCCCGGATGTAGCTGCGAGGTGGGGATAAATCTGGGACCCTTGTGGCAATGGCATCACAGAACCCCAAGTTCCTGGCACACTGCATACAAATGACAGCCCCCTCGGTCTCATCATTGAGTGAACTAGGACTGGCAGAGCCGCTCCTCTGCAAGCACCAATCGCACTCCTGTGTTCCACAGGGTCAAATTTGGTAATTCTGCTCGCTCCTCAGTTACTGGGTAGCCCCTGCACTCCGGCTCACTCAGGCATCCACCATCTTGCTCCTCCACACGTGTCTGCTCCTCAGCTACACCTGATGGCAGAAGGAATGTCTCAGCTCTACTCCTCCACTCGGATTGGCAGCGCTCGGGCGGCGACTCCGCCCACGACTCCAGACTAGCTGTCTCTCCGCGGTGGCTCCTCCTGTAAGGCAAAAGGGGCAATGATCCGATTCCCACCAAAACACTCCTCCATCCCAAAATATATACACAAACAAGAGAAATTGGCCCACGGGACTTTGTGTGAGGTACGTGTTGGTGGCTGGAAAGAATTGAATTACACAGTCGATAAAAGCAATATTGTGATTTTATTGCATAATATGCACAGGTTGTAAAAAACAATTGATAACATGTGCTCAATGGCGCATGCTGTAGCTCAAAAGGCTATATGTAGGAAATAAACAACACAGGCATTTGTAAATAACATGTTGGCAAAAATCTTGGTGTAACCACTCATTGATACATAAAAACATAATAAGATAACATGACAGTTGAATATGACATTGTGATCTGACGCGTTTCGGGAGCAATCTCCCTTCTTCAGAGATCAGTATATTCAATGTGTATCTAAAAAAGAACATTGTAGTCAAGATATGCAATATTATTATGATTTTCAAAAATTTCCGTCAGAAGATGGAAACTAGATGGAGTGTGCGATACTCACAACTCAATAAAACTTAGATGGGATAATGGGGATTCCTGGTTGACAGCGGCGTGTTGTATCTGACCCGGGAGCTGAAGGATCCCAAAATGGCAGCCAGAAATACGGGTCCTTGGTAGGTGAGTGGTGAGTGTGGAAAAACAGAAAAGGAAACAGAAGCACCTTCCAACCTGTCATGTAAAAATATGTAGTAGTAAGGGGGTAGCCATTGCTTACAATTAAAAATATCAGACATGGTGTGCATGAAATAAAAAGAGTTAGTGTGGGAGGAAGAAGCAGATCCCCAGTGGAAAATGTGGTGAAGAGTGGAAATTGCCGTGAGTGAGAGGGAAGAAGTGAAGAAGTGATAACAGTGTGTCAAGCCGGGTGAAGTGGAAGAGGAATGAGGTGCCTCTGTAAGGCAGATCTCTTTAGTGCACGTTTTTCCGGGCGGTGCATTAACCCCTTCGCTGCTGCTACAACTCAGCTCAGTCAGCACGAATGGCACTACGTTGCAGACTGTGTTCACTGACACACACATCTGGCTCTTCCATCTGTACTTGGGCCTCAGTTGCACTTTTTCCTTCATAAGCCAACCGATCTCACGTACTGCCACTGAAAACTGTCCCACTGTCATTAACTGCACGGCCAACACTTTTCTTCACAGTATATGTATAGACATGACCCTGAAGCACCGATCCCTACGTCCCAGGTCACTGCTTTCTCCATCAACACTTGCAAGCATGCTTGCATCGATAACTGTAAAGCAGACACAGTTCTCCTGTACAACACAGCACATTACTTCTCCATCAACCCTCCAGCACTTTACTTGAGAAAACACGCTGTTTCTTTGGTAAATGTCTGGTCATTGCCCATAGCAACTATTGCTGTGATCATGACTTATCAGCACGCTTTCACTGATCACTGTAGAGCAGATATTACTTTGCTCACTGACAATCCAGCACATTACTTGGGAAAACACGGTATTGCTTGGTACGACCACTCGGTCGTTGCCGGTAGCAACTGTTGCTGTAACCCAGGGATACATCCCGGGCAACACCCCCAAATGTAGCACTGCCCTCGTAAAGACTGCCAGATATTCACTTTGAGGGTCCCCCTGGTTACCAGCAAACGGCCACAAGCAAATGCAATTTCTTAACTCCTCTTGGCTCACATTTCAATAATCAGTCCAGGGGTATTTGGTTGTTTTGTTGTTTATTTTATAATGGGGATAGGAGAAGGGAATAGTGGGATACTCCAATTTAACTATTCACAGTATCTGAGGACTTCTATCTTCTCTACTTTGCTTTTAGGTATGGAACAGCCAGGCTGTTAATTCATCCTGCCACTTTGGATGAATAAGGATTAAGTCTCTTGTTTCCTTCAAGAAGACTTGTTGAACAATCTCTTATCTTCAGGACACTCTCCCTAGTATCCTCTCTCTGCTGACACCTGTCCACTGACTATCCTAAGAGCAGGGGTTGCCCCCCTCAGATCTGACCCCTTGACATGAGTCCCTATGCTCAGGATACTGCAGCCACAGGCTCTCCAGTGTCTCCCCTCTCGGTCAGCTCCCCTGGACCTCTGGGGTCAGCTCCTCTCAACCGCTTCTCTGGCCCTCGGGATGACTTCCTGTGACCGCATGGCACCCCTACAGAGGAGGAGGCAGCCGCCCCCTCCCTCCGGGATTCTGCTCTCCAATGAAAGACCCCGAGTACATGACCTGCCCTCTGTCATCAGGACTGTGTCAAAGTCTATGCACCCATTCGTCAGATTTCCTCCCACTGTCCAACATGCCTCCCTATTGGACCAGCGTGAAACACTCTCCAGACTGAATGAATCGCATACTGAGCACAATGAGCAGACCTCACTAAGAGATCCTGCTCTCTGGTAGGCAGAGAACAATATACAGTGCCTTGCGAAATTATTCAGCCCCCTTGAACTTTTCGACCTTTTGCCACATTTCAGGCTTCAAACATAAATATATAAAACTGTAATTTTGTGTGAAGAATCAACAACAAGTGGGACACAATCATGAAGTGGAACAAAATTTATTGGATATTTCAAACTTTGTTAACAAATAAAAAAACTGAAAAATTGTCGTGCAAAATTATTCAGCCCCTTTACAAAAAGATTTCCCAAGCTTTAAAGATCCCAAGGAGCACTGTGCAAGCGATAATATTGAAATGGAAGGAGTATCAGACCACTGCAAATCTACGAAGACCTGGCCGTCCCTCTAAACTTTCAGCTCATACAAGGAGAAGACTGATCAGAGATGCAGCCAAGAGGCCCATGATCACTCTGGATGAACTGCAGAGATCTACAGCTGAGGTGGGAGACTCTGTCCATAGGACAACAATCAGTCGTATACTGCACAAATCTGGCCTTTATGGAAGAGTGGCAAGAAGAAAGCCATGTCTTAAGGATATCCATAAAAAATGTAATTTAATGTTTGCCACAAGTCACCTGGGAGACACACCAAACATGTGGAAGAAGGTGCTCTGGTCAGATGAAACTAAAATCAAACTTTTTGGCAACAATTCAAAACGTTAGGTTTGGCGTAAAAGCAACACAGCTCATCACCCTGAACACACCATCCCCACTGTCAAACATGGTGGTGGCAGCATCATGGTTTGGGCCTGCTTTTCTTCAGAAGGTACAGGGAAGATGGTTAAAATTGATGGGAAGATGGATGGAGCCAAATACAGGACCATTCTGGAAGAAAACCTGATTGAGTCTGCAAAACACCTGAGACTGAGATTTGTCTTCCAACAAGACAATGATCCAAAATATAAAGTAAAATCTACAATGGAATGGTTCACAAATAAACATATCCAGGTGTTAGAATGGCCAAGTCAATGTCCAGACCTAAATCCAATCGAGAATCTGTGGAAAGAACTGAAAACTGCTGTTCACAAACGCTCTCCATCCAACCTCACTGAGCTCGAGCTGTTTTGCAAGGAGGAATGGGCAAAAATTTCAGTCTCTCGATGTGCAAAACTGATAGAGACATACCCCAAGTGACTTACAGCTGTAATCGCAGCAAAAGGTGGCGCTACAAAGTATTAACTTAAGGGGGATGAATAATTGTGCACGCCCAATTTTTCAGTTTTTATTTGTTAAAAAAGTTTGAAACATACAATAAATTTCGTTTCACTTCATGATTGTGTCCCACTTGTTGTTGATTCTTCACAAAAAATTACAGTTTTATATCTTTATGTTTGAAGCCTGAAATGTGGCAAAAGGTCAAAAAGTTCAAGGGGGCCGAATACTTTCGCAAGGCACTGTAGATTTACCTGCAGTCCCTCTGGTAAGCAGATAGAGCTCAAAATTATACTCTTTCACTAGCACCTACCTAGGAGCAAGCTACATTATCGAAACTTAAAGTTGACCTATAAATATTGATTACTCTGACACCTGTGGCAAAAGACTAATAGAAAAGATAACCAGTATTTCAGTAGAAGATAGGCTGTCTACTGCCTAGAGCTGTAATAGTGAGTCTTTGATGTTTTGCTCCTGAACCTTACATACATTTGTGAATACATTCACAAATTCTAGTAGAAAGTAGTAGTGAAAGAGTAGAACCACTATTTTAAGGCTTATTTTTTCTTTTGCCACTGCTCCTAGTTCTGGAAAGCTCATTCTTCATTTTCCAAGCAGTTGTATGCAGCTTCTCTGGTTACATAAAACATACTGTATCTACATAGTATGGAAAGAAGGATCATTTATCTACAAGGGTCCAGTTATCAATAAGTGAAATGATTACTTTATTTACTTGTCCTAACAGGAGAAAACATTTTTTCTATTATACTGTCATGGTAAATATTTTCTAGTAAGTTCCTACGTGATTTTTTTTTTCTCGTTCAATGCAGGGACATTGTTACTTTGGTTTCAAATATTATGCTCGTATTTGCTCCATTTCACCTGTGTGAAGGTACAAATGTAAGTATTTCATTATTCATCTCATTATTTATATGTGAGTTAAAGGATTATTAATGGAAACAGCTAAATGGACGAAGCTTTTTGTTTGATAATCTGTGCAAGAAAACGTTTGTTCATTCTTAGGTTGCTGCACTGTTTTTGCAGTAAATACATGATAGTTTTCATACTGGTCCTGTAGAAGATAAAAGTATATAACATTTAACATTTATTATTCTTTTGTAGGCAGCCACCGGTGGAATATTTAGAGGTGCAGGAAGACAAAATATTGGTGCTGTTATGGCTATTTTGGGTTATTACCTAATTGGTTTTCCGATTGGATTATCACTGATGTTTCCAGCAAAATTTGGGGTTATCGGTAAGATCATGTACTACATATATGACAGGAATATATATATATATATATATATATATATATATATATGTGCACAACATTTTTTTGTCTACCTACGCTACATTTTTAGATTAGCAATATCCGCTGAATTTAGCTTTGCTGATACAGATTGGTTTTTAGGTGAACTGCTGCCTAATAAAGTCTAAAGCCTGGTACACACTGTGGGGTTTTTTTTTTTTCGTTCACCCCAGCGGGAGCTCGGGAGGAGGTCCTGTACTAACAATCCGATGTTAGTACAGCGATCAGCCCCGCTGAGCTATTGTGTTCTGACAAGGGGACACCCCCCCCCCTGCCAGAACATACAGGTCAGCGATTGGCTGAGAGCGCTACTCCGATGCCGATTGGCAGACCTTTTTCTATTGACCCAGAACATACCACATGATATTCGGCCCGTGTGTATGGCCCTTAAGTGCAGTAGTAAAACAACCAGGAGTAGCATTAAGTACACTTACACTGGCCCATACATTTTTATCCAGTTAGTACAGTATGTGGTATCTTTTTCAGTTGCTGTGGTGAAAGGAACATGAGTAACTTAGTGACAAATGAGATTTAAAGTAAAATCTTAACAACAACTGAATGACACTTTGTTTGTTAAAGCACAGCGCATCATAAACTTGTTAACGTATTCTGTTGTACTGAACTGCTAAACAGTGGTGGAATGAACACAACTGTAGTTGCTCACTAGACCTGGTATACCGCAGACCTTGGCTTGGACACTTGCCTGTCAGCAGTCACTCTGGCTCTGTCCTGAGGAATCTGGCCCAAAACAACTCAATCCTAACTCAGTTGCTTGATTCCAGCAATCGCGTCACACAGTATGCAGGTCTCTTCAACTCCTGTCCCCCCACACTCTGTCTGGTGTAAGCAAACAAAGGCACACAGCACCCATGTATGTACAGCTCCAGTCCCTGGCAGCAAAAGGAAGTTCTTCTCAAAAGCCTAGGGAAAAACGTACTCATCGCTTCTCCTATTGCAAAGTTTCCTTGGCTCTTGAAGTTCAGACCCATTCACTTTCACTGTGCAGCTGTCCTGGACTACATTTACCAGACTCCTGTGCAGTTACATCATCCAGGAATGAGGGGAGGAGCAGCTGCCTTGGCAAGTCATGGAAGGACTGGGAGACTAATGGGCAAAGGAGTACACAGATAGCCCTCTGCACAGCCAAAAGCCAGGAGAGAAAAGAATAGGCAGGAAAACACACAGAATTCTTACACTCCCCCTGGTTCTGCCGAGTACCCGGCCATACATGTATGCTATTTAGAGATGTATAGAACTGTTCGCCGGCGAACAGTTCCCGGCGAACTTAGCATGTTCGCGTTCGCCGCTGCCGGCGAACATATGCGATGTTCGGTCCGCCCCCCATAAGACATCATTGAGGCAAACTTTGACCCTGAACTTTACAGTCAGCAGACACATTTCCAGCCAATCAGCATACCTCCCTCCCACACCCTCCCACCTCCTATAAATAAGCAAGGGCAGCATCCATCTTAGATCATTCTGAAGCAGTGTGTGTAGTGAGAGTAGGGAGAGAGCTGCTGCTGCTGCTGCTGCTGCTGCTGCTGTTAAGCTAGGGACAGTTAGTCAGTGTTCCTGGTCTTGCAGTGTTCTTGGTCCACTACTGCTGTAATATCAGCACCCCAAAAAGCCCTTCTAAGGGCTGGTATTTGTGTTTTTTTTTTTTTTTTTTATATATATATATATATATATATATATACCTAGCGTCCCCAAAAGCCCTTTTAAGGGCTGGTAATTGAGTTGTTTCTTCTTATATATATATATATATATATATATCTATATCTATCTAGTGTCCCCAAAAGCCCTTTTAAGGGCTGGTAATTGAGGATTTTTTTTATTTATATATATACATATATATATATATATATATAGTGTCCCCAAAAGCCCTTTTAAGGGCTGGTAAGGTAATAGAGTTTTTTCTTTATATATATATCTATATATATCTATTGTACACTGCAGTTGCCTGCCCGCTGTGTGTGAGAGGCCACAGACCTACCACAGACTGTACTGTGTGCACACCACACTCATTTCGGGTGGCACAGGCACAGTACCTTGCATTTTAAAAAATATTTTTTTTTTCCTCTGTCATAATTGCAGTGAGTGCTGTGTCAGGTCCACAGAGTGCACTGTACCCACTGCAGTGCACTGCCCACCACTGATATATATACGGTGGCACAGCATCTTGTTGCAATAAATTGAAAAAAAAAATATTTTTTATTATTGCAGTTGCCTGGGCTGCCAGTTACTGTCAGGTCCACAGAGTGTACTGTGCCCACTGCAGTGCCACTGTGTGCCCACCCACCACTGATATATAAGGTGGCACAGCAGCTTGCAAAGTAAAAAAATATATATATATTTTTTAATTGCAGTTGCCTGGGTGCCAGTGACTGCTGTCAGGTCCACAGAGAGTGTACTGTGCCACTGCCCACCCACCACTGATATATAAGGTGGCACAGCAGCTTGCAAAGTAAAATAAAATATATATTTTTTAAAATTGCAGTTGCCTGGGTGCCAGTGACTGCTGTCAGGTCCACAGAGAGTGTACTGTGCCACTGCCCACCCACCACTGATATATAAGGTGGCACAGCAGCTTGCAAAGTAAAAAAAAATATATTTTTTTTTAAATTGCAGTTGCCTGGGTGCCAGTGACTGCTGTCAGGTCCACAGAGAGTGTACTGTGCCACTGCCCACCCACCACTGATATATAAAGTGGCACAGCAGCTTGCAAAGTAAAAAAATATGTATATATTTTTTAAATTGCAGTTGCCTGGGTGCCAGTGACTGCTGTCAGGTCCACAGAGAGTGTACTGTGCCACTGCCCACCCACCACTGATATATAAAGTGGCACAGCAGCTTGCAAAGTAAAAAAAATATATATATATTTTTTAAATTGCAGTTGCCTGGGTGCCAGCGACTGCTGTCAGGTCCACAGAGAGTGTACTGTGCCACTGCCCACCCACCACTGATATATATGCCTGCAAGAGAAAAAGGCAGCCGCAGAGAAGCCGTATTCCTGAAAATATAAGAAAAATGCTGTTTTTTAGGGGTTCTGGACATGCTACAGAGCTGAAACTTGACAGGTACACTTTTTAGACCCCCCAGACACTAAATACAAAAAATGACATGCCTGCCTAAAAAAATGCCCGATAAATGCCTGCAAGAGAAAAAGCCAGCCGCAGAGAAGCCGTATTACTGAAAATATAATAAAAATGCTGTTTTTTAGGGGTTCTGGACATGCTACAGAGCTGAAACTTGACAGGTACACTTTTTAGACCCCCCAGACACTAAATACAAAAAATGACATGCCTGCCTAAAAAAATGCCCGCTAAATGCCTGCAAGAGAAAAAGCCAGCCGCAGAGAAGCCATATTCCTGAAAATATAAGAAAAATGCTGTTTTTTAGGGGTTCTGGACATGCTACAGAGCTGAAACTTGACAGGTACACTTTTTAGACCCCCCAGACACTAAATACAAAAAATGACATGCCTGCCTAAAAAAATGCCCGATAAATGCCTGCAAGAGAAAAAGCCAGCCGCAGAGAAGCCATATTCCTGAAAATATAAGACAAATGCTGTTTTTTAGGGGTTCTGGACATGCTACAGAGCTGAAACTTCACAGGTACACTTTTTAGACCCCCCAGATGCTAAATCCAAAGAAATTTTTTATTTTTATTTTTTTTTAATTTTTCCAATAATTGGCTCTCTATCAAAAAATTATAATTTTTAAGAACTTTTTTTTGCGTGATCCCTCTCCGGCATGCCACAGTCCAGGTGTTAGTCCCCTTGAAACAACTTTTCCATCACTATTGTGGCCAGAAAGAGTCCCTGTGTGTTTTAAAATTCGCCTGCCTATTGAAGTCTATGGCGGTTCGCCCGGTTCGCCGGTTCGCGAACATTTGCCGATGTTCGCGTTCGCCGTTCGCGAACGGCGAATTTTAGGTTTGCGACATCACTAATGCTATTTAGAAGAGAGACAAACCTGCTGCCAGACACCTTTGGTGTTGTCTTATCTATGTCAACACAATAGCAATCATGAAAATAGCTATTTAGCTCCAGGGGCATTTAGAAATGCTTAAAATGATATTAAAGTTTTTTTTTTGTTTGTTTATAAATAACAAACATGTGCAGTGGTTTTGCACCGAGTAGCCCAGATCCTCCTCTTCTTGGGTCCCTCACTCTTGCTCCTTGCCTCTCTCTTCTGCCAAGTTCCCCCACGGCAAGTAGCTTGCTATGGGGACACCTGAGCTGAGCTGCAGCTCTGTGTATCCATTCAGACACAGAGCTGATGGTCGGACCCTCCACTCTCTATCCTCATTGTCTCACTGACTTTCATGGAAAGCAGTGGAAGCCAATTGTGCCTGCTGTTGTCTTAGAGAGGAGAAGAAGAGAGAGAGTACAGAACGGCCGAGACTCTCGTGCAACTTTGCAGGATCGAGATTAGACTCAGGTAAGTATTAGGGTGACTGAGGGGGGCTGCTGCACACAGAAGGTTTTTTTTTTTATCGTAATGAATAGAATGCATCAAGATAAAAACCTTCTGCCTTTAGAGCCACTTTAACCACTTGCCAACTGCTCACATTGACAGCACTGCGGCAAAGTGGCTCTCCTGGGTCTGGCGACGTAGACCTACGTCACTGGATCCCGCCCCCTCTCGGCGGCGGCTCATTCCCGCTGTATTCAGACACAGCGGAAGTCGGGCCAGGGGAGGAGAGACGGTGATCACCGCTGCTCCTCCCCAATCGTCGGGGACAGAGTGAGGAAATCCGCCCGCTTGCCACATCAATGCTGAAAGGTATATCCAAGTTCTAGAACAACATATGCTCCCATCCAGACGTCGTCTCTTTCAGGGAAGACCTTGCATTTTCCAACGTGACAATACCAGACCACATACTGCATCAATTACAACATCATGGCTGCATAGAAGAAGGATCCGGGTACTGAAATGGCCAGCCTGCAGTCCAGATCCTTCACCCATAGAAAAGCTTTGGCATATCATAAAGAGGAAGATGCGACAAAGAAGATCTAAGATAGTTGAGCAACTAGAAGCCTGTATTAGACAAGAATGGGACAACATTCCTATTCCTAAACTTGAGCAACTTGTCTCCTCAGTCCCGACTCCCCAGACGTTTGCAGGCTGTTATAACAAGAAGAGGGGATGCCACATGGTGGTATACATGGCCTTGTCCCAACTTTTTTGAGATGTGTTGATGCCATAAAATTTGAAAATCCACTTATTTTTCCCTTAAAATTGTTTTTTAGTATATAGTACAAACAGTTTAAGGCAGCGCTTTACAAAATGGGGGAACAGTACAGTTACAATACAAGAGGTATCAGAGGGCCCTGCTGGTTGGACCTTCAAATCTAAAAAATGTTGTTAAATTGTAGTTCTGTTTATTGATATTTGTCGTACAATTCTTTCCATACAAAGATTTTACTTCCTTTTTGGAATTGTTTTGTGTCTTGGGAGGAGCAAGTATTGAATTTAATTTCTATTTTTAAATTATAGAGCTATACAAAAATCTTAAAAAAAAAAGACAAGACCCAAAAGTGCTTGATTACCAATAAAGAGTCCACTCCTACAGTACAATCACAAGAAGAAGAGACACTTTGATCAGTTGCGAAATTCTTGCAACTCGAAACTTGAACAATACCAAAAATAAAACATATAATAGAAAGTAAAATTACACAAACTATAAGACACATAATACTGACTAATAGTTTGGATATAGAGGAACAAGGTGTTTGTTGTATGCTGTGGCATCACCCCTAGAGCCCACAGTCATCACAAGTGATTGATTTTCATGTCCACACAACAGCAACTTGTTTCCAAAGGTGGGCCTTGATGCTAAAAGAAATCTCATTAGCACTATTAAAACAGCTGGGTGGTAGGTTATCCCTTCCAGTCAGCAGTGTGGTCTGCCTTAAGTGTTCTTTAATGCTTTCACAAGGTAATATAAGTTGGTAATAGCCAGCAGCAAGTGATTATAAACCAATTTCAGACATGAAATATGAACAAAGCATATCCCTCTATAATGTGTATTTATCTCAGTTAAGAGCACTAAGTGTCATTTCTGTCGGCTGCTTCATTCCACAGCATAAATCCCTTCTGACACTGTTTCCTGACACCAAGAGAAAAAAGGTGACTGGAAGGGAGCTCCAGCACACAGCCTGTGAATCACAACCTCAGCTCTGTTCCTGTGTGCTGTGTCCCTTCCCTCCAATCAGTCCCTTTCCTCACTGAGCTCTGCAGAGTGTAATTTAATCTATTGCCCCCTTGTTTCTGAAAGCTCAGACCACCTGTATACATTCTTTACTTTGAATGGATGTAGAAAAGAAGACTGCAGATAAACAGGTACAACTTATGTAGGAGGATGTGTTTAATCTCTGCGTATAACCTGAGGTTAGTCACTGGGTATATGTAAGGGTATATATACTGGGTATTTGTAAGGGTATACAACTACTTTAACTCTAGACTTAGTAAACCATGTGACTGCTATAGGGTCCAGAAGCACACAAATCTCAGTACTGGCTGGCTACAGCAGCTGGAAAATAAATGTGCTCTCATAGCATTCTGTTATTTTGCAGAATAATACTTGGAGAGAGAGAGATTCCTAAATAATCAACACCTATGAGAAGTACAGCCAAAGCTTGTTTGGCTGTACTTCTCCTATGGATCACAGTGGAGTTCAGTTAGTTCTGCACTCCTGTGACTGGTTTTTAGTAGACAGTGAGCTGAAGCCCACTGTCTGTTGTCTCACAGAGCCGGTCCAGGCTCGGTAAAAATCGAGAACGTTCGGTCGGGATCCGCCCACATGCTTGGACAGGCACCCAGCTCAGTCTCTCAGCGAGCCGCTTCACTCCAGTGAGCTCAGGGGGCAGCAGAACAGTGAGCCAGTGATTGACAGTCTCCAGCTCTCTGCTCGGGGAGCTCTGAGAACTGAGCGATCAGCAGGGTTTCATCATTCAGTTCTCAGTCTTAGAGCCAGTGGTAGATAGATGCAGCATTAGACCGATGTTTCATCAACCTAGGTAAGTATGATTCCAAAAACAAACCCAACCCCATACTACTCTTTTGAGGTATACCTAATGTCAAAACATTTATCTACTTTTTGGATAGAGTGGAATCGTAACACCTGTCAGTTCTTATTGCTGTCTGTGTCCCCCGTTAGGGAGATTCGCCCTCTCTGTTTGTCCTGTTTATATTATCTTTGAAAGTGAAAGTAAAGAAAATCCCAAATTTTGCATTAATCCCCAGAAAAGTAATGGAGGGGAAATATTTCAATGGGGACACAAGTTGTGGTGACCTGGAGGTCCCCAAGAGATTTCTTTACCTTGGATTTCCTCTTGCTTCCAGTTTGGCTATGGAACAGGAAGTGAAGGCAAATCTCCGAAAAT
Source organism: Pelophylax lessonae (assembly GCF_965119305.1). Classification (NCBI taxonomy): domain Eukaryota; kingdom Metazoa; phylum Chordata; class Amphibia; order Anura; family Ranidae; genus Pelophylax; species Pelophylax lessonae. Next base: position 393,417,143 of record NC_138769.1, on the reverse strand, counting down.
GGGACACAAATGGTGAAGATAAATCTGAAAGGAGTTATAACCCTCCTTTACTCTATCCAAAATGAAAACAAAAGTTTTGCCTGTAGTTCTACTTTAAGCCCAGTTCACGCTGAAAATCGGCCAGTTCAGCAGAAACTGTCCGATTTTAAGGCCATGTTTACAGCGGTCTTTTCAAAAGAAGTCGGTCTAACGGCCAACTCCTGTCGAACAGTCTTGCTGGAAAACCAACCAATTGCTAAGAGCCCTGATCAGTGTATTCTGGTGAGGGGTGATTCCCCCAGTCAGAATACAATGTCTCAGTGGGAGTGATCCCTGCATCAGCATCGCTTGTATTGATGCAGGAATCTTTCAGGTTTTTTTTTTCATTTAACCAGCTGCTCAAACAGAAAAAACACTGTATGTGTGTATCCATCCTAATTCTCAAGGCAGAAAGTTTTCTGATATAACTGTATCTGGATTATTTTCTTCATACTGGCTAATAGACTTCATTATTGGTTTATTTTTTGCAAAGGCAATTATCATAGCATTTGGTGCTAAAAGCAGTATATTTTCAACTATTTTTGTCTTCAAGGTCTATGGATTGGAATGTTTTGTGCAACGTTTCTGCAAACTTTCATCTATATATTGTATATCGTACTAATGAACTGGCACAAGGTCTGTGAAGAGGTAATGAACTTAATGTTAAAGCACGTTGTAGTTTAACTTAAAGTAAACCTGTGCTTTGTCCATGCTCTCCCCTCCCTGTCTGCACATACCTAACTTTCCTTTGCCTCCTCAAAAGCTTCATTCACCAGCTGGTAGTGAAGAGAAATACCTGGTACTTCCTGGTATGAGGAAAATCTGAACCACTCTCATTCCCCACATGTGACAGCCTGGCAGTTGGCTGCTCAGGTACCTCACAGGTTTAGATAGGGAGAGTACAGTTAAGGAGAACCTGTTGCTTTGCCCTACATGGCTAAAACAAAGGTTCATTAAGGTAGGGTTCACACTGCCACACGGAATGACTCACAGCAGAGGTCCAGTGCACCCCTGTTCACCGTTTCAGGTCCAAATTCAGTCCAAATTGTCAGAAGACGTACATGACTCCTGTGCAATTTGCTCCGGAGCAGCTCTGGAGATATGTGAACCAGCTCCATAAAGAACCAGTCACAATCTCCTGATATGCTAATTGGATGCAGGGAAACCCACATCCAATTTGTAATAGTGTGAACCCAGCCTTAAACAATTTCTCAAAACATTTTTAAAAAAATTTAAATACATGTTAAAAATTGTAAATTTCTCTTTGAGATTCCTTCAGATGTTGTTATACTTGCTAAGATGCTAGAAACCATCTAAACCTAATTATTGTACTAATACACACCACATTTTTTTTTAATCTAGTTTGATTCTCGCAGGTTGAGTTAAAAGTAACAGGTAGGGGAGGGTAAAAGGCACAAATTGATCTTTCATTTGCTCCCCTATCTTGCTGTTTACCTGATGGAGCCCCTTGAAAGCTTTGTAAGCTTAATACTAAGTAACTATACTAAGTTGGAGTTTACATACGTCTGTATGCAGGCCCTGGGCCCTTGAGGTTTATTCAGGAGTGCCTTGGCAAAATGGCCAAAAAAATGCCCAAAAATTGTATACAAGCCAGCAGGGGGATCAAGCCTAACTTTTAGTTACACAAAGCCACAGGTTTTCATTGTGCACCATTAATATCTTCTAGCCGCTGGCACCCTAACAACCAATGACTTCATCAGTTGATAAGGAGGATGGTAAGCGCCTCCACAGCATCCTTGTTTTCTCCTCCCCATCAACATTGGGGGTCACATTAGCTGAGTGAGGGAGAGAAACTGAATACTAATCAGTACCAGTGTGCTTCCCTTGGAAGAATACATCACCTGTAATGTTGGGAGTTCTACATGTGTGAATGGTTAACTATTCGTTTAGTTTTTCACATTTTAGAATGCTTTGGCTTGAGATTGTGCCGAACTTTAAAGGGTGCCTTGACTCATTGAGAAACATTGCCATACACTTTACATCTAATTGTACAAACTTCTTTATATCTACCATCAGCTATTTAGTGCAAGGGCCTGCCTAAATGGATTAGATAGATAGGTGTGTCCTATTACTATATTGTTTTGGTAAATCTATAGGAGAGAGTGTACAAACAGATTGTATAGTGTATGGCCAGCTTTGTACAAGTACATAGGAGGGAGTGGACAGAGACACTCTGCAATCAGGCCCCGTTCACATCTCTATGTAGTGGGAATTTACATTCCTATACATGTCTTTTTGGGGAGGCATTTATGATCATAGGGCAGCTCATTCACTTATATGAGCTGCCCTACCCTCCACAAACGCTCTAAAGAAGCTCCAGAACTCTTTTGGGAAGGGCGTAGTGCGTTTTCTTATGTCACTTTTTGGTATGTTTGTAGCACATTTGTCATGTGATAAAACTCTCAGCAAACGGGTAGCTGCTACCCATGCTTAGGGTTCCATTAACATTTAAAGTGTTACTAAACCAACAACAGTAAAATCAGTCTGTACCTGCAGTAAAGCATGCTTGTTATGCTCACCGTGGAACCTAAGGGGTTAATCCTCTGCATTGTGTAAAAATACTCTTTGATCCTGTCTTCTCTGATTCTCCCCTTCTTCCACAGTCCACAATCCATCTGCTGATAGTGCAGAGCCTAATGGGCCATACACACTATAAGATTTTCTGAAGACTTTTTCCTTTAGACTAACCAAAACCATATAATATGAGGTCAAACCTAAACACTTTCAATTTGTATGCAATCTGGCAGGCCCTGGCACTACATAGAAAAGGTAAATCTGAAGGAAAAAGTCTTCAGAAAATCTTATAGTGTGTATGGCCCTTTAGAGGCACTCCGCACATGCTCAGTTTGGTGTGTTTTACTAGGGAGTGTTTTTTTTTTTTTTTTTTTTTTGAGAGTGCATGTGATCAGCTCAGGGCCAATCAGCACTGTCAAGACAAAGGGGTCAGGGGTCCTGCAGCCCTATAGGACAGTCAAAGGAGAATGAAAACTCACAAGATTGCTATATACTGCTGATGTAAAAAGGTATTTAGCTGTTTAGGCTCCATTAACACTTGTACAACTCCAAAGTTGCGCCAACTTCGAAAGTACAACTTTGATGCAACTTTGGATGGGTGCAACTTAGATAGGATGGCTTTGACCAGTGATCATAGACAAGTGTTGCACACAAGTTGCATTGTATAACATTCAGATACAAATTTCATGCAACTTCTGAGGATTAATATTGAAGTCTGTGGCCCTCAAGCTTCATGAAAGTCAGACCAAAGTAGTGCATGAACTACTTTGAAGTCGCTGCAACTTTAAGTTGTGCATATATGAATGGTTATCACTGGAAAATATGGGGAACGACTTGTCATGCAACTTTGATGCCCAAAGTTGCATGACAAGTCGCACAAGCATGAATGTAGCCTTACTAAATTAATTGCATTTCCATGTTCTATGTACTGTGGAAGACCAGATATAGTAAATGCAGACTGCTGGGTTAAGTAACACTTTAATGGCAACACAAGCACCATGTGCATTTTCAGCACATTTCTGAAACACACGGCAAAGCGCGCATTTTCTCAGAATCACACAGGTGTGAATGAAGCCACGTTGTTCTTGTGTAAATGCACCAATTTAACTTTCAGCTCCCATTCACACCTAGTGTAGTGGGAGCACACATTTTTGGGCTCGCTTTTTCTGCAACACACTTAGGGCAGCCCATTTTCAGTGGGCTCCCCCACACATGGCAGGGAAGCTTATGGGAAATTTTGGCACATTGCTGTGCGGTAATGTTTACTGTGCATTTTTCTGTATATGACACTTGTTTTTTCATGCAGCAAAATGTGTGTTTGCTTCCTCATTTGGGGTGGCATTACAATAAATGGCATTGAAAGCACAACCATATTTAGGTATATAAAGGTAGCCACACACTATATAATTTGATTGTACAATCTCTGTATGATCTCCTTTGAATTTACCAAACTATATAATAGGAGGACACATCTATCTATTCAATCACTCTGTATCCAGTCAGGCAGGCCCTTGCACTACATAGTTGATAGTAGATGTAAAGAATCTTGATACAATCATATTATATAGTGTATGATGAGCTTTACAAACTTTTCCTGTTTCCAATACTACAGCCTGCATGTGAGTAGAAAGGTGGGTGGAAGGAGGTGCAGGGTGTGTGCTAATGAGATCAGCAGGTGAATTACTCCCTGTGTCTGAACAGTTTTAAAGAGAAGTAAGCTTCCATCTTTAATTTTTACCTATAGGTAAGCCTATATTAAGGCTTACCTATAGGTAGTGTAAATATCTTATTTTTACACTATTTACTGACCTAGCAGCCAGTTATGTCACTGGTGAATGCGCTCCGAAGGAACTGCCGCCCGTGCCGTTTCTTCAGAGCAGTGTGCCGCGACTGGCGGCATCGCGACTCCAGCTCTGTGACTGAACCTGGAAGGAAGACCGGGTATAGATGGACGCTGCCTCCAGCGATGGCATCGCATTGCTGGATTGCTTAGTTTTCTGGTAAGTTTAACATAATGTGCTAGTATGTGATGCATCCTAGCACATTATGCCTTTGCCTTGCAGGTAAGTAAAAAAAAAAAAAAAATGCTGTGGTTTACAACCGCTTTAATGCTCTAAATCTACATATTAGGAAGTCATGATCTTTTCTTTGAAGAAAGCTGGAGGCTTTCTTCCTTTTTAACTTTTTTTTTTTTTTTTTTTTAAACTTGGAAAGATATATATTTTTTGCAACAAATATACATTAATGGTATATTGGTACATAGGGGCACTTGAGATTAGAAAGAAAAAAGATAAACCTAGCGTTTAAGCACACAATTTTACTCTTGTTAATAAATTGCTGTAGAAAGTAAGGAATCCTGTGTATGAAGCCCCCCTTCCCCTTTGCAACATATTGAATGATGTGTTATTATTTTTACTTACTGTGCCTAATTGTAAATGTCACCTTCCCAGGCTAGAATAAGAGCTGGAGTGAAACCAATGAAAGTCTCTGACCCCAGAATTTCACAAACAGATGATTTGAAATCTATTACATTTGACTCGGGGGAAGGTGGTAAGTTGACCACACAAAAGAGTAAATGTGTTGCTGTATTATTTGATAAATGGTAAAAAAAAAAAACATTATTATTTTTTTAAATGTATGAAAGGTAAATAATGAGACGTTCTAAGGTTTGATTGGCCAATATAATTTAGATGCCTATAAGTACTTTTATTCAACTTTACTGTAATGGTTTTGCTAGCCCTGGGTACCAAAGGTGCATGTGCAAAGTCCCTATTTTAAAGGTTTGAGCAGGTAAAAATCTCCCTAGAAATAAAAAAGCGCTTGATCCTTCATCAGCTCAGGGGGATGCAAACAATTTTAATATTTTTTTCTAACACTCAGGTAGTCTTTAAAGTAGGGATTGACCGATTATTGGCAAAGCCGATATATCGAGGGCTGATGTGCACTTTCCCCAATATATCGGAATCGGCCACCAAGGTGACCAATATTGCCGATATTTTGGGAAAGTGCTTGTACCTGAGTGATGCCTGCAGCTAGAGGCATCACCTCGGTACCGGTGTCCATAGCCGACGGTTGGCTGTCTTGTAATGACAACCGATGCCGATGAGAAGCCGCTTGGCTGTCATGACAAGCCAAGCGGCTCTGATCAGGTCTCCATGCAAAAACCCAGAAGTGATGTCATGACATCGCTTCCGAAAGTTCCGGGTACTGGCACCAGATTAAAAAAAATTACTGCATTCAAAACAGCCAAACTTAGGTTTTGAATGCTTTTAAGTGCAGAGGAGGGGTTTGGGGTCTTTTAGACCCCCAGATCCCTCCACAAGAGTATCTGTAAAGTAAAAAAAAAATTTTAAATGACCGATACGCGATGACCAAAATATCGGTTTCGGCAATGAAAAACCGACATTGGTCGATCACTACTTTAACCACTTGCCGACCGCCGCACGACTATCTACGTCGGCGGTCAGCCCCTCACAGGCAAAGTGACGTAGGGCTACGTCACTAGCTTGTGAGGGTCTAGGGAGCGAGCGCGCGCCCCCGGAGGCGCGCTCCCGCTCCCGAGTGGTCACGGACCCCCCCGCGCGTGTGACCGGCGGACCCGATGTCCGCCGGCCACTCTGCGATCGGCGGGGGAGAGGGAGAAAGTCAGGCAGCTTGTGTAAACAAGCTGCCTGTCATTCTCCTCGCTGTATGAGAGCTGATCACATGGATCTACTATGTAGATCCGTTGATCACTCTGCATACAGCTGAAGCCCCAGCCAATCACAGTTAGAATCACGCCCCTAGGGACACACACAGCCCCTCCCTCTCAAATAAAGTTAACCCCTTCACTACCAGTGTATTTTTACAGTAACAGTGCATATGTATAGCACTGATTACTGTAGAAATGTCACTGGTAACCCCAAAAGTGTCAAAAATGTCAGTCAAGGGTCCGATATGTCCGCCGCAATGTCGCAGTACCGCAAAAAAAATCGCAGATCGCCGCCATTACGCGTTAAAAAAAAAAACAACAAAAATGACAAAAATCTTTCCCTTAGTTAATAAACGCAATAACTTTTTCGCAAACCAATCAAAATACGCTTTTTGCGATTTTTTTTACCAAACATAGGTAGCATAAAACAAATTGGCCGAAAATTTTAAAAAATTTTGATTTTTACATTTTTTTTGGGGGGAATTTCATATAAAAAAAAGGGAAAAATATTGCTATTTTTGCAAAATGGACGCTCTTTTTTTGTTTATAGCGCGTGATCAAAAAATCGCACAGGTGATCAAATACCGCCAAAAGAAAGCTCTGTTTGTGGGAAAAAAAGGACGCCAAATTCGTTTAGGTACAGCGTCGCACGACCGCGCAATTCTCCGTTAAAGTCACGCAGTGCCGAATCGCAAAATACCCCCTGGTCGGAATGGGGGTAAAATCTTCCGGGGCTTAAGTGGTTAAAGCCTAACTTCATGTGTAGTGTGACTGCTAAACTAACTTCACCTACTTCCATAACTGACAGATGTGACTGCTGGGAGTGCCGTATTCACTGATACAAACAGCATACAACGTTGTTTTTAGCTGCAGGACAGGGACTTCCTGTCCCTCTCCTGGAAAAAATAAATCAACTCGGGGCTGAGCACTGCTCAGCCATTCACAGGCAGCATTGTATTCTATGGATGAATACAAAGCTTCCTCTGATTGGCTAAGGCAGAAACTGTGACATCCGTCTGCCTTTTTTGCCAACAGGCAGGCTTCTTAATACAGAAAAGACATACAATGTCTCTTCTATATTAAGCTTTCTTACTTAGAATGGTGTATACACCGCTCAGATAAATGAGTGTCAGCAATCCAGGTGGGTGTCTGGCCCCAGCTCACCACTACAACAGTACAGACCAGGAGAGAAGAATGGCCGCACACCACAGCGGAGCTTGGAGGGAGAAAATCCTTTTTTCTTGACACATGTCCAAGTACAATGTACAAACAGGAAAATGTAGACTCGTTTCACATGGACACAGCATGCTTGTTCATTACACTACACTAGTGAAGAAGCACGCTGTGTCTTTGTGAAACGCATCTGCATTTTCTTGTTTGTTCCTTAAATCTTGACATGTGTCAATAAAAAAGGACTTACTCCATCCAAGCTCTGCTGTGATGTGCGGCCATTCTTCTCTTCTACTCTGTAAGGTTTCTTACCTGCCTGCCTTCACTAAGGCTCCATTCACACCTGGGCGTTTTTGAGTGTTTTTGAGCTCCAAAAACGCTAAAAAAAATGTTCCAAAACGCCCAACAAGTAAAACCCCATTCATTTAAATGGCCCCTGTTCACATCTGAGCGTTGTAGCTGAAAAAAGTACATGAGCTTCTTTTTGGGCTGATTACCAGCGTTTTTGATAGATGTCAATGCCTGCCTCCAAAAACACCTAAAAAAAAAAAAAAACTGAAAATCGCGGTAAAAATCGCGGTATAAATGCGTTAAAAAACGTGGTAAAACGCTACGCTCAAGTGTGAATGCAGCCTTAGAGCGAGCTGCTGTTGGAAATTGTGGGACGCCACACAGCCTACTTTACAGGACCACCCCCCCTCCCCCCCCCCAATATTAAAACAACCTTTTTTACTGAAAATACACCAAGATCATTATTAGTGGACACAAACACTAAATAACTTCCATAATTTCTGCTAAATATAAAAGATAAAGCTGTATTGAGTTAATAATTAAAGCTGTGTGTGAATGAAGTAATGGGGCTCATTCACATCAATGCTGCAGCCTGTACAGTGTGAATCAGTGTTTTTTTGTTTATGTGGCTGGAGTTGTGTGTAAGCAGCCTATATTATGCTATGGGGACACAGCAGCTGTAAAAACACAGCTACAGGTCCTACTTTGACAGGTGTGTGTTGGCCCTAAACCCAAAAAATGTGCATTCAAGGCCACTCACCCACACCTGCACACTAGTCAAATTAGAACCTCTGCCTGTTTTCGTACAGCTGCTGCATCCTCATAGAGTAACAGGTGGCTCCAGCCACAGAAACAGATTACTCATTCATTTTTATTATTTTTTAAATTTTTAATTATTTGTTTCCCCTTTTTTTTTATTATATTTTTTACAATTTTTAAATGATTTTTTATCTTTTTCACAACAGTGTTGGGGAAGGGGGCTTTGGTGAAACAGACCCCTGATGTCTCAATTTTGAGACAGAAAAAGGGACAGGGCACTTACATTTCTCCATCCCTTTCTCTGCAGCCTCGGCTTCACTGGACAGTGAATGAACAGAAAGAGCTCTGTCTAGAGGCTCCTGTCCCTTCACAAACTAAAACATAGTAAGCACAGTTTACTTTGCTGTAGTTAAGAATGAACACAGTGAGTGATCAGTACCGATCACTCATTGGGGTTGATTTACTATAGGCAAATAGACTGTGCTTTTATCAAAGTGCAGTTGCCATCTGCAAGAGCAGTTGTTCCAGAGCTTAGTAAATGAGGAGAAGCTCTGCTGACTTCCATCATCCAATCATATGTGCACATTTTTCCTTATATGTGATTGGGTATTCTTTGCAAAGTAAAGCTTTACCTAATATACTAAGCTCTGGAGCAACTGCACTTAGCACTTATATGCCTTAAGTAAATCAAGCCCATTGTGATCATTCACAAAAGAAAGGGGCAGGCTGGGCAGCAGGAGGAATGGAATCCTGGACAAGAGGGGGTTATTGTTGCGACGGGAGGGGAAAATTGCAGGAAATGATCTCCTGTGCATCTTTCCCTGCAGCAGCTGAAAGTTGGTGGGAAAGAGAGGATGAGAAGCCAGCTTTCAGCTGCTGCAGGAAGTGACAACAGGGGGATCAGTTCCTGTTTTTGCCCCCCACCCCCTCACCACACCGATCACCTCCCTCTCCTGTCCACATCCAATTCCCCTGTTGTCCGGGCCAGATAAAGGGAGACCGATACCCCCTTATTGGCAGTCTTGCCTACACTGTACACTGAGCTATTGTGTAAAACAGTGTACAATTTTGGCATTTGCTAAGATGAATGACTTCCCGCACATGCACAGAAATGACATCATCTAAGTCCAGCCGAAGATAGAAACTCAGAAGAAGCTTGGGGAGAAGATATCCAAGATTGGTGAGGGAACTCCTGAACACCATATACCCTGAGTCGAGTATAGTTACAATTGAATGCCTTGATTACATTTCACATAAACTGAAAATATGGAAAAGAGACGAACATGCCTGGAACTAGACCTAAATAATTTTGTCATTGACTGTGTTTAAATGGGTCTTACATAAGAAATCTTTGAATTAGACATTTGTCTCAGTCCGAAAATAAATTCAGACAAATTTTTGGTTATTCAGAGATTCGGCTGTATCTGAATCTCCAAATGAAATAGTAATACATTTGGTTGAAATTTGTTTAGTTTTGTTTCATATAATAGTTTTCTAACAAATTCCAAATTTTCAGAACAATTCGAATTTGGATTTTCGATCAATTTGAATTTTTTGACTGATTCGAATTCTGTGTGAAGAATAGCCGGTTATTAAGGAGCGGGCCGGCAAGTGGGCCACTGCATCCTTTACAACGGATGAATTATCAGCTGTCAGCAGGCTTCCCCACTGACAGCTGAAATGTAAGCAAAAGAATGCTGGCACTGAAAAATTCACAAATAAAATATTGTGGAGTTCCCCCCCCCCCCCCCCCCCAATCTATACCAGGTCCTTCGGGTTCGGTATGGATTTTAGGGGGATCCCCACGCCAAAAAAAAAAAAATTCATGCCAGATCCTTATCCCAGCATGCAGTCCGAAAAAAAACAGGCAAGAAAAAAGGGGGGGGCGAGCGAGCAACCCCCCTACTAATCCATACCAGGCCACATGCCCTCAACATGGGGGGGGACTCTGCCCCCCACACCCCAAAGCACCTTGTCTCCATGTTGATGGGAACAAGGACCTCTTTCCCACAACCCTGGCCACTTGTTGTAGTGGTCTGCATGCAGGGGGCTTATTGGAATCTGGAAGCCCTCTTTAACAAGGGAGTCTACAGATCCCGCCCCCCCCCCCATGTGAATTAGTAGGGGGTACAATTACCAAAAAAGTTTAAAAAAAGGAGTAAAGACACAACACAAGTTTTTGAAAAGTCCTTGATTAACCTCTTAACAACCATCTGCTGCAGCTTTACTGCGGCAGGTCGACTCTGTCCCGCGAAACAACGTTCTGGAGACAGAACGGCGGTCTGCCGTTGTAAACACGGCAGACTTCTGTTCTGTCAGTTATGAACACAGGGATGCTGTGTTCCTCTTATTTAGGAACACAAGTTCATGCAGAAAGCCCATCCCCCACAGTTAGAAAGCACCCCCTAGGAACACACTTAACCTTTTGATTGCCCCTAGTGTTAACCCCTTCCCTGCCAGTGTTATTAGTACAGTAACAGTGCATATTTTTAGCACTGATTGCTTTCACTGGTCCCCCCAAAAGTGTCTAAATTGTCAGGTGTTTGATCTGTCGGCCGCAATGTCACAGTCCCGCTAAAAATCGCTGATCGCCGCCATTACTGATAACAAAATTAATAAATAAATAAAAATGACCTAAATCTTTCCCCTAGTTTGTAGATGCGATAACTTTTGTGCAAACCAATCAATATACACTAATTGGGATTTTTTTAACCAAAAATATGTGAATACAAAATTGGCCTAAAATGAAGAAAAAATGTTTTTTAGAATTGTCGCTCTTTTTTTGCTTATAGCGCAAAAAAATAAAAACCGCACAGGTGATAAAATACCACCAAAAGAAAGTTCTATTTGTGGGGAAGAAAAAAGACTATTTGGGTACAGGGTCGCACAGGGTCGCAATTGTCAGTTAAAATAACACAGTGCCGTATCGCAAAAAATGGCCTGGTCGTTAAGGGGGTAAATCCTTCCGGTCCAGAAGTAGTTAAAAAATGTACAAAATGTCTCACGATGTAGATCCATTGTCAATCACGATGCCCGCCGCACCGAAAAGAAAAGAAAAAAACCTCCAGTCTCGTTGAAGGCTCCTACAGTCTGCCTGCTCCCCCGCCTGACAGCTCTTAAACAGCTAAGGGGCTGCTGTGTCGGTGACGTCACAATGGGATGGGGTCACCCGATGACCTAATCGAGTGACTCTGCCCCTTAGTTATTAAAGAAATGTCAGGCGGGGCAGGCAGAAGACGGGAGCCTTCGACGAGGCTGGAGGTTTTTTTTTTTCTTTTTTTTTCGGGTGCGGCGGGAATCGTGATTGACGATGGATCTCCACAGAGAACATTTTTTTTTTTTTTTTTTTTTATAAAGGACTAGTCAAAAACTTGTGTTATATCTTCTTTTTACACTTTTTTGGTGAACTTTTTTTACACTTTTTTGGTGAATATGTAGGCCATACTTATTCACATGGGGGGCAGGATCTGGGGACCCCCACAGCAATGTTGAGGGCATTAGGCTTGGTATGGTTCTTTTTTAGGCCTGGTATGGCCCACCCCCCCTTCCCTTTTCTGGCCTTCCGGGCTGCATTCTCGAAATAAGAGACTGGTATGGATTTTGGGGAGGGACCCCACGCAGTTTTTTTTCTTTTGCCGTGGGGTTCCCCTTAAATTCCATAATAAACCCGAAAGGCCTGGTATGGATTTGGATTTTATGAATTTTTTTTAATTTTTCATTGCCAGCATTCTTTTGTTTACATTTCAGCTGTCAGTGGGGAGGCCTGCTGACAGTTGATGAGTCATTGGTTGTTAAGGATGCGGCGGCCGTCTTCCTGACCCGCTCCTTAGCAACCAGCTATTCTTCAAACAGAAGTCAAATTGATCAATCTCTGAATTTGAATCTATCTGGAAATTTGGAATTCGTTAGTAAATTATTAAAGTAAACCGAATTAAAACAAACAAAACTAAACAAATTCCGAAACAAATCAATGAAATTAAAATAGTAACATAACAAATCCATCTGAAACTATACAAATATTTTCGTTCTGCATGTCTACTTTGAATATTTATCTATATAACATATTAATGATGATATCTTTATGTCTTTGATGTATTACAGGGGGCACAACAATGTCTCATTCCAGCTGTAAGGCTTCCGCCATGCATGACATGGCCCCTGGAGAGGATCATACAAAGCAAATGCAGTTAAAAGATGATCCACCAATAAAAACAACTAATGTTGTAGGTGAAATCCTCTCCACTAAACAGCTCATTGTCCGGAGGGGACTAGCATTGCTTCTATGCTTTAGCCTACTTATGATTGGTATCGCTGTCAAACTTTTTACTACCAAAAAATAATGCAGGAGCTAATGAGCCTTGATAAACACACTTAAATGAGTATGTTGCGTCTCCAGAACAGTTTCTTCACTACATTCAGTTCCAAAAATCTTTGTAATTCTGACACAAGTAACCAGTTCTGAAGAAGTCAATCAGGGACCAATCAAGCTATAATATAAACATAACAAAATAAAATTAAACAAAATGGTTAAAAAGCGATAGTTGTAAAAAAAAAACAAGCGGTCTGTGTTATTATTTCACTGAACATGCATTATTATGCAGTATTATAACATAAATGTAACAGTTAGTAGGATATACTTTTTTATTATAAGGGTTATATTCTCCAAATAATCTGTTCATAACTAAAGCTGGAGATGCAAGCTCCCTCTACAAATGTACATTAGACTTTCTACATGTAGGATGGAATTCACCTGTCTATCCCATGTAGGGGATTGGGGAGTGTGACAGACCCAACCAGGACAGGGGCTTTTGGGGAGGACTAGGGGCAAGCCTCCTACCTGCTTACTATGGGCCCTGGCATTCGAAGGAGCTACAAGCATTTAGAAAGTTGTCCTGTTATATAATGCAAAAGGACATTATTACATTTAACAGTCGAGGAAGCCATGATAGTCTCTGCTAACATGAAACTCAGTAAACAGATGTATGTGAAAAGAAAGGGGGCTAATGAGATTTGGACAGCCCTGGGTCCAGACTAAAGTTGCCAGATAGTCTGAGGTGTGATGAGATCACTGTTCTGTGTATTGTTAATTAGATCTCCCCCATTCCTTATTGGGTCACCTATTGTTTCTGTTTGTCATCTAGAAAACTATTGTGGGATGCTATATATTTGTTAATTAAATTATTGGTTAATTAAGAATACTGCTAGTTGATAGCTGTTAATTGATTTGGTGTTTAGCGTTGCATTGTCTTGCTAAAATCCTCTAGAGGCGAATGTCCTCCTGTGGGGTATAAAGTATGTGTCTGAGTTTCAATAAAGAGTCATTCCCTTAGAGTTTACTTCAAAACCTTGTCTGTGTATTATGTTTGGGGTAAAAATGGCTGGTATTCGCTCTCTGTCTGCTTGGAACAGTTCGGAGGGCAGGAGGCACTATTTGGCGGAAGGAAGCACCTAATCGGGGTGCCAAGCGGTTCTGTCACATTTGGTGGCAGCGGTTGGATGCTTACTGTAGTCTGGAATGTCCAAACCACCGGGATCCAAGGTCTGGATAGCAGAAGAGGAGAGGTACAGAAACCTGCCACCATGGAAGAGGAATTCGGAAGAAGGCTGTGAGAGATGCGGATACAGCACAGGGGACCAGTATCAGTGCAGGTCCTGCTGGGATGCGCTGACTCTGTCCACTGGCAACTCTGGAAGGAAGTAAGCACTAGCCCGTGAGCAGCTTCACAAGGGAAAAATGTTTCCTTCCATCCAGGAAAGGTACTGGTGGCAGTACAAAGTGTGAATGCTCTTTTTTTCTGTCCAAGTATAGCGTAGCAGAATGCCCATTTACTCACAGGCACCTTTAACAACAACTCCCTGGGTTTTTGAACACACCCAGAAAGATAGGTTTCTCTGCTTACCTCCCTTAGCAGCTCATCTACAACCAGGTGATGTGAGAGACCCTCCACTGCAGGCAGCCATGCAGGGGCCTAATAGCATATCGATTTTACAGAAGACCCAGGTGCTGTTGGAAAGCCCTCAAATAATTGTAGCAGCATTGGCTGTTCCTTTTTTTTTCCTTGGATCCTACCAGCTGTTTGCCGGTATTACTAGAGCTATATACAGCCACATGTTGCCCTGCTTGAGTCACAGAGACATAGTTGTTTTGTATTGTTGCTTCTAATTTTACACCTGTTTAGTGTTAGATATAACCTTTTGGGGCTAAACAAAGTACAGGCAGACAGTCTGTTGTTTCACTGAACGCTGCTGCTTCTTTCGGAGCAGGAACTATTCTCTTTATTACTCTATTGAGGCATAGACAAAACATGAACTCACAAATGTAACACTGCCATCTAGTGGTCATACAATGTAATAGGCACACAGCAATGACATACAGTGGTTGTTGCTGATTGAATATAAACCTTGTATGCTAACACCCCCACTCAACAACTACTATCTATGTCAATCCCATTTCTGATCTAAGATCCACAAATCTGGTTCTAGCTAGTGGCTTTGTCACGATTTTGAAGATAACATGCAGTTGTGATAGCTTCTCCCCAGTATGTAGTTGGCATATCAGCATCAAATAGCATGCTCCTCCCACTTTCACACAGTGTGCAGTTCATTCTCTCTGCAACTCCATTTTGCTCTGGGTTATATGGAACTGTTGTCTGGAACATAATTCCATGCTTCCTAAGAATGGCTTGTGTTTTACCACTTGTATATTCTGAGCCATTATCTGTTCGTAGTACTCTGGGCATTCCGCCAAAAATATTATTTACTTGAGCGAGATACTCTTCTAATTTCTCTGGCACTTCATCTTTATTGTGAAGTAGAAATACTGTGGTATACCTGGAGTAATCATCAATGAAGGTCAGGAAGTATTTTTTCTTTCCTGGAGTCATAGTTTTCATTGGACCACAAAGATCTGAATGTATTAAGTCCAGAGGTTTTGGGGATTTGCTGTTGGTCTGCTTGGGAAAAGGTGTCCTTGCCATTTTTCCTTTAATACAGCTGGTACAAATCATTATGTGATCACATGGATTAATCTTAATACCACTTGCATAGTTATTCTCAACTATTTTCTTTATTGTATCAGAATTTCTGTGCCCCAATCGTCTGTGCCAAGTGTGGATGCAGTTTGAATGTTTATCCTCTTTGGCTATTTTAACCATTTCACTGCAGTTCAGCTGATACAGTTCATCTATGATTTTAGCCTTTGCAAGCAAGCAATCCCCTTTTGTTATGATACAACTGTCACCCTGAAATGTGACTACATTGCCTTGGTTAGTGAGTTTCTTTACTGACAAAAGGTTGCTTTCAAGATCTGGCACATACAGAACATTCCTCATATGGATCTTTTTAGTGATATCTGGAGAGATAGGACAGTATAGAAAGCCATCTCCTATTCCCACTGATTTCATAAATTGTCCATTAGCTGTAGTTATCCCTTCTGTTTTGCTTTCATCAAGCTGAGTGAAGAAACTTCGGTCATTAGTCATGTGACTTGTAGCACCTGAGTCCACACACCATGCTTGCACAGAGGTGACACCATTTTTGGATCCGAATGCATACTCCTTTGTTTCTATGACATTCTTAGCTTGTTGTAATGCACTTTGTTTTTGCATTCTAGCTTTCCAGATTCTACAATCTGCTTTTAGGTGTCCTGGTTTCTTGCACACAAAGCATTCCCGCTTTTCTAGCTGCACGTTTCTGTGTTTATTTTTGAATTTTGTCTTTAAAGCTGTCTCTGAACACACACTCACATTACTCATGCTTTCAGTTTTGCGCTTGTATTCATCCACAAGCTTGCCTTTAACATATTCCAGTGTCAGATCATCATCTGGACGTGCATCTAGTGCTGTGACAAGTGTCTCATAACTTTCAGGAAGTCCACTTAATAACAGAGCTGCAACATGGAAATCTTTTATCTCTTCTCCAATCCCTCTCAGTCTCTCCACCATCTCTAAGGTCTGTCTTATATAGTCCTGCATGTCCTGGTCTTTCTGTAGCTTAGTTTGATAGAGCTTTCTGATTAAATACAGTTTATTGCTGAGATTAACTCTTTCATGTGCTTTCTGTAACTCTTCCCACATGTCTTTAGCAGTCTGACAGTTACATATATGTATGATTTGATCATCATCTATGCACAGGGAGATTGTGCTCTGTGCTTTCTGATCTCTGTCTAACCACTCCTCTGTGGGCTGTGCAGGTCTTGATTCATTTATACATTTCCACGTAACTTCTCTTATAAGCAGCATTTTCATCTTGAATTTCCAAGATTGGTAGTTCTGATTTGTCAGATTTGCAATGGAGAACTTTGCTGAGGGGATGGCAGCAGCCATTTCTGCTGTTTGTCTTTCTGTTGCTGTCTCCTGTACTCACTTGCTTTAGCTCACTGTATCTGGCTATATCCAGCGGTAATCTGTATTATATCCTGGGCTTCTGTAACATGTCCTGGGCCCATAACCTGTTAGATATAACCTTTTGGGGCTAAACAAAGTACAGGCAGACAGTCTGTTGTTTCACTGAACGCTGCTGCTTCTTTCGGAGCAGGAACTATTCTCTTTATTACTCTTTTGAGGCATAGACAAAACATGAACTCACAAATGTAACACTGCCATCTAGTGGTCATACAATGTAATAGGCACACAGCAATGACATACAGTGGTTGTTGCTGATTAAATACAAACCTTGTATGCTAACATTTAGTAAATTGCAAGTACAGTTACTCCCTGTCTAATTGTTGGCTTATTGCCTTTCGTAGGATCATGGTTACTGCTAATTCCAGATGAGGGTCTTCTTGTCTGCTTTATGTGTTTTAATTGTTTTAAGCCTTTGAACTTTTTGATTAAAAAAAAATAAATAAAAGTCGTATGCTGTGTGTGCCCTGGATTCTGTTTTTCTTGTATTGCTGTATTGGACACTCACTTACTAGGAGCATCAAGCTCCGCTGCTGTGATGTGAGTTCAGAAGTATGGGCTATCCAAAGGCAAATCTCTCTTTGATATGTGCTAGTCTGAGCCCCCTCCAGAGTTACTAACAGTGAGTGCCACATATTAATTCATAAATAAACAAGATAAGAGTGAGTAAGTAAGAGTGCCACATATTAATTTATGAATAAGTAAGATATACTGTATAGGCATGTTACTTAAGTTCTTATTATAGTGAACAATCTGCACTCCAGATTTTATGGGAACTAGTCCATAGTCTATATGGTATAGAAACTATCTTAGAAAATAACTCTTCTGCCTTCAGCTGATAGTGAATTTCTCACTTTTCTATTGATGTTAGTGAAACTATAACCTAACATATGGGCTGAATATTAGGAAGCTTTCTAGAGATTCTCAAAACAGAGATATGGAGAGAAAGAGGCCTTGGCTTACAGAGATACAAAATGGTTACACAAGCTTTGACATTTTTTTTTTTATATATAATCAAAATTTATTGGGGCTGTACAAGGAAAAGACCTCATTGTAAAAAAACCCAGAATGTTACAAAAAGTGCATAATAACAACATATCACATATTCAGCAGAATAAGTGGTTGTTCAGGTGAGGTATACCCAAAGGGCTTAATACAAGCGACATGCATCCACAATTAGTCAGCACAAATATGAAAAAAAGGAAGGCAACATGAGCAGGTCAGTTAATGCACAGTGGTTCATTCAATAAAAAAAGCGTAACAAAAACACATGTAACAAAACTAAAGACTATCAAAATAATAGTCGGTGATACGTAAACATAAGAAAATCCTGGTTTATACCATCCAAGTATTAAAACATCTTGTCTCAGAAGACAATGATGCAAAAGAAAAAAAGAGTGGGTCGCTTAATTACAGGACCTGATAATGCTGTTTGTAGTGGGGAAAGGTCCTGTATTCTATATACAGTGCTTTGTGGAAAATAAGATGGACAAGTATTCTGAGTAGGTAGGTGCTGAAACATCTGGGCTCTCATGAGGATAATACAGCCAACCCATCAATGCTTCCCTGAATTTGTCAAGTTGGTTTCTAACAGTGTGAACCCATCGTACAGTTTTCATAATAGTGTTCATCTCCCATTTCCAGTCAGCTACCATGGGGCAAGCAACCTGCTTCCAATATCTTGGAATCAGGCCCTAAACTGCATTTAACACTATTTTTATATAACCCGACAGAGGAAGGTATATCATGGAGCAAAAACTGTAGTGGGATACTGATGGGGAAATATTTCCCTATTAAAATTGGATCACAATATCTAAGAATTAATTCTAAGCCTGGTTACCTTAGGTGACCTCATACTAAAGGAATGTCATTATAAAATGACCAAGTCCTTAAAAGCTATTGTTGCTTTCAAGGGGGGTTGGTCATTTCCTTACAAATAAGTCTTATATATCACAGCCAAAACTTGTAATAGTTTCTACCAGGACGAGCATCAGCCTGGGTCTGATCATCTGTGCCACACCATATAAGATGAGGGGACTCCATGTTGAAAAAAGACATCTATAGCTAAGTATTCTTGTTATATTTTCTAATATTTGTCATGCAGTTGAGAATAATTTCCCGAACGATGAAAAGCACACATAAAATGATATGAATACAGAAAAAATATGGAATATTTATTAACTAGATATGTATTTACAATAAATTAGATTATGGGTGACAAATAAAATCTTACATAAAATATCAAATTATTATGCAACACTTACTAACGGATTTTGCTAAACAATGTGAATGAAACAAAAGGATTCATTTTTTTCCCGTGGACACAATAACAATATATATAATTAACTATCAGACAAAAAGTCTGTGTTTTACACAGACAACAGTTACTCCTCTGCAGCAAGAGTAAGAGTTAAAAAAAAAAAAAATAGTATGTTAATATAGCGCCAAACAAAAGATGGTAAAATTGGGGAAAAAACTAAATAAAGTTAACCACTTAAGCCCCGGAAGATTTTACCCCCTTCCTGACCAGGCCCTATTTTGCGATTCGGCACTGTGTGAGTTTAACGGACAATTGCGCGGTCGTGCGCCACTGTACCCGAATGAAATTGACGTACTTTTTTTCCCACAAAAAGAGATTTCTTTTGGTGGTATTTGATCACCTGTGCAATTTTTACTTTTTGCGCTATAAACAAAAAAAAGAGCGTAAATTTTGAAAAAATTACAATATTTTTCCCATTTTTTTATATGAAATTAGCCACAAAAAAAAAGTAAAAAATCTAAATTTTTTAAAATTTTAGGCCAATTTGTTTTCTGCTACATATGTTTGGTAAAAAATATCGCAATAAGCGTATTTTGATTGGTTTGCGCAAAAGTTATTGCGTTTACTAACTAAGGGAAAGATTTTTGTCATTTTTATTGTTTTTTTCTTAACGAGTAATGGCGGCGATCTGCAATTTTTTTGCGGGACTGCGACATTGTGGCGGACAGATCGGACCCTTGACTGACATTTTTGACACTTTTGGGGGTACCAGTGACATTACTACAGTAATCAGTGCTATACATATGTACTTTTACTGTAAAAATGACACTGGCAGGGAAGGGGTTAACTTTATTAGCGATCAAGGGGTTAAGTGTGTCCCTAGGGGCGTGCTTCTTACTATAAAGGGGTGTGGCTAGCGATGTAACCACAGAGACATACGATCCTACATAGCAGGATCGTATTATCTCTGCAGTTAGATCAGGGAGAATGACAGGTGGCTTTGTTTACATCAGCCGCCTGCCTTTTTCCCTTTCCATGGGGAGATCGCGAGTGACCAGCGGACATCGGGTCCGCCGGTCACACGCGTGAACATGTTAGGGAACGAGCGGGGGCGGGAGCGCGCCTCCGGCGGCGCACGCTCACCCCCTAGAGGCTCACAGGCTAGGGACGTAGTACTACGTCACTTTGCCTGTACGAGGCTGACCGCCGCAGTAAATGTACTTGCGGCGGTCGGCAAGTGGTTAAAGAAATATCCCAAAAAATGTTTTATTGTAGGAATAATAATCAAAAGATCACAAAAAAATCAATAATCAGTATATACAAATAATCAATGAATCAGGAAAGATCAATGTAACATATTTACCTTTCCAAAATGGCTGCTCATTACCAGAATCCCGTAAGATGGCTGCCTTTTCCCAAAATGGCGTTTCGTTCAGGAGGAGCTGCATCTTGCATCCCTAAAGTATCAAAGTATGAGGCGTGAGTACAATGAATGAAGTGTGTCAAGTGTATGTAGCGATGCATGTGGTAAGTGTAAGCAGTGTAGTGTTGTCCTAACCTAGTCCAATATACCGTTCTGGACAATAAGCTCATAAAAATGTATAATATGCCTAGCCCAGAAGGTGAAACTTCTTTCCATTGACTGATGCAGATAAAAATGAACTTCCTTGTTTGATTAGGCATTGCCTCTTTTAACCACCAAGTGTCATCCTAGGGCAGAAATATTTATTCTGAATTAATCTTATAAATGATTTGTTGTAAGAATGTCCATTTTCTCATGGTACAGGCATGGCCATATAATATTTCTAATATATACTATATTTGTAAGGTTCAGAAGATCTGGTAATGCCATTAGATGAGTATGCATTTCTAACGTAACAATATTTGACAGTACACATTTTTTTTTTTAAGATCAGAAGTTGTATTTCCATATAGAGCAATAGGAATAGGCAAAATATTTAGAAAATACTAAAACACACTATTACCTGAATATAGTTATGTCACACACACATTACCCTACTAATATAAAATAAAAAAAATATAACACCTTTTTCTGGTGATAATTAGGGATGATCGAACGGTTCGGGTCCACCATCGGTTCGGCCCGAACATTGGGTGTTCGAGGTTCGGCCGAATTTAGAACTTTTTGCCCAAAAAGTTCGGAATTCGGCAACCAGAACCGACCAAAATGCAATGCTTCAGGAAATGGGCTTTAAAAGCCCGTGATTGGACCAGAACCATTAGCAAAAGCCAATTGAGGGGGCAGGAGAATGCTAGGAATGTGATTGGAGTGACTAGGGGGTCCCTAGACCAATCATTAGTGAATACGCCCCCCAGTATATAAGATCGCCCCGCCATATTCCTAGCATTGTTATACTGGACATGGAAGAGAGTGGAAGCAGTTCTGTTAATTTTACTTTAAAAGTGTCATTTAGCATTTATTAGTGTGAGGAAAGGGATATCTAGTGTAGTTAGAGTGCTCCTTTACACTTTAGTTAGCTTCAAAAATTTAGTTTCTTTAGGGAAAGTGTTAAGTGTCAGGGGACCGTAGTGTAGTGTAGGGTTAACTGGCAGTGACTGCTATGGCAGGGTGACAAAACCCTTCCATAGCAGGGTGACCGCTATAGAGAAATGATCATTTCTCTGAATAGCTTCGGGACACCCATATGGCTTCTCACCAGCCAAGCATTTTTTATGCTGCAGGGGCTGCCACTGCCAGTGCTTTTTTGAGGACATGTTTGATGTCAGACATGACATCTGAACATTTGTATGGGGGGTATATATAGACATATATGTCTGAATATATACCCCTAGACATATATAGGTGTGATAGTAGCAGAAATAAATGCTTGCGCTAATGAAATCATTTACAGGAATATATTTCTGCTACTATCACACCTATATATGTCTAGGGGTATATATTCAGACATATATGTGTATATATACCCCCTATACACATGTTCAGATGTTTTGCCTGCCTCAAAAGAACCCAAAAAAATGCCAAAAAAACGCTAGCGTCAAAAAAAAAAAATGCCCAGGTGTGTTTTTGCTGGCATTTTTTGGGGGGTTTTGGAGGCAGGCAAAACATCTGAACTTGTGTATAGTGGTGTATATACACACATCCATATATTTATATACACACCTAGACATATATAGGTGTGATAGTAGCAGAAATATATGCTTGCGCTAATGAAATCATTTACAGTAATATATTTCTGCTACTATCACACCTATATATGGCTAGGTGTCTATATACATATAATTATGTGTGTATATACACCACTATACACAAGTTCAGATGTTTTGCCTGCCTCAAAAGAACCCCAAAAAATGCCAAAAAAAACGCTAGCGTCAAAAAAAAAATGCCCAGGTGTATTTTTGCTGGCATTTTTTGGGGGTTTTGGAGGCAGGCAAAACATCTGAACTTGTGCACAGTACCACTATACACAAGTTCAGATGTTTTTCCTGACTGCAAAGAACCCAAAAAAATGCCTTCTATTAAACCGGCAAGGTGTTACAGCAGCAGAGCCAACCCCCTGAATTTTTTTTTTGACGCTAGCGGTTTTTTTTTGGCATTTTTTGGGGTTCTTTTGAGGCAGGCAAAACATCTGAACTTGTGTATAGTGGTATATATACACACATACATATATTTATATACACATATAGACATATATAGGTGTGATAGTAGCAGAAATATATTACTGTAAATGATTTCATTAACGCAAGCATATATTTCTGCTACTATCACACCTATATATGTCTAGGTGTGTATATAAATATATGGATGTGTGTATATATACCACTATACACAAGTTCAGATGTTTTGCCTGCCTCAAAAGAACCCCAAAAAATGCCAAAAAAACCGCTAGCGTCAAAAAAAAAATGCCCAGGTGTGTTTTTGCTGGCATTTTTTGGGGGTTTTGGAGGCAGGCAAAACATCAGAACTTGTGCACAGTACCACTATACACAAGTTCAGATGTTTTTCCTGACTGCAAAGAACCCAAAAAAATGCCTTCTATTAAACCGGCAAGGTGTTACAGCAGCAGAGCCAACCCCCTGAACTAAAAGTTTTCTAATACAAACAATCTTTTTTTTTCTGGTTCTGGACATGCTACAGAGCTGAAACTTCACATGTACACTTTTTAGACCCCCCCAGATCTGAAATCCAAAGTAAAAATCCAAAAATCTCTTTTTTTTTTTTTAATTTTTTCAATAATTGGCTTTTTTTTTTTTTATCAAAAATGACAATTTTTAAGAACTTTTTTTGTGTGATTTTGTGTCTGGGGGGTCTAAAAGGTGTACCTGTGAAGTTTCAGCTCTGTAGCATGTCCAGAACCAGAAAAAAAGATCATATAGGTGTTAAAGTTAAAGGAGGGTCCCGACCCACATCCCTGTTCTACTGAAAAATCCTCTTTTTTTTTTCATGGTTCTGGACATGCTACAGAGCTGAAACTTCACATGCACACATTTAGACCCCCCAGATACTAAATCCAAAGTCAAAATCAAAAAATCTCTCTCTTTTTTTTTTTTTTTTTTTTTTTTTTCAATAATTGGCTTTTTTATCAAAAATGACAATTTTTAAGAACTTTTTTTTGTGTGATTAATAGTTAATGGAGCATGACCCAGAACCCTAGGCACTTTTTAGGGGCATTTATTGGGTTTTAGGGCTTAAAAATGGTGTTTTTTGATTACCGAAGTTCGGGTCCCATTGATTTCAATGGGGTTCTGAAATCCGGGCCGAACTTTCGGGAAGTTCGGATGTTCTGGCCGAACCGAACTTTTCAAAAGTTCGATCATCCTTAGTGATAATATAAAATACAAGACATTGGATTGAGGCACCTATGGTACGGTATGAACTACACAGTACATATGTTTAAAAAAATACAGATGTTTATTGTAACAATTCAGATTAAAATTCATCAAAAACATGGGAGACAAAGATTAAAGAACAAACAGATTGATAGCCCACAGGGGCATAACACAATTCTAGAAAAACCTAATTTCCTCTAATATAGATTGAGCAATATCTCCTCCAAAACATGTTGGGCCTCAATCAATATAATTCCAATCTCACACTCTACATGTTTCGCAGGATGCCCACTTCTTCAGGAGTTGTATTTGTGAGGGATGTGATCTATGGAAAAATATAAAACACAACAATAAAATACAGAAAGCAACAAAAAACATATACTGTATGAGTCATGCATAAGTGCAAAAAACACATACATATAAACTATTAGTGCATCGCTGAAAAGCAGCCAAATTACAAAGAAGGACCCTAGAGTATTCCCAAACTGTGCCAGAAAACCATATGGACAAGGCAAAGCCATACTCACCAGAAGGCCCACATCAATGACAAATGGAACCGCGACACCAAATGGCAGTCTCCCAGGTGAGTGCGGGAACCAGGTGAGCAATAGGTAGTGTAGATACTGGTATGGGTAAGAGGTACATAATATTGCATTATAAAGAGACTCAAAAAGAGTCTACATAATTTGTGGGTATAGTAAACATACCACCCCCTCAAATATTTATACTATTGTATAACCAAATTATACGCACCTAAAAAGTTTAGACAGCAAACTAGCAATGGACGGTCATAAGGCAGTAGTACATAAACTAGGAAATAAAGGACAGGTTCTTATGAGTAATATATGTGAACAAAGAACCTAGGGAATTAAGATACAGTTAGTCAGAGAAGCAAAAGCTTCAAATCATTATGCATATTGATTAACTAATTGATTAACTAATTTCTGGGTAATACAGAAAAGTGGGTGCCTCCCCTCATACTAGTTCACTGTGGCTCATAAAAAATGGTAGGGGACGATTGAGCTAAACAAATCGTATTGAGTTGCGAATCAGATAACCAAATTTGGTCTATAGAAGGGGAGAGAAAAAAAACGACATTAACCAAACAATGTATATAAAAAAAAGATTTAAAAAAATGATTCTCTAGTGTCAATCAATACTTGGGGAGATAGAAATACTTCACCCCAAAAGAACTAGGTAACCAAACAGCCGTTGGAAATAATGCCAACATCCATATCAGTTAGGACGGACAGCAAGGTTGAAATAATGCTGTTCAGACATCAAAGAGGGGTAAACATCCAGTGGGAAAGCAAGAGCAACAAGATTCTAGAACCCCCTCAGAAAACAGGGTAATGCTGTTTAACCACTTCAGCCATGGAAGGTTTTACCCCCTTAATGATCAGAGCACTTTTTGCAATTTGGCACTGCGCTGCTTTAACTGGTAATTGCACGGTCATGCAACGCTGTGCCCGAACAAAATTTGCGTCCTTTTTCCCCCACAAATAGAGCTTTCTTTTAGTGGTATTTGATCACCACTGGGATTTTAATTTTTTTGCAATATAAACAAAAAAAAAACGCAATGTTTTGTTATAAATAAAAATCCAATAAACTCAATTTTTGTCAAACATTTAGACCAAAATGTATTCAGCCACATGTCTCGGGTAAAAAAAAAAAAATTCAAAAAGCGTATATTTATTGGTTTGCACAAAAGTTCTAGCATCTACAAACTATGGTACATTTTCTTGAATTTACGCAGCTTTTAGTTTCATTTCTTGAGGTGCTAAATGGCAGGGCAGTACAACCCCCCCCCCTCCCCCAAATTACACCTTTTTGGAAAGTAAACACCCCAAGGAATTTGCTGAGAGGCATGTTGAGCCCATTGAATATTTTTTTGTCACAAGTGATTAAAAGATGGAGATGGTATTGTAAAGTGAGAGTTTTTCCTTTGGGCGAGTGTGCAATCTCCTGTTCTAACTGCTGTCTTGGCTGCCTTCTTTCTTCCATCCTCCAGATGGTGTGGTTGGACACCTTGATTGCGGTGGGAGTAACGGCGAACGCCTTCCTAGGTGATCTCTGCTTTGTCGGTGCCGTTTGGTGGTACTGCGCATGCGCCACTGTGACGCATGCGCAGTCCACGATCAGGTCCGATGCCCGAGCCTCAATGACTGATCAATCAGACAGGACCCAGGTTGCTATATAATGGGAGGTTTTTACCTCCTGTCTTGCATGAATGGCTGGCAGTGGCGTTTTCTATTTATCTGATAGAGACAGTGTATGCTCAATATTGTCCTCTTGATTTCTTATAAAGCGTTACCCTGTTTTTTGAGGGGGTTCTAGAAACGTGTTGGTCTTGCTTTCCCACTAGCTGTTTACCCCTCTTGAATATCTGAACAACATTATTTGAACCTTGCTGTTCGTCCTAACTGATGTGGATGTCTGCATTATTTCCAACGGCTGTTCGGTTACTTAGTTCTTTTAGTCTCCCCAAGTATTGATTGGCACTAGAGAATCATTTATTTTTTATTTTTTTATATACATTGTTAGGTTAATGTTGGGTGTTTTTCTTTCCCCTTCTATAGACCAGACTTCTTAAAGCGGTATCTGATTTGTTACTCTATATACGATTTGTTTGGATGAATAGTCCCCTACCATTATCTGTATTACCCAGAAGTTTGTTCATCAATACACATAATGATTTGTAGCTTTTGCTTTTCTGACTAACTGTATCTAAATTCCCTAGGTTCTTTGTTCACATGTATCACTCATGAGAACCTGTCCTGGTTTATTTACTACTGCCTTATGACCGTCCATTGCTAGTTTAATGTCTAAACTTTTTAGGTCCGTATAATTTGATAATACAATAGTATAAATATTTGAAAGGGTGGTATGTTTACTATACCCCCAATTATGTAGACCCATTTTGAGTTTCTGTATAATACAATATTATGTACCTCTTACCCTTACCAGTATCTACCATTACCTATTGCTCACCTGGCTCCCACACTCCCCTGGGAGACTGCCATTTGGCGTCAGGGTTCTATTTGTCATTGATGTGGGCCTTCTAGTGAGTATGGCTTTGCGGTATCTATATGGTTCTCTGGCACAGTTTGGGAATTCTCTAGGGTCCTTCTTTGTATTTTGGCTGATGTACTAATAGTTTATATGTATGTGTTTTTTTGCACTTAGTGTATGTATGACTCTAATATGTTTTTGTTGCTTTCTGTATATTATCGTTGTGTTTTATATTTTTCCATAGATCACATCCCTCACAAATACAACTCCTGAAGAAGCGGGCATCCCGCGAAACATGTAGAATGTGAGATTGGAATTATATTGATTGAGGCCCAACATGTTTTGGAGGATACTTCATCCATTGCCCAATCTTTATTAGAGGAAGTGAGGTTTTGCTAGAATTGTGTTATGCCCCTGTGGGCTATCAATGTGTTTGATCTATTCTTTTAATGTTTTTCTCCCCTCTTTATGGGTGAATTTTAGTCTAAATTGTTACAATAAACATCTGCATTTTTTTTTTAAACATAAGTACTGTGTAGTTCATATCATAGCATGAAAGTCTTGATTGCCTCAACCCAATGTTCTGTCTTCCTGTCCATAAGCCTACCTGGATATTCTGTACATAGGGCCTTGGAAAGTATGGACATTCGTCTCAGTGCTGCCAGCTGCTTCCCTAGATTCAGGACCTGAGCTTCCAGGGAAGCAATGTGCTTACATTTTGTGCATTTGTATTCGCCCTCGATCGCATGATAAAGGAACATATACATACCACAAGATATACACCGAATCACATCTCCACACTCGCCGGGCATTGTACCTACTAATCTAATCTAATCTAATGGGGATTCAGTAATTTAAGTCTATCCTGTGTGGCTGTTTCCTAGCTTCCTAGCTCTGCTTTCTCACCCTCTGGTACTCCGCTACACTCACTGAAACTCCCAGACACTCACAGGTACTCACAGGTACTCCCAGACACTCACTGGTACTCCCAGACACTCACCGGTACTCACAGACATCCACCGTCGCAGAGCACGGTCAGTCGCAGAGCACGGTCAGTCACTGAGCACAGTCAGTCGCAGAGCACAGTCAGTCACAGTCAGTCGCAGAGCACGCAGACCACGGTCAGTCGCAGAGCACGGTCAGTCGGAGAGCACGGTCAGTCGCAGAGCAAGGTCAGTCGCAGAGCACAGTCAGTCGCAGTCAGTCGCAGAGCATGCAGAGCACAGTCAGTCGCAGAGCACAGTCAGTCACAGAGTACGGTCAGTCACAGAGCACGGTCAGTCACAGAGCAAGGTCAGTTGCAGAGCACAGTCAGTCGCAGTCAGTCGCAGAACCGTAGAGAACCGTAGAGCACGGTCAGTCACAGAGCACGGTCAGTCGCAGAGCACAGTCATAGTCAGTCGCAGAGCACGGTCAGTCGCAGAGCAAGGTCAGTCGCAGGTCACGGTCAGTCGCAGGTCACAGTCAGTCGCAGAGTACAGTCAGTCGCAGAGCACAGTCAGTTGCAGAGCACAGTCTCAGTCAATCACAGAGCACAGTCAGTCACAGATGTTCTGGCTCTATGTGATCCGAGCCTTTGAGTCCTATCAGCAGGCAAGCTAAACATGAGCCTGAACAAGTGGGAGTTGTCCAAATACCCCCCAAGAAAAAGTTACTCCTGGTATCCCTCCAAGAGGTGATCTTGTTTCAGCCTATCGAAGCTCACAAGAAGCTACAAGGGGCCACGCTAATGGTAGAACCCTGTAAAGACCTAGTGGTACCAGGGGGAGTGGCTGGTTACCTGCACTTTATTCAGAGTCCACAATGGAAAGGTGCTAGCCTTGCTCATCAATCTGGGGACATCCGTGGTGCCCAGTCATTGCATCTCCAAGGCCCAGCCAGGAGTGGAAATCATCTGTACCTGTTACAAGCTCTTTAACCTCTCTGAATGCACCACAATACAAACTTTTGCTGAAACAGCTGGCTATTGCTTTCAGGGATTATCCTCTACCACAGCAGCTAGTCCTTCACCAGCTACTGGAGAAACACCTCCTGGTATTTAAAACCAGCCCTGAGGACTATGGCTGGGCCAAGTTAAGTTTTTCTGTATGCTTGACCTGGCAAGTGACTACTGGCAAGTCCCAGTAAGGGAACAAGATTGAGAAAAGACTGCCCTTATCACAACCCTAGACTAAATCATATTCAATTGTAGTCCCTTCAGACTGCCCCTAGTACATTTCAATGCATGCTTGATGGAAAGGTGTTTGGAAGATTTCAATTTTGAGGCTGTGTTAGTCTAGCTTGATGATATCATAAGTTTCTTAAATTCTTTCGAGGACCATATCCAGCATCTAAGCTGGGTGTTGGTAAAGAGCACTAAATGCAAAAGAGGCAGCAAACTAGAACCCAAGTGGAAGCGCCACCCTATCAGGTGGAGAAACAGACTTTTCCTCCGAAACCAGCATACAATGTGGTCTTAGAGGGTCCAAAACATGTTAGGAGGCGACTCCACTGCAGCCTGCTGAGACCCTGCGTGCTGAGTGGCAATTGATCCACCAAAGCTTGTGGAGATAGTTGAAAAGGGCTCCTTAGATGTTCCATCAGTACAAGAAATCGCTTTAAAAAGGTACCTGCCTACTCTCATAATAGAGCCTCTGGCCCCTGCAGGTCTAGACGAAGAAAGCCTCAGTACAGTGCCTGTTGACAATACAGAAGACCCACTGCAGGAGGCTGCGAGCCCCACTGACTTGCTGGACTCTTGCAAAAACTCAGCTCCCAGCCTCCTTGAGGCTTTGGAGTACCATGTAGAAAATAGGGACCCCACAGAGGGTCTGCTGTCCATTAAAGTCTAAGGCTAGCCATAGATGGTTAGAATCTCAGCTGGTTCAGCAGCACCCCCTCCCCTCCCCCCGCCAGGAGCAGACAATTGTTCAAATTTGCAATGTCTATGGCCTGCCTAACCATGGGAGTTTGACATTTTTCTGTTATGACTGCATTGTGTTGGCGCTGTATTGTTCTTTGCTCTGTTTTATACCAAGGATAGCATTTGTCAAAGGAGGAGTGTAGGCAGGTGCAATCTAAATTCCCCACTGCAGTTGGCACAGCAGTAATGCAGATAGGAGAGGAAGGTTTGGAGAAGCTGTATTTTTCTATGATTTCCTTGGTCACTTGGGCAGTGATCCAGTTAGATGCACATGCCTGATGTGACCCTGGCTTCCATCTTAGGTTAGAAAAGTTTATTTAAGACTTTGACTCCTGGATTTGAAGCACTTTATGCAAGTGGACATGTAGATACAGGTTCCCCATTTGTCAGGGACAGTGCTAGCAACAGGGAGAGGTTCTGGTGGAGTAGGGAGGGAGCAGGGACCATGTCTACCTTCTCAGGAAGCTTTTCATTTGGTCGGACTGGCCAGGTCATACCTCTCTCCTTGTGGCAGATGCTGTTGGCATCCCTGAGTCTTCTGAAGCTGTCAATTTTCTAATGCTGACTTGTTTCCTTAAATCCCAACTCCAACATATTAGCAATCCCCCCCACCCCCACCAACTAGTCTTTGGTATAGAAAACAATTCTAATCAAATGCCCATTATACAAACCTGAAGCCACAGTTATGTGATGCTGCTCACCTGATCCTTCTCCCTTCTTTAGTTTTTTTTTTCTTATTGTCCTTTTTTGGGTGTCCATATCACTGCCTGCCTGCTATTCCAGTGGCCAGGTCATCTCTCATTCACTCACGGGGGTAGGGAAGGGACTGGTGCCTAAGAATACAGATGATGAGCAGGAAAGAAAATGCCTGCTTCCGTGGACAGAAAACTACGTAGCTTATAGGGTAAACTGTGTCTCTAAACCATTGCTTGCACAATGACTTAGGAGGAGGCATCTTGAATTAAGACTGAGGAGTCTACCTAAATTTAATTTTTACCTGAACTTGGGCTTTAATTCCTGCTCAGGAAGCTTTAGCTACCTTGCTAATTAGGATCCTTTCACATGGTCATGTTTGCTCCAATTGGCAGAGGGTCTGCAAAAAAATCTCCTGCTGAACGCCATTTTTATGACATCTGCGCACTGCATTTTGTCAGCAGGTTGCAGGTGTAACCAGAACCAGTCCTTTTCCATTCTTTTTTCCAGACCTGGATGGACCTGAAAGTAGGTGTATGTAAATGGATACATGACAATTTACATTCATCTATCCATAGAAATTGAGCTTCTGATCAGGTCCAACTGACAGGCAGACCTAATTAGAAAGTCAGTGTGAAAGGGGCCTTAGGAAGGAAAGAAAATTGCTCAATTACCCAGTCAACACTGATTCTGCCTCCCACTTTTGTATTGTATACTTCCAGCAAGGGGTGCAGGGAGCATTCCTGAGCCAGCAGAATACAATGGTTACTGCTAGCATCTTTAGCCGCTGGCAGTAACCATATGTAAAAAGATCTGACAGGCTAGCTGTACCAAAACTGATCAATCAACTTGAGTACCATCAGCCTGCCCATACATGGTTTTAATGTTGGCCAGTCCCTGCTGAACCGGCCAAGACTCGAACCGTCTATGGCTGGCTTTAGTGAGTCACTTACCTGGAATGATTTTGTGCACATCATATAAGACCAGTTGTGCAACTGGATATGTGCAGTTGATGTCTACATCTGCAGCCATCTGTGGTGGCCCAGGGCACTTTGAACAATGGAAACTGCTTATCAGCATTTTAGCTTTTATGTATAGAGGCTGACCAAAGGGCAATCTTCTTTGCTTGTAGAAATATGCAATTATGCCTTAATGTACCTTTTCGTGATGCAGTAAAACTGGCCTCCAGGAATGCTGTTTAACTGGGAATTTTAAGGATACCTATGTGTACAGTACATAAATTCCTAACTATTTAAATAACTTCAGTTTAGATTAGGTTTGGAGTTGGGAAAAGTTAAAGGTGAGAAATTAATACAAAACAATGCATCTTTATTTTTTCTTTTCTTTATTTATTTTATTTTTTATTATGGGCTTGTCGCAACACAGACAGTTCAGACGTAATCCACATTATATTGATTTGAGTGTGATACATTGAATAAAGGCATTCCCAAACACGATATATAGCAAGTATACAGTCTTTACCCAAACCAGGGTGTCCTTTTCAGTCTTTTCCTGACTGTCAGTTCACTTACCTACTTGCCTGCCATTAGAGGTTCCAAACTGTATTGGTCCTTAAATGGATTTCCAGCACCAAACCCTCTGTAGAAGTTTGGATGTTGGAGTTTGACAGAATAACTGCTTTACTGCCTCAGAGGGGCCCCTCACGAACATTCCATGCTCTGGACGTTCTGGTGAAATTTCTGCACTGTCCCGGTGTCTTCTGCCCTTCATTGATCCCCTCCCCTTTCCCTCTTTACCAATAACGTGATGATTGGTGCTTCTCATATACAGAACTATATACCCTTTGCCTTAATCTACAGTTGGTGTTTATGATGAGATATGCTCTTTGCTTTTGCCTGATACTTTCTGGAGCTGATGGCCCCCTATGTTTCTATTGACCAGATGTCTTGCTAAATTTTTGTATACAATTTTTTTTTTGCTGTTTACTTTAATGTTACTATTCGGTTAACATGATGGTTAGACTAACATATCTATGATTTTCACAAGTTACTATGTCCATATATACCAACATTGTTAATGATATTCTCAAAGGCTGTTCCTCATAGTCTCTTGCTCTCTTTTTGTTTTATTTTCATGGATAAAATATGTAAACCCCCCCCCCCCCCAAAAAAAAACAGAAGAGGAAAAAAGGCTCAGGACTGCAGCATCATGTGACTGTAGCTTTAGTCCAATACTGGACGTGCTGACTTTTAATTTAAGGACACTTAACTGTCCAGGATCCAGCGCAATCCTCACCTGAGCCCATTTTTCAAAAGCATCTTAACTAAAGGAAACCAGCACGCGCGAGCCATGCTGTGCTTTACAAATGGTCCTGCAGTCTTCTGGGACCTGTGATGTGTCCCAGTAGGCTGTGGGCAAAGGGGAGGGGGGGGTGCCGAGACAAGCCATTTCAAAACGGTGGCCTAGGGGTCAGTTTCGGCCCTTTGCTTGCTTTTATCTGCCCCTTGGGGCACTTATTTTTTACTCCCAATGACACAAACTATGGGGCACAGTTCCTACTAATGACCTCAAAAGAGGGGCACAGTTCCTCCCAATGACACTAACAATGGGGCCCAATGACACAAATGAGGGGCACAATTTTTCCCAATGACAGCAACAATAGGGCACAATTCCAACCAATGACACCAATAATAGGGCACAATTCCTCCCACTGACACCAATAATGGAGAATTTTTTACTCCCACTAATGCTGGGACATTTTGTACTCCCAATGGCCACAGTCCAGCCCCCCTAAAGTCTAAAGGACAGTAAACTGGCCATCTGTTTAGAAAGTTTGGAGATAGCTGGCCTAGGCGATCCCTGTGGAGCTGGGAGCAGACACCTCTCAAAACCAGGTACCCGCTCCCCCATCCAAAAAAAGTGCCAATTGTTTAAGAGGAGGGAGGAGGCAAACAAACAGAACTTCCCCTTTTGAGTAAAGTTTTGCTTTAAGAGACCAAAGTGACTGTCATATGGTCAAAACTAAAATAAAGCCACTGTTATATAACATATAAAACATGTTTTATATTTACCTTTCTAACAACCTTGGGTTAAGTTTCTCCCTTTAGCTCTAAACCTGGGCATACATGAATCAAAATTTGGCCTGTCCAGCAGGAATGGGTTGAATTTTCGATCCGGCCAATGGGCTGCAGCAGTGATCAGTGTATTCTGACAGCGGAGGAGTCCCACTGTTAGAATACAAAGACACAGCAGGAAGGTCTTCCCCATCCATTACCACTGTGTGGATGGGAAAATTGGTTCCGTTTTTTTTGTTCAGCTGAACAAAAAAAAACTGAGTATGATCAGTTTAAGCATTCCTAGAAACTTGACATGGCTGCTATGCATGCACAATCTGGTTAGCAAATAAAAGATTATTTTACAAAAATTTACAAATTTCCAAGAAATAAAACCCCATGACCAGGTAAGCATACTTCAGTTCCTGTAGGAAACTTACCCCTAACCTTTTGATACTACATTTTTGAAATATAAAAATGTAGAAGAATACATGTTCAGAATAACAGGTTAGGTAAAGGCTAAGTTTACCTTATTAAAGAAAAAAACATAATAAATACACATATTTCTACAGAAAAAAAAGTGCATTTATTTTATTTTTTTTTCACCTGAGTCTGCAAAGTATTATTATATTATTATAGCAGAGGTGCAATGTCAGGACCTCTTGATAACGTTCTATTAGACTAATTGTGTCGGGGAGGAAACAATAGTGCTGACGTCAGGCCACTGTCTGATACCGGGTCGGTAGTGGCACCCATTGTCATATAATAGTTTTACGATTCATTTTATTTTGACTTTTAACATATAAATCCAATAAATACTAAACTGTGGAGATTTCATCTTGCTCCTGGTGGGCTTTATTTACCATAGCTACATCTGGATGGTGCAAGTTGCTGAACAGCCTTCCCCACCACAGATGGCGGATCTACTTTGTACACTGAGTGCGTGTTTGCTGTTGTAAGGGTAGCTTTTCTGGTGAGTGTCCATTTCACAAGGGTGTGGTGGATGATTCTGGAGCACTGTATTGGACCACTTCTTCATTTTTCAAGTCACTACCAATTTTTTGTGCACATCTTTGCACTAAACTTGCTTTCACTAATAAGTTTACATTGCTAATCCTATCATCCTATCATGTGACTGTGCATTTAAATCTATACTGTTCACTATATTGGTTTCTTATTGTTTATTTTCATTTAAGATTGGACTTATATATGTACATTTTTTCATTTTAGCACTTTTTTGGACTTTTTTTCAATGTGTTGTCCATTTATAAGGCAGTATTCACATTTCATTTTTGTTCATTTACTTTTGACGCTACACACTTTTTCTTAAGATTTTTTTTTAAGTTTGATATATTCCTTAACTGTGTAAGCCGCCGCCCCACCACAGTGCAGAGATACACCTTTTTTTACAATGTCCGCGCTATCAGTTGGAGAGCTAAAGGAAGTGTCAATGGACTATGAGTTTGGGGCTCACTGCACTCGTATCCCATTGAGCACTACAAGTCAGTCAACCATGGTAGTAGACAGAACTTCCAGTCCATTCATCAACAGATTTCTGTGAATAAATGATGCAGTTGTGTGGTCGGAGCACTTCACAGCTGCACTGATTTCAAATTTGACTGCTGCAGGGGAGAGGAACCCCCTTACATTGTCACAGGGGATGGCCACTTTGCGGGTGGGGGATTGATAAGAAACATGTTACATGTTACACTCTTAATAACAGTTTAACATGTTGCTAAAAGTAGAGTTAACCTTTCACCACTTGCACACTGGGCACTTAAACGCCCTTCCTGCCCAGGTCAATGTTCAGCTTTTAGCGCTGTTGCCCTTTGAATGACAATTGCGCAGTCATGCAACACTGTACCCATATAAAAAAAATTTCAAACAAATAGAGCTTTCTTTTGGTGGTATTTAATCACCACTGGGGGGGTTTTATTTTTTGCTAAACAAACAAAAAAAGACCAAAAATTTAGAAAAAAAAAGTTTTCGTAGTTCATTAGAAAATTTTGCAAATGTGTAATTTTTCTCCTTCATTGATGTGCGCTGATGAGGCTGCACTGATGAGCACTGATAGGCTGCACTGATGGGGACTGATGGGCTGCACTGATGGGGACTGATAGGTAGCACTGATAAGGTGGCACTGATAAGCTGGCACTGATAAGCTGGCACTGATGGGCACTGATTAGGTGGCACTGGTGGGCACTGATGAGGCTGCACTGATGAAGCAGAACTGATAGGTGGCACTGATAGGCACTGGAAGGGGACACTGATAGGCAGCACTGATAGGTGGCACTAATCATGAAGCACTGATGGGCACTGATTGGCAGGACTTATGGGCACTGATAGGTGACACTGGTGGGCACTAATAGGTAGCACTGGTGGACATTGATCAGTAGCACTGGTGGGCACGGCTTAGCCGTGCTGATATGCACTGGTATTTTGGCACTACTTAGAAGCAGTTGGTCTGGAGTGTGCCGGACTGATGTCCCGTTTACTCCAGGCAGTAATCTGCTTTTTTTCTCCTTGCGCTGTCAGCGTGAGGAAAAAGAAAAGCCAATTACCAGCTCTGTTTACATCACGTGATCAGCTGTCATTGGCTGACAGCTGATCATGTGGTAAGGGGCCCCTTACTCCGATCTGTGATCAGCCGAGTCTCATTGACTCACTGATCAGATCACATGTGCAGGCAGCTCATGCACGGGAAGACATACATGGAGACCCTCCCGGCAATTTAGCAATTTTTTTTTTTTTTTTACAACAGACTCTCCAGTAGTGCGGTTTGTGAATACTGTTTGCCATGCAACATAGTTCTCTGATTTATTGTCATTGAGTTATGAAAATGATTTTAAAAATGACTTTTTTGCAGTTCTCTGCATGCATGTAGACAGTTACCTTTTAACTCCAACACCTGGAAAATCCAATACAAAGCCAAAGTAACTATAACTAAAGTAAACTTTTCAGAGTGTAGATGGATTAGAACAGATGTCAATTTATATTGCTGTCTGTGCTCCCTCTAGAGAAATGCTGTACACTCTCTCTGTTTGTCCTGTCTACCATTATCACTGAGAGTGAAAGTAATTTAATATCACAAATTATGGGTTGTCCCCAGAAAAGTAATAGTGGAGAAATCTTCCAATGGGGACACTAAGTTTGGTGACCTGTGGGTCCCCAAGAAATTCCCCTAAAGCGGTTGTAAAGGCAAAAGTATTTTTTTTATCTTAATGCATTCTATGCATCAAGATAAAAAGCCTTCTGTGTGCAGCAGCCCCCCTCAGCCCCCCTAATACTTACCTGCGTTAGGCCTTTTTTTCTCAGAGAATAGGTGCAGGTACTTCCTCCTTCTGAGTCACCTTTTGACCCCTATCCACCTTTGAGTACATCCCTTGGTACCACCCCCTAGCCACCCCCCAGTACCACTCCTTTTAGAGAATACAGAACCAAGTATAATTTTTTTTGGTGCTAAGTAATTTGTACGTAATTCATTAAAACAAGAAAAGCAGTGAAACCACAACAGATCCCCCAGCAACAATAGATGACCCCACCAAAACATTTGAATCACTTCAGCAACAATAGCCCCGTCCAGCACCAGCAAAAATATATACCCTAGCAGCCAACATCAATAGATCCTTCAGCAGCAAGCAACAATAGACCCCTCACTAGACAGTAGAAGCTCCCCAGCAACAATAGACCCATTCATCAACAGTAGATACCCCCAACAACAATAGATCCCCAACCAGTATAACATACCCTCCCAACTATAGACCCCTTACAGCAACAGTAGATCCCCATCATAGCCCAGCACCCCTTGATATTACATACATGCAGTGCTAGAGGTGCCGGAACTGCATTCCCCCATGTTCCTGCTCAAAAAAAGCCCTGCCTGAGGTCCATCTAGATTCAGCAATGTTGCATGAGAGACTAGGCTGTCCGGGACTCCCCCTCCTCATTGGTTGAGACAGCAACGCAGCACCATTGGCCCCCTCTGCTGTCAATCAAAGTCAGTGAGCCAATAAGGAGAGAAAGGGGGCAGGGCGGGGCCTGGCCACTTCACCATATCTGAACGGACACAGGGAACTGTGGCTCGGCTCGGGTGCCCCCATAGCAAGCTGCTTTCTGTGGGGGTACTCGACGGGAGGGAGGGGCCAGAAGAGGAGAATATGGGCTGCTCTGTGCAAAACCAACTACAAAGAGCAGGTAAGTATAACATGTTTGTTATTTTTAACAAAAAAAAAACCTAGACTTCAGTATCACTTTAATTTGCAGGGATTTCTTCTCACTTCCTGTTTGGCTATGGGACAGGAGGTTAAGGGAAATCTTCTCAATGGGATGATGGCAAAAAAAAAAATTTAACCCTCACTTGCTCTATCCAAAATGAAAAAAAAAAAAAGTTTTGCCTATAGTTCAGTTAAAAGTGTCTACCATCCACAACTTAAACAATCCTTTGTGAAGTTTGTTTGGCGTGGTAAACATCTCAGACTTGCCTATGACATACTAGGGGGGAGGGGTACCGCGCTTCAGGGAAGTAACGCACCTAGTCTAATAACTGATCAGTGAACACCAACCAAACATGTGTTCAATTACTGTGATAGTGCTCAACCACATCCGTGTGTCAGCTACCAATATGTACAAATGTGTTTCTAAATAAATAAATATATGATCATCAAAATACCAAAATCTCTTCAAAATATAACATATAGAGTGCATAAGTGTCTTCAGAGTTTATATATATAAATAAATAATCACACTCTTAAAGCAAAATACATTAATAAAAGCTTAACACAAATTTGTGAAGGTGACAATAAAGTGCTCAGTGCTTAAAATAACGGGTGGGTAAGTTAATTATTAATCCTAATATTGAGTCCTTATAAAGTGCTTAAAAGTGTCCAAAAAAATTACAAATCAATTGTGTTGCAGAATATCTGTGATCTTCTTCTTCTATAAAGTGTTGCCTCCACCTAACACCGTGTAAAATGTGGGGTGCTTCTTCTCACTCGTTACCCCTAAGGGTGTGCTAGATGCTCACCTCAATATATAAGGTAATGCGCCTTATGATACAAATCAGCTACTTCTCTCCTCTCCTTCCTTCTACTACAATCAGGGATGGTGTTCAGCCTGTGTTGTATGGATCGGGGTACAGTGCTCTCCAGATGTCCTACAGATCTCAAAATTAAAAGCTCACATAGTGCAATATTGCCATACTCAAACCAATTTATTAAAAAGATTTAAATGCACTTACAAACAGACGTTTAAAATAGCGCTTTTTGCTGCAAACAGGATATTGCGGTCCTCAGTTCCGCATCCGAACGTTACTTCCGGTCAAACGGCCCTACGCGTTACGCCACTTCCGTTCACGTGGCTTCTTCTGGGGCGCCTTGGATTCTGGCAGGCAATAGGGGAATCTGTGACTGGACCTCTCCGTTAACGAGATCTACTCTTAGGGTATGGGACAAGCTGAATACTTCCGGAGGATATTCTCCTGGAACATCACCCCTGGCTCCTCTAGGGGGGTTCCCCTGCTTTACTCCTAGCGAGGACTCACAATTTTTTTGCAGTTGGGGGGCCGACGGGAAACTGTTTTGCGCTAAATTTGCTCCGGATGGGCGAGTGTTATACCTGGATGCCCTCAGGTCCTGGTATGGCGGTTTTCTGATGTAATTGTGGCGTTACAGGCAACTGACTGCTTTTTTGACAAAACTGTGCTCGCCCCCACGATCCATTGACTCACTGTCTGCCTTTGAATCCTGGTGTGTGAGCCCTCCAGAGTCTTGGCATTTGCTGTCCCATATGTATAAACTGGTGCTTGGAGAGTTCTCGGGTAAAGTGCCCTATTACATTAAGGAATGGGAGCGGGAGTTGGAGGTGGAATTTTATCCTCAACAGGTGACAAAAATTATGCATCTGGCCCATGTGTCATCTATTAGTACCCGGATACAGGAATCCTCCTACAAATTTCTTACTCGATGGTATAGGACACCCTCTCACCTGGTTCAAATGTTTTCAGGTGCAGACCCCAGCTGCTGGCGGGGCTGCGGTCAACGTGGCACATTTATCCATATCTGGTGTGAATGCCCTGGGATTAAGGTCTTCTGGGACTCCATTTCTCCCTGCATTCAGAAGCTGTCTATTAGACCGGTCAGATATACTCCACTTCAATACCTATTTCATGATGTTCAATCTTCGGTTAAACAATATAAATGCAGTGTTATCTCATATTTATTGAATGTGGCCAAATGTCTAATTCCGAGACTTTGGAAGCAGGCTTCTTGTCCCACAGTGGCTGAATGGAAAAGGAAGGTAAACTGTGTCATGGGAGCGGAATGCTGGGTCCATACTGTTGGGGACTGGCTGGATTGCTTTCATGACATCTTGTCGGGATGGATGTTCTACACTGATGAGATCCCTGACCTGTAGTCACTCCTTTGTCGGGGAATTGTGTACCTTCTCTGTGTTTCACTTTGGTTATGGCAACCGTTATTAAGATCTTTGGCTCTGTTCAGAGGGATACTGCCCTCCATGTTGCTGTGGAGGTTCATTGTCCCCACCCATGTTACTAGTTCCATACTTACATGTGTGCTGCTCCTCTGACCTTTCCTCTACTCAGATCTCCCTCTCTATGCTTACGTCTTCTTCCTTTTCTTTCTGCACTTTTTATTTTTCTCTCTCTCTTCTTCTATTTCTAGCTCTTCCATACTTATTATGGTTTATTGGCTATCGTCTCCTATTATGTATTTGTATAGATATGAAATGGTAGCTGGGTGGATGTTCCAATTTGATCCTAACATTGCACCACACCCTTGTAGATAATCATTGTTAGCAAGTGGTGTTAATGGGTTTTAAAGGTGCAAAATTACACAACCATAAATAAAATATATATATACATATATATCTCTACATGTTTCACTGTATTAGAACAGCTTCTTCAGGAGATTATGGAAATACTCTCCTATTTGAAGAAAAAATATTAGTATGAAGGTATTTAAATATTTAAACAGTAAATAGCATTTAAAACAAAGAGTGGTGCTTACATGCATACAATTCTCTGAAGGGGACAAAGCCTCTCGGCAAGTAGATAAAAAAGAGATAGAATGAGGAGAAAATACTACCTCAAACTTATACTCCTATATAGTATTACAAAATTAAGACTGCATGGGAGACACTTGACCTGCATAAAAATGTTTGGAAACAGGCATCTGATGTACCACAAAAGGCAACATAACCCAGGGTGGTTCTATCTATGGAGATAA
Organism: Pelophylax lessonae; assembly: GCF_965119305.1. Taxonomy (NCBI): domain Eukaryota; kingdom Metazoa; phylum Chordata; class Amphibia; order Anura; family Ranidae; genus Pelophylax; species Pelophylax lessonae. The sequence continues at coordinate 393,376,343 of NC_138769.1, read as the reverse complement.
TTAGATATAAATATCATTAAATAAATATATTATAATCCATATGTATGCCTCAAGTCTTATTAAACACAAAATAATTACCTTCAATTCATGAGCATTGAGCAGACCAAATGTTGGAATCTGCAACAGGTGTGGTATAGAGCCACAAATCTCCTCACACAATCCTTGTGTTACAAGACTTCAAAGCACTCTGAAATAGAGAGGAGTCAAACCCATTACTATTAAATTAACACCAATACTTCTTAGATTCCCATCAGTAGTTGTATTTTACCTGTTGTGTCTCCCCATGCAGTCTCCAGAAGGAAGCCAAGCTCAATGAGCCCTTAATCCTGGGTTATTTATAGTACCTTTCAACCTCCAGCGTGTGTAACATGCCTTAAGGGGGCGTGGGCCCCATAATAGCCTGCCGCACATGCGCAAGACGGCGGCATGTTGTCAAGGTCAGCGCCGCCATCTAGGAAAGTCCCTCGCCAGTCCGCCAGACGTCAGACATGGGGGGGACTTGTGCGGCGGAGACGAGGGGCCCTGCTCACCACACACACCACCCGATGTGGCACTCGATGCTGTCTTTATTTCAGTCCTCATGTGATATATTTCAAGAGAATGATAAATGCATTATATGTAATAGATGTTTGTAAAATATTTTTTTGTTTATAATTTTTGTAATTTTTGGATTACTGGAATAAAATAATAAATTGTATGAACTTTGGCAAAAATAAATTAATATGTACTTCTGTGTTGTTATATACCAATCCTGTACAGATGGTGCTTGCAGATACAAGATATCTGGATAGGACTTTATTTCCTAGGCAATGTGTAGTGGTAAGTTTATCCACAAGATGGCAGCAAACAAGGAAGGTAATATACATTAATTAAATGTTGGAGCTGAGCAGGTGACCAAATGGACGCCTGGGGCCCTGTTATCCGGACCTCCGCACGGTTGATGTGCCCCATCGGGTGGTGTGTGTGGTGAGCAGGGCCCCTCATCTCCGCCGCACAAGTCCCCGCCAGGTCTGACTTCCTGCGGATTGGCGAGGGACTTTCCAAGATGGCGGCGCTGGCCACGACAACATGCCGCCGTCTTGCGCATGAGTGGCAGGCTATTATGGCGTCCACGCCCCCTTAAGGCGTGTTACACGCGCTGGAGGTTGAAAGGTACTATAAATAACCCAGGGTGACCTACTGATGGGAATCTAAGAAGTACTGGTGGTAATTTCAGAGTGGTTAGAGTCTTGTAACACAAGGATTGTGTGAGGAGATTTGAGGCTCTATACCACACCTGTTGCAGATTCCAACATTTGGTCTGCTCATGAATTGAAGGTAATTGTTTTGTGTTTAATAAGACTTGAGGCATACATATGGATTATAATATATTTATTTAATGATATTTATATCTAATTATCTCCATGGTGGTGTATAGAGCCAAAAAGATTACAATTGTGTTGATGTCCCAATATTTATGGACCTGACTGTAGTACTTTTAATCCCAGACCCTATATCATTTATAAAGATACTAAAAATAAGGGTCCCAACACTGAACCATGGGGTACACCACTGAGAACCTTAGACCTTAGAATTTTTACATCTTTAAATTTGGGCATTTGCCTATAGAGACCTCTGCAAAGCAGCGGGCTGGTTGGTGTGGTGCACTTGCCTACGGCACTACAGGGAAGATCCAGGGGCTTGTACATCAATGGACTTCAACACAATGACGGTACAGGCTTCCATGTCCCTTGTAATAAAGTTTGGTAATACATTTTAGCCCCCCCTGTTTAGCTCACTATTTATCATATGTATGCTGCCATATTGGCGTCAGGAAAATGGAAAATTGTATCCCAATACTTACCGTAATTTTCCTTTCCTGACGCCAATCCATGGCAGCATACGAACCCTCCATTTTTTTATCTTGATATTTTTACAGAGAATGGGGAGGTTGCTCAGACTTTTATAGATTTAAACAGGTTTTGTGGGTGGATATAGGGGTGGAGCTATATCATATGTATGCTGCCATGAATTGGCATCAGGAAAGGAAAATTACGGTAAGTATTTGATACAATTTTTCATTTTCTCATGTCTGGAGAGTAGGGATGAGCTTCGAGTTCGAGTCGAAGGTAAGTTCAACTCGAACATCACTAATTCGATCATTCATTGAATGACGAACAAATGTGCTTCTTCACTGTAAATTAGAGTTTCCCATTATGCACTGCACGCGCGCCACGTGATTGGCCAAAGCATGCACGCTGACCTCATGCTTTGGCCAATCAATTGATCTCTGCCATGATTGGACCAAAGGCAGGCTGCCTTTAGCCAATCATGGCTCAGGGGCCAAGTACACGGCCCACACTACATAAAGGCTGCTCGCGCAGCCGCAGCGTGTAGTGTCATTGTGCGGGCGATGAGACAGGGACAGGCATGCGGTTCAGGCAGGGAGAGAGTAGTTTTTTTCCTTGCCAGTGTAGAGAGACATTCCTAGCAGTGTAGGGAGGGCTAGGTTCCTGTGTGAGGTAGGGAGAGATTGATTTCTTTACATCAGATACCAGTCACAGTATTGTTCATCGGTCAGTTTCTGCATCATTCTTTAATATTCACAGACCTATAGGAATAGAGATCACTTCAGATATCAGCCACAGTAACCATTGCTCAGTTGTGGATCTTTCTATAGGGATCTCAGACTTGTAGGAATAGAGATCACTTCAGATATCAGCCACAGTAACATTTGCTCAGTTGTGGATCTTTCTATAGTAGTCACAGACCTGTAGGAATAGAGATCACTTCAGATATCAGCCACAGTAACCATTGCTCAGTTGTGTATCTTTCTATAAGGATCTCAGACCTGTAGGAATAGAGATCATTTCAGATATCAGCCACAGTAACCTTTGTTAGTTGTGGATCTTTCTATAGGGATCACAGACCTGTAGGAATAGAGATCACTTCAGATATCAGCCACAGTAACCATTGCTCAGTTGTGGATCTTTCTATAGGGATCTCAGACATGTAGGACTAGAGATCACTTCAGATATCAGCCACAGAAACCTTTGCTTAGTTGTGGATCTTTCTATAGTGATCACAGACCTGTAGGAATAGAGATCACTTCAGATATCAACCACAGTAACCATTGCTCACTTGTGGATCTTTCTATAGGGATCACAGACCTGTATGAATAGAGATCACTTTAGATATCAGCCACAGTAACCATTGCTCATTTGTGGATCTTTCTATAGGGATCTCAGACCTGTAGAAATAGAGATCACTTCAGATATCAGCCACAGTATCCTTTGCTCAGTTGTGGATCTTTCTATAGTGATCACAGACCTGTAGAAATAGAGATCACTTCAGATATCAGCCACAGTAACCTTTGCTCAGTTGTGGATCTTTCTATAGTGATCACAGACCTGTAGGAATAGAGATCACTTCAGATATCAGCCACAGGTGCACTGGGTAACTCTGCTGGCAGCTGGGAAGGATGCAGGACAGGGTTTGGTATCGCAGCTTGTTTTGCCACCACGCCTCCAAAAAGCTAGTGCTGGTTCTGCCACATCTGGCTACTCCACCAGCTCCTCCTCCTCCTCCATGTCCTCTTCTGCTCAATTCTCCTCTGCAGCAGCAGGGCTCCCTAAGCGTTCAAGGGGCTACGCAAGCAGTCAGGCTAAAAGATGCCATGCTGTGCTTCAGTTGGTCTGTCTAGGGGATAGGAGTCACACCGGTGCAGAGATACTGGCAGGCTCAGAGATGGTTGATGCCATGACAGCTTGAGCCAAGAATGGTTGTATGCGACAATGGCACCAACCTTCTCTCCGCCCTCCGACAGGGACACTTGACGCATGTTCCATGCTTGGCACATGTTCTGAATTTGGTGATGCAGCGTTTCTTGACCAGATACCCGGGCTTCCAAGATCTCCTGAGGCAGGCCAGAAAAGTCTGTGGCCATTTCTGCCGTTCGTTCAATGCCAGTGCTCGCTTATCTGTCATTCAAGGGGAATTCAACCTGCCCACCAACCGCCTCATTTGTGACATGCCCACCAGGAACTCAACATTGGCAATCCTGCAGTGGCTGCACATGCAGCAGAGGGCCATCAATGAGTACCTGTGTGAGTATGGCACAAGGACAGGGTCAGAAAGCTTTGCTTTTTTTTACCACACCAGTTGCTTTTGATTAAGGATGCATGCATCATCCTGTAACCATTGAGGAGGCCACAAGGATGGTGAGCCAGGATGATGCATGCATCAGTGACACTATCCCACTAGTCTACCTGCTTGAGCACACGCTGCATGGAATCATGGACAGGGCACTTGAGGCAGAAGAGCGGCAGGAAGAGGATTTCCTTTCCTCACAAGGCCCCCTTTATGCAGATATCATTCCTGCAGGGCCACAAAACACACAGGAGGAAGAGGAGGAGGAGGATTAGGATTTCGGCAGCATGGATGTAGAGGAAAAGGATAGCATACAGCAGTCTTCAAGGAATGGTTTTGATTCCCCAGAAACCCCAGGAATGGGAACGTGGTTTGGGAGAGGTTGCTCCTGCTGACAATGTCATCCCTAGTGACCCAGAGGACTCAGAAGCTCATGCCTCTTCCAACTTGCGTTGCATGGGCTTCCTGATTCTGCAAAGCCTGCGAAAGGACCTGAGGATTCGTGCTATCAAGGAGAGGGATAATTACTGGTTGGCAACTCTTCTTGATCCACGTTACAAGGGTAAAGTTGCAGAGCTCACCCTGCCTTCGTAGAGTGAGCAGAGGATGAAACCTCTTGAGGAGGCCTTGAAAAAAAATGTGTGTACCGCCTTTCCAGACACTGGGAGGTCAACATTCTCCGGACGTGTTTCTGAGGCATCGTTCAGCCAAAGGAGGAGCAGTGGAGAAGGCGGCCAGCTGACCGATGCCTTTAAACAGTTCTTTTGTCCTCACTCAGCAGCACCCAGGGCTGTTAGAATTAAGCAACCATCGGCAGCATCTCCATCATATGGTGCATGATTATCTAGGTGCATGAGCAGACTTGGAGACCTTTCCAATTGCGCATCCACTGGCTTACTGGGTCTTGAGGATGGACCACTGGCCAGAACTTGCTCAATGCAATGGAGCTACTGACCTGTCCTGCTTCCAGCGTGCTTTCCGAACAGATGTTCAGTGCTGCTGGAGGTTTAGTGACGGACAAAAGAGTGCGTCTGTCCACAGACTCTGTTGACCAGCTGACTTTCATCAAAATGAACCAGTCCTGGATCAAAAAGAGCTATCAGGCCCCTGATGCTGATGTAACAGATTGAATTTGCTAGGGGTCTGCAATCCCTTGAAGACTGCATATGCTGCCTATCCTATTCCTCTACCTTGCTAGCTTCCAACAATATTTTTGGTTTAGGTCACTACCAACCCCCAAGGCCTAATTTTTCTGCACTTGTATGACAGGTGCATACAATTTAAATCATATGTCATTTTTAACAGCAGGCCCTGTCCCTGTGCCCTGCTAACTGTGAGGGGTTATGGTGTTCAGGCACCACCTTCCGTAAAGGCCCTATTTTTGGCACTTATATAGCACATGCGATTTCAAATTTGTATGGAATTCTTACCAGCAAGTACCGTTCCTGCACAGAGCAAGATTAACTGCGAGGCCTTGGTTACGGTGTTCAGGCAACACCTACCACAAAGGCCCAATTTTTGGCACTTGTATAGCACATGCGATTTCAAATATGCATGTAATTCTTACCAGCAGATTCCGTTCCTGCACCCAGCAAGAGTAACTGCGAGGCCTTGGTTACGGTGTTCAGGCAACACCTACCGCAAAGGTCCAATTTTTGGCACTTGTATAGCACATGCGATTTCAAATTTGCATGGAATTCTTACCAGCAGGTCCGTTCCTGCACCCAGTAAGAGTAACTGTGAGGGGTTGGTTACGGTGTTCAGGCACCAGCAACACCAAAGGCCCAATTTTTGGCACCTGTTTGACAAGTACATGCGATTTCAAATTTGTATAGATTTATTAGCAGCAGGGCCCATTCCTGCACCCAGCAAGAGTAACTGAGAGGGGTTACGGTGTTCAGGCACCATCAATAAGCAAGGCCCAATTTTTCTGCACCGGTATGACAAGTACATGCGATTTGAAACTTGTATGTATATTTGTATATGACATTTTTTGCTTTAGAAATATTAGTATAGCTGCAGCAGGCTACATACATCGTAGAGATGCACTACTTTACAGGCCCATTCAGGGGACCCCCCAGGCATGATATTTGAAGGAATTTTTCATTTTTAAAGTTTCACTTTAAGCCTCATTAAAATAAGTAAATCAGTGCTCCTTTAAAAATGATCGTTTTTAAAAACCTTTTTTTCATTACTACATTTTCCCCTCGGTTAGGACCCGGACCCCCATACACTTTTTTGGGGCAATAACTTGCAATTACGCCTTCAAAATGAGGCCGTTTCATTTTCGAGTTTAGAGTCCCATAGACTTCAATGGGGTTCGTTTGTTCGAACAAACTTTGCCTCTGTTCGCGGTGTTCTGGTGCGAACCGAACCGGGGGATGTTCGGCTCATCACTACTGGAGCGTAATTGGTCACCCCCACAAGTCTGATACTCAAAACCATCATAAAGGCAGAACTGGCCCTTCAAGTTGACTTGCTCGACAAGCTTCAGGCCTGGCTGACCTCAGTTCCAGTCTGGCTAACCTCAATTTTTTCGGTCTGGCTAACCTCACGATGGCTTATGCAGGTTCAGACATGAGTCTGAACCCACAAAAGTTATCCTACCTGAGGTCTCATTCACACTAGCAGTTGGGAGCCAGGAAAACCCCACGGCTGAGCCATTCTTTTATTGCCACCCACCTGATACCCTCTATAGCTACAAAAGCAGTGGTCAGGGGTATACACATGCTGCGGCTGCAATGATTTGGAATTGTTCTTTGTTTGGAATTATACCCCCTGTCACTTTTGGCAGGCATAGCACCTTCCATATGCGACCCACTCAAGTAGATAGGGCTGGTCTGCAAGTGCCCCACAGCTCCATGCAATGCACACAGTTGTGACACGATGGTGCAATATTTTAGGGCTCGTTCATACATGAGGTTGGGGAGGTGAAACCAGCCAGTTGAGCCACAGTTTTCCCACCTCCAGCCACCAACCTGAACACCAACATACAGCCACTCACGGCTGTACACATGGCGCAGTCAAACTTAAACAGCATGTCACTTTCAGATGGTTTCTTATAACTAGACACCTGCTGGTTGTTTACATTAGAAGGACCAATGCATCCAAGCATTTGCTATAACTTGTATAGTGTACACGAAGAAGTATGGACTCCATTTTGTACAGTGTACATTTTAACACTTACCCCAGTTTACCTCATTCTCCTCACACAAAACTATTATCTTCCTTCAAATTTTAGGCAGGAACCAAGCAAACACATGGTTGATCCTATTAATAATCCTTCAAACCAAAGTTTGAAGTATGACTGGTCTATAGGGATGAGCTTTGGGTTCGACAATGACATAGGTGGGTCCCCAGGCCAGTTTAAAAAAACAAAACAAAAAACAAGCTAGCTGGGAAATGTAATTTACCAGCAATTTAAATGTTTTTTTCTTTGTAAATGCCATTGCTGTAGTACATCGTACAGGTCTGCCACTTCCCAGATCGGTTTAGGGCATCCTCAAGCCTGTTATTTAAATGGGCTTTGTATTTGTAATGCTTTACTTTGAGAATTATTAAAATTGTTGCCCCATGCCAAAGGGTGTTCTTGAATATGCTTTTTGCATTTGTACATGTCCACAGGGTAGATAAAACCAGTGCTTTTTTCTCAGCGAATAGGTACAGGAACTCCCTCCTTCTGAGCCATCTTTTGTCTCCGTCCCCTTCCCAACTCAGAGCACCGTTCCTTAATTACGCCCCCCCCCCCCCCCCACCCGCCTGCCAATAGAGCCCCTTTTGGAGAATACAGAACCAAGTATCATTTTGTGGTGCTACGTAGTTTGTATGGAATTTTTTTATGATAACAAGAAAGGCAGTAAATAGATCGCCTGTAGCTAGCAACAATCAACACTCCCAGCAACAATAGGTCCACACAGCAACAATTGACTCCCCAGCAGCCAGCATCAATAGGCCCTCCATCAGCCAGCAACAATAGACCCCTCTCTCAACAGTAGATCCTTCCCAACAACGATTGTCCCCCAGCAACATAAGATAGATCCCCTCCAGCAACAATAAATTCCCCAGTAGCCAGCATCAATAGTCCCAGCACACCCCAGCACCCCTTGCCATTACATACATTTAGTGCTTCACTGCGTTCCTCCACGTTCCCTCTGGAAAAAAAAGTCCTGAATAAAAGCTTTTCATTTTCACATAAATTGCTATACACCTAATTACATCATAATTGGGTCTCTGTGCATCTTTATGCAATGCAGGCAGACCATGGCTGGTGTGTTGGGCTCACAGTCTGTTGTATATAGCTTCCTGAAAACATCACAGCACCCAGCCTTTTTTTTCCCCCTCAAAAGCCCTCAGCCCTGATGAGTTACACAAAATATCAAAATGCCTTAGTTGGTTTAAATCAGTCTTGGGGATTGGGTGTCCCTAGGCTGGCTACATGCAGACAACCCTAGGTAAGGCCTACATGTGATGCTGAGCTCAATGATTGAAAAAACTGAAATCCAATAAATGAAAGGGGCAGGTCAGGGACAGTGAAGCTGGGTGGAAAGTGCTAGATGATTCTGGATGATCTCCAGCCAAGAAATGAGGCAGGCTTTATCTGAATTGCTGCAGCTTCTAATGCTAAATATGAGAGCTCACATGGTGTGATGAAATCAATTTCCGTACAGGAAAGGAGTACACAACTGTACAATACTGAACGCTAGAGCTCAGTCTGAACTACAGTACTTGTTGTCTCATAAGTAGTACAATAATATCCAGTGCTGGGACAAGGTCATCCAGTGTCAAGGGCACAGATACCAAACTGCGAACCCCCCCCCCCCCCGTTCATGATGTGCAAGCTTAGGGGATCCTATGCCCAGCAGTCTCTCGCTTGTCAGCATCACTGCTGCTGTCATTACTCCCGTCAGTCTTGTACAATTGTTCCCGGGGCAGATGCCCCTCTCACCCGCCCTTTATCCTTTCCTGTTGATATAAGTTCTTGGAAAGAGTTCATCACTCTCTCAGTATAAAAAAAAAATATCACCTCTTGTGGAGCTGTGTTCTGCATAGCTATTAATCAATGAAAACCTAATAGCCGCTGACTCTTGTGGCTAGGCTCTTACACACTTGATTAAAATCGGACTAAATATCCTCTGATTTTACTCTCTCATGCTCAGCGGTCATAACCATTTTTAGTTGACAGTGCATAATGTTCATGAAATTTCTCGTCCGGTTTTTTTTTGTGGGACGTTTGTTCCTAGACTTCCAGGTTGTCAGTAACTTCAGATCATGCGCGGCCTTTCGTATGCGATTTGCGGACGTACTGCGTACACATTAAACGAAAATTGGTCGTGCTGGGGACGGACGATAAAAATGTTGGTGTTTGTCCCTCCGATTTTTTTCGTTGAAAATGTCGGCATCGGCTGCTGAAAGTTGTATACACACGAGCCGAAAATCGTACGATTTTACCTCGGACGGGAATTTTCGGCAGATTTTCTACCCCACTTAAGAGCACAGGTTTTCAGTTTGGTAAGTAGGCAAGACCCACTTATGCCTTCTAAATCTTAGCAGGAGGCTATTTGTGGGAGAATCTGCTAAAGGACAACATTCTGAAGGATGGGGAGTTACAGCTTACAGCGCAGACAGAAAAGGGCTTTAGAGGGATTGTGCAAACAACCAAGCTGAAAGGTTGTTTTTTTTTGCTTTTTCTGGAAGATATTTCTGTCTGTACTGATACTGACAGTGATTCATTGCCAGCCTCTTCTGATGCTCTGATGTTCTGAAGCTTGTTCACACCAGTTTCTGTGCGGAAACGTATGTAATATCATGTCTTCGTGAACCGCACAAAAACGAGTTGCCTTTTGCAGACGCGCACAGATGCCAATAGTTCTTAATGCAACCCGCACACACTTAGCAAAATTATGCGCTTTTATGCCCGGCAAAACGCATGGTACTGTGGGCTTGCTGTGGCATAATCTTTAAAATCATGTTTGCACTATTTTTACGCATTCCACGCACATTGGGTGTTAAAAAGATTTGGTTGCCTGAAATGTGACATATGGAAATGTGGAAAAAAAAGTACACACTTGGACGCACCTACTGGTGTATATGAGCCATGAGAGCACATTAGCTGTGATTTCTTCCACTGTTGCATACTGTATATCTGACAATATTTACCTTTTATTTATGAAGTGGAGCATGGAGGAATAATAGGGAATTTCAGGTAAATTTCCAATGAGGCCAGTAGTTTATATTTGTGGTGCTGCCTAGGGTCATGAGTTTTGAATGTTGATATACAGCTTACCTAAAAATGTTTCTGTGTAAGTTAAATATTTGAAGTATGTAAGAAAGATCCATACAGCTAAGACATGAATTGGAATTCCAATCTGCCGAAAGTGACTGGTTTAAAGAACAAAATTCTATTGTATATCTATTCTATTTTATATTTATTCCTAAAGCAAAAAGTACCATTTACTCAACTTTCTCTTGGATGAAATCCATCTGGCTGCTGCCGCATTGCTACCTCTCAGCTGCGGTAGAAGTAAAATTCTGTGTGAAGTAACGCTGACTGGTTACTTGGACAGAGTTTTGGCTGGAGATCCAGCTTGCTACATGCAGTTAATAAAATTCTGGGTTTAGTTGGATTTAAAAATTACTTCCTTGTCTTGTGAATGTAATTTAGGCACAATGGAAATACTATTTACCACATAACACAAAGCATTTTTCAACAATAAAGACATGCCTACATGAGAAAGGTAGTTCTACATCAATTTTCTTCCTCTTTCCATAGGGAGATCATTGATATGCATAGCTTGATGATCAGGTTACTGTGTGTTCTCCTCCCATTGAGTGTAGTATGCAGAGATGAAATCTCTAACACTTCACCTCTCCAGGCTAAGCCTTATCAAACATTCAGTGCGACAGTGCACAATGGACCTTTCACTACATTCTCTGGTGTAGGAGTTCTACAAAATTTTACATTAATGAGGGAGAACAATGACAATACACAAGGAGGAAGCCAAGGAGACCTCTCCTCTATCAGAAAAATCTCATGGAATTAAGAGTCTGTTTCGTAAACTGGTACCTTATGGATTCTGTTTTGAAGCAAAGACGCAACTTGGGTTGGCCATACCTGTGGTAGGACATTACTTCAGTTGATGTATTTTCACTAATTGTGTACTGTATGCAGGTTTTCAAGAGTGTTTTCTTCTGAATATGATCATTAGAGATAATTTTAATCTTCTTTTATTTTGCCTTCCCTTGTTCCTCCGTTCCACCTCATTTAATGTGAATTATGTTATTTAATTAAGCTGTCTCATTTTCATGAAAATTTGCTTTTCTGTGCTTCTCTATGCACTGCAGTCAGATTATGGCTGGTATGTGGGGCTGGCAGGTTGCTTCTTGTAAACATCACAGCACCGGGCCTCAGCACTCCTCTCAAGAGCCCACAACCGTTATGCAAGCAGTGGGCTGGCTGCTGGGTGACATTATGCCTTCATGGGTGGATGCCAGCCTGTAAGAGTGAGTATTTGGAGGCAGGTTCTATTTGCATGCAAACCACCTTAGGTAATGCCCATATATTTATGCTGAGCTTTGATTATTGAAAGAACTGAAATCAAATGAATGAAATGGTTGGGCCAGAGTCAATAAGGCTTCTCTATGAAAAGGCTAGATCAGCCTTTCTCAACCTTTTTACCCTAGAGGAACTCTTAAAATAATTCTGATGTCTCAGGGAACCCCCTTCATAAAAAATGACTATATCAAGAGAAATCTGCACTTTGGAATGTGAGATATATAATCAAAGCAGTTGTCTACACCAGAACTACCCTAGAGCAGGATATTAACAAATGCAGACTGATAACGATGAGGCACTACAATAAGTGCTCAATATTAACCCAAAAAATGACGGAACGTGGATAAATGATTGTGTACTACAATGCACCTCCCTCCATGTACCCTAGCGTTGCTGTGAAATAAATAAATGTCCCTAATACACTAGCTTTTACCTCTGTGATAATTAAGTGACTATTTATAGACTGTTGGCACTTTTTTTTTTGTGTGGAAGGTGTTTTATAACACCCATGTGATTATGGTCTTGTGAAGCACTTTTTGTTTTTTGGCTTCATTGATATTTATGAAGCATTATTCTTGAATGCTTACAGTTTAAACAGGTATATATATATATATATATATATATATATATATATATACACATATCCCCAGAGAGTTATTTGCCATGAGGTGCAATGTTGAACTTCCAGTGACCAGTATGAAAGAGTGAGAGCGATAACCCCAAATTTAACAAATTTAACACACCTGCTCCCCATTCACACCTGAGACCTTGTAACACTAAAGCCTCGAACACACGATCAGATTATCGAATGATCTGTTGTCCGTTTTTTGTTGCATGCTAGTCTAATCTCATGTCAAAAGTGAAGAGGTTACTTTCATACGAAAATTCCCGTACGACAGAATTCTACTTCAGAAGTGATGTCATGTGTTGAGTTGTTTTGTATGTGTTCTTTTGTTTCTGAGCATGCCTAGTCTTGCTCTTAAGATTTTTTTCAGACCAAAACTTGTACTAATTAAGCGAAAATCGGACGTTGTGTTTACGTACGATAAAAATTTTATAGCCTGCATATCCAGTTTTTGTCGTCCGAAAATCCGTAATCGGCTGTCGAAAGCACTATACTAACAATCCGAAAATCAGCAGATCGTTCGTCGGATGAAATTTCCCTTCCGATTTTCTTATCGTGTGTATGGGCCTTTACAAGTCACATGACAATGGACATGGACACAGCCCGCTGTTCTCTATGGGGCGGTCGGATGGAAACTGGCCAGCTATCTATTTCCATCCGATCCGATCAGCTAGATGGATGGGGAATGGGATTTTTAGTTAACTGGATCACATTGGACACAGGTGGGTGTAAATGGACACATGTCCATTTACATCAGCCTCCCAATAGAAAACAATGGGTGGTGTGATTGGGCCCGCTTGAAAAATGGACAGGCAGGCCCAATCGGCCTGCGTGTGTGAAAGGGGCCTAAGGCCTTGTTCACAAAGGGCATACACAGCGTACCTTTACAGGGATGCACAGGTGTTCCATGTATCCCTGTGCAGGCAGTCCCATTGATGTGATTTGGGATGTAGCAACTGCACAAACAGAGCTGTCACTCCCAATTTGACATTCATGTAGGTCTGCGTGCATGTCCCTGAGCTCACACTGTCTGCGTTCAGCGTCATGCACCCACACCCACAAGGATGTCAGATTGGGAACAGCAGCTATGCCTGTGCAACCGTTGCATCTCAATTTAGGAAAATAGGACTGTCTGTACAGGGATGCAGGGAACACTTGTGCATACCTGTGCAGTTAAACATGGGCCTCCATGGGCGTACACTTTAGTATGCCACATGTGAATGATGCTTTAGTAGAAATTTAGCAGGAATTTTGCAAGTGATGTTGTGTTTATGGGCACTAATAATGATTTTAGTGTATTTTTTGTAAAAATAGCGATATGATGAACATTTGCGCAATTATTTAGGGCCCAAAAAATCTACAGGTCATGTGCTTTCAGAAAATGTCTGGTTTGAGGGCCAGATCACACTGGTGTGACGCCAGACATTGCATGTGATTTGCACCGCATTGCTGTGCAGATCACATGCAATGTCTGTGCGATGCAAATTTAGCCATACAAAGCGTTAGAGACACCAAACTGACAGCAGATACGAACGCTGTGGCAGCAATCATCACACTTTACATACTCAAAAATGTCAACATTGTTGTAAGTGCAATTATGCTTTTAACTTTCCAATGAAGTAAACAGTATTATGCTATGATCATCTCTCTCTTTATTGGAATGTACTGAGAGCCTTGTATACTACCAATGAGGGAAGGAGGTAAATCCATCCATCCATCTATACACTATGCTGATTTTGATCTTATTGCTGACCATCTTTGTGCTGAGAGCCTTGCACACTGGTTAAGAGGGAAGGAGCTAGGTCCATCCATCCATAAACCACGTTGATTTTGATCTTACTGCTGGTGATTGGGGACTCCTATTTTGAGAAGACATCACTAGCACATTGCACCTTAATATTATTGAAGGACTTTTGCCTGTTTAATTGCACTAATCACTTTATGCATCTTTGATTGCACTGGCACTTTATGCATTGTGATTGATTTACAGGTTATGTAATGTTCATATGTTTTAAGTAAGCAGCGCTATTTAACCATCTTTTGATTACTTACTGTTTGAGGTTCCAATACTTTTTATAATAGCAGCAGCTCCTTTTTATGCACTTTTCTTAATAATCATATACATCTAGTTTAGTACACATTTTTCCTGACATTAATCAAAACAATCCATAGAGCAGGTTATATTTCCTTTCTTTATATGTTGCTGGAGATAGACAGAGCAGGGCTCAGTTTGCTACTAGCGAGTTAGTGGGTTATTCGCAGGGGTCTTCAAACTATGGCCTTCCAGTTCAGGAACTACAATTCCCATCATACCTGGTCATGTCTGTGAATGTCAGAGTTTTACAAAGCCTCATGGGATGTGTAGTTCTGCAACAGCTGGAGGGCCGTAGTTTGAGGATCCCTGGGTGTTAATGTAGTGTGAGTATAGTATAGTGTGCGAGTATAGTGTCAGTATAGTATGTTGGTGTAGTGCAGCATTTAACACAGTATTGCATAACATTTAGTGCTGTATATTCTTTTTTTTTTTTTGGTTGTTGCCTGTTTTTTTTTTCCCCTGCCTGCCCCCTTTTTTTTTTTTTTTTTTTTTTTTTTTTTAAATTGTCAGCCGCAGATTTTTTGACTGTGATGCTGGTGTTCCCCCCTTTTTTTTTTTTTTATAGTTTTTACATCTCTGTCAGCGGCAGTCTTCAATTTAAAGTGCACCAAAGTCCACCTTTCACTCAATAAAGTGCATTCAATCACCTATTTCCCAATTTCTTTAAATTTGGGTAATAAGCCTCATGCCGCTATAATGGAGCCAGCAGCATCTGAGTCCACAGGCAAAGGTGGACGTGGTTCATCCTCAGTCAGGGCACGTTTGTCTCTGTTTAGTTGCCCGTGCTATCTAGCCACATCATGCAGAGGAGGTGGTGGACTGGCTTACTAAACCATCCTCATCCTCCTCATGCTCTATGACCCAAGCTGACACTAGTGCGCAGGCCACTGCAGCTGCCAGAGTGGCTTATTCTGCCTTCTTTTCCACAGCTACTCCTGCCATAGCCCCAGCATCATGGAGGAGTCAGCTGAATTACTTGAACACAGCATCAGCCACTTGCTTATTTAGGATGCACAAGCACTACTTGATTCTGATGTTGGTTCGGAGGTAGAGGAAAGGAGGAACATGAGCCTACAAAGAGCGGAGATAAAAAAAAATTTGCAGTCATGTCCCCTCAGCCACAGCTTATTGTCAAGTTGGCTCCAAAGATGATGAGGATAGAGGGGACGTATTTCAATTCCGGTCAGCTGGAACGCGGGTGGAGCGCAAACCGGCAATCCCTTTACAAGACGTGCTGATCCCTGTCTTCTTTGATGTAAGTGCAATATAACCTTCTTTTTTAAATAAATGATTTGAAATACTGCACAATGAGAGTGTTTCTTCCTTTCCCTCTTGATATGGCAACATTGGAGCTTTGAATATGCTATTTATATACATATTGAATGGACGAAAGCAGCAGTTTGAATTAATTCCTGTGACCTCATGTATGACATCTTGGTTTTTCCAATGTGCAATTTGACTCCCTGTAATAGGAATCAATTAAGTCTGGTGAGTGTATAGTGTGTCTCCATTCGGGTGGAGAGGAACCTTTTCTATACTCACTGTGGACAGCTTAAAGAGTAGTTTATATAATGCCTTTCCAGACTTTGGTAGGTTTACAGTCTCATGAAAAAGCTAGTTATGAGACTTCTGTTGGTCAAAAGAGGGGTGGTGGAGAAGAGGGCCGGCTCAGTAATGCATTTTACTTTTTTTTTTTGTCCTCCGCACCCAGGGCTGTCAGCTTTAAAATTCCATTGGCAGCATCTGCACCATTTGGTGGAAGATTATCTAAGGTCAAATACAGACATATCAAGCTTTCCAGTAGACGATCCACTGGATTTCTGGGTCATGAGAATAGACCACTGGCCAGAACTTGCCCAGTATGCAATTGAGCTGCTGGGCTGCCCGAATGGGCATTTAGTGCTGCTGAAGGTTTTGTGACAGATAAAAGAGCGAGTCCACTGACTTCCACCAGCTGACATTTGTCAAAATGAATCAGTCCAGAATTAGCAGCAGCTATCAAGCTCCTGATGCCGTTGTCACTACCCGTGTCATTGGGGTCTTGAATCTCTGCAAGACTGTCTGGGCTGCCTAGCTTTGTGGGTGTAGATTTTATCTTAAAGTATTTTTATTGTATAGGTTTCATGGGCACAATTAACACCCAAGGACCAATTTTTCCACCCCTGCTTGACAGATGCATTAAAATAAAATTTTTTTATAGCAAAGCCAGTTCTTGTTTCCATTAAGAGTACCTCTAGAAGTTTATGGGGTGGAGGCACCACCAACACTCAAAGACCAATTTTTCTTCATCTGTTACTTCTATCCAAAGTCTGCAAAAGAGACACCAGACTTTATGTAAAAAAAATTGTTACTCTTTGCCTGAGTGTACTATAATTTGGCTTCTTCACATAAGGCTTGCTCACTGTGGTGCAAAACTTTTTCATTTTCATCCAAAGTCTACAAAGAGAGACAGTAGAATCTTGCTCTGAGTGCACTAAATTGTGGCCTTATCATACATACTCGCTCCCCAAGCCGTTGTTTACAAAATAAAGCTTGCAGGGAAAGTCAATTTTAACCAATTTATTCAATAAATAAAATTTAATTTTTTTTTCTTTAGAAATGTCAATTTTGCTGCAGCGGGTTATATACACGGTACAAATGTGCCACTTTACAGGCAGACTAAGGAGACCCCTCAGGCACAATATTTAAAGGAATTTTTCATTTTTATTTTTACAACTGCAACTTTTAAAAACATCTTTTTTAAACTTTTTTTTTGCATTGATACATGTCCCCCAAGGCAGGCCACCATACTCTTTTATGGCCAATAACTTGCATACAGGCTGTCCCCGAGTTACAATCACCTGACTTACAAACGATTCCTACTGTACTTACAAACAAAGGGAGATAACAGGAAGTGAGAGGAAATCTACCCCTAGGAAACGAAAATTCACTCCTGTAAGAGTTATCATGGGAAAAAGTTGTCTCCACTGAGGCATTATCACCAATTATCACCAATCACCAATCCTTGTTTCCACAACAACCCAAAATGTTCAAAATCCAATTGTCATAGGGACAGAAAGTGAGGTGAAATCTTCAGAACAGGGGCACTGACAGCAAAACAAATGTTACAAGGGTGTTAACCCTTCCCTATGCTTTCCAAAAAAATTATTTTTTTGGATTGAGCTATACCTAATAAATGTACCTGTTCCGACTTATAAACAAATTCAACTTAAGAACAAACCTACAGACAGACAATATGTTGTTCGTAACCCAGGGACCGCCTATATATGCCTTCAAAATGGGGATTTTTGATTATTCAAATTCGAGTCCCATAGACTTCAATGGGGTTTGCAGGTTTGGGTCTGAATTTTTGCGATGTTCGAGAGTTCTGGCGCGACAGAACTGGGGGGTGTTTGGCCAATCTCTATCGGGGACATGTGTTTATTTATTTCACAGGACCCCTAGGGGACATGGGAGGAGGTTTATTGTAGTAGACATTCATTTATCTACTTTTTCCTCACATTTTTAGGGGGGAAAGACTATAACTCCAGGTCGTTGTACATTAGCATGCTCAGTAAGTCGTATAACTTTTTTTTTTTTTATAAACAGAAAATGGTTTATTGAATTGTTTAGCAGATAAAGGTACAGCTCACATTAGCATAAGAAAATTTTCAAAACAAGTGGTACAGAGAATGTCAAAGCACAAATCAGTGTCTAGTGTTACATACAACAGAAAGCTATAAACATGCTCTACTACACACAGAGAGGGTTTGTAGACAAGGTCAAAAACAGCACAAAATTTGTGTCAGGAGATGTTTGTGAAATCCTCCAAGGATTTCACAAACATTGAATGCAGGTGAGGAAGCAGTTCCTCTGCATATGTTTTGTAAAATTCCTCTGGGAGTCCATCAGAGACAGGGGTCTTCCTAGACTGAAGAGTGCCCAGACCCTTTTGTACCTCCTTTTAGAGTGATAGGGGAGTCCAGCTTATCTTGATAAGAGGAGGTAAATATCTCCCTCAGACAGATACAGTTGCAAGTCGCTAGCAGTGTGAAGACACCCTGGAGCTATACAAATTTCTGTAGCACAAAACAAAGCAGTCAGTAAGCAAGGTCCCCGTCAGGTCAAGGATCTGTGGTATACTCACAGACATCGAGTGTTCCTTAGCCAACCAAGCTAACAGTCTCCCATTCTGTTCCCCTTGTTTGAAAATTCTTTGAGATTGATGCAAAAGACATTATTTAGTCAGGGACGTATGGGGTAAAATGTCTCTGTGAGAGTCTGCAGTCTATGGTATCACTGTGGGTTTTTAGTCTGAATGTACTGTAACGTCCCTGACCCTAGGCAGGACAGACTCCCTATGAAGGCCAAGTCAATACAAAAGAACGTTTTGTGTGAGGCCAAATCTCACCTCCAAACATTTGTTAAGCCGTGTGTCTCAGCCCATGTGGAGAGGTCAGTGATAGAGGAACCATACAGTAAGAGCCTGTCCAGGCCCAGGTCAAGAACCATATTAAAAATACCCAGTATAACAATATTGTAAGTGGCATAAACAACCACCAGAGCAGTCACCTTATGCAAGAATCAAATGGAAGCAGGCGGAGGCAAGTACAGACCTACCAGGACTGTCTCCAAACATCTAATGTATAATGACAACATCAGGGTGCAGCACCAGATCCAGTAGTTTAAAAGGCAAGGTTTTACGCACAAGTACACTTGCATCTCTGGCAAAATTAGAATAGGTGGAATGGTAACGGTGTCCTTACCATGGTTTTTTTTTTTAACTCAGGGTCTCACCAAGAAGGGGAATCTCCTTAAGGACACACACAGTATGTGTGGATTGTAGGTTTTTAGGAATTGATACACTAAGAAGCGTTTAATTGGGGAGATCAGACCCCTCGTATTCCACGAGACTAAACTATTAGAAGAGATGATGACCAAAAGAATAACAACATCCACCAGTACAAAGCTGGACCTGGAGGGAATAACACAAGACACAGCAGAGGACATGTGATAGCAGACATACAATACCAAAAAAACACAAGCATATGCAATAAAATCATGAAAAGAAAACAAGAAACCAAACTAAAAATAAACTGCCCTACTGAAAATCAAACCACCATACCCACCCCCTTAGAACTGAGAGAGACTTCCATTTCCAGCCCAAACAGGCTCTTTGCCACTCGTAGGGGGCAAGATGCATAGGTCTATACAAAGTAGAAGGAGTATTAGTAGGCATAGTCACTCCGGTAAAGAAGTGTATTGCAGGTCAACCGGACTACCTGTGGGTACACTACTTAAACAGGTGTAGGTAAACATTAACCAGAAAGATAACAATCAACTTCTAACAAGGTGAAAGGGAGATCTTTAGGCTTCAATATAGGCACTTCCAGAATGATGAGCAAAGAAAGAGGAGTATATATCTAAAACGCCCAAATCTCAAGATTTATATGCCCAGGAGATGAGTACAGCACTGGAGGTAAAGTGCGCACCAACATCTAACAATTCACAGAATAGGAAAACAGGTTTTGAGCCCTCGCATGCAGAAAAACTGTCATGAGTGGCAAAGAGTCCCATGGAGCTCCGAAAGCTCATCTTGCATATGCAGTTTTGCAGGATATACCATACTGTATTTCAAGCCCTTGGCACGAAATTTATCCCTGAAGTGGTCAAAGGATTTTCTCTGTCACAGCATCTCCACAGAGTAATCAGGGATAATAAGGATTTTTGTAGAGCAGGTCCCCTTGATTGCGAGCTTCACGAAGCACAAGGTCTTGGTATCTAAATTTCAGGAGCTTTAAAAAAGGTGTGGGGTGGAGCCCTGAGTATGTCATGGGCCGTGGGCTTGCGATGGGGCTCAACTGTAAGGCTCTATTCGCATATTGGCGTCTCCGATCGTGGGCAGAATTTCCGCGATTTTGCCTGTGATCCCGAACCATTGCAAGTCATGGGACGCCCGTACGATTCCCGTGACTTGCAATTGCACCCTAAACACGTCATGATTTTCTTGCGATTGTCGCCCAACTAATTATGGTAAAATTGCGCAAATAGAATCGTGGGACGTCTGTCGCCCAAAAGACGTTCTTGTACTTTTTTTGGGCGACAGGCGTCCCGCGATTCTGTTTGCATGATTTTACCGCGATTCGTCGGGTTATAATTGCGGCAAAATCGCGCCGCGTTTGGGGAGCCATTGCAAGTCACAGGAATGGCATGTCCCGCGACTTGCAATGGTTCAGGATCGCGGGGAGAATCACGGCAATTCTGCCCGTGATCCAAGACGCCTTTATGTGAATGGAGCTATAGAGTATGGAGGTCTGCCCTGCTGCTTGACTTCAGTAATTTGTTCTCAGAACATATCCAAGTCCGTCCATATAAGTCCCAGTTCTGTGTGCACCTGGTCAATCTTTGTAGCTAGAGCAGATTGACTGCTGTTGATAGCCTGCATTAGGGAGTCAAAGCTGTTGGAGGCCGATGCCATAGGCCAGTGGTCTAAATCTCCATGCTGCAGGCAATAGCGGTGGGGCTCCGCACTTTCTGGATCGGTTGTACGTCATGTCGAGCCAGCACTTCTGCCTCTGGTCATATCCCTTTGGGATAAGAGGGGTCAGTCCCAGGAGGAAAGAACTCACCCTGCACTGATAAATTGGTGGATAAGAGTGCTGGAGTCGGGAGCCTCGTGACTACACGTCCACTCTCAGCGCCATCTTGGACATACCCCTAAGTCATAGAACATTTTAAATAAGAGAATAAAGAAACTGGCAGAAAATGACTAGAATATTTGACACCAAGAGGAAATTATTTTAAACCATCCCCTGCTCAACACCGCAATAATAATCAAATAAAACAAATAAAAATGGCTCAAAAAGAAACAAAAACTGTTAAAGAATATGTAAACCCAACATTTCCCCTTCCTGTTCCTATGTACCTGCTGTACCATGTACCTACTGTATATGAAAAAGTATTCTGTTCTCTTTGTATTGTTTCCTTTGTGTGAAAACCCTAGCTTGCTGTTTTCCTATTTTCCTATTAAAAATGGACTGTTTTTTGTATGTGGCTGTTCAACATCGCCCCTGCGTGGGCAAACCATGGTTTATCATACCATACCGCTAACTGCTAAGCGGCAGATACACTCCACCCACAACTGACAAGGGCTGTTTGTCACAATACATTAAAGTGGTTTTAAAGTCAGAAGGTTTTTTTTTATCTTAAAATAGATGTATGGCTTTCAATTTTTTCCTAGTATTATACATACCTAGGTGGATGCAGCATAGGTCCAATGCTGCATCTGTCCCCAGGTGCCTCTACATTGAGAAACGAGTGATAAAATACCACTGATCGCTCGGTTCTGACAGCTCCCCGAGCAGAAAGCTGCTGACTGTCAGTCAGCAACTCTCTGCTCTGCCCTCTTCTCGCCAGAGATGTATAGTAACTAAGTAGAACTACTTCACTACTGTACTTAAGTACTGAAAGGCGGTATCTGTACTTTCCTGGAGTAGAATTTTTTTCTCCTACTTCCACTTTTACTTCACTACATTTTTTCAATGATTTCAATACTTCTACTATATTTCTTTTGTGCTGCATAGTTACTCGTTACTATTATAAAAATTACCACTGCCAGAACAGTAGATGGCAGGTTTCATGAAGCTCGAAACATGTGTATTATCAGCGCATACGAAAATAAATGCTACTGTACGTATAAATAAAAGCTGCATTTGAAATAATAAAAAACAATATGATGTTCAAACTTCTGACTTCTTTCTTTAATAACTACATAACACAGTACTTGTACTTTTACTTTCAGTACTTGAGTAGCAATTTTTTTTTCAAAACTACTGGTACTTTTACTTTCAGTACTTGAGTAGCAAATTTTTTTTAAAAAACTACTTGCAATACTTAAGTACAAAAAATGTTGAATACTTTAGTACTTCTACTCAATTCACTTTTTGATCGAGCACTTCCACTTCTACTCAAGTCACTTTTTGATCGAGCACTTGTACTTTTACTCAAGTATGGGTTTCGAGTACTTTATACAACTCTGCTTCTCGCTCATTGAAGCGCTGGCCTATGGAGGGGCGGGGAGCGGCCAGCTCAGGCTCTCAGCGGCTTGCTGAGAGGCTGATCTGGGTGTCGGTTCAGGCACCTGGCAGATCCCAACTTCCATTATCGCAATGACGCGGTGCCTGGACTGACTTCTGTGATGTCAGCAGAAAGCGGGCTTCAGCCCGCTTTCTGCTGAAAACAGGTCACAGGAGTGAAGAACAAACTGCACTCCTGTGATCCATAGGAGATGTACAGCCAAACGAGCTTTGGCTGCACATCTTATTTAATGCATTCTATACATTAAGATAAAAACCTTCTGTGTGTAGCTTCCCACTCAGCTTCCTAATACTTACCTGAGCCCCATCCCGATCCAGCAATGTTGCAGGAGTGTCTTGGCTGCCTGAGATGATCCCACCTCATTGGCTGAGACGGCAGTGCGGCGCCATTGGCTCCCACTGCCTTCAATCAAATTTAGTGAACCTATGAGGAGAGGGGGGGGTGGGGTGGGGCCGGGCTGGGCCGGGCCGTGGCTCCATGTCTGAAGAGGCACAGGGAGCTGCGCTCGGCTTGGATGCCCCCATAGCAAGCTGCTTAGGGGCACTCAACAGAAGGGAGGGGCCAAAAGTACTGAAGAGGGACCCAAGAAGAGGAGGATCTGGTCTGCTCTGTGCAAAACCAACTGCACAGAGCAGGTTAGTATAACATGTTTGTTATTTTTAACAAAAAAAAAGAGACTTTACAATCACTCTAAATGTCACAGGGATCACTCCTAAAGGCTAACTTCACCTTTATAAAAAAAATAATAATAAATGCACATTTTTTGCAGGTAAAAAAATATGCATTTATTTTATTTTTTACTAAGAAGCCTGCAGAGCATTGAACTTATGATTAGCAAATGGGAGAGCAGCCCACTCATGGTTAGTAAGAGCAGTGAGTGTAGAACACATTTCTCTTCTTCAATGTGTTCAAGGACTGAACATATTACCTTGCCATTGTAATTTAATAGCTTAAAATCATGCTTTCTAGTTTTACTGGATAGTACAACTTCTGCTGTACATTCCATCCCCCTCTACCCCAGATGACATCGGCATTGGTGTCATCATGTCTCCTCCACTGTCTCCATTTAGTCATTCACAAAATAGCAACCTGCGGCTGAACACTGAACTGCAGCATATGTATATGAATGTGCAACCTCTTCTGTACATTCCCCTCCATCCCCCCCAGCTGACATTAACATTGGTGTGATGTCTCCTCTGCTACCTCCATTTGGTCATTCTCTAAATCAACCTGTGACTATACACTAAGCTGCAGCATATGGATATGAATTAGCCAAAATATTGGGATGTCTACTTGGAATATGAACCAATGTAAACAGGGCCTTATGCCTGGTACACAATATGAAAAAATAAAAACTTAGGAGCTCGCAAGGAGGTCTCTGTACTAACTATGCCATGATAAATCAGCAATCTCTTCACTGAGCTATTGTGTTCTGACTGCTCCCCCCCCCCAACCACCAGAACACTCCATTGCCTGAAAGCACTGATTGGATGCCGAGCAGTGGATGTTTTTCTGGCATGCCCATTCTACGGAAGCCGTACATTCAATGGGTTTTTGTTGGACAGATTGCTGTACACATGGGCCAAATGTTTGCCAGTTTCTGCAGAACTGGCTGATACGGCCGATATTCAGGCCCATGTGTACCAGGCTTTAGTCTCCGAGTCAGAGTGTCTTCTGTTTTATTTTCTTCACTACTTATTATCACATTTTCCCATGCTCATCCTCTCTGTTTTCTAGTTGTCGTTACCTGCACCTTTTTTTGGTGTTTCTCCTTTTTTTTACTTCCTTTAGCACCATATTCAGGCACTTGATAAATGTTGTAGTGCATTTGAGTTTTGTACCCTATGCAGCTATTGCAAGTACATTCACACTTGTTTACTTTGACAATATCTGTGTAGGAGTACCATAGAAATCCATTCCTGGCAACACCCAGCTTCCCAGTAGGCATCAAGCTCAGTGGTTCTCAACCACCAAGTCACAGCCTCCCATCTGTTCAGCCACAGATTTCTGTCTTTTGTGACAGTTACTTCTGTCACACCATGATCTAACATGCCCATTCTCTGACCTCAAGTTCCAACTGCCTAAAGCTGACATAGAAAATACACTATGTCAAAAAATAATAAAGATGTTGTGCACTGCCACTTATCCCTATATGTAATGTAAGGCTGCTGCTATCACTAAATGTGTTCCCACATACAGTGCAATCGGTAAAGAAAAAAAGTTGTGATAGTGCTGCCCGGTAGTGAACAATCAATCAATCATTCAATCAATTGAAAAAAACAAAAAATAGTGACTTCCGTAAATTTTATGTGTGGACTGTTGGGACTTTATTTATTTAGCTAATATGTGTTTATGTATATTTCAACGTATCAATTTTTATAGAAATTTTATGAAACAGGAGTTTATTGTTACTCAATATTTATGGAAGTCACTATTGTTTTGTTTTTTCAAGAGATTGAATGGTTTATGGATTGGTTACTCACTACTGAGCAGTACTACCACAACTTTTTTCTTTACGGATAACAAATACACTGTGTTCTGCAGGTTATCACCTATTTATATTCTTCCTAAGCGGTGATAAGAACACCATATTCTATCTCTCCTCCCTTTACTATTTCTAACGGCACGAGGCAGGTTTGTCCCCTTTCCCTGTTCCTATTCGTACACTGCATTGAACCCTTAGCAGCCCATATTAGGCACAATGCTTCCATCCAGGGTATCCTGGTCCATACGAGGGACTTTCTTTTTGCAGATAATATCCTATTGACACTCAGCTGTCCCCAATGGTGTATTTTGGTTTTGGGCTGCCTTAGGCAAGACTGAAGTGGGCCCCCATCTAAAATTGTCCCCCCCTGTGGGGGGCTCTGATGGCTATGTGGGGGCTCTGGTTGCTAGCCTGCCACAGTGCAACACCCCCCTCCCGCTAGCCTGCCACAGCGCTCCCCTCAAACCCCTCACTAGCCTGCCACAGTGCCCCCCCCCCCCACCCTGCTAGGAGAAGGGATAGGAATAGGAAGGAGAGAGAGGAGGGGAGAAAGAGGAGGGGGGAGAAAGGGGGGGTTGAGAAAGAGAGAGAGGGGATGAGAGAGAGAAAGAGAGAGCAAGAGAGAGTGGGGTTAGAGAGAGAGTGGGAGGAGGGTTGAGAGAGACACCCCCAGTACCCACAGTCACCTCATACATCCCCAGTGCCCACACAGTGCCAAAAGTGAACCATGAAATAGCCATAGCAGGTAGACAAGAGTCAAGATTCCACTGCTGGAGTCCATAAAATTAGGTGCTGAACTATTCAACATGGTGGAATCTAGCAAAAACCTGAAACATCTGCTTTTGGCAGAATGAACATATTGTTTTTTTTTTTTAAATCCACATTATAATTACTATAGCTAACAGACAGAGAACAGTGAGAGAGATGGTTAGCTTTGCAAACCAGGGATATTTTCAGGAACAAATCTTCACAATCTAAGGAGAGGGCAGGTGACGATCCAAAGACAGAGCTTTGTCTCCTCAGGCCCCTCTTCAGCAGGGCTGGCAGTTCCCTCTGCTTGTGCTTGAGCTGTGCTTGTTGCTTGCAGACACTGTGGCTCTGGCACAAGGCAGGGATGGCGTCTCTCGAAGGAGACACACTGCTCTCCAGCTGCATGTTCCCGCTCCTCACCTGCCACCCCGCAGTCATACTGCCTCTGCCATGTGGGACATGATGGTGACAGGCTTGGTGTGTGCCGGAGGACTTAAGCCTCACCTCAATACCCGGTTTACAGAAGGGGCCCCCGATACTGCCTATGATGGCAGTCGGGCCCCATTCCACTTGTCAGGACCCCCCCCCCCCCAGGTGTTGGAATGCCAGGGCCCACTCACTGTGACCCTGGTAGTTCCACCCATGCTTGGCAGCCTAATGTAGCGGGGAATGACCTGTAGTGACGCCACATGTTTCTTCCCTGCTCTTCTGTGACATCGCTCCAGATTTCATTCTGATCACTTGCATTGATGGCAAGGGGGTAGCGTCGCGCAAGCAAGCGCCTCGCCTTTTTTGCCTCACAGTAGATTCGCCCCTGGCTGTCCCCGTAAATCTCTACCCAACTTCCATAGAGAATTGGATCTTTATAGTTACCTTTCCAGTTCTAAAGTCAATACCGCAAAAACATAAGCTCTCCCTCTTAACATGCCTGCTCAAACTCAACATTATCTGTCTTAGTCGTTCCCCTATTCCTGAAATACATCCACACTAAAAAATGTAGGGATTCACCTTACCCCTACATTTGATACACTTTATTAGGCTAATTTTCCCCTCTTATACAACGCCATTCACGCCCTTCTTTCCTGTTGGAACTCCCTCAAACCTCTTTTTTGATGTATTACGACTATTAGGACCATACTGCCTAAATTCCTCTATCTTTTTGAGACCCTGCCCATTCCCATCCCATCTTTCCATCTTAAAAAGCCTAATCTGACCTGCTTGTCTCCTTGTCTCTCTTTTATTTACCCTATGCAATTTGCTCATTCATTTACAACAAATCCTCCTTGCCCATTAACACAATCCCCATGATCTTCCCCCGCTCCACGAGTGGAGACACCCTAGATACAGACATCAGACACCCATACAATCCCCAGTCCTCTATATCCGCCAAGATAATTTCCCCTCCCCCCTTCAACAACTTATTTCCTTCCCCTTATAAATATGAATGTACCAGCGCGGTTAATTCAGAATGGAAAAGTTAAGCATTATACAGAATTACTGTTATGTTATTTTCTTCTGACAAGACATATGAATGTAATGCAGGAATCGGTCTGGATGCACCCCCTCCCAATATCCAATTGCAGCCCCCGGCACGGAAAGCCCCGCCATCCAGGTGGGGCAACGTTCAGGACACCAGTTGTTGACATCTGAGCCGGAGGCTTGTCGGCTCCACCAATAGCCAACGGCATCCTGGTTGCCCCTCCTCTTCCGTGTCGGCGGCGTCCTTAGTTGCCAGGCAGCGGACGGACTCCCTTGCTGCTGGCCGCGCAATAGCCTCGGCACATGCGCGGTAGGCACGAGTGAAGCCCTTCCGCCCTGACAGATAGGACCGCGCTGCGCAGCACTGCGCATGCGCGGCCTATATTTAAGGCGCCGGGGATCCCTGGAGCGTGCCATTCATCTCCAGACCTTGGAGAGGAAGCACCTCCTGGAGGACGGCTGACCACCCCCATCTCTTGACAGGACTCCCCCTGCTGGACAAAGGTACTGCACATAAGGATCCAGGACTCTGACACAGCCCTGCACTATATGGGATTTTCCCTGTTTGCTACAAATCGATGTGTTTTTCAACAGAGAGACCATCCTGCAACAGAGAGACTATCCTGTTACCAGAAAGTGCTCTGTAGCCCCCCAAAAGCTTTTTTGCAGCACCACAAGGTAAATTGCACCTATTTCAAATGACCTCACATCAATTATAGGCACATGGACATCTTCCTGATTGTCATAAATGGTGTGTGTTCTTTCTGATAGAGAGACCATCTGGCAACCAGAAGCCCATAAGGTACTCCACCACCTAACCAATTGTATGCAAAATATCTAAAACATCTGGACATATATAGTCAACACAAAAACTTATATATTTCCAGGGACAGCCATTACAACCAAGGGCACTCACTATTGGAAAACCAGTACACCCTGGACCCTGTGAGTATAACCTTGAAATAATCATGGCAAGATACCCATACATACCATTCAAATGCCAATCTAATCACACTTGGTCTTTCAGAATATACGTTACCGCCACTCCTTTTCTTTTTGGGGATCTTGTGGCTGCCCTGGAGAAAAGAGGGGCACCTCCATATATACCGATCGAGAAACTGTACAAAAAACCTAATGTAAGCTATTAATACAGATTATACAAGTCGAAATTGCTTTAAATCTTCTTTTGACACTAATAAAGACTAATATCTTTATAGATATGGTGAATATCCTTGAAAAAGGCATAGCCGCTTAGGCAGCCGAAACGCGTTGGACTGAGACGCTTCCTGCAACATCCAACACCTATGGATGGCAGGACTCTGTGTTTCTGAAAAGTCACCAATATTCACAGTGTCAAACCCCTTTCTTTTTCGTGCACTATCACGGATGTGTAACGCTCCTGCGTTTTACGTATGATGTGGATTTTCAGCTGCAGAAATATTCCACTTCAGTAGTCATGTAGAGAAACGCTGAGACACCATTCCCAACTCTCAATGACTCATCATGTGTGGATAATCTCAATTCAGCAAGTAAATACACACACTCAATAAGATGTTTCCTGGAGTGACTTATGTATATAGTAACACAGTGATGATAGGCTGAAGAGACAGGTTGGGTAGAGATGGTAGATGACAGACACTTGAAAGGAAATGTTCTTGAAAGTAAGATAGTAGCAGATGGGATGCAGATAGGTTTAGCAATCATGTATGGTAGCAGATGACAGAGTAGCAGGTGGACATACAAGAGAGATCAACCCAGTGCAAGAACAGGTGGTAGTAGGCTCAAGAGCTAGCAATCTTAGATAATGCAGATGTAGTAATAGTCCTTAGTATGCAGAGCTAGATAGTGTAAGCTTTAGTATAAAGGTTATAGAGGTTTCCCCTGTGGGGTACTTATCACTAATAGCAATGTAGCAGAGGAGAGGTTCGGCAAGAGCGGATGATCCGGTAGCGGGATACAGGGATCAGCGCAGCGTGGTTCCGACAGCGAGGTATGCTTGCAAGCATGAGAGCTTCAAGACAGGTTAGCATCAAGGCACAAAGCCGTTTGAACGAACACATGTGAGTGAGAGCCGGCGATCTAAATAGCCATCCAGTCCGGCGCTTAGTGATGACAGCATCGGTCTTAAAGGTGTATGCGCACCTTACCAAAAGATAATGGTGGGGCGCATACACTTATGAAAGAGTAATTAGGGTACCCAAAGGTACCAGAACATTACAGTACCCCCCCCCCCTTAAGGCCGGCTCCTGAAGGCCTCTGGAGCTTGTTTGTCTGGGTACTTTACATGAAAATTGCGGATTAATCTAGAGGCATGTATGTCAGAGGTGTTTAGCCAGGTGTCGTCTTGGGGCCCATAGTTCTTCCATCTAACCAAGTACTGAAGTCTTCCTCTGTGGATACGAGAATCCAGAATCTCTTTTATCTCATATTCTTCTCCACCTTCAACTTGTACAGGAGGAGGAGGTGGGATAGTAGGCCTTATTCCTTGGTCAGGAACATGGGGCTTCAGTAGCGACACATGGAAAATGGGATGTATTTTGAGGTCTATTGGCAATGTAAGCTGTACTGCAGCTTTTCCAATAAGTTTCTTGATTGGGAAAGGTCCCAAGAACAGAGGTCCAAGCTTTTTGCTAGGGATTTTCAGTCTTAAATTTTTTGTTGAGAGCCAAACGAGGTCCCCGATAGCGTACTGAGGAGAAGGTCTTCTGCGAAGATCATAGTACTTCTTTTGTTGACTATGAGCGTGTGCAATGGTAGTATTAAGCAAACCCAGAGAGTCCTTTATTTGGGTAAGATAGTCTGAAGCTACTGGGTTATTTGAAGGAAGGATGCGTGGTGGAAGAATAGAGGGATGAAACCCATAGTTCAAGTAGAACGGACTCTGCTTGGTCGTACTGTGGGTTGCGTTGTTGTAGGCAAATTCTGCCAGAGGGAGAAGATCCACCCAATCATCCTGTTGGTAAGAAGTGTAACAACGTA
The DNA here is from genome assembly GCF_965119305.1 of Pelophylax lessonae. NCBI lineage: Eukaryota > Metazoa > Chordata > Amphibia > Anura > Ranidae > Pelophylax > Pelophylax lessonae. The sequence continues at coordinate 393,346,174 of NC_138769.1, read as the reverse complement.
AATATTGCTCGATGCATTGGTTGACTCTTTCAGTCTGTCCGTTGGTCTGTGGATGGTAAGGAGAAGTGAGCTTCCGCTCGATCCGTAGTATGTGACATAGTTCTTGCCAGAACTTGGAAATAAATTGTGATCCACGGTCAGGCAGAAGAGTTTTTGGGATACCATGTAACTTAAAGACATGTTTCCTCAGGAGTTCTGCCATTTGTTTGGACGAAGGTAGTCTGCGAATAGCAATGAAATGTGCCATTTTTGTCAGATGGTCCACTGACACTAAGATGGTATTAAATCCTTTGGAAGGAGGCAATTCCACTATAAAGTCCAAGGACACAACTTCCCATGGAGTTTGGGGTATTGGTAGACTGCATAGTAGACCGGATGGCCTCGTAGTGTCAATTTTGTACCTGGCACAGACATTGCATGAAGAGACGAATTTTTGTATAGATGTGTTCATGTCAGGCCACCAGAATTGCCTGGTAATCAGATTAAGAGTCTTTGTCATACCCATATGTCCTGCCATAGGCACATCATGCGATAATTCCAAGATCTTGGTGCGTATGGTAGGTGGTATGTAAAGTTTGTCGTTGTAGTAGAGGAAGCCTTCTGCATCAGTATTTAGTTGTGGTGGGGGTGAATCCAAACTTATACCATGCAAAACCTCTTCCTTCAAGGAACGGACAACTCCAATAATGCGTTTGTGAGGTATTATAGGAACGGAAGGGATTGCAAAGTAGTTTTCTTCAGTTAGTCGTGATAGTGCATCCGCCTTTTTGTTCTTATCTGCAGGTGTGTAGGTCACTAGGAAGTTAAACCTTAGAAAGAAGGGGCGTGGCTTGACGCGCGGAAGAGATGGCCGCAGCTTAACAGAGCTCTGTCGGTATTCTCCCCACCTCGGCTGCCTACGACTCAATCTACCGCCATCCGCACCGGCAATGGGCAGAACCATAAAGCGGAACACATACATGAAGCAACAGCGTTCAGGAGGATCTGCTAACAGCAAACTTATCCCGGACTTATTCAAATCGAACTCCCACAACAGAAGAAGCATGGCTGCAGCCAAGATGGCGCCGGCACAGATCCACACAGAGGATGAAGACTGTGACCTCGATTCCATAGCCACTTCAGAAGATATGGGAGGTGAGTGCTCAATGACAGATCGCACCCTCACATATAAGGACATGACACTCATAGCGGCCGATATCAAGGGCTCCTTCTCTGCAGCTATAACCGATCTCAAGGCTGAAATAGTCGGCATTAAGGAGCAACTAGCCATAGGGGAAAGAGCAGGAGCCACCAGGGACAGAGCCTTACACAGGCTGGAAGAGATTTCTGCCTCACATTCCACACACCTCATCAACATGAACCGCCAGCTGGAGGACCTCGACAATCGGGGTCGGCGTAATAATATTAGGGTGAGGGGTATACCTGAAGATATTGAAAACGATCAGATCAAACCTGCTCTTACCTCCATTTTCAATGGCTTACTCGGCAGACCCTCAGAGTCCCCCATAGACTTTGATAGAGCTCACAGGGCACTCAGACCCAAAGCACCAGATAATACTCCACCCCGGGATGTAATATGCTGTTTAAGCAATTACCCACTAAAGGAAGAAATCCTGAGACATTCTAGGCAAAACGAACAAGTCATTTTCAATGAACAGCAAGTACAACTGTTCCAGGATCTATCCCCTATTACTTTAAAAAATAGGCGAGCTTTGAGGCCACTTCTAGATTTACTGCGTTCCAAAAATATACCATACAGATGGAAATTTCCGTTTGCACTTCAAGCAACAATGGGAGGTAGACAGTTTATGCTCAGAACACCAGATGACCTGCCTACTTTTTGCTCATCTCTTCAGCTGGAACCTGTAGTCCTCCCAGACTGGTATGTGGAATTCCTTCTCCCCCCTGTGCCTCAGAGTTCCCCCAGGGCTTCTAACACTACTCCTGCACGTACCCCCTTTGGAAAAAGCGGGAGAAAACAGAAACACAAAGAGCCCAAAAACTTGTTCACTTCACCTCCCAGAACGCCGAGATTGCGAGACCACAAGTGATAAGAAACTCTCTTGAACTGTTGTTCCCATTAATCTGTTGTTCCCAATGAAACCGAACTGATATTGGCAAATAGAATATAACCTAACGCCTTACAGGATCCTCCTGACTGATTTGGCTTATACATTAGATGACACCCTCTATGTGATTATTTGAGAGGATATCACATACTACGTATCCTGTTCATTTTTGCAGAGTCTCTTTTATCCTTCAGACTTGCTGTCCAAGAGAGATGAGAAAACTCTGATACTTTAAAAATTTAACTCTTGCTTTCTTGGTTTACTCCAGTGGACTTCTACCAATCCTCATTTATAAAGATTACTAAAGGAAGAATGAAGCTACAAGACTTCATATATATAGAGAAAATACATATAGGCATTATACACCCGATATTATTGTTAAATCATAACCGAAAGCCTCCTGTCAATAGAGAGATGATTTAACCACATATGAATACTTAGATTTTCTGCTGGACATTCTCTAACTATGGTTATAATCGATTGCACCTTTTGTCTCTCTCAAAGTTTCTATTCATATTCTGATATCTCACCTCTTTTGCTATTAAGGAAAACAATTCTGCTTAATTACTGCACGGATGGCAGTGATTTTATAGTTCGTCACTAGGTGGCGACATTTACTTCAATTTCATAATGCTTGAGACAAAAGGAGATGAGATATGCTATATGCTATATGGTTTAAAAGATTTAGATCTGTTCATCTTGTATATTGTGCGGTGTATGGTTACCTAAAGAGTGATTCTGATTCTAATTCCACACTATTGGAGGCTTGTTTTTCACAGATGTATTTTATTCTCAACTGCTCAGTGCCTTGCAGGACAATAGCGACTATACCTTAGTTATATGAATAGCAAATACCAGAAGAGCCGTGTGATAACCCGCTGGATGGTATAGGTAATACCTCTCTTTTTTTTTTTTTTTTTTTGCCAACATATCTCGGCTTCCTGCGGAGGCTCCATGTACGTTCCATAGTATTGTGGGGCGTGGGTGGTGTTGATCAATGGAGGGAGACTGAGATGTTTGATCATTTGACTAGTTAATTATATGATCCGGTATACGGTTTATGGGACGCATGTTGTAATTATATTACACAGTTACATTACTACATTGTTTGGTTCTACCTCATAGTATTTACGTTATGTTTAGACGTAAAAATTGAGAGTCGTGATAATATGTGCCTTATCCAATATGATGTTATTTCTTATAATATTTACACCAGCATATATCTCATATGCATTTTGACCGAGGTGGGGATCCGCTGCCGGAGTCTGTTTTTTTTTTTCATGGTTTTGACACCTTACCAGTTTATTACTCATAGTTGCACATCTCTGCGCGGGTTAATCACTTTACCCCACATAGGATTTAGCAGTCTGCCACCTTCTTAAAGGTGTTGTGGTTGCTTCCATATCCTAACACCCTTGTTGACATCTCCGAGAGTTTTTCTGAGATAGTCAACGTTGACTACAGAGTATCTCCTTCTTTCTGATATTCTTCTTTTCTTATTCCATTCTTTCACATCCTCCCTTCTCTCTATCTTTCCCCTTCCTTCCCTTGCCTTCCCTTCCCCCCCCCCCCCCCCGCCCCCTACATTTCATCCACATCCTATTCCCTGTATTGCATAGACTACAGACAAACAAAGATGGCTTACTCTCATATGGGCAAATCACCATTTCTCATTTCACATAATGTGAATGGACTTAACCTTCCCGAAAAAAGGAGACGCCTACTATATGAGCTTAAAAAAACCAAAGCACAAATAATATTCCTACAGGAAACACATTTCCGAAGTACACATATCCCTCTCCTGACGAACAAATTTTTTCCTAAAGCATATCATGCCACAAACCCTCAAGCCAAGACCAAAGGGGTCACAACTTTAATTCACAAGAACTGCGGGTTTGCTGTGACTGAACAACTTGTAGATCCTGATGGGAGATATCTCTTCCTAAAGGGTACTCTGAATGGGAATCCAATAACGCTCGCAAACGTTTATTTTCCTAACAAATCACACATATCATTCTGCACATTGATAATGGAGGAACTAAAGAAATTTGCCCATGGCTGCATTGTACTGGGAGGGGATTTTAATATCCCCTTAGACCCTATGCAGGATACATCCACAGGGAAAACATGCATCCCCTATAGAATTATTAAAAGAATTAAAGAACAACTTAGATCTCTGACATTAGTTGACTCATGGAGGACGCTCAATCCCTCTGAGAGGGATTATACCTTTTACTCAGCCCCTCATAGACGCTATACGCGCATAGACCACATATTTATCTCTCAAAGGGACCTCCCAAGACTAACTAAGGCTGAAATAGGAATAATCTCATTTTCTGATCATGCACCAGTGTCTATAGCTTTGCATTTGGATACTTATCACAAAGGAGAGTTTACCTGGAGGCTAAATTCCTCATTGTTAGTTAAAAAAGAGATTTCTGCCAAAATTCAGGAATCGATAAATAATTATTTCAGAGATAATTCCTCAGAAGAAATTTCTCCATTGTTATTATGGGAGGCACATAAGAGTGTCATAAGGGGAGAGCTGATTAGACATGGTGCTTCTCAGAAAAGGGAAAGAGAAAAACTGATTATAGACTTAATAGATAAGATCTCATCTCTGGAAGCTAAACACAAACTTAGTGCAGCTAAAAAAGTTGAACAAGAACTACTTCAACACAGGAAATCATTAAACGATATACTACAAGCTAAAATGAGGAGATCCTTATTCTTTAAAAGATCTATTTACTATGAACACGGCGACAAGGGAGGCAAATTATTAGCGAAAGCGCTTAAAGAGGCACAATTTGATAATAACATTCATTTTATCAAAGGGCAAGACGGAAGGCCAATTAGAGATCCACACAAAATGGCTGACTGCTTTGGTTCTTTTTATTCCAAACTATACCACATACCGCCTCAAAACAAACCCGAGGGGCTTACGGACACACGAGAACAACTGATCATAGATTATCTCAATAAGAGTGGTTTACCTAAACTACCAGAACCCGCAGTAGCGGATCTAGAACGTGAAATTACCCTAGAGGAAACGCTAGCTGCTATTAAGGATTTAAAAACTGGAAAAAGCCCAGGGCCTGATGGCTTTACTTCCCAATATTTTAAGTTATACGCGGATATAATTGCACCTCATCTCACAAGAGCCTTAAACTCAATTCTCCAAAATCAGACCCCGTCTAACGAATTTCTGAGAGCCCATATATCTGTAATCCCTAAACCAGACAAAGATCCTACTCAGTGTGCGAGTTACAGACCCATATCCCTCCTAAACATTGACTTAAAGATATTGACCAAGATAATTGCAAATAGATTAAGCCCCCTCCTACATCACATCATAGGACCAGAACAGGTGGGTTTCATGCAGGGTAGAGAAGCAAAAGACAGTATTACCAAAGCATTAAATTTGATTCATGGCATTAAAGGGTCCAATATCGGGGGACTTCTCCTTTCAACAGATGCGGAGAAGGCCTTCGATAGGGTGGCATGGGATTTCTTGTTACAAACATGCAAACATATTGGACTGAAGTCTAACATGCTTCAATGGATTCAAATGTTATACTCTAAACCTACAGCCAGGGTAAAAGTTAATAATGTATTGTCCACTCCATTTACTTTACAAAATGGCACCAGACAGGGTTGCCCACTTTCCCCCCTCCTGTTTATACTCACACTAGAATCCCTCATCAGAACTATTAACCTGACTCCGGACATCCATGGATTTAGTAGAGGTTCGAGAGAGTTTAAATTATCGGCTTATGCAGACGATCTTTTATTCTTTATCTCCCAGCCACACATTTCCATCCCTAACCTAAATAATCAATTCAAACTCTATAGATTCTTATCAAACTTCAAAATAAATCATAGCAAATCTGAAGCGCTAAATCTAACCCTCCCACCCGATTCACTAAAACTTACCATGGATAATTGCCCGTATAGATGGGAAAAGAGCGCACTAAAATATTTAGGCATTAAACTGACTCCTAATTTAGAAGACCTTGTAGAAAAGAACCTTAACCCTATAATGAAACAAATTTCCAGTGACCTTAAGAGATGGAATATAAAAACCTTTTCTTGGTTTGGAAGGACTTCCATAATCAAGATGACGGTACTGCCCAGACTCCTTTACATCTTTCATGCCCTCCCGGTCCGGATTCCTGCTCTGTATTTCCGTAAGCTTGCTAACCTTCAAAGATCCTTTGTCTGGGCTGACAAAAAACCCAGGATCGAACTTAAATTTCTACAGCTCTCGAAATTGTCCGGAGGGATAGGCCTTCCAGACTTTCAAAAATACTATCAGGCTACACACCTAAGGAGAATTCTGGACTGGCACTGCCACGCTGGAAATAAGGACTGGGTGGGAATGGAACTGGATTGGAGCAGCATTCCACCACACCACCTTTTGTGGACGGATCCTAGCAATATACCTTTAGAAATCAAAAAACACCCTCTTATAGCAAACACCATACAAATTTTCCAGAAAATTGCGACCAAACATAACATCTCTCCAGGGTTGAGTCCAATCACCCCTTTACTGAATAATCCTGACTTCCAACCTGGCATACAAAATAACTCCCTAATTACAAAACAAAATGACGGGACGGGACCTCTTCGGGTTAAGCAATGTTTCCGTGATACCAACCTTAAAACCTTCCAGGAATTAAAACGAGATTGCTCTGCAAAAACACCCTTGAGAACTTGGACGTATATGCAAATATGTGACTATCTCACGCGTAAAAAGCTTAAACACGCAGCGTGCAGACCACTGACTGACTTTGAGGAGCAATGTATCCAGGGTAAGCGAGTTGAGGGAGCTACATCCCACTCATACAAAAGGCTTATTGCAACTTCTCCTGATTTTGTAGATCCATATAAAAAATTATGGGAAAAAGAATTGGGATGCTCCTTCACCTTGGCCCAATGGGAAAAGGCCTGCTACTTTTCACACAAATGCTCGTTAAGCACCAAATTGCAAGAAACCTCGTATAAAATCAGAACGCAGTGGTACTACACCCCAGCCGACATGCACCGATGGTCTGGCCAAACCTCAGACATTTGTTGGCGATGCGGTATAGACCGTGGGACTTTTATCCACATGTGGTGGGATTGTGCAGTACTAAAGAATTTCTGGATGGATGTCCTGAAATGGGTGAAACATATCACGGAGACAGGGCTGACACTAGATGCGGCCTGCTGTCTGCTGCACATCAATCAATACACCTATAAAAGATATAAAAGTTCGCTGACACGCCACCTTTTGAATGCAGCCAAATCCTTAATTCCATTAGCATGGAATTCCAAAAAAACACCCACACTCAATGACTGGCTTAATAAGGTAGGTCACATTCACGAAATGGAAGAGACACTCGCTATAAAAAACGAACGAAACGACCTATTCCACAAACAATGGTCCCCCTGGCGGGTTTTTACAGTTTCGAAGGAATATACTGATCTTAGAGACAATGGATCATAGAATTGAGAACGGAGCCCCAAGATATTTCAAGCTATTCAGGAATCCCCCCTTCGTACCTCTCCCTTTTACTACCACCCTTTTTTCCCAATTACCGTACCCTATTTCCTCTCCTAACTTTCTAACTTTCCTAACTTTCTTCCTTTTCAACTTTAACTATCCTTCCAAATACCTTTAGATGGACCTTCTTTAGAAGTCCATCTTTATTGTACCTAGGAAAACGGTAACCTCACTACATGACAATTGTATTGTCTATTTGTTCAAGATTTTGAAACTGAAAAGTGATTTGAATTAAGACAGTTGTTACCTTTTCTATCTGACATTTGAAAACTGAATGTATCTTCTATTAGAATGTATATTTTGTATTGTGCGGATGACTAATGTCTATTATTATTGGTTACTGAAAAATTATTTGCTTTATGTTTAAAGCACTTTACTCTGTTCCACTATGTATGCCTTTTTAATTTTCTAAATAAAGTTTAATATTGTGAAAAAAAAAAAAAGAAAGAATAGTGACCATCGTACCTGTCGGTGCGAGAGAGTTTTGTTAGTCTGAAGATATTGGAGATTTTTATGGTCCGTGTATATAAGTATTGGTAATTGGGTGCCTTCGAGTAGATGTCGCCAATTCTCCAGAGCCAATTTTATAGCAAGCAGTTCCTTTTCACCCACGGGGTAATTTATCTCGGGACTGCTTAGGGATTTAGAAAAAAAGGCGACTGGATGAAGTGGTGAAGTGTGAGTTGGTCGTTGGGAGAGTATTGCTCCTACTGCCATGTTTGACGCATCTACTTCCAGAATGTATTGGAGGTATGGGTCTGGATGGCGTAGTATGGGAGCAGAAGTAAACCTTGTCTTTAACAGGTGAAAAGATTTATTTGCTTCATCTGACTATTTGAATGGTTTTTTAATGCTAGTGAGCTGTGTGAGGGGTCTCACAATGGCAGAGAAGTTTCTAATGAACTTCCTGTAGAAATTAGAAAATCCAAGGAATCGCTGTAGCGCCTTGCGTGTGGTTGGTGTAGGCCAATCCTGAATGCAGGATATCTTACTCATGTCCATCTCGATTCCTGTTTTGGATATGATGTAGCCTAGAAAGAGTACCTCTTCTTTATGAAACAAGCATTTTTTCAGTTTCACATAAATGTTGTGTGCAAGCAATCTCGATAATACTAGTCTTACATGTCTTATGTGTTCAGACAGGGATCGTGAATATATAAGTATATCGTCCAGATATACCACAACACAGACATCTAGTAAGTCTCTGAAAATATCGTTTCTAAATCGTTGAAAAACTGCAGGGGCGTTGCATAGCCCGAATGGCATTACAAGATATTTGAACAATCCGTATCTGGTTCTGAATGCAGTCTTCCACTCGTGTCCATCACGGATTCGAATGAGATTGTATGCTCCTTTCAGGTCCAATTTTGAAAAATAGGTAGCTCCACGCACCTGCTCAATGAGCTCAGGGATAAGCGGTAGAGGATAGCGATCCTTTATTGTAATAGCATTCAATTGCCTATAGTCGATGATAGGCCTGAGACTTGAGTCCTTATTGCGGACAAAAAAGAGTCCTGCTGCTGTGGAAGAAGTGGAAGGTCTAATAAAACCTTTTTCCAAATTCTCATCCAAATAGTCTTTGAGATGGGAAAGTTCATCCTGTGAAAGAGGATAAACATGACCGAACGGCAATTTGCTATTTGGGAGTAGATCAATGCTACAATCATAGTCTCGATGAGGAGGTAGTGCTTGAGCATTTTTCTCAAGAAAAACCTCAGAGAGATCCTGATAACATAGTGGTGCAATCTCATCTGTCACCACAGACAGGATCTTCCCGAAAGACGGGAGGTTACACGTACCCTCGCAATAGCAAGAGAGGAAGGTCAGGGTCCGTTCCTTCCAATCTATGGTTGGTTGATGTGTGTGCAACCAGGGAAGTCCCAAAACAATAGGAAAGTGGGGTGAAGGTATTAGATCGAAGGTAGTGGTCTCCATATGAGACCCGTTAGTAGTGACTAGGAGTGCCTGTGTCTGATCAGTGATCGGACCAGAGGGTAAAGGAACACCGTTAATAAGACTCACTGAGACAGGTTTAAGTTTAGAAATAATAGGAACTTTATTTAAAGCAGCAAAACGTATGTCAATATAATTTCCACAAGATCCTGTGTCAATCATGGCCTTAGTAGTAATCCTGTTCTGGTCCCACTGTAATGTTAAGCAAACAGAAAGATAAGGGTTAGTGATTGAAGTTGTCAATCCCCCTAGGAGGACATGTGAACACTCACCCTTCTTTTTGTAGACTAGGGGACAGACGTTTATCTTGTGATCCGGGGATGCACAGTACAAGCAGAGATTACCAGATCGTCTTCTGGCTCTTTCCATAATTGATAGAGGTGGGCGTATGGTTCCTACCTTCATAGGAACGGGGTCAACGGCCGAAATCCGAGAAGAACTGGATAATGGCATTCCCATTTTCTCAGCCTTTCTTTCTCGTAGTCTTCTATCTATGGTGATACTGAGTTGTATCAATGCATCCAGGGTTTTTGGCAGATCCGCTCGGGCGAGCTCGTCTTTAACGGCCTCTGATAGGCCAAGCCTAAATTGGGTCTTCAGAGATGCATCATTCCATTCTGAATCAAGGGTCCATCTCTTGAATTCTGCGACAAAGTCTTCTACAGGTCTCCTACCTTGTTTCAAGGATCTTAATTGAAGATCGGCAGTACTCTGCCTATTGGGATCATCACATAGGCTAGTCAGTTCTGCTAGGAACAAGGCATAGGAGTTGAGAAGCTGATCGCTTTTCTCAAAAAGAGAGTCTGCCCAGGCCCGAGGATCGCCTGTTAGGTAAGAAATAATAGTACAAACCTTAATGTGATCAGTAAGGTAGGTACGGGGTTTTAGCAAGAAAAGTAACTCACATGCGTTTTTAAATTCGCGAAATTTTTTGCGATCGCCTGTAAATACCAAAGGAGGATTTATCTTGGGTTCAGGGGACTGAGCAGTGGTAAGTTGTGTCAGTCTAATTACCTGCTGCGACAGAGCCTGATTGTCTTCTTTTAATTCAGCAAGTGCGTGTATTAACGCAGTTACTTGCTGTTTTAATTTTGTCATCTGAGTGGTTATTTCTGCTGAATCCATTTGTGGTTCGTTCAATCTGTAACGCTCCTGCGTTTTACGTATGATGTGGATTTTCAGCTGCAGAAATATTCCACTTCAGTAGTCATGTAGAGAAACGCTGAGACACCATTCCCAACTCTCAATGACTCATCATGTGTGGATGATCTCAATTCAGCAAGTAAATACACACACTCAATAAGATGTTTCCTAGAGTGACTTATGTATATAGTAACACAGTGATGATAGGCTGAAGAGACAGGTTGGGTAGAGATGGTAGATGACAGACACTTGAAAGGAAATGTTATTGAAAGTAAGATAGTAGCAGATGGGATGCAGATAGGTTTAGCAATCATGTATGGTAGCAGATGACAGAGTAGCAGGTGGACATACAAGAGAGATCAACCCAGTGCAAGAACAGGTGGTAGTAGGCTCAAGAGCTAGCAATCTTAGATAATGCAGATGTAGTAATAGTCCTTAGTATGCAGAGCTAGATAGTGTAAGCTTTAGTATAAAGGTTATAGAGGTTTCCCCTGTGGGGTACTTATCACTAATAGCAATGTAGCAGAGGAGAGGTTCGGCAAGAGCGGATGATCCGGTAGCGGGATAGAGGGATCAGCGCAGCGTGGTTCCGACAGCGAGGTATGCTTGCAAGCATGAGAGCTTCAAGACAGGTTAGCATCAAGGCACAAAGCAGTTTGAACGAACACATGTGAGTGAGAGCCAGCGATCTAAATAGCCATCCAGTCCGGCGCTCAGTGATGACAGCATCAGTCTTAAAGGTGTATGCGCACCTTACCAAAAGAGAATGGTGGGGCGCATACACTTATGAAAGAGTAATTAGGGTACCCAAAGGTACCAGAACATTACAGGATGGGCCTCTTACCCACCCAGCACTTAACATTTCATGCTATATAGGTGCTGTAAATTATATGTTTTATGATAAACGTAAAAAAACGCATATTGCTTTTTGTTTCTCATATCATTGCCTCAAAGTCCCACACACTGGTCCGAGGAACCAAATAACCACTTGTTCAATTTTAGGGATGTTGGCATAACTACACAAGTAACCTACTATTTATTTCCTAGAGCTCAAACCCAAATCGCTTTACTCAATTTCGGATGGAAGTCATCCAATTCCTCACATGACCTCTAGAAACCTTTATCACCTATAGGGAACTCCGTTTTCCAATTTTCTTTTCCTATATTCTAATTACTGTCTCCTCCCCTCACGGGCAGGCTGACATTAACAGCCCATAAGGTACAACCCCACTGTAACCATATAGTATAAAGTTACAGACACAAAATTACGTTTCCCCCCCATCTGAATCTCTGTACGCAGAGTGAAAGGACATTGAGGGAGGACACTTATAGTGATCCTTATTCTGTGTGATCACTTCCACTTAAGAAGAATCAAATACGAGGGACGACATGGGGGACCTACTGGGGGACGAATGGAACAACCTCATGTCTAGTATCGAAACAGATTTTCAAAATAAAGACCAACAGGAGTCAGACACACTCGCGCTCTTTTCCACCCTCAGACGACAACTTGAAAAGAAATCATCTTTACATTGGCATATTAAGGCATTTGAAAGATACATTGCCCAAGAAATTAACCCGGCTGGACTTCGGATCCAGATCTTTCCGACCATGGACAATGTAACAGCATTAATGAAGCAACAATGGGAAGAACAACTCAACGCATGTTCCAAAAACCTCATGATCCTCCTACAGGAGGAATACGAACGACAAATCAAAAAAATCGATGAAGAAACCAAATTAATATATCTTAAACTAGCACCATTAAAAACCGTTCAGATGTATAATGAAGAAGAGAAAAAAACTAAAGGATCACTTAGAAAATTACAGTAAACAAATCCTCCGAAAAAAGGAGAAAAAATATTGGCGGGATAAAAATGCCTTCGCCCAGAGGAGGGCCTACAGATGGAACAATACTCGTCGAACCAACAAAAACAAACAACAATTTGGCATGAGAAATACCGGCCATGAAAACTCCTATTACTCATCAGATTCCTCATCACATGCCTCCGGATCCGATAACCGGAAAAGAGGACCACCATCTAGAGGGCCACGGCCAAGACAAACACAAACACCCAATGAGAGAGAAGAAACTGAGGAGAGAATGGAGACCGAAAGTGAGGAAGCAGAGAATCAGTCACAAGGAGGTACAAAAACCCAAGGCATCTTCTGAAGACTGAGAGAAGGCCCTAGAAAACAAAAGGCTTTTTTAGGGAAAACCAACCTAAAACAGACCAAACTTCCCGTGGTCACCGATTCCCAGGGGTTGAAACAAATGGAGAAGAGAAAGATCAATAATTAATCTCTCATCACAGATCTTAACCACACATGAAGAAGAAGTTCTATGGCTGGGCCTCTCCTTCTGTCTGAAGAATAATGCCGACAAATTCGAAATTATCAAAGATGTGAATCTATTCGCACAGAAAATATTATTTCAAGCGATATATAACAAACCCCCACCCGAGGCCAAAGATCCTGGTCTTACAGCTGCGGAATTTCGTGCAATAAGAAATCTTAACATCCTACTAGAGGAAGGAGGACTTGACGTCGATTGGGAAGACCCCACTCCAACACCAGAGGAAGGGGATAGTGATGAAGAAGGGGAGAACCCTGAAACACCCCGCTTCCAGAAAAAATCCCAGAAATTCCCATCACTGAGCCAAAACCCAGCAGTCGCCCTGTTTGTCAAAGAAACAACCAGGGAGATTGAAGGGCTCAACATCAACAAAACGAAGGACAATCTAACTAAGGAACAAAGGAAGGCATTCAAAGACCTAAAAAGCTACGATACTATCACCATAAAACCGGCCAACAAGGGCGGCAACATTGTCCTTATGGACAATACAAAATATAAGGAGATGTGTATGAACATCCTTGAAAATCGTACATGCTACAAGCAAATATCACCACTCATGATTAAGTCCTACAACGAAACCTTCTACAAAAAAGTCGACAAGGCCCTCAACGAAGGGGCTATCTCCAAAACTCTATGGGAATACATTAGAACAAAGTACCCCAGAACACCCACGTTCTACTCTTTGCCGAAAATACACAAAGACGTTAATAACCCCCCAGGCAGACCCATCATATCCGGGAACGGGAATATCTCAGAGAACATAAGTAGAGTGAGCGACGCCCACCTTCGCCCACATGTGACAAACCTCCCGTCATACACCAAGGACACCATTCATCTCCTCCAAATATTGGAAGGCATGACGGCATCCCCAGAAACCTACCTCGTCACGATTGACGTGGAATCACTGTATAGTAATATACCACATAAAAAAGGGATACTGGCAGTCAAACATGTACTCAGTCAACACAGCCGCCACGATCAAAAATTCAATGATTTCATTCTCTCCATGCTACATTTTATTCTACATCACAACTATTTCTGCTTTGATGGTCTACATTTCCTTCAGATCTGTGGCGTGGCCATGGGCACTAGTTGTGCCCCATCCTACGCCAACATCTACCTGGGCATGTGGGAGCAGGATTTTCTCAACGACGACAAACTCTATATACTCTTGCCATATAACACTATGGCAGAGATATATAGATGACATTTTTATCTTGTGGAATGGACCTGAGGACCTCATGCTAGAGTGCCTGGACCGCATGAACAGAAACTCTTTCAACATGCATTTCACCATGCAATATAGCCAAACCAAAATCAGTTTTCTTGATACCTGGATCTACAAAGACCCCGAGGGTAACATAAATACAACACTCTACAGAAAAGAGACTGCAGGCAATACCGTATTACATGCGGACAGCTTTCATCCCACGGTGCTAAAACAATCAATTCCATATAGCCAGTTCTTACGGTTAAAGAGGAACTGCACCACCCAAAAAGATTTCAAACGCGAGTCTGACCAACTAACAGCATGACTACTCATTAGAGGTTACTCTAAAACAAGTCTAAGGAAAGCCTTTAACCGAGCGAACAGCAAGGAGCAACACGAAATCTTGTTCAAAAAACCTATGGACAAACCGCAAGAAAACACCAATCGACTTATTATGCGATATACCAACCAACACGACTCAATCAGGAGAATCATTCAACAAAATTGGCACATTCTCACCGGTGACCCAAGTCTAAAACACCTACTCCCAGCAAAGCCACAAATCACATTTAGGAAAGCTGGTTCTCTCCAGCAATCACTGGTCCACAGTGAATTTAAAGAGGGACCAAGAAAGGACCCGTGTAAGGACAATACCCATGTGGAGGTTGCGCCCAATGCAAAGTTATCGTAAAAAGCACAACCAAAATTCTACCGAATGGAGAGTTATTCACACCGGCCCACTTCATCAACTGCAAAACCCAAGCAGTAGTCTACCTGATGGAGTGCGACTGCGGAGCATATTACGTGGGAAAAACAAAACAAGAGTTTCGCAAGAGAGCTGGCAAACACTTGGCGTCCATGGAGATGTGCAATTTTTACCTCCCACTCGGCAGACATGTGAGAGACAAGCACCAATCCAAAATGCCCCATGTAAGATTT
Organism: Pelophylax lessonae; assembly: GCF_965119305.1. Lineage (NCBI taxonomy): Eukaryota > Metazoa > Chordata > Amphibia > Anura > Ranidae > Pelophylax > Pelophylax lessonae. Next base: position 393,330,959 of record NC_138769.1, on the reverse strand, counting down.
ATGGCCCTGGACAGGCTCCATATCCCGGGGAGGGGGGGCGATTGGAAGAAAACTCTCTTGCAAAGAGAGATGAGGTGGATCAGACGCCTCAGAGCGACCACACCTCCTGGCCTCAATGAAGCAGAGAGCTTCAAACCCTTCCTCGATGGCTTCGTATCTGGCAAAACTGACTAATCAAAACTTTCTAGTCACCAGCCATCACTTAGACAAGATTTGTCTCCTTGTCTCTCTTTTATTTACCCTATGCAATTTGCTCATTCATTTACAACAAATCCTCCTTGCCCATCAACACAATCCCCATGATCTTCCCCCGCTCCACGAGTGGAGACACCCTAGATACAGACATCAGACACCCATACAATCCCCAGTCCTCTATATCCCCCAAGATCATTTCCCCTCCCCCTTCAACATCTTATTTCCTTCCCCTTATAAATATGAATGTACCAGCGTGGTTAATTCAGAATGGAAAAGTTAAGCATTATACAGAATTACTGTTGTGTTATTTTCTTCTGACAAGACATATGAATGTAATGCAGGACTCGATCGGTCTGGATGCACCCCCTCCCAATATCCAATTGCAGCCCCCGGCACAGAAAGCCCCGCCATCCAGGCGGGGCAACGTTCGGGACACCAGTTGTTGACATCTGAGCCGGAGGCTTGTCGGCTCCACCAATAGCCAACGGCATCCTGGTTGCCCCTCCTCTTCCGTGTCGGCGGCGTCCTTAGTTGCCAGGCAGCGGACGGACTCCCTTGCTGCTGGCCGCGCAATAGCCTCGGCACATGCGCGGTAGGCACGAGTGAAGCCCTTCCGCCCTGACAGATAGGACCGCGCTGCGCAGCACTGCGCATGCGCGGCCTATATTTAAGGCGCCGGGGATCCCTGGAGCGTGCCATTCATCTCCAGACCTTGGAGAGGAAGCACCTCCTGGAGGACGGCTGACCACCCCCATCTCTTGACAGGACTCCCCCTGCTGGACAAAGGTACTGCACATAATGATCCAGGACTCTGACACAGCCCTGCACTATATGGGATTTTCCCTGTTTGCTACAAATCGATGTGTTTTTCAACAGAGAGACCATCCTGCAACAGAGAGACTATCCTGTTACCAGAAAGTGCTCTGTAGCCCCCCAAAAGCTTTTTTGCAGCACCACAAGGTAAATTGCACCTATTTCATTATTATTATAGGCACATGGACATCTTCCTGATTGTCATAAATGGTGTGTGTTCTTTCTGATAGAGAGACCATCTGGCAACCAGAAGCCCATAAGGTACTCCACCACCTGACCAATTGTATGCAAAATATCTAAAACATCTGGACATATATAGTCAACACAAACACTTATATATTTCCAAGGACAGCCATTACAACCAAGGGCACTCACCATTGGAAAACCAGTACACCCTGGACCCTGTGAGTATAACCTTTGAAATAATCATGGCAAGATACCCATACATACCATTCAAATGCCAATCTAATCACACTTGGTCTTTCAGAATATACGTTACCGCCACTCCTTTTCTTTTTGGGGATCTTGTGGCTGCCCTGGAGAAAAGAGGGGCACCTCCATATATACCGATCGAGAAACTGTACAAAAAACCTAATGTAAGCTATTAATACAGATGATACAAGTCGAAATTGCTTCAAATCTTCTTTTGACACTAATAAAGATTAATATCTTTATAGATATGGTGAATATCCTTGAAAAAGGCATAGCCGCTTAGGCAGCCGAAACGCGTTGGACTGAGACGCTTCCTGCAACATCCAACACCTATGGATGGCAGGACTCTGTGTTTCTGAAAAGTCACCAATATTCACAGTGTCCCACCCCTTTCTTTTTCGTGCACTATCACGGATGGGCCTCTTACCCACCCAGCACTTAACATTTCATGTTATATACATGCTATAAATTATATGTTTTATGATAAACGTAAAAAAACGCATATTGCTTTTTGTTTCTCATATCATTGCCTCAAAGTCCCACACACTGGTCCGAGGAACCAAATAACCACTTGTTCAATTTTAGGGATGTTGGCATAACTACACAAGTAACCTACTATTTATATATAACCCTGGTTTCCTAGAGCTCAAACCCAAATTGCTTTAATCTGACCTGCTTAATTTCCCTTGAAGCTATAAATGCCACCGGAGTGCTAGATCTGTTTAATATGCTGCGTGCCCAAGAGCAAGGCGAACTTGCCTTTCCGAATACCTCCAAATATAACCTGGCTAATCAGCTTCATTCCATCGCCTCTTGGTACACCCTCCAATCCTGTAACCAATAGACAAAGATTGAAAAGTTATGGTTGGCCCCCATACATCCAAATTCCAAGTTGTGGAGTGGTCATTTTTCTCCCAATGCATATTACTTGTTGGGACCAATGTCTCTCTTCCACACTCTATATAAAAAAAATGACAGCTCGCGTCCCGGATTTCCTGTTTTTGACAAGAGCAGACAATGCCAGATAATTTCACCTCACAGATTGCTCATTTTTGGAAAGATAAAGCCTTGTTCCATTTTGGTCAACTATATAGTAAACTGTTGGATGCAGTGTGCCCGGTGTCTCCAGTCGTGCCCCCCCCCCCCCCCCCCTTCTGCTATTGCACTCACCAGATGTCTTTCCCCTTTCAACAGGGATATCCAGCTATTACACCTGGCTGTATTCTTCTGGCAAATTTTCCTTTCAACCTCCAGTGATATCAGTAGAACATGGAAATAGTAAGGGTAAACTCCATAGCGTGAATCTGTATAACTAGATTTTATTTAAGAAATCACAACGTACTTACATCAAGGCAAAAAACAGTCTGCTCTTGTCAAAAACAGGAAATCCGGGACGCGAGCTGTCATTTTTTTTTTGTCCTAATTTTGGAAAATTATGTAAGTAAATAAACAGATTTTATTTCACAAGTTGTCATTTAAGAAAGTTATTACTCACAACCAGCATAGGCATACATACAATTACACCAAAAAACACTCCTCTTCTCATGTGAGACTTTTTTGCTGCTTAGAAAAATAGAGGTGCCTAAAATCACTCAAGCGCCTACAGACTTTCAATTAAACATCTGATTTCATAATGACCTATAACATTTTAAAAGCCCTGGAATGCAAGGACAGTAGAAACACCCACAAAATAACCACATTTTGTAAAGCAGACCCTCCATCATATTTACCAGAAGACATGGAGAATCTGTTAACACACTGTTAAATCACATTTTTTGCCACAAGTTTTTGGAAAATGACAAATGATAATGAAAATGTAGTTTTGTTACAAAAAGTTGTCACTTATTAAGGCTAGAGTAACACTATCGCGTTTCCTACTGTGGCTTGCATTTTGCAAAAACCCAGTGCAAGCCATTTAACATGATTTTCTATGGGTAACGTTCACATCTATATGGTTTGCATAGAAAAATGCATGAAAAACGCACGAAAAACAGGTGCAAAAATGTAACACGCACCGCAAAACGCATATGGAAAAGGGGCCAACTCTCTCTGTCCAATATCTCACGCTTGTCACTTGCTTCAGTCTGTATATTCGCTACAACTTTCTTACCAACCTTTGGCTTGTTCCTTGACTATGCTTCTATTTGATCCCAATCTGTAACCACTTGTTACTGAGTTTTGGCTTGTTCCCTGACTATGCTTCTGCTTGATCCCAACCTGCAACCACTTGTTACTGAGTTTTGGCTTGCTCCCTGACTATGCTTCTGCTTGATCCCAACCTGAGATGAGATCATCTGTGATGTAATTTAGTTATCTTGTAAACCTGGTCTGTTAGTGGGCCCAGGGGACCAGAGTTGAGGACCACTGCTCTACTATATCACTTTGTCATCCCTATCAAACGTATCACTGAGGATGTGAAATTCTATGCTCTGCTATGCCGGACCCTGGGGCTGAGGGGGACTTTATGGACATAGAATAAATAAATCTGCCCATATTGAAATGGAGACATTTGATTGTTCACCTTTCATCGTCAGGACCTGTTACTCATGAAACGGTTCCTCTGTTAGTCCAATTTGATGCTGGCCATCATGCGATGATTAATTTTTCTTGTCATCTTGGTTTTCTACCCATAATCCTTCCATTGACTGGGAAGCACATGCTACAAATTTTATGGACCCCATTGCAAGGAGCATCATAGGGAACCTTGTCGAACAAGTTCTCCACTGATCAAGGCAACACAAGTTGATGTGGTAGCTACCGAATTCTGGGATGTCTGTGATAAAAAGAATGCTGATCAGATACCTCCCCATTGCCTTTATGATTGTGCCATTGAACTGCTCCCAGGGGCAGAGATATATTTTGGTCACTTTTTCAATCTGTCAGAACCTGAATTAAAGGTGCTCCGGGAGTGTCTTCATGAGAATTTAGAGAAGGGTTTATTAGTCACTCAACATCTCCTACAGTAGCAGCCCTGTTCCACCGTGCGTCTGTGCATTGATTACTGGAATTTGACTAAAATCACTATTAAAAACCATTACCCACTTCCATCAATCTCTGAAATGTTGTAAAGACTCTGTTTTGCCTAATTATTTACAAAACTAAACTTACAGGGAGTATATATATACAGTATATAACCTTGTCCACAGTCATCAAGAAAACGAATATAAGACTGCCTTTAGAAACAGATATGGGCATTAGGTCCTTGGCCTTTGCAACACTTCCACAACTTTTCAACAATTATGTTTTGTGGGATCTCTTGGACTAGTTTGCGACCGCTTATCTAGATAATATTTTCATTACTTGTGATAACCTTTGGGGAAGTGCTGTCAAGACCAGGATCTGAACCTTTAGCGTCTACTGTTTCTGGCAGTATCTCTTCTTGCTGAGCCACATGGGAAGCTCCCTGGACAATCTTGCTTTGTACTTTTGCTTTTCCTGTTTGTCAGATTATTATGCTCTCTCTAGCCATTATCTAGCTCTTGTCACTCATGCTGCCGCCCGTATCTTTGCTATCACTCAATACCGACCTTTGGCTTCTCCCTCCAGCTATGCTTCCACTTGATCCCAACCTGCAACCATCTGTTACCAACCTTTGGCTTGTTCCTCATCTCCACTTCTGCTCGATCCCAACCTGCAACCACTTGTTACTGATCTTTGGCTTCTTTACTGGCTATGCTTCTGCTTGATACCTATTAGCTATATCTGCTACTGGACCCTGGCTTGCTCCCATCCTTACGAGTAGTGGGACAATCCTGAGGACCACAACCTGGTACTAAAACACAGCAAAACCTTTCTCCACCATCAGAAGCTTTGGTGATAACTGGTTAGTGCCTAAACCCCACAACTTGGGTGAGCCCACATCATCTGCCAGGGTGACCTGCTTGTACCTATCCTGCTGGTCAGTGTGAGCCTCTCTACTGCTATAGCTACTGGTCTTCAAGTCTAAACCCTGAATTTAACTTCCTTGAATTCACCCTGTGAGTAGGCACTGCTGTGTCACACATTTCACTGATCCTGCCTTCTGAGCTACAGAGATAATGAAAGCTGGAGTCTTAGGAAGTGGAGTCAGTACTGAAATCACAGCTTGTGGACAGCAAGGTACCATTGGATATAAAGGTCTTAAAAGTTAAAATTACACAGCAGTGGAAAAGCTGTAAAGCATACTTGGAATCAAGGAAGTTGTGAAAACAGACCACCAGTAGACTTTCTAAGTAAGATTATATTAGATTGCATCACTATTATACGACGGAGATAAAAGAAAGTGTATGCTGTGACTAGTCTAATTATAAACAACAAATATACACCGCATGGGAATTTATCTGAATTAAAGCGATTGTAAAGTTTCCTTTTTTTTTTCTATAAAAATAACAAACATGTTATACTTACCTCCTCTGTGCAGTTTGTTTTTCACGGAGCAACTAGGTTCCTCCTCTTCTCGGGTCCCTCTTCTGTGCTTCTGGCCCCTCTCTCCTGTTGAGTGCCCCCACAGCAAGCAGCTTGCTATGGGGGCACCCAAGCCAAGTCACAGCTCCCTGGGTCTATTCAGACATGGAGCCCTGACCCCTCTCCCTCCTGATTGGCTAGCTGACTTTGATTGACAGCAGTTGTAGTCAATAGCACCGCTGCTGTGTCTTAGCCAATGAGGAGGGACATTCTCAGACATCCGAGACACTTGTGGAAATTGCTGGACAGAGAGGGACATCAGGTAAGTATTAGGGGGTCCTGGGGGGGGGGGGGGGCTGCTGTACACAGAAGACTTTTTTTATCTTAATGCATAGAATGCATTAAGATAAAAAACCTTCTGAATTTACAACTTCTTTAAACTGATCAACTGGGCACGCTGCTCCTCTGTTTCTGTATGCAATGTTTCTCCTAACTGTACCCAGTAGCCCCCTCTACACACTGCCTGCCCATCCCTGCACACACTGCCCCCTTCCCTGTACGCATTATACCCCTCTTACCTATTAGCCAGACCTCTTATTAGTCTTAGCTGTCCACAGGGCTGTTACTGGGTATTCCTATCCAATGCATAGTATTCATTTGCCACTACCAGTTGTGCTTGTTGCATCTGAAATTATCATTTCAGATACAACCCTATAAACTTAAAACAATGATTGATTTAGGCACACATTTCATAAAAAGCCAAAATACAGGACAGATATGGCCACCCTTCTGAAGATTTTGTCACACCTCTCCCACACTATGTTTAGCAAAATTTTAATTCATTAGTACAGTATTCATATAATAAAGCAAAACATACAGTGTTAGTTAGTATAATTCTAACACAAGGTAAAGTATTTTGTTTTTCCTTTCAGTTCTTATCTCGAATCATGGTACTGCTTATAATAATTGTGAGTTCCATGTTCTCTGGCCATGTAGGAAAAATTGAATTGGATTCTGTTACACTTGCTTCATCTGTAAGTATAAACTTGTTCTCTTTTTTACAATTTATCTTTTTTCTGTTAAAGAAGATCCTTATTTTAATTAGGTAATATGAATAAAAACAATGTTTTTTTTTATGCGATTTTTAATGCGAATCTCATTTGTCTGTATATAATATTACTGGTTTATTAGTAAAGACCCTAGTTCTTCCACTTTCTCTTGATGTATATCATGGCATCTGCTGTACCTGTCCTGTATTAACCATGTTTATAGGAGTACCCTCATATGTGTACTCTGTGGGTTTTGAATAAATAAATGGTGAGCAGGGGGTTACATTGGTTACTCAGACCCTGTTCCAAAGATCATGACCACACATCTTTAAAAAGGAGGACAAAAATGCATGGTAATATGATGCAATATTATTACAGCATTCCAGTGTGTTTTATTGTAAAATCCCAAATTTTGTCTAATCGCATTTACTGCTCCTCTACATTGTATAGTAGAAGTCTATATGGTTCACCAATCTCTTTTATTTACAGGTTATAAATATAATTGGTGTATCAATTGGTTCTGGAATGAGTTCTGGATGTGATACACTGATGTCCCAGGTATTTTTTTTTTTTTTTTACATGTTTTTTGCCAATGTATTCTATGACCCTTTAGGCAAATATGTATATTGGAAAACGATTATCTGTCTGATCATTTGGTTTTCTCTAAATGAAGGCTGAATTTGGGCACTATATTGTTCCAGGAATATCTGAAATGAGGAGGCTTTTGTGAACAAACTCCATGCATCATGATTATTTTGTAAAAATTACTGTTAGAATGCAAAGGATGATCTGCTTTTCATTTAAAATCCATTATCAGCTTTTCAGATCACCAAGGAATGGTGATGGTTTAGGGTGCATTTACAGCTGCCGCTGCACCCTGTTGCCAATTACATATAACAAACCCAGTAGGGATTCCTGTGATTAGCTGCAAGTAGGCTGCCCCATTGAAAGCAATGGGAGGCTGCTGGCCCTTGCAGATAATTGTGCCCACTCATATGTAATATTCCATTATGCAATCACATGGAACTGATTGGCCCTGGGCGTACGCAGTCTGCATTAAATAAAGATTGCACCAACACAGGGTGGTACCATGGGTGCAAAGGTAGATAATAATAAGTGCCACATCCTATTGACTAGACCAGGGATGGGGAACCTTTTTTCTGCCAAGGGCCATTTGGATTTTTGTAACATAATTCGGGGGCTGTACAAAATGTATGCATAAATGTAATAGGCATTGCTTTGCGGCAAAAAACGCTTTAAAAATTTGTGTGACTTTGAGGTCACAAAAGTGTGAATGGGGTCTTCAGTAATCAAGGTATAGTGTGCCCCCTTTCAAATGCAGACTGACCACAGAGTGCCCCCTTTCAATGCAGACTGACCACAGCGTGCCCCCTTTCAATGCAGACTGACCACAGCATGCCCCCTTTCAATGCAGACTGACCAAAGCATGCCCCCTTTCAATGCAGACTGACCACAGCCTGCCCCCTTTCAATGCAGACTGACCACATCGTGCCCCCTTTCAATGCAGACTGACCACTGCATGCCCCCTTTCAATGCAGACTGACCACTGCGTTCCCCCTTTCAATGCAGAGTGACCACAGCGTGCCCCCTTTCAATGCAGAGTGACCACAGCGTGCCCCCTTTCAATGCAGACTGACCACAGCATGCCCCCATCAATGCAGACTGACCACTGCATTCCCCCTTTCAATGCAGACTGACCACAGTGTGCCCCCTTTCAATGCAGACTGACCACTGCATGCCCCCCTTCAATGCAGACTGACCACAGTGTGCCCCCTTTCAATGCAGAGTGACCACAGCGTGCCCCCTTTCAATGCAGAGTGACCACAGCGTGCCCCCTTTCAATGCAGAGAGACCACAGCGTGCCCCCTTTCAATGCAGACTGACCACAGTGTGCCCCCTTTCAATGCAGAGTGACCACAGCGTGCCCCCTTTCAATGCAGACTGACCACAGCGTGCCCCCTTTCAATGCAGCGTGCCCACAGCATGCCCCCTTTCAATGCAGAGAGACCACAGCGTGTCCCCTTTCAATGCAGACTGACCACAGCGTGCCCCCTTCAATGCAGACTGACCACAGCGTGCCCCCTTCAATGCAGATTGACCACAGCGTGCCCCCTTTCAATGCAGAGAGACCACAGCGTGCCCCCTTTCAATGCAGACTGACCACAGCATGCCCCCTTTCAATGCAGAGAGACCACAGCGTGCCCCCTTTCAATGCAGACTGACCACTGCGTTCCCCTCTTCAATGCAGACTGACCACAACGTGCCCCCTTTCAATGCAGAGAGACCACACCTTGCCCCCTTTCAATGCAGAAAGCCAGTGCACTTACCTGCAGCGGCGGCTTCTCCTCGAGTCCTCCCGCCTCCTTCTCGACCAATGGCACGGGTTCGCCTTTCGGCCAATCAGGAAGCGGGTCTCGGACCCGCTTCCTGATCAGCCAGGAGGAGGATCCGTGTGACAATAGCGAATTTTCATTCGCTATTGTCACACAAATGGGTGGGCTCAGGGTGCACTGCTCTGCGCCCCGGGTCCACCCTTTTCTGAAGCTTTTCTGTGACTCACACTGTCAGGATGGAGCCATCGGTTCCTTCTGACAGCTCCGCTGGCATACACAGGCTCAGCGGCACGGTGGGGGCCGGACGCAATGATTGTATGGGTCACAGGTTCCCCACCCCTGCACTAGACTATATAGGTACAAGAGAAACATGGACTTTTTAGGCACCCATATATAATATCCAAAAAGTTTATTCAGAGCAAAGCAAAATACACATCATATATAAAACCAGAAAAAAAATCAAACTGGTGTAATTGAGTAGCTGACCAAACCAAAAGCTAACACTAACTGGGGTCAACTGGGGACCCAGGGCCCAATAGTGGTAGCCAATACAGTTGGAATTGGTCAGAAACAATAACGGAGGCTCCACATGTTTTACAAAATTTTGATTCTTCAGGAGCTCATTTAATATTCTAGATGGATAAAGAGAACAACAATAAATACATTTCATAACATGTTTAAACAGTTTTTACTAATAAATTAGCCAAAAATAGAAATACAGTGCTCGAGGTTCAAAGGTGGAATACAGCATGCAGAGAGGCCAAGGGCACATGTGGGGGTGCACACAGTCCTTGCACCGTATATAGTAAACTGTCCCTCCTAAAAGGAGATAGAATTGTAGACACAAAATAGGGAAAATGAGACAAATCACCCCATTTAAAAGCAGATAGGTGTAGGTTATATATAGAAACACATACCCCACACATCTCCACTAGTAAGACATAAAGGGGGGCATAGGTAGCTCTTCCTCAAAGTGATGCCAACTTGTGTGGAGTGGCTCAATCAAATCAGCTTGCATGACAATAATATCATACCATCTATTTATTATTATTATTATACAGGATTTATATAGCGCCAACAGTTTGCACAGCGCTTTACAATGTGAGGGAAGACAATACAGTTACAATACAGTTCAAAACAGGAGGAAGTAGAGCTCGTTAGAGCTTACAATCTAGAAGAGAGCTTACAATCTAGAAGAGAGCTTACTATAAAATATATATATATATATATATATATATATATATATAGTGTAAAAAATATACTGCTTCCAAAAGGACAAGGGGCATATAGCAGCCCATTAAGGCTTCGTTAACCCCAAACTTATCATGATAGGTAGTGTAAAGATGCTCACCTCACAATAAAATCATAGAAAATGAGTAACCAGGGTTAGAGTGTTGATTGAATTATATGACTGTAAATGCTCAGGGTAACAGATATCCAGCTAGAGCAATATCACTCGTTGTGTCAAAAGGTAGGACAATTGTAAAACACTATATTCCCAAAAAAGGGTTTCCCAAAGTGTGAGGATCTGCAATATAAAGAGCAATCAGGTAACCAAAAGACCATCTTAACTGTTCATAGAATGTATGTAATAAAGCTAACACTGGAATAGAGGCAAAAATAGAGATAGCCAGAGCAGAGCCAAACATTGTTTAACCACTAGCCTATATCGTAAGGAGACTGCTGGCAATACCATCCACAAGCCCATAGTGTGCATCCTGCTGCAATAATCCACAGCATCCCCTACGCTCAATATATCAGACCTGAGAAGGAACTGTACACACCCTTCAGAGTTCAAACATCAGGCTAACTTGCTCTGACAACAAATCTTACAAAGAGGTTACACCAAGTCCATTCTAAGAAAGGCCTATAACAAAGCATTGAACAATCCCATAAATCACTTCTGTATAGATCTAATACTAAGCAACAAAATACCCCTACTGTCAAATTCATCACGCGATTCTCTGGCCAATAACACCAGTTAAGGAATATACTGAATAACCACTGGCATTTATTACACCATGACCCTACCCTAAAAGAATATCTACTAGAATATCCCAAAATCGTCTTTAATTGGGCTGCGTCGCTTCAAGATAGGCCTACTAGCAGCCATTATGCTCCTATCCAGAAGCGAGGCTCACGCTCTAGGGGCATTTTCTGCTGGTCAGAGGAGAGTGGTGCAGCATAACATCAGTATCTCAGTAGAGGGAGAGAAGAATAAAAGGCAATGTCTCCTTCTCCATATTGCTGTAGCCCAGAATCTATCTATCTTGTTAATTGGCCAATGATGTAGGAATGGCCCACCTACTGTAGGTGTGTCAGGGAGTGAGTACAGGCCCCCCCCCTACCAAATTTATGGTAAGGAGGGTCAGCTTATCATTAGTCCATTGCATCATGTAGATGACTTCTTTTGAGCTTTTTCCCAAGTTATACTGTATGTCAATCTGTTTAGGAGTCGAGTGGCTTGCTTGGTTCGTGGTTTCTGCGGTAGAGCAGGTTCAGCCTCATCCATTTCTGTTGTTACCTCTATGTGGGCTTGATCAGTTTCTACATCTTCTGCTGTCGGTGACATTATGAGGTCCTCCGGGTCCTATAAGGACTGACTTTGAGGTTTAAATCCTGGTGTCTCAGATCTGGAGACCACTGGGTCTGTTTCTTTGCATAGAGCAGAGATGTAACAGTCTCTTCAGGTGGAGAGGGCCACAGCTAGTTTATGCCCAAATCTTCTTTCTCTAAGCAATTTATCTTAAGTACTGTGCGCTGTTATGTGCCTACACTTAACCAAAAATAAATATATATATATATATATATATATATAGATATATATATATATATATATATATATAATATATATATATATATAGTACAGGTGCATCTCATAAAAGTAGAATATCATCAATATCATCATTTCTTTCAGTAATTTAATTCAAAAAGTGAAACTCAATATTTTATATAGATGTGTTAGACACACGGTGAAATATTTCAAGCATTTCTTTCTCTTAATTTTGATTATTATGGAGCACAGCTAGTGGAAACCCAAAATTCAGTATCTCAGAAAACTTGAAAATTACATAAGACCAATAAAAAAAAAAAAAAAAAATTTTGAAATACAGAAATTTTGGCTTACTGAAAAGTAAGTCTATGTACGGTATAGTATGCACTATACCAATACTTGGCCGGGGCTTCTTTTGCATGAATTATTGCATCAATGCAGTGTGGCATGGAGGCAATCAGCCTGTGGCACTGCTGAGATGTTATAGAAGCCGAGGTTGCTCTGATAGTGGCCTTCAGCTTGTCTGCATTGTTGGGGCTGGTGTCTCTCATCTCTCTCTCTTGATAATACCCCACAGATTCTCTATGGGGTTTAGGTCAGGCAAGTTTTCTGGCCAATCAAGCACAGTGATACCCTGATCATTTAACCCGGTATTGGTACTTTTGGCAGCGTGGGCAGGTGCCAAGTCCTGCTGGAAAATGAAATCAGCATCTCCACAATTCTCCACAAAAGTGCTCTACAATTTCCTGGTAGAGGGCTGCGCTGACTTTGGACTTGATAAAACACAATGGACCAACACCAGCAGATGACATGGCTCCCCCAAATCATCAAGGACTGTGGAAAATGTTGCATTTCATTTGGAAATCAAGGTCCCAAAGTTGCATGAGGTCCAGTGTGAAGTTTTCACAGTCAGTGATGATTTGGTGTATCATCACATATCATTATAGCATGGTATTGTATTCAGGTATATAGTGTGGAGTGCGGCACCATGAATTTTATTTACACCTCTTCTTTCTCATTGTCTTCTTCATCTGGTTTAGAACGGTGTCTTAAAACTGCATTAGAGGGTCTGCAAGAAACTGTCTGAGTGGGGGTAGCATCAGGTTGTGAGAACATTGAACTGCTTCCGCTATGGACAAGAGATTATTCCAGTGCCATACCTTTAGTGGGCTGGTCTTCCCTTTTGAGTAGATCTGATAGGCCAGCAGCCCAGGCAGCTGTTTGCAGACTATAAAAAGTTGAGACATCCAGTGGTCAGCTAGGTTGTGTTTCTCTGGAACACTCAGATTTCTAAGCAATACTCTGTCCCCAGGCTGCAAGTCTTTTATTCTCATTTTAAGGTCAAAGTTCTTTTTGTTTTGTTGACCTCAGATTTTTTTCATACGCTGTTTTCAAGTTCTTTCTTAAGCGATCTACATATCCTTGGTGTGATTTTATTGACATCTGATCTAAGGAAATGCCAAAGGCAAGATTAACAGGTGGTCAAGTTTTCCTCCCAAACAACTTTTCAACCAAGAGAGTCACAAGCATATCTAAAAGGGTGCGGTGAATTGTTCTGGATGGGGGTCCCTGTGAGTATGATAGGGGGTTGTTCTGGATTTTAAATTATCCAGCAGATCTAACAGGCCTTTGATGAGCTTACTCCCAAAGTCTCTTCCATGATCGGAATAGATACACTGAAGCAGGCCATAGTGGAGTAAGAACTTTTCCACAAGAACTCTGGCTACAGTTGAGGCCAACAGTTTTGGTCTTTGGTTGGGAACACCTGGGAGTACGGGGTAAAGTGGTTGGTTACTACCAGGAGATTTTCTTGCCCACTCGAGTTATGCTCCAGCCACAAGAAATCAATGCACACCAATTCCATTGGTCCTTAACTTTGGAGATGGTCCATGGGTACAGCTTTTGCTGAATACAACTTGAGACCTATGGTAGTCCTCATTTTGCATACAAAGACAAAATAAAGGGGTCTCTGACTAGCTTGAAAGTCCTATCTGGGTCTAGATGGCCATGCTCTTCATGTAAAGCTGTTGATACAGTCTCTCTGTGTTTTTCAGCTGTCACCTGTTGTCATGGTTGTCCGAGGGGACCTTTTGGTAGACTACCATCTCTCAACTGCAACTGATTCCACTTTCACTGGACCAATCATGCTTCTTTCAGAGTATCTGTTAGTCGCAAGTCCAGGTTTTAACTCTCTAGAGCTTTCAGCATTAGCTTGTATCCGTAGATCCCTCTTTGACAACCTGGACAGACCTTCACCTTATTGGAGAAATGTAAAAAGTGGTTGCTTGTTGACAAACTAGCAAACACTCACCCAGCGCTCAGAACAATTGTAATGACACAACTTGTTAAAATAAACCCTTATGAAACAATTCAAATATTAAGCAGCTTCTGTAATCATACAAACATATAGCAAAGTGTAATTAACACTCCAGTGTCCAAAGAGAACACACTAGTATCAATGACACTCAGCAACGCTAAAGCGGGGGGGACCAATACTGTAACATAGTTTTGGTAATTTATTAATAAAACAACACACACTGATATCCCACTCCCCCTTCAATTAACTGCTTACATTAAAAGTAGGTAGAAGTCATGATGACGAAACGCGTCAGAGCGTAAGCACGCGGTCTCCTTGGATACTTAGACACATGTGGTGAGAGAGGCTCCGTGGTCTCTATCCATATATTTATAACTATTGCCTGTCACTTTACTTTTAATGTAAGCAGTTAATTGAAGGGGGAGTGGGATATCAGTGTGTGTTGTTTTATTAATAAATTACCAAAACTATATTACACTATTGGTCCCTCCGCTTTTCTTTCCTCCAACCATTGATCACGATACACCTATGAGAAATGTCTGAGTGATGATGGAGGTTACTATTAAACCTATGTGAGAGTTATCTGGCTCGTGAGGTGCAGACGTGGATTGGTGCAGAGGAGAGACATTGGAGATGAGAGGAGATAATCTGTATTTACAAGGTGCTGTTTCCCAATATTATCTGGTGAGTGCCCACTACGGGGGAGCACAGGCGATGTGGTGGAGGAAGTCTTGACCTATCAGGATAGTATTTCAAACACTGGGAAATTATAAACTATTTTGAAAGCCGCTTGAAATGATGATACCAACACCAATGTGATATATTGAGAGACGTTATGCATGGTTTAAAATGCTAGTGTATGGACATACTTGTGTATGATACATTGTACCCACAGTTACATTGCCCTTTTTTTTCACAGGCCCCACCGGGGGAGGAGTTCTATGCGTTTAGAGACGCATTAGCGCTGCTGAGTGTCATTGATACTAGTGTGTTCTCTTTGGACACTGGGGTGGTCATTACACTTTGCTATAATCTTATTGGAGAAAGGTCACAGTAATATTTGGGAATACCAGCTGTGGTAACCCAGACAACTTCAGCTCTTGTCGCCCCTTTGGTTCGGTACTCCACTCCTTGAAACAGGACTTGTACTCCTTCTGGAGTTAATTGCAACCACCTGTTTGTGGGGATATCTGAACCAAAAGGCCTGAATCAGAACCCAGAGAGAACAGCCAACCACCTGTGCCTAGTGGCAACTACCTTGGCCGTGGTGAGTACATAGGTAAGTTGTTGTCAGTCTTGACCATGAAGTCTCCACCAAACAGGTAGTTCCTGAAGTGGGTGGTGCTTGTCTAACACCATCCACTTTAAGACCAGAAACTCCAACTTGTGAGTGGGGTCGTTTCTTTCAGCAAGGTTTAAATTTCTGCTCACATACTGTATGCGACTGGTCGCAGATGTCCAATATGCTTTTGGTATGGTACCCTGCCCAATCTATCACTGCTAGCATCGACATATAGTTCATATGGTTTCGAGGGGTCAGCATAGGCTACCTCTGGAGCATTGTTCAGACTCCTTTTCAGCTTGCACAAAATGCCTGCTTGCACTGATTTTGAATATATTCTGGAGGCTTTCTGGGTCCTTTACTTGACTTATTTGGCTTGGCTGCGTCCACGTCCACTTCCTCATTCTTTAACAACTCATTGAGGGGTTGGGATATTTTAGCAAACCCTTGACAAATCTTCGGCAGTAAGAGCAGATGCCTAAAAAGAAATAGTCCAGTTACGTTATTCTACCGTCTAGGCCAGGAAATTACAGCTTCTACCTTTTCTGGGTAGGTGGCAACTTCTTTTGCTGAGACAACTAGCCCCAGTTAGATGACGAATTGTAGATAGAACTTACATTTCTTCAATGACAATTCGAACCCTTCTTTATGGAGTTTCTGCAGTACCTTTTCCAGTTGATCCTCATGTTCCTCAAATGTTTTCCTGAAGACAATGATATGATCAAGATACACTAGTACCCCATTCCGGTTATTGTCTCTTACAGTATGTTCCATTAGCCGTTAAAAGGTTGCAGGGTCTTTTGACAATCTTTGAGGCATTCTGTTAACTTTGAAAAACGGTGGGCAGATGAAGGCAGTCATCTCCCTGTCTTCTGGGTCCATGGGGATTTGATAATGCCCGCTTTTCAGATCTAACACGTTAAACAACTTCACTCCTGATAGGCACTGCAGAGTGTCCTCTATCCATGAAGTGGTGTATTGGTAAGGAATTGCTCTTCAATTGAGTGTTTAATAATATATGCACATTCTCAGCAAGCCATTCTATTTCCTTACCACCACTATGGGGAGGCGCAAGGGCTTTGCGACTTTTGGATAATCTCCATCTGCTTCTGACTAGCCAGTTGCTCTTGAAAATCTTCCAGGTCACCCAATGAGACTTACGAAGCTCTCTCCCTAAAAGGTTTATCTTCTTAAAGTCAAATTCTGTGTTGAGCACTCTTAGCAAAGCCCACATCATAGTCATTTCACGAGAACATCTCATGCCATGTCAGGAGCCGTCCCTTGACCCTCTCCTTACGTTCAGGCAATAATGGGGAGTTACCTAGTAATGGTACAACCTATCTTCTGATATTTCATTTGTGGCTACCGCCACCAGACTAGATAGTGCCACTGGAGTAGCTGTATTCACCTGCTCGACTTACATCTGAGGTTTAAACTTGACTGGGAGATTGGTATTGTTTATGATGCTGACAGGGATCTTCCTGCAATTTCTCTTCAAGTCTTTAGTCAACACTACTTTGAGAATTAGCTCTATCCTAGTGTCCTCCCCCTGAGAATCGGCCTCACATACAACGAAGGGCCCAGACTGGTCACAGGTTAACCTTGACAGTGGCTCACAAGCAAGCTATTTCCTGAGTTGCAGCATGCCTTCTTCAGAGCCGAGTCTCCATAGCTTTCCTACCCCTTCCATTGTGACCTTCTGCTTCTGCAGAACATGCTGGTAGGCCTGACCTAACTGAGGGTTAACATCTTCAACTGATGAGCCACTCTTCATGGCTATGGGGGTGAGTAGTCTTCTCACTAGATCAGTATTTGTCCTTAACAGCAAAGAGTTCTGTTTTGCCCCAGGAGGGCGAGGACACTGCAGTCTCTGTTTTCCCAACTGCAGAAGGACTGAACGTCAATCAGATTGGTAGGTGCCCATTATACGGGAACTTCTGCATTCCGATACCCCAAATCTCCAATTCTTCCAACTTCTGTTCATTCAGATTTTCAAAATTCTTGATACAGTAACGTCAAACGTGCCCCCATGTCCAGCAGAGCCTAGGTGGTGGCCCCCTTCTACTTTAATTGGGACTATAAGTAAGAGACTCATCAATTGATATGAGAACTTGTTTGGAGCGTGCCCAGCAGTCTGGACTTGTGCTTGTGATGAAAGAGGATGTCAGACCGTAGTCCTTCTCACTAACTCATGACAAAGGACTGGCCAATCTCACACTGCACTGTCACACTCAGCTGCACCCTGCACAAAGATTTTCCAGCTTTTGGGACCGCAATATAGGTGCCAGCAGCCTCAGAGTGAATGTCACTGGGTTAGGTTAATTAAGCAATTAACCCTTTAACTGCTACCACTGACTTTTACCGAAGAGTCGGAACTTAGCAATAACAACTACGATTTTAGAATAAATGTCTAAGAAAACACTGTCACCAGAGACAGGTATAATCAGAGATTTATTTGACAGTAGCACTCTTCAAGAGACAGGGACTCCTCTAGTTTTAAATGCATAAATAATTTAAATATGGGTTTTCTTATTCATTATCCAACAAATATATGGCCCCCTCTATGACTGTTATCCCTCCCCCAACCCCCCCCCCCCCTCCAGTCTAAAGCTCTCCATCTGTCTTATTTCACTAACTATTCTAGTATTTTTACCATTGTCGTGTGTGTGTGTGTGTGCGTGTGCGTGTGCGTGTGCGTGCATGCGTGTGTGTGTTTCTTTTCTTCAAAGATTGTCTTTTTTGCTAAAACCCTTGTGAGTTAGTACTGCTCAGACCTTGAAAAAGAGGTCATATCCCGAAAGCTAGTCCTGAAAAAAATGTTTGTTAGTGCAAATCAAAAAAGTATCACAGACATCCTGCTGGAACTCAATAAGCTGTTTACAGCTCGGCCTGTGTGCTGGTGTCTGCTGTTCCTAAGTTGAGATAACAAGCTCTTTTAAAGTGTGTTAAGGGTATGAATTCAATGAATTAAAGGAAGAGGGAGGGGGTAAGATATCTGGGCTATTCTCATGACAAACATGGCTGAGATCTGAACAAAATGGATGTTGCCTATAGCTTTTCATGGGCTGAATGCACATAATTACAGTACATTTCTCTTAGTTTGCTTCTTTTTTCCTTGCTGTTCCATTGTGATCCTGGAAGTATGGCGTGCATTGGATTCCTGTGCCTGTCTACCTTAAAACAAAGCATGCAAGTTGGGCTGCTGGTCAGGAGTCACAGAGGAGGCTTGCTTTGATACTTTGGACTCCAGCAGCAGCTTCTTCTTTTCTGTAATAGATGGGCCTTCAGTTTGCTCCTTCAAAGTTTCAAAGGCCCTTTAAAGTTTCCCTCCAGTTTCCCTGGGAACAGTTTCTGTAATGCTTTCAGAATCTCTGTTAGGGCATTGTGCCCCGAAATGCTCAGATTCCCTGCAACGATATCATCTTCTTGGGGGTGATAACATGTCACCTTGTTTGGTTCCTTCC
Organism: Pelophylax lessonae; assembly: GCF_965119305.1. NCBI lineage: Eukaryota > Metazoa > Chordata > Amphibia > Anura > Ranidae > Pelophylax > Pelophylax lessonae. Next base: position 393,311,897 of record NC_138769.1, on the reverse strand, counting down.
TCTGAAGTTAGAATGGACACAACCAGCTTCAAATCTGTCAGTGACTGCTTATGAAGTGGTATTAAACCACGCCAAGTAAAAAAAAAAAAAAAAAATCCCCTGCAAGGCAATGGCATAATGTCCTAGTATGCGATGCATACTAGGACATTATGTCATTGCCTTGCAGGGTTTTTTTTTTTTTTACTTGGCGCGGTTTACTACCACTTTATAAAAAGAGGACATCCCTTGTAATAGAAATAAGCAGGACAGGTCCTCTTTAATGTGAGATCTGGGGTCAAAAAGACCTCAGATCTCACATCTACACTTCAGCAAGAAAAAAATGGGTCCTTTAAGGCCGTTGGGAGGAAGCGATGTAGGACCTTGCTACTGTCCTCCAAGGCCATAGAGTCGAGTGGGGGCCAGCTTGCCCTCACTTGACTTCCTGCCTAGGAGGGGTAAGGACTGGATCGTTTTCCCACTACAGATGGCTCCGGCAAGCAGGGAAAATGACCAGGAAGCAGCGGGGGGGTCATCTCTACTGTCGCCATAAAAGTGATCCCGCAGCGAATCCGCCACTGGGACTACTTTTATGAGAAAGAGGACCCCCCGTCCAGTAAAAAAATACCGGGGTTATGTAAGTTATCTGCTGCCATAACACCAGTATTTAACATCAAAGTAGGGACATATAACTGCTAATGTAAAGCTTTAGCTCTCCTCCTGCTGGCCAGAGGAGACTGGAGCAGCATAACATCAGTATCTCAGTTGAGGGAGAGAAGAATAAAAGGCAATGTCTCTTTCTTTATATTGCTGTAGCCCAGCATCTGGCTACATAATTATGACCTATTCACTGCCTCCTGTCCAGTCACTGTATACAGTATATACGGCCCGAAAGGGGCATTGTTGATGCAGGTGGATGTATCCGTACATCCTCCCACATGGAGAGCTTGTGTGTGCTCTCGAGAGTTTGCAGCAGTGGGATCTGTGACTGCTGTGTCCACCAGACTCAGCAGATTACCGTTCATTGTACCTGGACCGCTATGAGCGGCCCTGGTACCATGTATTCACTGTGACCAATCACAGTTAGAGAAGTAAACAAGGCTGTCATTATTTACTACTGTGTGATCTCTGTGACTGGTCACAGCAATAACATGGTACCAGGGCCAATCACAGAGGCCCTGTACCATGTGATAGCTGTAACCAATCACAGTAGTAAACATAGTTTCATGAATGAAACCTTTGAACAGTCTTACTGATTGGATATTACAGTAATTATCAAATAAAAAAATGCATTACAGTGTCACTATGATAATTCTTGTGACAGTATGCAAAACAAAATGTAAAAAAAAGTTTTTGAAAAATTGTAAAAAAAAAATAAAAAATACAAATTAGGCTGTGAAAAAGCCTCACACATGCAGTATTGGCATACTCGGGAGGAGCAGAATGTATTTTGGATTGTAATTCTAAGTTCATCTATGTTATATGTTAGAAACATCTTATTAATTTACTTTGTGTAAAAAAATACATTTTCATTTTCTTTCTTGCATTTTTCAAAAACTTGTAAAAAATGACATTTTCAAAATATTTACTATTCCTTTTAGAATATACCTTGGAGTGTTTGTTTTCCAAAAGTGGGTCATTTTAGGTGTGTTTGCACTAACCTGGTGCTCCAGGGCCTCCAAAAATTTGATAGATAGTCAGGAAATTAGATGCATCAGTTATGTTGCTTTAAAGCCCAAATTTTGGGCCCCTCTATGCATCTGGGCTGTGAAAAAGTCTGATACATGTGATATCCCCGTACTCGGGAGGCATCGCAGAATGTGTTTTGAGGTGTAACTGTTAAATGTTTAAAGTAACTGCATACCAAAATCTCAATTAAGCCTAAAAGGCTGTAAAGTACCCAAATGTTCAATCTAATACACCTCTTTTTTTCTTTAATGATAATTCCCTGCCCCAAACATGTCTATTCTTTGGAACATGATCAATTACCATAAACCTTATTTGTGAAACTGAATGAGAACACTTGACAATATGTTAAGTGACTGGTCCTAAACTTTCTAAGTTGTTTCACCAACATAATACCATACCAATGGACATTCCAACAAATATGTAGCAAAACTTGTCTTACACGTATAGTACCCTCTAATCTTAGATCCTAATTGTGAATGATTAAAAAGGATCCATTGATTATATGGAAATACCAATTACAATTAACACATGAAAAGGAACCCTTAGTGTGGTATTCAAGAAATACCTCTACAGATTTATTGACTGGTGCAAGATATGATCACATGATGACATAGTTCAAGACAGTTTTACCTCTTCTTTAAGATGGAAGGGACAGATATGCAGCCAACCTACTTCTGAAAAACTATTACATAACATTGTCCAGTGCTTTTTAATGATAGCATAATTATTTCTTGAAAAAGGATGACATTGTGCAACAAATGCCATTCTCTGATTTTTCATTCCATAAATGGGGGAAGACATGGAGTCCCTAAAATAGCTTGATAAGTATTTGAATAATAAGATACCTAGTTTGAAGTTTTAATGTGAATTCTAGTGAAGATTCTATTGCTTTCTTGGATGTTAGAGTATATAATATATATATATATATATAAGCTTGAAACATAAATTTTTACATATAAAATCAATGATAATCAGTTGTTCCTTCATTCGAACAGTCATCCAACTTTGGTATATAAATTGATTCTAGAGAAAACAAATAACGAAGATAAATCATATTGTGAGTGAACAGATTGCAAAATAAATTTACACATAGAGGCTATCCTGTGCAATATTTAACCCATGAAAGAAGGAGAATTGAGGAGTCTAGTCTGAACGAGGAGGGAGTCGGTGTTCTAGAAAGCAAAGAAAGAGATACCTGTTTGTTTCACAACATCATAAGGACTCTAGCCAGATATACACAATAAAAAAAAATGAAAATCCTTAAAGAAAATTGTCCTGATATTTAGCAGTTTCAATCCCAACCCTTATCATCCTTTAGAAGATGGAGGAATATTAGGGACTAAAAACAGATTTTCAGGGGAAAGCGTAGAAGGGATACCTAAATTTTTGTAAGGGAAAGGAAATGGATCTTATGCTTGGCTGTGATGTGTGCAAAGTTCTAGTATTATTAAAGGCACTTCATTTACTCATCCACACATGAGGAGATTGATAAACATCAAGGGATACTATACCTGTCAAACCATGTATGTAGTATATATCTTCAAATGTTTTTGTGGGTTTTAATACAGTACATAGGTGAAACAACCCAAATAGTTGAGGATAGGTTTTTACAACAAAAACATTCAATACGATCTCCAGAATCTGAATTACCAGTAGCTAAACATTTCAGACAATATGGCCATATGTTAGAATAATTGAGGTATATGGTGATTGATCATACTCTTGCACTAAGAGAAAGGGGGAATAGAGATCTGAGATTAAAACAGGTCAAGTGCAATTAGATACCATTGCACCCAGGGGGTTAAATAAGGATTTTGATTTACATTTATTATTTATAATAGTTTATTGACAATGTTTTTCTTTTGTTTCTTTTATAGGTATTATTTTTGGCTTTTCCAGTGATATTGTGATTACGCATCTCTTTTGTATTAGGTTCGGTTTTGTAACCAGGTTGAATACTAGCATGTGTTTAATAGATCCATAGATGGATTGAAATTCATCTGGTTCAACAGGTACCGGACACATTCCAATCCATGTATGGGTAGGCTGGTTGTACAGAAGTTAGTACAGTATCTGGATCAACTACTGTACAACCAGCCTGTCAGGTTTCTTGCGTTCGATCAGTGCCGCCAGCTATACAGTAGCCCCACTGTCAGAATACAGTAGCTCCAAGAGAGGGACTTTCCATCAACCTGCTGGTTGAACAAAAAAAAAATGCATCATCTATGGCCACCCTAGGAAATTCAGGTAATAAATGTTTCTGGTCCTAATCGTATAATTTATTAGAGTTTTGTTATAAATGTACTTGAGTTAGGACCTGCACAGGAGTGAAACTGTTGTACTGAATCAAGCAATTAACTTCAAATACATTTGCAAAATGCTGCAGATTAGATTGCCTTTTCTTTGATTATATTTTGGAGATTGCGTATACTCCTTTGTCTGCTTTGCACCATGTTGACTGTAAATTTCCAGTTTTTATGCTATTGCAGTTGTACAATATACAGTATATATGCTAAGGTCATATTTGGGTTGCAAAGAGAATGCACTACTTGCATTACTGAGTTGTAACTAATCCATTTATTATATTACATGTTTCAAAGATACTTTATACTTGTGGAAATAAATGTTTAGTGGCTCTCTGTTCTATACGTTCATAGATAAACTTAAAGTACACACAAAAGTTCAGTGAAGAATATAACTACATTAAAGCAAAACTTTAGGCAAACCACTAAATACATATCCGAAACTGGATTTATTTGCTAAAGTAATTAACTTCAGTTATTACTTTGATTACACTTCTCAGCCAGGCAGATGCTATTCTTAAGGCCCATTCAGACTTGTCTGCTCTAAGGCGTTGCATTAGCTCACATGCATCATGTCGTATGTTAACTTGCAGTGCACTATGGCAGTGCTTTCAAACAAATGGGCTGCTAAAGAATGTACAGGAAAAACCTGACATGCACCATTTTTTCCAACGCAGCATACCAGAAGGTGCAGTACTATGTTACCGTGTGTTGCAGTACACTACAATGCATGTTTGTCAGAGGTGCTTTGACTTAGTGCGTCAGAGTCTCATTGAAAATTGAATGGCACTGCAATGTGCTAATGTGTGTATAGTGCTTTGTAAGTTTGTAGTAAAACACACATTAATGGCGGGGTCTCTCTATCATGTTACCAGTGCCGAGACAAGGTCAACCGGTGCCCAGGGAGAATATGGAACACTGCACCCAATTCCCCCTCCTGTTGCATAGAATGGGACAGCGGGGACATTAGTGGCAAGTGCAAAAATGTTTGTGTTTTTTATGGCATGAAATAAATTAATGACAGTGAAAAGTTTAAAATAGGTGTAAAAATAGGTTGCTAGGGAAAAAATGTTCTTGGGTTGGTGGTATCACTAAAATTAAAAAAAATGTACCAGAGTTGGTCATATGACTGCAATGAAAAAATGTCCCTGACCTAGGGAAGGAGGAAAAATGTTGTGGGTGTAATCAATCCAAGGTGCAGTTTTAGATGTGCACCTGCACAGATGTAACATTAGGAACAGCGGCCATACATCCTATGTGAGCAAGGCCAATGTGTAACAGCGGCTAGCAGGGAGCACAGGGCTAATGCCAGAATACTGCCATGCTCTAGATGGATAAAAGCCATGCTGACTGGAGTGACACTGCAGTCATTCCTGTCAGTGTGATGCAGAGAGGAGAGCACCCAGCATGCCCCCCTTTCCCACACTGCACAACTAGCCAGGGACCCGGCAGTTACTTCTCCTGCAACCCCCCCACATCCTGGCCCTGCATGTTACACATGCGTTGTTCGTTTGCCTTCAAATAATGTTGTCCTCTCCTCACTCCGTAGCTAGGGGATGCTCTGTGTAGTTAGTCCCACCCTTCCTCTTCATGCTTTAGTCTCTATTCATCACATGTGCTGTATTCTGCTGGAGCTAGACACACTATGATTTTTTGCCTTATCTGATGTTCAACTGTTATGATCTGCACAAGTTTTTTGGATTAAAGTTTTCTATGATCTACATCAGTGGTCTCCAAACTGTGGCCCAGGTGCCAGATGTGTCCCTGTGCTTGCTTTTATCCGGCCCTTGGGGCATTATTCCCCCATTATTGCTGCCGCTGACACCAACAATGGGGAACTATTCCTCCCACTAACCTCAATGAGGGTGCATTAATTCTCTTATTGACACCAATGGTGGGGCACTATTCCTCCCATGAATACCAAAGATGGGGAACTACTCCCCCTAATATCAATCAAGGAGCATGGTTTACTCCCTCTGACGCCAGGACATTTCTTCTCCCACTGGCCACAGTTTGGCCCCTCTAAAGTTTGAAGGACAGTAAACTGGCCCTTTAATTAGAAAGTTTGGAGATCCCTGATCTACATAGAACAATTGTGATTTTATCACAATTGAACAATTGTGACTGCCTATCATGCTATTAGACTGTAAGTTAAACTATTTTAGATTTCAATATTTTTATTAATTTTGTGTGCAAATTGAAAATACACAAGAATGCGTATAGTTAAAGCGGAGTTCCGGGCACGAAAACGTTTTTTCAATTGACATACCCCCGGGACAGTCAGGGCTAGTACATTCCACAATTGCTAGCCTCTGATCTGTCCCGGTTCGCACTTACCTGCAAGAAGAAATACTCACTTATAAAATTTCTTCTCCAGCGTTGCCATCTCTCTTGTGGGCAGCTGAAGCCGGCGCGATCCTCTTCCGCGTCCTCTTCCGTGTCTTCTTCTCCCAGAATGCGTCTGCATCGGCCCCTGTTGTCACTTCCAGTGCGGCGCCGCATTCCTCCACAGCTTCTGGGCATGCCAGAAGTGACGAGCTGGGCCGGTGCCGTTGCATTGATTCCTGGGAGCGATGACGTTCAGCTCCCAGGAATCATCGCAAAGGAGGAAGTGACGGCGGAGCCGCGGCACAGAGGGAGGAAGTGAAGAAGAGGTGAGTATTTTCTATCTACAATTACAAGGTAGGTAAAAAAAAAATATACCTAACTATCCAATTCCTTTCCAGGTGAAGAAGATCCAGCGGATGGGCACAAAATCGATTAGGTCGATTTTGTGCCCGGAACTCCGCTTTAACATCTGCAATGAAAAATAACATAGAACAATGTTTAACAGTTGTATTAGCCCACAAAGGGGCTCATGGCAGTGGCATACATGGCTAGAGGACACCATTTTGGTAGTCCCACTGACCGGGGCGACGCCAACCGGGTTCGGGCCCCCCCCCTCCGGCGCCCCTAGGGGAACACACTGCGCCCCAAGGAGGGAAGCAGTCACCCGTCCCCCAGTCCACCGCAGCAGTATTGGTATACCAAAGTAACTGATATGGCAAATTAAGGCTAAAAGGCTGCTTTAGGTGGCAATGAAAAGTTGAGAATGATCCTAAGGGGACCATGTCATCATAAATTCCTTTGCAGCAAAGAGAGAGCATGTAGGAAAGAGAGGTGAAGAAAGAAGAGAGGGAAGAAAGAATGAGTGGGGAACGGAAAGAATAGAGTAGAGGACAGGAGCGGTAAAAAAGGTTGGTGTCCAGGTCCACGAGGGGTCCAGAAAGCCGTCCGCTCTCCGGACAGGGAGGGGATACCCTCCTATTTACGGGGAGCCCGCAAGGTATCTCATCCAGGGGTCCCAAGTCTTTTCAAAAAGGTGCATTTTATCTTGGAGGATGGCCACCATCCTCTCGTTGATCATGATCCAGGTCAGCTTAGCTTTAAGCAGCTCCATCAGTATCACTGGCGATCTCCAAGAATGGGCTATAGCGATTTTAGCTGCTGTGAAAATAAAGGTGACCAGGCGTTTAGTATGTTTGGAGGCCTGTTCAATAGGTTTGCCCAAGATCGCCTGTAGAGGTGACTTGACCAAATTGATGTGAGTAAGTGAATATATAAAATTATATATGCGGCTGCAGAATCTGCAGACCTTGAGACAGGTCCACCAGATATGTAAAACTGTGCCCGTTTGACCACAGCCTCTAAAGCACAATCAAGAGGCCTCTCGAACTGCTGCTGCCAATCTGACCGGGACCATGTACCACCTCAAGAATACTTTATAGTTGGCTTCTATCAGAGATGTGTTAATTAGGGATGATCGAACAGTTCGGGTCGACCATCGGTTCGGCCCGAACATTGGGTGTTCGAGGTTCAGCCGAATTTAGAACTTTTTGCCCAAAAAGTTCGGAATTCGGCAACCAGAACCGCCCAAAGTGCAATGCTTCAGGAAATGGGCTTTAAAAGCCCGTGATTGGACCAGAACCATTAGCAAAAGCCAATTGAGGGGGCAGGAGAATGCTAGGAATGTGATTGGAGTGACTAGGGGGTCCCTAGACCAATCATTAGTGAATACGCCCCCCAGTATATAAGATAGCCCCTGCCATATTCCTAGCATTGTTATACTGGACATGGAAGAGAGTGGAAGCAGTTCTGTTAATTTTACTTTAAAAGTGTCATTTAGCATTTATTAGTGTGAGGAAAGGGATATCTAGTGTAGTTAGAGTGCTCCTTTACACTTAGGTTAGCTTCAAAAATTTAGTTTCTGTAGGGAAAGTGTTAAGTGTAAGGGGACCGTAGTGTAGTGTAGGGTTAACTGACATTGACTGCTATGGAAGGGTGACAAAACCCTTCCATAGCAGGGTGACCGCTATAGAGAAATGATCATTTCTCTGAGTTGCTTCGGCACAGGCATATGGCTTCTCACCAACCAAGCATTTTTTATGCTGCAGGGGTTGCCACTGCCAGTGCTTTTTTGAGGACATGTTTGATGTCAGACATGACATCTGAACATGTGTATAGGGGGTATATATACACATATATGTCTGTATATATACCCCTAGACATATATAGGTGTGATAGTAGCAGAAATATATGTTTGCGCTAATGAAATCATTTACAGTAATATATTTCTGCTACTATCACACCTATATATGGCTAGGTGTCTATATACATATAAGTATGTGTGTATATATACCACTATACACAAGTTCAGATGTTTTGCCTGCCTCAAAAGAACCCGAAAAAATGCCAAAAAAAACGCTAGCGTCAAAAAAAAAATGCCCAGGTGTGTTTTTGCTGGCATTTTTTGGGGGTTTTTGGAGGCAGGCAAAACATCTGAACTTGTGCACAGTACCACTATACACAAGTTCAGATGTTTTTCCTGACTGCAAAGAACCCAAAAAAATGCCTGCTATTAAACCGGCAAGGTGTGAAAACCGAGAAGCCAACCTCCTGTGCTGAAAGTGTTCTAATACAAACGATCTTTTTTTTAATGGTTCTGGACATGCTACAGAGCTGAAACTTCACATGTACAGTTTTTAGACCCCCCAGATACGAAATCCAAAAATCCAAAAATCTTTTTTTTTTTTTTTTTTTAATAATTGCCTTTTTTTTATCAAAAATGACAATTTTTAAGAATTTTTTTGGTGTGATTTTGTGTCTGGGGGGTCTAAAAGGTGTACCTGTGAAGTTTCAGCTCTGTAGCATGTCCAGAACCAGAAAAAAGATCATATAGGTGTAAAAGGAGGGTCCCACATCCCTGTTCTACTGAAAAATTATCTTTTTTTTTCATGGTTCTGGACATGCTAAAGAGCTGAAACTTCACATGTACACTTTTTAGACCCCCCAAAATCAAAAAATCTCTCTTTTTTATTTTTTCAATAATTGGCTTTTTTTTATCAAAAATTACAATTTTTAAGAACTTTTTTTTGTGTGATTAATAGTTAATGGGGCATGACCCAGAACCCTAGGCACTTTTTAGGGGCATTTATTGGGTTTTAGGGCTTAAAAATTGTGTTTTTTGATTACCGAAGTTCGGGTCCCATTGATTTCAATGGGGTTCTGAAATCCGTGCCGAACTTTCGGGAAGTTCGGATGTTCTGGCAGAACCGAACTTTTCAAAAGTTCGATCATCCTTAGTGTTAATCAGGGATTTCAAATTTAGCTGCGCCAACTTGTTCAAGTTAAACTATTTTACCACAACTGCATCAGTTTTAGAAATCACACTTTCAGTACTTAGATTGCAGAAAAGTCAAAAAATATTTTCTAGCTCGTGAAACAAAAATCATCTATAGCTCTGGAATACACTGTGAAATGTGATCTCACCCTGGCTATACAGCAACAGTGTGTGTTTTTCTGTTTTGTTTTGTCTTTCAATTTTAGTTGGTTTGAGGTGAATGATGCGCTGTAACGCTCCTGTGTTTCATGTATGGTGTGGATTTTCAGCTGCAGAAATATTCCACTTCAGTAGTCATGTAAGAGAGATGCTGAAATACCATTCCCAACCTCAATGACTCATCATGTGTGGAAGGTCTTAATTCAGCTAGTAAATACACACACTCAACAAGCTGGTTCCTAGAGTGACTTTATGTATGTAGTAACACAGTGATGAAGATTTAAGAGACAGGTTGAGTGGAGGTGGTAGGTGACAGACACTTGAAGGTAAGACAGTAGCAGATGGATGCAGGTAGGTTTAGCAATCATGTATGGTAGCAGATGACAGAGTAGCAGGTGGACATACAAGAGAGATCAACCCAGTGCAGGAATAAGTAGCAGTAGTCTTAAGAGCTAGCAATCTAGATATGCAGATGTGATAGATAGTCTTTACTATGCAGAGCTAGATAGTGTAAGCTTAGTATAAGTTTATAGAGGGTTCCCCTGCGGGGTACTTAGCACTAATAGCAATACAGCCGAAGGTTGGTTCAGGAGGAGCGGATGATCCGGAAGCGGGATGCAGGGATCAGCGCAGCGAGGTTCCGTCAGCGAGGTATGCTTGCAAGCACGAAAGCTTCAAGCCAAGTTAGCATCCAGGTAAGGGTGTTTGAACGAACACATGTTCGAACACATTAAATAGCCATCTAGTCCGGCGCTGAGTGATGACAGCTTCAGTCTTAAAGGTGTATGCGCACCTTTCCAAAAGAGAATGGTGGGGCGCATACACTTGTGAAAAGAGTAATTTAGGGTACCAAAGGTACCGGAACATTACATGCGCAGGTGCTAGGCATTTCAACATCAGATTCTGGGTGTGTTGGATCATTTCCCTGAATCTGTTTCACCTGATATGTTGCCAGCCCATTTATACGGCTCTCTCACCGATTCCCAACTATTGGTTATGAGTAAGCGATCTGTAGAATCGTGAAACGCGTCAACCTGTCCCATGTCTGTGTGATGCACCTATGTATTCAAATCTATGGGAATAAACACTTCCAGAGTGCGGTCAAACTTTCTCTTTGAACACTTGACGATTGGATGGCGGATCCAACCGGCACTGGAGTGCCTCGCCTCACCTGAGCGGCTTTTTTCTGTTTTATACAGCAACTTAGAATAGTGTTGCCATTGTCATACAAGCCTGTACATGGCTGCAAGTTAATCATATCAGCCTACAGTCTACAAGAGAGCAACAATCCACTGTTTTTCTAATTACTGTTATACAAGTCGATGTGTGCATTATACAGTACATGTAATCAGTAAAAGCTGCCTACATTGCCACATGTCATTCTGATTTCTGCTTATAATACCTTCTTAAACAAGTGTAGCACCCTCCAAGGTAGGTGCTAGGTAAAGTATAGTGGGCCTTGTCTGCTTATCAGCATGGCCATGATTTTCAGTTAGGCTGGCATGTGTTCCCAGGTGTGCCTGTTGAGTTAGGGAGTCTCTCCACTGTGTCCCAGCGAGGACTCTTATTAGGCAGTGGAGGAAACCTGACCAATAGCACACCAGGGTTTGCATCCATCCTGGAAGGGCAGATTCTGCCGCAGATAATTCTGGGAGGGGGTATAAGTCTGTGGGGAGCACATGACAGGTGGTCTTTGGCGAGAAGCAAAGTCCCAGGAGGGAGGGTAAGGCTGTCTCTCCACCTGACAGGAAGGATCGGGTATCCCAGGCGGCTTGCCTGAGGGGGTACAAGGCTGAGCTGAGCTGCAGAGAGGATCCGGTGTGCTGAGGACCAGCGGAGCTGAGAGGGGATGAGTTTTTAGGAAAGCATTCCCAGTCATGAGTACTGCAAACTGCCCTGGGAGTCTGCCTAGTGAGAGGGGACCACTCCGGAGAAGGTCAGAGGGATCCAGGAGCTAGCTAGCGGTGCTGGAGCAAAGAAAATGGGGTGTCAGTGTTGACCCTGAAGAGTAAAAGGGGGTGCCAGTGGTTGGGCCCTGAAGTGCAGAGTGTACAGTGCAGTGTGTACAGTGTTAAGAGTTGCAGCAGCATTACCAGAGGCTACCTCAGTCAGGACTGGAGGGAGCAGTGTCAAAGACTTTTGAGCTAACCAGAGCGTCAGAAGTCAGTTTTCAGTACAGTCAAGGAGTTTTGAGCTAACCAGAGTGTCAGAAGTCAGTTTTCAATACAGTACAGCAAGTCAGTGATTTCAAGCGCCAGCAATCATTGGTCGGCATTCAGCCGGCGTCAAGTCAGCACTGAAAGGCATTTTTCTCAAGTGTTACTGCAGTATATTGAAGTGTGTTAGTGCATCTTTACTGCAATATATTGAAGTGTGTTAGTGCACTTTTACTGCAGTATATGTGTATTATATATTGCAATATATTGAGGTTTAGTTCACTTTTACTGCAATATATTGAAGTGCATTAGTGCACTTTTACTGCAGTATATTGAAGTACGTTAGAGCAGTTTTACTGCAGTATTTTGTAGTGTGTCAGTGAAGTGTGTTTGTGTAGTGTGTAGGTTAAATTGCACCAAACACCACTTTCCATTGATTAAAGTGCATCCAAGTACGCATTTCCCCATGCTTGGAGGAGTCAGCTAAATTATTTGAACACAGTGTCAGCCACTTGCTTCTTGATGATGCACAGCCATTACTTGATTCTGATGTTGGTTCTGAGGTTGGGGAAGGGAAGAAAATCAGCCTACAGAGAAGGGGAGAACACTGATAAAAAAACAAATGCGTGGGGGAGCTGTCATTCACGGCATAGGTATCTGAAGAAACGGCATGGGTGGTGGTTCCTTTAGAACACATGCGCCGATGACGTCATTGGCTGCATGTAATGTAAATATCTCCTAAATGGAACACATTTAGGAGATATTTACAGTACCTACAGATAAGCCTTATTATAGGCTTACCTATAGGTACAAATTATGAGTTTGAGTTTACTTCCTCTTTAACTTGTGATCTGCCCAACTTTTTTTGCTCATCAGCTAATCTTATTGTTAGCGTATTTTATGTGTGACCTAAGACAAATCCTCTTCTTCCATTGTGGCCCAGGAACGTCAAAAGGACCTCCCTGGGTTAAAATTTTCTATGATCTGCATAATGTTATTTGGATCAAGTCGCTGTCTGCCAAGCTACTAAACTGTAAATAAAGCTTGATCACACTTTCAGCGCTTAGATTGCAGAAGCAGAATACTCCAAAAACATTACACTGTGTATTTAGCCTGTGGGGTTTTACATTAACTTAATTTGTTATCTAGCATAATATTAACCAAGATAATTATAGCCATGTATGTATGTATATACCTTTCTTTTCAGACATATGGCAGCAAGAATTTGAAGCGAGTGGGAACAATCCTGCAGAGAGGAATTCTTATTCTAATGCTGTGTTGCTTCCCCTGCTGGGCAATATTTATTAATACAGAGCAGGTATTGCTACTGTGCAAACAGAACCCAGATATCGCCAGGTTAGTGTTATCTCCTTCTTCCTCTTAAACAAACAATATGTATGAAATAATTAAAATGTGATTTAAGGATAAAGCTAACTAAACTTAACAGAAGTATAAATAGACTGAAAAGTCCAAAAAAGTCAGTGAGGCCAGGTGCTTAGGGTCAGTAATGAGTAGAAAGAAAGTTCCAACACCATATAGCTGCAATCCCAAATCTTGGAGAAAAGCCTTTTTGATAACGTCCTATGCTGTGATGAAACGCGTCAGTTACGCCGGCTCGCACGCAGACACGCCCCCAGCCGTGGCCATTTTGAACATGTGCTTTGTATCATGCAACAACATGTGAGTTATTTACCTTGTTTTTCTGTGAATGTCAATAAACGTACGTACTTTACTATTGAGTTCCATTTGTTTTTGGAGGGGTATCCTTTACCAATTGTGGCAAGGAACTTAGGAATGTGAATTCATGACGATCCAACATTATTGATGAAGCAAGTGTAATGGACCTGGTGCCAGTTATCTTTGGGGATACCGCTTAACCTGTGGTTTCTGTGATCCATGCCTGTTTAACCTTCCTTAACCGGGGGTCTAATGTTCCGGTAAGGGGATTACTTTACTTGAGCACGTGGTTTCTCCAAGATTTGGGATTGCAGCTATATGGTGTTGGAACTTTCTTTCTACTCATTACTGACCCTAAGCACCTGGCCTCACAGACTTTTTTGGACTTTTCAGTCTATTTATATTTCTGTTTATATATAACTAATTTATGAAAAAAAAGGACCATTGATACAAACTAATTTGTTCAATGAGAGGAATATATAGCGGACTTTAAAGGCACATGTCAAGCAGGCAAAATTTGTTTGTTTAAAAAACATGTATACTTTATTGAACACATATTAAAATAGTAGTCAAATACAAAAAGACAAAACACAACATATACAGTTCAACTGTGTTAAAATCCACATTTTCTATGAATCAAGTTTGGATATACAGACATTATAGTAGTTACATATAGTAGGTAGTATGGTAATAGTCTGAAGAGGTTAACGCGTTTCGCCTTAGCTTCTTCTGGACCTCAGACGTATATGTGTTTTCTTTTAGTAAAAACAAAAACACGTAATTAGTCCAAAACTGTACATTGTAAGCTTTAACATAGTATTTCAATAGGCATCAAATGCTAGAAGACACACCTCTCAACGTGCAGAAAATTGTGCAATCCGTGGCCGTCAGTAAACCATAGTGACCATAGAGAGGAGGGGAGGAAGATAGGCGGGGGAGGAGATGGAGTGGATCCACCTGTATATATAGAGCAATAGGGAGCATATAATCTCCAAAGCACATATACATTTCCTTTCTATATTAAATAATATTATGTCATAATTACCTATACTTTCAAACGACAAGATCAGGCAGGGATAGAGAGTAGCAGTATGGCGGCTGATATCCGCTAAGGATAGATATAACAAAGAGAAATATATATATATATATATATATATATATATATACAGATATCTCTTCCTACGTCCACATGGTTTGAATATAAAAACTCAAAATTTCATCTCAACATTTAAATCGAGATAATTCATTTTACCTTGTATATTTGTATAGTTCAAATGCTCATCATGGAGCTTCGTCCCCATGGTAGACACTATATATATCCCTTGTAAATTGGCGTGGATAGCAGGTTGTTTTTCCCATAACCTATATGATCCTTAATGCGGCGCCAAAAATTACGTTTTGTCTTCCCAATATAGTATGCGCCACAGTCGCAAAACATGATATACACTATGCCTATTGTTTGGCAATCCACATAATGTCTGATTGAATGTAGTTGTCCATTGGGTAGATATAACGATTGGTTTTTGTAAATCCATTCACAAAATTTGCAACTCCCACAGCGCCATGTACCCGCTATATCTTCATTTGGTTTCTCCCTTTTGTCATCAAAATGACTTCTAATAACTCTATCCCTAATTGACTTTACCTTTTTGAAAGTTATTTCTGGATAATCCTTCAAGTATTTAGCTAGAATGTATGCTTAAAAATGATAACATTCTAACATTCTAGCTAAATACTTGAAGGATTATCCAGGATTAAAGTTACTAAATAGCTCTTTATTATTAAGTGTATAAATGTCCAATGTCATGTAATGTTGATGGCGAAATGCAGAAGCTCCTTCTCTTCCCTGCAGAAAATGTGCTATAGTGGAAGCAGTACAGTAATTCAATAAGAAGCTTAAGAGGATTTCCCTGCGTCTAGTGACAGGGCGGCGATGACCCACCCCTTAGGGGTGTTGGTGAGCGAACGTCACTTCCGCTCGGTCCCTCTGCTCGTTTCCGGCGCGTGTGCGTTCCAATGAACACCACGGCCGGATGTAAACACATGACATACTTCCGAGGCGCCAGAGGTAAGAGGCGAAGGCGGGAAAATGACGCACTTCCGGTGCGCAGCAACCAACAAACAAACACCTGAGCCTAATAACGGCCTGATGGGTTTGGAGATATATAGCTCATACACAAACACACTGATCATGGCGGGACGACTAGCAGGCTGGCGGAGGCATACGGCGCAGTAAGTTTAATGAAGATAATGACCCTTTAACTCACATATAACTCTCTGTGGGACTCATATATACTTATTTTGCATTTTCCCTAGTGCTTCTCCCTTGGATGAGATCCCCTTCTCTTCCATCTCCACGGGCTGAAGTTAACTATCTGTACCTACTGAAATAGACTACCAAGGCCAGAATATCCTAAATAGACATACAATAGCATGTGAGTAATATGTAGCTATAAAGATAGACAGAGTTATGAAGTTTTTTTTTTTTCAAAGCATAATTCATTATATACAGTATCTGGCCTGATTTTCAGTCTGCACCAAGACAACCCAGTGGGAATATTCCATTCAAATCTACAAGGGATATATATAGTGTCTACCATAAGGGGACGAAGCTCCATGATGAGCATTTGAACTATACAAATATACAAGGTAAAATGAATTATCTCGATTTAAATGTTGAGATGAAATTTTGAGTTTTTATATTCAAACCAAGTGGACGTAGGAAGAGATATCTGTGTATATATATATATATATATATATATATATATATATATTTCTCTTTGTTATATCTATCCTTAGCCGATATCAGCCGCCATACTGCTACTCTCTATCCCTGCCTGATCTTGTCGTTTGAAAGTATAGGTAATTATGACATAATATTATTTAATATAGAAAGGAAATTTATATGTGCTTTGGAGATTATATGCTCCCTATTGCTCTATATATACAGGTGGATCCACTCCATCTCCTCCCCCGCCTATCTTCCTCCCCTCCTCTCTATGATCACTATGGTTTACTGACGGCCACGGATTGCACAATTTTCTGCACGTTGAGAGGTGTGTCTTCTAGCATTTGATGCCTATTGAAATACTATGTTAAAGCTTATAATGTACAGTTTTGGACTAATTACGTGTTTTTGTTTTTACTAAAAGAAAACACATATACGTCTGAGGTCCAGAAGAAGCTAAGGCGAAACGCGTTGACCTCTTCAGACTATTACCATACTACCTACTATATGTAACTACTATAATGTCTGTATATCCAAACTTGATTCATAGAAAATGTGGATTTTAACACAGTTGAACTGTATATGTTGTGTTTTGTCTTTTTGTATTTGACTACTATTTTAATATGTGTTCAATAAAGTATACATGTTTTTTAAACAAACCAATTTTGCCTGCTTGACATGTGTCTTTAAAGTCCGCTATATATTCCTCTCATTGAACAAATTAGTTTGTATCAATGGTCCTTTTTTTAGTTAATAGGATTATGGAACACAAGGGATAGCTCTAAAATTTTCTCTCCAACTAATTTATGAAGTTTCTGGCGCTATACACATTTCTTTGTATTGTTTTTGGCCTGATATTACCTTTGTATTGGCTGCCTTTGGTTATTTAAGCGTGGCTATCTCCCCCCCCCCCCCCCCCCCAACTAAACTTAATAATGTACCCACTATTGTTGCTGCTCCTTGCTATTGGGCTTGTATTGTTGTTAGGGAGAGTTATACCCACTCTTTTGCAGCGATAGGTATACCTACATAGTTCCCTTCCACCCCCCAATGATGGTACCTAGGATTAAACCTTGTTCTTTACATACTGTAATTTGTATTTTTCTTTTCTATGTTAATTTGATTATTACGCTGCCATCTTTGGCAATACTCAGATTTGATATGGTATGTAGCCTGAGGCTCGGGTTATTGTATTATCTTTCCTATTGAACGTTGACTTTATTGCACCTCCAGGCCTCTTCATTTTGTGCCTTATACTTGTACCCGATTTTGAAACCAATAGAAAATAAAAATAAAAAAATGCACCCTACTCCCCAAAACACCTATTCTTACTAACCTGTGTTAGAAAGATGTATATACTTACCTACCTTCAAGCTGCTCCCGTTATGGGATCTCCCCTGGATCAACCAGCACTGACTGCAGAGGGAAGGAGAGAGCACTTGTCAATGGCTGGAATGCCTGAGTGGTGACCTCATTCACAGGCTTACTATGGCCCATCTGTTGTCGATGCTGCCTTCTCTCCCCTGTAGCCACCACTGGCTCACGCAGGGGAGCCAGATCACGTAACTGGACTGAAGCTGCCTGAAAATAGGTAAGTATATAAATCTTTCTTACACAAGTTAGTCAGAATATGGGTTTGGAGGGGGAAAAGAGCATTTTTTTTTCAAATAACAACTTTATTGATCATTTTTTTGTTAAAGACAGAGAAAAAAGGCATTTGAAGACATGACCACCATGGTTATAACGAATAGGAAACACTCAAGAATATGGTAAAAACAGTTGAAACAGCCATCGCAGTGGCAAACATCATACACGATTATGAGTAGTCTCAGCAAGAAAGGAAAAGAGGGAGGAGAGGAGAAGAGAGGCCAGGCCAACAAGTACACGGAGCCCCCCCGCCCCGTAAACTACCAGGGCTATATAGTGCCAAATATCTTTATTAGAAGGAGAAGTGATAATACTCAAGAAAAAAAAACATAAAAACAAAGGATTAGGTAAGAGAAAAGAGAGAAAATTTATAGAGGAAGGGAAAAGCGAAAAAGGGGAAAAGCAGAGGGAAGAGGTAGGGGTCATCGCTATGGCTCGCCAAAGAAGAGGGGGGAAGGGTTCTCGGGGTGGGTCCTCCTGAAGATGCCATAGTTCCCACACATGGTTGTGAATTTCCATTTTGCCCTGTATTCTATCATTCAGTTTCTCCATCAGTTCCACATCCTTGATCCTGGCATTCAAAGCATCAGGCGAAGGGGGAGAGCGTTTTTTCCAGGTAATAGCTATAAGGCAGCGTGCAGTCGTAAGGATATGGCATCAGCAGCTTTTTATAGGGTTTAGAAATAATTAGGGGGGGGATAGACCTAAGAGGAAAAATTTTGGTGACAGTGGAATAGGTTTTCCAAACAGGCGACCCAACAACTGTTGTACTGAGTGCCAGAAAGGGGAGATCAGCGGACGGGGTCCAGAATATGTGGAAGAGGGTGCCTTTATCCTTGTAGCAATGTCAGTATCCTATGCCTTTTGTAGTTGCAAACAAATTGCAGAAGATCTGCTTGCAGTTTTTTAATGTGTATATTCCAAAAAAGATAAGTGCTGGACAGCACCCCCTTTCCTGCGCTCGGAACCTGGTCCTCAGGCTGTTTCAATCCTGGAACTCGTACTGGTATTAGGCATCCATGATGGCTAGGCTTTGCTGCCCCTTACGACCAGGGTGGTCGACCAGACACTGAAAATACAAAGCAAAAGAAGGGCGCACCAGCCTAGCGCATTATCCTCAGCAAGTTTATTTGGATAAAATTGTTTAAAATCAAATACTCACAAACAAACAAGAAGTTCAGGCACATCAATTCCATACACCTGCCTCCTACCAGAGGATCAACGTCTTTACCAGCAACTTAAGGCTGAACTGCATGAGGTGGATAACAGAGTGTCCCATATTGAAAATAAGATGGGGGAGTTCGCTGCCACGTTCAATGACCTCGTAAACGCATACAATGACAGGGAGGATGTCCTCACTTGGATAAAGACACAGCTAGCAGACATCCATACACACTGTAAGCTCGAGCTTGCAGTGTGTATGGATGTCTGCTAGCTGTGTCTTTATCCAAGTGAGGACATCCTCCCTGTCATTGTATGCGTTTACGAGGTCATTGAACGTGGCAGCGAACTCCCCCATCTTATTTTCAATATGGGACACTCTGTTATCCACCTCATGCAGTTCAGCCTTAAGTTGCTGGTAAAGACGTTGATCCTCTGGTAGGAGGCAGGTGTATGGAATTGATGTGCCTGAACTTCTTGTTTGTTTGTGAGTATTTGATTTTAAACAATTTTATCCAAATAAACTTGCTGAGGATAATGCGCTAGGCTGGTGCGCCCTTCTTTTGCTTTGTAGTTTTTTAATGTGTGCAGGGGGCACAGGAATAGATAGCATTTGGAACAGGTACAGCAGCTTGGGGAGAATGGACATCTTATTGAAGCAATATGCCCCAGTAGAGAGATATGATGTTTCATCCACTGCTGTAATGTTAATCTAATCTGCTGATATAGGGGGGGGGGAGTTTTCTTTATACAGTGTAGCAAAAGTCGGGGTATTGTTAACCCCCAAATATTTTAGGTCAGTGGGTTTCCAGGAGTAAGGGAAACAGGATGCTAAGTGTCCAATTTCGTCCTTGGAAGTGTTAATGGGGAGGGCTTCCAATTTAGACGAGTTTATTTTGTAACCCAAGAGAGCTCTGTAAAGATCTAGTTCCGCATGCAGATTTGGTAGGGATGTCCTAGGGTGGGTCAGGGTAAGGATAATGTCGTCCGTGAATAGTGAGTTTTTAAATTCCCTCCCTCTGACCGGTATGCCCCTGAATGTCCGGATTCTTGCGAATAGACGCAGCTAGGGGTTTGACACATAATGCAAATAATAAAGGGGAGAGTGGGCAGCCCTGTCAGGTGCCATTAGTTACTTGGAATGATAAAGAGAGGGCATAAGGGGTTTTCACTTGAGAGGAGGGATTTCAATACAGATGTTTAAATATTTGTAAGAAGGCCCCTGTAAATCCAATATGACGTAATGTAGCGAACAGGAAGGACCAGCCAAGGCGATCAAAGGCCTTTTCCGCATCCAAACAAAGTATCAGGGATGCAGAGCCTTCCCAGTTCACCACATCAATTAAGTCTATGACCTTCCTAGTATTGTCTCCAGCCTGGTGGAGGGGGACAAAACCCACCTGGTCTTTTTGGATCAGGGACAGGTGATTGGTATTTTTGAATCTGAATTCAATAGGGCTATGGGCCTACAACTAGCACACAAGGAGGGGTCCTTATCTGGCTTTGGAATCAAAGTGATAAAAGATCTCTGGATGTCTGCTGGGATAGGGGTGTCCTGAAAAAAGTTGTTATAAAGACAGCACATGTAGGGGAGTAGCACAGGAAGGAAAGCTTTATAATACTCATATGGGAGACCGTAAGGGCCGGGAGCCATATGGGGAGGAAAAGATTTGATAGCCAGTTAGATTTCCTACATGGTAATGGTTGCATTGAGGGATAAGAGGTCCAAAGGCTGGAGTCGGGATACACCACTTTGTTAAAGATATTGATGCATGCGATCCATCAGGTCCTGAAAGGGAGGGTCATGAGAAATATTGGGATCATTGTATAGGCTTGTGTAAAATTCCTCAAAAGAGCGAATGATATCTTGGAGGTGAGAGAGTAAGCAACCCAACATATTTTTGATTTAATGTGGGGCTGTCAGATGGGTGCGGTCATGCAACTTTCTAGCTAGTAGGGAATGAGCTTTGTTGCCTTTATCATAGTACAGCTGCTGCAACTGGACCAAAGCCCTCTCCACTTGGTTGAGAGCCAAGTCTTTAAGAATCATGCATAAGCGGATAACCTTTTTAAGTAGGGATAGAGATGGGGTTAACTGCAACTGATGCTGTAAGGCCCTTAGTTCTTTTTCAGTTTGTAGCCTAGTGGCCAGAGCTCTCAGATGCTCAAGAGATACACTTTAGGAATGGTGTTTTCAGGAAAATAGAGCTTCAAAGTAGACTCCAGTTTAGACTTAGAGGGAGGATGTAGGAGAAGAAATTTATTCAATTGCCAGTGGCAGGGTTTGCGATTAGGGGTGCCTAAGGATAACATAAGCAAGATGGGGGCATGATCAGACCAAGAGATCGGGAATATACTCGTGGATTGGGCAATTCTAAGCGTAGGATTATTAAGAAAGGAGTAGTCTATACGAGAGTGCATTCGATGGGGGGCAGAGTAGAACGTGTCAATTCCCAGGGTGAAGAACCCACCAGGTATCAAAGAGAGCGTATCTTCTGTTGAGGTGATGAAAGAGACGCAAATCCCTAAGAATTCAGGATTGTGAGCCCTGGGGTTTTACCACATGGTGATTGAGAGCTGCAGAGTGGGATAGATTAAAATCTCCTCCCACAAGCAGATATTCACGGTCCGAGCAAAAAAGACGGGTGAAAACTCTAGTCAAGAACTTAATTTGTCAGACATTCGGGGCATATAAAATGCAGAAGGTGACTGCTTGCGTCTGCCAGGTACCTCGGAGGATAATGAAATGGCCCCGTGGCTCTATGTAAGTTTCAGAACAGGTGAATGGGAAGCCTTGCTTAAAGAGTATAGCAACACATGGATCGGAAGATTGATAGCCCCGGGGGATAGTATTTGGAAGCGAATGCGAGGGAGCTCCTCTTGTCTAAATGGGTCTCCTAGACCATAATACCATCAATCCCCGACTGTCAGAACTCCCTAATTGCCAGATGCCTCTTTCTGTTGGAGTTCAAACTATGAAGATTCAGAGAAAAAACCTTAATCATAGTGTTGGATAAAAAGGGTTAACATAGCAACAAGAAGGCAATGTAACAAACAATAATAACAAAGTAGAACAAGCCTTCAAGGCCTAGAACTATATATGTTCCTATATGTCCACCTGATCAAGATAATTATAAGGGGGACACAAAATGGAAGAGGAACGTTAGCCAATTAGTTTGAGGGGGGTAATGGGAAAAAAGCCGACCATTCTCACACCTCACCCAAACTAAGTCCAGTATGCGAGACTATCAGTGTGAATAACAAGAGCATAGCAACAAACAGTAAAAAAATATCAACTGAGGCAGATCCATGAGAAAGATATATAAGAGAAGTTAGTTCTGCAGACAGTTCACCCAATTTTGTATGTCGTAGACTTGCGAGAGGAATGTCCAAACCCCTAAAGCGTTTGGCTGGGGAAACCTTCTCGTGGTGTGGGAGGGGTGGACACAAGATCCCATTCCAGGAGCTGGGGGACAGGTAGCTCCAACACATCACAGAATGCGGCAAGATCTTCTGGATAGCGCAGCACTGCAGATTTGCCTTGGCGTTTTGCGGTGAGGCTGAAAGGAAATCCCCAGCGACAAGTGATATCTGCCTCTTGTAAGATACGCAAGAGAGCTTTGAGGAGTCTGCGTTTTTGGGGGATGATCCAGGAAAGATCAGGATATAGTTGAACCTAGGTACCTTCAAAAACCATCTTACGGGAAGAATGGGCTTTCTGCATGATGTCCTCTTTCAAAGGGTATGAGTGAATTCTGCAAATAATATCTTGCGGCTAAAAAGAGGAGCCTTTGGGTCGGAGAGCATGATAAGCACGGTCCATCTCGATGTGTTTAGTGGAGGATTTGCCCTGTAAGTTGTTAAATAGGGTCTGTGAAGTAGATTGTATATCTTCAGAACCATCCGGCAGACCTTCAGATCCATCAGGTAGGCCTCTCACACGAATGTTGTTCCTGAGACCTCTATTATCGAGGTCCTCAAAATGGCGTTGCATATCCCACAGTAGGAGGCGATGGTGGGCTCCTTGAAGTTGGGTACGGTGGACTGCCAATTTAGTCTCCTGGATCTCCTCCTCCGCCTGTCTGCAAAATGATTAAGATCCGTTTGGATTGCTTAAATTTCAGTGCGGCATGTGGACTTAACATCTATCAATTGCTTAAAGTCCTCTTTGGTAGGGATAACTTAAAGATAGGAATGCCAAGAAGGAGGTATCTGAGAGTTAGTTGTCGCATTTGCGCAGGCATGTGGGGGGAAGAAGGCAGCAGCAGAAGCGCCATTGGGATAGTGTGTCGAACTTGGTGTGCAGGCAGCAGGTGAGGGTCCCAGGGTTCATACCATGCCAGAGTATGTAGGGGGTGAGGAGGCAAAGGGGCTGAGTATTCCCCCTTGGAGTGGAGCAGAGGGACCCCTAACATGGTATAAGGCTTGGGGGGGCCCTACAGTACCCCTGGAGGAGCTTAGATCCTGGGAGCAGGGCTGCCTCTGTGATTTGGGGGAGGCAGGTGCCAATGTGGAGGCATGGAGGGAGGTGTGATCTTCCAGGTATCCCTCCAAGTGTGCTGGATGGATTGGGGGCAGCAGCGTTCCTCCCTGAGATGGAGAATCAGTGGAGCAAACTGATGAGGCAGAGGACCCTGAGCTTCCCCCTCCAATGCTCGGGTACAGGAAGGTTACGATGCAGGTCTCAGCAGGCATGGGAAAGCATCAGAGCATTGAGTTTAGGACCCGGGGGTCAGGGGAGGTGAGACCCATGCTCCATGGGGTACAGCTGTGAATGGGGCAATCAGTATGGAGGCACTCACCGAGGTCGCAGGCAGGCATCTGCAATCCAAGAGGCAATGTCAAAGAGTCCAGGGAAGCCCGATCACTCAGCGGGACTGGAGGTGAGTCAGTTGGTGTAGAAAAGGTACAGAGTGTGGCAGAGGAACCGGGAGGAAGTTGAGATGATCCCCTGGCTTTGGTGTGGTGAGTGGACATGAATATGCCCATGTAGTGGTGGGGGAAAGTCCTGTAAAGCTGAATGTAGCTGCGGGCTTGGGGAGAGCAGTTCCCCTAGGCGTCCATGCAGGTCGGCTTCCAGACAAACCCGGAAAGAGCATATTTAAGGTTAGTAAGATATAGCCTGGAATTACACTTTAATGCATTTACCTAACGCATTTAGTTAAAGCATAACTACAATTTTTAGAAAACTAAAGGGGACATTTACTTAAGTTGGTGAACACAGAATCTGGTACAGCTGCGCATATTAACCGATTAGCTTCTACCTTGTTCAATCTTGTTCAATCAAGTTTTGATAATCAGCCCTCATTGACATTGACCCCGGCCTGTAAAATTGTGCGACTTCATCTGAATACGCACAATTTCAAAGCTGCATTTCAGTCCAACTTCGAGGTCGACTTGAAAGACATCTGTACGGGTTCATGGCAAAAGTAGTGCATTAAAGCGGAGTTCCGGGCACAGATCTCATTTTTTGCTGAACATACCCCCGGGACAGTCAGGGCTAGCACATTCCACAATGGCTAGCCTCTGATCTGTCCCGGTTCGCACTTACCTGCAAGAAGAAATACTTACTTTGAAAATTTCTTCCACAGCGTTTCCATCTCTCTTGTGGGCAGCTGAAGCCGGCGCGGTCCTCTTCGGTGTCTTCTTCCGCATCTTCTTCTCCCAGAATGCGCCGCACCGGCCCCTCTCGTCACTTCCGGTGCGGCGCCGCATTCCTAAACAGCTTCTGGGCATGCCCAGAAGCTGTTTAGCAGGGGAATGCGGCGTCGCCTGGAAGTGACGTGCGGGGCCGGTGCCGTCGCATTGATTCCTGGGAGCGATGACGTTCAGCTCCCAGGAATCATCGCGAGGCAGGAAGTGACGGGGTGAGCCGCGGCGCTGGAGGAGGAAGTACCCTGAGGTGAGTATTTACGATCTTCGATTACAAGGTGAGTGTACAAAAAAAAAAAAAAATAACTATCCAATTCCTTTTCAGGTTATGTGTAGCTAGCGGAGGGGCACAAAAAAAAAATACCGATTTTGTGCCCGGAACTCCGCTTTAACTACTATTGGAAATCGGTGCTGCTCTGCAAAGTCTGTGTTGCACCAATTGGTACAGTGCCGTTGCCGGCAATAGGCTGTGATTTGTCAAATTGCATGTCAAATCGCGGGGACTCCAAGCTAGAAGCTAATTTGTTACTAGTCACAGCTGCACCAGATTTTGTGTGCAACAGTTTTTGTAAATCTCCCCCTCTGTGTTTCTCTGCAGCTATTCTTTAAAGATTACCTTCATATACCTTGCCTGGGGTCTTGTGGCAGGTCATGTGATAGTCTGAGATCTTTTCAGTATCCTCCTCTCACTGTGGTGGCTGTGGGGGGAGGTGGTCTTCAATACTGCAGAGCAATGATGGTGTTATGATGTCAGTACAGCTGTTTGCATTTTTGTACTATGAGCTGACTTGGAGAGGCACCCCCAGGGGGTGTGTCCATAACTGCCTGGGCTCACAGGAAGTGGGTTAAATGAAGCTTGCCATTATTCAATACAGAGGTGAATGGCAGTGGAGTTTCTGCAGGGACAGCGCAGAAAACAACATAAATGTTGCAGCAATAGATGCATTTTTTTTTTTTGGGTGGCTGAACAGGTTATTTAAATTAAAAAATATATATATTAAACTGGAGATCTGCTTCAAGGGAAATCAAATATAAATCAAATATATGTATTCCAAACTATGAGGCTTGTACAAGCTATCAATAATGGATGAATGCTGATAAACTTTTGGCACATGGTTTTCTGGCCTTTTGAATGCTCCGTGGAGTTTTACTCCTCCTACTGTAACATAATGAGAATCATTCTGCCTGCTACATTCTCTGTAGCACAGCCATCCATGTATTTAGCCATTGTTTTGAAATTCCACTTGCAATGTTTCTGTGGAACTACTTGTCATAAAGAGAATCAGAGATGTATTTTAAGTACTTTTTCTTCCCTACATTTCTTTTTTCACGCCGCTGCACACTAAATAAGTGAGAAAGAGCAGAAACGCCTATATAAATCGATAAGATAATAGATGTAGAAATAAAATATCCATGTTGTAATAAAATACATATTCATTCTTTTTTTTAGATTAACACAAAAATATGTGATGATCTTTATACCTGGTCTACCTGTAAGTTGTTTTGTTCTTGTAATACATACTGTCGCTTGTGCTCACACGAGACTTCTTTATATATATATATATATATATATATATATATATATATATATATATATATATACACATTTTCTAATTTGTTTTTGATAATGTGCTGTAATCTTTTAACCAGTGGTGGGATGTCCTGCCAAAAAGGAGCAAAGTCAAAAGAGTGCTTTGTATTTATGGGTACAGCTGCAAGGAGGTTGAAGTTAAGTATCTAATTGTCAGGCAAGAGTATTGTCAGGGATCTGTAACAGAGCTGACCAGATCTGTGTACCGTAGCTACACAAGGAAACTAAGACTAGACTGTATATAGTAAAGTGAATTTATTGATCATAAAGCAAAAAGAAATCCACACACCAGCAAATAACGAACATAAAAAATACATAAAAACCAAAACTAAGTAACAGAAACCTAACAAGCTAACTATATATACAGGTACAGTGTACAATGCATATACAGTATACAAGATGGGGAGTACAGGTCACAGGGAATCCCGGAGATGCAAGTAAGGGGGGAAAGGAAACAGGACTGGGAACAGGAACAAGAGGAGCAGGGCACAGGGTACAGAATGCAGAGGTAGAGCAGGAGCAAGATAAAACAGCATGCAGTATCTGGCAGCAAGCAAGACAAATCAAAACACTGATGCAAAGTGACCTAGCAGAGGAGATGCTTACAAAAACTGTAGCTACTGACTTTTAATAAACAGACACTCACCTGTCCCATGATCCAGCGCTGTGCTCACTCAAGCCGTTTTCTCCACCATCTTTGATTCCTGGCACCAGAATCTTAACTGTGAGTACCTGGCTGTTACACCCAGGTGCCCAATGCATATACACAAGCTCTGTGACATGTCCCAGAAGACTGTAGTGAGCGAGTGGGGGAGGAGAACTTGGGACAGTTGGGAGGAGGTACCTGTCAAAACCAGGTAAAAGAGGAGTGGGGGAGGAGGTCTTAAAGTGGAACCTCCCCTTTTAGGTAAAGCTCTGCTTTAAGTACCCTACCAACTACCAGCATCAGGGAGACTGATTAACTAGAGACTGCTGGCTACTGGGAGACACCCGCTGGTGAACAGTGGAACTACAATTTTCCACCCAGGGAACCACAGTAAAACCAGCAGGTGAACCAGGCCTTCATAAGCATGTTTCATAAACTGACCAAGGCAGGGCAAGCAGTGTTCATGCAGAGCTGAAAGACGGGCAAAGGTGAGGGCAGATGGTGTTCAGGCAAAAGAACACAGCAGGCCACAGACAGAAAAATAACAGAGACCAGTGACCAGGCCAGGGATTGATATATGTTCCAAAATCCATAAAGACATGTAGAATTCTTTTGTTTAGGCATTAGTATGGTCTGTTGAGCTTATGAACAGGCAAAAGTGCTGCATCTAAATATTGGCAGTAAAAGGCATAGGCATTAACCCAATTATAGCAATCCTAGCCTGAACAAAAAAACTCCACCATATAAGCAGGTTATGCATATAGAGAGCAGACAGCTGCGCCTAGTGGGAGCTACTGGCTCCTTCCCACTGCTGTAAATTCATTCTCCCTCTTTCATATTTACAGTCATATATAATGGTATGCATGCTCTCAGCCGCCATGTTGCTATTCGTTTGCTGCAGTTTAAACACATCACGGTAGGACACGATGAACAAAGGGGGTCAAATTCAGCCTCTAAACCACCATGTATTCTGTTCTATTAAAGTAAGTAATATTTTTATCATCCATCGAGGAACACAGGAATTCTGAAAAAGCCCCACTATATGCTGCTGCCTACAAGTGGTTTGTACACAACAGAAAAAAATGTTGAAGGCCAGATCCCATAAAACTCTGCCGCTAACCATCATGCTTCAGTTTTCTAGGAGGTTGGACACTGTTTCCTCACCTCTACTGAGAAAAACGTCAGGCTAGTACACTGTAGTTATTTTTTTCTTCAGTGGCTTTAATCAAGAGTTTGAAAATGCTGCTTGAGCTAGTCTGTACACAGCAGCTATTCAGTTGAACGTATTCATACTAAATGCTTTGAAGCCCATTCCAGGTTCGGTCGGACCGGAAGACTGTGGGTCTAGCCTGGAAACAACCTTAAAAACGCCTGGGCCCACTCGAAACTGAGCAAGAGCATTTCCTCTTTAAGAAAGGTTTATTAATGGGTAGTCTATGCCCAGTGTAGATGCTCCAGTGATCCACTGCAATGGTTAAAGGTGTAACCTACCTCTAGGGACATCACTTATAGAAAGTTTCATTTCTTCCTTAGATCTTAGTCTGAGCCCTATGTACTGCTTTGGTGGTAACTCTAAACTAATTATAAATATTATCAGATTGGACTATACTTCTTAGAGAACCATATTATGGAATGAGTGGAGTGGATGTTGGAAGCCATGCACTTTAGCTACTACAGTTTATTACAAATCTGAATGTTTGTCCCACATAGGACTGATACCTTCTGCAGCTCAAAGTCTAATTACCAGGAGGTAGCATATATTTCAGCTGCATTGTCAGCTTGTTTCCTGTGGAACTTATGGTTAATCAGGCCTCCCAAGGTTCCCTGCACTCTGGGACTCGGTTTCTGTCTTAGTAGGAGCCTGTCTTGCGGAATTATTCCCTAAAAGGGTATTCCCTCTCCTCCTCTGGGAAATTGGAAGGTAAACAAATGGTTCCACGCTATGGACCAAATGGGATATGTCTCTATAGCTGTTGCCCCCAACATACTTGATGTCAAGTATGAAAAAGAAGAAAGATCGGTGGATTTGGTGCTGCTAAAAATGTGTGAAAAATAAGTAGTCATTCACAGTGTAATGATAGTAAATGTGCTATGCACTTCACAAAATACAGTATGTGACAAAAAAAGTAAACTAATTTGTATTGCAGAACCCTAATCAACGCTTTTCAATAGCAAATAATGAAAAAAAAAAAAAACAAAAGGTGTCAAACATGCACAAATTAATTACCAATTAAGTGCTCCAACATTAAAGTGCAAGGTGCTATCATTGAGAAGTCCATTAGTGGTTCAACACGAAGACCATTAGTGATTCAATATAAAGTGACAAATGCCAGATGCAAAGTCTTTAAACAAATCGGGTGAAAATAATGCTGCAAAAGTTCACACAATCGAATGGTGTACCCGTGTCTCACTCGTGCTCCCCCCTTTATCGCTGCACTCACCAGATAAATTTCCCCACCGGGGGGTAACCCGCATTCACAGTACCAATGACTGTAGATGGATCTTTATCCAAATGGATGCCTTTAATTCCTTAATGTCCTCTTGCTTTTACATAGACATCAAACTTTGTCTGTGCATCCGAGGTGCAAACAGCTGGATCAGTGGTTACATTAACAGCAAAGCTTGAGATGTCAAGCTCATAAGGAACCTCAGCACAATGTAGATGTGCAAGGTACATGTAGTGTGTTTGCCTTCAGGAGAGTTTGCTTCATAACTGAAAAGTGTGGAGGGCCCGGGTCCTCCAAAAGGAGTGGTTCCTTTTGTGTCCTACTGTGGCTGATTTTCAGTTTCTTTGGAAAGTCCCACAAAATGTCTTCCCTGCTCCTGCCCTTAATCAGGTGACCAGATAAGCCCTGCAGATGGTTTTCCCTGTCAGGTTTTAGAGACACCACTGGACAGATGGCTCTGCTTGCACTACTCATCCGGTTATTCAGCAGTGTTCTCCACTGCAACACACCAGGTCACGTGCCACCATCTTCTTCTGACATCACCGGGGTTGCCAGATGTATCCCCTGGGTTGTGCAGTGGACCTGTGAGGATGATCATGCACTATGTCATCAGGCGGGCAATTGCAAAACCATGAATGAGCAACCAGCCCCACTGATGACATGTTGCATGAGCTGTAGGGGGTATTTTAGGAAGATGCAGACACTGTACAGGTCCTTCTGGCCTAGGCCAGAAATTAGGAAGTGCAACAAAGCGTCCCAACAAAAAATATTTTCCTCTCATGAAAGAAAATTCAATTCTGTGAGAGGGGGCCAGTGGAGATTGATATAAAGTTGATGAAGAGGGTAAAATTCCACTTAAGGTGGTTCTATTGGGGTAGTCTCCAACTCCTTAGGTCATTGATCATTCACCCTGAGAAATTATGCTAGTTTTATATCTGGATTGTTTCCTATGAAATTAGCTGAGACACCTTCCAATGTTCTTTGTATTGACCATTCATGTTGCTTGTCTGTTCCTGCTGGAGGTTGATTTAGTTCACGGCTGGTGCAGACTCAGTGTCCTTCAAGGTAGTCATAACCTTTGGCAGCAACACTTGTCCTTGTCTGAGCATGAGGCTGATTCTCCTTCCCCTGGATTGTTAGAAGTTCTCCTGTCATGTTTAGAACCTCACCTGTTCTAGTTCAGGTTTGGGCATTGGTCCTTCTGTTTGTTGCAGGCACAGCTGTTTCAGCGTTTTTAAATTCCTATGTCCCTCAATAGTTGATAGAAAAAATGAAAAAATATATATATTTTTTTAACTTCCTGTAAAATCCTTTTCTTGGATGTCTATCAAGGGACACAAGTCCCGTCCCTCTTTGTTTATTAACCTTATTTATTGCTTGCTCACAAAAATGAGAAATGATAGTTAAAGCCAGGGTTATTTAGGGGCTGAGCTTTAGGGGGTTTTTTTCTGTTTGCCAGTGTCCAAACCTCTTGTAGGCAGCAGCATATAATCTGTTTCATAATTCTGAAATTCCAGCGTCCCTTGAATTTAAAAAAATAATAATTTACAGTACTTTATTTTTACTGAGCTGCATTTGATGTGCATTTCAAATGCATGTTAAATACAAGAACACAAATCCCGTCAACATGAGCCCTTACCCATAATTCTTGTCTCAGGGATCACCAATCACTTGAAAAGGAAGTGATAGGAACTCTTACCCAACAGGGTCTGGTCACAGGCAGTACTAAAATCCTTCTTTCTGTTCCACTGTGTATGTGCTTAATTGTACTTTATATGCTTCTAATTTTCATTACAGGCAGTGTTTCTTCATCAGCTGCAATCAAAATATTTACAAAATCAGGTACATTTATATGAAGTTGAGAGTACATTATATGGCTAACAGATTATCTCTATTTGCAGGCATTTCTCCTATTAAACAATTTGAAATTTGTATATGTGTTTTTTTAGCATCAAAATAATTGGCTATAGACTGATTATTAATCTCTGAGCCAGGTGCTTGGGGTCCTTAACCCCCTGACAGTTCACGTCTTTACTTTGGATACAGACTTAAAGGCATGCCAAATAGGTTGTCTCTCCCAGCATCTGTTCACACTTCCTATTTTTTCACTTTTTCCTATTTTGTTCTTATAGTATCTTTAATCATGGAAATTCATGGCGCAAAACACGTAAACATGCTTTAAAATACACTGGAACTTAATTATGATTAATATGTGAGTTAGTTGCTATGGGTTATGTATTTCAACAATGTGCCATTTAATAAAAAGAAGGGGATTGGACACCACATTTTATAAATACTGTATATATAGAGAAAGCACCAAGAATTGTGGATTTCCTCAGTACCCCAAAGACATAGAATAAGCAGCTTTTAACCACTTAAGGACCAAGCCTATTTCTGACACTTGTTGTTTACAAGTTAAAATCAGTATTTTTTGGTGGAAAATAACTTGGAACCCGCAAGCATTATATACATATATATTTTTAACAGAGACCTTAGAGAATAAAATGGAGATTGTTGCAATACTTTATGTCACACTGTATTTGCGCAGCAGTCTTACAAGCACAATTTTGTTGGAAAAAATACACTTTTTTGAATTAAAAAATAAGACAACAGTAAAGTTAGCCCAATTTTTTTCTATACTGTAATGTGAAAGATAATGTTACACGGTGTAACATTATCTTTCACCGAGTAAATTGATACCTAACATATCTTGCTTTAAAATTGTGCATGCTTGTGGAATGGCGACAAACATTGGTACCTAAAAATCTCCATAGGCGACGCTTTCAAAATTTCTACAGGTTACGAATTTAGAGTTACAGAGCAGGTCTAGGGCAAAAATTATTTCTCTCACCTAATGATCGCAGCGATACCTTATATGTGTGGTTTGAACACCGTTCACATATGTGGGCGCGACTTGCGTATGCGTTCACTTCTGTGCGTCAGCTCGGAGGGACGGGGCACTTGAAATTTTTTTTTTTCTTATTTATTTTCCTTTTTTTTTCTTTTTTTATTTATTATTACACTGTCCCTTTAAAAAAAAATGTTTTTGATCACTTTTATTTCTATTACATGAAATGTAAACATCCCTTGTATTAGAAACAAGCAGGACAGGTCCTCTTTAATGTGAGATCTGGGGTCAAAAAGGCCATCTTGGCCTCACTCGACTTCCTGCACAGCACCTGAGAGGACCAGATCGTTTTCCCCGACGGCTCTGGTGAGCGTGGAGAACAACTGGGAAGTGGCAGAAGGGGGGTGGGCACCTCTTCCGCCGTCCTTAAAAGTGATCCTGCGGCAAATTCCGCGCTGGGATGACTTTTATGTTAAAGAGGACCGCAGTGTAGAGAAATATCGGGGTTACGGCAGCTATCTGTGCCATAACACCAGTATTTAACGTCAAAGTAGAACCCTTAATACACAGTGGGCGGTCCAGAAGTGGTTAAAATATGAGAGAGCGAGAGAGATCTGCAGGAGGCAGATGTATTCCGCAACAGCACAGTAGGAAGCTGATCCCAAGGAAGCTTGACCAAAGGACACTTGTGTTGGTCTGAGGAGCAGACCTAAGGCCTAGACGGGAGGCCTGAATCAGCCATATGGCATGTGAGTAAGCCAGGTGGCTGATTTTAACAAATATACAGTAATGGTAATGGTACAGTAAATTGCTGTTTTGTGAACTTTCTTTATAACTTTAAATATAAGTGGGTTGCCCTTAAAAATGCAGTCTGGACTGGCACTACTTCTTTAAATCGCATGCACCACTTGAGTTGAATCGCCCCGAAACGTTACAGTGCTTTTTCAAGACGAATGAGGGCATGAAAAATCGAAAAAGGAGCAAGGCATATACATAAACAGTAAAGCATACAGTGATATACATACAACCAAATTTCAGCAATGGTAATTACATATGGGGGGGGGGGGGCAGTTATGAGAGTGGCTAGAAGAGCTTATTCAAATCCAGAAGATAACAACTGTGGCTAAGAGCCCATAACTGGGGACCAAACTCTCCCTGGGGGCGGCGTTGGGAACCAATGTCAGCCGAAGGGCACTGTCAGGATCAGTGTCATTACGTGGGTCACCTACTGGTGGCACTGTTGTTCCTGGAACTGAGGTGCGCAGTTCCAGGGCCCACCAGCGAGTGTCTCCCAGCAGCTGGACTGTTCTTTTAATTAAGCTGCACCTGAGGAGGACTGCTGAGGGAATATAAGCCCGCCCTTCTCTGAGGCTCAGTGCTTCAGTATTTTCTCTGCTAGCCGTGTCCCTGTCTGAGCCTGATCCTGAAACCTGTATTCTGATCCTGAAACCTGTATCCTGAAACCTGTATTCTGATCCTGAGTCCTGTTCCCTGTACCCTGCTTCCTGTACCTGGCTCCCTGCTTTCCTTGTCTCCTGTCCCTGTCCTGCTATTGTTTGCTCCATCCTTTTGTATATAGGTTGTTAGGTTCTATTGGGGTTTTGTACTGTTATTTATATTTTGTTTACTTGTTTATGGTCACTGTTGTTGGTATTGGAGTATGTAATTTTGCTTAATAAACTTATTTACACCTTTATCCATCTGGGTCCTGATTCCTTGGTGCAGCCAACTGATCTGATCACCCTTGCTGGATGCCTGCATGTGGTATCTCTGACAGAATACTGAAGCCACTAACGATCAGATCGGTTGCACCTGGGAATTAGGCATTTTCTGGTTGTTGCAAGATGCAGTCAGAGGAGGTCTTTTATTTTTCTTTGCTTGTAACAGAAGACAGGGAATATTGTCGCCAAATTTTGAAAACTTACACTAACGAGCAGTTGTTGGAATCCATCCGTCTGGCACACTCGTTTGTTGACCAAGGCAGAGTTTTGTTCAAAGAGATTCAGCCACTTATTCAGCTCTGTGCAGAGTTGGCTTTATCTAATACCCCTAAGGGTGGTGATGATTATTCTCCTCCTTTTAGTGTCTCTCAGGTGGTATCTCTTGTTTGGCTCTTGGAAGATGATAAACCCTTTTTTATTGAACATTATTCAGTGTATTCTCCAGAGGCCCTGTTGGATTGTATGAATGCTGTATATTCTCTAATCAGGCAAGGGGGTTGTAAATTGAGTTTTGTTCAGCCCTTACTGCAAACCTGGTCAGATCTTTCCAATTTAGCATCAGCTAACTCACACCAATTCACTTCTGCCTCTGGACACCAGTTTTCTCAAAGTTTCTCCTCTCCGTTACCCGTAGCAACCACAGCTGCAGTTAGGTATGGTTTGCTTTCTACTGCTTGTTCATATCCTGGCTTAACGAGTTGCACTTTTCCTGCATTTAACCCTGTGAAAACTTCCTCTACTACTCTGTTGCCCCTAGCAACCTCTCAGAAATTCTCCTCTGTAACTGTCTCTCCTTTTCCACCATCTCCCAATACTGCCATTTCGCTTCCATCTACTTCACAATCTATTCATAGCCCTGCAACCACTAGCAAGATTCCTGTATCTAAACCTAAAAAGAAAAGGAGATTTTTCCCAACACATACAATTATACCTGTTACCCAGTCTGCTGATCCAGTGCCTGTTTCTCAGCCTGCTGTTCCAGTGCCCACTGATCTGGTGCCTCCTACTGAGCCCGCTGATCCAGTGCCTGCTGATCCACTGCCTCCTACTAAGCCTGCTGATCCAGTGCCTTCTACTGAACCTGCTGATCCAGTGCCCGCTGTTCTGATGCCTGTTGTTCCAGTGCCTGCTGATCCAGTGCCCACTGATCCGGTGCCTCCTACTGAGCTTGCTGATCCAGTGCCTGCTGTTACAGTGCCCGCTGATCTGGTGCCTCCTACTGAGCCTGCTGGTCCAGTGCCCGCTGATCCGGTGCCTCCTACTGAACCTGCTGGTCCAGTGCCCGCTGATCCGGTGCCTCCTACTGAGCCCGCTGATCCAGTGCCAGCTGATCCCGTGCCCGCTGTTCTGGTGACCACTACCCAGTCTGCTGACCCAGTGCTTGCTGACCCAGTGCCCGCTGACCCAGTGCCTGCTGTTCCGGTGCCTCTTACTCAGCCCGCTGATCCGGTGCCAGCTGATCCCGTGCTTGCTGTTCCAGTGCCCGCTGACCCAGTGCTTGCTGTTCCGATGCCCGCTGACCCAGTGCTTGCTGTTCCGGTGCCTGCTGACCCAGTGTTTGCTGATCCAGTGCCTGCTGAGCCACGGTCTGCCGCCCTGTTTGATGTGCCACTGTCTGTTGCCCAGCCTGGTGTGCCACTGCCGGATATCCTGCATGCCGCTGGCGCTCCCCTGCTTGATGTCCAGCTTGCCTTCAGTCCCAGTGTTGGGACATGTGTTGCAATGAGGGCAGGTGTATCCCTAATGTTACGCCTCTTCAGGAACTTGACCCGTGGGGTGCCTAGACGGCTTCCAGACCCTGGTGGTGGGGCACATGATCAATTGCTGGACTCTGGTGGCACGCCTTCCGGCAAGTTAAAGGACTTTGGCCTAGAGAGTGCTAGAAGACCCACAGACATGGAGGGGAGACCTTTTTATACTTTCGGGGTAGAAGCACAATGGAGCGTCCGGAGGCCGCTCCTTAAAGGGGGGGAACTGTCAGGATCAGTGTCATTACGTGGGTCACCTGCTGGTGGCACTGTTGTTCCTGGAACTGAGGGGCGCAGTTCCAGGGCCCACCAGCGAGTGTCTCCCAGCAGCTGGACTGTTCTTTTAATTAAGCTGCACCTGAGGAGGACTGCTGAGGGAATATAAGCCCGCCCTTCTCTGAGGCTCAGTGCTTCAGTATTTTCTCTGCTAGCCGTGTCCCTGTCTGAGCCTGATCCTGAAACCTGTATTCTGATCCTGAAACCTGTATCCTGAAACCTGTATTCTGATCCTGAGTCCTGTTCCCTGTACCCTGCTTCCTGTACCTGGCTCCCTGCTTTCCTTGTCTCCTGTCCCTGTCC
This sequence comes from Pelophylax lessonae, assembly GCF_965119305.1. Classification (NCBI taxonomy): domain Eukaryota; kingdom Metazoa; phylum Chordata; class Amphibia; order Anura; family Ranidae; genus Pelophylax; species Pelophylax lessonae. Next base: position 393,275,510 of record NC_138769.1, on the reverse strand, counting down.
TGCTATTGTTTGCTCCATCCTTTTGTATATAGGTTGTTAGGTTCTATTGGGGTTTTGTACTGTTATTTATATTTTGTTTACTTGTTTATGGTCACTGTTGTTGGTATTGGAGTATGTAATTTTGCTTAATAAACTTATTTACACCTTTATCCATCTGGGTCCTGATTCCTTGGTGCAGCCAACTGATCTGATCACCCTTGCTGGATGCCTGCATGTGGTATCTCTGACAGGCACTATAAGATTGAGACTAAATAGAGACAATTACATTTACCAGAAATATAATTAAAAATCCAATTCCTGAGGCACACATATAGGCCCAGGAGAGGAGAGAAATAGGGGATATACCTACCCCTAATATGGGAGTATTGCACACAAGCCAGTAAGAAGGTATAGTCAGGCTAGATATTTAGCAGAGTCAAAAAAAAAACATCCAAAACAAGAGATATCCCTCAAAAAGTTGAATAATCTCAGAAAAGATAAAGTAATACTATTACAAAGGAAGCCCCATAGTAAAGGCCAGCCCACTATAAACACTCATATTGCCATCAGGGACAAACCAATACTATACAAGAGTTCAATAAAAGGCCTACTGATAAATAAAATGTTCACAACGCCACCCTCCAGTATTGCCTCCGATTACCAGCAGGTGAATGAGCTACTCCTTTTTTATGGCTCCAACCCAGCACGCCAAATGCCGGCAAAAGCTGGTGTGTGACATCACCGGACTAGACGGGGATCTTAAAAGCTGCTTATCCTATGTCTTTGGGATACCAAAAAAATCCATGATTCTTGCTGCTTTCTTCATATGGGTTATATTTACCTTGCTTTACGAATAAACCTGTTTTTCGTTATTACTTAAAAAGTTGTGTAGAATGACACAAACATACATTTTCCTTTTTTAGGGTATTTTATGGCCTCAGTTTTTTACTGGTATAGCAGCATGCCTCGTCAATGTTGTTCTCAATGTTATTTTCATCTACATCTTTAAACTAGGAGTGGAGTAAGTATGTCACATATATTTAAGTCTCATTCGTATACCCTAATTACAATCATTTTACAAAAAATTGTTCAAGTCATTTTACAAATGAAAAGTAGCATTGTTGATAATAGATAGATACTGTTTCAATATTGCTTGTATAGACAGTGACTGGAGGAAGATGCTTCTTTCAACTCATGACCATTCGGACTATACTAAACTTTTAATGAGTGAAATTTGATTGCTTCTGCAGAAGCTATCACTAAGGCTGCTTAGCAAAACACATTAGCTTTTGTACCACTGTTCTAACCATAGACATGTAACAATAAATAATTTTGTGTAGAGTCAAGCTCTTGCGTTTTATAGTAGTTGGAGGCTTTCACTTAGTGAAGCCATAGGTGTTTATCTGTGTTTTATGAAAGTGACTGAAAGTTCTGAACCTGGAGACAGTGAGCATGAAACCTGGACATTTAGAGAAGGTCAGAAATGGCAGCCTTCAGGTTTCTCTCATAGCAGGTTTACTATAAATATATAGGTGTGCATTTAAAATAATGGCAACAAGACCTAGCCAAGTTGAAATTCAAAGTTACTTAACCCTCATCTCTGGTATTGCTAGGTGTAATGTCCCCATCCTTTTAGAATGATTCCTGGGGAATACAGAGCAGAAGAAATCTCAGAAGATGACACTCCAATCCATTGCAAGAGCATCTTCTGGTGAGAATTATGGTGCTCTGTATTCTACAGAATCTGTCCAAAAGGAATGAGACTTCATCCGCATCTAGGTGCAACGGGTGCGAGACAGGGGTAAGATAAGTATAAATCTAACATTTTCTTTATAGGTACTGTACATTATACATTAGAATTACTAACATTAGGTGCATGTTTTCAAAGGGGGAAGATGCCCAGACAGTGTAAGTGGAGCTTGCATTTTCCTGCAAGGTCTACTTTAATCAAATGCGTTTTTGTACTTAGTAAATTGCCTAATATAAGGAAATACTGTGTATATGACCATGATAATAAGTTATTTGTATGTTTAATTTTTTTTCAGAGGCTCAGCTTGGGCAAACACAGTTTCTCAGTGGACAATGTCACTTTCACTTTTTCTATACATAGTTGGTAGAAAAGTGTATGTGGAAACATGGGGAGGTATGTTACATTGTTACCTCGAAAAAGCAGAAATATTCTGTGATCAAAGCAATAGGTTTACTACTGTCACTGCTTCCTAAGCTGCAAGTTTTGACCATCCCTTTTCTCCCCACTGCTACCCTTCAATGACTGAAGAGAAAATAAAAAAAAACAGAACTGAAGAGTTGAAGAGTGGGGTGCTTAGAACAAAAGGGTACTTAGTGCCTGCAAAGTGTATTTAACCATTAATATTTAGCACAAGTAATGACGAAAAATAATGATATACAAAATAATTTATAAATATGAAAACATTAAATCATAATAAAATAAAATTGATCAAAAACGATTGTAGTTCCTTTCCTCTTGCGCCTTGGAGGCACCGCCAACTGACTGACTTGATATCTAAACTAGAGCACAAACTGCGCTCTTTAAATGACCTCATACCTTAAATCTATGTGTAGACAAATCCCTGACTCTAGACCTCTGTCATCACAGATGGTGTTAAGCACTTACTCAACGACTGTTCCTTATTACATTAGTGAATGGGAGAAGGAGCATGGACTGGATTCCCCCCCAATTCAAAGGATTATTAAATTGACTCACACTTCCTCTATTAGTTTCGGTATAGGACCCCATCCTGCTTAGCCCAGATGTTCCCTAGTGTTAGTGATCAATGCTGGAGGGACTGTGCCCAGCGTGGCACATTTCTCCATATTTGGTCCTGGGTATTTGGGAAGCTATCACAACCCGGATAAAGAAATGATATCTTGTGCCGATCACTAGCTTCTCATTCCAGTTCCTTTTCTATAGAATTCCATCAATACAGGTTTTCAAAAGGAGTGTACTCCCCCACTTGCTAAATGTGGCAAATTCCCTGATCCCAATACTCTGGAAGCAAACTGCAGGTCCCACCTCTTCTGTTTGGAAAAGGGAGGTAGATACCCAGGCAGAACATTGGGTATATATGGTTAAAAATCAACAAGAGAAATTTAGAGATGTTTGGAGGGGGTGGATGTTTTATTCGACAAATACCTTTTCCCTGGGGTTTTTTGTTCAGCTTATGGTTATCCTCTATGTGGCATTATGACATAAGTCTGGTACACACGACTAGCTCAGGTCAGAGCCGCTTCACTAACAATCCGATGTTAGTAAAGTGATCTCCCCTGCTGTGCTATTGTGTTCTGACAGGGGGATGCCCCCCCACCAGAACACTTCAGTCAGCACTCTCAGCCATTGCCCAAGAGGGCCGACCAGGAGCCAGTCAGCAGACCTTTTTCAGGCATGAGCCTTCGACAGAAGCTGGACATTCTGTCGGATCGGCTGCCATACACACACGGGTCAAATATTGGCCGGTTTCTATTGAACCGGCAAACATTCGGCCCATGTGTAATAGGCTTTATTCCCACTTATTGAAATTTACAATACCCGGGTGATAATTTGTAGGTAATGCCCTCTCTTTTTCTCATTTCCTCTTTTCTTTCTCCTCTCTCCATCCCACTTACTCCCCTCTCTATAATTCCTTTCATGTTTATCATTTTTCAAAATGGTAATGTATGCCTTAGAACCAGATGTCTTCACTTGTTATATACTGTATGTCATACTGTATGATATACATCTCTTGAGAATGATTGACCCGTTACTTTTGTAATATTTGAATTAATAAATAAAACTTAATTATACAAGAAAAAAAATGGCAGTTTTGCAAGTCAAATCAAAAGGTTTACTGTAATGGTGGATCTGCCAACACTGCCTTCGCTTCATTCCCCAACATTTCATTCAACCCCTGAGATTTCTAAATATTGGGGAAAATGTGATTAATGATTTCATGCCCCGAATGAAAGCACTGGATATTAGTTGTTTAGGCACCTAATGGTGTCACATGGGGTGGGCAATCTCCTTAGCCTTGCCATGACACATTTCGTCTTGGATCTTGTAATGGCCTTTCTGTATTCCTTCTAGTAGACAAACATAACGATGGGGTAACAAAAGTAAGGTAAATATAAAATAACTGGCTTGATTGCAGAGGCAATGCACAGGTTTATTTTAAGGTTACATATTTGCCAATGAAAGGGTTAAAGCAGAGTACCAGTTTCCTGTAAAAAAATAAAAATAAAATTCAGCAGCTGCAAAAACTGTAGCTGCTGACTTTTAGAAAACAGCCACTCCCCTGTCCCACGATCCAGTTATGGGCTCACCCCAATTGGTTTCACCTGCTGCCTTCTTTCCTTGGTGCCGACATCTTCACTATGGGCACCCGGCTGTGACAGCTTGTGGCTTTACAGCCAGGTGCCGACTGCGCATGCGCAAGCAGGACTGGGCATCGTGAATGGCAGATGCAGTCTCCTGGGACCTGTCA